>NC_091977.1:287312060-288518727 GCF_044704955.1 Pristiophorus japonicus
TTTACATGAATCAACCCCTTCATCTCAGGAATCAATCGAGTGAAACTTCTCTGAACTGTCAAATATATCCTTCCTTAAATACGGAAACCAAAACTGTACGCAGTACTCACCAATACCCTGTACAATTGTAACTGAACTTCTTTGCTTTTATACTCTATCCCCCTTGCAATAAAGGCCAACAGTCCATTAGATCAGGATATTAGAATGGGAAAGGTGAGTATAAAGCACATCTCTATCATTCTGCCTGCCCACACCTGCTGCTGCACATCCTTACTCAGACCAACATACGTTGCATGTCCAGCCATCCCTCTTTCTAACTACATTATTACCATCTTACCAGCCAACCCTCACACTCACCATCACCCAAACGCAATCATACCAACTAACAACACACAAGGAGGCAACTTGGCTTTGGTACCCCATTCCATCATAGTCTCCCTCGAAAGAGGTAACCAATCCGTTCATTATACTCATTCCATCACTCTCACTCAACCTCCTCTTCTTTCCCTCCATGCAGGAAAAGAGAGCCACAATAAGAGGGAAAGGGAGACAACCAGAGGTGGAACGCCATCATTGGTGACCCTAACATCAGCAGAGGAGGCTGCCTTGGAAGTTTCCAGAGTCTCCGAGCAGCTGGAAGTGGGAGATGGAGAGAGGAGGACATCTCAGCAACCTGGTGAAAGAATTACATAACGTACAGCTAAATAACATACAACATTCACTTATATGGGGACTGATGTCAGCATGTGCATAATGGTATCTGTTCCCATTCTTGAGATGACATATCTAACTCCGCCTCATCTGTCAGCTGATGCTCCTCCTGCTCCTCATTCTCCTCCTCCTCCTATGAAGAGCCTTAGCGCTCAGTGCTTTGCTCCTCATGCAGCTCTAATCATCGCTGCTGACCATGACAAAAAAAAGGAGGGAAAGAGAAAATGTGTAATTATAGACCGGGAAGCCTGACATCAGTAATGGGGAAAATGTTGGAATCAATTATTAAAGATGAAATAGCAACGCATTTGGAAAGCAGTGACAGGATCGGTCCAAGTCAGCATGGATTTATGAAAGGGAAATCAAGCTTGCCAACACTTCTAGAATTTTTTGGGGATGTAATCAATAGAGTGGACAAGGGAGAAACAGTGGATGTGGTGTATTTGGAGTTTCAAAAGGCTTTTGACAAGGTCCCACTCAAGAGATTGGTGTGCAAAATTAAAGCATAAGTTATTGGAGGTAATGTATTGACGTGGATAGAGAACTGGTTGGCAGACAGGAAGCAAAGAGTAGGAATAAACAGGTCCTTCTCAGAATGACAGGCAGTGACTAGTAGGGTGCCGCAGGGCTCAGTGCTGGGACCCCAGCTATTTACAATATACATCAATGATTTAGATGAAGCAATTGAGTGTAATATCTCCAAGTTTGCAGATGACACCAAAATGGGTGGTGGTGTGAGCTTTGAGGAGGTTGCTAAGAGTCTGCAGGGTGACTTGGACAGGTTAGGTGAGTGGGCAAATGCATGGCAGATGCTGTATAATGTGGATAAATGTGAGGTTATCCACTTTGGTGGCAAAAACATGAAGACAGAATATTATCTGAATGCCGGCAGATTAGGAAAAGGGGAGGTACAACGAGACCTGGGTGTCATGGTACATCAGTCATTGAAAGTTGGCATGCAGGTACAGCAGGCAGTGAAGAAGGCAAATGGTATGTTGGCTTTCATAGCTAGGGTATTTGAGTATAGGAGCAGGGAGGTCTTAATGCAGTTGTACAGGGCCTTAGTAAGGCCTTACCTGCAATATTGTGATCAGTTTTAGTCTCCTAATCTGAGGAAGGACGTTCTTGCTTTTGAAGGAGTGCAGCGAAGGTTCACCAGACTGATTCCCGGGATGGCAGGGCTGACATATGAGGAGAGACTGGATCGACTGGGCCTATATTCACTGGAGTTTAGAAGAATGAGAGGGGATCTTATAGAAATATATAAAATTCTGATGGGACTGGACAGGTTAGATGCAGGAAGAATGTTCCCGATGTTGGGGGAGTCCAGAACCAGGGGTTACAGTCTAAGGATGAGGGGTAAGCCATTTAGAACCGAGATAAGAAGAAACTTCTTTACTCAGAGAGTTATAAACCTCTGCAATTCTCTACCGCAGAGAGTTGTTGATGCCAGTTCGTTAGATATATTCAAGAGGGATTTAGATACGGCCCTGATGGCTAAAGGGATCAAGGGGTATGGAGAGAAAACAGGAAAGGGGTATTGAGGTGAATGATCTGCCATGATCTTATTGAATGGTGGTGCAGGCTCGAAGGGCCAAATAGCCTACTCCTGCACCTATTTTCTATGTTTCTATGTTTCTAATTCTGGAGACCCTGGCTAGTGCATGCTGAAGGGCTCCTCCAGATCGGTCAAGGTATCTAAAGCACATTTTCAACATGCCTATTGTCTTCTCTGTGACACATCTGGTGGAAATGTGGCTTTCATTATATCTCTCTTGAGCCTCAGTAGTTCGCCTCCTCAAGGGTGTCATGAGCCACATCTTCAGTGGATAGCCCTTGTCTCCAAGCAGCCAACCGGAAAGTCTGTTCGGCGGTGCAAAGAGCTGAGGGAATGTAGACTGGCTCAGGATGAAAGAATCATGACAGCTGCCAGGGACGTTGGTGCACACATGCATGATGATCTTCCTATGGTTGCAGACAAGCTGCATATTGAGGGAGTGGAAGCCCTTGCGGTTGAAAAAACTCCTGGGTGATGATGGGGAGCTCTGATGACCACATCTGTGCAGTCGATGATGCCCTGCACCCGTGGGAAGCCAGCCAGCATGACAAAGGACAGCGCCCATTCAGTAACACTAGCCTCATCAGTGGCAAAGCTGATATAATTGGCTGACTTGTCAAACATGGTATCAGTGACCTGTGTGATGCATCTGTGTGTGGCAGACTGTGAGATGCCGCAAATGTCTGCTGCAGATCCCTGGAAGGAGCCTGAGGCAAAGAATTTGAGGGTGCTGTTGTCTTTGGCAGCCACTGGTAAGGCATGTCCACCCACTCCTCTGGGCTGCAGGCCTTGCTCCATTAATGTGAAAATGATAGCCTGAGCCTCCTTTGGCACTGCTGCTCCATCATGTTGAGGAAGCTCATCCTCTGCCTGTGTTGGGGGTATCGCCTCCAGCATGGGGTATCCCTGCGCTGATGCTCTCTATCCTGTGCAGTATCAGATGGTTGAGGAGAAAGTTGGTGGTGTTATTGTTGGTGCTGTTGGTGTGCCTGGTGCTGCTGGTGTTGGGGTTCATCATGGTCCAACTCTGAGGACCAAGTTGAGACAGTATAAACGGTATCCATGCTGATGAAATAGATGGCAGGCCAAGTACAGATGATTGAAGCAATGATGAGATAGGTTCCACCAATAAGGTGACATTGGATCACAACTTTGCTGAAAACACTTGGAGCCTCTAGAAAGCTAAATCGGTGCTGGCAATGCACTCGGCAACAGCTTCTGCCTGAGGAAAGTGACCAGCTGTGAGGTGGGAGTTTTTATTGTACTTTTCATGCTGTGCACTGATTAGCTGGAGCAATGGCCACTCAACTTCTGCCTCAGCCTGACAAAGCTGGTTCCCGAACAGTGTGTTTCCCGTGGTCATCCAGTGAAATTGGAAAGGTAGGGTGAAAAGACTCCTAAGGGTCTGACAAGTACCTCACAATGATCTCAATTATTTTGACCGCCTCTGCCATTTGGGTCGAAGCCGCACCTGCAAATGTGCCCGAGGGAAAGGTGCATGGGGACGGGGTGATGGTGGGTTCCCGACCCACTGCAAGATATTTCAAATTTCCCACCCGACCTGCCTCCAATCTTGCCCACAAGGACCCCAAAAAATTCCAGCCTTGGTGTCTGAAGTGCTAAAACCTTCTGATAGAGGCCGAATAGAAAATATAAGCAGGTGTCAAAATGGCTGTACAAGAATTACCACTTCCTGAATATCTGGAACTCCTACCTTGAAACTGAAAGAAATTTAAGCGAAAGTGGGTGAATTTTGAGCTATCTACAGGTACTAAAGGAAAAAAAACTTAAGGATCTTAAAACGCTCTGTCATAATCAGTCAACAACCTCTTGAGATGTATAATATGTTTACAGGGGATACAGCAGGTTAAGGGAAAAATATATGAAGTTCTACCGACATTTTGAGAATAATTTCTAGCCAAAGAAGAATATTATACTTGACAGCTATATGTTCAATTCAAGAAATGAAGAAAATTGGGAATTGGTTCATCGCTGTTATGGTATTGAAGAAATATGCTGGTACTTGAGGTCTTGGCGGACTGGAGGAGTCATTTTTGAGTGATCAAATTGTGGTTGCAGCCATGTGAGAGAGACAGACACTGACCGAGCCAAAGCGTGACCTCGAGAAAGATTTAGATAGATTAGCAACATCAAATTGATCAGCTCAATAATGATGTCCACAATAAATTGGTTGGTACCTAGAAAACAGGAGCAGAGAGCAGAAAGTGAATGGAGGTGAAGCGATTTCCAGAGGCCACATGAGGCTTCCAGGCCCATTGAGGGCAGGTGGGGGGTATAGAAATTCTAAGGGTCAATTTAAATACCTCACTTAGGCCTAATGAGCCATGGGCATAACTTGTGCACAGGCTCCCAGCCCCCTTATCATTCATCATCCAAATTGGAGTGTTACAGGCCTCAGGCCTTCATGCCTGTAGGAATTAATATAATTAGTCCCAGAAAATTGAAACAGTGAAGGATACAAAAAACAATCCCAAAAAGGTGTTTGTGACAATAATGGTCAATGACAAAGTAAGTTTTAGCAAGACTATGGAACTACGGGGGAGAAATTGCGAAGCGCCCCGTTTGGGGCGATAATTATCGAGGGAGCGCAAAAGTGTCGCCGGACACTACACGAGGGACTCCGACGCGAACTTCCGGCCTAGCGCTCCAGGAAGGAAGTGGAGCACGAAATCAAGTGCTACCACTTTGCATTGGAGTGCTAAAGCCGGCAAGAGGGGCGATAGCGGTGCAGTGGTGCCCAATGTCGAGAGCAGCACTGCAGGGAACAGAGGCTCCTTCCCTCTCTTATAGGGAAGGGCCATCGCTGCAGGCTCTGCATGAAACATTAGGCATTAAGAATAATTTTTTTCTCATGCAACCATCACCTCCTTTAAATATTGCTCACCAAGCCTCCGGCCACCCCAACAATGCCTTCTGCAGCTGTCGGTGTTGTCGTCTGGTGATGCTGAACGGGGTGCAAGCAAGGTTCAGGTACGGAGTGCTACTGGGGCGATACGCAGCGGGATGACATCATAATCATGGCACTAGGGCTTACCACCACTGCAAACCTCGATGGAAATTTTGCGAGCATCGGTATTCTCACCACGTCCGGTCACAAAGCTGGAAGCGCCCCTGGTGGCGCTAATGGGAGGTGAAAAGCGATGATTTTCTAGGCCGATCTCAAGAGTAGAGAAATAAAGTGACAATATTCCATTTTGTTTTTTTTATTTGAAATATTGTACTTGGGTTCTGTATTTCAGACAACTCCCCAGAGGCTGATTGGTTTTTGCTCTGGAACTTCTTTGGAATTTCTCTGTAGTTTTTGTGAATACTCAAAAAGTTACATTTATTGATCTCCTGGGCTAGTTTGATCTCTTCGGGCCGGAGAGGAATTTCCAAGATTTTTTCCCCCCGAATTGGCCTGGGTTTTTTGATCTGTTTTTTGCTTCTCCCAGAAGATCACATGGTTTTGGGTGGGCAGGGGTGGAGTGTATATATTATGATACACAAGGGGTCTGAAATTTACCTTTCTGTGCCTGCTGTCAGCGCCTCCGGGGAGAGCGCCAACGGGGCGCAAAACTGTTTTCGCCTGGGGGCACTACTGGCTCCCACGAAATTGCCGCGCTCCACTATCTGTGAGGGACGTTAACCTGAAATTTCAGGGTCGGGGTGGGACTTCCGCGCCGGGCGCAGGAAGTCCCGCCTCGTCTCGCTTACTGCCCCCAAAAGGGGCATAACAGAATTTTGCCCCCAAGGTATCGCAATTGTGTGGGGCAGGCTTGATGGCTCTGAGTATCTTTACCTGTCCATCATTGTTCATATGTTTGTATCGGCTGGGGAAATAGGTTTGTTTCCCCATGGCATCACCTCTCCTCCTATGCTATGAAAAGGATGAGGACATGGAAGAAGTTAGACTGGAGGCTCAGATTGATGTTTGTTTCCTACATGTCAACACACTTACTTACTTAGAATTCTCTGACCATCAGTGCCTCAGAAGGCTAAACTTCTCCCCAGAATCCCACCCCTTCAACCCCTGCCCCTGATGGCTACTGAGAGTTCTGTCAGCTCCTGGTTGAAGAGCTCACTTCTACCTTTATAATATACTGGTGCGGCCACAACTGGAGTATTGTGTCCGATTTTGGGCACCGCACTTTAGAAAGGATGTGAAGGCCTTAGCGAAGGTGCAGAAAAGATTTACAAGAATGGTTCCAGGGATGAGGGACATCAATTGCGTGGCTAGACTGGTGAAGCTGGGGTTGTTCTCCTTAGAGCAGAGAAGGTTGAGAGGAGATTTGATAGAGGTGTTCAAAATCATGAGGGGTCTGAACAGAGTAGATCGAAAGAAACTGTTCCCAGTGGCAGAGGGTTGAGAACCAGAGGACACAGATTTACGGTGATTGGCAAAAGAACTAAAGGCAACATGAGGAAAGAAAAATTAGGCAGTGAGTGGTTATAATCTGGAATGCACTGACTGAAAGGGTGGTGGAGGCAGATTCAATTGTGACTTTCGAAAGTGAATTGGATGAGTACCTGAAGGAAAAAATAGTAGGGCTATGGGGAAAGCGGGGGGAGGGGTGGGGGAGTGGGACCAGCTTTTGCAGAAAGCCGGCATGGGCTCGACACACCGAATGGCCTCCTGCTGTGCTGTAACGTTTCTATGATTCTATAATTCTAAATTAGGCAACCAGTATTTTCTGTAGCTGTGAAGGTGAGCACTACATTGGTTTATTTTCACCATTTGTTCCTTCCAGCCTTGGGTGGCCATTCTCACATTAGTCAAGGAGTAGCACATTATCATATAAAGAAGTCACTGCTGGTCAATCCAGGTGAGAATTGTAGTTTATTATCTTCTCCAACAAATTTGTGAAATAAATAGAGCAAGCAGTCAAAGACAGCAATGTCTCAGCTGTGGCTCAGTGGGTAGCACCCTCGCTTCTGAGTCAGAAGGTTGTGGGTCCAAGTCCCACTCCAGGGACTTGGGCACAAAAAATCTAAGCTGACACTCCACTCCAGTGCAGTGCTGAGGGAGTGCTGCACTATTGGAGGTGCCGTCTTTAGGATGAGATGTTAAACCGAGGCCCTGTCTGCTCTCTCAAGTGGACGTAAAAGATCCCAGGTGCTATTTTGAAGAAGAACAGGGGAGTTATCCCTGGTTTCTTGGCCAATATTTATCCCTCAATCAACAACACAGAAAGAGATTATCTGGTCATTACCATATTGCTGTTTGTGGGAGCTTGCTTGTGTGCAATTTGGCTGCTGCATTTGACTACACTTCAAAAGTACTTCATTCCTGTAAAGCACTTTGAGAAATCCGGTGGTCATGAAAGGTGCAATGTAAATGCAAATCTTTTTTTCTTTAGACACATGCAAGAGACATTTAAGAATCTCTCAATTTAATTAATAGGAAAGGCTTTCATTCAATAAACATCCAGCTAGTTTGTAATGCCAGTCACTATATCATGCACATTATTGCCCCCAATCTAGTAAGCCATCATGATGATTTTTATCATTTGATAATTGACTGTACCAGCTGTTATAATATACATATATACCCTGTACACTCAATGTACAGTTACACAGTTACATAAGACTACTGAATGTATCTTCAGACTGTATACACTATGCCTGTACCACCAGCGGGTGCAACTGGTGGAGACCGAGGGGCCACCTGTACACTACAGGTAACCAGGTATAAAAGGGAGCTCACCATGCTGTACCCTCACTCAGGAGCTGTAATAAATGGACTAAAGTCACAACAGTTCAAGTACAATAGCTTACCTCATGGAGTCATTACTAGAGTCCTTACAGATGCAATACCAGCCTTGGTGACTCCAAAGCATGTATCAGGATGGATTTCTGCAGTTATAGCTTATGATGCCAGAAAGGAATCTGCAGACAGAGGAGGAGAACAATGAATTTTAATAGATCAACCTATAGGCATTAGAAAGCCTTGTATGAGTTTCCTCAATAAATTTGATGGATGCTCTGCAGCACATCAAGCAAGTGCCTTCAGAGTCATTGTAGCTTTTTGTGTTCCATATAATATTGATATCATCATCATAGATGATCTGTTGAACGAGGATGACTTGCTTCCACACCAAAAGGAATGAGTTCACAGATGTTTCAATGAAGGACCCGATATTCCAGTCCTGAACACCAGGGGTGGAAAATGTCTGTGCGTGGACTTTTTTAATGCGTGGTGACCGTTCCACATCAGCACCACACGGGCTTGACAAAGCTAGGCCTTTATCCAGTGGCAAAGGTTAACTAGGACGACTGGAGACCTGCTCTGCTGCACAGACCTACAGTGCACACATATCGCAGTGTGGGCTGGCCCGTGCTGCCCTGGGCCCTGGGCTCTTCTGGGCACAGTACTTTCATTTGCCGTATCTCCACCACGATCTCTCGCCGCTCCTCCGCACAAAACATTCACCGCACCTCCGCCACGATCTCTCGCCATTCCTCTGCCACAAAATATTCACCACACCTCCACCACAATCTCTCACTGCACCTCTGCACCAAGAATTTGCCATGATCTTTTGCCACATCTCAGCCACGATCTCTCATCACTCCTCCGCCCCGATAATTCGCCGCACCTCCGCCACGATCTCTCGCCACTCATATGCCCCAACCTTTCCACTCCTCTGCTGTACCTGGGCCCTGCCGATGTTCCAGCCCACGCTCCAAACAGTGACCTAGGCATTGATGATGTCACCCAATCGTCTACCTCGAAGCTGTCGCACACTTGGAGCAGCTCGCGCTGGAGGTCGTAGTGGCGTGCTCCAGCTCTTATACACCCGAGCTGCGGTGATGTCCTCTCGCAGGTCAGGGTGGTCCATATACAGGAAGCATTTCTACCTGAAATTGAAGAAAATGATGATGACAAAGAAAATGGAAAAAACCCTCCATCCCTATATCAAGAGAGGGTATACAGGAAGGAAAAGAGGTGGAACAAGAGAGCCACCAGATTGAAGCCAGCGAAATGAGATAGCAACTGAGTGCTTTCAGTAAATAGAAGTTGTGGTCAGGGTACAGAGAGGGCATAAGAAGTAAGGAGGTGATTCCTGACTCTATCATTCCAACAGGGTGTGCATGGGGAGCACAGGGTTGCTTATTTTGGTCAAATTTGTGAGGTCATTAAAACTCTTCCTGTACTGTGTGTCAGTTCTTGGAGTGGTAGAGGTTATGCTGATTGCCTTTGCCATAACAATCTCCCTCTAGAGGGTTTCACAACCCACTTATATGGTTTCCTGTTCTCAGTCTCAGGAGTCGGTCCCTTACCCCTCCTAGGAACACATTAATAGAAGCATTAGAAAATCTGAGAGCCAATTCTAAGGCCAGCCCATCTCTCCCCACACCATCTCCACCCACCTGCTCCTCCCACCGCCCCCCCACCCACCCCCAAACCCATCCCCACCCCCTAATGCAGATACCTCTTCAGTGAATGCTGTTCTTTACAGCAGCTCTGTGCAGGAAATAACTGCTGGGCTTTCGGTCTGCTGCCACCCCTGTTAGCTCGATATTTGATTGCCGTCCGATCCGTAGCTCCCTGTAGCGTGCTCTAGTGGGACCGCCTGTGAAAGCTGTAGTGGCCGCAGTGAGCTAAGGAATGTCAATCTGAGGTAAGTGTGATTGGTTTTTATTTTTTCATTTTTGCGATTTATGTTGTGGCGGCGTCAGTGATGTATTGGGAATGCTTTCGGTGTTTATTTTTCCAAATTTTTATTTTCACAGAAGCCTCTCTTTAAGGCACTCTGAGGCCGGCTGTTTAGCTCAGGATTTTTATTTGCTCAGCCGGCCTAGCGCACTAAAAAAGTTGTGGCACATCTCCATTAGCACTCCGCTCCGCACTCAGTGCCCAGCAGGTGAATTTTGAGGCTGGAGACACAAACCATTTCCCAGCGCAAAAGTTACCGCTCCGCCTGGGTTAACGTCCCAACAGAGGCACAGCCAAATTTCTCCCTCATGGCCTTTCAATGAGCCGCAGCATTTTAATCGCTGCAGCAGAACTCAATTTCCCTTCCTGCCACCAGCAGTAAACCAATTACTAGCAAGTTTATCGCTGCCATCTTGCTCTGCATACATAATGGCCCGGATTTTGCGGTCAGTGGCGAATGAACGGCGCCAGCCATTCATCATCATCATAAGCAGTCTCTCGAAATCGAGGACAACTTGCTTCCACTCTAAAAGTGAGTTCTCAGGTGGCTGTACAGTCCAATGCGGGAATTACAGTCCCTGTCACAGTTGGGACAGACAGTGGTTTAAGGAACAGGTAGGGGAGACTGGTTTGCCGCCGCTCCTTCCGCTGTCTGCGCTGGTTTTCTACATGCTCTCAGCGACAAGACTCGAGGTGCTCAGCACCCTCCCGGATGTTCTTTCTCTACCGTGGGTGGTCTTGGGCCAGGGATTCCCAGGTGCCGGTGGGAATGTTACACTTTATCAAGGAAGCTTTGAGGGTGACGTTGAAATGTTTCCTCTGCACACCTGCCATGTAGGAGATCCGAGTAGAGCGCTTGCTTTGGGAATCTTGTGCAGATGATGTGGCCTGTCCATCGGAGCTGATCGAGCGTAGTCAGTGCCTCGATGCTGGGGATGTTGGCCTGGGCAAGGACACTGATGTTTGTGCGTCAATCCTCCCAGTGGATTTGCAGGATCTTGCGGAGGCAGCGCTGGTGGTACTTCTCAGCGCTTTGATGTGTCTGCTGTATATAGTCCACATCTCTGAGCCATATCAGAGGGCAGGAATCACTGCTGCCCTGTAGACCATAAGCTTGGTGCCAGATTTGAGGTCCTGGTCTTCAAACATTCTCTTCCTCAGGTGACTGAAGGCTGCATTGGCACTTTGGAGGTGGTGTTGGGCCATTCATTACACTTACACTGGCCCACAGACTTTCTATGGGCTTTTGCACTAGAACTTGCAGTGAATAGAAATCCATTTCAGCGCCGCACCCTTGGGGGATCTGGGACCTGTGTGAAGAAGGCAAGCAACTGTGTATCTCCTTGAACAATCAGATTGAAGAATTCTAAATGTGGAGCACAGAGTCTGAGCCAGTATGTGTAAGCTAGAATAGTTAGTTTAATGTCAAATCACGCACAGATACCGAAATAACGAGAGGGAGAGAAAGATGGGATTAAAAGAGAGAGATAAAAGAGACAGAAAGATAAAGTAAAAAAAAAGATACTTTTTTATATCTCTAAGATTAATTAAAATCTGAAGGAATGAGACTCCACACGTAAAATTTAATTTTCAGTGCTAGATTGGCTGTTTGGCAGTATTTAAACTTATCATGCCGTTAAAAATTTACTGACAATGGAATGGGCAAGCCCTAACTTTTTCTGCCGTGTTTAGTGAGCATCTATCATGTAAGTACAGCAGCTTCATGCCATTGCATCTGTTTCAGTGCCGAGTCTCTGGGCGAGACACAGGTGTAACAAAGCTTTTGGAGGAGCAAGGCATCTCGGACAGCAACATCCTGATTTCCCCGTTTAACCGCGCATGTGCAGTCGCGGGACGTTGCTGCCCGATTTACTCTTTAATAACGTTGAGTGCTCATAGTCTCACTATTCTTTTTACTGCACAATCTGGGCCAATGAGACCCTTCTCAGTAGTCTTTAGGTGCTTACTGGAGGACTCACATGGACGGGTGGAGCTTCTAACCCAACAAAAGGAAACTGTCATGAATTCAATCAGCATTGTAACCCATGTATAATCTGACCTAAGTTGTACGCTGTGAGAACAAAGACCACTAGGTGGTGATCTTGTGGGAGATACTTCTAACCTGGACCTACAGGTATAAAAGGGGAAGCTCCACCCACTTCCATCACTTGAGTGCTATGGAATAAAGGACAGGTAACAGACTGACCTTCTCTGAAGCATGGGCCTCGTGTGCATTTATACTGTATGGTAAGGACATACCAATGGCGACAAGAAACTGGGACTTAAACCACGCGAGCATGGCCACGAGCAGAACAGACGAGAGGTACTGTGTTAAGGAATGGTTAAAGCAGCACACAGTTCTCCAGGCAGACAAGGGCAATTGGGCATGCCCCAACATGTAGTCGAACCCAGAGGGGGAGTTCGACAGAGACAATGGCAAGCTGAACGGCGATTCATGCCATTGCAAGGGACAATGCGGCCAGTAATGGGGCCATCAACACCTGTTAATGGCGCACTCAAGAACAGTCACAGGGGCAGTCAGGAATGATCGACTGGCAAGGGATTTTTGTTTCCAACAGCAGCTCATGTTGGAGGCGTGGAGGCACACACTCATCCGGAGTTTGCAGAGATGAGCAAAATACCTGCAGAAATTGCAGAAATGAACGCTGGGCGAAATCGCTGGAAGCTGAAGTTCAGCGAGTTCATTTGGAGCACGTATACAGTTCATACACCAGGACGCCACCGACAATGATGAAAGTGCTCCTCAATGGCATCCCAGTATCAATGGAGCTAGACACGGGGGCCAGCCAGTCCCTGATGGGTATCAAACAGTTCGAAAAGTTGTGGGCGTCCAAGGCCAGGAGGCCAAAATTATTGCCGATTGATGCACAGCTACGGACATACACAAAGCAGATCATTCCGGTGCGAGGCAGCGCCACTGTAGTCATGACCCACAAAGGTTCGGAGAAAAGGTTGCCACTCTGGGTTGTCCCGGGGGACGGTCCCGCACTTCTGGGGAGGAGTAGGCTTGCTGTCATGAACTGGGAATGGGGCGATGTCAATGCAATTGCCTCTGTGGAGCGAGTATCATGCTCCCAGATCCTGGACAAATTTGACTCATTATTTCAACCCGGCATTGGCACTCTCATGGGGGCCAAGGTAGTGATTCATATAAACCCCGACGCCGGGCCAGTACACCACAAGGCCAGAGCGGTGCCGTACGTGATGCGGGAAAAAAACGAAGGCGAATTGGACCGCCTGTTGAGGGAAGGCATCATCTCGCCAGTTGAATTCAGTGACATGGCGAGCCCGATTGTGCCGGTGCTCAAGACGGATGGGTCGGTCAGGATATGTGGCGATTACAAGGCCACCATCAATCGGGTGTCACTCCAAGACCAGTACTTGCTAACGAGCGCGGAGGACCTCTTTGCGACGCTATTCGGTGGCAAACTTTTTTCAAAATTGGACCTGACCTCAGCTTACATGACCCAGGAGCTGGCGAGTGAGTCGAAGAAGCTGACCACCATCATGACACACAAGGGGTTGTTTGAGTACAACAGATGTCCGTTCGGGATTCGCTCGGCTGCCGCGATCTTCCAACGAAATATGGAAAGCCTCCTCAAGTCGATTCCAGGGACAGTGGTTTTTCAGGACGACATCCTCATCATGGGTTACGATACTGAAGAACACCTCCACAACCTGGAGGAGGTGCTACGCAGACTGGACCGGGTAGGGCTGCGACTGAAAAAGGCAAAGTGCGTCTTCCTAGCTCCAGAGGTAGAATTCCTGGGGATGAGAGTAGCAGCAGACGGGATCAGCCCTACTGCGTCTAAGATGGAAGGGATCCAGAGAGCACCCAGACCCCGTAACACGACGGAGCTGCGTTCATTCCTGGGGCTCATGAACTATTTTGGTAACTTTCTTCCCAAATTGAGCACGCTGCTAGAGCCGCTACACATGCTGCTTCGCAAGGTTGCAAATGGGTCTGGGGGGATAGCCAAGAAAGGGCTTTTAATAGAGCACGCAATTTGTTATGTTCCAACAATCTTTTAAGGTTATATGACCCATGTAAGAAACTTGTGTTAACGTGCGATGCGTCGTCCTATGGTGTCGGGTGTGTGTTGCAGCATGTCAATGCCAAGCGTCAGTTACAGCCGGTAGCTTATGCCTCCAGAAGTCTGTCCCAGGCAGAAAGAGGCTACGGGATGGTAGAAAAGGAGGCGCTCGCATGTTTACATGTGTAAAGAAAATGCACCAGTACCTGTTTGGCAGGAAATTTGAGCTGGAGACAGATCACAAACCCCGAACGTCCCTTTTGGCCAACAACAAGGCCAAAAATGCAAACGCATCGGCCCGCATACAGAGGTGGGCACTCAGGTTAGCCGCCTATGACTATACAATTCGGCACAGACCGGGCACCGAAAACTGCTCTGATGCACTCAGCAGGCTCCCACTAGCCACCACTGAGGGGGCTACCGAGCATGCTGCTGAGATGGTCATGGCTGTTGAAGCTTTCGGAAGCGAAGGCTAACCCGTGACAGCTCGTCAGATCAAAGTCTGGACAAATAGAGACCCGCCATTGTCTCTCGTCAAGAAATGCATTCTGATTGGGGACTGGGCAGCCACGTACAGGGCATGCCCTGAGGAATTTAAACCATTTCACAGGCGCAGGGATGAACTCTCGATTCAGGCCGATTGCCGACTGTGGGGAAACCGCGTAGTCATGCGCCAGATGGGCAGAGAGGTGTTCATCAGAGAACTCCACAATGAGCACCCGGGCATTGTCATGATGAAGGCAATTGCCAGGTCGCATGTTTGGTGGCCAGGGATAGACGCAGATCTGGAAATTTGTGTTTGCAGGTGCAACACGTGTGCCCAGCTGAGCAATGCACCCAGGGAAGCCCCCCTTAGCCCCTGGCCATGGCCCACCAAGCCTTGGTCACGCATCCATGTGGACTATGCAGGTCCTTTCATGGGAAAAATGTTTTTGGTTGCAGTAGATGCCTACTCCAAATGGATCGAGTGTGACATTTTAAATTCAAGCACATCCTCTGCCACGGTAGAAAGTCTACGGGTAATGTTCGTCGCCCACGGTCTACCGGACATCTTGGTCAGCGACAATGGCCCGTGCTTCACAAGCGCTGAATTCCAGGACTTCATGGCAGGCAATGGAATTAACCATGTCAGAACAGCACTCTTCAAGCCGGCCTCAAATGGCCAGGCAGAACGAGCAGTGCAGATAATCAAACAGGGGATGCTCAGAATCAGGGGGTTCCCTACAAAGCCGTTTATCACGCTTCCTGGTGCCTACAGATCCCGACCACACTCGCTCACAGGGGTGCCACCTGCAGAGCTGCTAATGAAAAGGACGCTCAAAACCCGGTTATCCCTTATACACCCCACCATGAAAGAAATTGTCGAGAGCAGGCGCCAGTCAAAATATGACTACCATGCACGGAATGCGAGGGCGAATGTATTGATGTAAATTACCCTGTTTTTGTCTTCAACTACGCTGCAGGGCCCAAATGGCTCACAGGCACTGTGATTGCCAAAGAGGGAAATAGGATTCTGGTAGTTAAACTTACCAATGGACAAATCTGCCGCAAACACGTGGATCAAACAAAAAGGAGGTTCAGCAACCCCATAGAAGAAGCAGAGGAAGAACACGATATAGAGTTCACTCCACCACAGATGACCAAACACCAGAACCAAAGGGAGGAGAGTCACTGTGAGCAGTCCGGACAGGCCTGAGGCACCGCAAACAGCAGACACTCAGGCCAGCACCCAACAACCGGAGCCCCAACTCAGGCACTCTACAAGAGAGCGTAAACCACCAGAGAGACTCAACCTGTGATCCCAATAAGACTTTGGCGGTGTTGTCATGTATTTAACCAGCATTGTAACCCATGTATAATCTGACCTAAATTGTGCACTGTGAGAACAATGACCACTCGGCGGTGAACTTGTGGGAGACACTCCTAACCTGGACCTTCAAGTATAAACGGGGAAACTCCACCCACTTCCATCACTTGAGTGCTGAGGAATAAAGGACAGATCACAGACTAACCTTCTCTCAAGCATGGGCCTCGTGTGCATTCATACTGGATAATAAGGACGTATCAGAAACCTAGGCCAAATTGTTAAAAGTGTAACTCTGCCTGTTTAATTATTTACTCTGTGACCAATATAATAAAGAGAGCATTGTGACAAATCTCAATTATCCAGAATCACATGCGCATATCCCTCCTTGGAGCTCGGTGCAGAAAGGGAGACAAAGCCGACACGTGATGGTGCAGGCTTAAGACCTCCATCTGTGTCTGCATATGTCTACACTGAGGGAAGACGTCTTGCCTTCAACATTGAAACTGAGCAGAGCTCTCAATTATACTTCCTATTTCCTCCGGAAAATGTATGCACTTTTAATTGCCAAAATACCTAGCCAGTGATTGCAAATATTTTTTTTGATATTCTTATTTGATTATTCTATGTTACTTCAGTAGTGCATTGAATCCACTGCTGAACAACAGCTGACGAGGACCCTGGAGCTGGTCTGCAGCACAGCCATATGCTGTTAGGCTTCTGGAGACCCTTAGACAATAGAAAAGATTGATAAGGTTGCTAATTTATTGTTTGCGGCCCAGAGAAATGCCTCATCCTTTACAGTGGTGTGCATCATATTATGGTAAATTATGAATCTATTAAACAAGAGATTAGTTTACTTGAATCATTAACCGATCAGCTGGAGAAGAATCAAAATAGTCCACATGGAAAAGCAAGGCATCTCACTGTAATTTATGATATTTATAACATTCTATTTGTTATTCAGATTGTTTTGTAATTCATAAGCCGATCAATTTATTCAAGTACTGCAGGAGTTGGAGAATGAGCATTGCATTGCAAATCTAAGAGCAAATAGAGAGATGGAAAGTGAAGTGGATGATCACAAATGAACTGAAATTAGCTGGAGGATCCATTAAGAAGTCATCTAATACCTCGAAGACACTGCTTGCCCAAGAATTAAATATAATGCTTATATCATGTATACTAAATACTAGTTTAAAAAAATGAGTGAATGTTCAATTGTGTTCAACTATTACTATAAGGCTTGATTTTCTGACAATGGCAAAGATTAGATTTTGCTGATCCAATATGCAGGTTTACCTGCATCTAAAGCGCAAAGGGCTGTCCTGGCCAAATTTTCAGATGGGAGTGTCTCCCTCTAATTTAGATCGACAAAAGGTGCTTGAAAATCACAGACAGAAAGCGTGGCCTGCAACTGGGGATCAAAATCCAGTGAAGGATCAGCTCTTAAAGTGCTGCAGTTTGCCATTAAAGTACAAGTTGTGGCAAGGACAGACAAGTGGACTAGCTGGTCACGAGGGGACAGCAGAGACATGTGGGCAACACAGCTCTGATACTGTAGAGCTGGAGGTCCAACAGCAGGTGAGATACCAAAGTAGGGTGCTCTATTTGGGGCTGAATACCACTTTCCAGTAAAAGTGAACTGCGTGGAGAAAGGGTGCTCGCTGAGTCCATGTAGTTAGCCAGATCCTTTGTACCTAGCTGTAAATGAGGAAGAAGTTTGCTGGTATCAGAAAGAAAGTGATGGTAAGTATGTTCCTTATTATTGCAAACATTTCTTGTGAGCCCAATCAGGGGTGGCACAAGATGGGCACTCCACAAGCTCTGGATGGTACCATTTCAAGCATTGCATGTAACCATTGTATTTTTTTTTGCACACTCTCTTACTGTGCCAGGTTCTCTTGTAGGTAGGATATGCGTTAGCAAACAGGTGAGTCTTAAGCTTTTCTCTGCTGTTGGATGGTTACTGTCATGTATCTTACATTATTATATATAACTGTATCCTAACATGCTATACATGACTGTAATAAGATATGACCTGTAACCACCAGCATACCTTACCACCAGGGGTGCACTTGCAAGAGACAGGTATATAAGGACAGGTCTCAGGCAAGTGCAGCTTTCCAGAGCTGTGAAATAAAGGTGCAGATCCAGAGTGACCTTGACTTCACTACATGCCTCGTGTGAATCTGTACTGAGGGGACAGGACTTTACAGTTACTTAGTAGGATCACTAGCCATGGATGCAGAAGTCAGTGGTGATCTCCTAAGAGCCAGTCGCCCATCCTTTTTCTTAACTTGTCCCATTACCATCTCCTTTTGCCTTGCACAATCGTCCCTTTTGACTCTTAATCTCTTCTGGCTTCCACCCTATCACAGACCTTCCTTTTTGTTCTTTCCTCCTCTTCCCCTTTCCCTGCCCGTATACTTGCTTAAAAACCGGTTACATCTCTAACTTTTTCCAGTTCTGACGAAGAGTCATCGACCTGAAACGTTAACTCTGTTTCTCTCTCCTCAGATGCTAAGTGTTTCCAGCATTTTCTGTTTTTATTTCAGATTTCCAGCCTCCGCAGTATTTTGCTTTTGTATTAGTTCTCAGCCCAAGTGTTGTTTCTCCTTCAAAAAATGCAGCTACTATAAACTCCCATTTACTGATGGTATTATGGCAGCTTCTTGGTTAGTCGCCATTGACATGCGTAATGATGTTTCTGTGGTTCGATATTATCTGAACATTAATTGGGTGCAAATGTTTCTTTGCATATAGGGTTAATATAAGAAACCTGTTGCCCACATAGATGTCATTTGTGACATCTGGCACTCGAGGGAGACCCATGAGAGTTCTACATCATGTATAGCTGATGTTTCCTTTACACAGGGTAAATGTTAAAGGTGTTGTACCTTTGAAACACAGAGTTTCTCACTTTTTGGATACAGGTGTGTTCTGTCGCCAACCTGATATGGCACAGGGATGACAGGGACGGATCTAGTCGCCTGAAAACTTGTACCTTTCACTTCCACAGGATGTTCTGTGCTAATCGTGCTGCAGCAGACGATGCAGTTTAGTGGCAGCCTATCTTGTGAAATGGAAGCAACGAAGACAGGTCTTCTCTGACATGTTCAGGTACATGTTGTGTGAGGTCTATAAATGTGGCTCGTGACTGGTGCCAGACAAGTACCTCAGGTGCCGCTGCACCTGCATCAAACAGCCCCTCGTGAATTCCTCCTCTGAAGGAGCTAGTACATTTGGAAAACTGCTTCATGTGCTGTCATTGAAATGCTTGTAGCAATGTAGAATATTGAAGATTTTATTTTTTTAAAGTCCTGCTTGAGGAGGCCAGGCCCAAGTGCCCCGGACGTATAAAGCATGTGTCTTGAAGAAAGTCAAGCAATCTAAAGCAGTCAAGCTGCACCTTTTGGGCAAACCCTCAACTACAGTCAGGATTTGGTTAAAGAACCTAGGGCTAGAAATTCGGTTGGTGGGTTCTTAAGGTGCTAGTGTTGGGCGGTCGCTAAATATAGCTCCGCAAAATGGTTCGCGACAGGAGCCACAAAATTCAGTGGTTGTGCCCTGAATGGAGCACTAAGGGAAGTGTTCCACACTTCTCTTAGGGCGCTAGGCTGGGTGCGCAACTGAATATCCCATGCTTAAGAGCTGGCTTCGGAGCGCCCTAAAAGAGGCCTCACAGCGAAAGAAAAATCGCGACAAAAAACACAAAAATATTCCCTATACATTACTGACCCCAAATAAAGTGAAATCACAAAAAAAAAATCAATTACACTTACCTCATGCAGTCATTCCTTCCCTTGGCGCCCTGGGACAGCTCTGCATGCCAGCTCTCTCTGGCAGTATCACTACAGGGCGCTACGGATGCAGCGCAAAACACATTTTGCATCTGTGTTGATACTCCTCAGCGCCGCCAGAATCGCTACACTGAATTTGCTGAGTGGCGCTAATGCCAGTGCTTACGGTTGCAAATGCGAGGGGCGCTATCCAACCAAATTTCTCCCCCCTAATTTCATGCACATGTAGCCAGTGTAAGCCAGTGTTGTGGCCTCATTTCACCCCCAAGTAGCCAATCAGGTGTTCTGCAAATTGGGTGCCATGGCCATGACCCAACTTCCCTACCACAGCCAGCCACCTCCCACGATATTGTCACAACATTAGGGAATGGTCCCTGTATTGTGCTTTTTTAAAATGTAAAGCTATTTTAGGTTCATATATATTGGATATTGTTACTTCTTGCTTCCTTAGTTATTTTGTACTTGTGCTAGAGGAGCAGGAGAGGAATTAGGGGAGGTGGCTGAAATCATGGTCAAAGGGATATGTTTTATGGAGGCTTTTGAAGGTGGAGAGGGATGTAGCACCTTAATCACCTGGTGGGATTGGGGTGGGCTTGGGTCCGACGCCCAATCTTTAATGCAGCGTAAAATCGGACGGGATGTAAGACAGACATCCAAACTAAACCTGCCCCATTCCCGCTGGGCTGGTTAGTTTAAAATTGGGGCTTTAGTGTGTGTGAGTTCCAGTGTGTGAGATGGCTAAAGTTTCTGCCACTATGGCAGGGTGAAGGCTTCAGGTAACATTCAAAACGTGCAAGCTGTGATCTCGGATCAGAGGCGGTGGAATGGGTGGGAACAGAATAAAAACCATGGAGGAATTCAAAGATAATATAGCAGAAAATTATAAAAAATACTTGCTGGACAGCCCAGTTGTAGAGCAAACCATGTAATAAGAACATAAGAACATAAAAATTAGGAGCTGGAGTAGGCTATCCGGCCGTTCAAGCCTGGGTGCTTTATCCGTTCAATAAAATCATGGCTAATCATGGACCTCAATTCCACTTTCCCACCCAATCAAAAATATCCTTGATTCCCCTAGGGTCCAAAAATATATCTATCTCAGCCTTGAATATACACAGCGACTTAGCATCCACAACCGTTTTGGGTAGAAAATTCCACAGATTCACTTCTGCTGAGTGAAGAAGTTCCTCTTCATCTCAGTCTTAAATGGCTGACCCCTTATCTTGAGACTATGCCCACGAGTTCTAGACTCTCCAGCCAGGGAAAACAACAATATGCTATGCAGAGTCAGTACCATTACATTGGAATTGTAAATTAATCGATTCTACGATAGCTCAATTGGTAGCCCAATGAGCAACAGAGCCATACAGATTGGCAAGGTCCCCAGTGCAGAGTGGTGGTGCTGAGGTAGCTGATCTAATTTGGGTGACACTTGCAGCACTGCAGTTACTGGTCTGGTGATGGATAAGCATCAGTCAGAGTCCATATTCCTGATCGCCATCCAATGACCCTTGAAGGAAAGAGGGTCTATCAGCTATGAACAGGATCTAGCTCATCTTTGATGAGCTCCAGAATTGAATAGGCATCAAATATTGACTAGCTCGGCTGATAGTTGAAAGGAAAAGCATTGATGGCTTTCCAGTACCTCATTCTAGTTGAAGTAATGGAGGGCTGCTGATGTTCTTGTTATTGTACCAATAATGTGAGCCCTCTCCTTTTGCGGAGGTACAAAATTAGAAGGGGGGTATTGATTGTTTTTAAATGGAATGCTAAGCTTTGCAATGTCCCAAGTTTTTCCAAATAGGTCAGTGTCAGTCAAAAGGTTATTTACAAGATTGATTAGTTTTACTTCTTCTGCTTTAGGCAAATAAAGATAATCTCTGGGGAATTTTCACAGGATTTCTACAGAGGGAGATCAGAGGTAACCCAGAAAATGTCATAAATAGGTAAAATCACCTTTAAGTTCCATTTCTCCAGGGTTTCTGCTGAAATTATGGCAGGAAATCAAAAGAAGCCTACAGAAATTCAGGATGAATAGTATTTGCATTTACAAGATTTTCCTTCACTCTGTGCTTGGGATTTGGCTTTCTCCTGGTACAGTGAAAAGGCAAAAGGAGTGAGACCTTGTATATCATATCTCCACCCTCCTACACTGCCCTGGGATTTCGTGAACATTTGTAAATGGTCCTGAGCCTGTATTGGATGCGGGCCCTGTATTCCCATGATAATAAAGCTGGAAGGAGTGTTCCCAGTCTCCTGCCTCATTTTCTGCCGATGTGACCATTGGGTACTTTTGCATAGAGGAGCCTGAAGCTAACTAGTCAACGTCCTTCTCCTGCAGATCAGAAAGAAAACAGTTCTAGAAGACCCCCCAAAAGGATGATCTAAAAACTTCAGACTTTCTGGCAGCTGCTATCCAGACCTGCAGGTGGTGCTCCTGTTGCCTCCACATTGTTCAGACTCAAGGCAGGCAGCAAGCCTGCACCTGGAGTATGCCTGGGGTATGCAAACAGTCTAGCGGAGGACTATCTGACAGCTGTTTCATCTCACGTACATCATGCTTTGGTTGGCCACTGATGTGGAGAATGACAAAGACACTCAACACAGGATGTTGTGGAGAAAAGATTTGTTTAATTGCTTGATCAAGTGAGACACTGTCAACACCAGTTCCTTAACTGGATGCCTTCCCAAAAGTTTTTGTCGATCACTTTAGGAGCTGTTTTTTTTATACAGAATTCTTTGCAAAGTCATCATTTACATTATCATTGGTCAGTCTTTATTCCGCGTGACAATTTTTTTCCGCTTTGTTACAGATTGTTTAATTTCAACTTTGTTAATTGTTTCATATCCTCCTTGGGTATGAACGTATGTATCCTGCATCCTGCCTCCTGCCACTAACAGGAATTTATTTCTAAGTTCTGAATAGTACGACCTTAGCTCTGAATAACAGGAACTGTACCATTGTCCGACAGTTGCACCTGCTAATTCTGCCACATCAGCAAATTGTGTTTTTGCCTTCCTAATCTAAAACATGTTTAACTCTTTAATTCCCACTTCAATCCCCACTTTGGTCACATGGTTTTTCTATTAACCCACCGTGACCATTTATTTAACCTTACTAGACTCGTGTATCTCCCGCCCCAATTTTATTGATCAGGTGAAAAGACTGGGACACTCACGACTCATCGGGTATTCGTATTGGTTTGGTTCATCTCCTCTGTTACATATTTTCAGCGAGGGCTTCCTTTCGTATTTCTGAGCGGCTTTTACCAGAACTTTCATCCTTCTCCTCCTACATCTAAAGCACCATTCAAACAGTAACATAAGCATAACCAACTAATACATGTGACATAATTCTTATGAAAGGGTGTACATTAACATTAAGTCCAAAATCCCATAGTTATGTGTACCAGGGTTGATTGGCCAGCACTTTCTTTGTGACCTTTTGCAGCTCAGCAATCTCTTTCATCAGGATGATGTATTTTTGTCGTTGCTCACAGACACTCTTCTCCAACGCTGTCTATGCCTCACTTAGTTTGGGAATAGGTTTTCCCTGAGACTCTTCGAAGCCCTCATACCCCGCCTTTATAGTGTCTACCACCATTTCACTGGTAGTTTCTTCTTTTAATTCTAGGTATATAATATGTCCCTGAATATTAACCTCTTCTCTGGTCATAAAGCAAAAGTTGGTGGTAGTGATGGGGCAGTGCATTACTCCTCCCACAGTCATGTTAGTGGCTGTGATGCTGACATATCATTGCCAGAAAATAGGTGCAGGAGTAGGCCATTCGGCCCTTTGAGCCTGCACCACCATTCATTAAGATCATGGCTGATCATTCAACTCAGTAGCCATTTCCTGCTTTCTCTCCATACCCCTTGATCCCTTTAGATGTAAGGGCCATATCTAACTCCCTCTTGAATATATCCAACAAACTGGCATCAACAATTCTCTGTGGTAGGGAATTCCGCAGGTTAACAACACTCTGAGAGAAGAAGCTTCTCGTCATCTCAGTTCTAAATGGCTTAGCCCTTATCCTTAGACTGTGACCCCTGGTTCTGGACTTCCCCAACATCGGGAACATTCTTCCTGCATCTAACCTGTCCAGTCCCATCAGAATTTTCTATGCTTCTATGAGATCTCCTCTCATCCTTCTAAACTCCCTGTGAATACAGGCCCAGTCGATCCAGTCTCTCCTCATATGTCAGTCCTGCCATCCCGGGAATCAGTCTGTTGCCTTCTTCACTGCCTGATGTACCTGCATACTAACTTTTAATGACTGATGTACCATGACACCCAGGTCTCATTGCAGCTCCCCTTTTCCTGATCTGCCGCCATTCAAATAATATTCTGCCTTTGTGTTTTTGCCCCCAAAATGGATAACCTCACATTTATCCACATTATACTGCATCTGCCATGCATTTGCCCACTCACTTAACTGGTCCAAGTAACCCTGCAGCCTCTTAGCGTCCTCCTCACACCGCCACCCAGTTTATGTCATCTACAAACTTGGAGATATTGCACTCAATTCCTTGATCTAAATCATTAATGTATATTGTAAATAGCTGGGATCCCTGCACTGAGTCCTGCAGCACCCCAATAGTCACTGCTTGCCATTCTGAAAAGGACCCATTTATCCTGACTCTCTGTTTCCTGTCTGCCAACCAGTTCTCTATCCACATCAGTATATTACCCCCACTACCATGTGCTTTAATTTTGCACACCAATCTCTTGTGTGGGACCTTGTCAAAAGCCTTTTGAAAGTCGAAATGCACCACATCCATTGGTTCTTCCTTGTCCACTCCACTCGTTACATCCTCAAAAATTCCAGAAGATTTGTCAAACATGATTTCCCTTTCATAAATCCATATTGACTTGGACCGATTCTGTCACTGCTTTCCAAATGCGCTGTTATTTCATCTTTAATAATTGATTACAACATTTTCCCCACTACTGATGTCAGGCTAACCAGTCTATAATTCCCCATTTTTTCTCTCCCTCCTTTTTTAAAAAGTGGTGTAACATTAGCTACCCTCCAGTCCATAGGAACTGATCCAGGGTCGATAGAATGTTGGAAATGATCACCAATGCATCGACTATTTCTAGGGTCACTTCCTTAAGTACTCTGGGATGCAGACTATCAGGCTTCGGGGATTTATCGGCCTTCAATCCCATCAATTTCCCTAACACAATTTCCTGCCTAATAAGGATATCCTTCAGTTCCTCCTTCTCAATAGACCCTCGGTCCCCTAGTCCTTCCGGAAGGTTCTTCCTTCGTGAAGACAGACCAAAGTATTTGTTCAACTGGTCTGCCATTTCTTTGTTCCCCATTATAAATTCACCTGAATATGACTGCAAGGGACCTACGTTTGTCTTCACTAATCTTTTTCTCTTCACATATCTAAAGCTGGTTGGCTGGCTGCTTCTAATAGTAATTGTATACGTTCATCGTGTTTGATGGCCTCGCTGCCAGAGGTAACAAACCCTCTCCTTCCCCATGCTACCATGTAGTCCTGTACTATCCCAAAGGCATACCTGCTATCTGTATATATTCACTGTCTTTCCCTCTGCCAGTAATAAGGCTTCCATCAGTGCGTTTAATTCTGCTACTTGGGCCAAAAGGACTCCGTCCAGCACTCCCTGCATCACTACCTCAAGCTGCTTGTTTAATACCACCCATCCCATACGTGGGTGGCCGTCGACATACCATCGGCATCCGTCCACATACAATGTGAGGTCTGGGTTTTTGAGAGCTACCTCACTTACATTCCCTGGGGAATCTTCCCATTCTAATGCGTTACACTCGTGGGGCTCCCCTCAGTGAGGATTCCTTCTGCTGGGTTTTTCTATCTTTACTGATTCATCGTGGGGCAGTAAAACAGCTTCCCACTTCGCTCGGCGGACATTGGAGATGGTCCGGAGCTTTCCAGTGGTCAACATTTCTACCAGAGTGTGTTTGATGTGTCGGGCAATTTTGCCTGTCATCACGACAGGTTTGCTGATCTTGACTGTCCATGTGGTACAGTCGAGTGCAGCCACACATCTGGACAAGCCCGCGACTACTGTTGGGTTGTTGTTGGTTTGAATAGTAAGCTATGGGTCTTATTCTGTCCTCGTGTATTTCTATCTCTCATCAGAGAAAATGGCATTTTTTTATTCCAAACTTTTAGTATTTTTTTTTAACTGTTTAGTATTATTTATTTTACAAAGGTTTCCAAACCCAAGATTTTCCAATGCAACCAAAATGTTTATCAAGAAAAATATCTCAAAATCCCAATTCAAATACTGTTTGCAAATCTTTTTATTTAAATCTCTTTTACTAAACTAGAAGCTTTCACATCATTTAAAATAAGATCCTACACAAAGGAAATGAGGGCGGAGCTTCCCCAGCCTTTAGCCTCAAGAAAACCAAGCAGGCTTTTTTTAAAAAGACATTACACTCTTCCTTCATTATTTATCTCTCTCATAGACTAAATTTATTATCTTTTAACCCAATGTAATCAATGGTTATGCGTTTTTTTTTACACAAGTAATTGGGCGTCTCGGCCTGCAATAGCCAAATTGAAAAGACAACACTTTGTTTATGATTCTAATTGATTTAAAATGAGCTACACATTTTTAATTTAAGTTTTATCTTTTGTTAAGCAAACCCATCCTTTGTACATTTCCGAGCTCTGTAACTTATCATCAAAATAAATCCACATCTCTGTTTCTAACTTAAAGTGGCATTCAATTCTAGGTACACAATTCAACTTCTTCACATTTTCATAAACTTCCCACATCTAGGACAACACTACAAAGGTTAAAAACTTTCAGCTCACTGCCCGGAATAGTGGGTGGAGCTAAAACAAAGATACAGATGCACTATTTCTCTCTTAAAAGACCAGCTTTCAGATAACTGGAAAATTCATTAACGCCCACCTCAAATATTCCCCAGTCAAGAAAACTTCCACGCATCCACTTTCATACAACAAAGCTTATCTTTCTCTTCCTCAGCACAAAAGCTGAAGCTTCTGTGTCGGTGTTATATTCTTCTTAGATCTACCCACTCTATCTCCTACTCTTAATTTGCGCAATTCCTCTAATTGAGTCCTGGCCATGGCCATATATTGCAAACATTGTCTGACCACAATCAAACCTGCTTTGGCCGTCTGTTTATTTGTCTTTCTCCCACCATAATTTTTGTTTTGCGGGTCTTCTTTGGGATCCCATCATCACTTAACATAGTAACTATCAATTTTTTATGGTCATCGGCAAAATACCTACTCAGCGAACCTCCAAGTTCCTAATCGAGCACATCTTTGCACGCCATCTATTTTTTGTACGTCTACCCCTCTATCGGTTTGTTGTCCCCTTTAACCTGGTTCCCTCGAACCTCGGGTCTACAATTACAAATCTACAAAACTGATCCTACTTTGATAATTACTATTGTGACCTCTTAACTATCCTAAAATCTTTTACACCCATTACAGACCTTTCTCACAAGTTTGGACAACCCAGGCGAATGACACGTTTCGGGGCAGATTACTGTAATGTCTGTGAGCTTGTAATGTTTGTAGCGCCACACTGTGGATGTGGACGTATTGTGTACTGCAACTACAGGGTTAATAATTAAACAGAACCAGACATGTTCCGGAAGCTTCCGACAGAGCTGCCTGCCATGTTAGAAGCTGTGTGTGCTTGTGCTCTGTGAATATATCACATTTGGTAGCGAGATGGGACTTTTCGGATGATTTAAAGCTGAAATTTTGTTGGTGAAGGATTCAGCCAGCCGACAGAGAGACTTTGGGAGCTTCTCTATCTTTGGAAAAAGCTACAAAATCCAAGGTAAAATACAGCACACTGTGTGAACAGTTAGAAATTAAAATGGCAGCACCCGCAGGTGTAATGGGACATTTGGGTGAATATAGACATGACCGGGAACGTTTTAAAGCTTATGCGGATCGGCTAGAAATGTATTTCACTGCAAATAACACAATCGAAGTTCCAGACCATACAGTCCAGAATCAGGCAATATTGGAACGTAAGAAAGCAATTTTCTTATCGGAAGCTGGACCGGAATTGTTTGAAACTCTGGTAAATCTGCTTGTGCCTGACGAGCCAAAGGACACAATGCTTAAAGAGATTTTAATGAAGCTGGAGCAGCACTATAAACCCAAAGCATTAGAAATTGCTGAAAGCTATCATTTTGGGATGCGGAATCAAAAGTCTGATGAATATATCAGTGATTACATTGCAGTATTAAAAAAGCTATCTGCTCACTGTAATTTCAGAAACTTTCAGAACCGAGCATTGTGGGATCATTTTGTTTGCGGGGTGAAAAATGATGCGATCAGAAGAAAGTTATTGACGACGGATGACTTGACTTTTGAGATTGCTTGTCAGACAGTGAAGTCAATGAGCATGGCCAAACAATATTCCCGAGAATTTCATAAGAATTACGGTCGTCAGTCAACCGAGGTGAATCGCCTGCATGTTCAAAGTAAAAGTCGGTGGGGGCCCAAAGTCTCAGAAACTGGAAATTCTAACAAAGCTTCAAAGCCATGCTATAGATGCCTGGGACAAAACAGTGCTCAAAGTTGTCCATATGTGAAGGCAGAGTGTTTCTTCTGCAGAAAGACTGGGCATCTTGTGCAGGCATGCCGACTGAAGGGTAAACCAGTTTTCAAAGCCACGAGTCTAGCGTTTAAAGCTATGAGTAGAAATCCCCAGAGACTGCATAGCATGGAAGAAGAACAACAGGACGAGGAGATGTTAGAGTTACACGTCATTAGGAGGACGAGGTTAATGGACAGCGATTCAAAAAGTATCAAAGTCCACATAGAGTTTGTGGAATCCAAGATACCAATGGAAATCGACACTGGTGCATCCATGAGTGTAGTACCGGAGTCGCTATACCTCGACAAATTGCGTGATTTCACATTGGAGAAATCCAAGATAGAGCTGCGAGGCTACTCGGGAGAGGAAATTCCTGTGGTCGGTCGTATCACCGTACCGGTGAAATATAAGAATCAATTTCAAAACTTGCCTCTAATAGTAGTGAAAGGAGAGAAGCCTGCCTTACTAGGAAGAAATTGGTTGAGATCACTGAAGCTGGATTGGAGGGAGATTTTTCGTGTGGAAGCGAGATTTGCATCAATGGATGATGTTATCAAGAAGTATTCGAAGTTGTTCTGTGAAACGGGCTGTCCGATCCTAGACTTCAAGGCGAGTGTCAGGGTACAGAAGGACGCTAGATCAGTTTACTACAAGCCACGTTCCGTACCATATGCACTCAAGGAGAAATTTGAGCAAGAACTCAAAAGACTAGAGACTGAGAACATTATTTGTAAGAAAGATCGATGTAATTGGGCTACACCCATTGTTGTTGTACCTAAGTCCGATGGTAAGGTAAGATTGTGTGTTGATTATAAAATAACCGTAAACCAGGTTCCAGAGGGTAATGTCCCCAATACATTGCCGAATATAGAAGATTTGTTCACAACACTGACAGGTGGTCAGATCTTTTCAAAACTGGATCTTACGAATGCCTACTTACAGCTTGAACTAGATGAGGAGTCCAAGTTATGTTTGACTATAAATACTCATCTAGGCCTGTATCAATTTAAGAGGCTACCATTTGGAGTGCCTTCCGCCCCTGCCACATTCCAAGGGGTGATGAACCAGATTTTGCAAGGTATTGAAGGGGTAGTATGTTATTTGGATGACATACTAATTTCAGCACCAAACAGGCAAATTCATAATAACATGTTGAATGAAGTCCTCAAATGGCTAGAGAAGCACAGAGTGCAAATATCTACTCGTAAGTGTGAGTTATTTAAAAACTCAGTGGAGTACTTAGGGTACAGAGTAGACAAACATGGTTTACATCCAATCATAGGAAAGCTGGATGCAATCAGAAATGCACCCACTCCCAGGAATGTCACTGAAATGCGTTCATTCTTGGGTCTTTTGAACTATTATGGGAAATTCCTAACAAATTTGGCTACAGTATTACATCCACTGAATTAACTTTTGAAAAAACAGGTCCATTGGAAGTGGTGAAAAGAATCCGATGCAGCATTCAAAGAGTGTAAAAGCAAATTGGTAAAGAGCACCATGTTAGTTCACTATAACATATCTAAGGAGATTAAGCTAGCATGTGATGCCTCTCCATATGCAGTTGGGGCAGTGATCTCTCATGTATCATGTAGTGGGGAGGAGAGACCAATTGCTTTTGCTTCACGCACTCTCAGTGCCAGTGAGAGTAATTATGTGCAAATTGTAAGGGATGCTTTGGCATTAATTTTTGGGGTCAAGAAGTTTCACAAATACTTGTATGGTCGTAAGTTTATCATCGTTACGGACCATAAGCCCCTAACAGCAATCCTCCATCCAAAGTCCCCAGTTCCAACATTAGATGCAGCCCGAATGCAGAGATGGGCTTTGATATTGTCAGCTTTTACATATGATATTGAATACAGACGATCAGCTGATCACAGTAATGGTGATGCAATGTCTAGATTGCCTTCCTCATCACAAGTTACACCCGATCGGGAAGAAGTGTTCGATTTTTCATACATTGATGAACTGCCAGTTACAGCTGAAGAGATTGATAGAGCAACCAAACGTGACCCAGTGATGTCAAAAGTGTATGATTATATTGCAAATGGCTGGCCAAACCAGGCCTTGATAAAGGTATAGAGTACATCGTGAGTCAGTGTACTACATGTCAATCGTTAAGCAAGCAACCACCATCAGTACCATTACAGTCATGAAAATGGCCTTCCATGGTGTGGCAAAGGCTACATAATGATTTTGCTCAGTTTGAAGGACAACAATTGTTCATTGTGATTGATAGCCATTCGAAATGGGTTGAGGTGTTTCCAATGTGGAAAATAACAACATTTTACGAAGATTATTTTCTTCATTTGGCCTCCCTGAAGAAATTGTTTCGGATAATGGACCACAATTTCATTCAGAAGAATTTGCACAATTCATGAGCAAAAATGGTGTGAAACACACCAAGATTCCACCATACCACCCTGCCTCAAATGGTGCAGCAGAGTGCACTGTATAAATTGTAAAACGTGCCCTCATCAAACAAATGTTAGATCCAAATCCAAAGAAACGACAGTTGTCATTGGATCACAAATTGGTGAATTTTTAAATTACATATCATAATACTCCTCACACAACTACTGGTAGAATACCAGCAGAGTTGTTTCTCAAAAGACAACCACAAACCAGATTCTCGTTGTTAAAACCAAATTTGGCACAGTCCGTAGAATAGACACAATTAAGACAGAAAGAGAATCATGATAGAGGTAGAGTAAAAGAGAGAAGTGTGAAGTTAAACTAGAAGGTGAGAGTGAAGAACCATCGCTATAAATGGTTAAAGTGGTTACTAGGAAGAGTGGTGAAGATTTGTGGTCCTCGCACATATTTGTGAAAGATGTTTGATAATGGAAGGTTAGGTTTGTTCACATTGATCATATTTTACCTACAGACATGGAAGGAGTTGAAGGTGGGACTGATTCAATTATTTCTGACTCATCAGATAGTTTTGATATACCAGTAGCAAATCCTACATCTAGTGTACTGGAAACAACTCCAAGAGAAAATCGGAATGTAAGTCTGAATCCGAGTCAGGAAAACAAACAGCCTGAAGTTAGAGTGAGTTCAAATGAAAATCAAGGAAACTCCATGGAGGAAAACATTCCTCAGGTTGAGCCTCAAATGAGTGTAGATTCGACACCATGTTTGGAAGGTTCTGTACGAGAGCGAAGGTATCCTCTTCGAAACAGAAAACAAGTGGTTGAGTTAAAATTGTAAAATGGGAAAAAATAAGTCGATATCCTGTGCTATGTATACACATGCAAGTTATGTATGATGTTGTTATAATAAATTCTTCATTAAGGAGGGAGAAGTGTTATGTCTGTGAGCTTGTAATGTTTGTAGCTCCATACTGTGGACGTGGACGTATTGTGTACTGCAACTACAGAGTTAATAATTAAACAGAACCAGGCATGTTCCGGAAGCTTCCAACAGAGCTGCCTGCCATGTTAGAAGCTGTGTGTACTTGTGCTCTGTGAATATATCACAATTACATCGGATTTATGAGCGGTATTTAAAATACACTCACTCTTGATGGTCTACAAATGTCTGTCTGTCTTTCACCCAGGTGTGTCCTGCCAGACTATGCCATTTGATGTGGAGTATGACAAAGACACTCAACACAGGCCTGTTGTGGAGAAAAGAATTGTTTAATTGCTTGGTCAAGGGAGACACGGTCTACACCAATTCCTTAGCTGGATGCCTTCACAACCGTTCTCATCGAACACTTTAGGAGCTGCTTCTTTTATACAGAATTCTTTGCAAAGTCATCATTTACATTATCATTGGTCAGTGTTTCTAGCGCGTGACAATTTTTTTTCACTTTGTTACAGATTGTTTAATTTCGACTTTGTTAATTGTTTCACATCCTCCTTGGGTATGAACATATGTATCGTGCATCCTGCCTCCTGCCACTAACAGGAATTTATTTCTAAGTTCTGAATACAACAGGAAGCCACTTCCTAGGCCTATGACCTTAGCTCTGAATAACAGGAACTGTACCATTGTCATACAGTTGCACCTGCTAAGTCTGCCACATCAGCAAATTATGTTTTTGCCTTCCTAATTTAAAACGTGTTTAACTCTTTAATTCACGCTTCAGCCACCAATTGAAGAAAATATATCCTCTCATCTGAAGAACAGACGTCAGTTGCATAATTCCTTCAGTATTGCACTGAATTATCAACCTGGATTATGTGCTCAAACAATGGCTTGGGGCTAGAAAAATAGGGAAGAATGGAAGAGACTGCTACTTTATAGCCTAATTTAAAATAGGCTACTTAGTTTCTATTGAACTAGAGTTTCCACTCAATTGCTCTAGTTTTCCATTGCATTTCCCCCGAAATTGGTGTAACTGGCACAAAAGATCTCGGAATGTTGAACGCAAATTGCGTTCAGTGCGACTCAAGTTTCCGCGATCTTTTGCGCCAGTTTTAAAAACATCGCGCTAGAAGCAGACCCCGCCCATAAAACTGGTCATGCCCCCAGGGTACATTAATCACCATGGCGAGTTTCCACTAATTGCGCTCATTTGCGGGCCTTCGAGGAGATCTAAAATTAAACTGGATCTTTTGGACGCAAGGACACTAATAGACGCATTTTAAATAGTTTTGAATGTACTTTTTTTTTACGAAGGAACTGACTACTGTACCCCAATGTAATTAGAAAATAGTTTTGTGTAGTTTTTTTAAAGTAGATTTCAGTAATTTTGAATCAGCTTACTTGCAGATGGTAGACTGACACTGAGATTTTAAAATCTTTTTTTTTGCAATAAAACCATTTTCAGCTGCATTAATCAAATTGCACCAAGTTACTAGTCATAACTATATCAACGAATAGTTTTTGAAGCAACATTTTTGAAAAACAATTCAATTGTAAATCGCTCGACTGCGCAGGTTCATGGCAGAGCTTGCGATCAAGTGATATGCAAATGAGTTTGAGCGGAAACTTGGTGGGTGGGGGGGGAAGTATTCACAACGGGTGCCATTTTGGATGGAATTTGCGTCAAAATCGGCGATTGTGCCCAAAGCGGAATCTCTACCCAATCATTCTGGGTACGACTTGTGCACTGATCCAGCTGACCAGATTTTATGGATTTGTGCTTCAGCTGGTATTTCTGCACAGCAACGTGTTAAATAGGAATCATTCTCTTGTATGGAGGTGAAACATTTTACTTTTCCTTTGAATGCACATCAAATAAATCATTGAGACAAATAGCGTGTGGCACCAAGTTCCCAAGCTCATCCGGTCCTTCCACAGGGAGGAGGAAAGAGAGACCAGATGGTGAGCCAACTCAGAGCCATCTTGTGCAGCTTCTAATGCTCAAGAACAGCAACAGTGGATACCTGCAAAGTGATATGTGACATGAGGGACTGAGAGAAGGGGAGTAAAATAACTACCGTAAAACCCTTTGTGTATAAATTGCAATCTATTTTTAAGATGGTCCTTGGCTAAAGATCCTTGCAATGAGTATGTAAGTCACTCCCCTATGTGTAGAGGACATAGAAAGAATGGCCCCAAATTTCATCCTGTGGCGAAAACGGCGCACCTCTGAGCTGGGCGCCTGTTTTACGCGCCGAAAACTGCGCTTAAAAAAAAGTCCGATATTCTCGAGCTCCTTGGAGCTCGATGTCTGCTTGGCGCGGCGCGCTCTTCGCAGCAGGGGGCGGAGCCTAACACTCACGCCAATTTCCTAAGTAGCAGGGGGCAGGTACAATTTAAATTAGCCTTCGTGGTGCCGGCAACCCTGCGTGTGCGCGTTGGAGCGTGCGCATATGCGCAGTCTCAAACAAACATTGGCACTTGGCCATTTTTAAAAGAACTGCAGAAAAAGTGAAGATTTTTTTCTTGGACCCACTGACGCCGCCCCATAAGCGTGGCCAAACGGCCTAAAGAATCTTAATCAGCTGCGTGTGTCCTGTGTTCTTTCTTCGGCTCCCGGCCAGCCACTGACGGCGTTGCAATCCCATGGCCGAATGGCCTCAAGTACGTCTGGGTGCTGCACCTTCACGGGGAATGAAAGCCTGCCTCAAGCACCGCAGCTCAGCTCGAAGGCTGCTTCCCGCCTACCGCTGCCTTCGAGACACTGACGCCACACCCCTGCCTGTCTCCAACATGAAAGGCCTGCCTGAAGCACAGCAGCTCAAATGCTGCTGCTGTTTCACACAGGTAGGAAGATGGTTTATTTAATATTTTCTTTGCTAATACATTTTTATTCAGTTTTGATTTATTTGTATAATATTTGTATAAGTATAACTGAGGATTGATTGTAGAATTTAATGACTTCCCTTCCCCCCGTCCCCCCTCTCCCCCCCACCTCGTTCCCTACGCCTAATTTGTAACCTATGCCTGATTTTCTAAAGTGTAGACAAGGTTTTTTTGAGCGTACAAAAATCTTCACTTACTCCATTCTAAGTTAGTTTGGAGTAAGTTTTCACTGACGAAACTTTGAAAACAGGCGTAAGTGGCCGGACACGCCCCCTTTTGAAAAGAAAATTCTGTTCCAAAGTGAAACTGTTCTAACTGACTAGAACTGGAGCAAACTAAATGGCAAGAATTCCGATTTCTGAGATACTCCATTCTACACCAGATGCTCCTAAAAATCAGGAGCAAATCATGTCGAAACTTGGGGCCCATGTGTGTATGTGATTTTGCCGTTATAAAAAAAGCTGAACGACTATCTGGTTAGAATGGCATTGAAGGGTATGAAGAAAAAGTTTGAATTTATATATTTCTGTACAATCAGGATGGTCCAAGTAGTTTCATAACAGCTTTTGAATTGTAAGTAGGCAAACACAATAGCCAATTTGTGCATAGCAAGATCCGAAAGCAGAAAATGAAATAAATGAGCAGATGATCTGCATTAGCTACATGAGGAATGTTGCACGGGACACAGTGAGAGCTCCCTGCTTGTCATCGAATATTGTCAAAGGAACTCAAATGCCTGATCTATTCTGGTGCAAAATCATCGACCTGAAATGTTGGCCTTGATTCTGATATGCCCACAATCTCCCGACAAGTGGGAGAGGATCAGGAGGGAGTGGTTTGGTGGGGGGTTAAAATATTAGGATCGGGAACCCCGACCAAATTCCCGCTCTTTACATTTTAAAGTGCAGAAATCAGGCCATGCATGAGGCACACGCAAATGCAGGCCAGGACCTAATTAACATAGCAAAGTCACAGCTGAATGACATAATCAGCGACGTAAATTAAATGTAATCATAGGTGAGGGAGAGGCCGATCTGTGGGAATCCCAGCAGCCGATCCGAGGCGGGAGGTAGGTGGCTCTTTCAGCATTCCTTGTGGGCCGGGAGGAGCAGAACGCTCAAGGCTCCTCAAGGAAGCCTTCGGCCTCCCTCAGCACCCAGCCCTCCCGATCAGCATTGGCCAGATCTCAAACCTCTTTCCAGAGCACCCGATCACCAGCCGCCTAATCTCAAATACCAACCCACACCCAGCCCTCCCGATCACCAGCCTCCAGATGTCAAACCTCCCCCACCCTTCTCGATTGCCGCCCGGAGCTAATGCTCCCTTCTCAGTACTGGGCACCATCACCCAGTGTCCCCGGCTATGGCCTCCTCCTGCTAGTGTTCCCTCCCACCCTACAATATGTTAATGCAGTTCTGCCGTTAAGATCGGCAGGATCCTCAGGTCCCTTCTTTAGCAGATTTCAGCCTCCCCGCACCCTGCATAGCTCCCCGTTAATATCAATAACAACAACAACAATTTTTATTTATATAGCACCTTTAACCTAGCAAAATGTCACAATATTGGGGATGTTAACTCTATCCCTCTCTCTGACTGCTGACTAACCTGCTGAGTGTTTTCAGCTTTTTCTGTTTATATTTCCGATTTTGCGCATCCACAGTATTCTGCTTTTGAACTGATATGCATACCTGGACAGGTAAAAAGGGGCCTTGATTTAGCATCCAAAAAACAGCACCTCCAACATTGCAAACATACCCTCAGTAGTGCTCTCAATTGTCATAACTGGATTAAATGCTAAAGTCCTGGAGTGGGATTTGACTCAGGTCTAAGCTGATACTTGGGGGTGAATTACCCAATTGACGCTCTTGGCAGATATCTTGGCCAGCTGTGAGTGCAGATCAGAAATTAGGGCCTAATCCATGCGTGGTTTTCTGATCAGTTTTGAATGGATTGAACCTCAGAAAATTACCCCTTTGAAGCTCTGCTTATTAGTAGAATGCTTTAGCGGAGAGGACAATAAGGAGAGGAGTATAAAGAGCAGCCAATCCACTATCACCTGTTTAACACTATTTCTACCTGCACCCTGCTAATATCATATCTAAGTGGTTTTACCCTTGGTGGTTTCGAATTGCCCCCCTTACAACAGTTCTCGACCCTGAGAATTATAACAGTGAACAGAATATAGAGTTATAGATAGATCTTTCAGTCTCAACCATCACAATGTTTTTATTCAAGTTAAAGCACACACCCTCACCGAGTAAAACACACCCTGGTGGTGTAAAACAAACAAACACAGTATAACACACAACACTCTCCTGTCTGAACAGGCCCCTATCGCAAAGTACCCATGACTAAAACACCACTGCTTGGCTCAATAGGGCACCATGGAATCTGTCCAACAGACTGTGCGTATGCCTATGATCTGAGCAGAAACCTCTCCACTAAACCCCTAAGGCTTGGTTGGGAAACACAACACCCCTTCACACTATACGGTGGTTTTAAGGATGTATGGGCTGGGATAATGCTCACCAGTTACCCGTCTGGCTTACTCGCTGCTTCTCCCGATGAGGCGTATCTTCTGATTTCGTAACAATCTGTGGTTTCCAAGTCCAGTCTCAAGGTCAGCTTCCCAGTTGAATTAGCGAGGCTCATGTTGCTCGGAAATGGTGGTTTCTTCTCTCCATCCCAGTTGGAGTGTTTGGTCCTTGAGTGCATTGAACGAAGCAAGCAAGCGTATAAGAGGAGAGAGAGAGAGATGGCTGCAAACTGCCTTCTCTTATACCTGAAAAATGCTTCTGAATTCTTCATGCCAAGAACCAGTCCTTTGTCTGAGGCAGACCAACTAAAGAGCAATGAATCACATCTTCGGCTTGTGCCTTTGTTACTGGGCTCTTCTGGGGATAAAGGCTCCAATGAGTCTGGGTGGCCAAATAGCTTCCTTTGTCCTGAGGTTCCCACGCTCCGGGGCTCTCAGTCATTTCGATGGCTTGAGCACTGACCAATTTACCTGATCTCTCACTGATGGGTTCCCATTACATGACATCTGCTTTCAGCCATCCCAACTTATCCCCACCCACCTGATGTGTATTCCTGTAAAACATGTTCTTTTAAAATATGAAAAAGCAATGTCCAAAACTTAAAATCCAAAAATGTTGAAGTCTGTATAGATGTTTACACTGATGCTGTTGATGTTATGTCGATTCTTACACATACCAAAGAAAGCAATTGATCTAAAATAAAATATAATTAATTTATAATATGAACAATATGATGTATGATATTTTATAATATAATATATATCTTTCCTCAGGAGGCTTTGCTAGAGCACACTGTACACCATTTGTGGAATAATGGGTGCATTTAGCTGAATAATTTCTTCATACAATTAATGCTGCGTCTTTCTCCACAGGTACCGACTGACCTGCTGAGACCTCCTGGAGAGCCCACCACCCCCAAATTTTCAGGGTCATGGTCTTTACTCACAGATCTTCAATTCATTGTAATGCAGTAACCAGACTGAAGCACTAAAAAGTTTGGAAATGTGTGTGTGGGTGGTGTATGGGGTCAGGTTCACCTCTGACCCTCTGAGCGGTTCGAATCGCTCCCATTCCCTGGGTTCTAGACTTTGGATTTATTTGGGGAATGTGACAAAGTGCAAGAGACAACTGGTTTGGTGCAAAGAACTTCAATTTTATTAAGGACAAGAAAATACAATGTCAAACTTATAATCACTTGAATACAGAACACTATATCACACATTCAAAACAGTTACAGAAATAATACACCTCCCAGCTCCTAATGCCTAACTCTGACTAGGTTAAACTCCAGGGCAAACAGGGACTATGCTCACCGATCCTTTACTGGTAGTTGGTGGTGGTTCGCGATTTTGGGCTTCACTGGATTCTGTAGGTTCTGCTTGCCGTACCTCGAACATCGTAGAAGACTTCTTACTGTGCAATCTTCAGTTGAGTGGTGTCCGCTGATGCTCGGGAGATCAGGAATTTTGCTCACCTAGCATGACACTCAAGTATGTAGAGTGTCACAGGAGGTATTTTGGACTTATGGGCTAAGTACCCACTTTCTTTCATTAGAAATAGGTTTCAAAGTCTATTAGAAACATAGAAACATAGAAAATAGGTGTAGGAGTAGGCCATTCGGCCCTTCTAGCCTGCACCGCCATTCAATGAGTTCATGGCTGAACATTCAACTTCAGTACCCCATTCCTGCTTTCTCGCCACACCCCTTGATCCCCAGGTAATGTTTTCACCTGTTGGTAGTCAGGCCTAGATTGTAGAGTGGAAACTTTCGAATCTTCGGTTTCTTCTTTGAGGAGTTCTGTTTCGGAGTTGGTCGATCGTGGTGTTTTCGATGGTACTACGTTGGCTGTGGTCGGTTACTGCCACGATGGTGATGTTCTTCCTTCCCTTTTGGTAGCAGGGCAATGTGGCCCCAGTAGTGTCGTTGAGGCTGGAGAGGCTTGTTACAACTGGTGCGGCGGTCTCTCTCTCCTCCCTTCTTGATGCTCTCTGATGCTATGCACCTGATGCTCACATTCTCATTTAAAACAGGATCCCAGTTATACTTTTGTAGCTGTTCTAATCTTCATGCCAAATCAGCTCCGATTCTTTGTTTAATTTTTGGCGGGCTTGATATCTCTTTGTCATATTTTGGCGGGCTCATTAAATGTTAACCTGTCTCGGATATGTCGATCTTTTAAATCTGTTTCTTGATGGAAGAATTAACATTGGTATTTGCAGTGTCTGCCTAGGTTTTGGTTTTCCATGCGGGCTGGACGTGCCATTGTCATTATGTATTCGCTGGATGGGTTTTCTGCTCACGGTAATGGCTGGTTATCTCTGGGCTATGTTAATGTCTCCTAGGGAGAAGGGTTTTCGAGTTTACACAATTTCCCCAGACAATTTGTTTTAGCTTCAATACCCCAGACAGTTTCAATACTCAAACTGGTTTCTTTGAATGATAGTTCTCCTTTAGCCCTTCCCACACAGACCCAATCTGCCTTGTAAAATTCCAAATTCGATTAAAACTCATTGTTTCTTCCATGTGCACTTCAGGATCTCAGACTTTCTGGCTGATAGTTCCAAATTAAATTTTCTTTCCAATGAATCCAAACACTGGTGGGTTTTACCACGAATTTTGCAACTCTACAGAAAGGACAGGTAGACACAGCAGGTGGTCCATTACAAAATCCTGGCTGTGCTGCCGGAGATATTCCATCCTTCTATAGATAAAAAATGGGAGTGCGGGGGGTGGGGGGGGGCGGGGAATGTGATGTGATTTTCCAGTGAACCAGCCTCTGCATGCAAGACCCCATTGGGTCTCGGAGAGTTTCACCCTGAGAGTATTTGATCAGTGACAGCTTTTAACTGCAGCCGAGGCTTCTAAACTTTCCAATCTCCATTCCAACCTTTTGCAGGTTTCAGTAGAAGCTTATTACCAATATACAAAAAAACCAAGAAGATTCTATCCAGTTACATTGCGTCTACAGGACAGAAACAGGCCATTCAGCCCAACTGGTCTATGCTCCACTCACGCTTCCACCCTCCCCTCTTCACCTAACCCTATCAGCATGATCGTCAAATCCATTCGCTGGCATGTGCTTATCTAGCTTTCCCTTAAATGCATCTATACTATTTGCCTCAAGTACTCCCTGTCGTAGCAAGTTCCATATTCTCACCAAGCTTTGGGTAAAGTGGTTTTCCTGAATTCCTTTTTGGATTTATCAGTCCTAATAAATGCCACAAATTCCAATAAATTTGCTGATTTCAAGATCACTGTGGATTTAGAAAAGAAACACTTGGAATATTCAGCATGATAGTGTATAGTAAATCATTTAAATTCAAGGCACTTGTAAGTTTTCCACCAGCTGGCCAAACTTGTCAAAACTCTGGTCATCATCTGATGTTATTTTGGGAATCATTTTCTACTTATAGAAATTTACAGCACGGAAGGAGGTCATTCAGCCCATCATGTCTGTGCCGGCCGGCCAAGAGTTATCCAGCCTAATCCCACTTTCCAGCTCTTGGTCCGTAGCCCTGTAGGTTACGGCACTTCGTGCACATCCAAATACTTTTTAAATATAAATCTGCCTCTACCACCCTTTCAGGCAGTGAGTTCCCAAAAAAAAAGGAAACATGGCAGCCACTTTGTTCTCAGCAAGCTCCCACAAACAGCAAGAGATAATGACCAGATAATCTGGTTTAGTGATGTTGATTGAGGGATAAATATTGGCCAGGACACCAGGGATAATTCCCCTGCTCTTCTTCGAAATAGTGCCATAGGATCTTTTACCTCCACCTGAGTTGGCAGATAAGTTTAATGTCTCTTCGGATGGCGCAGTGCTCCCTTGGCACTGCCCCAGAGGGTACGGTTTGGTGCTTGAGCGTTGGATCTGCAAACTGGAAGCGAGGGTGAGGACAGGGGCAGGTGGTGGGGATGCGGTGCCCTGTGGTCGCCGGCTGCGTAGCAACAGTGTGCCCACTGCCCAGGCAGCAAGGGGCCAGCATTTGGGTGGGAGAGTGTGTGAGGGTGGGGGAGGCATGTGGGGTGGAGTTGGCTCATATCCGGGTCCTTCTGGCCATTAGGGGCATTACGTGGTGTGGTTCTTGCTGGCTGGCTGGCTCACATCCGGGTCCTACTTCCTCACCTGTCTGGTACATAAGGACATAAGCACGTAAGAAATAGGAGCAGGAGTAGGCCATATGGCCAGTCAAACCTGCTCCGCCATTCAATAAGATCATGGCTGATCATCGACCTCAACTCCACTTTCTTGCCAAATCTCCATATCCCTTGATTCCCCTAGACCCCAAAAATCTATCTATATCAGCCTTGAATATATTCAGAGACTCAGCAAACACAACTCTCTGGGGCAGAGAGTTCCAAAGATTCACAACCCTCTGAGTGAAGAAATTCCTCCTCATCTCAGACTTAAATGGCCGATCCCTTATCCTGAGACTGTGCCGCCGCGTTACAAACACTCCATCCAGGGGAAACAACCTTTCAGCATCTAAACTGTTAATCCCTGGTAAGCTGGTTGAGCGGATTGTAAGCTTGTGATTGAACCCGCCTGGAATGAAAATCCGCCGGGTTCTACAATGGGCAATAGGCAATCCACTCAACTAGATTATGCCCAGGTGGCGTAGCAGAATATCATGCCCTGCGTCTTCATAGTGGAAGGAGGTTAACACTGGTTTAAAATAAAGGGGTTAACACCGCCGCTAAATGAGTAAAGAGAGGAATTTCAGACAAACGCAGAGAGTGCCTGTACCAATTGCCCCGCAGTGTGATTTCAAGGGCTTGATCTTAGTCAGGAGATAAAAAGCTACATATAGGTCTGACATATACATTGGGTTTGATGGACACATAGGGGTAGATTTCCAACATGCCGCCTGAGTTTTAAAACTGGCATTGCAGATCAGCCTTCCGTTATAGAAACCACACGGTTTTTCTTTCCACTGCAACCAATAGAAACGAAAATCGGGCAGTTTCAATAACAAGAGGCTGCTCAAAATGCCAATTTTAAAACCAGAGCGGCAAGTTGAAAATTTAACCCAGACACCATCATCATCATCATAGGCTGTCCCTCGAAGCGAGGATGACTTGCTTTTTCGCCAAAAAGGGATGAGTTCACAGGTGTTTCAATGAAGGACTTAATCTTCCAGATCCCGAACTACATCGTGAAGGGTGGAAGATGCCTGTGCGTGGATTTTTTTAACGTGTGGTGGCCGTTGCACACCAGCCACCACACAGGCTTGACAGAGCTTGGTCTTGGTCCAGTGGCAAGGATTACCCAAGACTAACTGGAGACCAGCTCTGCTGCACAGACCGAGCGCGTACACATATCGCAGTGTGGGCTGGCCCGTGCTGCCCCTGTGCCCTCGCCTCTTCAGAGGATCAGATTCACGCCTCTCCTGGTCCCCGGTCACTTCCCTCTTGCTGCTCCTTCGCCCCTCCTGCTGTGCCTGCCCGCACTTCAATCAGCGACCTGGCTTCACAGCCGTCGCCCTCCTGCAGCAACACGTGCTGCTCCCTGCAATGGTATGCCGCCTTACACTGCTCCCTCCAATGTCCCCGGCCTGCTGATAGTCTTGCAGGCCGGGACTGCGCCGATTTCTGGGCCGGGCCGCTGCACGCTGCTCCCTCCAATGGCCATACATATGCAAAACAGCTATATACATGTTCACACACACACACACACTCACTCACACACAATAACTCACTCACACACACTCACTCACACGCACACATATATACGCACACATATATATACACTCACACACACATGCACACAGACACTAGTAAAGAGAGAGCATTCATAGAGGTGGAGATCACTCAGACAATCCAGTCTCACATTGCAGGTGACTTATTTCTGGCACCTTCTTTTATGTTTCCTTAACACTTCTTAATACAAAAAGACTACAAACCTATTTTCAAATTAAATTATACACATTTGGTGGTATTCACAATTACACCTCTGAGCAAGTTACATTGCTTGCATGCTCAAAAAACACTTAAAATATAGAGTGTTGCTATTCTTTAAGTTGCCAGTCACATCTTTCTGGAGTTCAAAAAATTTTCAAATAGTATTCTTCTGACAACATGCAGATTAACTTTGCACTCTCTTGTCGAATGCAGTCTGAAATATTGATGCTCACTAACCAGAGCTGTAAATCTTTAATACACGTCTGAAGCAATATAAAATATAGCTGAGACAAACAAGTCTGCACAAGCCAGCCTCCTAAAGCCCTGATTCATGGTGAGCCACCTTCTGAGTCTAAATGGACAGTCTTCATATCTGAGCCGAGCATGTGAAAATACTTTTGAAGTGAACAACTGTGGAAGGCATCACAGCCAAGCCCAGTCCTGCTATCCAGCTGACATCAACATGAGCAGGCTTGAGGGGCTATATAGTCTACTCCTGCTCCAATTTCTTCTGAAAATAGCTGCAATCCTATAGATATAAGGTGCCTGATATTCCTTCCATCCTCTACTCAGAGTCTCGCCAGCCACAGCATGGCTAAAATGTGCTTTGTGTGTCCAGGTCTCGAATCACCCAAGTTTAGTGAGCCTGGTCATTTCCATGGCTTGGTTACACAAACAATGCCTCACACCAATTTCTTCAGGCTCCCCTCAAAAGGGCTGTCCTTCCCTTGCACTGAGAGACTGAGGCAGTAGGACACCTGTTGTAGGCGCAGCCCCAAGCCAAAATCTCTCTTCTCTGCAGCACCTGGGAACTGACCAGTACACAAGAACGACTGAGAAGAATATTGGGGCCAAACTGCCGTTCACCTTTAGTGGAGTTGAAAAATAAATATATCTTAACTCTCGATTTAACTCGCAGTCAGAGTTTCTAGCCCACTGGTGGCAGCCTTAAGTCAATGATGACTTTTACTGCTGAACCTCATTAACATGGTGGCCCGGTCCAGCCCCTCACACCCGCCCCAGGATGAAGCAATTGCCGGCCTTGCTGGTACTTGTGTTGGTTTTGCAGGAGGGAATGGTGGGGGCAAGGGAGGCTTGAACTTTCCTTGTGGGGCCCGGAGGAGCAAAGTGAAAGTTTATTTTTCAAGTAAGTCTGCTTTAGACTGACTTCAGCCTGTGGCTTCTCTCCTCACATGTGACTTAAAATACTAACGAGGTCTGATTGACATCATTAGATCACAATTAGTGTATTTAAAGAAGGTGCCTGCCTGCTCAAAATTAAACACAGCGGGATCCAGGTGGCTTTCCAGAAACGAAAGACTTGCATTTGTGTAGCGGCTATGAAAGCCCCAACATACTTTACAGCCAATTAATTACTTTTGAAGTGCAATCAATGTTGTAATGTGGGAAACGTGGCAGAAGAAAGGGTGATGATTATTAGTGGTAGTATTAGTGGTTTAAACACTTGAACATAAGAACATAAGAAATATGAAAAGGAGTAGGCCATACGGCCCCTCGAGCCCGCTCTATCATTCAATAAGATCATGGATAATGTTGGAAAGTGTGAGGTCATGCACTTTTTCTGCCAAAGTGCATGACCTCACACTTTCCAACATTATACTCCATCTGCTAAATTTTTGCGCACTCACTTAGCCTTTCTATATCCTTTTGCAGATTTTTTGTGTTCTCCTCACACATTGCTTTTCCTCCCACTTTTGTATCGTCAGCAAACTTGCCTACGTTACACTCAATCCCTTCTTCCTAGCCGTTAATATAGATTATAAATAGTTGGGGTCCCAGCACTGATCCCTGTGGCACCCCACTAGTTACTGGCTGCCAACCAGAGAATGAACCATTTGTCCCGACTCTCTGTTTTCTGTTGGTTAGCCAATCCTCTATCCATGCTAATATATTACCCCCAACCCCGTGAGCTTTTATCTTGTGCAGTCACCTTTTATGTTGCACCTTGTCAAATGCCTTCTGGAAGTCCAAATACACCACATTCACTGGTTCCCCTTTATCCACCCTGTTTGTTACATCCTCAAAGAACTGCAGCAAATTTGTCAACATGACTTCCCCTTCATAAATCCATGCTGACTCTGCCTGACCGAATTTTGCTTATCCAAATGTCTTGCTACTACTTCTTTAATAATGGACTCCAACATTTTCCCAACCACTGATGTTAGGCGAACTGGTCTGTAGTTTCCTGCTTCTTGTCTGCCTCCTTTTTTAAATAGGGGCATTACGTTTGCAGTTTTCCAATCTGCAGAGTGGAGGCGGGAATGAATTGAGGAGGAGCACAAGATGGTCTTGAGGTGGAATGCCTTCTGGAGCCTGCCGATGAAGACTCCCCAAAGTCCGCGCTCTCATTCATGGAGAACAGACCCAGCTGATTGACGGGCGAGAATTGGAGCTCCTCAGCAGCAGATATAGGATCGTCCGGCGAGTCCAGCCCCGCGCCCTCACCTTCTGGCCTCTGTGGCCTTGCCTTGGGAGGTGCTGCTGGCTGAGCTGCAAAACACAAATGAGGTTATTAGAGGAGAAGGGTTGCTAGGGTCACAAGGTGAGTCCAGCGGTACACACAGCATATGCACGACAAAAGCACCAATGCTATCAAAATCATTACAGACATCATATTTCATGACCATCAACACATTCTGCATTGCAATGATTCTCATGAGGCCAGCATTATTTCTAGGACAATTTTAGCTATTATCTATCATATATTATTGTTCGGATATGAATGGCAGTGGCATCTATTGACTTTAGATCATGCAATGGTATATACATTACTCACCTGGCATCACTTCAGGGTCTGCAGCTGCTTGCGTGGCTGTCCAGGTGTGCTTCCCCACGAGTGTCAGCACCCACTCCTCCATCTCAGTGATGTCGCTGGTGACTGGTGGCCCCCCCCCCCCCCGGTTTGCTTCTGCTCAGAGCTATTTGTCAAGAGCTTCTTCTGTAAAAGATAACAGGACAACATGGCATGAGATCATTGTATGATATCATTGCTAGGTACTGTCACAGAGACTGATACAGCACATAACCGACAGATGTAATCGTGATTATTATGATAATTATCATTCTTTAGCTAAAGACGTACACCTTGACCGCAGGCTTTGAATACAACATTCCTGGTAAAAATGAAAGACCTTACATCTGATGATAGTCACTCATGACTCTTGCAAATCAAATTATATAAATACATTAGTACATGTAAATAAATGTAATACTTACTCTTGCGGATCCGACAAGGTCGTTCCATCGTTTGCGGCATTGGTTTCCCTCACGCACCTCTTTGGTCGCCGACAAGGCCACCTCTGCTAACTCGGCCCATATCTTCTGGTAGGCCTTTGGGGTGGGCTTCGCATGCCCTCCCTGTGTCAATACACCCGATCATGATTCGACCTCCTGCAGGAGGGAGGCATTAGCCTTGTCCAAGAACCTCCTCGCTCTTTTGCGTCCTCCAATGTGCTCCTCTCCCAGCTCACTGCTCTCGCCAGCGTCAGTCTCCACAGTGTGCTATGTCACCTCCTCCTCTCCCTCCATTATAGGCACCAAATTCGGGAAAATATCTGACTGGCAACAGCTAATTTTTTTTTGCCCAATTTGCTATAAACCTCAAAACTCTCCCTCCTTCCTCCCAAAGCAGTCACACCACTCCCACACATGCCTTCACTCCCTCTCAGCTCCCTCTCGCTCTGTCTCCTCTTATGCGCGTTTAATGATGATCTTTGACCTCCTGAATTGCGGGAATCGAGCATTGCTATGCCATTGCTAAGGACGGTGACACTTTACGACAGAAGGTCAGAGAGATTTAAAGCTAATGCCCATTTCATATCACTCGTGGTAATGCCCAATTTTTAAAATGGAGACTAGAGGCTTTGAAAATGGGCGACAAGCCAGCGATCTGAAAACCCATTTTTACCGCCCGCGACGGAAATAACGCCCATTTTTTGGCGATCTGCACCAAAGTGTAAAATCTAGCCCCTGGACTTGGGTATAGGGAGTACAATTTCGAAGTTTGTAGATGATACAAAAATTGGCAAAGTATTAAACAATGAACAGGGTAGTAGACTACAGGAGTACATAGACAGACTAGTGAAATAGGCAGATGCAATTTAATGCACATAAGTGTGAAGTGATGCACTTTGCGAGAAGCAACATGGAAAGGCAGTAAAATATAAATGGTAGTATTTTGCGGGATGTGCAAGAACAGAGGGACCTGGAGGTTCATGTTAACAAATCTTGGGCAAGGTGGCAAATTTACACCACTGCTTAACAATGCTCTAACCTAAACCCTCACTTGAATGTCGTCTCCCTTGAAGAGGTGTTTGAGATTTTAAATAGTGTTCGGGACTCCGACTGCAAATTATATCATCTGGGTGTGCGGGACACCCACAGATGCGTGAAGGTGCCGGGAACCCACAAGCATTATGGAAATGAGGCCAAGCGATTAAAAGCGGCCTGGCCTCCGCATCTCGTGAAGTTGCTGTCTCGTCTCTCTCTTCTACCCTCGCATGCTCCATTTCTGTCCCCCAATTAAAATCGGGCCATTATTTCTGGAAACAGGCAGCTGAACCACTGCTGGAGGGTGTGTCCCCTCACTTCATGAACATCTGTTTGTCGCAACTTGTATATGCTAACTGAAGATGACAACAAGTAGAAATTGATCACTGGGGGGAATGCCCTCGATGCCTGGCACCTAGAACTCTAGTCCATTCCATGGGACCCTCTCAAACCGAGTCAATCATAAAAGGACAAACTAACCTTCAAAATGGCTGACATAAAATATAACCCTTGACATCAAGGGGCATGGCCTCCCAAATAAAATGATTTAATTAAAAAAGAATAAACACACATGATCATTTTACTAAAAGCACTTTTCATCACAACAGAGTATGTAGCAATCATACAAAATTGATGGGGTCCAACCTGGGATAACTCATTCTCTTCCAAAAGCAGAAGTGTAGGCACCTTGAGCAACAGACAACAACCTTTTCTGCTAGAGTAGATTATTCCTGGCTGCTCCATCCTGATCAAGAGTTGAATAACATAGGCATTGTCAATAATCTATTCCAATTATAAACTTCCCCACATTTCCACAGTGGTTTTTCTCATGATCACCCAATATATGGAACAGGAGCAGGCCATTCAATTCGACAATGGCTATTCTGTACTTCAATTCCATTTACCTGCCTTTGCTCCATATCCCTTGATACCATTACAAGAGTAACTATACTCCAACAAGTACTTCATTGGCTATAAAGCACTTTGAGATGTCCAATGGTCATGAAAGGCACTATAGAAATACAAGTCTTTCTTGTGGGAGTTCGAGGTGCGTGGAGAGGCCTATACAGGCCCAGCGGCAGCGAGAGGCGGCGGCAGAGGAGAGGCAGGAGTTTGAGGTGCGTGGTGAGGCCTATAAAGGCCAAGCAACAGCGAGAGGCGGCGGCAGAGGTGAGGCGGGAATTCGAGGTGCGTGGAGAGGCCTATAAAGGCCCAGCTGCAGCGAGAGGCGGCGGCAGAGGTGAGGCGGGAGTTCGAGGTGCGTGGTGAGGCCTATAAAGGCCCAGCAGCAGCGAGAGGCGGTGGCAGAGGTGAGGCGGGAGTTCGAGGTGCGTGGAGAGGCCTATAAAGGCTCAGCAGCAGCGAGAGGCGGCGGCAGAGGTGAGGCGGGAGTTCGAGGTGCGTGGAGAGGCCTATAAAGGCCCAGCTGCAGCGGGAGGCGGTGGCAGAGGTGAGGCGGGAGTTCGAGGCACGTGGAGAGGCCTATAAAGGCCCAGCTGCAGCGGGAGGCGGTGGCAGAGGTGAGGCAGGAGTTCAAGGTGCGTGGAGAGGCCTATAAAGGCCCAGCTGCAGCGGGAGGTGGCGGCAGAGGTGAGGCGGGAGTTCGAGGTGCGTGGAGAGGCCTATAAAGGCTCAGCTGCAGCGGGAGGCGGTGGCAGAGGTGAGGCAGGAGTTCAAGGTGCGTGGAGAGGCCTATAAAGGCCCAGCTGCAGCAGGAGGCGGTGGCAGAGGTGAGGCGGGAGTTCGAGGTGCGTGGAGAGGCCTATAAAGGCCCAGCGGCAGCGAGAGGCGGTGACAGAGGTGAGGCGGGAGTTCGAGGTGCGTGGAGAGTCCTATAAAGGCCCAGCGGCAGCGAGAGGCGGTGACAGAGGTGAGGCGGGAGTTCGAGGTGCGTGGAGAGTCCTATAAAGGCCCAGCGGCAGCGAGAGGCGGTGGCAGAGGAGAGGCGGGAGTTCGAGGTGCGTGGAGAGTCCTATAAAGGCCCAGCCGGTGCAGCTGCAGCAGGGAGAGAATGCAAAAAAGAAGTAGAAAGAAATCGAAAGGTGACATCACAGCCAAGGGGGTAAGTGATTGGCTGGTGATTGGTGAGTAGTTTTTCTTTTCTTTTCTACATCAGTAAGTAACATTTAGCATTGTTGTTGCCAAATTAAGTTTATCTAAGGGTTAAGTCATGGCAGGACAGCTCGGACATGTGTTATGCTCCTCCTGTACTATGTGGGAAGTCAGGGACGCTTCTGGTGTCCCTGACGACTATGTGTGCGGGAAGTGTATTCACCTCCAGCTCCTGACGGACCACATTGCGGCACTGGAACTGCGGGTGGATTCACTCTGGAACATGCACGATGCTGAGAATGACGTGAATAGCACGTTTAGCGAGTTGGTCTCACCGCAGGTAAAGGGTACACAGCCAGATAGTAAATGGGTGACCAACAAGAAGAGCAGTGCAAGGAAGGTAGTGCAGGGGTCCCCTGCGGTCATCCCCCTGCAAAACAGATACACCGCTTTGGATACTGTTGAGGGGATGACTCATCATGGGAGGACAGCAGCAGCCAAGTTGATGGCACCGTGGGTGGCTCTGCTGCACAGGAGGACAAGAAAAAGAGTGGGAGAGTAATAGTGATAGGGGATTCGATTGTAAGGGGAATAAATAGGCTTTTCTGCGGCCGCAACCGAGATTCCAGGATGGTATGTTGCCTCCCTGGTGCAAGAGTCAAGGATGTCTCAGAGCGGGTGCAGTACATTCTGAAAAGGGAGGATGAACATCCAGTTGTCGTGGTGCACATAGGTACCAACGATATAGGTAAAAAACGGGATGAGGTCCTTCGAGACGAATTTAGGGAGCTAGGAGCTAAATTTAAAAGTGGGACCTCAAAAGTAGTAATCTCAGGATTGCTACCAGTGCTTCATGCTAGTCAGAGTAGGAATCGCAGGATAGCCCAGATGAATACATGGCTTGAGGAGTGGTGCAAAAAGGAGGGATTCAAATTCCGGGGACATTGGAACCGGTTCTGGGGGAGTTGGGACCAGTACAAACTAGACGGTCTGCACCTGGGCAGGACCGGAATCAATGTCCTCGGGGGAGTGTTTGCGAGTGCTGTTCGGGAGGAGTTAAACTAACATGGCAGGAGGATGGGAACCTATGCAGGGAGAGAGAGGGAAATAAAATGGAGGCAGAAGCAAAAGATAGAAAGGAGGATAGTAAAAGTGGAGGGCAGAAAAACCCAAGGCAAAAAACAAAATGGGCCACATTGCAGAAAAATTCAAAAGGGGCAAAGTGTGTTAAAAAGACAAGCCTGAAGGCTCTGTACCTCAATGCGAGGAGTATTCGGAATAAGGTGGATGAATTAACTGCACAGACAGCAGTTAACGGATATGATATACTTGGCATCACGGAGACATGGCTCCAGGGTGACCAAGGCTAGGAACTCAACATCCAGGGTTATTCAACATTTAGGAAGGATAGGCAGAGAGGAAAAGGAGGTGGGGTGGCGTTGCTGGTTAAAGAGGAAATTAATGCAATAGTCAGGAGGGACATTAGCCTGGATGATGTGGAATCGGTATGGATGGAGCTGCGAAATACCAAAGGGCAGAAAACGCTCGTGGGAGTTGTGTACAGACCACCAAAAAGTAGTAGTGAGGTTGGGAATGCATCAAACAAGAAATAAGGGATGTGAGCAACAAAGGTACAGCAGTTATCATGGGCGACTTTAATCTACATATTGATTAGGCTAGCCAAACTGGTAGCAATGCGGCGGAGGAGGATTTCCTGGAGTGTATTAGGGATGGTTTTCTCGACCAATATGTCGAGGAACCAGCTAGAGAGCTGGCCATCCCAGACTGGGTGATGTGTAATGCGAGGGGACTGATTGGCAATCTTGTTGTACGAGAACCCTTGGGGAAGAGTGACCATAGTGTGGTGGAATTCTTTGTTGAGATGGAGAGTGATGCAGTCGATTCGGAGGCTAGGGTCATGAGCTTGGGAAGGGGTAACTCCGACGGTATGAGGCGTGAATTGGCTCGAATGGACTGGCAGCGGATGCTTGGAGGGTTGACGGTGGATAAGCAATGGCAAACATTCGGGGATTGTATGGATGAACTTCAGCAGTTGTGCATCCCTGTCTGGAGTGAAAGTGAAGCGGGGGGAGGGGCGGCGGGGTGTGGTGGCTCAGCGGTGGCTAGCAGGGGAAATTGGGGATGGTGTTGGGACCGGGGAAGAGGCATGCGAATTGGCTAGAGAAGGTAGCGGACCTGAGGACTGTGAGAAATTTTGAATTCAACAGAGGAGGACTAAGGGTTTAATTAAGTGGGGGAAAATAGAGTGCAAGAGGAAGCTTGCAGAGAACATAAAAACTGACTGCTAAAGCTTCTATAAATATGTGAGGAGAAAAAGATTAGTGAGGACAAATGTAGGTCCCTTGCAGTTGGATTCAGGTGAATTTATAATGGGGAACAAAGAAATGGCAGATCAATTGAACAAATGCTTTGGTTCTATCTTCACGAAGGAGGACACAAATAGCCTTCTGAATGTACTAGGGGAGAGTGCGCCTGGTGAGAAGAAGGAACTTAGGAATATCCTTATTAGGCGGGAGGTTGTGTTGGAGGGATTGATGGGGTTTCGGGCCGATAAGTCCCCTGGGCCTGATAGTCTGCATCCCAGAGTGCTTAGGGAAGTGGTCCTAGAAATAGTGGGTGCATTGGTGATCAGTTTCCAGCAGTCTGTCGACTCTGGTTTGGTTCCTGTGGACTGGACGGTGGCTAATGAAACACCACTTTTTAAGGAAGCGGGGAGAGAGAGTACAGGTAATTATAGACCAGTTAGCCTGACATCAGTGGTGGGGAAAATGTTGGAATCAATCATTAAGGATGAGGTCGCGGCGCATTTGGAGGGCAGTGACAGGATCGGTCCAGGTCAGCGTGGATTTGTGAAGGGAAGATTATGCTTGATGAATCTTCTGGAATTTTTTGAGGATGTAACTAGTCGAGTGGAAAAGGAAGAACCAGTGGATGTGGTGTATTTGGACTTTTAAAAGGCTTTTGACAGGGTCCTGCACAGGAGATTGTTGTGAAAAATCAAAGTGCATGGTATTGGGGGTAATGTACTGACGTGGATAGAGAACTGGTTGGCAGACAGAAAGCAGAGAGTCGGGATAGAGGGGTCCTTTTCAGAATGGCAGGCAGTGACTAGTGGGGTGCCGCAGGGGTCAGTGCTGGGACCCCAGCTCTTTTCAATATACATTAACGATTTGGATGAAGGAATTGAGTGTAATATCTCCAAGTTTGCAGATGACACTAAACTGGGTGGCGGTGTGAGCTGGGAGGGGGACGCTAAGAGGCTGCAAGGTGACTTGGACAGGTTAGGTGAGTGGGCAAATGCATGGCAGATGCAGTACAATGTGGATAAATGTGAGGTTATCTATTTTGGGGGCAAAAGCACGAAGGCAGAATATTATCTGAATGGCAGCAGATTAGGAAAATGGGAGGTGCAACAAGACCTGGGTGTCATGGTTCATCAGTCATTGAAGGTTGGCATGCAGGTTGCAGCAGGCGGTGAAGAAGGCAAATGGTATGTTGGCCTTCATAGCTAGGGCATTTGAGTATAGGAGAAGGGAGGTCTTACAGGACCTTAGTGAGGCCTCACCTGGAATATTGTGTTCAGTTTTGGTCTCCTAATCTGAGGAAGGACATTCTTGCTATTGAGGGAGTGCAGCGAAGGTCCACCAGACTAATTCCAGGGATGGCTGGACTGTCATATGAGGAGAGAATGGATCATCTGGACCTGTAATCACTGGAGTTTAGAAGGATGAGAGGGGAGCTCAAAGAAACATATAAAATTCTGACGGGACTAGACAGGTTAGATGCGGGAAGAATGTTCCCAATGTTGGGGAAGTCCAGAACCAGGGGACATAGTCTTAGGATAAGGGGTAGGCCATTTAGGACTGAGATGAGGAGAAACTTCTTCACTCAGAGAGTTGTTAACCTGTGGAATTCCCTGCCGCAGAGAGTTGTTGATACCAGTTAATTGGATATATTCAAGAGGGAGTTAGATATGGCCCTTATGGCTAAGGTGATCAAGGGGTATGGAGAGAAAGCAGGAAAGGGGTACTGAGGGAATGATCAGCCATGATCTTATTGATTGACGGAGCAGGCTCGCAGGGCCGAATGACCTACTCCTGCACCTATTTTCTATGTTTCTATGTTTCTATGTTTCTTTCTATCTTTCTTTCTTTCTTTCTTTCTCCCTTGCCTGACAAAATTCCATCGATTTGAGTCTTGAAAATGTCAATTGACCCAGCATCCGCCACCTTTTGGGGAGACAGTTCCAGATTTTCACTACCCTTTGTGCTTCATTTTCTTGCTCCTCACTGACCTCGTTCCAATTTAAAATTATGTCCCCTTGCCTGGATTCCCCCACCAGGAGATTATCTCTCTTAATCATTCTAAATAACATGGTTAGATTATTTCTCAACCTCAAAGGGAGTACAAGCCAGGTTGGCGCAACCTGTCCTAATAATGTAACCCTTTAAGCCCTAGTATGATTCTGGAGAATCTGTGCTGTACCCTTTGCAAAGCCAATATATCTTTCATAGTGATAGTAATATGAGCCTTGAACTGTGCCTTATCACCATGCCTCAATTGCCATCCACACCCCCCCGCCCCCCACTAAGCTAGGATAACTTGGACATGTAACCATCAGAATCCATGGGAGATCTAGACTTCATAGTTGGATGGTACACCCTCCACTTGACAGAAAGGAAATTACTGTTCACTACAATCCACGCAAACCACTTATTCCTGAAGCAATCCCACCTGGCATATGTTCAGGAATAGACTATTTCTAACTTTGTGCATGCCATGCGCAGTAAAGGCTTTTATCCAGGTAGACTGGAGCTCCTACTTCCTCTCCTTAAGTGTATAGTCTTTGGAGAGTCAGATAACAATTCGCAATTCTTTGCTGTCACCCATTGCCACATATAATTTTGGTTATCCCACCGGCGGTATTAGGCATGCCTATTTCCATCTGCAGCTATAAAAATGAACCCTTTATCCAAACAGTAACGGCCAGTAGAGTCGCTGTTGTGTTGACCATCCATTTTATACCCCGCCCAATTTACCTTTCCATTGGAAACTAAGACGGGTGTCCAGGTTGATTCCATCAATTTTCTAATGGGCGGGTTAAGTTACAATTATTCCCATGCTTTTTTCCTGCCTCTGCAAATAAATGTCTTAAATAATTCACACACGGATTTCAGTCCATATTCCACAAAATGGAGCACATATTTGAAATCCAATTAAAGGTCACGTTTCATAGAAAACTGTTCTTCTGTAATCATCATCATCATCATAGGCAGTCCCTCGAGCGAGGATGACTTGCTTCCACGAGAGTTCACAAATGTTTCAATGAAGGACCCGATATTCCAGTCCTGAACTCCAGGGGTGGAAGATGCCTGTGCGTGAATTTTTTTAACATGTGGTGACCGTTGCACATCTGCCACCACACGGGCTCGACAGAGCTTTATCCAGCGGCAAGGATTAACCAGGACAACTGGAGACCTGCGACCTGCTCTGCTGCATGAACCTAGTGCGCTCACATATCACAGTGTGGGCTGGCCTATGCTGCCCCGGGCCCACGGCTCTTCTGGGTCCCATACCCTCATTCGCCGCACCTCCGCCACGATGTTCCAGGGTCAGGCGCTCCAGCTCCATTTATAGCCCCGACCTGCGGTGGTGTTCTTACACAGTTTGGGGCGGCCCACAATGTTCCAGGGCCTGTCGATCCAGCTCTATTTATAGCCCTGACCTGCGGTGGTGTTCTCACACTGGTCGGGGCGGCCCACTTCTATAGAATCATTCAGATGTAACACATGACTTTCTTCAGGCGTATTTTTGAATTTAATGTTGAGTATGTTAAATAAGCAAAAATACTATGGCCAGGAAATTGCTTGCCGTTCCGTTTGGGGGTGGTAACATCCGCGAGGCGGGAGTTCTTGTGCCAGGTGTGTAGGTCCCTGAAGAGGAAGTGGAGCACAAAAAAACATACTGGGCCGTGTAGTGCTGCCACGTAGGAGAGATACTCCCCGTTATTAAAGGGGAGGGCCACGTTGCAGGGATTACAATGCCCTACCTGGACCATTGCAGAGTGGGGTGCCATGCCAACAGCCCGGCACTCAAGTGAACACCGTGTTCCAGGAGGCAACGGGCCGTGACAAGTAAGACAGCTGATTTTTTATTCACATGCAAGCCACCTGCCCTTTAACTAGTATCTGGTGAGTAGCCGGCTACCATGTAAACGTCCCCTGTAGCTGTTGTTGGCATCGCTGGGCACAGCTTCAGGGCGCGATATTGAATTATTGCTCTGGGGTGAAAACGGATCACTGCACATGGTGATGGTGTCATCATCGCGTTGCAGCTGAACGGGGTGCTACGGGTTACCACCGGCGCCAATCTCCCACGGAATTTAACAGGAGTCGTTAGTGGCGCTGCGCCCAGGCGAAAAGTCGTTTGCACCCCATTAGCAACGGGAGGCGCAAACAACCTCAATTTCTCTCTCATAGTCCAGTTATTTTCAAGTATGTTTATTTGCAACTATTTATCCATCCAGAATGATTACATAAAACAGGATCCAACAATTTAGCTAGAATTTTAATTTGATGAGTTCGGGGTCAGTATTTGAGTTTATTTCAATGTCAAACCTATTATGAACTGCCTTATTTGTCTACCAGCCACATCAGTCCAGAATTCAGAGTAGGTGCTAACATTGTCCTATTGTCTTAAAAAACAGTTTAAGTATATTTTTTTATTTTATTAAAATTAACCATGCTGCTCATAATTTTTGCTGGAGAGCTTAATCTCCAAACATAGTTTTGTAATGAATTTGAAGCCATGCAGTTAAGAAATTTAACATGTTGATTAGCACTGCAAAATGGGCCTTTATGAGATAAAACGTTATATTGACAAAATAGCCATGGCTCTGAATCATTAATGCTAAATATATACTATTATTGGAAATATGTTGCATTTTACTTTTACAATACCATTTCTCCAACTTAATGCCTTAAAGAAAGCTATGACATAATGAATATATTTAAGGTGGAGATAGATAGATTTTTGAGCGATAGGGGATAAAGGATTATGGGGAATGGGGGGGAAGTGGAGCTGGGTGCATGATCAGCTCAGCCATGAACTTCTTGAATGAAGGAGCAAGCTCGAGGGGCCGAATAGCCTACTCCTGCTCCTATTTCTTATGTTCTTATGTTGCAGAAAGTTAAATGACCTTGCTTACTATGTTCGAGTATATTCCCAGAATTAGCCAGGTTACTGATGATTATTGGCAAATATTTTGAAAGCAAAATATACATTCAGTGGCAGTTCTGAGCGGATGCTGCAGCATTGGGTCACCTGTTTATGAAAAACTGCCTTCTGATTTGTGGTAATGGGTGAGGGTAGGATTGGGGTGAGACAGGAGGGTGTAATGATGAGTGAGGCAGGTATGGGGATCCAGAAGGTAGCATTTGAGGACCCTCAGCCTTTGCAATTGTTTAACAGGTATAAGGTTTTTGCTCCCTGTGTGGACGAGAGCAGGGACTGCAGGGAGGATGAGCAAACTGACTAAAGCACAGGTACAGAGGGCCATTCAAGTTGAGGGAGTAAAAAGAAATGTAGTAGCGGTAGGGGACGGTATCATTAGGGGGAAAGATATTGTTCTCTGCAGCTGAGAGCATGAGTCCTGAAGGCTGCATTGCCTACCCGGTGCCAGGGTTAAGGAAATCTCCTCTGGGCTGGAGAGGAACTTGGAGTGGGATAGGAAATTTCTAGTTGTCGTGGTCCACGTAGGTACCAACGACATAGGCAGGACAAAGAAAGAGGCTCTGCTGAGGGAGTATGAGCAGTTACGGACAAAATTAAAAGTAAAGGAAATAATCTCTGGATTACCACTTCAGCCACAAGCAAATTGGCATAGGGTAAATAAGATCAGAGAGATGAATGCGTGGCTCACAGATTGGTGTGGGAGAAATGAGTTTTGGTTCATGGGGCAATGGCACCAGTACTGGGGTACAAGGGCGCCGTTCCATTGGGACCGGCTTCACTTGAACCATGCTGGGGCTAGTGTCATGGCAAGTCGAATAACTAGGGATGTCGATAGAGCTTTAAACTAAATAGTGGGGGGGAGGGGGTCAGGTGAGGGGAAATTTAAAAAGTCAAAGAGAGAGGAGAAGGCAATAGTGCAGGGTAGCGATAGGGGTAATGGGTAACCAGAGTGTGACTGGGGGAACTAGGGGGATCAAGGGCTATGGCGAGAAAGCAGGAATGGAGTCCTGAAGTTGCATGTTCAGCCATGAACTCATTGAATGGTGGTGCAGGCTCGAAGGGACGAATGGCCTACTACTGCACCTATTTTCTATGTTTCTATGTTTCTATGTGACAGGAAGGGACAGAACGTATAAACATAATAGTGCACCAGAAAGTGGGGTCAGAGTAGAGAAAAATGATAAAATGACAAAATTAAAAACTCTTTATCTGAATGCATGCAGCATTTGTAACAAGATCGATGAGTTGACGGCACAAATATCAATAAATGCGTATTTTCTGACAGCCATTACAGAAACGTGGTTGCAAGGTGACCAAGGCTAGGAGCTGAATATTCAGAGATATTTGACATTTTGGAAGGATAGGCAGAAAGGAAAAGGAGGGAGGATAGCTCTGTTAAAAAAAGGATGAGATCAGTTCAGTACATGTTGAACCTTTCAAAACCGGCACTCTTTTATCTGGCAACCTCCCTTGTCCGGCATCATTCCCGGCCCCAGGGTGGTACATGTGCAGAACGTGGCCCGATGATGAAAGCAGTGTTGTCAGCATTACCCTTTGTCGACGTTTATACCGCAGACGCTTTCTGCTCTTTAAATCTTTCCTCCTCCCTCCGGTCGCTGGGCCCAAAATGCTGCGCAGTAGGCTTCTGCACACCGTCGTTGTCAACAGCATTGTCAGCAGTGGGTGAATCGGGACTAAATGCTGCGCAGTAGCATTCTACGAAGCGCTTGTGCAAATCCAGCTTCAGGATCGGGACGCCATCTTGTGAGGCAACATTCAATAAAACAGCGCAGAGAAGGAGCGTGGCGGGAGTTTTGGAGCCGGAGCATGGCAGAGGCAGTCAGGGGCACGAGCGCTGTCATCAGGACCGGGTAAGTTGAGGGTCGTTGTGGCCTCCCGTCATCCGGCTAATTCTCTTGTCCAGCACAGGCCAGGTCCCGAGCGTGCCAGATAAAAGAGTTTCAACCTGCAGTCAAAAATGATATTGACTCACAAGATCAAGATGTAGAATCAGTTTGGGGATAAGAAATAATACTGGGAAGAATTCACTGGTGGGAGTAGTCTCTAGGCCCCCCAACAGTAGCTACACTGCAGGACAGAGTATAAATCAAGAAATAATGGAGGCTTGTAAGAAAGCTACATCAATAATTGTGGGCGATTTTAATCTTCATATTGATTGAACAAATCAAATTGGCAAAAGTAGCCTTGAGGAAGAGTTCATAGAATTTATTCAGAATGGTTTCTTCGAACAATATGATGTGGAACCAACCAGGGAGCAGACTATTTTAGATCTGCTAATGTTTACTGAGATAGGATGAATTAATGATTTCATAGTGAAGGATCCTCTGGGGAAGAGTGATCATAACATGTTAGAATTTCAAATTCAGTTTGAGCATGAGAAACTTGGGTCTCAAGCTCGTGTCCTGAACTTAAAGGCAATTACAAAGATTTGAAGACAGAGTTGGATAAAGTGGACTTGGAAAATAGATTAAAGGGTAAGACGGTAGAAAAGCAATGGCAGACATTTAATGAGATACTTCATAACTCTCAGCAAAGATATATTCCATTGAGAAGGATGAACCATCTGTAGCTATCTAAGGAAGTTAAGGATGGTATCAAATTGAAAACAAAGCATACAATGTTGCAAAGATTAGTGGTAGGCCAGAGGATTGGAAAATCTTTAGAAACCAGAAAAAAATAATAGAGAGAGGAGATAGATTATCAGTGTAAACAAGCAAGAAATATTGAGACAGATAGCAAGAGCTTATACAGGTATATAAAAATGAAGAGAGTAGCTAAAGTAAACATTAATATAAAAGCAAAATTCTGTGGATGCTGGAATCCCTCTACACTTTAATCCCCCACCAGGATGGCCTGAGGACGCTCCACTTCTTCCTCGAGCAGAGACCCAACCAGTCCCCATCCACCACCACCCTCCTCTGCCTGGCTGAACTTGTTCTCACATTGAACAACTTCTCCTTTAACTCCACTCACTTTCTCCAAAATAAAGGTGTTGCTATGGGAACCCGCATAGGTCCTAGCTAGGCCTGCCTTTTTGTGGGATATGTGGAACATTTTTTTGTTCCAATTCTACTCGGGCCCCCTCCCTCACCTCTTTTTTGAATACATTGATGACTGTATCGGTGCCGTTTCCTGCTCTCGCCATGAACTTGAAAATTTCATTCACTTTGCATCCAATTTCCCCACATCCCACACCTTCACATGGTCCATTTTCGAATCTTCCCTTCCCTTCCTCAACTTCTCTGAATCGATTTCTGGGGACAGGCTTTCGACCAGTATTCACTATAAGCCCACTGACTCCTACAGCTACACAATAACACAAGAAATAGGAGCAGGAGTAGACCATTTGACCCCTCAAGCCTGCTACGCCATTTCTAAACATCATGGCTGATCTGATCATGGACTCAGTTCCATTTTCCTGCCCGCTCCCCATAACCCTTTATTCTTTTATCGTTCAAAAGTCTGTCTATCTCCGTCTTAAATATTTTCAGTGACCCAGCCTCCACAGCTCTCTGGGACAGAGAATTCCATAGATTTAAACCCTCTGAGAGAAAAAATTCCTCCTCATCTTAGTTTTAAATGGGCGTCCCTTTATTCTGAGACTATGCCCCCTAGTTTTAGTTACCCCTATGGGTGGAAATATCCTCTTTGCATCCAACTTGTCAAGCCCTCTCATTATCTTATATGTTTCGGTAAGATCATCTCACATTCTTCTGAACTCCAATGAGTATTGTCCCAACCTACTCAACCTATCTTCATAAGTCAAACCCCTCATTTCCGGAATCAACCTAGTGAAACTTCTCTGAACAGCCTCCATTGCAAGTATATCCTTCCTTAAATACAGAGACCAAAACTGCACGTAGTAATCCAGGTGTGGCCTCTGTACAGTTGTAGCTGGATTTCTCTGCTTTTATACTCTATCCCCCTTGCAATAAAGGCCAATATTCTATTTACCTTCGAGATTACTTGCTGTACTTGCATACTAATTTTTTGTGTTTCATGCACAAGGACCCCCAGGTCCCTCAGTACTGCAACACTTAGCAATGTTTTTTTATTTTAAATTATAATTTACTTTTATATTTTTTCTGCCAAAGTGGAGAGGCTCACATTTTCCTATATTATACTCCAACTGCCAAATTTTTGCCCACTCACTTAGCCTGCCTATATCCCTTTGCAGATTTTTTGTGTCCTCCTCACAGTTTGCTTTCCCACTCATCTTTGTATCATCAGCAAACTTGGCTACATTACATTCGGTACCTTCGTCCAAGTCATTAATATAGATTGTAAATAGTTGACGACCAAGCACTGATCCCAGCGGCACCCCACTAGTCACTATTTACCAAATGGAAATTGACACATTTATCCCGACTCTCTGTTTTCTGTTAGTTAGCCAATCCTCTATCCATGCTAATGTATTACCCTCTACCACATGAACTTTTATCTTGTGCAGTAATTTTAATGTGGCACCTTATCGAATGCCTTCTCAAAATCCAAATACACCACATCCACTGGTTTCCCCTTATCCACCCTGCTCGTTACATCCTCAAAGAATTCCATCAAATTTGTCAACATGAGTTCCCTTTCATAAAACCTGACTCTGCTTGATTGAATTATGCTTTTCCAAATGTCCTACTGCTGCTTCCTTAATAATGGACTCCAGCATTTTCCCAATGACAGATGTTAGGCTAACTGGTCTACAGTTTCCTGCTTTCTGTCTGCCTCCTTTTTTAAATAGGTGTGTTACATTTGCGGTTTTCCAATCCGCTGGGACCTCCCCAGAATCCAGGGAATTTTGGTAGATTACAACCAATGCATCCACTATCTCTGAAGCCACTTCTTTTAAGAACCTAGGATGCAGGCCACCAGTTCCAGGGGACTTGTCCACCTTTAGTCCCATTAGTTTGCCTAGTACTTTTTCTCCAGTGACAGTGATTGTTTTAAGTTCCCCCTCCCTTTAGCCCCTTGGTTATCTATTATTATTGGAATGCTTTTTAGTGTCTTGCACCATGAAGACAGACTGGTACAAAATATTTGTTCAAAGTCTCTGTTCTCAATCTATCCCATTTAGCACAGTGCCATACAACACGATGGAGGGTGTCCTCAGTGTGAAGACGGGAATTCATCTCCACAAGTATTGTACAGTGGTCATTCTTACCAACCTGTCATAGACAGATACATCTGTGACAGGTAGAATGGTGAAGATGAGGTCAAGTAGGTTGGTGTTTCTCTCATCATCTGCTGTAGGCTCAGTCTCACATTTATGTCCTTCAAGACATGGCCAGCTTGGTCAGTAGTGGTGCACAGAACCACTCTTGGTAATGGACATTGAAGTCCCCCACCAGGAGTATATTATGTGCCCTTGCTACCCTCAGTGCTTCTTACAAGTGGTATTCAACTGGAGGAGTACTGATTCATCAGCTGAGGGAGGGCGAGAGGTTGTAATCAGCAGGAGGCTTCCTTGCCCATGGTTGTCCTGATGCCATGAGACTTCATGACCTGACCCTTTTGGTTTGTGTCCTTGAAATTTATCCGTGATCACCGTGATTTGGTGATGCAATTCTCCTGCTTCTACCTTATACCCTCAGTCACTTTCTTGTCTCCAATTTATGTACCCCATTATTCTCTCTTACCATCTTAGTCATGAGCTCTGAAGAAACCTTACCACCCAATCTAATATCTCCCATTGAAACACAGGTCAGTAGTTTCCTGATAACTTGGTCCCATGTATCATTAGCATACTGTACCAAACTGTTCTTGGATCTTTTTAAAATGTCATGCACATTGTCAACATTCAGGTTGCAATTTTGCTGGCACTCAGCGGTCCCGATTGGGGGCGGGTCAGCTGTGAAGTTTAAAATGATTGACAGTGGGTCGGGAACCTGCATTTCCCGATGTCGTATCTACCAGCGCTGAGCAGATCTAACAGGTATGGGCAGGGGACACAATTCAAATCATTAGTGGCTAGTTTACATCCATTTAACAATGCTTTTTTCCCAGCTTTTTGAATTTGACAGGTCGCCCAACAGTTTCGGGCTGTGCCTAGACCTTGTCTATGAATCTGAGGCGGGAGGTCACCAGCCCAATTAGCTGTTGAGTTGACAGCTTCAAATGTCAACTCAAAGCTCCCAGCTGAATGTGAATTATTCCCTTAACCACTAGCTTCTCTAAACTGCATTTCCACTACAGATTCATAATGCTGCAAGTCTTTACACAAGTTTCCATCCAGTCTGACCTTATTTACTCTCCCACCATTGGCAGATCGTTTCTGTGATCTCTACTTCTCCTGCCATCTATTATATGAGCATGGGTGCCCTCAAAACTCTCTCGCCATGGTCCTCAGTATCTGTCCATGATCAGCTCCAACACCAGCAATACAAATAACAACACCAATCTTCTCCACAATCACCTGATGCTGCACAGGACACAGGGCGTCAGCATCCGAACACATTGCTGCCCGGAACACCAGGGATGGCCTCACCATGGCCAGATTTACTTCACTTGATGCTGTACACTCTGGCTACCACATGATGCGCCAAGTTGGCACCATCCCACCCCAACAACATAAAGCATCCCTGCAACACCCAAGCCATATCTTTGACACATCACTATTGCAGGGGTACCCTTATGTCTCACCATTCACAACTCACTAAGCCACTTCCAATGGTGCACACAAATCTGTCCAAGAATGCAAATTGTTGAAATTAAGATTTCAATGTTTTACAGCACATTAAAAGAAACTCTACATGAACATTGGTTAAAACGCACAAGTGCCTACCCTTGTGTGTTGTTAATTGGTATGATTGGACGGCCACAAAAAAGTCAATGCTGGGGCACTTAAAGACCCAGCTAAGAGAGCCCTATATAGTCAGCGCCTCACAGCTAACCTGGCTTGCCTTGATGACCCAGAGACGCAGAATGCCCACAGCGCTTGATCTGCCCTCCAGGCCTCCATAACCAGTGCCTGCAAAGAGATGCTCGGTCACTCAACCAGGAAACACCAGGATTGGTTTGATGAGAATGATGAGGAGATCCAAGAGCTAATAGATTGCAAGCACAGGGCATTTCTGGGCCTTAAACAACACAACTCAGGAGCAGCAAAGTAGCATTACAGACGGTTCAAGACTGAGGTCCAACAAAAAACCCGGGACCTAAAGAACAGGTGGTGGATGGAGAAAGCACAGGAGATACAGCAGCTGGCCGACAGCCATGATGTGCCAGGATTCTTCATCGCAGTCAAGGCCACCTATGGTCTAAACACCCAAGGCCCCACTCCACTGCTGGCCAAGAATGGGGAAACACTCATCAAGGACACCGAGGCAGACAGGGCCCACTGGAAGGAACACCTCGAAGATCTCCTCAATCGATACTCTGCCTTTGACTCACGTGTTCTCGACTCCATCCCACAGCATGTTACCCACCACCACCTCAGTACAACTCCAACACTGCACAAGGTAGAAAAAGCCATAAGATAGCTTAAGAACAACAAGGCTACGGGAACGGATGGAATCCCTGCTGAGGCACTGAAGTATGGCAGAGAGGCACTACTGGCGCAAATACATGACCTCATCTCTCTCACCTGGAGGGAGGAGAGCATGCTGAGAGTTGTCAGAGATGCAGTGATTGTGACCATCTTTAAGAAAGGGGACAAGTCCGACTGCGGCAACTACAGAGAAATCTTCCTGCTATCAGCCACTGGGAAAGTCATCGCTAGAGTCCTCCTCAACCGTCTTCTCCCTGTGGCCGAGGAGCTCCTCCCGGAGTCACAGTGTGGATTTGGTCCCCTACGGGGCACAATGGACATAATTTTTGCAGCGTGACAGTTGCAGGAAAAATGCAGGGAGCAGCGCCAGCCCTTATACATGGCCTTCTTCGACCTTACAAATGCCTTTGACACTGTCAACAGCGAGGGTCAATGAAGCATCCTCCTCCGTTTCGGATGCCCCCAAAAGTTTATCAACATCCTTCGCCTGCTCCAGGACGACATGCAGGCCGTGATCCTTAGCAACGGATCCATCACAGACCTAATCGATGTCTGGACCAGGATCAAGCAGGGCTGTGCCATCGCCCCAATCCTCTTCTCAATCTTCCTCGCCGCCATGCTCCACCTCACAGTCGACAAGTTCCCCGCTGGAGTGGAACTAAACTACAGAACCAGTGGGAACCCGTTCAACCTTCGCCATCTCCAGGCCAGGTCCAAGACCACCCCAACCTCTGTCGGCGAGCTACAGTACCCGGACGATGCCTGCGGCTGCGCACACACAGAGGCTGAACTCCAGGACATAGTCAACCTATTTATTGAGTCATACGAAAGCATGGGCCTTATGCTAAACATCAGTAAGACAAAGGTCCTCCACCAGCCTGTCCTCGCCACACAGCACTACCCCCCAAGTCATCACGATTCACAGCGCCGCCCTGGACAACGTGGACCACTTCCCATATCTTGGAGCCTCCTATCAACAAGAGTAGGCATTGGCAACGAGATGCAACACCGCCTCCAGTGCGCCAGTGCAGCCTTCAGCCACCTGAGGAAAAGAGTGTTTGAAGACCAGGCCATCAAAACTGCCACCAAGCTCATGGTCTACAGGGCTGTGGTAATACCCGCCCTCCTTATGGCTCAGAGACATGGACCATGTACAGTAGACACCTCAAGTCGCTGGAGAAATACCACCAATGATGTCTCCGCAAGATCCTACAAATCCCATGGAAGGACAGACGCACCAACAGTAGCGTCCTTGACCAGGCCAACATCCCCAGCATTGAAGCACTGACTACATTTGATCAGCTCTGCTGGGCAGGCCACATAGTCCGCATGGCAGACACGAGACTCCCAAAGCAAGCGCTCTACTCGGAACTCCTTCACGGCAAATGAGCCAAAGGTGGGCAGCGGAAACATTACAAGGACACTCTCAAAGCCTCCCTGATAAAGTGCAACATCCTGACTGACACCTGGGAGTCCCTGGCCAAAGTCCGCCCTAAGTGAAGGAAGTGCAACCGGGAGGGCGCTGAGAACCTCGAGTCTCATCGCCGAGAGCATGCAGAAACAAAGTGCAGGCAGCGGAAAGAGCGTGTGGCAAACCAGTCTCACCCACCCCTTCCCTCAACGACTATCTCTCCCTCCTGTGACAGAGACTATGGTTCTCAGATTGGACTGTACAGCCACCGAAGAACTCATGTTAAGAGTGGAAGCAAGTCTTCCTTGAATCCGATGGACTGCCTTTGAATGATTGGACTAGGATAATGGTGAATGTGAGGGGTGGCTATTGAGATGAGGAAGTGATAATGTAAATAGAGAGGAATGGGTGAAGGTGCAAGGTCGGTTGGTGTGAGTGAGGATTTGCAGGAGTAGGGTAGGGAAGGCAGAGTGATGGGGATGCGATGTGTGGCACAGCAGGATAAGGTTGAGTGTGGCTTTGCAGTAACATTTTGTGATCTACTCAGATCATTGAAAGCTTTGTGCCACTGCAGCCAGGTCCTCCTGACGACAGCCCTGCTTGTGTCCTCCTGTTCAATGTGCAACCAGGCTGCATTGGCCTCCAGGGGAGGTCTCTTCTAACATAAGAACATAAGAAATGAGAGCAGGATTAGGCCATTCGACTCATCGAGCCTGCTCCGCCATTTAATAAGATCATGGCTGATCTGATCATGGACTCAGTTCCACTTCCCTGACTACTCCCCATAACCCTTTAATCCCTTATCCCGCAAATATCGGTTTATATCTGCCTTAAATATATTCAAAGACCCAGCCTCCACAGCTCTCTGAGGCAGAGAATTCCATAGATTTACAACTCTGTGAGTAGAAATTCCTCCTCATCTGAGTTTTAAATGGACAGCCCCATATTCTGAGACTACGTCCCCTAGTTTCCCCTATGTGTGGAAGTATCCTCTCTGCATCCACCTTGTCGAGCCCCCTCAATATCTTATATGTTTCGATAAGATCACCTCTCATTCTTCTGAACTCCAATGTATATAGGCCCAACCTACTCAACCTATCTTCATAAGTCTACTCCCTCATCTCCGGAATCAACCTAGAGAATCAACCGAGAGAACCTTCTCTGAACAGCCTCCAATGCAAGTATATCCTTCCTTCAATATGGAGACCAAAACTGTGGCCTCACCAATACCCTGTACAGTTGCAGCAGGACTTCTCTGCTTTTATACTCTATCCCCCTTTCAATAAAGGCCAACATTCCATTTGCCTTCCTGATTACTTGCTGCACCTGCATACTAACTTTTTGTGCTTCATGCACAAGAACCCCCAGGTCCCTCTTTACTGCAGCACTTTGCAATTTTTCTCCATTTAAATTGTAATTTGCTTTTCTATTTTTATTGCCAAAGTGGATAACCTCAGATTTTCCCACATTATACTCCATCTGACATATTTTTGCCCACTCAATTAGCCGGTCTATATCTCTCTGCAGATTATTTGTGTCCTCCTCACAGTTTGCTTTCCCACACATCTTTGTATCATCAGCAAACTTGGCTACATTACACTCAGTCCCTTCGTCCAAGTCATTAATATAGATTGCAAATAGTTGAGGAGCTAGCACTGATCCCTGCGGCACCCCACTGGTCACTATTTACCAAACGGAAATTGAAACATTTATCCCGACTCTCTGTTTTCTATCAGTTAGCCAATCCTCTATCCATGCTAACATATTACCCTCGACTACATGAACTTTTATCTTGTGCAGTAACCTTTAATGTAGCACCTTAGCGAATGCCTTCTCAAAATCCAAATACACCACATCCACTGGTTTCCCCTAATCCACCCTACTCGTTACATCCTCAAAGTGTTCCATCACATTTGTCAAACATGATTTCCCTTTCATAAAACTATGCTTGATTGAATTATAAAAACATAAGAACATAAGAATTAGGAACAGGAGGAGGCCATCTAGCCCCTCGAGCCTGCTCCGCCATTCAACAAGATCATGGCTGATCTGGCCGTGGACTCAGCTCCACTTACCCGCCCACTCCCCATAACCCTTAATTCCCTTATTGGTTAAAAATCTATCTATCTGTGATTTGAATACATTCAATGAGCTAGCCTCAACTGCTTCCTTGGGCAGAGAATTCTACAGATTCAAAACCCTCTGGGAGAAGAAATTCCTTCTCAACTCAGTTTTAATTTGGCTCCCCCGTATTTTGAAGCTGTGCCTCCAAGTTCTCGTCTCCCCGACCAGTGGAAACAACCTCTCTGCCTCTATCTTCTATCTTGTCTATCCCTTTCATTATTTTAAATGTTTCTATAAGAACACCCCTCATCCTTCTGAACTCCAATGAGTAAAGACCCAGTCTACTCAATCTAACATCATAAAGTAACCCTCTCATCTCCGGAATCAGCCTAGTGAATCACCTCTGTACCCCCTCCAAAGCTAGTATATCCTTCCTTAAGTAAGGTGACCAAAACTGCATGCACTACTCCAGGTGCGGCCTCACCAGTACCCTGTACAGTTGCAGCAGGACCTCCCTGCTTTTGTACTCCATCCCTCTCGCAATGAAGGCCAACATTCCATTCGCCTTCCTGATTACCTGCTGCACCTGCAAACTAACTTTTTGGGATTCATGCACAAGGACCTCCAGGTCCCACTGCACCGCAGCATGTTGTAATTTTTCCCCATTTAAATAATATTCCCTTTTACTGTTTTTTTTTCCAAGGTGGATGACCTCACATTTTCCGACATTGTATTCCATCTGCCAAACTTAGCCCATTCGCTTAACCTATCTAAATGTCTTTGCAGCCTCTCTGTGTCCTCTACACAACCCGCTTTCCCACTAATCGTTGTGTCATCTGCAAATTTTGTTACACTACACTCTGTCCCCTCTTCCAAGTCATCTATGTATACTGTAAACAGTTGTGGTCCCTGCACCGATCCCTGTGGCACACCACTAACCATCGATTTCCAACCTGAAAAGGACCCATTTATCCCGATTCTCTGCTTTCTGTTGATTAGCCAATTCTCTATCCATGCTAATACATTTCCTCTGACTCCGCGAACCTTTATCTTCTGCAGTAACCTTTTGTGTGGCACCTTATCGAGTGCCTTTTGGAAATCCAAATACACCACATCCATCGGTACACCTCTATCCACCATGCTCGTTATATCCTCAAAGAATTCCAGTAAATTAGTTAAACATGATTTCCCCTTCATGAATCCATGTTGTGTCTGCTTGATTACACTATTCCTATCTAGATGTCCCGCTTTTTCTTCCTTAGTGATAGCTTCAAGCATTTTCCCCACTACAGATGTTAAACTAACCGGCCTATAGTTACCTGCCTTCTGTCCCCTTTTTTTAAACAGAGGCGTTACATTAGCTGCTTTCCAATCCGATGGTACCTCCCCAGAGTCCAGAGAATTTTGGTAGATTATAATGAATGCTTCTGCTATAACTTCTGCCATCTCTTTTAATACCCTGGGATGCATTTCATCAGGACCAGGGGGCTTGTCTACCTTGAGTCCCATTAGCCTGTCCAGCACTACCTCCCTTGTGATAGTGATTGTCTCAAGGTCCTCCCTTCCCACATTCCCGTTATCAGCAATTTTTGGCATGGTTTTTGTGTCTTCCACTGTGAAGACCAAAGCAAAATAATTGTTTAAGGTCTCAGCCATTTCCATATTTTCTGTTATTAAATCCCCCTTCTCATCTTCTAAGGGACCAACATTTACTTTCGTCATTCTTTTCCGTTTTATATATCGGTAAAAGCTTTTACTATCTGTTTTTATGTTTTGTGCAAGTTTACTTTCGTAATCTATCTTTCCTTTCTTTATTGCTTTCTTAGTCATTCTTTGCTATCGTTTAAAATTTTTCCAATCTTCTAGTTTCCCACTAACCTTGGCCACCTTATACGCATTGGTTTTTAATTTGATACTCTCCTTTATTTCCTTGGTTATCCACGGCTGGTTATCCCTTCTCTTACCACCTTGCTTTTTCACTAGAATATATTTTTGTTGAGCACTATGAAAGAGCTCCTTAAAAGTCCTCCACTGTTCCTTAATTGTGCCACCGTTTACTTTGTGTTCCCAGTCTACTTTAGCCAACTCTGCCCTCATCCCACTGTAGTCCCCTTTCTTTATGCTTTTCCAAATGTCCCTCTACTGCTTGCTTAATAATGGACTCAAGCATTTTCCCAACGACAGATGTGAGGCTAACTGGTCTATGGTTTCCTGCTGTTTGTCTGCCTCCTTTTTTAAATAGGGGTGTTACATTTGCAGTTCTCCAATCCGCTAGGACCGCCCCAGAATCCAGGGTATTCGGTAGATTACAACCAATGCATCCACTATCTTTGCAGCCACCTCTTTTAAGACATAAAGATGTAAGCCATCAGTTCCAGGGGACTTGTTCACCTTTATTTTACCGAGTACTTCATTAGTGCAAGTGATTGTATTAAGTTCCTCCTTCCCTATAGCCCCTTGATTATCCACTATTGGGATGTTTTTAGTGTCTTCTACCATGAAGACTGATACAAAATATTTGTTCAATGTCTCTGCCATTTCCCTGTTCTCCATTATTAATTCCTCAGTCTCATCATTTAGGGGACCAACATTTATTTTAGCCACTTTTTTCCTTTTTATGTACCTGTAGAAACTCTTACTATCTGTTTTTATATTTCGTGCTAGTTTACTCTCATAATCTATCTTCCCTCTCTTTATCATTTTTTTAGTTGTTCCTTGCTGGCTTTTAATATTTTCCCAATCCGCTGGCCTCCCACTAATCTTGGCCACATTATATGTCCTTGTTTTCAATTTGATACCCTCCCTTATTTCCTTAGTTATCCATGGATGGTTATTCCTTCTCTTATATTCATTCCTTCTCATTGGGATATATTTAAGTTGCAAGTTATGGAATATCTCCTTAAATGTCTACCACTGCTCATCAAATGTCCCATACTTTCATCTATTTTCCCAGTTCACTTTAGCCAACTCTGCCTTCATATCTTTGTAGTATCCTTTATTTAAGCATAGGAGTCTGGGTTGAGAACCAACTTTCGCACCCTCCAACTGAATGTGAAATTCAACCATGTTCTGGTCACTCATTCCTAGAGGATCCTTTACTACAAGATCATTTATTAATCCTGTCTCATTACACAGTAACAGTTCTAAGCTAGCCTTCTCCCTGGTTGGTTCCGCAATGTACTGTTCAAGGAAACTATCCCGGATACACTCTATGAACTCTTCCTCAAGGCTGCCCTGGCCAATCTGCTTTGTCCAAGCAAAAGAAAGTTAAAATTGCCCATGATTATTGTGGTTCCTTTATTATAAGCCTCCCTTATTTCTTGATTTATACTTCATCCAACTGTGTAGCTATTGTTAGGGGGTGTATCGACTACGCCCACCAGCGACTTCTTCCCCTTTTATTCTTTATCTCCACCCAACCTGATTCAACATCTTGATCCTCTGAGCCAATATCATTTCTCACTAATGCACTGATCCCATCCATTATTAACAGTGCTACCCCACCTCCTTTTCCTTTCTGTCCATCCTTCCAAATTGTCAAATATCCCTGATTATTTAGTAACCAGTCCTAGTCACTTTGCATCCATGTCTCTGTAATAGAAACATAGAAATATAGAAATTTACAGCGCAGAAGGAGGTTATTTCGGCCCATCGTGTCCGCACCGGCTGACAAAGAACCGCACGGCCCTTGGTCAGCAGCCCTAAATGTTACATGTAAACCTATGAACAATGACGAAAGGCAAAGAGCACCCAGCCCAACCAGTCCATCTCACACAACTGCGACACCCCTTATACTGAAACATTCTACACTCCACCCCAACCGGAGCCATGTGATCTCCTGGGAGAGGCAAAAACCAGATAAAAACCCAGGCCAATTTAGGAAGAAAAAATCTGGGAAAATTCCTTTCCGACCCATCCAGGCGATCAAAACTAGTCCAGGAGATCATCCTGGTCATATTCTATTCCCTGCAATACTTACCATTATATCTGCTCCGTCCAACAAGAGGTCATCCAGTCAAATCCCAATTACCAGCTCTAGGTCCGTAACCCTGCAGGTTACTGCACTTTAAGTGCCCATCCAACCATCTCTTAAAAGTGGTGAGGGTTTCTGCATCCACCACTCTTTCAGGCAGTGAGTTCCAGATCCCCACAATCCTCTGCGTAAAGAAGCACCCCCCCCCCCGCCTCAAATCCCTTCTCAACCTTCCACCAACCACCTTAAAACAATGCCCCCTTGTAATAGACCCTTCCACCAATGGAAACAGGCAATTACTATCCACTATGTCCAGGCCCCTCAATATTTTGTACATCTCAATGAGGTCTCCTCTCAACCTCCTCTGTTCCAATGAGAACAAACCCAGCCTATTCAATCTGTTCTCATAACTAAGATTCTCCATTCCAGGCTATCAGGTCATACTCATTTGTATCTGTTTGTGCCGTCTCTGCCTATTGGAAGGGAAGAATCTCCCTGCTTACTGTGACTCCCTCCATAAGCATATACAGGGAGTCATGGGAGAGCCTGGGTGCAGCCCTGCACCTCAATGCAGTGCTTGTCAGTGTTTTCAGCACCTCAATGCTGTAGAACACTGACAGCACAACTGTCAAAATACCTTTGCGCATTGTCCCTTTAAGGAAGCCAGCTGGTGAGGCATCATGAAATGGCATCATCAGACCCGCTTCCTTCAATTGGCCAGTAAAATCGCTGGGCGGGTTTAACAAGCCCAATCAGGGAAAAGTCATGTCAGGGGAAAGGATGGAGACAGGAGCAGGGCGGGACCCACCACTGACATCGCCCAGCACAGACCCGCTGAGGTAGGGAAAATCACAGCCTCAGTATCTCTCAGCAGTAAAAGTTCATTTATTTCTCTGCTACATTTTTCCTGAGCCCATTTTATTTTGTCAACATCGTACCGATTCCAGAAAGCAGACCGGCAGATGGCTTCAGGATTATTTTCAGACTGGACTAGTATTGTTGGACTGTCAAGACTTGTCAATGTTGAATAAGTGCAGCTCTCTTCTCCGTTTGGAATCCTTGAGTACTGCTCCCTGGATCCCAAAGCCAAATGGTTCCAGAGTGCTTAGGATTTGTAGCCAAATAACCTCTTTCCAGAGGTAGGCTCTGTTCACACTGTAAAATTGTTTTGTTTGATTAACAAGCCCTGACCTGGAAGTTGCAGTTCAATATGATATGCCCAAGGCAGGAGGGCACCAAACTGTAAGAAGACTGGGGTCAGAATCCCAACACATATGTGTCAAGGAACCAGGTGAATCTTTCACCCCCTCATCTTCACCCCTCACTAAGGAACCGTCTGGGGTTTATTGCTCTTAGAGTGAATGATGCCCTTTGTTTGGCATGCCAAACTGTCGTACATCACCCAGTTCGGATTGAGTATGAATCTATCTTACCAACCTTCAATCAGGGTACCCATAAGCTACTGAGTGAATTAATTAACCCCCTCTTGCCAAATCACCAAAGATGCATTCAGACAACAAGTCATGCACTAACAATTATTTATTGACTTGAAAATCATATTTGTCTCCTCATAAACATTCAGTACACAAATAATTTATAGATAAAAATAGTTATAGATAGGATTATCTAGCGATTTGAATGACAAAGAATTAATAGACCGTTACTAAATGCAATGAAAACAGCGGTTATAAAGGCAGTGCAGTGTATCACCATAATTCAGCATTAATTGGATTGCTGACTATTCAACTACAGTTGTGATTAGCATCTGAGACTATCACAAATTGCTGAGATGAATCTAAGAATACACTCCTGACAAGTGCATTCGATAGCAAGTCTATAAAGCCTATGTGCTGTTTGTAACCAATGGTTTCAGAGCTGATATTAACTTGTCCTTATGAGCTGCATGTTTGAACTGATCTTCTTCCCCTTGGACAGTGGTATTAGCTTCTAGAAGATCAAATTGATGAGCACCTTTGGTAGTGATATAAGTTCCACTTGAATCTTCTACTTTGGCTAAATCCACCTTATGCACTAGCATAATAAAAACAGAAAATGCTGGCAATCTCAGTGGGTTAGGCAGCATCTGTGGAGAGAGAAACAGAGTTAATGTTTCAGGTCAATGATCCTTCGTCAGAACTTGCAACTGTATTTGAGCTCACCGGCTGAACTCTGAGGGGGCTATTTTGGTGAAAGGATGAAAACGGCCGCTAAGTGAGTGTTGTGCTAATAAAACATGCCTGTTTGAAAGTCTGGTTTAGCACAACATTTTGGGGCTAATTGCGGTTATCATAATTTGAACGTGCCTGGCAGCACCTAAACAGACACTTGCATGTTTAGCACTCAAGTGCTGATTAGAATCAATTTTCGTGGAGCAGTGTCTGCGAGCTCCTCGCACCCACTTCTACTGAAAATGCGGGGTGCTCTGGCTGACATACTGAGGCACGTCGCAGGATGGCTCAGGGATCGAGGGAGAGGGCGCACAACTTCTCGAACGTGACACTGAAGGTCCTAGTCGAGGAGGTTCAGAGGAGGAGAGATGTCCTGTACTTACAGGGGGGAAGAAGTCCATCTCGCCCTCCTGTCCCCCCTGTCCCTCTCTCCTCCAGCAGCTGCCTGGCCTCATCTTCTCCTCCGATTCCTCCTGCAGACCAAGGGGGACCTCCTAGCAAGAGCCCATGGCAAAGCACTCCCTTTTTCCTGGTGATTCCAAGAATAAGTAGCACAGCACTTACTTTAGGTGAAGTCCTCAGAGAATTTCCGGAATAATCGTTGATAGAGTGTTTGGTGAAGCCTTGACAATGCATTCTAATAAGTCTCACGATGTGTTGCAAATGTCCTGTTCAATCCTCCAGCAGCAAGTGAACAGTGAAAGCTGAATATGGCTTTAAGTAGCGCTTGAAATCCTCAGCAACGACTAGCTTACTCCTGCTCAGCTGGGTGCTGTTCAGAGAGGGCGTTAGTTCAAGCTTTAGCCTCCAAAATGCTGTGTAATCTCTTTAAAGAACGCTGGCATGCAATTTAATTGGCAATCAGCCCCTTAACGATTCTCCAGGTGACCGTTCCGAGCGCAAGCTTCAATTCCTTTACCAAGGTAGCGTCTTGCGCTAAACGTGGGTAAACAGGCATTGCAACTCAAGGCCCCAACTAAACCACCTCGGAGACAGCGTCTAAATTCCGAGGAAAGTCAGCCCCTAAGCATTCATGATCTCAGGCCACTTTTACAAATAAGTGACACACTTATCTCTTCCTGCAACTGGCTATACAATCTGACATATAACATTTAATCTATGGACAGAATATCCCTAACTTTCTCTCTTTCCCTGCCCCACCCCTGCCCAACCCCCGCAGTCTCTCCCACTCTCTCCCCTCCCTATCTCACTCTCTCTCCTCTACCCCCCAGTATCTCACTCTCCCCCACAGTCTTTCTCTCTCTTTCCCATCCCTCCAGTCACTTTCTCTCTCTCTCTCTACCTCCCCCAGTCTCTCTCTCTCTCTCTCCCCCACCCCGCAGTCTCTCTCTCTCCCCCCAGTCTCTCTCTCTACCACCCCAGTCTCTCACTCTGACCCCCGTGTTTCTCTCTCTTCCCTTCCCCAGTCTCTCTCTCTCTCTCCTCTCCCCCACAGTCTCACTCTCTCTTCCCACCCCCAGTCTTTCTCTCTCTTCCACCCCCAGTCTCTCCCACTCTCTCTCCTCCCTGTCTCTCTCTCTCCTCTACACACCAGAATCTCACTCTCCCCACAGTCTCTCTCTCTTTCCTCGCCCCTCCAGTCACTCTGTCCCTTTCCCGCCTCTCCAGTCACTCTCTCTCTCTCTCCCCCAGTCTCTCTTTCTCTCTCCCTCCCCCAGTCTCTCTCTCTCTCTCTCCCCCACCCCCAGTCTCTCTCTCTACCCCCCAGTCTCTCTTTTTACCACCCCAGTCTCTCTCTCTCTGACCCCCGTGTCTCTCTCTCTTCCCTCCTCCAGTGTCTTTTCAAAAACCTTTTCAAATGTACTTATTAGTGTCCTTGTGCCCAAACGATCCACGTTCATTTTTAAACTGGCTCGAAAATCTGCAAACAAGTGCAATTAGCTGAAATTCCCAATGGTCATTAATTCATTCGGGGGGGAGGGGGGGGTGGTCGGGGGGTAGGGCGTGGCCAAGCATGGCCTGCTTCTTGCACAATGTTTTTAAAACTAGCGCAAAAGATCATGGAAACTCGATTCGCACTTAAATTTCGACAATCTTTTGCGCCGGTTATGCCGATTTTGGGCGAATTGCACCGCAAAAAGCAGCATAATTGATCAGAAACTCTAGGCCCTGCTAGATAAAGATTGCGACGGAAGAAGATTAGAGAAGACAACGAGAACCTTCTTCGAGCTAAACAACGAGAATCTCAGAGAACCTGAGAGAATCTGCTAAGAGCTGCACGAAACACCCTCTTAAATATCATACCTTCAAAGAAAGTCCCCTTTTAATTCAATTGACAATTATATGTGCCAGGAGGTTTCACCCCTTTTGGTGTCAGTCACTTCTAACAGTTATGTTAATGTCCTGGAAGATCTCAATGTGAATAATTCACATATACCTAGGCATGCCAAGTCCCTCTTTTACTCCCCTAACTTCTCAAGCATGCCTTTAACAAAGAGTCTGACATAGGTGGCCCATTAACAAACTATCGCTGAGGACTGTCTAAATGCTGGTCTTCTCATCAAAGGAATGTTCTGTTTAAACCTACATCTTCATGGTCTTAATTAGTTTTCATTTCCCAGCATTCAGCTCAACTACTGACTTCATTTTGTGTGGCCATCCTTGTTATGTATGTAAACATTACCAATGTGTAAGACTTGCCACCAATGGGTGCATCTATGGGAGACCTAAGGGCAAGCAGGTTTAAAAGGCAATCTACCATGCTGCCTCCTCACTCTGGATGCAATAAAGAGACCAAGGTCACAACAGTTTGAGCTTAAGATATACAGTTTTGTGGAGTTATTCTAAACATAACAATTGGTGACAAGTAATAGATCACGAACTTTTACGCAGTTATGGCTGCCTTTGGTATTCTTGAGAGATTTGTTGAGGATGATGATTGGAAAGCCTTCGTTGAGCGTCTTGACTAGTACTTCATGACCAATAAGCTGGATACGGAAGAGACCGCGATCCAGTGCAGGGCAATTCTCCTCACCGTTTGCGGGTCCACGATATATGGCGTCATCAAAATCTGCTAGCACTGACAAAACCAACGGAGAAGACATTTGAAGAGTTGTGCACGCTGGTTCGGGAACACCGCAAGCCGAAGGAGAGCATCTTGATGGCCAGGTATCACTTTTATATGCACCATCGTTCCAAGGGCCAGGACATGGCGAGCTATGTCACCGACCTAAGACACCTTGCGGGACTGTGCGTATTTGCTGGATTTTTGGAGGAAGTGTTGCGGGACTTTCTCGTGCTTAGAATCGGCCACGAGGTCATTCTTCGCAAAGTGCTGTCTGCCGAATCCCTAGGTCTGAGCAAGGCCATCACGATAGCCCAGGCTTTTATGTCCATGAATGCTAGCACTAAACAGATATCATTGCAGCATCAGAACTCACTGGCAAGTACTGTGCATAAAATAACGCCTTCAGTCGGCAGAACTGTGCATGGCAGGGCCTACACACCCGCAGAGGCCAGACCTTGGATGACTCAGAGTCTGCCATGTGGTGTGAATGTGAATCCATTAGCACCGTGTTGGCGCTGTGGGGGTAATCATCGAGCCCTTCAATGCCGATTCAAACATTACGTGTGCAAGGGCTGTGGAACAATGGGGCACCTCCAACGAATGTGCAAATGTGCTGTGACTCACCATGTGGCAGAGTCGGCAGAAGATGACCGATCCGGCGCAGATCACGCTGAACGAGTAAGAGAGGCAATTCAACCCGAGGCTGAAAAGGAAGTGTATGGGGTACACACCTTCACCAGCAAGAGCCCTCCAATAATGTTAAAAGTCAAATTAAACGGCATTCCAGTTTCCATGGAATTGGACATGGGGGCGAGTCAGTCAATTATGAGCCAGAAGGCTTTTGAGAAAAAGTGGGGCAACAAGGCACGAAGGCCAAAACTAAGTCCATTCCACACTAAGCTGCACACTTACACCAAAGAACTCATACCAGTCATTGGCAGTGTGGCAGTGAAGGCATCGTATGACGGAGCTGTGCATGATTTACCACTATGGATTGTACCAGGCGATGGCCCAATCTGGGCAGAAGCTGGTTAGAAAAGGTCTGATGAAACTGGGACGACATCAAAGCACTGTCTTCAGAGGATGATACCTCGTGTGCCCAAGTGCTAAACGAATTCCCATCATTATTCAAGTTAGGCATCGGCAACTTCACAGGCGCCAAAGTGCAGATCCATCTAGTCCCTGATGCATGACCCGTTCGTCACAAGGCCCGAGTGGTTCCATATATGATGCGAGAGAAAGTCGAGATCAAACTGGACAGACTTCAATGAAAGGAGATCATAATATCGCCAGTCGAGTTCAACAAGTGGGCCAGTCCAATTGTTCCAGTGTTGAAAAGCGATGGTACGGTCAGAATCTGTGGGGACTACTAGGGAACGATCAACCAAGTCTCGTTACAGGACCAATATCCACTACCCAAAGCAGATGACCTGTTTGCAATGCTAGCAGGGGGGAAGTCGTTCACCAAGCTGGATCTAACCTCTGCTTACATGACCAAGAGCTGGCTGAACCTTCGAAAAAATTGATACGCACAGAGGACTGTTCATATACCACAGATGCCCTTTTGGGATTCGTTTGACGGTGGCCATCTTCCAGAGGAACATGGAGAGACTGCTGAAATTGGTTCCGCACACCGTGGTGTTCCAAGACTACATTTTGATCACTGGCCACAACACCACTGAACAGTTGCAGAATCTGGAAGAGGTTCTCAAGCGACTGGACAGAGTGGGACTCAGGTTGAAACGCTCCAAGTCTGTTTCCCTGGCGTCAGAGTTCGAAATTCTGGGGAGAAAGATTGTCGCGCACAGCATCAGACCCACGGACTCTGTAAGGGGTTCTCAGGGAGTGTTGCTGCACCTTGGGGTGTCTCTCTCTGGGCTTCTGCCCTCACAGCTTAAGCCTGGCCTGTGAGGTACCCCGAGTGCTGCAAGAGCACCCCTGGAGAGACTGTGTCCACAGCTTATGAAGGGAGTTTTGAGACTCATGTGTCCCCACAGCTCATGCCTAGCCTGTGAGGCACCTGTGAGTGTCAAACACTCCTAACCCCTTCTTCCCTAGCCTGTGACACACAGTTGAGCGTTTTTGAGGTGCTCCTAGCTTCCCTTGCACTGTTCAGACATAAGATTCACGATCAGGAGATGTAATACAATAGAACTGAGACAAGGTGATTCCAAGAGGAACTTAGGCTTCCAATTTATTTGACAAGGTGTATCTCAACAAACAGCAATACACCAACAAAACAATCCCCCAAAATCCCACTAAACGGACACAACGAAAATCTTTACACAAGTTTAACAGTACAATGCCCAACCTCCCACCTTTCTTGGCTTAACTGAGTTGGGAGTTCTGGGTACCAGAGGTTATACTCACTACTGTGCCTTCTGCAGTCTGGTGATTTGTTTCTTCTATCTTCGGTGTCTTCGGATACTGGTTTTCCTTCAGTGTCAAGAGGCTTGCTGGTTGTTGGACCATGAGAGCAGGGAACCATAAACCTTATAGCCAGATTATCCAGTCCGCCTCTCGTGCTGAAATCGATCCTTCCATTGGTGGGCTTTGTGATTTTGAAAAATGCAGCAGTTTTAGATTATTGCGGGTTTTTTCCACTGATGTTAACCGACTCAATGTTTGAGTAGGTGCTGCTTGCGTTGGCCTCCTGTAGCCATTGTGTAGGCCCTTGGGTTGTTTTGGGATCCCTAGTTTTCTGAAGGTCTGCATAATTTCTCTCCAATTCAGTTTTCTCCAACCTACTCAAGGTTTGAGTAGGTGTTGATTGGGTTGGCCTCCTGCAGCCATTATGTAGGCCCTTGGTTTGTTTTGAGTTCCCTAGTTTTCTGAAGGTCTGCATAATTTCCCTCCATGGTGTAAACATGGGGAAGACAATAGCCCGATAATGACGATGAGTCACTTCCACAGTTTTCGAGCAAGTACTCTCCCATTGTCTTGAAAGCCCCATGCTTCGGGCTGACTGTCCCATCATTGGCCCTCCGGTGTCCTCCCCCGTCCAATCACTGCTCTGCCAAGGTCAAACCGTCTCGGTTTCAATTCACATTGCAGCACAGACAGATCCCACAGCTCTTTTACTTCTGGGTAAAATGAGGGGGTTTTCGTCCTCCCTTACAACTCCGAGACGGAGGCCATCAAGAAGGTACCCAGACCACAGAATGTGATGGAGCTGCGTTCGTTCCTGGGACTCCTCAACTATTTTGGTAACTTTCTACCGGGGTTGAGCACTTTGCTGGAACCATTGCGTTTATTGCTACGCAAGGGTGACGACTGGGTTTGGGGTAAAGCTCAAGAGACAGGCTTTAACAAATCCAGAAACCTGCTATGTTCCAACAAGTTACTTGTATTGTATGACCCGTGTAAACATTTAGTACTAGCTTGTGATGCATCTTCGTATGGAGTCGGTTGTGTGTTACAGCAAGCCAATGGGTCAGGCAAACTGTAACTGGTTGCATATATGTCCAGAAGCTTATCTAAGGCTGAAAGAGCCTACGGTATGGTTGTAAAAGAAGCATTAGCATGCGTATATGGGGTTAAGAAAATGCACTAATACCTATTTGGGCTCCGGTTCGAGCTTGAAAACGACCACAAGCAGCTCATTTCGTTATTCTCAGAAAACAAAGGTATTAACACCAATGCTTCATCCCGCATCCAAAGATGGGCACTAATGTTATCTGCATATGATTATGTAATCCGCCACAGACCAGGCACGGAGAACTATGCGGATGCCCTCAGTTGGCTACCATTGCCCACCACCGAGGTGGAAATGGCGCAATCCGCAGACTTGCTCCTAATAATGGATGCTTTTGAGAGCGAGGGATCACCCGTCACGGCTCGCCAGATCAGGACCTGAACTAGCCAGGACCCGGTGCTATCACTAGTAAAAAGCTACATCCTCAATGGGAGCTGGTTGGCGGTCCCAGGGGAAATGCAAGTTGAAATTAAGCCATTCCACCGATGCAAGGACAAAATGTCCATCCATTTGGACTGCCTCCTATGGGGGAATCACGTAACTTTGCCAAAAAAAAGGCAGGGAAACGTTTGTATGCGACCTTCACAGTACCCACTCAGACAGAGTCATGATGAAGGCTATCGCCAGGTTGCAAGTTTGGTGGCCCGGCATTGACTCGGAATTGGAGTCATGCGTACACCAATGCAACACTTGCTCACAGATGAGCAATGCACCAAGGGAGGTCCCACTGAGTCTGTGGTCATGGCCCTCCAAACCGTGGTCAAGGGTCCACGTAGATTTCGCTGGCCCCTTTCTAGGAAAGTTGTTCCTAGTAGCAGTGGATGCTTACTCTAAATGGATTGAATGTATAATAATGTCGTCATGTCGTCCACTGCCACCATTCAAAGCCTCCGGGTCATTTTTGCCACCCATGGTTTGCCCGATGTCATTGTTAGTGACAATGGACCATGCTTCACTAGCTCAGAGTTCAATGAGTTCATGACCCGCAATGGTATCATGCATGTCAGGTCTGTGCCGTTTAAGCCCGCATCCAATGGTCAAGCGGAACGGGCAGTCCAAAGCATCAAGCAGAGCTTGAAATGTGTGACTGACGGTTCCATGCAGACCCGGCTATCTCGGATTCTGCTCAGCTATCGCACGCAGCCCCACTCGCTTACTGGTGTTCCCCTGCAGAATTGCTAATGAAGAGAGCACTCAAAACCAGGCTCTCCTTAGTCCACCCGGATCTCAATGATGATGCAGAAACCCAGCGTCACTGGCATAACATGTACCACGATCGCGCGGCTGTATCACGCGACATTGAAGTTAATGACCCTGTGTTTGTTCTTAATTATGGTCATGGTCCCAAATGGGTTGCTGGCACTGTGTTGCCAAGGAGGGGAATAGAGCAGTTGCTGTCAAACTTTTGAATGGACAAACCTGCAGAAAGCACTTGGATCAGACCAAACTGCGGTTCACTGACAACCAAGAACAGTTTGAAGAGGACATTACCATCATTGATCCACCCACACACACCCAACCAGCAATCGACCTCGCGGTCAACCACGAGGATGAACCCACCATGCCCGACAGTCTGATCAGACCAGGTGCGCTGCAGTGCACCAATGATCCGACCGACCCACCCATGCCAGGAATTCAACTCAGATGATCAACCCGGGAACGCAGAGCCCCGGATCACCTCAACTTGTAAATAACTTGTACATAAGACTTTGGAGAGGAATGATGTTATGTATTTAAACATTACCAATGTACAAGACTTGCCACCAGGGGGTGCACCTGTGGGAGACCCAAGGTTCACCTGCACACCCTGGGCAGTCTACCATGCTGCTTCCTCACTCTGGAGTTACAATAAAGAGACCAAGGTCACAACAGTTTGAGCTGAAGATATACAGTCTTGTGGCATTATTCTAAACATAACAACCCTGAAGCTCAAACTCCATTTTGAGAGCACATTTCAGGCAATTTACAGGGCATGTATTACGCTGTTCTCACAACCTTTACAAAAATCAGCAAAATTGAACCCCTGGGCTGCTGAGGATACCAATCCCTCCTGCTTCCAAGCACTCAGATGTATAAGGATTCATTTTACAAGTTCATGTCATTTGTCAATAGTCACTGGCAGTGGACAATGGACACCAGTGCTGGTGGTATCTGGAATATTGCCCTCATACTGTCAGAAGACTGGACTTAACAATGTTTTTCACTCTTGAAGCTAATGCCTCATTGTGCTAGATTCATATCTCCCTACCCCACACTAGACTGTGAAGGGCTAATAAATTAACAGGGAAATAGACAGTAATATGTCCTTACTATACAGTACAAATGCAAACGAGGCCCATACTCGAGAGAAGGTCACTCTGTGACCAGTAACCTTTATTCGCCAGCACTGAAGTGGAGAAGCTGGGTGGAGCTTCCCCTTTTATACCTGAAAGTCCAGATTAGGAGTGTCTCCCACAAGTTCACCACCTAGTGGTCAGTGTTCTCGCAGTGTACAACTTAGGTCAGTTTATACATGGATTATAATGACAGTTGAATACATGACATCACCTCCCCCCCAAAGTCTTATTGGGATCACTGGTTAAGTCTCTCTGGTGGTTTACGCTCCCTTGTAGAGCGCCTGAGTTGGGGCTCTGGTTGTTGGGCGCTGGCCTGAGTGTCTGCTGTTTGCGGTGCCTCAGCCCTGTCCGGACTGCCCACAGTGACTGGGCTCTGCTCCACTTTGTTCCCGTGTTCGGTCACCTGTGATGGAGTGAACTCTACATCGTGTTCTTCCTCTGCTTCTTCGATGGGGTTGCTGAACCTCCTTTTTGTTTGATCCACGTGTTTGCGGCAGATTTGTCCATTGGTAAGTTTAACTACCAGAATTCTATTTCCCTCTTTGGCAACCACAGTGCCTGCGAGCCATTTGGGCCCTACAGCGTAGTTAAAGACAAAGACAGGGTCATTGACATCAATATATCATGCCCTCGCATTCCCGTCATGGTAGTCACATTGTGACCGGCGCCTGCTCTCAACAATTTCTTTCATGGTGGAGTGAATAAGGGATAACCTGGTTTTGAGCGTCCTTTTCATTAGCAGCTCAGCGGGTGGAACCCCTGTGAGCGAGTGTGGTCGGGATCTATTGGCCAACAGGAGGCGTGATAAGTGGCTTTGTAGGGAAACCCCTTGGATTCTGAACATCCCCTGTTTGATTATCTGCACTGCTCGTTCCGCCTGGCCGTTTGAGGCCGGCTTGAACGGTGCCATTCTGACATGGTTGCTACCATTTCCTGCCATGAAGTCCTGGAATTTAATGCTTGTAAAGCACGGGCCATTGTCGCTGACCAAGACGTCCGGTAGACCGTGGGCGGTGAACATTGCCCGTAGACTTTCTACTGTGGCAGACGATGTGCTTGAATTGAGAATGTCACACTCGATCCATTTGGAGTAGGCGTCTACTACAACCAAAAACATTTTTCCCATGAAAGGACCTGTGTAGTCCACATGGATGCGTGACCAAGGCTTGGTGGGCCATGGCCAGGGGCTAAGGGGGGCTTCCCTGGGCACATTGCCCAGCTGGGCACACGTGTTCCACCTGCGAACACAAAGTTCCAGGTCTACATCTATCCTAGGCCACCAAACGTGTGACCTGGCGATTGCCTTCATCATGACAATGCCCGGGTGCTCATTGTGGAGTTCTCGGATGAACGCCTCTCTGCCCATCTGGGGTATGACTACTCGGTTTCCCCATAGTCGGCAATCGGCCTGAATCGAGAGTTCATCCTTGCGCCTGTGAAATGGTTTAAATTCCTCAGGGCATGTCCCGTACGTGGCTGCCGAGTCCCCATTCAGGACACATTTCTTGACTAAAGACAGTAGCGGGTCTCTATTTGTCCAAACTTTGATCTGACGGGCTGTTATGGGTGAGCCTTCGTTTTTGAAAGCTTCAACAGCCATGACCATCTCTGCAGCCTGCTTGGTTGCCCCCTCGGTGGTGGCTGGTGGGAGCCTGCTGAGTATCCGGTCTGTGCCGACTTGTATAGTCATAGGCAGCTAACGTGAGTGCCCACCTCTGTATGCGAGCTGACGCATTTGCATTTATGGCCTTGTTGTTGACCTAAAAGGACGTTAGGGGTTTGTGATCTGTCTCCAGCTCAAATTTCCTGCCAAACAAGTACTGGTGCATTTTTTTTTACTGCATATACACATGCAAGCGCTTCCTTTTCTACCATCCTGTAGCCCCTTTCTACCTGGGACAGACTTCTGGAGGAATAGGCTACCGGCTGTAACTGACCTTTGGCATTAACATGCTCCAACACACACCCGACACCATAGGATGACGCTTCGCACGTTAAAACGAGTTTCTTACATGGGTCATATAGCGTTAACAGATTGTTGGAGCATAACAAATTGCGTGCTCTATCAAAAGCCCTTTCCTGGCTGTCCCCCCAGACCCATTCACGACCTTTGCATAGGAGCATGTGTAGTGGCTCTAACAGCGTGCTCAATTTGGGAAGAAAGTTACCAAAATAGTTCAGGAGCCCCAGGAACGAACACAGCTCCGTCGTGTTACGGGGTCTGAGTGCTCTCTGGATCGCTTCCGTTTTGGACACAGTAGGGCTGATCCTGTCTGCTGCTACCCTCATCCCCAGGAATTCTACCTCTGGAGCTAGGAAGATGCACTTTGCCTTATCCAGTCGCAGCCCTACCCGGTCCAATCTGCATAGTACCTCCTCCAGGTTGTGGAGGTGTTCTTCAGTATCGCAACCCGTGATGAGGATGTCGTCTTGAAAAACCACCGTCCTTGGAATTGACTTGAGGAGTCTTTCCATGTTTCGTTGAAAAATCGCGGTGGCCGAGCGAATCCCGAACGGACATCTGTTGTACTCAAAGAACCCCTTATGTGCCCTGATGGTGGTCAGCTTCTTCGACTCACTCGCCAGCTCCTGGGTCATGTAAGCTGAGGTCAGGTCCAATTTTGAAAAATGTTTGTCACCGTAGCAGACATCCTCCGATCTCGGTAGCGGGTACTGGTCTTGGAGTGACACCCGATTGATGGTGGCCTTGTAATCACCACATGTCCTGACCGACCCATCCACCTTGAGCACCGGCACAATCGGGCTCGCCCAGTCACTGAATTTGACTGGCGAGATGATGTCTTCCCTCTCAGCAGGCGGTCCAATTCACCTTCTATCTTTTCCCGCATCACGTATGGCACCGCTCTGGCCTTGTGGTGTACTGGCCTGGCATCCAGGTTTATGTGAATCACTACCTTGGTCCCTATGAAAGTGCCAATGCCGAGTTGAAATAGTGAGTCAAATTTGTCCAGGACCTGTGAGCATGATATTCGCTCCACAGAAGAAATTGCATTGACATCGCCCCATTTCCAGTTCATGAAAGCAAGCCAACTACTCCCCAGTAGTGCGGGTCCGTCCCACGGGACAATCCAGAATGGCAACCTGTTCTCCGAATCTTTGTGGGTCACGATTACCATGGTGCTGCCTAGCACCGGAATGATCTCTTTTGTATATGTCTGTAGCTGTGCGTCAATCGGCAATAATTTTGGCATCCTGGCCTTAGACGCCCACAACTTGTCAAACTGCTTGATACTCATCAGGGACTGGCTGGCCCCCGTGTCTAGCTCCATTGATACTGGGATGCCATTGAGGAGCACTTTCATCATTATCGGTGGCGTCCTGGTGTATGAACTGTATATATGCTCCATATGAAGTCGCTGAACTTCAGCTTCCAGCGATTTCCCCCAGTGTCCATTTGGCCTCATAGGGCTGACATCGGGCCCGTCCTCCTCATACATCAACCTGGCTGCAGGGTTCCTGCACATACGTGCCAAGTGACTACTGACGTTGCAGTTTCTGCAGGTATATTGCTGATACCTGCAAGCTCTGGCTGTGTGTTTGTCTCCACACCTCCACCATGAGCCGTTATTAGAAACTAAAGGTCCATTACCAGTCGATCGTTTCTGACTGTCTCTGTAACTGTCCTTAAACGCGCCATTGACAGGTGTTGATGGCCCCATTACTGGCCACATTGTCCCTTGCGATGGCATGAATCACCGTTCAGCTAGCCATTTTCTCTGTTGAATTCCCCCTTTGGGTTTGACTACATGCTCGGGCATGTCCGATTGCCCCTGTCTGCCTGGAGAACTGTGTGCTGCATTAACAATGTTGACTCCCTGGTTGTTTGCTGCACTTAAACCAAGATTTTTGTCAAACATCATTCTGGTCTCTTTCTCCCCTGAGATAAACATCTAGGCCTTCAAAGCCGCCGTTTCCAGGGTCAATTCTTTGGTCTCAATCAGTTTCCTGAAAACCCCAGCGTGCCCGATGCCCTCAATAAAAATGTCTCACAGCATCTCTGCTCTGCATGCATCTGGGAACTTACATAGGCTCACCAGTCGCTGGTGGTCTGCCACGAAGTCTGGAACGCTTTACCCTTCTCGCCACCGGTGCGTGTAAAACCGGTGTCTCGCCATGTGCATGCTGCTCGCCGATTTAAAGTGTTCCCTGATCAACTTACTGAGCTCTTCAAAAGTATTGTCCGCCGGCTTCTCTGGCGCTAGAAGATCCTTCATCAGGGAGTACGTCCTGGATCCACAAACCGTCAGGAGATGAGCCCTGCGTTTGTCAGCCGAATCCTGTCCCAGCCATTCCTTAGTGACAAAACTTTGCTGTAGTCTCTCAATAAAATAGTCCCAATCATCACCAACACAGTACCACTCTTCTGTGCTGATAGTGGCCATGCTCGCGTGATTTAAATCCCATCCTCGTCACCAGTAATATGTCCTTACTATACAGTACAAATGCACACGAGGCCCATACTAGAGCGAAGGTCACTCTGTGACCAGTAACCTTTATTCACCAGCACTGAAGTGGAGAAGATGGGTGGAGCATCCCCTTTTATACCTGAAAGTCCAGGTTAGGAGTGTCTCCCACAAGTTCGCCACCCAGTTGTCAGTGTTCTCACGGTGTACAATGTAGGTCAGTTTATACATGGATTGCAATGACAGTTGAATACATGACAGACAGAAATCCACTAAACTATCACAAACAATACTAAATAAACTTGTACACTGACCTCTTCAATTCCTCCCAGTCAGTGATATTTGCAACAATGGAACAAAGCATTAATCACAATAATTATTTTTATTTATAGCACTGGAACACTGAAATGGTACAAATTGTTTCAAATTCTACAATTTTTGGATCATCTCAAGCCACTTCAGCTCAATCCCTGACATTTTTGCCCAGCTGAGAGTGAGCTGTGGAACGTCATTGCTAAAGGCACACTCTTACTCCATCAGCAGTCAATTACTGACGGAGAATCAATCTCCAAGGCAGGGTGCTGTCCCTATGGATAATTATGTTTAAGAAATTTGGTGGGAGGAGGGAGGGGAGACACCGCAGTCACCATGAAAAGAATAATATTGACTTTAATAGTTTGTAAGGACTGGACTGACGCAGCATTTTCTCTCTGCTCTGGTCAACACATTGGATTTGAAAATGGAATGAAATCATAGAACGGTTACAGCACAGAAAAAGACTATTCAGCCCATCGAGCCGGTGCCGGCTCTCTGCAAGAACACTTCAGCTAGTCCCTCTACCCCGCCCTATCCACATAGCCCACCAAATTTGTTTCCTTCAGGTACTTATCTAATTCCCTTTTGAAAGCCACGATTGAGTCTGCCTCCACCACCCTCCCAGGCAATGCATTCCAGATCATAACAACTCGCTGTGTAAAAATGTTTTTCCTCACGTCGCCTTTGGTTCTTTTGCCAATCACCTTAAATCTGTGTCCTCTGATTCTCAACCTTTCCGTCAATGGGAATAGTTTCTCTCTATCAACTCTGTCTCGACCCCTAATAATGTTGGAAAGTGTGAGGTCATGCACTTTGGCAGAAAAAAATCAAAGAGCAAGTAGGGACGTCTTGTTACAGCTATACAGGGTATTGGTGAGGCCACACCTGGAATACTGCATACAGTTTTGGTTTCCATATTTACAAAAGGATATACTTGCTTTGGAGGCAGTTCAGAGAAGGTTCACTAGGTTGATTCCGTAGATGAGGGGGTTGACTTATGAGGAAAGGTTGAGTAGTTTGGGAATTCAGAAGAATGAGAGGTGATCTTATTAAAACATACAAGATTATGAGGGGGCTTGACAAGGTGGATGCAGAGAGAATGTTTCTACTGATGGGGGAGACTAGAGGGCATGATCTTAGACTAAGAGGCCATCCATTTAAGATGGAGATGAGGAGAAATTTCTTCTCTCAGAGGGTTGTAATTCTGTGGAATTCTCTGCCTCAGAGAGCTGTGGAAGCTCAGGCATTGTATAAATTTTAGACAGAAATAGACAGTTTCTTAAACGATAAGGGGATAAGGGGTTATGGGGAACGGGTAGGGAAGTGGAGCCGAGTCCTCGATCAGATCAGCCATGATCTTATTGAATGGCAGAGCAGGCTCTAGGGGCCATATGGCCTACTCCTGTTCCTATTTCTTATGTTCTTATGTTCTTATGAACATCTCTATCAAATCTTTTCTCAACTTTCTCTGCTCCAAGGAGAACAACCCCAGCTTCGCCAGTCCATCCACGCAATTCAAGTTCCTCATCCCTGGAACCATTCTTGTAAATCTTGTCTGCACCCTCTCCAAGGCCTTACATCCTTTCTAATGTGCAGTGCCCAGAATTGGACACAATACTCCAGTTGAGGCCGAACCAGTGTTTTATTAAGGTTCATCATAACTTCCTTGCTTTTGTACTCTGTGCCTCTATTTATGAAGCCCAGGATCCCGTTTGCTTTTTTAACCACTTCACAATCTGCCCTGCCACCTTCAACAATTTGTGCACATATACCCAAGGTCTCTCTATTCCTGCATCCCCTTTAGAATTGTACCCTTTGGTTTATATTGCCTCTCCTCGTTCTTACCAAAATGTAACATTTCACATTAAATGTCATCTGCCACGTGACCACCCATTCTTGAAGTCCATCACTATCCTCCTCACTGTTCACTAAATTTTGTGTCATCTGCAAATTTTAAAAATGTGCTCTGTTTCCCCAAGTCTAAGTCATTAATAATATCAAGAAAAGCAGTGGTCCTAGTAATGACCCCTGTGGAACATCATTTTATACCTTCCTCCAGTCCAAAAAAAGATCATTCACCACTACTCTCTGTTTCCTGTCACTTAGCTAATTTTGTATCCATGCAGCCACTGTTCCTTTTATTCCATGGGTTTCAACTTTGCTGCCAAGCCTATTATGTGGAATTTTATGAAACGCCTTTGGAAGTCCACGTACACCACATCAACCGCATTTCCCTCATCAATCCTCTCTGTTACCTCCTCAAAAAACTCAATGAAGTTAGTTAAACATGATTTGCCTTTAACAAATCCGTGCTGGCTTTCCTTCATTAATAGAGTAATCTTGGACATCATCACAATACCAAAGATAAGATAAAAGCAACCAATATGGTCAGTGGATAGTTTGGATGCAATGAGATTGTTTGCAGATCCAGTAGCAGGGTCGGATCATAAAAAGGAATAATAATAGAGGTGAGTTTTAGATACAGTGGGTCATGTCACACTAATCCACTTAAAAAGCTGTATTGAGCAAATGGAAAGGCACAGTAGTGTAAGAGTCCCTTTGTGAGATCTTTTATTCCAAATAATTTGACATCGACCCGTATTGGTGGCAGTGGTTAAACATTTGTTCACCACAAGGAAGGATCAACATAATTAATGTGTCTTAAGCAGCAGTTTACAAACTATAATTAAGAGTCATACTACCCTGATTATGCCTTTGGTAAAAGTCACGATTAGCCTCTGAGTGTTCCCTAGAGTTACTTGAATCCTCCTCTGTTAACTTCCAGTATAGAATACTTGTTCAGCTTCAACTGGAGTATTGTGTCCAATTCTGGGCACTGCACTTCCGCACTTTGGGAAGGATGTGAAGGCCTTAGAGAGGGTGCAGAAAAGATTTACAAGAATGTTTTCAGGGATGAGGGACTTCAGTTATATGGATAGACGGGAGAAGCTGGGATTGTTCTCCTTAGAGCAGAGAAGGTTAAGAGGGGATTTGATAGAGGTGTTCAAAATTATAAGAGGTCTAGACAGAGTAGATAGTGAGAAACTGTTCCCACTGGTGGAAAGGTCGAGAACCAGAGGACACAGATTTAAGGTGATTAGCAAAAGAACCAAAGGCGACATGAGGAAAAACTTTTTTTATCCAGCAAGTGGTTAGGATCCGGACTGCACTGCCTGAAAGGGTGGTGGAGACAGACTCAAACATGGTTTTCAAAAGAAAGTCGGATAAGAACCTGAAGGAAAAAAAATTGCAGGGCTACGGGCGTGTGGGACCAGCTGAAGTGCTCTTGCAAAGAGCCGGCATGGACTCGACAGGCCAAATGGCCTCCTTCTGTGCTGTAACCATTCTAGGGGCCTAAATTGCCCCTCTCAGAAAGGCACGTTAGATCCCCGGAACGCACTAACGGAGCGATAAAAAGGTTCACGCGAGCGCGGCGGCCAAAGCGTCCTCTCTCCTGGAATTGCCTCAGAGGATCCACTGGCAAAAAGTGGTTTGTGCTGCGCCCCATGATTAGCACACAGGTGCACGCATGCATGGTGATGACATCATCGCCGTGTGTTCCGACCCCTTATTGCTTATTGCCCCACGCTGACCCCTTTGGGTCCTGCGGGGGAAATTGCCACGCAGCACGCAGGGCGATGCCACCGACAGCTTTTCGCTGCCAGAAGCTGTGATGGCTGTGGCGCCCCAGCCACCATATTTTCAGCCGGCTCGACAATGGAGGCCACTTGCGTGGTCGGCCCACGAACATGCAGCATGGCACCCACTCTTGGGTACTGGACTGCTGGCTCGGTCGACACCCCCCCCCCTGGAAGTCCAGTGGATGTCACTAAAGAGTTAGCATTGCTTGCAGTGGCCCTCTCCTTTAAAAGAAGGCGGGCGCTCCATTACCAAACCCAACATTTCTTTTACTCAAAGAGGCCAATCCCATGCTGGTGCAAAAAAATCCGATAAATCAAATTAACCGCCCCAAACACAGCCCGCGGCAATATTGGCCCCAATAATTCTACGATTCTACAGTTAACCCCTGCTGGTATCCCTTTCTTATAACATTTCTTTCAATTCGAATCTATGGAGCTTCCCTCAGATCTATCACTCAACTTCCCTTTCTCCCCCGATAGGTCCTTTCTCTTCCCCCCACCCGATCTCACACCTCTGTGACTTTCCACTGAAAGACACCTATTTCAAGAGATGTTATTGTGGTAAATGGCACCTTCTTATCTGTCTCATGAACCACCCTTATCAGTATGGTTCCTATGGTTGCATAGATGCTAGCTCCTAGCTACTTGTTTTTCCCAAGTTATTAAACTCCGTTTTTTTCAAGATCTGTGAGTTCATGGTTTTTACTGTGTTCTATTCAACTGTGATAAAAATGTTAAGTTGATGAGTGTTTTTCCCATCAGCCTTTTCACTAATTATTATTGGTTACTTTGCATTGTGAGCTAATTCTAATAAGGGGTAAGCCATTTAGGACCGAGATGAGGAGAAACTTCTTCACCCAGAGAGTGGTGAACCTGTGGAATTCTCTACCACAGAAAGTTGTTGACCCAATTCACTAAATATATTCAAAAAGGAGTTAGATGTAGTCCTTACTACTAGGGGGATCAAGGGGTATGGCGAGAAAGCAGGAATGGGGTACTGAAGTTGCATGTTCAGCCATGAACTCATTGAATGGCAGTGCAGGCTTGAAGGGCCGAATGGCCTACTCCTGCACCTATTTTCTATGTTTCTTTGTTTCTATGTTTCTAATGACAGATATGTGTGAGTATACATGTTAAACAAATTCAGAACTGCATGCATATGTGTATAAAGAAAATAAGTTTTAATAGACAAATTAATATGTAAATTGATTAGAATCTTATAGAAGATGAGACATTGTCTTTTCACCTCAGAAGCCTGAGTTCAAATGTATCCCAGAATGATGTTGACTGTAGGGGCTATGTGCAAAATGACTTTTGGCAGTCTCAATCCAGTTCCTAAAAGGCACAGGGCTGCAGCACTATATGGCCCCAAATTTGCGGTCAGAGCCTTCCCACGGGGAAATGCCTCCGATCCGCAAATAAAATCTGTGCCTACCTGGTACATTGGGATCCACGGAGAATCGTGCTCCTGGGGCTCTACAGGAACGCCCGGGTAAAGGCCCAAGTATTCCAGGGGCGCAGGCAGTTCACAAGCACCCCTGGGATCACGTGGGCTGACCCAATCAATGAAAGAAGGGGATCCCCATTCATGCTTATGGGGATCACATAAAAAATATATTTACATACAAATTTTTTTTTTTTAATTACGTATTTAAAATTAATTAAAATACCATTTAATTAAAAATTTAAAACAAAAATGTACATTTTTGAAAAATAAATGTAAATGTTTTAAAGGGGCTAAAAATATCCTAAACTTATTTTACAGGTGCTTAAATGTTTAAATAATTAAAAAATATATATTTTTATATTCATTTAAATTCTTACATTGGTAAAAGCAGGCCTTATGCTGTTACCAGCCGTAAGTATTTTACAGGCATTCACTGGGCAGAACTCTCCGCTCGCGGAGACCATTTCCCCAGGGATGGCTATGATCTGTCAACAACATTCTTAACAGGTCACAAGTTCAGGGTTTTCATGCATGTGCTTCGCGCGCGAAAACCCGGAAGTTGCGGGCCCTTATGGGCACCTACGCTCCCGCAGACACTGGAAAATATGGGCCAATATCACTCAGACAGGCCTCAGGCTGTAGAGAAAGGGAAAAGCTGCCTCCTAGTGCAGCAAGATTGGGAGCAGGGCTGTGTGAACCCCTACTCTGCATCCAGCTGCACCATACTTGACCTGGCAGTGCTTGATGCTGACATTGGGAGGGTTAATTTTCAGACTTTGTGCTCCCAGTGAGGAGCTTGGCTCACTGGAAGTACACATTGGAAATCCGGTCACACATTGCGAGATGTTTTGACCTGTCTGAAAATCATGCGCAGCCTGTGCCTGAATTTCTAATGTGCACTTCTGACTCGCAAGGCTCGCTGTCTGGAGCAGTATGTCAGAGAATTGTCCTTTCGATGACTGAAATGAAAAGTGTTCTATTCCTCAGCACACCCTTCACCTTTAGCAGCACAGGCATGTACAAAGGGAAGAAAAAGCTGAATACATCCTTGTTCTTGTTTACTTTGCTTTTGGATTATTCATCTCGAGTTGAAATCTGTGGCCCCAGCAGCAAGCAGAGGTGCTGGGATGTGTCTCCCGTGCTGACCCTGCCAACGGGGAAAGGTCATTTGCTTTAAATACGATGGGTGAGTGCCTGCTCCATTAGGGATGCATCTTGTACACTTATCAGCTGCAGGAGGCAAATAGATGTAGCTGATTGTGTCAAGTCCAGGGGAAGCAAGGTAATGCGATGCCTCCAGAAAACATTGGCACCTTGTGTCTAACGGCTCCTTATAAGGGGATCTGCGAAAAGTCCCTGGGACTGGAATTGAGACGTTTCTGCTTTTGGGACAAAACCGGAGACATAGAAACATTGAAAATAGGAGCAGTAGTAGGCCATTTGGCCCAACGAGCCTGCACCGCCATTCAATATGATCATGGCTGATCTTCTATCTCAACACCATATTCTTGCTTTCTCCCCATACCCCTTGATGCCTTTTGTACCTTGAAATCTCTGTATCTCCTTCTGAAGTATATTCAGTGACTTGGCCACCACAGCCTTCTGTGGTAGAGAATTCCACAGGTTCACCACCCTCTGAGTGAAAACATTTCTCCTCATCTCGGTCCTAAATTTCCTACTCCGTATCCTAAGACTTTGACCTCTTGATCTAGACTTCCCATCCGGGGAAACATCCTCCCCGCATCTAGTCTATCCAACCCCGTCAGAATTTTATACGTTTCAGTGAGATCCCCTTTCCTTCTTCTAAACTCTAGTGAATACAGGCCTAGGCGACCCAATCTCTCCTCGTACGACAGTCCTGCCATTCCAGGAATCAGTCTGGTGAACCTTCGCTGCACTCCTTCTATGGCAAGTATATCTTTCTTAGGTAAGGAGACCAAAACTGCACATAACACTCCAGATGTGGTCTCACCAAAGCCCTGTATAACTGTAGTAAGGCATCTTTGCTCCTGTACACAAATCCTCTGGCAATGAAGGCCAACATAACATTTCCCTTCCTAACTGCACCTGCATGTTTGCTTTCAATGAATGGTGTACAGGGACAACCAAGTCCCTTTGCACATCGACATTTCCCAAGCTATCACCATTTATAAGTAATACTTGGGGCTAGACTTTCCATTTTTGTGCAGATCGCCCAAAAATGGGCATTATTTCCAGCATTGGCATTTATTATGGGTTTTGAGATTGCTGAATTATCCCCATTTTCAAACCCCCTTGTATCCACTTTATAAAATGGGCATTAGTGGGAGCAAAGTGAAATGGACGTTAGCGGTATTTTCTTTTTCTTCTGTCGTAAAATGTCGCCGTCCATAGCAACGGCTTTTCCCACATTTTAGGAGGTATGGGTTCATCAATACATGTGCAGAAGAGGAGAGAGAGAGAGAGAGCAGAGAGGAAGAGAGCCTGTGTGGGTTTTTTGTGTAGGTGTTTGTGGTTTGTTTGGCTATTGTGGGAGTTTGGAAGGATTTTTATGAGGAGTACTCATTAAAAATAACACTATATAGTTCTGTGAGACAGAACTAACCGTTACAAAAATATTTTAAAAATGGAAGGCATTGAGGAGGTGAGAGATGTGGAGGTAGAGGAGGCTGGTGAGGGAAATGAGGTTGGAGTGGAAGTGGAGATGGGAGGTCGAAAAAGATCGAGGAGATTCTCAGACGAGGCAAATGCTGCCCTCCTGCAGGAAGTGGAGTCACGTTGGGTCAATTGACCCGGGGTGGGCATGGGAAGCCTATCCCAAAGGTTTATCTGAAGATTTGGGCCGAAATTGCAGAGGTGGTCTCGTTGGTGACTCATGAGCTGCGTGAGGGCAGCCAGTGCTGCAAGTGCTGGAACAGCCTTGTCGGCTCCGGCAGAGTAGGTATTATATTTATTTACATTTACTTATATGTTTATATAATTGGAATTGTAAGTGTAATGAGTAAATAAATTCAGATCTGATGTATTGCAGTTAGACTGGTAATGTTTTACTCAAATCCTATGTTTACAGAGTACGTGTTTAGGTTAATAATGATAATATTAATTATTATTATAACATGTATCGGTTATGTGTTGTATAAGTATCTGTGACAGTACCTAGCAATGATCTTACAGAATGATCTGATGCCATGTCTTGCTGTTGTTACTTTTTGCAGATGAAGCTTTCGAAGAATAGGGCCGAGCAACGGCGCACGGATGATCAGTGAGCTGATGGACATTGAGGAGTGGGCGCTGGCATGAGTGGGGATCCACAACTGGTTGTCCACCCGTGCAGCAGCAGAACCTGATGTTATGCCACCTGAGTAAAGTATGCACCATTGCGTGATGTAAAGTCAACAGATGCCATGTCCATTCATATCCGTACAATATATGATAGATAATTGATGAAAGTATTATGTAATTAATGATGGGCTCATGAAAATCATTGTAATGCAGAATTTGGTTATGTTCATTAAATGTGATGTCTGTGATTATTTTTATAGTGGTAGTGCTGTTCTCGTGTATACGCTGTGTGTGGCGTTTGAATTACCCTGTGACCGAGCACCCCCTTCTCCTCTAATGAACTCATTTATGTTTTGTAGCTCAGCCAAGAGCGCAGTCACTGCCAACACCACTGAGGCGAGGTGACGATCCGATGGCAACATCTGCGGTGAATCGTGCTTCTGCTGGTGTTGAGGGGCCCCGTAGATCACCCATTGAGCTGTAGGTTGGCCTCTTCACTGACGACAGTGATGAGTTGGAGGAGCCTGCAGCAACAACCTCAAGATCAAGCACACCTATAACTTTTAGTGCTCCTGCAGCTATGTCCTCCTCCCCCGTGGAGGTAGTGGGCCCAAGCACTTTGCCGCAGGGCAACCCAAGTGTCTCTATGCCGGCATTGACCCCATGGAGGTTGGTTTGACAGAGCAGGACTGCTCCACCTTCGGCAGATCTCAGCGGTGACATGGTACATTTGGCCAGGAGGAGTGTTGACATAGGTCAGCAGGCATTCCAGACAATGGGGAGCATATTCCAACTGATGGACACAATATCCACCACCATGACCGAGTACATGCCACAGATGGTGGTGGCCCTGGAGGTGATAGCCAGGAACATTGGTGCCAGAGGGCAACCAGTGGTCCCAGAATGCGGCACTAAGCCCAAAGGTGCTGCAACCCCATTGCCAGCGACACATGAGAGCGAGGAGCAATGTGGCAAAGCGGCTTAAAGTCGGGAAGGGAAAGGGAAGAGGTAGAGGTGGGGAGAAGATGCGGGGAGGAAAAGAAAAATGAGGTGCAGGCCGCAGGAGTTGAAGTTCTCAGAATATTGTTGTTGTTGTTGCGAGTTAATTAAAGTTGGGAGGTTTGGATAAAGGGGGGAAGGGGAGGGGGTACCTTGTTGTATTTGCATTTGTGTTATTTGTGTTATTATGTTATTAGGAAAATGTTAAAAATTTTATAAATGTTATAAATTTGTTGTGCAAAGAAACATAGAAACAAAGAAAATAGGTGCAGGAGTAGGCCATTCGGCCCTTTGAGCCTGCACCACCATTCAATGAGTTCATGGCTGAACATGCAACTTCAGTACCACATTCGTGCTTTCTCGCCATACCCCTTGATCCCCCTAGTAATAAGGACTTCATCGAACTCCTTTTTGAATATATTTAATGAATTGGCCTCAACAACTTTCTGTGGTAGAGAATTCCACAGGTTCACCACTCTCTGGGTGAAGAAGTTGCTCCTCAACTCAGTCCTAAATGGCTTACCCCTTATCCTTAAACTGTGACCCCCTGGTTCTGGACTTCCCCAATATTGGGAACATTCTTCCTGCATCTAACCTGTCTAAACCCGTCAGGATTTTAAACGTTTCAATGAGATCCCCTCTCATTCTTCTGAACTCCAGTGAATACAAGCCCAGTTGATCCAATCTTTCTTGATATGTCAGTCCCGCCATCCCAGGAATCAGTCTGGTGAACCTTCGCTGTACTCCCTCAATAGCAAGAATGTCCTTCCTCAAGTTAGGAGACCAAAACTGTATACAATACTCCAGGTGTGGTCTCACCAAGGCCCTGTACAACTGTAGTAACACCTCCCTGTCCTTTACGCAAATCCCCTCGCTATGAAGGCCAACATGCCATTTGCTTTCTTAACCGCCTGCTGTACTTGCATGCCAACCTTCAATGACTGATGTACCATGACACCCAGGTCTCGTTGCACCTCCCCTTTTCCTAATCTGTCACCATTCAGATAATAGTCTGTCTCTCTGTTTTTACCACCAAAGTGGATAACCTCACATTTATCCACATTATACTTCATCTGCCATGCATTTGCCCACTCACCTAACCTATCCAAGTCACTCTGCAGCCTCATAGCATCCTCCTCGCAGCTCACACTGCCACCCAACTTCGTGTCATCCGCAAATTTGGAGATACTACATTTAATCCCCTCGTCTAAATCATTAATGTACAATGTAAACAGCTGGGGCCCCAGCACAGAACCTTGCGGTACCCCACTGCCTGCCATTCTGAAAAGTACCCATTTACTCCTACTCTTTGCTTCCTGTCTGACAACCAGTTCTCAATCCACGTCAGCACACTAGCCCCAATCCCATGTGCTTTAACTTTGCACATTAATCTCTTGTGTGGGACCTTGTCGAGAGCCTTCTGAAAGTCCAAATACACACATCAACTGGTTCTCCCTTGTCCACTCTACTGGAAACATCCTCAAAAAATTCCAGAAGATTTGTCAAGCACGATTTCCATTTCACAAATCCATGCTGACTTGGACCTATCATGTCACCTCTTTCCAAATGCGCTGCTATGACATCCTTAATAATTGATTCCATCATTTTACGCACTACCGATGTCAGGCTGACCGTTCTATAATTCACTGTTTTCTCTCTCCCTCCTTTTTTAAAAAGTGGGGTTACATTGGTTACGTCCACTCCATAGGAACTGATCCAGAGTCTATGGAATGTTGGAAAATGACTGTCAATGCATCCTCTATTTCCAAGGCCACCTCCTTAAGTACTCTGGGATGCAAGGCACCAGACCCTGAGGATTTATCGGCCTTCAATCCCATCAATTTCCCCAACACAATTTCCCGGCTAATAAGGATTTCCCTCAGTTTCTCCTTCTTACTAGACCCTTTTATATCCGGAAGGTTGTTTGTGTCCTCCTTAGTGAATACCGAACCAAAGTACTTGTTCAATTGGTCTGCCATTTCTTTGTTCCCCATTATGACTTCCCCTGCTTCTGACTGCAGGGGACCGACGTTTGTCTTTACTAACCTTTTTCTCTTTACATATCTATAGAAGTTTTTGCAGTCCATCTTAATGTTCCCGGCAAGCTTCCTCTCGTACTCTATTTTCCCTGCCCTAATCAAACCCTTTGTCCTTCTCTGCTGAGTTCTAAATTTCTCCCAGTCCCCGGGTTCGCTGCTATTTCTGGCCAATTTGTATGCCACTTCCTTGGCTTTAATACTATCCCTGATTTCCCTTGATAGCCACGGTCGAGCCACCTTCCCTTTTTTATTTTTACGCCAGACAGGGATGTACAATTGTTGTAGTTCATCCATCTAAATGTCTGCCATTGCCCATCCACTGTCAACCCCTTAAGTACCATTCGCCAATCTATCCTAGCCAATTCACGCCTCATACCTTCAAAGTTACCCTTCTTTAAGTTCTGGGCCATGGTCTCTGAATTAACTGTTTCATTCTACATCCTAATGTAGAATTCCACCATATTATGGTCACTCTTCCCCAAGGGGCCTCGCACAACGAGATTGCTAATTAATCCTCTCTCATTACACAACACCCAGTCTAAGATGGCCTCCCCCCTAGTTGGTTCCTCGACATATTGGTCTAGAAAACCATCCCTTATGCACTCCAGGAAATCCTCTTCCACTGTATTGCTTCCAGATTGGTTAGCCCAATCTATATGCATGTTAAAGTCACCCATGATAACTGCTGCACCTTTATTGCATGCACCCCTAATTTCCTATTTGATGCCCCTCCCCAACATCACTACTACTGTTTGGAGGTCTGTACACAACTCCCACTAATGTTTTTTGCCCTTTGGAGTTCTGCAGCTCTACCCATAGAGATTCCACATCATCCAAGCTAATGTCCTTCCTAACTATTGCATTAATCTCCTCTTTAACCAGCAATGCTACCCCACCTCCTTTTCCTTTTATTCTATCCTTCCTGAATGTTGAATACCCTTGGATGTTGAGTTCCTAGCCCTGATCATCCTGGAGCCATGTCTCTGTAATCCCAATCACATCATATCTGTTAACATCTATTTGCACAGTTAATTCATCCACCTTATTACGGATACTCCTTGCATTAAGACACAAAGACTTCAGGCTTGTTTTTTTAACTCCCATTGTCCTTTTAAAATTATGATGTAGTGTGGCCCTTTTTGTTTCTTGCCTTTGTTTACTCGGTCTTCCACTATTGTTTTTTTACCTTTCTACCATCTGTTTCTAACTCCATATTACTTCGCCCTGTCTCGCTGCATAGGTTCCCATCCCCCTGCCATATTAGTTTAAACACTCCCGAATGCATTAGCAAATGTTACCCACAGAACATCAGTTCCAGTCCTGCTCAAGTGCAGTCCCGTCCGGTTTGTACAGGTCCCACTTCCCCCAGAACTGGTTCCAATGTCCCAAGAATTTGAATCCCTCCCTCTTGCACCACTGCTCAAGCCACGTATTTATTCTAACTATCCTGCTCCCTCTACTCTGATTAGCAAGTGGCACTAGTAGCAATCCATAGATTACTATCTTTGAGGTCCTACTTTTTAATTTAACTCCTAGCTCCCTAAATTCAGCTAGTAGGACCTCTTCCTGCTTCTTACCTATGTCGTTGGTACCTACATGTACCACGACAACTGGATGTTCACCCTCCCTCTCCAAATTGTTCTGCAGCTGCTCCGAGACATTCTTGACCCTTGCACCAGGGAGGCAACATACCATCCTGGAGTCTCAGTTGCACCTGCAGAAACTCCTATCTATTCGCCTTACAATAGAGTCCCCTATCACTATAGCTCTCCCACTCTTTTTCCCGCCCTTCTGTGCAGCAGAGCCACCCCTGGTGCCATGAACCTGGCTGCTGGTGACTTCCCCTGGTAAGTCATCTCCCCCAACAGTATCCAAAACGGTATATCTGATTTGGAGGGAGATGACCGCAGGGGACTCCTGCACTACCTTCCTGCTCTTGCCTTGTCTCTTGGTCACCCATTCATTATCTGTCCTAACCCTTACCTGCGGTGTGACCAACTCACTAAATGTGCTATCCACAACATTCTCAGCATCGCGCATTCTCCAGAGTCAGTCCATCCGCAGCTCCAGTGCTGTCATGCGGTATGTCAGGAGCTGCAGCTGGACACACTTCCCACACACATAGTAGTCAGGGACACTGGAAGTGTCTTTGACTTCCCACATAGCACAGGAGGAGCATGACACGGGTACGAGCTCTCCTGCCATGACTTAACCCTTAAATTAATTTACTTACTAAAATTTATTTAAACACCCAACAGTTACTTAGTAGTTTGCTGCCAATTAAACCAATCTAAAATGTAGTATCTCCAAATTTGCGGATGACACTAAGTTGGGTGGCAGTGTGAGCTGCGAGGAGGATGCTATGAGGCTGCAGAGTGACTTGGATAGGTTAGGTGAGTGAAGTGGCAGATGAAGTATAATGTGGATAAATGTGAGGTTATCCACTTTGGTGGTAAAAACAGAGAGACAGACTATTATCTGAATGGTGACAGATTAGGAAAAGGGGAGGTGCAACGAGACCTGGGTGTCATGGTACATCAGTCATTGAAGGCTGGCATGCAGGTACAGCAGGTGGTTAAGAAAGCAAATGGCATGTTGGCCTATCAAGAAAGACTGGATCAACTGGGCTTGTATTCACTGGAGTTCAGAAGAATGAGAGGGGATCTCATAGAAACGTTTAAAATTCTGATGGGTTTAGACAGGTTAGATGCAGGAAGAATGTTCACAATGTTGGGGAAGTCCAGAACCAGGGGTCACAGTCTAAGGATAAGGGGTAAGCCATTTAGGACCGAGATGAGGAGAGACTTCTTCACCCAGAGAGTGGTGAACCTGTGGAATTCTCTACCACAGAAAGTTGTTGAGGCCAATTCACTAAATATATTCAAAAAGGAGTTCAATATAGTCCTTACTACTCGGGGGATCAAGGGGTATGGCGAGAAAGCAGGAAGGGGGTACTGAAGTTTCATGTTCAGCCATGAACTCATTGAATGGCGGTGCAGGCTAGAAGGGCTGAATGGCCTGCTCCTGCACCTATTTTCTCTGTTTCTATGTTTCTAAAAGTCAGTCTAAAAGAGAGTTATACTTACCAGTCGAACAACCAACCACTTACCAGCTTGGCTGTGACGCCACCTCTCGATTTCGCACCCCTCTATCTTTGTCTGCAGCTGGTTGGCCTGGTCTCTGGGCCTCCGTCTCCTACTCTCGCACTCCTAATCAGCTGCTCTAGTGTCAGCACTGATAGGAAAAACAAGACAAAACAGCACCTGCCACCCCCACTTGCCCGAACTCACCCACTTACCAAACTCACGAATGCCACTCTTTGCTGCTGCACTCCGTGCTCGACACGAGCTGCCTCTTTTTAAACTGTATCAAGGTCAGATGACTCACTACTCGTCACTTGCGGTGGGGTGGGGTGTTTTTTAGAGTTATAATAATGAATTAAGACAAATGTTATCATTAAAAATGTTTTATTTAACATAACATTGTTGCACATTTTCTCAGATAGCTGTAATGTTAAATACTCGTGATTCCTCAATATGAAAGAGGATAATTAAATATAACTTGAATCAACTTTAACCTTCAACGGACATCAAGGTAATGCACACCATTCATTTACGAGCTGCAGACACAGCAGTCTTGCTGCTCTGTAAATACCACCGACGTTATTTCAAGCAAAGCGCTCATTTATGAGCTGCTGACGTAAGAGATTTGCAGCTATGTAGCCACTACGGGCCCTTTCCTGCGGTCTACAGAGTGGTGGGGGCATGGTTTCTTTATCAGCCTGATGGTCTGCCCCGAGGTCATCGTCCACCTCCTCGTCCTTCTCTTCCTCTCTCTCCTGAGGTGGACTGGCAGTCCCTTCTGGCAATTCTTGTTCTCTCCTGATAGCCAAGTTGTGCAGCATGCAGCACACCACCACAAATTGACGAATCTGCTCAGGGTGGTATTGTAACTCACCTCCTGAGTGGTCCAGGCAACTAAAGCATTGCTTAAGCATTCCAATTGTTTTTTTTGACGATATTTCCAATCTATCCTAACCAATTCATTCCTCATACCTTTGCAGTTTCCTTTGTTTAGATTTAGGGCCCTAGTTTCGTATTGGACTACTTCACTTTCCATCTTAATAAAGAATTCAATCATGTTATGGTCACTCTTCCCTAAAAAAGACTGTTAATTAACCTCTTCTCATTGCAGGGTGGGAAAGTTACTGGCCGGGAATAGTCTGCGCTTTGATAAGGAAGTTTCGCCATCAGGGGGCGCAGCACGAAAGATACATTGTATAATTTTCGAGGCGCAAAAAGGGGAAAGTTGCAAACTAAAGTGCCAGGCCATGAGTGCTCCGAGAGAGGTCTTGCTGGGATAAACCTTGAAACAAACCCACAAAAACATTCCCAAAACATTGCCCATGCCACCACAACACAAATCGCTAAAATAATTAACAGACCAAACGCTCACACTTACCTTTACAGCACTTTACCTTCATCACCGCCGCCGGCATGGTTCGACCACTCTGGTTTCCCAGGCGGTCATTGCGAGGCGCGATTCCAGGCGTACGGGTCGGGTTCGAGTCAAAACTCGAACGGTGTCGCAACCAGAGCTGTTGCACGCCCGCCGCGTCTCTTACCGGTGGTGCTGTTCAGCGCCATCGCAAAACATGACCGGAGGATCGCAAAGGGGCACAGGAGACCTGAACGCCGCCATTCACGCTGCTTCGGAGCGAAACCCAGATGCAAAGGACTGGAAAATCCAGTCCTGAAGTCTTTGGGGGACCCTAGCTCCATCCCAGGCCTAGATTTCCAAAGAGGACCCCACATCCACCAATAGATGAGCTGGTACTCTTGATGCCACTTGGTTCATCAGCCCTCCGGTGCTCTTTCATCAGGTGGGAACGCTGGCTGATGACCACACCCTCTCTCACACCCCTCACCTTTTTTTGAGGCAGGCGACGTTCTCAGCTCTAATACCCAACAGCAACTCCCAGGAAAGGTTAGGGACACAGCATGTCTCTCTCCTGGCCTGTTTTATTGCCTTTGTGCACACTTGGACCAGAGTTATGACAGGGGTGTGCCAGAAGGCCCCCAGATTTTGAATCCCTGCTGCTGACTCAAAGCTTCTTAAATATTAAGTCGCCCAAGATGAATTGAAGCAGTATATTACACCAGTAGTGTGCCGAATTAAACAGAACTATAATGAAGAGCATTACACTTCCTCAGACCAGCTTACTACAACCCTTACTTTTTCAAAATAACCTAAATATATAGGAAATTGTGAAAATGCATAGGTAAAGAAAGAAAAACTTGCATCTAAAAGCACCTTTCACGACCACCATACATCCCAAAGTGCTTTACAGCCAATAAAGTACTTTTGGAATATAGTCACTGTTGTAATGTAGAAAACGCAGCAGCCAACTTGCGCACAGCAAGTTCCCACAAACAGCTGATAATGACCAGATAATCTGTTTTGTTATGTTAATTGAGGAATAAATATTTGCCAGTACACTGGCACCTTTTCAAAATAGTGCCATGGGATCTTTTAGTCCACCCAAGAGAGCAGACGGGACCTTGGTTTAACAGATCATCTGAAAGACAACACCTCTGACAGTGCAGTACTCTTTCAGCACTGCATTGGAGTGTCAGCCTGGAGCTTTGTGCTCAAGTCCCTGGCGTGGGCTTTGAACCCACAACCTTCTGACTCAGATACAAGTGTACTATCCACTGAGTCACAGCTGACACTTAGTTGAGAAGTAGAAAGGTTGTGCTAAATAGCTCCCTTGCAAATACTTTGCTACAGAAAAAATATTCAGGAGTGGGGCAAACTGCAGCTATGTCCTGTGCTATATAATATATGTGTTACTGGGTATCTGGTATAGTAGCAAGTGCCTCTTTGTTTAACTTATTGTACAGATCATCATCAGTTTTGCGGGTAAACAGAAACACAAGACATTGTTCTAACGCCTTATGGCATATCGTAGGAAGATTTGCCCAGTAGATCTCAGGAGAAAAATTAAACACCAGCTTAAGCCTAGACTTTAGTCAGCAGAGCCGAGGGAATTCCAGAATATTCTTTGAACTATAATAAGCACAAACAAGTGACATAAGGTATTACTGATTTTCAGAATGAATGGCATGCTTAGAATTTAATCATCACACTGAATTGTCATTAAGTAAATCAAAATGATATATTTGCATCTCTGTAGTGTACTGCAGCACAGAATAGAATGCAAATACATTCCTTAGCATCTGTTTTCCTCTTACAGTTAATTAAACATATTATAAAATACAGATTAATTGTTTGCTTGGGTCATGGTAGGTCAAAGTTTCATTATTGTCTACTGATAGGCAACAATAATGAGAGATTAAAGAAAACCAATAAAGTTTAAAGAGAAACAAAATACAGGTTACTTGGCCTGACAATCTGAATTAATTCAATGATTTATCCTCACAATCAACACAGTGATGCATCGAGGTATATCTCAGAGTGATTTATTTTTCTTGTTAGTGCAAAGTTTGGCATAGGTTTAATGAATAAAATAGATGTCTCTTTCTAGACAGTTATTAACCATTGTTGGAAAAACATCTGCTTATTATCCTGAAAGCATTAGCATTTCTTTGAAAGCACACAGTATGTGCCCTTTGTGTGAATGCTAAAGACTTGGATAAAGTACAGGAGATATTTGTACTGCAAACAGAAGCATTACATTTAAACATATGGGAAGGCAAGCTATTCACTGGCTTTTCAGAACCGAGCACATTGCCAACTCTTGACAGGCTGACAATACATGTCATGGCTTCACTTCAGACTTGCACATGTTCAAACCCTGTCCCTTGGTGAAGCAGTCAACCCTCACAATGTACATGTGGCTTTTGATATCCCAATTCGGTAAAATACTTGCGTGTCGAGCTGAAAAGTAATTCAATACCATATGATATACTTCATAAATTATACATTCTATTCATAAAATGTTGTACTTGTATGAAGTGAATGTTTATAACATTTTATTATAAGTAGGCAGATTAAAATGAAAGAAAGTGTCATTGAAACCCACCCAGCCTGTTCTTTCTGGATAATTCTCCCTATCAAGAGCTCTGCCCACATCATTTAAGGGAAATTTATCCCTGATCTTAAAGGTAATCAAACAGAAGTTCAGAGTATTAATCTAACCTTACAATCGACATTGTTCACTCTGACTAGTTGAAGTTCACAAATGACATTGACATGTTTACATCAAAATGATGGACCGAGAAATTTGATCGCACCTAATCAGCAACTTTTCACCAGATCCCATGAAATTAGTGCTGCCAGCTCATTAACATGAGCCACGTGTGCATCCTGTGCTATCAGTGCTATTCAGTGGCTGGGCGCCTGTTTGGAGGGGTGGCAAATTGGGTTTCACTTATGTCACCTATAGGCAGTCAGCACCTCTCAAAGAGGAGGTGCACTCTGGCTGCAGACAGAAAAACAGCATCTAGAGAAAGAAATGGCTGTAAGACCGGCAGATCAGGCTCCCAGGATCTCTGATTCTTCATTGGAGGCCCTGGACCAGCCACTGGACAGGACGAAGATGATTCTAGTCACCCCAGGGAAGGGGAAGGGGAGTGGTGGTGGAGAAAGCCCTCCAGGCATCACAACTCCATCACTATTGGGAAGAGGTTGCAGAGGAAATCAAATCCAGGAGCTTAGCTCCCAGGACATGGCGGCAATGTAGAAAAATGTTTAATGACATCAACAGATTGTCAAGGTAACAATGCTGCTCTCTTCTTATTGAATGGTGGAGCAGGTTTGAAGGGCCAAAAGGCCTATTCCTGCTCCTTTTTCTTATGTTCTTATGTACTCTCTGCTCATTACTCCAGCCTTGCTACTCACAATAGTCCACCCCCCTTCCCTTGGCTCTTACAATCACTGCACCACATTTCATTCCAGCTTCTTCTCCTCATCCTCACACTCTCTGCAAATCCGACTTTCACCACTATTTAACCCTTAGCTCCCTACACCTCACATCTTACACACTGCCTAACCAGCTATTTTACCATGATAGACACATTCTCTAAACCTCACAAGGATGTCACTGACACATTTCTTTTTTCATGTAGGAGAAGGTCGTGCATAATTTGGGGCAGGAGACTGAGCCTGCCTGTACATCCAGCACCCAGTGGGAGAAAGTGCGCTGGTCATCACGTGCCTGGGGAGAGTTACAGCCGTGGTGAGCGGCAACACTGAAGGAGATGTCACACAGGGCTTTTTCAAACCTGCTTTTTTCCTTCTTACTTCTATCTCACCCTACAAACCTTGCAACTGCTTTCACCAGCCACTTCTTCCTCGCATTTACTGAGATAGACAGATTCTTGAACTATAGGGGAGTCAAGGGTTATGGGGAACAGGCAGGGAAGTGGAGTTGAGGCCAAAATCAGATCAGGCATGATCTTATTGAATGGCGGAGCAGGCTCGAGGGGCCGTATGGCCTACTTCTGCTCCTATTTCTTCTATTCTTATGTACTTACCTTCACTCTAAAAGCTAACCCTTGTCCCTCTCTTTCATTTGAGATACTGCTCTTTGCCACTTCAAGAAGAGGAGGCGAGCCTGAAGATGCAGAGTCACTCGATCAGATGCTAGCAAGCACCAGTTCAGAGATTGGCGCCACGTGTACTTTAAAGGATAGCTAGAGGAGGAATCTTCATGTGTGAATCACTGGCCACAAGTGAGCAGGAGTTAGGGCAGGGAGATAGGATGCCATTGGGCCAGTTCACTGGAGGATGAGATCATGTACTAGCTCTGTGGCAGAGAACTCAGATGCAGATACACAGGCTACCAAAAAAGATTGATGGGCATAACCCTGGAAATGCGAGGTGCCTGGCAGCCTGCAAGCTAGCTTGTGTGCAATGGCTCACAGCATGGAGGAGTCCATCTCCAACCTGTGTTGCAACATGCAGAGCATCATCATCATCACAGGCCGTCCCTCGAAATGAGGATGACTTGCTTCCACGCCAAAAAAGGATGAGTTCACAGGTGTTTCAATGAAGGACCCAAACTACATCCTCAAGGGTGGAAGATGCCTGTATGTGGATTTTTTTAATGTGTGGTGGTCGTTGCACATCAGCCACCACACGGGCTTGGCAGAGCTAGGTCTTGGTCCAGTGGCAAGGATTACCCAAGACGACTGGAGCCCAGCTCTGCTGCACGGACCTAGGGCACACACATGTCGCAGTGTGGGCTGGCCCGTGCTTACCCTGGGCCCCTGGCCCCGAAGTCACGTCTCCCCTGGGCCCCGATCACATCCCTCTACGGTCTCTCGCCGCTCCTTCGTCTCGACCTCGCCGCTCCTGCTGTATCTGGCCATGCTCCAAACACCGACCTGGACCTTGATGATGTCACTCTTCGCTGCCATCGCCCTCCTGCACCAGCTCGCGCTGTTCCCTGAAGTGCCATGTCTCCACGCTGCTCCTGGAGCCTCCACGCTGCTTCTTTTATGGCACCGACCTGCCACTGGTGTTCTCACGCAGGTCAGGTCCTCCACACGGCTCCCGGGGCCTCCACGTATAGAGGCCATTCTGTCCAACATGAGCTGAGAGATCACCTCTACGTTCATGACAGTGTTCTCCACCATGATGGAGCCTCTGTTGACAGCTCTGACAGTTTCCATAGCAGCTCACACTGCTGCCACAGACACTCAAATGGCTGTGACCATGGCTCTGGGGTTCAGTATTGACAGGGGCTTCCAGAGCATCAGATCAGTCTTGCACTCTGTTCTCATGCAGAGCCGTTGGATTGCTGACTCACAGATCAGAAAAATGTCCTTCGCTCCATGGGAGGGGCTCCTGCTGTCCTCTCAGTCAGTGCCACATCACAGCCAGCTGGGCCAGACTGTCTCAGCCTATGCCAGGATGCTGCTTGAGGTCATCCACCTCAGCCAAGTGAAGTGCCCTCAATGGAAGTACAGCTGCCTTCCCCCTCCAAAGCTGTAGTCACTGGGGATATATCTCCTACGAGGACCAGGACAGGTAAGTGAGCACACAAGACAGACCTTAGGCCAGAATCGTCTCAGCCCTGCGAGTGCGGGTTTGAAGGCAGGCCCGCTATTAAAATGGCCATGATTGACAGCGGGTTGGGATCCCACTCTGAACTCGCCTCCATGTCAGTTTCTCAGCTGTCAGGTCTGCCTGCAGATCACAGACCCAACACCAAGCGGTGGGCCAGTTAATTAACAGGTAGTTTAATGCTATTTAAGAGGCTGAAAAGCAAGCACTTACAATTTACCAACCTTTTGACGGGTTTGCCATCCCTTGGGTTTCATGCCAGGTAAATGTGTCAGGTTCTCATTGACTCTCTATTGCTTTGGCAAGTTGACAACTGCAGAAGTGGTATAAAAGCTCCCATTTCACAGCTGTTCACTTTCCAATGTTAGAAGCTGAAGACTTCAGGCTTTGGAAGAAATTTTTCAGCTGTCTGCAGTTTGGAAGTGTTTGCAGTGAACTCTCTATTCACTATCACATCCTTGGAGCAACCTCTCTCACCATTGACAGATCGCATCTGTTATTTCAATCTCACCTGCCTCTATTCTAGCAGCATCAGTGCCCTTGACAAAATCTCATCTTGGTCCTCGGAGTTCCACGATGATCAGCCCCAACACCAACATCACGAAACACACCAGCATTACCAACAACAGCAACCTTCTCCACAATCACCTGATGCTGCACAGTACACAGGGCATCAGCACCCAACCATATTGCTGCCCAGAGGCCAAAGATGGCCTCACCATGGCCACATTTACTGTGCACCCTGGCTGCCACATAATGTGCCAGGTTAGCACCACCCTACACCAGCACCATAAAGCACCCATACAATGCCCAAGCCATTCCTTTCATACTCATCACAATTGTGCAGGGGACCCTTATGTCTGACCATTCACTACAACTCACTAAGCCACTTCCAAAGATGCACACAAATCTGTCCAAGAACACAAATAAAGATTTAACTGTTTGACCAATGCATTAGCAGAAAGTCTACATGAACATTGGCTGAAACTCCCAAGTGCCTACCCTTATGTTTTGTTAGTTGGTATGATTGGGTGAGTGTGAGCCGTGGTTACTGACATGGGGAAGTGATAATGTAGATAGAGAGAGAGAGATGGGTGGAGGTGCAAGGCAAGTTGGGTGTGAGTAAGAATGTGCAGGAGTAGGGTAGGGAAGGCAGAATGTTGGAGATGTGAAGAGTGGCACAGCAGGATGAGGTTGAGTGTGGATTGCAGGAACGTTTTGTGATGTACTGAGATCATTGAAAGGTTTGCAGCCAGGTCCTGCTGACGATATTCCTGCTTGTGTCCTCCTGTGCAATGTGCAACCAGGCTGCATTGGTGTCCTGGGAAGGTCTCTTCCATCCATTGAAAGGGAAGAGAACCTCCCTGTGTGCTGTGACTCCTTCCAGAAGCATTTGGAAGGAGTGATGGGAGAGCCTGGGTGCAGCCATGCCGCTCTGTCCAGTGCTTGGCAGTGTTTGCAGCAGCTCAATGCTGTAGAACACTGACAGAAGAATTGTCAGAAAAAAGTTGACCATGGTCCCTTTAAGGAAACCAGCTGATGACGCATCACTGGAAGATTATTGTCAGTGGGCGGGCACATTCACCACAAAGCACCGATGTCGCCCGCACCCAACTCGCACTCATTGGCGAAATCGCGGCCTAAAGCTTGCAAAAGGGTGATTTTTGATTATTCCTGTTAAATATTAGACAAAGATGGAAATGAGTTGTTGGATCATTTACTTTTCCTGACTTTCTGTTGATGTTAATATTTAGAGTGGAGTGACGGCAAGACCCAAAAGGCTGGACTGAAAGAAAGCAATCAGATGGTGTTAGTAAGGACATTGTGAGAAGGATTGTGGTGACTGTTGGTGTCTGGAAGATGGGAGGGATGGTTCATGTGAGTCAATCTTATATCCCTCTAGAAGCGCTCTGGCAGCAAGGGCACTACTGCTGAATGTTGCTCTTGATCCTTCTCCTCTTTGCGCTGTCCCTGCTCTTCCATCTGCTTCTCATCAACAACAACTTTTATTTATATAGCGCTTTAATGTAGCAAAACACTCCAAGGCACTGCAGAGTAGTTATATAAGATAAAACAGATACATTTGAGACAGCCATAGAAGAAGAAATTGCAGCAGATTACCAAAAGCTTGGTTATAGAGGTAGGTTTTAAGGAGTGTCTTAAAGGAGGAAAGAGAGTTAGAGAGGTGGAGAGTTTTAAGGAGGGAATTCTAGACCTCAGGGCCCAAGCAACTGAAGGCGCGGCCACCGATGGTTGAGCAGTTATAATCAGAAATACTCAAGAGGGCAGAATTTGAGGAGCGCAGCTATCTCGGGGGTTGTGAGGCTGAAAGAGATTACAGAGATAGGGAGGAACGGAGGGATTTGAAAATAAGGATGAGAATTTTGAAATCTCCTGCATTTCTTGCTGCCCAGCTGATGGTTAAGTATAGGTCCTGCATTAGTGCAAAGTCATGCAACATGCAGTAGATGACCACAAATCTGAATACATGCAAGGAACTGCAAAGTTCCTTGCAAACAGTCTGGGCAGCGGAAGCATTGCTTGAACATGCCTATCTACCGTTCTATGATGATTCTGGCATGGTTCTCGTACACCAGCCCTGCAGTTGTGCCTCAGTTCCTGACAGGACTCATGAGTCATGCCTGAAGGGGATACCCCTTCTCTTCCAGTAGCCAGCCAGTGACCTGACGGCCTGATTGGAATTAAGGCAGCATTGAGGACTGACGCAGAAAGAATGAATCAGGACTGCTGCTAAGAAACCAGGCACACACCTGCATAATGCTCTGCCTGGGGTCACAAATAAGCTGGATGTTGAGGGAATTAAATCACTTTGTATTCAGAAAGATGCCAGGCTGGTGATAGGGAGCACGCAAGGCAACGTTGCTGCAGCCTATGACATCTTGCACCCTGGGGGAAGCCTGCAATGTGGGTGAAGCCCATTGCTCGCTCATCCATGGAACATGCAACAAGGTTCATACATTCCCAAGCCAAGGGCTCAAAACTCAGAAGACTGAATGAACAAGGATTTTATCCAAACGATATTTAAAGAACAACCTCAGAGAACAAATCCAGAGTTTTGCATTCTGTGACCCACCAACATAACTGTACCAAAGCAGGACGAAAGTCTATGTCCCACCCCAATGATCTACTTATTTAGGGAGGCCAGGAAACATTGTGGGGTGGGGGAAGAGGTATCCAGAGGAAGCCCTGATACAGGCAGAAATTATACTCCTAAAGCTGGACTGCTCTTAAAGCAGTACCAACATGCAGCAAATTCAATCCATGAATTAAAATGCAACCAGGAAGAAGAGAATTTGAAACATCTCTAAGAGTGACTGAAATTAGGCATGAGTGTGGGTGGAGGATGGGTAGTGGAAATGGGTGGTAAGAGACCCCTCAATACAGCAACAGGCCCATGTAGAAGGAAGTGCGCCAAGTGGAGAGTAGCAACTTTCTCATCCCCAGGAATCCTTCTCCAATGCAAGATGAGGTTTGACGAACTCCCATGGTCAGCAAAGTTAAAATCAATGGCTGTAAGCTGCTATTGACGTAGCTTTTGCACATTTCAGACAATAGACCAATATTTAGCCCATAAGTGCATTCACAAATCTAAAGCTATCAGCCTGTGCATTAAATAATCCATAGCGACATCAGAATGTTGAAGACTTCAATTAAATAGATACAAAATCCTGTGGTGCATATATACTATTTGAAGCCTGACTACTTCAGTGGGGTTTCCATAAGTGAACTGATGAGAATGCTCAAATACTTGTCTGATTCAACAGACTATGACTGACAATAATAAGCTTTCTTTTGTCATGCAGGAGAAGATTGCCCACAATTGCCAAGGAGGGAAATCAGGAAGCATGTTTTCACACAATGGCTAATAGAAATATGGAATTCTCTCCTCCTGGGACAATTGGAGCTTTCAAGGCTGAGATCGATAGATTTTTGTTCGATAAGGGAAGCAAGGGATGGAGCCAAGATGGGTAAATGGAGTTGAAGTACAGCCATGATCTCATTGAATGGTGGAGCAGGCTCGAGGGGCTGAATGGACTATGCCTGTTCCTATGGACTGAATCTTAACTCCCAAATTGGGATGGGTTGGGGTCAGGTCAGAGGATCAAAATCAAAATATCTGAAACAGGATCCCAACCTGCCAGGAACCCGCCCACTTCTGGTTTTAACAGAGGCGGGACGAGGGGCAGATGATCAATCCGCTTGTGGGAGGCGGGTCTTTCATTTAAATATTATAATGAGGCTGCCTATCTTCATTTTAACAGTCATTCTATATTTAACTCCCAGGCTTCTGGTAATCTGACAGGTGAAAGGAGGCGACGAGGGCTGAACCTATCAGGTAAGAGCCTTTACAGCACTGCTTGTGGGCCAGCTGGAGCAGGAGATCCCTCCCCCCACGATCTGCCTGCTCCTCCCCTCCACAGCATTGGACCCACTACCCCCCAAGCCCTGCCAGCCGCCAGCATGTCCCTTGACCACCATCGGACCCCTCCTGAGCACGATCTGCTTCCCCCGTCCAACATCGGAACCAATTCCCACAATCGACACCTCCCCGTTCTTCCGGGTTTCCCACCTCAAACCAGCCACCCCGCACGGAAAGTGCCGCCGGCCTAAAACTCAGGCCAGTGTTTCTATGTTCCTAAGCAGAACAAGCTACAGGAGGAGCGACAGCAGGAGGAGGAGTCAAAACAAATCTTTGGTACTCACTCAGCTAATGCTGTGAAAGGGCCACCACCCACAAATGGATTTTGCTGACTGACGGCTAATTCTCAAAGATCAGACACGGTATCTCTGTTTTGGAGTTCAATCCCTGAGGGTCGCCCATTTAAAATGGAAATGAGGAGCAATTTCTTCTCTCAGAGGGTTGTGAACCTTTGGCATTCTCTACCCCAAAAAGCTGAATATATTTAAGGTAGAGATAGACAGATTTTTCAATGATAAGGGAGTAAAGGGTTATGGGCAGCGGGTGTCTCAAAGCATTTACAGCTAATGAAGTACTTTTGGAGTATAGTCACTGTTGTAATATAGGAAATGCGGCAACCAACTTGCGCACAGCAAGCTCCAACAAACAACAATGTGATAATGGCCAAAGGACACGTTACAAGGTCACCCTCAAAGCCTCCCTGATAAAGTGCAATATCCCCATTGACAGCTGGGAGTCCCTGGCCAAAGACCGCCCTAAGTGGAGGAAGTGCATCCAGGAGGGCGCTGAGCACCTCGAGTCTCGTCGCCGATAGCATGCAGAAATCAAGCACAGGCAGCGGAAAGAGCGTGCGGCAAACCAGTCCCACCCACCTTTCCTCTCAATGACTATCTGTCCCACCTGTGACAGTGATTGTGGTTCTCGTATTGGACTGTTCAGCCACCTAAGGACTCATTTTTAGAGTGGAAGCAAGTCTTCCTCGATTCCGAGGGACTGATGATGAGTGGTCTGTTTTTATTATGTTGATTGAGGGATAAATATTGGCCAGGTCACCGGGGATAAGTCCCCTGCTGTTCTTCAAAACACTGCCATGAGATCTTTTACATCCACTTGACAGGGCAGACAGGGCCTTGGTTATACGTCGCATCCTAAAGATGGCATCTCCAATAGGGCAGAACTCCACTGGAGTGTCAGCTTAGATTTTTTGTGCTCAAGTCTCTGGAGTGAGATTTGAATCACCTTCTGACACAGAGACAAGGAGTGCTACTCACTGAGCCACAGCTGACACTGCAAATGTGCTCGTTCCACGCACATAGAGTCAACAAAGCTATTTGCATCTGTTTTGCCCTTCCTAATAAATCTGCTAACTGCTTCTAATTGTAACTTTTCCTTGGTGCTTTATTATCTGTGGTTATTATAATATGTGCATGTGTGTTACAAGTTTCGGGTCTTGACTCAGATATTCTCTTGGTACCAGGTGCTAGCCACTCCTCTAAGTGATCCGGCTGTCTTACCTTTATAAGTGCGCATATACTGCCCAAATGTAACTGTGCAATAGTGCAAGCCATGGGAAGAACAGATGGACACTCTTGTGTTCTGAACTGTATAGCGTTTGCGCATGCAATTTTTTTGCAGGAAGACTGAGAAAACATTTGATAAGATGGGACCAGATGACATACAGATTAACAACAGTTGAAGCAAATTACAATTACTTAGCTCAAGCTCCCTTCTCGCAAAAATGGGAAATAAATAATGACCCCCTCCCTCCCCCCCACAAGTGTCCTGTCCCTTTCGTAGACTGTTTTTTGGCATTCCCTTTCTTTCAGCCAACTTCCCATGACAAAAACTGACGGTGAACACTTTTAGCCTCAGGCTCCAGCCTAGGGGCTGTGTTTCACACTTCTTTGCTCAAAGCCCAGGTGTCCATTTGTCTTTTTCCTTCCCACTGCTACTTCTAGTCCCAGGAAGCAGAGTAATGCAGTCCCTGATTCAGAGCAAAACGACCATGCCCTGTCCCAGGAGTATGTCCTCCGCAGGCACCTTGTGCTGTGCACAATGGACAGAACAGTCCTCAGCACAATGGCTGTGAATATTTGTCCGTCACCTGAATGGAGATGATGGGGGTAATTTTAACCACACGAAACAGGCGGGTTCGGCTCAGGTGGGAGGTTAAAGGTAAAAAGTCTGAAACAGGAACCCAACCAGCCTCGAACCAGCGCACTTCCGATATTAACGGCCTCGGGAATCCCGACAGGTAAAATGAGATAAGCAGGGCTGGATCCATGAAGTAAGTGCATTTACAACACTGCTTGTGGGCCACAAGAAGCAGGAGTGTGTCCTCCCAGCCTAAGAAGCTACCCTGTAAATTCCCCTGCGATCTGTATTCATAACCGCCCCACAATCAAATCACACAAGACCATCATTTTTACCCGTGATCTCGCCCCTGATCACCATCTTATTCCCCTGACCACCATCTCACTCCAGCTGACCACCAACTCACTCCCCAAGACCACCATCTTTCTCCTGCACCCCCCTCCCCGACCAGCATCTCACCCCCCGACCACCAACTCCTTCCCCCGATCATCGTCTCCTCCCCCGTCCCCCGGCCACCATCTCCCTCCTCGACCATCATCTTTCCCCCCCACCCCAGTGATCTGTCCTTCTGCCACTAGACCCTCCCAACTGTGATCTCTCCCTGCCTCGCTACCTGCTTCTTCGCTGTATCCTTGTGCTGAGGGCTTTCCCACCCAACAGGCAGCCAGCCTCTCAATCTCCCAGGAAACCTGGTGTTACATTTTACAAGACCTCCTTCAGTTAAAAACTGCAGGACATTGGGAAATCTGTACTTCTGGGTTCCCCGTCCATAACTCCCCCACCTCCCCCCGCTTCAAATGCGCAGCCCCGTAAATATCTGGGCCGATGAATTGCTTAATGTCCCTGATCACCCTGGCTTGTTTGACTTTAATTCACTTTCACCAATGCATGCAGCTTCCGGTCTTTGTTTTTACCTGTGCCAGTTCACTTTGTTTTAAAACACAACCAGCCATGAACTCATTGAATGGCGGTGCAGGCTCAAAGGGCCGAATGGCCTACTCCTGCACCTATTTTCTATGTTTCTATGTTTCAATAATGGGAGTGAAATTTACCTACACCAGTAGTGCGAAACAACCTCATAGCGAATTGGCAGCCCATTTTACACCGCGCCCGATATTTTTTTCTATTGATGTCCGTAGTGTCATGCAACACGCTCACTTGTGTTTTCCTCACCATGACCGGGAGAGGTAAGGTCAACCTAGTTCATAGAAACATAGAAACATAGAAAATAGATGCAGGAGTAGGCCATTCGGCCCTTCGAGCCTGCACCACCATTCACTATGATCATAGCTGATCATTCAACTTCAGAACCCCATTCCTGCATTCTCTCCATACCCCTTGATCTCTTTAGCCATAAGGGCCACATCTAACTCCCTTTTGAATATATCTAACGAACTGGCCTCAACAACTTTCTATGGTAGAGAATTCCACAGGTTCACAATTCACTGAGTGAAGAAGTTTCTCCTCATCTCATTCCTAAATGGCTTACCCCTTATCCTTAGACTGTGACCCCTGGTTCTGGACTTCCCCAACATCGGGAACATTCTTCCTGCACCTAACCTATTCAATCCCGTCAGAATTTTATATGTTTTTATGAGATCCCCTCTCATTCTTCTAAACTCCAGTGAATACAGGCCCAGTTGATCCAGTCTCTCCTCATATGTCAGTCCTGCCATTCCCGGGAATCAGTCTGGTGAACCTTCGCTGCACTATCTCAATAGCAAGAATGTCCTTCCTCAGATTAGGAAACTAAAACTGTACACCATTGGTAGGTCCCTTGTTTATGAACTCGCTAAGATTATATGCCCAAATTAGGTGTGCCACCAAGACTACCGATCCTCCCACACCCCAGGTGCCCATGAGTTGTGTTGAAGCCCAGCCGAGAGAAATGCAATGCCGATGCCGGTGCCCCTGTACTAACTAAAGCACCACGTATTGTGGGGTCGGGTGCGCAAGTGCTATCTGTCATGCTCCTGATTGTATATGCAGGCCCGGCAGCAGGACCACCGATTACCCACAGCTTTGACAAGATGGTAACTGGATGCTGCTCCTGGGTGCTGCCATGGGCCTCCACCACCTGTCGATGCATCACCTAGCCAAGATAGCCACACCCAATGAATGGTGCGCATCACTTCCTGCTGGCTAGAGTATCGTGCGGCCTCCGATGTATGCCCTTGGAGCAGGGAAGACACATAATGCCATCTCATCCTGCACTAGATGTGGTGTAAACTTGCTTCTTGGAGATCCAAGCCTGCCTGTGGTAACTAAACACACTATCCTCATGAAACTTGGTCAGTGGCTACTGCAGCTGCATGCACTGGACCAATAAGGCCGCCCCTGTACTGTATCAGGCTTATCTCCTCTTACCTCTTCCCTGAGCTGCTTGTGTACAACCCTCTCTGTATCTCCATCATTCCCTATTAAAACATTGAACAGCATTGATGAATATATTCCCATTTCCATTACTCCTGCATAACCAAAGTATTCCAGTCATAGACTGCCCATGGTTAATTCTGTGGTCACCCACAGTCTCCCAGTTGTCAACCTATTCAGCAGTCGCCTATTTCACCACATTTAAAATGTCTGGGAGTCGAAATTGCCCCTCGCCCCAACTGGGGGTGGTAACCTTCCGGGGCTAGGACTTTAATCACCCAGCCTGGATGTACCGTCCCTGACATGGAATTGGGCCGTGCGGCCCTCAAAGGAAGCAGAGCGCTGTCTCTGGTGCTTCGCTTCCTTTGAGGGGTGCTTCCGATGCAGCAGCGCAGCACTGAGTCCAGCATTACGCGGAAAAACCACGTAGCGCTGACGTCCTACAACACCCTCCCTTTCAATTAAAGGGGAGGGCCGCTGTGCACTCTGCATGGTCCTTTGGTAGCCGTCACTAGGTCACCAGGGCCGCGTGAGACTGGGCCAGCAGCCCAGCACCCAAGACAGAGTGTCAGACTGCACAAAGGATGGCCCAGTCCATGCTAGGGCTGACATTGTTGGGCCGACCCAGGAGTCGTCCGACCAACAAAGATGGCAGCCTGGGGCACTGCAGACTCCCCTTTAAGCAGCGCCCCGGGAGCCCTGGGAGCAGATGTCCACCAGCTTCGCGACCCGCTGGACAATTTCCCCTGAAGGGCTTTAAGAGGCAATTTCGTTCCGTTGTGCTCCAAAACTCCTATGCATTGAGACCCCGTAAAAAAAAGCAACAAATAAGCTGATAAATTACTGTGTCAATCTGCAACAACTAACCAGTAGCTTCCCCTTTAAGAATGTAGGCCCAATATGGCTGAACGTGTCTAACAGCCAGTGCCCCCTTTGTACTGGTCTACACTGGTTTTTTGAAACCAGCAGTTTATTTAAATAATTTTCAGGGCCTTTATGTAGGGTGAACATATGTCCCCGTTTTCCGGAGCCAGTCCCCGGATGAAGGACTGTGTCCCTGGTCAAACAATGGTCCTGGTTCAGAAACTCATCCCTGAATATGCACGGGTTCAAATCAGGAGTCTCATGACCCGAGCTGCCCGGCGGTCGGTTAATAAAGTGGGAGCAGCTGTGCGGAGGGGCGGGTTCCATTTGGTGGGAGGGATGTCAAATCTGCTGTTTTCAACTAATAGAATTGGTGGACTCTCTGAGAGGCTTTAATTTATGCAGAGATCGCGCTCTGCAAATCTCTGAAACTGTGGATCTGTGGATCAGGTACGCTCCGCCCCCCAACCTCCAACCCCTCCAACCGTGACACTCACCCCCACCCACCCCAGATCGTTCTGTGAAATTCAGTTGAAGCCAAAATGTCCACGTAAAAGCAGCTGCTGGTGAGCGGCAGCTGAAACCGGGGCGTGTGGATGTCCTGGGAGCCGGATCAGAGCGCTCTCCATGGCCTCGGATGGTGTGGGTGAGTGTCGGGCTGTGAGGAGGGGGAGGAGCTGATGATTGCCACTGGCAGATGCTGTGAACAGCGGCCACATTATTCAGGTGGAAAGTTCTGGTGTTGCTTTTTGCAGATTCAGTTTGCATCAAAATAACAAAAAAAATTGTCTCGCTGCACTGCTCAATCTACATTTTCCGTCCTGGCTACTTTGCTGTGCTCCCCCTCTGTGTGTCCCTGGATTGGTTTTAGAAAATGTGGTCACCCTGCCGTAGACACTTGCCAGCCTATTTCCACTTACTGCATTGCATTTCCACAGCACATCTGTGCAAACCGTATCAACCACCGCATTATCTGCCCTATTTTCTAAGCCTGCAAACTGTGAGCACAATTCCCAAAAGAGTTGTGCGTTTAAAAAAAAAGTAATATATAAAATCCCATTCAGCTTGTAGTGCAATACTGATTCATTGCTAAGCGTTAATCACTGATGAGAACTCTGTGTCTCACCAATTCTGGCCATTCGTGCACCCCTCTATTTTCATCGCTCCTGGTGGCCATGCCTTCAGCTGCCTGGGTCCTAAGCTCTGGAACTCCCTGCCTAAACCTCTCCGCCTCTCTACCTCCCTTTCCTCCTTTAAGATGCTCCTCAAAACCTACCTCTTTGACCAAACTTTTGGTCATCTGTCCCTAATATGTGACTTGGTGTCAAATTTTGTTTGATAATTGCTCCTGTGAAGCACCTTGGGACATTTTACTACTTTAATGGCATTATTTAAAATACAAGTTGTTCTTGTTGTTATGTCTTCTGTTTTATTCAACAACAACAGCAACTTTTATTTATATAACACCTTTCGTAAAATGTCCCAAGGCGCTTAACAGGAGTATAATAAGACTTCAATCAGAAATTTGTTTCAACCTAGGGTGTAATTCATTACTTTAAAAATCAGACTTTATGTGTATGATTTAACAATCCATGATCCTGAAGTTAATCAAAGGTACTGCGGAAGACGACCAGAAACCATGTGCCGATGAAATAGACAGGGTACCTCACCAGTGTTTATTTCACTTGTATGGAAGACCATCATAACTCATTTATTCCTGCAGACTCTTGAGTTATGGGTCTTTCACGTTCATGAGGAAAATGCCATAGCTCATTGTCACTCGGGAGATTCATCGGATTTAGTTTTGAATGTGTCCCATTGTGAAACAGAGCAACTAATTTTTGCATTGCCATTAACTGCATCATAGAACCAAGTATTACTTTTCTGATTGTAAACATAACAGAAGTGGATTGGATGAAAATGATTCACTTTATAATACTTACTGCGGTTTCACGAAGGGTCGTGGAACCATTTTGTGCCCATATTAGCTCAGTTGAGATAATAAGCATTAATTACATACTACATTTCTTATTATGAATGACCTTGATGGATTACTGCATTCACTTCTAATCTGGTTCCGTTCCATTGTACATCATTTGTGGTACTGGGACTAAAGCTGCTCTTGAGGTTGGGGCATGCAAATATGTGACGATGATTAATGTCGCTGCTAATTATGTCTTTTGACCAAATAGTAATTTCAGAATGACTAATAATAAAATATGCCACTGTGCTAACATATACCAATATAACATAATTTGGCACAAATTAAAACACTTTACAGATGGCTTAGCATAGATTTTGTGAATTTTTGTAGGTTTTAAGGAGCGTATTGAAGGAGGAAAGAGAAGTAGAGAGGCGGAGAGGTTTAGGCAGGGAGTTCCAAAGCTTGGGGCCTCGGCAACAGACGACATGACCACCAATGGTTGAGCGATTATAATCAGGGATGCTCAAGAGGGAAGAATTTGAGGAGCGCAGACATCTCGGGGGGTTGTAGGGGTTGTAGGGCTGGAGGAGATTACAGAGATTTGGGAGGATCGAGGCATGGAGGGATTTGAAAATAAGGATGAGAATTTTGAAATCGAGGCATTGCTTAACCAGAAGCCAATGTAGGTCAGCGAGCACAGTGGTGATGGGTGAGCGGAACTTGGTGCGAGTTAGGACACGGGCAGCCGAGTTTTGGATCACCTCTAGTTTAATCTGGTATTGTCCATGGTAAACCTGCCTTAACCCAGCAGTGCTCACAAGCTTATGGGACCTTGAACAAAACATTAACGTCCTGATCCACTGGGGTCATTTTGTCATTGGATGGTTGTGTAAATCAGGTGATATCCATCAGGCACACATTATACATCTTTCCCGATTTCCATTTCTATTGATTCAAAGTGCATGTTTTTTTTTAAGGCCCATATGACATGCGTTAAGTGCATCGTTTCGGGGTATTGTTTTTAAATGTTTCAAAAATTGCATAATATTTATTTTGTAAATGTGCCAAAGTTGAATATTTATCTGAATCAATAGCATCCATGTGGCACTATTCTGTTCTAAGGTGTGTAATCAGATAACGCTTCAATGTTGGTAAATTAGGAATTGATTCTGTGAGGTTAGTTTTGCCCAATAACCCTAAACTGTAGACAAAAGAACATAAGAAATAGGAGCAGGAGTAGGCTATCTGGCCCCTCGAGCCTGCTCCACCATTCAATAAGATCATGGCTGATCTGATCATGGACTCAGCTCCACTTCCCCGCCCGCTCCCGACAACCCTCTACTCCCTTATCACTCAAAAATCTGTCTATCTCCGCCTTAAACACATTCAATGACCCAGCCTCCACAACTCTCTGGGGCAGAGAATTCCATAGATTTACTACCCTCTGAGAGAAGAAATTACTCCTCATCTCAGTTTTAAATGGATGACCACTTATTCTAAAACTATGCCCCCTAGTTCTAGATTCCCCCATGAGTGGAAAAATCCTCTCTGCATCTACTCTGTCGAGCCCCCTCATTGTCTAATATATCTCAATAAGATCACCTCTCATTCTTCAAAACTCCAATGAGTACAGGCACAACCTGCTCAACCTTTCTTCATAAGTTAACCCCTCCATTTCAGGAATCAACCGAGTGAACCTTCTCTGAACCTTCTCTGAACTCCAGTGCAATTATATCCCTCCTTAAATAAGGAAATCAAAACTGTACACAGTACTCTAGGTGTGGCCTCACCAATACCCTGTACAGTTGTAGCAGGACTTCTCTGCTTTTATACTCTATCCCCCTTGCAATAAAGGCCAACATTGCATTTGCCTTCCTGAGTACTTGCTGTACATGCATACTATCTTTTTGTGTTTCATGCGCAAGGACCCCGATGAAAATAGATGTTAGGCTTTGCTCTAATGCATTTGAAAATATTTGCATTTATACGGTATCTTTCGCCACCTCAGGACATCCCAAAGTGCTTCACAGCTGATGAAGTTGTTTTGTAATATGGTAACACAGCAGTGAATTTGTATACAGCACAGTCCCACAAACACCAATGAGATAAATGAGCAGATGATGTGTGTTATTGATGGTGGTTGAGGGATAAATATAAGATAGGATGCCTCTGCTCTTCTTTAAACAGTACTATAGCATTTTTAACATCCACCAGAGAAGATCGCAGTTTAACATCGTATCTGCAAGACAGCACAGCAATGGAGTGGCATTTCAGATTATTTGCTCAAGGCCTGGAGTGAGGCTTGAACCCACAAACTTCTCACTCAGAAATGAGAGAAAGAAAGAAAGATTGGCATTTATATCGCGCCTTTCAGGACCACCAGACGCTTCAAAGCGCTTTACAGCCAATTAAGTACTTTTTGGAGTCTAGTCACTGTTGTAATGTGGGAACTTGACCAGATAATTTGTTTTTTGTTATGTTGATTAAGGGCTAAATATTGGCCAGGACACCGGGGATAACTCCCCTGCTCACGTCCACTAGAGAGCAGATGGGGCCTCGGTTTAATGTCTTATCCAAAAGACGGCACCTCTAACAGTGCACGCTCCCTCAACACTGCACTGAAGTGTCAGCCTAGATTTATGTGCTCAAGTCCTTGGAGTGGGAGAATGCTGCCATTGAGGTAATGCTGACACCTTGAACAAGGAAATGCAGGGAACAGACTCTTAGACCTAGCAGTGAAAAACCCCACTACAAATAACCACAAAATGCAGAAAAGAAAGCCATTACACGGTGGAGTAGGTGGGGGTGGGGGATTAATATTCTAAGGTTCTGGTCCCAGCACAGAGCTTTACTAGGTGGCAGCGTGAGTTAGTGATTTAGCCCTCTCTCCGACACACACTACAGCTTGCTGAGGCTTCAGGGCCAGAAAAATTGCTCCAATACACTTTGCTTTCTCAACATTGCCTTTTGTACGGTTCAGTATCACAATGTCCTGCAATTGCTCGGTGTATCGAGGAGAAATATAAAGGGCGCACTTCTGACTTTGCCACAAATAGGGATCAGAGTAAATTGTCCCTCAAAGTAAAAAGAAATCCTGTTGTTTTCTCAGAAACCAAGTGTGGGGTGTTTCTCCAAGAGTTTGGGAGGTCCCAATTAGAAAAAGTAATAAAACAGGTTGGATTGCCATAATATGATTGACAACTTGGCTTATAGGTCTGATATAAAGAGATGCTGAGAGCCTTATCTGAGGAACATTAAAGGCTGCATCTTAACTCCCAAAAACAGGTGGGTAGGGGCCAGGTCAGAGGTTCAAATTTAAAAAATCTGAAACAGCAACCCAACCCGCCTCCACTCGCCCACTTCCAGTTTTAGCAGCGATGGGATGAGGGGCGGACAATCAATCGGCTGTCAAAATGCCTTCATTTTAATAGCCATTCTAGCATGTCGGCTGGGCTTTCCAGGCTTTGAGAAACCCAACATGTGAAAGGAGGCGAGAAGGGCTGAATCCATAAGGTAAATGCCTTTCTAGCACTGCTTGTGAGCCAGGAGAAGTAGGAGTGCTTCCTCCAGGCACAGCAAGCTACCCAGTAAAGCCCCTCTCCACAGCGATCGATCTGCTAACCCTGACCACCATCGGACACATTCCTGCGCGTTCACAACACCCCCACATGATTAGGCCCCCCTCAAGATCTCATCCGCCCCACCACTCCCACTAGACTGACCTTCTCCCAGCCCAGCTCGGCTATGGCCTTGTGGTGTAGGCTTCCCGCCAACAGGCCTCCAGCCTGTCAATCAGGCTGGCCATGGGTGGGAAACTGACCGAAAAAAGTCTAAGTCATCTTCAGAAAACCCGTTCTTTCTGGTTTACTGACCTCCAAACAGCATTCCCGCAGCAGGGAACACACTTCCGGCCCAAAATCCAGGGCAAAATATTTTACTTATTGTAACTTCAAAGCAGAATTTATAATAATTGCAGGTTTATTTCAAGTATCATATTTTTGAGAGGTGTTTTTGCAATGAAATTGTGTGCAAACAGATTTTTGCCTTTCAATCTTCTCCAATTCTGTCCTAAAGGCATCAAGTCTTATTGGTTTGGAATGCCATTTTGTGCTGCATTTATCTTACAGTAATGTACATAGTGTAGCCCTGACTTCAGCACCAGCACTGTAATTGAACCAGAAGATCATACAACGTTGCAGGCATGGAGAGCGATGTGAAGAATACTTTTTCCCAGAGGTAGCAGGGCAGGAACAGAAAGAAAGACTTGAATTTCTGTAGCGCCTTTCAAGACCACCGAACATCCCAATGTGCTTTACAGCTATTGAAGCACTTTTGGAGAGTAATCACGGTTGTAATGTAGGAAACGCGGCTGCCAAATGTGCACAGCAAGCTCCCACAAATACCAATGTGATAATGACCAGATCATCTGTTTTTGTTATGTTGATTGAGGGATAAATATTAACCAGGGCACCGGGGATAACTCCCCTGCTCTTCTTCGAAATAGTGCCACGGGATCTTTTACATCTACCTGAGAGGGAAGACGGGACCTCAGTTTAACGTCTCTTCCAAAATAGCAGCACAGGCAGTTGCTCAACATTTTTTCAAATCTTGAGCAACCTGGACATTCCACCCCACCTTTTGCCATCCAGAGATACGAGTTTCTATTCACTGGCCCTTACGAACCTTTGCCAGGCAAAAAGGAATGTATATAGGCAGAAGTTAACTTCTGAGTCTGAATTGCCAAGTAACTGTGCTTATGAATGCGTGATTATTTTCATGTTGTTGCCTGTGCTTGTAATCCACTGATTGGCGGAAACCAGTTGGAAATCATGCACTAGGAGCCCCAGCATTCTATAGAATGGTTTCATGTAGATCTCATCCTTAGTATAGACTCAATATTACAGTCTAAGTTTATCATTGACCGCTTTCATTTGGTTTATTTATATACGGTAAGAGATTTGAGTTCAAATATTGGGATTGGGGGGTGGGAGGGGAGAGCGATTTTAACTCGACTCGCTCAACAGAAACCTGGCGGGTGGGCAATTAAAATCGCCCTGGCTCTTACCAGTCCAAAAGCCGCCATGATCGCAACATCTGTAATTTTAACCTGCTCTCCTGAGTCGGCGGCAAGGACACATGCCCAGAATCAACAGGGTCCTTCTTTAACATGCATGTTGTGACCCGTTGACACCATTGAGACCCGACTGTAATTTTAGGCCTGAGCAGGGAATTCATCTGTTTCAACCAACACATTTACATCTAATCAGCTTTAGCAATTATTTAGCCATGCTCCTGAGTGGCACTCGTTGGTGTTCAATGTATGTGGGGGAGGGGAAATTCCTCACTGTTTTTGTCATGTATCTTACATTATTATATATAACCGTATCCCAACATGCTATACATGACTGTAATAAGGTATGACCTGTAACCACCAGCATACCTTACCACCGGGGGTGCACTTGCAAGAGTCAGGTATATAAGCACAGGTCTCAGGCAAGTGCAGCATTCCAGAGCTGTGAAATAAAAGGTGCAGGTCCAGAGTGACCTTGACTTCACTACATGCCTCATGTGAATCTGTACTGAGGGGACAGGACTTTACAGTTTTTAGCAAATCTGCACTGATAAAATGGCACAGGATTATTGTTTTAGGCAAGACAATTGGGTAGATGTCATTTGTGCCTGATATGCACCATTAAAGCTTGAGCTTCCTTGCACTTTTTGAACTTTCCTCCTCAGAGTCTCACTGGGTTCATTTGCACATGTCAGAGTGAGGGTCAGTAATGTAATGGCTGTGAGTTCCCTAGGTTCGCAATGCTAACGCACACTGTGTAAATTAATCTGAAATATCTGAGCAGCAGCAGCTGGCAGGATCACCCCATCAAAGTGAAAATAAGGATATTGTGAGCCTGAAGAATCTGGATAATATCTTCACAGGGGAAACGCCCAGTGTGGCATCATCTCTCATGTTCCAATCACACATAGTGCTGTGAGGGGAACAGCTGGAGGCCTGGCATGTGAATCATAGAATCATACGGCACAGAAAGAGGTCATTTGTCCAACCCTCCATGTGCTGCCACATGCTGCATTCCTGAGTGTTGGCAGTGCCAGTGGATGGCTTGGTCCTCATCATCCTCATCATTCTCCTCACTATCATCCTCTTCACCAACATCAACATCTTCCTCCTCCTATGCTGCCTGTTGCTGTTGTGGATATGCAGGAGTGGAAGGTAGAAATTAAGAATGGGTGAGCATTAAACCCCTGGGAATAAGGAGATGAAGAAGTGGGTGCAAGGTTGTGGCTGTGTTGTGCTTCACTGGGATGCCAAGGTGACAGTATAGGTGCAAGTCAATTACATGGAGTGGGCCAGATGTTGCCAACCTTGTCACTGCCCTATCTTAAGAAAGAAAGACTTGCATTTATGTCACACCTTTCATGACCAGCGGATGTCTCAAAGTGCTTTACAGCCAATGAAGTACTTTTGAAGTGTAGTCACTGTTGCAATGTTGGAAACACGCAGCCAATTTGTGCACAAACAAGATCCTACAAACAACAATTTGATAATGACCAGATAATATGTTTCTGTTATGTTGATTGAGGGATAAATATTGGCCAGGATACCGGGGATAACACCCTACTCGCATCTACTTGAGAGAGCAGACGGAGCCTTGGTTTAGCATCTCATCCAAAAGACAGCACCTACAACAGTGTAGCGCTCCATCAGCATTGCACTGGAGTGTAAGTCTAGATTTTTATGTTGAAGTCGCTGCAGGGTGGAATTGAACCCACCATCTATCTAACTGAAAGACAAGAGTGCTACCTACTGAGCCACAGCTGACACTGTGCACTGACTGTGAGCCGAGTGCCTTCAGGTGAGCTGCATGCCTTTCTCCTCGAAGGAAGAAAGTTACCTAAAGTTGGGGAAGTCTGCTCTGGTGTCTTTCTTGCGATTTGCATTGTGTGCTAACTTTTTCCTTCAAAAGGATAGAGTAAATGGTGTAGAAATGTGACCTTTTGCCTTATCTAAATAATTTGGCCGAGCTGCCCATGGAGGTGCCGCAGGCAATGGCAGCTCACCCTTCTACGTAAGCAAATTTTGGGGAACCTGCTCCACCGCCTGTGGTGGGAGGGCAGAGGACTGAGGGAGTGGCACCATTTGCAACCGGAAGAGACAGTTGGCTAAGGACTGCTCCTCCTGGCTACACATGAATTTAAACCTTTTTGTTGGCAGCTGAATTCTAGGGATTCCATGCCAGGCGAAGCTGAGTGGATCAGGCTCAGCACCTGATTTATGTGCTCAAGTCTCTGGAGTGGCACTTTAACCCACAACCTTCTGAGTCAGAGTATTACCCGCTGAGCCATATCTGGTTCGATACTGACTTGGTCAGAATAACCATGTAAGCTTAATTATCATCACCTGCTTTTTCATGGCCTTTCCCATTCCGGTTAATTGTTCTCGATAGCGCATTAGCAATGCACATACATTTGCCTGGTACAGGTATATATGATGCCTTCAATTTATACCTCTATATTCTATTCCGAGCTATGTCACGGGAAGCGAGTCCCAGGAGAGCAGAGGAAATACTTCAAGGACACCTTCAAAGCCTCCTTGAAAAAATGCAACATTCCCACCGACTCTTTCGAATCCCTGGCTCAAGACCGCTCAAAGTGGAGGAGTAGCCAAACACTTCAACTCTCTTCGCCTAGAGCACGCAGAAGCCAAATACAAACTGCAGACAAACCAAGCACCCCACTGACCCGTCCCTCCAACCACCATTTGCCCCACCTGTGATAGAGACTGTAGATCACACAGTGGTCTCATCAGTCACCTTAGAATTCATTTTAGTGTGGACGCAATTAACCGTTAACTCCAGGGGATTGACTAAGAGTGCTATCTCTGTAGCCTGTACATCAGTTTTAGCATTTACAAAGAACTAAGCAAGTTGTGTCAATTATCAGCTTGTGGTCCATTTCAATGCTAATCTATGTCCGTGTACAAACTGATTGCACCCTTCAAAAAGGAAAGGTAATGCGAAGTGATGGATTGCCACTGATCATCATATATTTTGCAGTGTCATGGTCCCTAATCCCACCTCTGTGGTGTCAGCTGAAATTTTTATTGATCTTTCAGAATTATAGAATTTCAAAACTGGCTCTGCATAAGTGTAAGTTCTCCAATGTTTTCTTTGTGTTTGTGATTCCAGCTCCATTCAGTAATCTTTTTGAATAGTTTTCTAAGTGGTGATGCTATTCCTGAGAGATTTGCAGTGACTTGATCTGGGTAATAGATCATGCGTAGATGGCGAGGCACATCTTTATTACAATGTGGACATGCCTAGTGCCCGATAGCTGAGGCTTTCATGTTGTCAGGCTTAATGCCTTTATTAGTGATGATATCATCAACCAATGTCAGCCCAGTGACTCCAGATTAACATTTATTTTTATTGCGTTTCAAATTGCTTCTATTAGTCACTTAAAATAATTTCCAAAGAGTAATGTCATGTTCCTCTTTTGTCAAATCCCATACCATCATATATCCATTGATGTGTCAAAACCATTATTTTACTCATCTATCATATAGATGGTATTGTGATATCTTCCAGGGACCCCAACTATATACAATCTATATTAACTACTTGGAGGAAGGGACTGAGTGTAACATAGTCAAGTTTGCCGATGATACAAAGATGCGAAGAAAAGCAATGTGTGAGGAGAACACAAAAAATCTTCAAAAGGATGTAAACTGGCTAAGTGAGTGGGCAAAAATTTGGCAGATGGAGTATAATGTCGGAAAGTGTGAGGTCATGCACTTTGGCAGGAAAAATCAAAGAGCAAGTAATTATTTAAATGGAGAAAGATTGCAAAGTGCTGCAGTACAGCGGGACCTGGGGGTACTTGTGCATGAAACACAAAAGGATAGTATGCAGGTACAGCAAGTGATCAGGAAGGCCAATGGAATCTTGGCCTTTATTGCAAGGGGGATAGAGTATAAAAGCAGGGAAGTCTTGCTACAGTTGTACAGGGTATTGGTGAGGCCACACCTGGAATACTGCGTGCAGTTTTGGTTTCCATAGTTATGAAAGGATATACTTACTTTGGAGGCAGTTCAGAGAAGGTTCACTAGGTTGATTCTGGGGATGAGGAGGTTGACTTATGAGGAAAGGTTGAGGAGGTTGGGTCTCTACTCATTGGAATTCAGGAGAATGAGAGGTGATCTTATCGAAACGTATAAGATGATAAGGGGGCTTGACAAGGTGGATGCAGAGAGGATGTTTCCACTGATAGGGGAGACTAGAACTAGAGGGAATAATCTTAGAATAAGGGGCCGCCCATTTAAAACTGAGATGAGGAGAAATATCTTCTCTCAGAGGGTTGTGGATCTGTGGAATTCTCTACCCCAGAGAGTCATAGAATAATTTTAAGGTGGAGATAGACAGATTTTTGAACAATAAGCGAGTGAAGGGTTATGGGGAACAGTCAGGGAAGTGGAGTTGAGGCCAAGATCATATCAGCCATGATCGTATTGAATGGCGGAGCAGACTTGATGGGCGAAATGGTCTACTCCTGATCCTATTTCTTATGTTCTTACGGTTCTTATAAGTAAAACCAAAGGGAAGTCAAAAGAACTATTGAAAGTGCATACTTTTTAACTTAGCCAGAATTGTTGTAACGTTGTGCTACCTTATGGTCAATTCATACTCAAAACTCTGTTATGCACGCTCAGCAAGAAAGACTCCCTTCAGGAGTCCAAGGTCAGAATTTAACCACTTTTGTTTCTTTCAGGTGCATTTTTATAAATTTGAGAATGACTTAATCAAATGTTTTGCATTATAATTTTTTTCTAGAATTTCCCAATGAGTTGGAGCACTGCAACTTTTCTTTTTATTAGCCTTGTTTGAAGAACATTTGCAATGTTACTGTTCCTTTATTCAAAAATTACTAAATGATTTGATCCAGTCTGTTGATTCATCCATCTTCTTTATGATGTCTAAATCCAGAATTTCCCCCTAAATAGCGTGTGGGTTTGGAGCGTGGAGGCAGTTCAATTGTTAAAAATGGGATTCCCAACCTGTTCCCACCGCCAAACTAACTGTCATGTATTTCACCATCTTGCAATGACTGTAAGTATGTAACTGTAACTCATGCATAATGTACCCTTGTAATGCACACCCTGACCACAGGGAGTGAGCTCCTCACCTGGGCTTCCAGTTATAAAAGGGGAGGTCCCACCCAGGATCAGCACTCTTTAGTCCTGGGAATAAAGTGAAGGTCACAGAGTGACCGTGTCTGATATATCCATGCTTCGCGTGAGTTTGTAACAAGGTGCAGAGACACTACCTCTGGCGATGAGAAATGGGAATCATCGAACCACGAGGATGGCCACCGGCAGCACAGAGGAACGCTGCTGTGTGGGTGAGGACTGGAAAGACTCCAGCAGAGCTTTGTCACAAAGGACTGGCTGGAAGAGGCAACGACTGACAAGCGGAGGGTGCATCTACTGACCAGCTGTGGTCCACAGGTGTATGCGCTAATCAAAGACCTGCTCGCACTCAAAAAGCCAGCGGACAAGTTCTTCGAAGAGCTCAGCCAGCTGATCAGTGAGCATCTCAAGCCGGCAAGTAGCGTACACCTGGCCCGGCACCGGTTCTACTCTCACCTCGGACTTTGTGGCAGAACTGCGGCATTTAGCCAGTTTCTGTAAGTTCTCCGATGCCTGCAGGGGGGAGATGTTAAGGGACTTTTTCAGCGAGGGCATTATTCATGCCGGCATTTTCAGGAAGTGCATAAAGACTATGGATTTGACTTTAGAAGGGGCGGCGTTGATAGCTCAGAACTTTATGGAAGGGGAAGAGGAGACCAAGCTAATCTACACACACAGCCCTGGTTTTAAAGTTGCGTTGAACCAGGGAATCAATGTTATAAAAATGACACAGAACCCCACAGGCAGGCAAGGGCAATTCGACACCGTCCAGGCAGGCAGGCAAGGGCAATTCGACACCACCCAGGTAGCAACAAGTTCCTGGCAACAGGGACAATGGAAAGGGGATCGGCAATTCACGCCATCACGAGGAACAATACATTCTGTGATGGGGCAATTAACATCCCCCATCAGAGTGCTTAGAAACAGCCAAAGGGCCATCAGAGAGGAATGCCTGGGAATAGTCCTTTTGTTAACAGCAATCTCAGCTCATGTTGGAGATGTGGAAGCAGACACACTGCAGAAATCTGTAGGTTCCAACTTTACACCTGTAGGATTTGTAATGTCAAGGGACACCTAGCCAGGATGTGCAAAAAGGCAGTAGCAAGGCTAGTCTGCAAGACAGAGGAACCAGACGAGGGGTCTGAAATGGAGGATGAGGCCTGGGGAACAACCATGGATGTTGAAGTTCAGCGAGTTCATGTGGCTGACGTCCACAGCTCATACACTAAAATGCCACCCATGATTTTGAAAGTCTTACTGAATGGCGGTGCACATGGAGCTGGATACAGGAGCTAGCCAGTCACTCATGATTGCCCAACAATTTGAGAGACTATGGCCACACAGAGTTAGAAGGCCCAAATTGGAACGCATTGAGTCGCAGCTACATACGTACACCAAAGAGATCATCCCAGTGCTGGGCAGTGCAAACTTGGTGGTAACGCATAATGGATCACAGAACCGGCTGCCACTCTGGATTGTTCCGGGAAATGGCCCCGCGCTCTTGGGGAGGAGTTGGCTAGCTGAGATGAATGGGAAATGGGGGGATGTGCATGCCATTTCATCTGTGGAGCGAAGTTCATGCTCACAGGTATTGCAAAAATTCGAGTCACTCTTTCAACCCAGTGTCGGAACGTTCAAGGGCATCAAAGTAGTGATACACATCACTCCGGACATCAGACCAGTGCACCACAAAGCCAGAGCGGTGCCGTACGTGATGCGTGAAAAAATTGAAAGTGAACTGGACAGGCTGCTCAGAGAGGGCATAATTTCGCCCGTTGAATTCAGTGACTGGGCAAGTCCCATTGTTCCCATCCTCAAAGCAGATGGCTCGGTTAGGATTTGTGGCGACTACAAAACCACTATCAACCGAGTGTCACTGCAAGACCAATACCCGCTCCCGAGAGCAGAGGACCTTTTTGTCACACTGGCAGGTGGCAAGCTGTTCATGAAGCTGGACCTCACCGGCCTACATGACTCAGGAACTGGCTGAAGAATCCAAGTTTCTGACCACCATCACGACACACAAAGGATTATTTGTTTACAATAGGTGCCCGTTTGGCATTCGTTCAGTAGCGGCTATCTTTCAGTGAAACATGGAAAGCTTGCTCAAGTCCATCCCTGGAATGATCGTGTTCCAAGACGACATCCTTATAATGGGTCAAGACACTGAGGAACATCTCCGCAACCTGGAGGAGGTGCTACGCCGATTGGAACGGGTAGGCTTGCGGTTGAAAAAGGCCAAGTGCGTGTTTTTGGCCCCAGTGGTCGAGTTCCTGGACAGGAGGGTTGCCACAGATGGGATCTGGCCTACTGAATAAAAAACTGAGGCGATTTGCCAGGTGCCCAGGCCCGGCAACACGTTGGAGTTGCGATCATTCCTGGCACTCTTGAACTATTTTGGGAAATTCTTGCCGAACTTAAGCACATCGTTGGAGCCGTTACACATGCTCCTGCATAAAGGTTGTGAATGGCTTTGTGGGTATGTCAAGTACGGGCTCTCAATAAGGCGAGGAACCTGCTGTGTTCCAATAAATTGTTGACTTTGTATGACCCTTGTAAAAAAACTGGTCTTAACATGCGATGCGTCATCCTACGGGGTTGGGTGTGTGTTGCAGCAGGGTAACGATGATGGCCGACTCCAACCGGTGGCTTACGCCTCCAGGGCGCTCTCCCAGGCAGAGGGTGGATACGGCATGGTCGAGAAGGAGGCAGTCGCGTGTGTGTACAGTGTGAAAAAGATGCACCAGTACCTTTTCGGTAGATAGTTCGAGCTAGAGTCGGACCACAAGCCGTGAACATCCCTGTTGTCCGACAGCAAGGCTGTCAATGCCAATGCGTCATCTCACATACAGCGATGGGACCTCACGCTGGCTGTGTATGACTACACCATACGGCACCGGCCAGGCACCGAAAATTGCGCTGACGCGCTCAGCAGGCTCCCACTGGCCACCAGTGAGGGGGCGTCGGAGCAGAGCACCGGGATGCTCATGGCCGTTGAGGCTTTTGACGCTGCGGGCTCCCCCATAACAGCCCGCCAGATCAAATTCTGGACCAACAGGGACCCCCTCCTATCCAATGATAAAGAAATGTGTCCTGACTGGGGACTGGGCGCCCGCACACAGGGCGTGCCCCGAGGAAGTCAGGCCGTTTCAGAGATGGCTGGATGAATTCTCCATCCAAGCCGACTGCCTGTTATGGGGCAGCCGGGTAGTCATGCCCCCGAAAGGAAGGGAAGCGTTCATCAGGGAACTCCACAGCGAGCACCCTGGCATCGTGTTAATGAAGGCCATTGCCCGGTCACACGTGTGGTAGCCGGGGATTGACTCAGACCTGGAACACTGGGTTCGCAGGTGCACGACGTGTGTCCAGCTGGGCAATGCCCCCAGGGAGGCCCCACTCAGCCCGTGGCCCTGGCCCACTAGGCCATGGTCACGTATTCACGTGGACTATGCGGGCCTGTTCATGGGAAAAATGTTCCTGATCGTTGTCGATGCATACTTGAAGTAGATCGAGTGCATCATATTGAACTCGTGCATGACATCCATCACTGTGGAGAGTCTGCGTACGGTTTTTGCGACCCACGGCTTGCCGGACATCCTGGCCAGCGATAATGGCCCGTGTTTTACCAGCTATGAATTCCAGGAGTTTATGTCGGGCAATGGGACCAAGCACGTCCGGACAGCACCGTTCAAGCTGGCCTCCAATGGCCAGATGGAACGGGCGGTCCAAATCATAAAGCAGGGCATGCTACGCATCCAAGGCCCCTCCCTTCAGTACCGCCGATCGCGCCTCCTGCTGGCCTACAGATCCCGGCCGCACTCGCTCACGGGAGTCCCGTCAGCGGAACTCCTCATGAAATGCACGTTCAAGACGCGGCTGTCCCTTATTCACCCAGACCTGGCAGACATTGTTGAGGGCAAGCACCAGTCCCAAACCAAGCTCCATGGTCGAGGCTCAAGGGAGAGGTGTATAGAAGTAGATGATCCGGTATTTGTTCTCAACCATGCTTTGGGACCCAAATGGCTTGAGGGCACCGTAATTGGCAAAAAAGGAAACAGGATCATGGTGGTCAGACTAAACAATGGGCAGATATGCCGCAAACACTTGGACCAAGTAAAGACAAGGTTCGGTGCAGACACGGAGGAACCAGAAGAAGAGCACGGTGAGTTAGCACCCATACCACTGCCAGCGCACGAGAAACAAAGACAGCCCTCAGCATGCACAATCCCTGTGGCCAGCCCGGACAGGCCGGAATCACCTCAAGTGACAGAGACGCATGCTGAGGCTCAGCCACCAGAGCCACAACTGCAGCACTCCACGAGAGAGCGCCGACCACCCGATAGACTTAACCTCTGAAACTAAAAGACATAAGGGGGGAGGTGATGTTGTGTATTTCACCATCTTGCAATGAGTATAAGTATGTAACTGTCACTCATACATACTGTACCTGTACCCTTGTAATGCACACCCTGACCACAGGGAGTGAGCTCCTCACCTGGGCTTCCAGGTATAAAAGGGGAGGTCCCGCCCAGGATCAGCACTCTTCAGTCCTGGGAATAAAGTGAAGGTCACAGAGTGACCGTGTCTGATATATCCATGCCTCGCGTGAGTTTGTAACAAGGTGCAGAGACACTACACTAACCACTTCCGATTTTAACAGAGGCGGGACGGGGGCGGGATGGTGGTTAGGGGGGGGGGCAGCAACCAACCCGCTTTCAGGGGGCAGTATGTAATTTAAATATGATAATGAGGCTGGGAGCCTCTTTTTTCACTCCTATTTTGAATTTAACTGCATGTGGACGGATTTCACACAATTGGTGAAACCTCGCAGTTTTATAGAGGCGGGGACTGCTGCATCCAGGAGGTAAATGTCTTTATTTCCTAGATTGATGGGTCCCTACTAAAACATTCCCGGCAGTTGGAGACCATTCACAAGGCCTCCGAACCCCACCATAAGGTTTCCCGCCCTCCCCACCCCACTGATGATGGTGAGGCCGGCCACCTTCCTCCGGTGGCCAACCCCAATCCTCTCTCCCCCTCCCCGCCAATCCCTGACCTCACTGATTCCCAGCTGACCCCCACCCGCCGATCCTCCAACCCCTACCACCGCCGATCCCCGACTGCACCCCCGTGGCTCCCTTGCTGATTCTACAATCCCACCCCCACAGGTCCCCAACTGTGACTCCCCCCTCCCCCCCCCCCGCCAAGGCTCCGGCCGATCAGCCCCCCCCACCTCGGCAACCTGTGCCTCGTGATCCCCGATCCTCCATTGCTGATTTCCGACACACGGACTCCCACCCCCCGCAATCTCTCCCCCGGACCGACGCCTTTCTCCCTCTCCGCAGCTGCAGGACTACCCACCTGCAGCCAGCCAGTCTCTCAATCTGGCTGGATGCGGGTGGGAATCCGAGGCCACACATGCAAATCAGCCCCTGCCGTTAAAATCGGCAGGGCCTGCAGGAAACCCGGGAGATTGGATTTCCTGCCTGCCTCAGAACTCTCTCCCCCCGAAACTCGCCTACCTGGAGAACATTCAAACAGTACTTTTCTGCATTGGTTGATTCCTGGGGCTATCAATCGGTTTATCAATCGCAATCTAATGTACCCCAGGCAAATAACCCAATTGTTCAGAGAGATCCTTACATTTCTGTACCAATATTCTGCACCACATTTAATTTTGACTCTTTACTGAGAGTTTTTTTTAACTAGATAAAGCTTTTATTGAAAAGTTTTTCATTAGACCTCGCATTATGTGCACACCTTTCAATGGAAATGGAATGAGCCATTTTCTAAAATGGATGGCCAACCCACAGAGTTGGATTTACGCCTGGATGGTACATTTAAAATCAAACCCCTTATGGCACTCATGCAAATGACAACTTACATCTGGTGTCCTGACATGTGGCACTGACATCACACCTTCCATTCACTTCCGCATCTGCTCCTGACTATCCTGTCGCTTACATTTGAGCCTTGTGCAATTTAGTTTCATTGGGGCCAAGTTTTGGCCTGAGTTGCTCCTGTTTTTTTGGAGCAACTGGTTTAGAATGAAGTATCTTAGAAATTTGAATTTTCGGCATTTAGTTTGCTCCAGTTCTAGTCAGTTAGAACAGTTTCACTTTGGAACAGAATTTTGTTTTCAAAAGGAGGTGTGTCCGGCCACTTACGCCTGTTTTCAAAGTTTAGGCAGTGAAAACTTACTCCAACCTAACTTAGAATGGAGTAAGTGAAGATTTTTGAAAAAACCTTGTCTACACTTTAGAAAATCAGGCGTAGGTTACAAATTAGGCGTAGGAAACGAGGGGAGGGGGCGGGGGGGTAAGGGAAGTCATTAAATTCTACAATCAATCCTTAGTTATACTTATACAAATATTATACAAATAAATCCAACCTGAATAAAAATTTATAAGCAAAGAAAAGATTAAATAAACCTACCTGTGTGAAACAGCAGCAGCCTTCGAGCTGCTGTGCTTCAGGCAGGCCTTTCATGTTGGAGACAGGCAGGGGTGTGACGTTAGTGTCTCGACGGCACCCCCAACACCGGACAGACGTGAGGCCATTCGGCCATGGGATAGTAGCGGCGTCAGTGGCTGGCCGGCAGCCGAAGAATCAACATCTGACACACGCAGCTCTTTATGGTGCTTGAGGCCATTCGGCCACGCTTTAGGGGCGGCGTCAGTGGCTCGACGGCAGCCAAAAATACAGCAGCAGCCATCGAGCTGTGAGGGGGACTGAGGCCATTTGGACAGGGAGAGGCAGCCATATCGACAGTTTTATATTTAAGTTTGCAGAATGGGTGCTGCATTGTCAACACCACATATTATGCAATGGTTTGCCATCAATTCAATGCATAGGAGAGAATTAATTAGAGCTCACTGCACCAGGAACGTCGTAGCCAGTAGGTTGATGGGCAGGAGACCTTACCCACATCGACAATATCGAGCCAGGCGCTCGTACCTGGACATGAGCGAGGCTGATTGTGTGAAAAGGCTGCGTTTTCGCAGAGAAGTTGTCACTGAGATCTGTGATATGGTGAGAGCAGATTTGCAGCCCAGGAGCAGAAGGACAACTGCCCTATCTGTTGCAGTGATGGTAACAGCTGCACTTTCTTTCTATGCCTCAGGATCGTTTCAGGCTACAACTGGAGATGTGTGTGCCATCTCTCAACGTGCAATACACGCGTGCATTTACCAGGTCATGGCTGCACTTTATGCGCGAAGGGATGACTTCATCAATTTCCCAATGAGTGCACAAGCGATCCATGAGAGGACTGTGGGCTTTTTTTGGATTGCCGGCTTCCCAAAGATACAGGGCTACATTGATTGTACCCACATAGCCTTGCGAGCACCTGTGAAGGAATCTGAGCAGTACCGAAATAGGAAAGGTTTCCACTCTATCAATGTGCAGCTCGTGTGTGACGACAAGCAGCGCATCATGTCAGTCGATGCGAGGTACCCTGGCAGCACCCACGATGCGTTCATCCTACGCGACAGCATTATATCTAACATGTTTGAGCAGCAGCCAGAAGGGCAGAGCTGGCTACTGGGAGACAAAGGGTACGGCCTGACCACCTGGCTCATGGCGCCCCTACGCGTGACACGGACAGAAGCTGACCGTCAATACAACATGGCGCACATTGCGACGCGCAGCATCATTGAGAGGACCATTGGCATATTGAAACAGCGATTCCGATGCCTGGAACATTCCGGAGGACAGTTGCTATACTCTCCTCAGATTGTCGGTCACTTCACTGTTGTGTGCTGCATGCTTCATAACTTAGCTATCATGAGGCAGCAGGAGCTGGTAGTGGGACCAGAAGACCTACGAGAGGGTCCAGAGCATGATGATAGTATTATGGAAGAGCAGGATGTGGATGATAACGACGATCAGGAAAGCATGCAAGTGCCTGATGCCGGAGCACGAGGTCGGAGGAGGGCCGTCCATCGTGCCCCTTTAACGATTGCTCGAGCCTTGCACCAGCAGCTCATCCGTGAACGCTTCAACTACTGATGCCTGAGGGCTCTGCGACCACTTTTGCGCATGGACATGTTTATTCTTTGCAGTTGTTCCTACGTTGTGTTGTGTTAATGGAACATGAAACAGTTTTAATGAAAAAATATTTTATTGAAAAGTTAACGTCACTGTAATAAAATATTTGTTGTATCAAACTATCCTTTTAATATAACTCTTGAAGATCACTTATAAACTTGTAAAGTTACAAAAGTTACAAAACAATTTCTATGTGAAAATTTTACACTCTAAGATCACTTACACTTCAAGATCACTTTTTAGATGCAAAATTAAATAAGTTACAGAATGTGAGAGCATTTACACTATAAGATCACTTGAAAACCCTGAGATCACTTATATGTTGTAAAGTTACAAAACTTACAAAACAGTTTCAATGTGAAAAATCTTACACTCTGAAGAACACTTAAACTTCAGGATCACTTTTTAGGTGCAAAATTAAATAAGATACAAAAAAATGTGAGAGCATTTACACTATAAGATCACTCAAAAACCATAAGATCCCTTATAAGTTGTAAAGTTACAAAACTTAGAAAACAATTTCAATTTGAAAAACGCTACTACAGCTACATCAAGAACAAGAACAAAAGCAGCAAAGAAAGGCTGCAACCATGTCTCATCCACATCTCAGTGAATGTTCACATCCTCATGGGGTGTCATTTGATTGGCTGGGCTGTGTGCCCTTATTGCAGCACCTCAACCAGGCCCTCCCTGACGGCCTGTGCCGACACTTGCATGCCCTCCCTGACGGCCTGTGCCGTCACTTGCATGCCCTCCCTGATGGCTTGTGCCGTCGATTGCACTCCCTCGGACATTCCCTCCCTAAGTTCCCATGTCATTACTGCTATTTCTCCCGTCAGGACCGTCAACTCTTCACCTACTGCACTGACGCCACCGATGAGTGATCAGGTAAGCTCATTGGTCTCCATACCCAATGCCACAACCTGAGTCGCATCTGTTGCACGCTGCATCTCAGGAGAGCGTGTCTCCAATCTCCTTCTCCTCTACCTGGGTCTGCCACGTGGTACCACTACACAGGGAGGCACAGGCTGGGACTGTGGGACGCTCTGTGTTCCAGAAGGCAGAACTAGAGGGAGAGGCTCGGGCTGGGATGGTGGGGCGCTCGGTATTCCAGACGACAGCACTCGAGTGCGAGCCGTGGGCTGGGATGTTGGATGAATGGGTATAAACTGCTCCATGATATCAGCAGCAACACTGAGACCCGCAGCGTTGGAATCAAAACCATAGTAGGTGGAACCAGAACCTATGCGAGAGGGAGGCGCAGGCTGGTAGTGCACTGACTGTAGAATGCTGCATTATACCAGCAGCACCACTGGAACCCGCAACATCGGAAGCGAAAGCATGGAAGGTGGAACCAAGACCTATGCTAGGGGTTGAAACTCTGATGCCCCTTGATGGGGGCTCATAAACATTAATTTGGAAGCTCTCCCCTGCAGACATTTCAGTCATCGCCACGAGCATCCAGTCTGGTTCGTCCGCAGCTGGTTGTACTGGTTCTTGTTCTGTACCCTCAGGATCCTCAGGGTTGGCAGCAACATCATCATCATCATCATCATCATCATCATGTTCTGCAAAATACATCAGAACAGTCAAATGCTTAACAGCAAGGGAGGGGGCCAGATGGGTGGCATGAGTACTCTCACACATAGCAGGTTAGGCAGCAGGTCGATTTAAAGGGCCACGATGCATTTTCAGGACTTACCCTCTTCCTCGCGTGCGGGCCCAGCTTGTGCTGTACCGATTGCTTTTCTCCATGTACAACTCATCATAGCAGCTACCCTTTGTTCCAAGGGTGTCAGTGGATGCAGATTGGGTGTGCCTCCTCCTGTCCGAGTTGCCTCCCTTTTGTTGTGGGCCAATTTCTTCTGCAAAGAGTAAAATGTAACTTTTTACAGAGTGTGTCAGTCTGCAAGGTGGGACATACAGATAGCCAGGTTATACTTACGATTAAATTAAAAATGGGAAATATTACTTGCACTAACTACTTGACCAAGGTCGTGCCATTTCTTTTTACACTGACTTCCAGATCTCCTGGTATGCACCATTGCGCAGTAATCTTCTGCAACTTGGTTCCAGCGTTTCTTCATTTCTTTTAGTGGCACTTTTATGCGACCTCTGTTGCTGGTATCTAGCTCCTGCCATCTCTGCTCAATTACGTTGACTAATATCTCTACTTTCTCATGCAAGAAATTCTTTGTTCTTGGTGGACGTTGATCCATTGCAAAGTTGAATTGACACTCTTATTTCTCAAAACACACAGTCCTTAATTTGCATGCACCAATGCAGCACCGGTTCTGCAAGTTTAGCAGTGAAAAGCTGAACTCACTGATTTCAGCAGGTGATTTATTCAACAGTGTTGCTAAAAGCATTCCCTCACACACAAAAATATCACAAAAATTAAATTACAAGCCTTTCCAGGGGTCCAAGAGACAAATCTTCACTTTTTCTCCAGTCCCTTTAAAAATGGCCGAGTGCCAATGTTTGTTTGACACTGTGCGTGCGCGTACGCTCCAACGCGCACGCGCAGGGTTGCCGGCACGACGTTGGCTCATTTACATTAGACCCAACCCCCACTGCTGACAGAATCGGCGCGAGTGTTTGGCTCCGCCCCCCGCTGTGAAGAGCGCACCGCGCCAAGCAGAGATCGAGCTCCAAGGAGCTGGAGAATGTCGCAGATTTTTTTTCATGCGACCTTTAGGCGCGAAGAACAGGCGTGCAGCTCGGGGCTGTGCTGTTTTCAGTGCGGCCGGAAACTTGGGGCCATTGTGTGATCTCAATCAATTGTGCTCCTGTATCCAATTTAAATTGTATGACTGTCCCATATACTGTTAATAACATCACTTCATATTTCCCATTGGTTTGATTTGCTATTATATTTACATAACAATTCTCAAGTAATCTTTTTCTTCATTGTGCACACATGATTCTTGCCTCTTCTACAATTTGTAACATTGTATATAATTATTACTTTAGTATTTTAATACATGCTTTCCTAAAAATAATTGGGCTCCAAACTTTACATCGAATTTATAGTACAGAAACAGGCTGTTTGGCAAAACTTGTCCGTGCCAGTGTTTATGCTCCACATATGCTTCCTCCCATCACTCTTCATCTACCACCATCAGCATATCCTTCTCGTCACTTTTCCCTCAAGTACATATTTAGTTCCACATTCTAGCCATTCTCTGGGTAGAAAAGTTTCTCGCGAATTACTGATTGGATTTATTAGTGATTCTCTGATATTTATGACCTCTAGTTTTGGATTCTTTACCCCGACAAGGTATTCAGCCATTTAGGCAGACTTCCACCACAACTCCAATGGGGGTTTTGCACTTTGGCCCAGAAATAAGCTGGAATCTGGGAATGTCCAAGTGTTTTGATAAGGGGTCAGGAGGAAGCAGGCAAGCCTTCCCCACAGGAATTTTAACTTTTAAACATAAAGGTTTAGGATGCTTGTTTTCAGGACCTGCTCTGCTGATGCAGGTGCCTGACACATGCATCAGCTATTCACCTGTTTCCTGAGTCTGCCACTCCAGAGCAGGCAGAAACCTTGCCAAAACTGCATAAACTGAGCTGAGCCTGGGAAATACTCCGAGGTCAGCAGCTCAATCTTTGGGCACACGGACTTCTGGCCTTGCTGTACTCATGAAGGCACAAGAGAAAAATCCAGGATGAAAACTCCAACTTGCAGACTGACCTGGTTCTAACCAATTGTTATTAAAAAACAATGATACTTATTGGTGTTGTGGGGAGCAGGGTCCTGAAAATCCAAATTGGAAGTGTTATGTCTCAAATGAAGCAATGTGACTGAGTATTGTAGACTTGAATAAGTGTTACCTGAGTCTCTTTATTCTGACTCCAGAGTGCTGGCACAGCATGGGAGGTCTGCTGAAATACAGTGCTCCCAAGGGATGCTGGGATCCTTTGGGACTCCAATAAATGCGCCCTCTGGTGGTGGTAGAATGCTGGTTACAAGGTGTTGCATACATAACATCACTCCCCCCACAAAGTCAATAGTAGACTTATTTACAGTGTCAGATGATCTGGAGCTTTCCGTTCCCTCGTCGATCATCTCGGTACAAACACAGGTGCAGGTGAGTTGGTTGGGCCTTCGCTGGTCTGCTGCACAGCTGGCCTTGCTGAGCTGCTGGGGATAATGAGTTTAGCTTTGTGGTTAACCATGATGTCGGTTGCCACTTGTGTGTATATCGGAGGGTTGAAGTTGGTGGTGTCCTCTTCAGGTTGCTCGTGGATGTCTGTGAATCGCAGTTTGGTTTGGTCCAAATGCTTTCTGCAAGTTAGTCCATTTGCAAGTTTGACCTCAAACATCCTACTCCCTTCTTTGGCTATGACAGTGCCAGCAAGGCATTTGGGACCATATCCATAGTTGAGTACAAATACAGGGTCATTGACTTCAATATCGCGTGTCAAATTTGCGCTATCGTGGTTCATGCTTTGTTGATGCCGCCTGCCCTCGACATGATCATGGAGATTAGAGTGGACTAGAGAGAGCCTTGTTTTGAGTGCCCTTTTCATAAGCAGTTCGGCAGGGGGAACCCTGGTGAGCGAGTGAGGTCTTGTGCGATAGCTGTGCAGGACTCAGGACAAGTGGGTCTGCAGGGAGACTTCTGACATGCGTTTCATGTTTTGCTTGATGGTTTGGACTGCCCGTTCTGGCTGGCTGTTAGATGCGGGCTTGAACGGGGCAGATGCGACGTGCTTGATCCCATTGCGAGTCATGAATTCTTTGAATTCAGCGCTGGTGAAGCACGGCCCATTGTCGCTGACAAGGTCATCAGGCAGGCCGTGCATGGCAAACATGGCTCGTAGGCTCTCAATTGTGTCAGTGGACGAGCTTACAGACATTAACATTTTGCCAAAAACATTTTGCCTAGAAAAGGGCCAGCGAAGACAACGTGGATCCTAGACCACGGTTTGGAGGGCCACGACCACAAACTTAGCGGTGCCTCCCTGGGTGCATTGCTCAGTTGAGAGCAAGTGTTGCATTGGCGCACGCAAGGCTCCAAAAATGAGTCGATGCCGGGCCACCACACATGGGATCTGGCTATAGCTTTCATCATTACTATGCCTGGGTGGGTACTGTGTAGGTCGCATATGAACGTTTCCCTGCCTTTCATAGGCAAAACCACGCGATTATCCCACAAAAGACAGTCTGCCTGTATGGACATTCCGTCTTTGCGCCACTGGAACGGCTTGATCTCTTCATGCATCTCCGCTGGGACAATGAACCAGCTCCCGTGGAGGACACAGTTTTTTACAAGGGACAGTAAAGGATCCTGGCTGGTCCAGGTCCTGATCTGGCGGGCCGTAACGGGAGACTTTTCATTTTCAAATGCATCCATCATCGAGAGCAAGTCTGCAGGCTGTGCCATTTCCACCCCGGTGGTGGGCAATGGTAGCCCACTGAGAGCATCAGCGCAGTTCTCTGTGCCTGGCCTGTGGCGAATTACATAGTTGTATGCAGACAGCGTGAGCGCCCACCTTTGCTCTCTGAGAATCGTGATATGAGCGGCTTATGATCAGTTTCTGACTTGAATTTAAACCCAAACAGATACAGGTGCATTTTTTTCACCCCGTAAACGCATGCCAGAGCTTCTTTTTCAATCATGCTGTTGGCCCTTTCGACCTTGGACAAACTCCTGGACGCATAAAGGACCGGTTGCAATGTTCCCGATTCATTTGCTTGCTGTAACTGACCCCATACGAAGACGCATCGCAAGCTAGCAGTAAACGTTTAAATGGGTCATACAAAACAAGCAGTTTGTTGGAAGATAACAGATGTCTGGCTTTCTCAAAAGCAGTCTCTTGTGATTTCCCCCAAAGCTAGTCATCTTCCTTGCGTGTCGAGGTTCTAGCAAGGAGCTTAACCCAGGTAGGAAGTTACCAAACTAAATGAGGAATGACCGCAGCTCCATCACGTTCTGTGGTCTCGGCGTGTTCTTGATGGCCTCCGTCTTGGCGTCGGTGGGTCTGATGCCATCTGCCGCGATTCTTCTCCCTAAGTGCTCGACCTCTGGCGCCAGGAAAACACACTTCGAGCGTTTCAACCGGAGTCCCACACGATCTAGCCGACTTAGAACCTCTTCCAGGTTCTTCAAGTGTTCGATGGTGTCCCGACCTGTGATCTATATGTCGTCCTGGAAAACCATGGTGCGCGGAGCAGACTTTAAAAAATAGCCGCAGCCAAATGGGCATCTATTGTAGATGAACAGACCTTTGTGCGTGTTGATGCAGCTGAGGCCTTTCGAAGATTCTGCCAGCTCCTGCATCATGTAGGCCGAGGTCAAGTCCAACTTGGTGAACGTCTTCCTTCTGTCGCAAATAGGTTGTCTGTCTTGGGTAGCGGGTACTGGTCCTGCAGCGAAAAACGGTTAATCGTTACTTTATAGTCCCCACAAATTCTGACCGTGCCATTGCCCTTGAGAACCAGAACAATCAGACTGGCCCACTCGCTGAACTCAACCGGCGTGATGCTGTCCTCTCGTTGCAGCCTGTCCAGCTCGATCTTCACTTTCTCTCGCATCATATATGGCACTGCATGTGCCTTGTGGTGGATGGGTCATGTCACCGGGAATCAAGTGGATCTGCACCTTCGCCCCAGAGAAATTTCCGATGCCTGGCTCAAACAACGACGGGAACTTGCTCAAAACCTGGGCACATGAGGCATCGTCGACGTAGAAAAGCGCTCGGATGTCGTGCCAGTTCCAATGGATTTTTCCCAGCCAGCTTCTGCAGAACAGTGTGGGGCCATCTCCTGGTACAATCCATAGTGGTAGTTCGTGCACTGCTCCATCATAGGGGACTTTTACTGCTGCACTGCCAATTACAGGGATCAGCTCTTTAGTGTAAGTTCTCAGCTTGGTATGAATAGGGCTCAGCTTGGGCCTTTGTACCTTGTTGCACCACAGCCTCTCAAAGGCCTTTTTGCTCATGATAGACTGACTCGCACCTGTGGCCAATTCCATGGATACTGGAATTCTGTGCAATTCAACTTTTAACATGATCGGTGGGCATTTCGTGGTGAATGTCTGTACCCCGTACACTTCTGCCTCCTCAGTTCGAGTCTCTAGTTCAGTTTGATCCGTCATGGATCGGTCTTCCTCTGCAACGTGGTGGTTTGCAGGGTTTGCAGCTCGTCTGCACATTCACTGGAGATGTCCCATTGTTCCATAGCCTTTGCACGCGTAGTGTTTGAAGTGGTATTGATGGGCTCGATGATCACCTCCGCAGCGCCAAAAGATGTTAATTGCCTTGCATTCGCACTTGAATGCGGACTCTGAGTCACCTGAGGTCGTGCAGCTGCAGGCGTGTACATTCTGCCATATGCATTCTTGCCTGAAAACGATGTTGCTTTGTGGACAGTACTTGCTGATGCATCTTTATGCTGCGAAGTTTGTTTGGTGTTATCGCTGGTGGACATAAATGCCTGGGCTATCTTTATGGCTTTGCTCAGGTTCGGTGTTTCAATCGTCAATAGTTTGTGAAGGATAACCTCATGCTTAATGCCAAGCACAAAAACATCTCTTAGCATTTTCTCCAGGAATCCACCGAATTCGCAATGTCCTGCAAGGCACCTCAGTTCGGCGACATAGCTCGCCACTTCCTGGCCTTCAGACCGTTGACATTTATAAAATCGATACCTTGCCATCAGAACGCTCTCCTTCAGATTTAAGTGCTCCCGGACCAGCATACACAGTTCTTCATACAATTTGGTTGTTGGTTTCACCGGACCAAGAGGATTTTTCATGAGGCCATAGGTTGTTGCCCCGCAGACGGTGAGGAGGATCGCCCTTCGTTTGGCAGTGCTCTCATTCCCTTCCAGCTTGTTGGCCACGAAGTATTGGTCGAGTCACTTCACGAAGGCTTCCCAGTCATCACCTTCTGAGAATTTCTCCAGGATACCAACAGTTCTCTGCATTTTCACTTGATGGTTCATTATCTATTACTCGTCGCCAGTTCATAAGTCTCAAATAAAGCAATGTGACTGAGTACTGTGGACTTGAGTAAGTGTGACCTTAGTCCCTTTATTCTGACTCCAGAGTGCTGGCACAGCATGGAAGGCCTGCTTATAAATAGTGCTCCCAAGGGATGCTGGGATCCATTGGGACTCCAACAGATGCGCTCTCTGGTTACAAGATGTTGCATACATAACAGGAAGGACAAACTATGGAGTGTTATGAGAGCTTAGCAGAATTTGGAGGCTCTTAATTTTCAACAGTACCAAACCCCAGCATAGCTTCACCCATTTGTTGGTCCTCCAAACTTTTGGGTCTACGTGGAAGCTCCCAGGAGCTGTGTCTATCCTTTCATTGAGGTGTATATGCAAATTAATTCTTTGTCGGAATGAGTTGGATTTCTGGGATGGAAGCCCCCATTACACATTTTTTCCATCAGTATAAGTTAGACGCATATAAATGAGACACACCCTTCTTGGCTGCTGAGCTGGCCAGCAGAAGTGAACGTCTTAAAGATCCTTCTGCCTTAATGGTAAAAAGTTTAAATTTAATGCTCTATGTTTGAATGCAGGAAGCATTCATGGAGGAGGAGTAGGCCATTTGGCCCATCAAGCCTGCTCCGCCATCAATAAGATCATGGTTGATCTGAACATGGACTCAGCTCCACTTTCCTGCTCACTCCCTATCACCCTTTACTCCCTTATCGCTCAAAAATCTGTCTAGCTCCACCTTAAATATATTCAAAGACCCAGCCTCCACAACTCTCTGGGGCAGAGAATTCCATAGATTTACAACCCTCTGAGAGAAGAAATTCCTCCTTGTAAAGTCCTTACTCTACAGCATTAAACCACATGAGGCACATTCCAGGGACAAGGCCACTCGGTGACCTTAACTCTTTATTACAGGACTCCAGAAGTGATGACCCTGCGTGGGACCTCTCTTTATATACCTGTGTGATCAGGTAAGGAGCGTCTCCCACAAATTCAGCCCTCTGGTCAAGGTGTGCATCTGAGTTGAGTGTATACAGTAATACAGTGGTGTTACATTGTAGTTACAAACATGACATCACCTTCTCCCCCTCCCCGCCCAAAGTCTTACTGGGATCATAGGTTCAGTCTTTCAGGTGGTCTACGCTCCCTCGTGGAGCGCCGCCATTGGGGCTCTGGTTGTTGGACACTGACGTGAGTGTCTGTCACCTGTGGTGATTCCGGCCTGTCTGGGCTGACCGCAGGGACTGTGCATTCTTCTGATTGCTCTTGTTGCACGTTCACTGGCGATAGCGTGAGCTCCATCTCATGGTCTTCTTCAGGTTCCTCCGTGTCGATGCTGAACCTTTTTTTTACTTGGTCCAGATGCTTACGGTATATCTGACCATTGTTGAGTTTTACCATGATGATCCTATTCCCCTCTTTGTCAATTACAGTACCCTCAAGCCATTTGGGCCCAGGGCGTGATTGAGGACAAATACAGGATCATTTATTTCTATACATCTCCCCCTTGAATTACGGTCATAGTACTCATTTTGTGACTTGCGCTTGCCCTCAACTATGTCGGTCAGGACTGGGTGGACGAGGGACAACCGGGTTTTGAGTGTCCGTTTCATGAGTAGCTCTGCGGGCGGGATCCCCGTGAGCGAGTGCGGGCGGGATTTGTAGGCTAGCAGGAGACACGATAGGTGGCATTGTCGGGAGGGTCCTTGAATCCTGAGCATACCTTGCTTAAGGATTTGGAATGCCTGTTCCGCCTGGCCATTGGAGGCCGGCTTGAATGGTGCAGTCCTGACGTGGTTGATGCCATTGCCTGACATAAACTCCCGGAATTAATAGCTCGTGAAACACGGGCCATTGTCACTAACCAGGATGTCCAGCAAGCCATGGGTTGCAAAGATCGCACGTAGGCTTTCCACGGTGGTGGATGACGTGCATGAATTCAGGATGATGCACTCGATCCATTTCGAGTTCGCATCTACTACAATGAGGTATATCTTCCCCATGAATGGACCCTGTGTAGTCAATGTGAATGCGTGACCATGGCTTGGTGGGCCAGGGGCACGGGCTGAGCGGGGCCTCCCTGGGGGCATTACCCAGCTGGGCACAGGTCGTGCACCTGCGAACACAGTGTTCCAGGTCTGAAACAATTCCAGGCCACCAAACGTGTGATCGAGCAATGGCCTTCATCATCACAATGCCTGGGTGCTCGCTGTGGAATTCCCTGATGAATGCCTCCCTGCCCTTCTGGGGCATGACTACCCGGCTGCCCCATAGTAGGCAGTCAGCTTGGATGGAGAGCTCATCCATCAGTCTATGGAACGGTCTGACCTCCTCAGGGCATGGTCCTTGTGAGGGCATCCAATCCCCAGTCAGGACACATTTCTTAATCAAGGATAGGAGGGGATCCCTGTTTGTCCAGATTTTGATCTGGCGGGCTGTGATGGGGGAGCCTGCACTGTCAAAGGCATCGACAGCCATGACCATCTCAGCACTTTGTTCAGCTGCCCCCTCAGTGGTGGCCAGTGTGAGCTTGCTGAGCGCATCAGCGCAGTTTTCAGTGCCGGGCCGGTGCCGGATGGAGTAGTCATAAGCAGCCAGCGTGCGAGCCCACCGCTGTATGCGAGCTGATGCATTGGCATTGACAGCCTTGCTGTCTGATAACAGGGATGTGAGTGGCTTGTGTTCTGTCTCTAATACAAACTTCCTACCAAAGAGGTACTGATGCATTTTTTTTACACCATAGACACATGCAAGCTCTTCCTTCTCGACCAGGCCATATCCCCATTCTGCTTGAGTGAGCGATCTGGAGGCATAAGCCACAGGTTGTAGCTGACCCTCAGCATTACCCTGCTGCAACATGCACCCAACCCCATAGGACGATGCATCACAAGTCAGAACTAAATGTTTACAGGGGTCGTACAGGTCAACAATTTGTTTGAACAAAGTAGGTTTCACGCCCGATCAAAAGTCCGTTCCTGACAGTCCCCCCAAAACCAATCTCAACCCTTACGCAGGAGCACATGTAGCAGCTCCAACAATGTGCTCAAGTTCGGCAGAAAGTTCCCAAAATAGTTCAACAGTCCCAGGAATTAACGCAGCTCCGATGTGTTGCAGGGCCTGGGTGCTCATCGAATCGCCTCTGTTTTGGATTCGGTGGGCCGAATCCCATCTGCAGCAACCCTCCTGCCCAGAAACTCTACCTCAGGAGCTAACTACACACATTTAGACTTCTTGAGTCGCAAGCCTACCCAGTCCAGCCAGCGTAGCACCTTCTCCAGGTTGTGGAGGTGTTCCTCGGTATGTCGACCCGTGATGAGGATGTCGTCCTGGAATATGATCGTTCCAGGAATGGATTTAAGCAGGCTTTCCATGTTATGTTGAAAAATTGTGGCTGCTGATCGAATGCCAAATGGGCACCTGTTATACGCATACAGTCCCTTGTGCGTGGTGATGGTTGTTAGTAGTTTGAATTCGTCGGCCAGTTCCTGGGTCATATAGGCTGAAGTGAGGTCCAACTTGGTGAACAGCTTGCCGCCTGCCAGCATGGCAAAAAGATCCTCCGCTCTTGGGAGCTGGTATTGGTCTTATAGGGACACACGATTGATGGTGGCCTTGTCGTCGCCACAGATCCTGACAGAGCCATCCGCTTTTAGAACAGGAATGATGGGGCTCGTCCATTCGCTGAATTCAACAGGCGAGATGATGCCCTCTCACAACAGCCAGTCGAATTTGCTCTCGATTTTTTCCCGCATCACATACGGCACCGCTCTGGCTTTGTGGTGCACTGGCCTGGCATCCGGGGTGATGCGTATCACTACTTTAGTGCCTTTATAAGTCCCGACGCCAGGTTAAAATAGTGACTCAAATTGTTGTTGGACTTGTGAGCATGAACTTCGCTCCACCGAGTACATTGCGTGAACATCCCCCCATTTCCAGTTCATCTAGGCTAACCAGCTCCTCCCCAATAGAGCGGGACCATTGCCCGGGACAATCCAGGGTGGCAGCCGGTTCACTAGCCCATTGTGTGTGACAGCCATCATTGCACTGCCTAGCACCGAAATGATTTCCTTGGTGTAAGTCCATAATTGTGTCTCGATACATTCTAATTTGGGTCCACTGGCTTTGTGTGGCCATAGCTCCTCAAATTGCTGAATGCCTATGAGTGACTGGCTGGCCCCAGTGTCCAGCTCCATGCGTAATGGGATGCCGTTCAACAAAACCCTCATCATCATTGATGGCGTTTTGGTGTATGAACTGTGAATATTCGCTGCATGGACCCGCTGAACCTTGGCATCCATCAATTTGCCCCAAAAGTGATCCTGCCTCACAGAACCCTCTTCTGGTCCCTCTGTCTCATATTTCAGTCTGGTTGCAGGTTTTCTACACATTTGAGCTAAATGGCCACTGAGATTGCAGATTCTGAAGACAAAATGTTGGAATCTGCAAGATCTGGCTGAGTGTTTTCCCCCACACCTCCAGCATGAATTAAAGTTTCCATTGTTGGGGACAAAGGGACTATGGCCAGGATTTCCGCACTGACTGTCCCTTTAACTGCTCTTAAGCACCCTATTAGTGGGTGTCAATGGCCCCATCCTGGGCCGCATTGTCCATTGTGATGGCGTGAACGTCCGTTCAGCCTGCCATTGTCTCTGTTGAGATCCTCCTCTGGGATCTATTGCTGCCTGATAAATGTCAGACTGCCCCTGCCTGCCTGTGGGGCTCTGAGTAGCATTTATGATGTTGACTCCCTGATCCATCGCCTCGTTAGAGGCAGAATTGCGCGCGTAAATCATTTTCATCTCTTCCTCCCCCGCCATGAAAGTTTGAGCCAACAACGCCGCCACTTCCAAGGTCAAGTCCTTGGTCTCAATTAACTTGCGAAAAATTCCCACATGATCGATACCCTCGATGAAGAAGTCCCTTAGTATCTCCCCCCTGCAGGCGTCTGTGAATTTACAGAGGCTGGCCAAACGCCGGAGGTCCGCTACAAAGTTTGATATGCTCTGTCCTTCATGACGTCGGTGGGTGTAGAATCTGTGTCGAGCTATGTGTATGCTGCTCGCTGGTTTGAGGTGCTACCTGATTAATTTTCTGACCTCTTCAAAGGTTTTGTCCGACGGTTTTTCAGGTTCCAGTAAGTCCTTCATGAGCGCATAAGACTTTGGCCCGCAGCTGGTCAGGAGATGAGCTCGTCACTTGTCGGCCATTGTATCCCCTAGCCAGTCTTTAGTTATGAAGCTTTGCTGAAGCCTCTCGACAAAATCGTCCCAGTCTTCCCCAACACAGTACAGTTCCTCTGTGCTACCGGTGGCCATTCTCGTGGGTCATGAATTCCTGTTTCTCATCGCCAATGTAAAGTCCTTAATCTACAGCATGAAACCACACGAGGCACATTCCAGGGACAAGGCCACTCTGTGACCTTAACTCTTTATTACAGGACTCCAGAAGTGATGACCCTGCGTTGGGCCACCCTTTATATACCTGTGTGATCAGGTAGGGAGTGTCTTCCACAAGTTCACCCCCTGTGGTCAAGGTGTGCATCTGAGTTGAGTGTATACAGTAATACAGTGGTGTTACATTGTAGTTACAAACTTGACACTCCTCATCTCAGTTTTAAATGGGCGGATACTTATTCTGAGACTATGCTACCTAGCTTTAGTTTCCCCCATGAGTGGAAATATCCTTTCTGCATCCACCTTGTTGAGCCCCCTCTTTATCTTATATATTTTGATAAGATCACCTCTCATTCTTCTGAAATCCAATGTGTATAGGCCCAACCTATTCAACCTATCTTCATAAGTCAACCCCATCATCTCCAGAATCAACCTCGTGAACCTTCTCTGAACAGCCTCCAATGCAAGTATATCCTTTCTTCAATATGGAGACCAAAACTGTACGTAATACTTTACATATGGCCTTACCAATAACCTGTCGAGTTGAGGCAGGACTTCTCTGTTTTTATATACTATCCCCTTTGCAATAAAGGCCAACATTTCATTTGCCTTCCTGATTACTTGCTGTACCTGCATATTAACTTATTGTGTTTCATGCACAAGGACCCCCAGGTTCCTCTATAATGCAACACTTTGCAATTTTTTTCCATTAAAATTGTAATTTGCTTTTCTATTTTTTCGCTCAAGTGGATAACCTCACATTTTCCCACGTTATACTCCATCTGCCAGATTTTTGCCCACTCACATAGCCTGTCTATATCCCCCTGCAGATTTTTTGTGTCCTCCTCACAATTTGCTTTCCCACCCATCTTTGAATCATCAGCAAACTTGGCTACATTACACATAGTTCCTTTATCCAAATCAGCGAATTACAATTTAAATGGAGGAATGAGAGGTAATTTCATTGAAATGTATAAGATGTTTTTGATTCATTCACAGGATGTAGGGGGATTGACAGAATAGATGCTGAGAGATTATTTCTCCTAGCTGGAGAATCTAGAACAAGCGGCTGGGGATATCTCAGGATAAGGGGATGTCCTTTTAAGATTGAGATGAGGAGGAATCTGTTCACTCAGAGGATTGTAAATCTTAAGAATTCACTACCCCAAAGTGCTGTGGATGCTCAGACATTGAGTGTAGTCAAGGCTGAGATAGATAAAATTTTTGAACTCAAGGTGAATCAAGGGATATGGCGATCATGCGGGAAAGTGGAGTTGAGTTCGGAGATCAGCCATGATCTCTATGGGCTAGATTTTACATTTTTGGGCAGATCGCCCAAAAATGGGCGGTATTTCTGGCGTGTGCGGTAAAAATGGGTTTTCGGATCGCTGGCTTGTCGCTCATTCTTAAAGCCACTAGTCTCCATTTTTTAAATTGGGCATTAGCGCGAGAGATATGAAATGGGCGGTAGCGTTAAATCTCTCTGACCTTCTGCCTTAAAGTGTCGCTGTCCTTAGCAACAGCATGGCAACGCTCGATTCCTGTGATTCAGGGGGTCAAGGATCATTATGACATGCGCAGAAGAGGAGACAGATAGCAAGGGAGCTAAGAGGGAATGAAGGCGTGTGTGGGTGTGGTGTGGCTGCTTTGGGAGGAAGGAGGGAGAGTTTAGAGCTTTAGAGAAAATAGTGAAACAAAAATTAGCTATTACAAGCAAGATATTTGCCCGTATTTGGCCGATAATGGAGGGAGAGGAGGAGGCGTCACAGCACGCTGTGGAGACTGATGATGGCGAGAGCAGTGAGCTGGGAGAGGAGCACATTGGAGGGCGCAAAAGAGTGAGGAGGTTCTCAGACGAGGTAAATACCTCCCTCCTGCAGGAGGTCGAGTCACGCTGGGGTGATTTGACCTAGGGAGGGCGTGGGAAGCCCATACCAGAAGATATGGGCTGAGATAGCAGAGGTGGTCTCGTTGGCGACCAACGAGATGCGTGATGGCACTAATGCCGCAAGTGATGGAACGACCTTGTCGGATCCGCAAGAGTAAGTATTACATTTATTTACGTGTACTTATGTATTTATATAATTTGATTTGTAGCAGTCATGAGTGAATATCAGCAGATGTGAGCCGTTTCACTTTTACCGGGAATGTTGTAGTGAAAGCCTATGGTCACGGTGCATGTCTTTAGCTAAAGAATGATAATTACCATAATAACCATGATTACATCTGTTGGTTATGTGCTGCATCAGTCTCTGTGACAGGACCGAGCAATGATTTCACGCAATTTATGTTCTGTGTTGCTGGACATGTTGACCATTTGATTGTCAATGTTTATAACAGGTGCCCATTTGGCATTCGATTTTTCAACGAAACATGGAAAGCCCGCTTAAATCCATTCCTGGAACGATCGTATTCCAGGACGACATCCTCATCACGGGTCGAGACACCGAGGAACACCTCCACATCCTGGAGGAGGTGCTACGCCGACTGGACCGGGTAGGCCTGGGACTCAAGAAGTCGAAATGTGTGTTTTTAGCCCCTGAGGTTGAGTTTCTGGGCAGGAGGGTTGCTGCACATGGGATTCGGCCCACCGAATCCAAAGCAGAGGTGATTTGATGAGCACCCAGGCTCTGCAACACATCGGAGTTGCGGTCATTCCTGGGACTGTTGAACTATTTTGGAAACTTTCGGCCGAACTTGAGCATGTTGTTGGAGCCGCTGCACACGCTCCTGCGTAAGGGTTGCGATTGGTTTTGGGGGGGACTGTCAGGAACGGGCTTTTGATCGGGCGCGTAACCTACTTTCTTCAAACAAGTTATTGACCCTGTACGACCCCTGTAAAAAATTGGTTGTGTTATGTGATGCATCGTCCTATGGGGTTGGGTGCGTATTGCAGCAGGGCAATGCTGAGGGTCAACTACAACCTGTGGCTTATGCCTCCAGGTTGCTCTCTCAAGCAGAACGGGGATATGGCCTGGTCGAGAAGGAAGCGCTTGCATGTGTCTATGGTGTAAAAAAAATACATCAGTACCTATTTGGTAGGAAGTGTGAATTAGAGACGGACTACAAGCCATTAACATCTCTGTTGTGAGACAGCAAGGCTATCAATGCCAACGCATCAACTCGCACACAGCGATGGGCTCTAACACTGGCTGCATATGACTACTCCATCCGGCACGGGCCCGGCACTGAAAATTGCGCTGACGCATTCAGCAGGCTTCCACTGGCCACCACTGAGGGGGCAGCGGAGCAAAGCGCCGAGATGGTCACGGCTGTCGATGCCCTTGACAGCGCAGGCTCCCCCATTACAGCCCGCCAGATCAAAATCTGGATGAACAGAGATCCCATCCTATCCCTGATTAAGAAATGTGTCCTAACTGGGGATTGGGCGCCCGCACATGGAGCATGATCTGAGGGGGTCAGACCATTCCACAGACGGAAGGATGAGCTCTCCATCCAAGCCGACTGCGTACAATGGGGCAGCCGGGTAGTTATGCCCCAGAAGGGCAGGGAGGCATTCATCAGGGAACTCTATAGCGAGCACCCAGGCATTGTGCTGATGAAGGCCATTGCCAGGTCACACGATTGGTGGCCCGGAATTGATTCAGACCTGGAACACTGTGTTCACAGGTGCACCAAGTGTGCCCAGCTGGGTAATGCCCCCAGGGAGGCCCCGCTCAGCCTGTGGCCCTGGCCCACCAGGCCATGCTCACGCATTTATGTTGACTACGCGGTCCCATTGATGGGTAAGATGCTCCCTATTGTGGTAGATGCGTACTCGAAATGGATCGAGTGCATCATCCTGAATTCATGCACGTCATCCACCACCGTGGAAAGCCTACGTGCGATTTTTGCAACCCATGGCTTGCCGGACTTCCTGGTTAGTGATAATGGCCCATGTTTCACAAGCTACGAATTCCGAGAGTTTATGTCAGGTAATGGCATCAACCATGTCAGGACTGCACCAGTCAAGCCGGCCTCCAATGGCTAGGTTGAACGTGCGGTCCAAATCATTAAGCAAGGTATGCTCAGGATTCAAGGACCCTCCCTACAATGCCGCCTATCGCATCTCCTGCTGGCCTATAGATCCCGACCGCACTTGCTCACGGGGGTCCCGTCCGCAGAGCTACTAATGAAATGCACACTCAAAACTCGGTTGTCCCTCATTCACCCAGTCCTGACCAACATAGTTGAGGGCAAGCACAAGTCACAAAACGAGTACCATGACTGTAATTCGAGGGGGAGATGTATAGAAATAAATGACCCTGTATTCATCCTCAATCATGCCATGGGGCCCAAATGGCTTGAGGGTACTGTAATTGACAAAGAGGGGAATAGGTTCATCGTGGTAAAACTCAACAATGGTCAGATATACCGTAAGCATCTGGACCAAGTAAAAAAAAGGTTCAGCATCGACACGGAGGAACCTGAAAAAGACTATGAGATGGAGCTCACCACATCGCCAGTTAATGAGCAACAAGCAATCAGAAGAATGCACAGTCCCTGCGGTCAGTCCGGACAGGCCGGAATCACCACAGGTGACAGACACTCACGTCAGTGTCCAACAACCAGAGCCCCAACTGCGGCGCTCCACGAGGGAGCATAGACCACCTGAAAGACTAAACCTATGATCCCAATAAGACTTTGGCGGCGGGGGAAGTGATGTCATGTATGTTACCACAATGTATACATTTAACCTAGATGCACACCTTGACCACAAGGGGTGAACTTGTGGGAGACACTCCTTACCTGATCACACAGGTATAAAAAGGGAGGTCCAATGCAGGGTCATCGTCTTTGGAGTCCTGTGCATAAAGAGTTAAGGTCACAGAGTGACCTTGTCACCAGAATGTGCCTCATGTGGTTTCATACTGTAGAGTAAGGACTTTACAACAGCAACGTTCTTTCAGGCAAATCGCTCATTTATGAGCTCCTGAAGTAAGAGTCTTGCAGCTATGTAGCCACCATGGGCCCTTTCATGCGGTCTGGAAGTGGGTGTAGGCATGGTTGCATAGTCAGCCTGATTGTCTGGCTCGAGGTCAGCGTCCAGCCCCTCACCCTCCTCTTCCTCTCACTCCTGAGGTGGACCATTAGTCCCTTCTGGCAATTCTTGTCCCCTCCTGATATGTAGGTTGTGCAGCATGGAGCACATGACCACGACTTGAGCTACCTGGTCAGGGTTGTATTGTCGCTCCCCTCCTGAGTGCTCCAGGCATCTAAAGCGCTGCTTATGCACAGTTATTGTTTTCTGGACCACACAGCTCTGTGGCTCTCATATTGCTTCTCGGCCTCGGGTGAGTGTCACGCCAGGGGTTCATTAGTCAGGTGGCTAGGCCATATCATTTGTCACCAAGCATCCGGCATTACTCTTGTGGCTGACTGGTAAACATGTCAGAGACAGCGCTCTCATGCAGGATATGAGCCTCAATGAAACTGCCTGGATATTTGACATTCACTGCCATAATTATCTGGTTGTGCTCGACAACTATTTGGACCTTCTGGGAGTGAAATCCTTTCCTGTTACGAAAAACCTCTGGGTCCTAAGAAGGTGCCCGCATGGCGATATGAGTACACTGTATTGCTCTATGCACCTTGGGGAACTTAGCAATGCGGTAGAATGCTCCAGCCCTGTCAATCTGAGCCTCCGTGGTCATGGGGAAGCTGATAAGAAAATAAGAACATAAAAATTAGGAACAGGAGTAGGCCATCTAGCCCCTCGAGCTTGCTCCGCCATTCAATAAGATCATGGCTGATCTGGTCGTGGACTCAGCTCCACTTACCCGCCCTCTCCCCGTAACCCTTAATTCCCTTATTGCTTAAAAATCTATCTATCTTTGACTTGAAAACATTCAATGAGCCAGCCTCAACTGCTTCCTTGGGCAGAGAATTCCACAGATTCACAACCCTCTGGGAGAAGAAATTTTTTCTCAACTCGGTTTTAAATTGGCTCCTCCGTATTTTGAGGCTGTGCCCCCTAGTTCTCGTCTCCCCCACCAATGGAAACAACCTCTCTGCCTCTATCTTGTCTGTCACTTTCATGATTTTAAATGTTTCTATAAGATCACCCCTCATCCTTCTGAACTCCAAGGAGTAAAGACCCAGTCTACTCAATCTATCATCATAAGTTAACCCCCTCATTTCTCGAATCAGCCTAGTGAATCGTCTCTGTGCCCCTTCCAAAGCTAGTATATCCTTCCTTAAGTAAGGTGACCAAAACTGCACGCAGTACTCCGGGTGCGGCCTTACCAATACCTTATACAGTTGCAGCAAGACCTCCCTGCTTTTGTACTCCATCCCTTTCGCAATGAAGGTCAACATTCCATTTGCCTTCCTGATTTCCTGCTGCACCTGCAAACTAACCTTTTGGGATTCATGCACAAGGACCCCCAGGTCCCTCTGCACCACAGCATGTTGTAATTTCTCCCCATTCAAATAATATTCCCTTTTACTGTTTTTTTCCCCAAGGTGGATGACCTCACACTTTCCGACATTGTATTCCATCTGCCAAACCTTAGCCCATTCGCTTAACCTATCCAAATCTCCTTGTAGCTTCTCTGAGTCCTCTACACAACCCGCTTTCCCACTAATCTTAGTGTCATCTGCAAATTTTGTTGCACTACACTCTGTCCCCTCCTCTAGGTCATCTATGTATATTGTAAACAGTTGTGGTCCCAGCACTGATCCCTGTGGCACACCACTAACCACTGACTTCCAAACGGAAAAGGATCCATTTATCCCGACTCTCTGCTTTCTGTTCGCCAGCCAATTCTCTATCCATGCTAATACATTTCCTCTGACTCCACGTACCTTTATCTTCTGCAGTAACCTTTTGTGTGGCACCTTATCGAATGCCTTTTGGAAATCTAAATACACCACATTCATCGGTACACCTCTATCCACGATGCTCGTTATATCCTCAAAGAATTCCAGTAAGTTAGTTAAACATGATTTCCCTTTCATGAATCCATGCTGCGTCTGCTTAATTGCACTATTCCTATCCAGATGTCCCGCTATTTCTTCCTTAATGATAGTTTCAAGCATTTTCCCCACTACAGATGTTAAACTAACCGGCCTATAGTTACCTGCCTTTTGCCTGCCCCCTTTTTTAAACAGAGGCGTTACATTAGCTGCTCTCCAATCCGCTGGTACCTCCCCAGAGTCCAGAGAATTTTGGTAGATTATAACAAATGCATCTGCTATAACTTCCGCCATCTCTTTTAATACCCTGGGATGCATTTCATCAGGACCAGGGGACTTGTCTACCGTCAATCCCATTAGTCTGTCTAGCACAACCTCCCTAGTGATAGTGATCATCTCAAGGTCCTCCCTTCCCACATTCCTATGACCAGCAATTTTTGGCATGGTTTTTGTGTCTTCCACTGTGAAGACGGAAGCAAAATAATTGTTTAAGGTCTCAGCCATTTCCACATTTCCCATTATTAAATCCCCCTTTTCATCTTCGAAGGGACCAACATTTACTTTAGTCACTCTTTCCCGTTTTATATATCTGTAAAAGCTTTTACTATCTGTTTTTATGTTTTGCGCAAGTTTACCTTCGTAATCTATCTTCCCTTTCTTAATTGCTTTTTTAGTCATTCTTTGCTGTTGCTTAAAATCTTCCCAATCCTCTAGTTTCCCACTAACCTTGGCCACCTTATACGCATTGGTCTTTGATTTGATACTTTCCTTTATTTCCTTGGTTATCTACGGCTGGTTATCTCTTCTCTTGTCGCCCTTCTTTTTCACTAGAATATAAATCCATCCTATGAATGTACAGGGCCTCCTTGATCTGTCTAATGCAGCGATGGGTGGCATGGTGAGACAGGGGGGAAATCTTGACTGCGGTAGCCCGAAAGGACCCAGACGCATCGAAAGACAATTCCGCAGTGACCTTGACCTCGACCAACACTGATGTCTGATGGCAGGCTGCATATGTGGCCTGATGAGCTCACATATTTCATCGATCACCACCTTGTGGAAGCACAGTCTCTGAAGGCAGGTGTGCTCGGACACGTCGAGGTAAGACCTCTTCTCCCTTTAAGTGCAGGGTGTGTATGGTCTGGACCTCCTCCTCATTCTGGCACGTCTTAAATTGGGCACATAATGATGTGCATCAGACACTGAGCCATTTGCACTCTGCAGCATCTGCGTATTAATCGATGCAGGTTGAGAAATGGCTGGCCCAATTGCAATAAAAGTATAAGCGATTGATCAGAAGCAATAATTTCCCCAATAGTCCAGAATCTGAAAATATGTCTGTTGAGATGGTCACTTCAACTGAGAAGAACTCCAGAATCAATCCAAACTCCCCGAAGTTGAAGCAGCCTTTTGAATGAAACAACCTGCGATTTAAAAAATGGCGCCCACACCGCTGTGATTCGTTCAGAACAGTTCCACTTTTACTGAGTGGTGTTTTGGGTGTGCGATATTGTGGGCGATATGTGTGCGAGGTGGTGAAAGTGACACTGGGCGATCTCCTGAGCGGTAGTTATGGCAAATGTGATCTTTACGACAAAAAAACGTGGGCGGTCGTTATTATTGAATCTTGCCATTAATTATGTGTGGAAAGTAACACTGGGCGATATTATGGGTGTTGATTTCGCCCATTCTGATGATTCCACCCACAAAAAATGGGTGGGCGGTATTATTTTTTCCCGGCATTACGCACATGAGGAAAGTAACGCTTGACAATAAGTGTCCGAAAAATGGGCATCAGTTTCCATTTTGTGGCTAAATGGACGATATCTGAGCATTATACCTCATTTCAGTGGTAAAATGGGCGTTAAATGGGCTTTATTCATGCAAAAAGGTGTCAAATCTAGCCCGTTGAGTGGCTCGAGAGACCGCATGGCCTACTCCTGCTCTTCATTCTTATGTTCTTTTAAAATCTCAGGAATATGGGTGCTGGATTTTTGTCTTCACTGCCTGGGCAGATTAGATCACCAGCCCATTACAGAACGCACCTAATATTCATGACATTAAATTCAATGGAATGAAAATCATGCAGGTTCTGTAAATGGTGGTTGATCTGCCTTGCCAAATTATCACCCAGATTGTGGAGATAAAGTTCTACTGCATGGAAAAAAATGTCAAATTAAAATACACTAAGTTGCAATAAAAAAAAAATGCATAGCCAGTTCCACTTTAAGAGCACGCATCGTGATTCCTTCGCACATGTTCCAAGTGGGAACTGAAGGAAAAAAAGAGGAAACACCCGGAAAATCCAACAGAATTGTGCTTGGTGTTCATTTAAATACTTTTGTATCAAATCTTCAGCCCGACTGGCCCAGAATTTCAGTCAGCGGTGAAGCAAAGACATTCGCTGCTGGCCTTGAAGAAAGCTGGACACAGAGATCTCACAATCTCTGTGGCGAGAAGGTTGCCTTTTTCGACATTCATGTAATGGGGATTTCCTCATGTGTTCTGCTGTGACCTCAACAAGCTGTCTAACCAGTTGATGACATTGCAGAACTCTCACAGACAGGAAATCAGGAAATGAGAAGCTGCTTTTATTTGGACTTTTTAAAATTTTACCGAGAGCAAAATAAAAATTGGAGCGCTCACATGGGGAAAAGGTAGAAGCTGAAATATCACAAACAAATGTAGTTTTTATCATAATGAAAAAAATTGAAACCCGACAAAAATAAAATTAGTTTTTCAGGTCCATAACCATAGAAACATAGAAAATAGGTGCAGCAGTAGGCCATTCGGCCCTTCGAGCCTGCACCACCATTCAATAAGATCATGGCTGATCATTCCCTCAGTACCCCTTTCCTGCTTTCTCTCCATACCCCTTGATCTCTTTAGCCGTAAGGGCCATATCTAACTCTCTTTTGAATATATCCAATGAACTGGCATCAGCAACTCTCTGTGGCAGGAAATTCCACAGGTTAACAACTCTCTGAGTGAAGAAGTTTCTCCTCATCTCAGTCCCAAATGGCCTACCCCTTATCCTAAGACTATGTCCCCTGGTTCTGGACTTCCCCAACGTCGGGAACATTCTTCCCGCATCTAACCTGTTCAGTCCCATCAGAATCTTATACGTTTCTATGAGATCCCCTCTCATCCTTCTAAACTCCAGTGAATAAAGGCCTAGTTGATCCAGTCTCTCCTCATATGACAGCCCAGCCATCCCTGGAATCAGTCTGGTGAACCTTCACTGAACTCCCTCAACAGCAAGAACGTCCTTCCTCAGATTGGGAGATCAAAACTGAACACAATATTCCAGGTGAAGCCTCACCAAGACCCTGTCCAACTGTAGTAAGACCTCCCAGCTCCTATACTCAAATCCCCTAGCTATGAAGGCCAACATACCATTTGCCTTCTTCACCACCTGCTGTACCTGCATGCCAACTTTCAATGACTGATGAATCATGACACCCAGGTCTCGTTGCACCTCCCCTTTTCCTAATCTGCCGCCATTCAGATAATATTCTGCCTTCGTGTTTTTGCCCTCAAAATGGATAACCTCACATTTATCCACATTATACTGCATCTGCCATGCATTTGCCCACTCACCTAACCTGTCCAAGTCACCCTGCAGCCTCTTAGCGTCCTCCTCACAGTTCACACTGCCACCCAGTTTAGTGTCATCTGCAAACTTGGAGATACTACACTCAATTCCTTCATCTAAATCATGATTGTATATTGTAAAGAGCTGGGGTCCCAGCACTGAACCCTCCGGCACTCCACTAATCACTGCCTGCCATTCTGAAAAGGACCCGTTTATCCCGACTCTCTGCTTCCTGTCTGCCAACCAGTTCTCTATCCACATCAGTACATTACCCCCAATACCATGTGCTTTGATTTTGCATACCAATCTCTTGTGCAGGACCTTGTCAAAAGCTTTTTGAAAGTCCAAATACACCACATCCACTGGTTCTTCCTTGTCCACTCTGCTAGTCACATCCTCAAAAAATTCCAGAATATTTGTCAAGCTTGATTTCCCTTTCATAAATCCATGCTGAATTGGACTGATCCTGTCACTGCTTTCCAAATGCGCTGCTATTTCATCCTTAATGATTGATTCCAACATTTTCCCCATGACTGATATCAGGCTAATCGGTCTATAATTATCCGTTTTCTCTCTCCCTCCTTTCTTAAAAAGTGGTGTTACATTAGCTACCCACCAGTCTATAGGAACTGATCCAGAGTCGATAGACTGTTGGAAAATGATCACCAGTGCATCAAATAAACATTTATTTAGTAGTCAATATGCTATTAAAATCCCAGTTACACCTAATCCAACAAGGTTTAACATTTAATGGGGTGTTTATCAGCAATAATTACCACGGCAAAGCCTAAGTTTTTTTCAGTTTCACTGATTTCACTGATTGTCAGATGTGGCGGGTGAGTTGGGGGCCGGCAGGGGGAGAGGGGTAGGTCCATAGTGCACCCAGTGTTGTGGCAAGGAATGATTGACCATAACCTCAAGATTTCCACGTTTAGATGCGCATGCGCTACATCCTGAAGTTGCGGTCAGTTTGAAAGGGGTAATAATGGCGAATGCTGTTAATTTGCCATTAATATCCACCACAAATTCCGGCCAAATGATATTAAGGCACTGAATGGGCAAAGGCATCAGCATAGTAACTGTTAAGTATGGAAGAACTCCACAAGACTGAGTACTGTGAGCTAAAACTGATGTGACCTCAGTCTCTTTAATATAACTCCAGAGTGTTTAAGCAGCATGGTAGGCAACCTTTTATACTCCCTTGCACGAGGTGTGCCGGTGACCCTTGGGCATCCAACAGTTGCACCCTCTGGTGGCAAGTCTTACACAGTTACAATGTTTACATACATAACATCACTCCCCCCAAAGTGTTTGATGCAAATTATTTACAATTTGAGACGATTCGAGGCCCTATGCTCCCTGGTTGATCATCTGAGTTCAAACTCTGGCCTGGGTGAGTTGGTCAGACCATTGCTGCACTGCGGCGTGGCTGGTCTGACAGGACTGTAGGACCTCAAAAGTAGTAATCTCGGGATTGCTACCAATGCCACGTGATAGTCAGAGTAGGAATGAGCAGTGGTGCAGCAGGGAGGGATTCAAATTCCTGGGGCATTGGAACCGGTTCTGGGGGAGGTGGGAACAGTACAAACCGGACGGTCTGCACCTGGGCAGGACCAGAACCAATGTCCGAGGGGGAGTGTTTGCTAGTGCTGTTGGGGAGGATTTAAACTAATATGGCAGGGGGATGGGAACCAATGCAGGGAGACAGAGGGAAACAAAAAGGAGGCAAAAGCAAAAGACAAAAAGGAGATGAGGAAAAGTGGAGGGCAGAGAAACCCAAGGCAAAGAACAAAAAGGGCCACTGTACAGCAACATTTTAAAAGGACAAAGGGTGTTAAAAAAACAAGCCTGAAGGCTTTGTGTCTTAATGCAAGGAGTATCCGCAATAAGGTGGATTAATTAACTATGCAAATAGATGTGAACAAATATGATGTGATTGGGATTACGGAGACGTGGCTCCAGGATGATCAGGGCTGGGAACTCAACATCCAGGGGTATTCAACATTCAGGAAAGATAGAATAAAAGGAAAAGGAGGTGGGGTAGCATTGCTGGTTAAGGAGCAAATTAAGGCAATAGTTCGGAAGGACATTAGCTTGGATGATGTGGAATCTATATGGGTTGAGCTGCAGAATACCAAAGGGCAAAAAACGTTAGTGGGAGTTGTGTACAGACCTCCAAACAGTAGTAGTGATGTTGGGGAGGGCATCAAACATGAAATTAGGGGTGCGTGCAATAAAGGTGCAGCAGTTATAATGGGTGACTTTAATATGCACATAGATTGGGTTAACCAAACTGGAAGCAATACGGTGGAGGAGGATTTTCTGGAGTGCATAAGGGATGGTTTTTTAGACCAATATGTCGAGAAACCAACTAGGGGGGAGGCCATCTTAGACTGGGTGTTGTGTAATGAGAGAGGATTAATTAGCAATCTCATTGTGCGAGGCCCCTGGGGAAGAGTGACCATAATATGGTGGAATTCTGCATTAGGATGGAGAATGAAACAGTTAATTCAGAGACCATGGTCCAGAACTTAAAGAAGGGTAACTTTGAAGGTATGAGGCGTGAATTGGCTAGGGTAGATTGGCGAATGATACTGAAGGGGTTGACTGTGGATGGGCAATGGCAGACATTTAGAGACGGCAAGGATGAACTACAACAATTGTACATTCCTGTCTGGCGTAAAAATAAAAAGGGAAGGTGGCTCAACCGTGGCTATCAAGGGAAATCAGGGATGGCATTAAAGCCAAGGAAGTGGCATACAAATTGGCCAGAAATAGCAGCGAACCCGGGGACTGGGAGAAATTTAGAACTCAGCAGAGGAGGACAAAGGGTTTGATTAGGGCAGGGAAAATGGAGTACGAGAAGAAGCTTGCAGGGAACATTAAGACGGATTGCAAAAGTTTCGATAGATATGTAAAGAGAAAAAGGTTAGTAAAGACAAACGTAGGTGCCCTGCAGTCAGAATCAGGGGAAGTCATAACGGGGAACAAAGAAATGGCAGACCAATTGAACAAGTACTTTGGTTCGGTATTCACTGAGGAGGACACAAACAACCTTCCGGATATAAAAGTGGTCGGAGGGTCTAGTAAGGAGGAGGAACTGAGGGAAATCCTTATTAGTCGGGAAATTGTGTTGGGGAAATTGATGGGATTGAAGGCCGATAAATCCCCAGGGCCTGATGGACTGCATCCCAGAGTACTTAAGGAGGTGGCCTTGGAAATAGTGGATGCATTGACAGTCATTTTCCAACATTCCATTGACTCTGGATCAGTTCCTATGGAGTGGAGGGTAGCCAATGTAACCCCACTTTTTAAAAAAGGAGGGAGAGAGAAAACAGGGAATTATCGACTGGTCAGCCTGACATCGGTAGTGGGTAAAATGATGGAATCAATTATTAAGGATGTCATAGCAGTGCATTTGGAAAGAGGTAATATGATAGGTCCAAGTCAGCATGGATTTGTGAAAGGGAAATCATGCTTGACAAATCTTCTGGAATTTTTTGAGGATGTTTCTAGTTGAGTGGACAAGGGAGAACCAGTTGATGTGGTATATTTGGACTTTCAGAAGGCTTTCGACAAGGTCCCACACAAGAGATTAATGTGCAAAGTTAAAGCACATGGGATTGGGGGTAGTGTGCTGACATGGATTGAGAACTGGTTGTCAGACAGGAAGCAAAGAATAGGAGTAAATGGGGACTTTTCAGAATGGCAGGCAGTGACTTGTGGGGTACCGCAAGGTTCTGTGCTGGGGCCCCAGCTGTTTACACTGTACATTAATGATTTAGACGAGGGGATTAAATGTAGTATCTCCAAATTTGCGGATGACACTAAGTTGGGTGGCAGTGTGAGCTGCGAGGAGGATGCTATGAGGCTGCAGAGTGACTTGGATAGGTTAGGTGAGTGGGCAAATGCATGGCAGATGAAGTATAATGTGGATAAATGTGAGGTTATCCACTTTGGTGGTAAAAACAGAGAGACAGACTATTATCTGAATGGTGACAGATTAGGAAAAGGGGAGGTGCAAAGAGACCTGGGTGTCATGGTACATCAGTCATTGAAGGTTGGCATGCAGGTACAGCAGGCGGTTAAGAAAGCAAATGGCATGTTGGCCTTCATAGCGAGGGGATTTGAGTACAGGGGCAGGGAGGTGTTGCTACAATTGTACAGGGCCTTGGTGAGGCCACACCTGGAGTATTGTGTACAGTTTTGGTCTCCTAACCTGAGGAAGGACATTCTTGCTATTGAGGGAGTGCAGCGAAGGTTCACCAGACTGATTCCCGGGATGGCGGGACTGACCTATCAAGAAAGACTGGATCAACTGGGCTTGTATTCACTGGAGTTCAGAAGAATGAGAGGGGACCTCATAGAAACGTTTAAAATTCTGACGGGGTTAGACAGGTTCGATGGAGGAAGAATGTTCCCAATGTTGGGGAAGTCCAGAACCAGGGGACACAGTCTAAGGATAAGGGGGAAGCCATTTAGGACCGAGATGAGGAGGAATTTCTTCACCCAGAGAGTGGTGAACCTGTGGAATTCTCTACCACAGAAAGTTGTTGAGGCCAATTCACTAAATTTATTCAAAAAGGAGTTAGATGAAGTCCTTACTACTAGGGGAATCAAGGGGTATGGTGAGAAAGCAGGAATGGGGTACTGAAGTTGCATGTTCAGCCATGAACTCATTGAATGGCGGTGCAGGCTAGAAGGGCCAAATGGCCTACTCCTGCACCTATTTTCTATGTTTCTATGTTTCTATGAATGGTGGGTTCATCCTCTTGATTGACAGCGAGGTTGATTGCTGGTTGGGTTTGTGTTGGTGGATCGATGATGTTGATGTCCTCTTCAGGTTGTTCCTAGTTGTCGGTGACCCGCAGTTTGGTCTGATCCAAATGCTTTCTGCACGTTTGTCCATTCAATAGTTTGACTATAAACACTACATTCCCCTCCTTGGCTAAGATAGTGCCAGTGACCCATTTAGGACCATGACCGTAATTAAGGACAAACACAGGGTCGTTAACATCAATGTCACGCGATACAGCCACGCGATCGTGGTACATGTTTTGCCGCTGACGCCGGGTTTTCACATGATCTTTTAGATCCGGGTAGTCTAGGGAGAGCCTGGTTTTGAGGGCTCTGTTCATTAACAATTCTGCAGAGAGAACCCCAGTGAGTGAGTGGGGTCGTGTCCGGTAGCTGAGCAAAACCCGAGATCAGCGGGTCTGCAAGCAGCATTCCGTTACGCATTTCAAGCTCTGCTTGATAGTTTGGACTGCCCATTCCGCTTGACCTTTGGATGCGGGTTTAAACGAGGCAGACCTGACATGCTTGATGCCATTGCGGGTCATAAACTCATTGAATTCCGAGCTGGTGAAACACAGTCCATTGTCACTGACAAGGACATCGGGCAAGCCATGTGTGGCGAACATAGCCTGGAGGCTTTCAATGGTGGCAGTGAACGTGCTGGATGACATGATTACGCATTCAATCCATTTAGAGTAAGCGTCCACTACAACTAAAAACATTTTTCGAGAAAGGGGCCAGCAAAATCTTTGTGGATCCTAGACCACGGTTTGGAGGGCCATGACCATAGACTCAATGGAGCCTCCCTTGGTGCATTGCTCAATTGTGACACGTGTTGCACTGGTGTACGCATGACTCTAAGTCCGAGTCAATGCCGGGCCACCAAACATGCAACCTGGCTATAGCGTTCATCATGACTATGCCTGGGTGGGTATTATGTAGGTTGCGTATAAACGTTTCCCTGCCTTTTTTTGGAAAAGCACACGATTACCTCATAAGAGACAATCCTACTGGATGGACATTTCATCTTTGCGTCGGTGAAACGGCTTAATTTCATCTTGCATTTCCCCTGGAATGGCCGACCAGCTCCCATTGATGACACAACTTTTTACAAGTGATAGCACAGGATCCTGGCTCATTCAGGTCCTGATCTGACGAGTAGTGATGGGTGACCCCTCGCTCTCAAAAGCTTCCATGACCAGAAGTAAGTCTGCGGGCTGCGCCATTAGTGATACCCCGATAGTGGGCAATGGTAGCCGACTGAGGGCATCAGCACAGTTCTCCGTGCCTGGTCTGTGGCGGATAACATAGTCATAGGTCGACAATGTTAGTGCCCATCTTTGGATGTGGGATGAAGCATTAGTGTTTATACCTTTGCTTTCTGAAAACAGTGAAATGAATGGTATGTGGTCGGTTTCAAGCGCAAACCGAAATCCAAATAGGTATTAGTGCATTTTCTTAATCCTATATACACATGCTAATGCCTCTTTCTTGACCATACTGTTTTCTCTTTCAGCCTTCGACAGATTTCTAGACACGTATGCAACCGGTTGAAGTTTGCCCAATACATTGGTTTGATGTAACACACAGCCGACCCCGTACGACGGTGCATCACAAGCTAGCACTAATCGTTTACCTGGGCCATACAGTATAAGGAACCTATTGGAACAAAATAGGTTTCTGGCCTTCTCAAAGGCTGTCTCTTGAGATTTACCCCAAACCCAGTTGTCACCCTTACGTAGCAACATATGCAACGGTTCCAGAAAAGTGCTTAACCCGGGTAGAAAGTTACCAAAATAGTTGAGGAGTCCCAGGAACGAACGCAGCTCCATAACATTCTGTGGTCTGGGTGCATTCTTGATGGCCTCTGTCTTTGAGTCCGTGTGTCTGATGCCGTCTGCCGCAATCTTTCTCCCCAAAAATTCGACCTCTGGTGCCAGGAAAACACACTTGGAGCGTTTCAATCTGAGTCCCACTCTGTCTAGTCGACTTAGAACTTCTTCCAGGTTGTGTCGGTGTTCAGTGGTGTCATGACCAGTGATCAGGATGTTGTCTTGAAACACAACGGTGTGCGGAACCGATTTCAGCAGACTCTCCATGTTCCTCTGGAAGATGGCAGCAGCCGAGCGAATCCCAAAAATGCACCTGTGGTATATAAACATTCCTTTGTGTGTGTTGATGCACGCCAATCTTTTTGAAGATTCAGCCAGCTCTTGTGTCATGTAGGCGGAGGATGGGTCCAACTTGGTAAACGACCTCCCCCACACTAATGTTGCGAACAGGTCATCCGCCTTGGATAGTGGGTACTGGTTTTGTAACGAGACTCTGTTGATCGTTACCTTGTAGTCTCCGGAGATTCCGACCGTGCCATCACTTTTCAACACTGGAACAATCAGACTGGCCCACTTGTTGAACTTGACTGGCGATATGATTCCCTCCCATTGAAGTCTGTCCAGTTCGATCTCGACTTTCTCCCTCATCATATATGGAACGACTCGAGCCTTGTGATGAACGGGCCTTTCATCGGGGATGAGATGGATCTGCACCTTGGCGCCTGTGAAGTTGCCGATGCCTGGTTCAAATAGCGACGGAAACTTGCTCAGCACTTGGACACACAAGGCATCCTCCACTGAAGACAGCGCTTTGATGTCGTCCCAGTTCCATCGAATCTTTCCCAGCCAGCTTCTACCGAATTGTATTGGGCCATCGCCTGGTACAATCCACAGTGATAAATCATGCACAGCTCCATCGTATGATCACTTAACTTCTGCACTGCCAATGACTGGTATGAGCTCTTTGGAGTAGGAGCGCATCTTTGTCTAAATTGGGCTTAGTTTGGGCCTTTGTGCCTTGTTGCCCCACAGTTTCTCAAAAGCCTTCTGGCTCATAATTGACTGACTCGCCCCCGTGTCCAACTTCATTCATACTGGAATACCGTTCAATTTGACTTTCAGCATGATAGGAGGGCTCTTGGTAGTGAAGGTGTGTACCCCATACACTTCCTCCTCCGGTTCAGTTGCCTCTCTTGTTTGTTCTGCGTGATCTATGCCAGATTGATCATCCTCTGCCGACTCTGCCACATGGTGAGTCAAGCATTCAAGCACATTTGCTGGAGGTACCCCATTTTTGTGCAGTCTTTGCACACGTAGTGCTTGAATCGACATTGATGGGCTCGATGATTACTCCCGCAGCACGAACATGGTGCTAATGGATTAGCATTCACGCCACACAGCGGACTCTGAGTCATCCTAGGTCTTGCAATTGCAGGCATGTAGGCCTTACCATATGCAGTTCTGCCTGCTAGCGACATTATTTTATGCACAGTCCTTGCCGGTGAGCTTCGGTGCTGGGAAGATATCTGTCTGGTATTCTCGCTAGTGGATATGAATGCCTGGGCTATCGTGATGGCCTTGCTCAGGTCAAGGGACTCGGCGGACAGCAGCTTATGAAGAATGACCTCATGGCCGAGCCAAGCACAAAAAAGTCCCACAGCATTTCCACAAAAAATCCAGCAAATTTGCAAGTTCCCGTAAGGCATCTCAGGTCGGCGACAAAACTCGCCACGTCCTGACCCTTGGAGTGGTGGCACGTGCAGAAGTGATACCTGGTCATTAAGACGCTCTCCTTTGGCTTGAGGTGGATCCGAACCAGTGCGCACAACTCTGTATATGTCTTCTCCACTGGTTTCTCCAGTGCTAGCAGATTCTTGATGAGGCCGTATATTGTGGACCCACACACGGTGAGGTGAATCGCCCTGCGCTGGATTGCTTTATCATCCCCATCCAGCTCATTGGCCACGAAGTACTGGTCGAGATGCTCAACGAAGGCTTCCCAATCATCACCCTCTACAAATCTCTCTAAAACACCAATGGCAGCCATGACTGCGTGAAAGTTCGTAATCTGTTACTCGTCGCCAATTGTTAAGTATGGAACAACTCCACAAGACTGAGTACTGTGAGCTAAAACTGATGTGACCATAGTCTCTTTAATACAACTCCAGAGTGCCTAAGCAGCATGGCAGTCAACCTTTTATAATCCCTTCCACGAGTTGTGCAGGTGACCCTTGGACCTCCAATAGTTGCGCCCTCTGGTGGCAAGTCTTACACAGTTCCAATGTTTAAATACATAACAGTAACAGCAGCAGACCACAGAATTATAGCTCAATGAAAAATGGCACAGTGCCTGCTTTGCCAGTTCTGTGATTCCCTGTGACCATGGTGTGATCATGGCTGCAATAAAGCCCTCAACGAGCCGTCCAAACACTTATCGACACTTAGCTGGCATGTAAGAGCTCAAAGCTAGTTGTAACGGCTAAGGGGTGAGTAATCTCTGTCGGCAATAGCAGCTGCGAGACAACAATGCAAAATGTGGCTCACTGTTGAAGCTCTGGAGGCAATCAGAGCTTCAATAATGCAGCACAGAGATGACCTTTTTGGGCAGGTCAACCAGATGATAACGCTACAACAAAACAAAGCAAAATACTGCGGATGCTGTAAATCAGAAATCAAAACAGAAAATGCTGCAAAAATACTCAGCAGGTCAGGCAGTATCTTTGGAGAGAGAGATAGAATTAATGGTTGATGGCCTTGTGATAACGCAACAGCACAGGCAGAAAAACTAACTGGCAGTGAATGTAAATGTAAATGTTTTTTTTCTAGACGTGGTACATCTGGATTAAACTTTAGGGAAAGAAAATTCTTTAGGTTGGCAAAAAGCTTCAAGGTAAGATGGCACCAGCTGATGAGAGTGCAATCTGTTCACCTCAAATCGCAGCCCTTGCTGCAATTAAATCAGATTTGCCTCCTCGCACTCCCCCCATCCACCCACCCATCACTGGTGACTGGAATTTCCAGCCCCAAAGAATGGAACACATTTCATATTAGAGATAAAAAATAGAAATACTCAGTGGGTCAGGCAGCATCTATGGAGAGAGAAACAGAGTTAACATTTCAGGTCGATGACCTTTCATCAGAACTGAAAGAACATAGCATATTAGAGCACATAACAACAAAAACAACTTGTATTTTATAGTGCCTTTAACATAGTAAAATGTCCCAAGGCGCTTCACAGGAGTGTTATAATACAAAACATTTGACACCGAGCCACATAAGAAGAAATTCCGGCAGATGACCAAAAGCTTGGTCAAAGAGGCAGGTTTTAAGGAGCATCTTAAAGGAGGAAACATAGAAACATAGAAATGAAAATAGATGCAGGAACAGACCGTTCGGCCCCTCAAGCCTGCACCACCATTCAATATGATCATGGCTGATCATGCAACTTCAGTCCCCCACTCCTGCCTTCTCTTCATACCCGCTGATCCCTTTAGCTGTAAGGGCCACATCTAACTCCCTTTTGAATATATCCAACAAACTGGACTCAACAACTTTCTGTGGTAGAAAATTCCACAGGTGCACAATTCTCTGGGTGAAAAAGTTTCTCCTCATCTCGGTCCTATTTGGCTTACCCCTTATCCTTAGACTGTGACCCCTGGCTCTGGACTTCCCCAACATCGGGAACATTCTTCCTGCATCTAACCTGTCCAATCCTGTCAGAATTTTATATGTTTCGATGAGATCCCCTCTCATTCTTCGAAATTCCAGTGAATATAAGCCTAGTCGATCCAGTCTTTCTTCATATGTCAGTCCTGCCATCCCGGGAATCAGTCTGGTGAACCTTCGCTGCACTCCCTCAATAGCAAGAATGTTCTTCCTCAGATTAGGAGACCAAAACTGCACACAACACTCAAGGTGTGGTCTCACCAAGGCTCTGTACAACTGCAACAGAACCTCCCTGCTCCTATACTCAAATCCTCTCGCTATGAAGGCCATTTGCTTTCTTTACTGCCTGCTGTACCTGCATGCCAACTTTCAATGACTGATGTACCATGACACCCAGGTCTCGCTGCACCTCCCGTTTTACTAATCTGTCACCGTTCAGATACTAACCTGCCTTCCTGTTTTTGCCACCAAAGTGGATAATCACACACTTTTCCACATTATACTGCTTCTGTATTTGCCCGCTCACCTAACCTGTCCAAGTCACCCTGCAGCCTCCTAGCATCCTCCTCATAGCTCATACTGCCACCCAGCTTAGTGTCATCTGCAAACTTGGAGATATTACATTCAATTCCTTTGTCTGAATCATTAATATAGATTGTAAATAGCTGGGGTCCCAGCACTGAACCTATCCCACTAGTCACTGCCTGCCATTCTGAAAAGGACCTGTTTATTCCCACTCTTTGCTTCCTGTCTGCCAACCAGTTCTCTATCCACGTCAATAGATTACACTCAATCCCATGTGCCTTAATTTTGCACACTAACTAACCTCTTGTGTGGGACCTTGTCAAAAGCCTTTTGAAAGTCCAAATACACCACATCCACTGGTTCTCCCTTATTCACTCCATTAGTTACATCCTCAAAAAATTATAGAAGTTTTTTTAAGCATGATTTTCCTTTCATAAATCTATGCTGACTTGGACGGATCCTATCACAGCTTTCCAAATGCGCTGCTATTACATCTTTAATAATTGATTCCAGCATTTTCCCCACTACCGATGTCAGGCTAACCGGTCTATAATTACCTGTTTTCTCTCTCCTTCCTTTTTTAAAAAGTGGGGTTACATTAGCTACCCTCCAATCCATAGAAACTAACCCAGAGTCCATGGACTGTTGGAAAATGACCACCAATGCATCTACTATTTATAGGGCTACTTGCTTAAGTACTCTGGGGTGCAGACTATCAGGCCCTGTGGATTTATCAGTCTTCAGTCCCATCAATTTCCCTAACACCATTTCCTGACTAATAAGGATTTCCCTCAGTTCCTTCAGTTCCTCCTTCTCACAAGACCCTTGGTCTCCTAGTATTTTCGGGAGGTGATTCGTGTCTTCCTTAGTGAAGACCGAACCAAAGTATTTGTTCACTTGATCTGCCATTCCCTTGTTCCCCATTATGAATTCACCTGATTCTGACTACAAGGAACTTACATTAGTCTTCACTCATCTTTTTCTCTTCATATATCTATAGAAGCTTTTGCAGTCAGTTTTTATGTTCCCTGCAAGCTTACTCTCATCTCATACTCTATTTCCCCCCTTCCTAATTAAACTCTTAGGGCTAGACTTTCCATTTTCAGGCTAAGGCCGAAAAAAATGGGCCTTGTTCCATCGATGCGGGACCTATGGCCCATGCTGATCGCCGGCTCAAGGCCCATTTTTTTTTTTTGTGATTTTCCACTCGGCCTGAGCCCAGCGATGTCAAATGGATGATGTCATTTCTCGGCGATCTCCTGATCGCCCAAAGAAAACGGAAGTGAATGAAAAAAAAAGCTTCCCTAGCAACGCATTACTGCGCATGTGCAGGTTGATTTTTTTTTCAGGTTGATGCTTCTTCCCGAGTTTTGAGAGGTCAAGGGTCTTCACACATGCTCAGAAGCTCTGGGTGGGTCTGGGAGAGAGAGAGAGAGAGGAGAAAGGAAGCAGGTCAGAAAGTCTTATCCAAATTACAGATAAATTTAAAGAATGGAGGGAGGTGCAGGAAAGAGAAGGGCAAATGAGGCCCTCGTAAATGCTGTCAGCCCCAGGGGGGAGGATCTGACACGGGGTGGGCAGGGGAAACCTCTACCCTGTGCATATCGCAGGAATTGGTCCGAAATAGCCGACATAGTCACATCGGCCTCCAATGAAACGTGCACACTGGACCAGTGCCGCAAACGGTGGAACAACCTACTGACAGCTGCGAGAATAGTTGAAATTTATATTTATGTATTATTTAATGATCTAAATAGTAACTAGAATCTGCAATGTTATTGGGTTACATTTAAACATAACTAAATTTTACGGAATCCAGCATAAATTTAAATGTTCACTTGTTCACTTGTTATCATTACTTAACTGTTCCCTTTCCATTCTTTTTGAAATAGTCACTTGTTGTCATGACTGAAATGGTCACTTGTTATCATCACCGAAATGGTCACTTGTTGTCATCACTGAAATGGTCACTTGTTGGCGTGACTGAAATGGTCACTTGTTATCATCACTGAAATGGTCACTTGTTGTCATCATTGAAATGGTCACTTGTTATCATCACTGAAATGGTCACTTGTTAGCGTGACTGAAATGGTCACATGTTATCATTACTTAAATGGCCACTTGTTCTGTAAAATGTTCATTTCTTCTTCTTGCAACGTTTTGGGGATTTTGAGGGAAGGGTGGGTTGGTGCGGGGGGTTGGAGGGAGGGTGTTGTTCATTAGTTCTTTGTTAATAAAAAAAAAAATTTCGACAACTTTTGAACCTTCTCTCTTACTTACATAAGTTTTACAACGTACAGTTCTTAATGCAGATGTGTTTGTTTATTCTGTTTCCCCACGGAATATCATTAAATAACTTCACTATGTAAAAGCTATTTCATAAATAATTCCAATATATGCATAAATAAGGTGATAATGCCTATTTATATTCCTGTCCCAAATTTCTGAGTACAATTTGCATCAATTTTACTCTCTAAATAACTCAGAACAATTCTCCACCCTTCCTCAGAGGCTACAAATGGCGTCCGTAGTGCCCATTTCCCTTTCTAAGGCCCTGAAAAAGCAATTATTTTTGAGCACTCTTTTGGGCCTTGCATCGGCCCAGCAAAGTGCATGCTAAGTGCTGAAACTTGGGATGGGCCTTGTGTGGGCGATTATTTGGGCGATCATCTCAGCGATCAAAGTGGAAACTTGGGGGCTTATTTTTCGGGTGATATTTTGGGCCTAGTTTCCACTTTTTGCTCAAAATAGGCGATAGAGGTCCATTTTGGGCCATAGATGGGCCTTAGATGGGTGATGTGAAGTGGAAAGTGTAGCCCAGAGTCCTCTTCTGCTGAATTCTAAATTTCTCCCAGTCCTCAGGTTTGCTGCTTTTCCTGGACAATTTATATGCTTCTTCCTTGGATTTAACACTATCCCTAATTTCCCATGTTAGCCATGGTTGAGCCACCTTCCCCGTTTTATTTTTATGCCAGCCAGGGATGTACAATTGTTGTCGTTCATCCATGTAATCTTTAAATGTCTGCCATTGCCTATCTACCGTCAACCCTTTCAGTATCATTCACCTGTCTATCCTAGCCAATTCATGTCTCATACCATCGTAGTTACCTTTCTTTAAGTTCAGGACCCAAGTCTCTGAATTTACTGTGTCAGTCTCCATCTTAAGAAGAATTCTACCATATTTTGATTACTCTTCCCCAAGGGGCCTCGCACAACGAGATTGCTAATTTAGATCAGAACGGCAGAAAAAGAGTGTTCACTGACAATTGAACAGTTCTATTTTTAATTACACAGAAAATGAAGCTGTCAACGCCCAAATGTAGCAAGACCTGGAAAACATCCAGGCTTAGGCTAATAAGTGGCATAATATTCGTGCCATGCAAGTGCCAGGCAATGACCAAATGATCTGCAGCCATTCGAGAAGAAGGCCCACCACCACCTCCTCATGGGCAACTGGGAATGAACAATAAATGGCAGCTTTACCAGTGATGCCCACGTCCCTCGAATGAATTTCTAAAAGCTAGTCACTCACAACTTTTACACAGGCATGAGAAAGGTTAAAGATTTCTTAGTCTGGTGTATAATTTTCACTTTGGACATACAGGAGATTGTAAAGGTGATCTATGCACCAGATCATATTCAGAGGTTCATATTTACAAAGATAAACACATTAGGGGCCGGATTTTTGAGAAGTTTGCAACCGGCTTTTTGCTGTGATTTGACCCTCCATGGCGAAAACCCGGTTGCAAAGCCCGGGCGGCATCCTCGGATCGTTGTTTGCAGCAGCGATGGGGCGTACCGCTGGGGAGAGGTGTGCCGACGGACAATGCCGCGGATTGTGTTACCGCCGGACTTTCTGCACTCTCCCGACCAGTACGCCACACCCAGAATACTGACAGGTCAAACCTATCGGTGCAGCCCTGCCAGCAGCGGTAAGTATGAAGACCTGCAAAAACGGTTCTTTTATTTTTTATTTTTTACTTTTTTTCAGCGATTCGATAGATAAGTGTCTTGTAAATGTTTTTTTAATGTTTTATGGAATTTATTTTTTCCCACTTCAAAGGCTTCTCCCGCGGTGCTCCCAGTCCCGGACTAAATTTGGCGAAACTCATGTTTTTGTGCTTTGAATCGTCATGCAACACCCCACTTACTAATGCACCCCTGGCGCAAACATAAAACCCGAAAGTTCAGCCTAAAAGCGGTAGTGCAGTGAAAATGGTACGTTTTTTGGAAAGTGTGAGGGCATGCACTTTGGCAGGAAAAATCAAAGAGTAAGTTATTATTTAAATGGAGAAAGATTGCAAAGTGTTGCAGTACAGCGGGACCTGGGGGTACTTGTGCACGAAACACAACAGGATAGTATGCAGGTACAGCAAGTGGTGAGGAAGGCCAATGGTATCTTGGCCTTTATTGCAAAGGGGATGGAGTATAAAAGCAGGGAAGTCTTGCAAAACTATATAAGGTATTGGTGAGGCCACACCTGGAATGCTGCATGCAGTTTTGGTTTCCATATTTACGAAAGTATATACTTGCTTTGGAGGCAGTTTAGAGAAGGTTCACCAGGTTAATTCTGGGGATGAGGTGGTTGACCTGAAGAAAGGTTGAGTTGGTTGGGCCTCTACTCATTGGAATTCAGAAGAATGAGAGGTGATCTTATTGAAACGTATAAGATTATAAGGGGGCTTGACAAGGTGGATGCAGAGAGGATGTTTCCACTGATGGGGGAGACTAGAACTAGAGGGCATGATGGGGCCGCCCATTTAAAACAGAGATGAGGAGAAATTTCTTCTCTCAGAGGTTTGTAAATCTGTGGAATTCGCTGCCTCAGAGAGATGTGGAAGCTGGGACATTGAATAAATTTAAGACAGAAATAGACAGTTTCTTAAATGATAAGGGGATAAGGGGTTATGGGGAGTGGGCGGGGAAGTGGAGCTGAGTCCATGATCAGATCACCCATGATCTTATTGAATGCCGGAGCAGGCTCGAGGGGCCAAATGGTCTACTCCTGTTCCTATTTCTTATGTTTTTATGTTCATGTATCGGTGCCGTTTTAGCAAAAAAAAACCGAAAACCGAAAGTACAGCCCCTAATAAGCTTTAATTCAGTCCCTACCGAGGATACACACACACCTTGTATTTATTCAAAGCTTAATTATTTGGACAGCAGTATCAATGCTGGATAAATCAGAATTGCAAACTCCCAGCACATTCACCATGTTATATTGGTTGTTAATGTTCCTTTACATTACTGGTGTGTCGGGTAGTCACTGCAGTTTATGAGCTGACCATTACTTTGAGAGGAAATTGCTTTTCAATAAATATCCCTTTAATTTAAGTCAATTTATCATTAGCACATAAATATAATTTAAAAGAAAACACTCAAGCATGTCTCATAATGGTAAATAGTGATCGTATTACTGGGTATATCAGGCACTGCATGTCTCTGCATTAGCGCTCCGTTAAACTTCCTGAGACACGCGTTGAATTTCTCATTCCATCATATGATCATATTTACAGCTAAAATTAAACAGTGCAATATGGGGGGTGACCTTTGCTACATCAATATGCTACCAAAATGCAGAATGTTAAAGTTAACAACAGAAAGTCCTTGGGGCCGAAATAGCCCACATTGTTAAAAGCAGTTACCATCTCAAAGAGGCGGAAACAGGGCAGTATTGAGTTTCCACCCAGTTGGGGCGGACTCCCGACAATCGGAACATTGCCCTCCTGCTCCCAACTCACTTCTGCCCCTCTGCTGCTCCAAACACCGCCCCAATGAGTTTTTTAAAAGAAAAGGGGGCAATTTCCCTCTATTCCAAGCCCCATCGATTGGGGTGGTAATTCAACAAATAATTCGAAACGGGGTGGAGAGCAATTTTGGCTGCAATGCTGTTACTAAAACTAAAAGCTGTATTGAAAAAAAAAGATCTTCCGAGCATTTAATTATGAATCCCTGATAAATGAGTATGATTTTCTTGGAACTTGGGTTATTAATTGGAATTTGTTTTATTGTACACAACATAAAGGTATCACACCATAGGTTTATGATATGCATTGTGCTCCCTAACTCAACAGTCTAATCAAGTCTTCGGGAGGAAGAAACCACTTTGAGAAGAAGACTGACAATTTTACTATTCCTGCAGATGGGCCTCGGTGGAAATGATGTTTCACTCGCACCTCATGTTAACTTCATTTGTTAACTCTGTCTAAATATGGCTGAGAAGACATAGGCTAGATTTTACACTTTTGTGCAGGTTGCCCAAAAATGGGCGTTATTTCCGGCATGGGCGGTAAAAATAGGATTTCAGATGGCCGGCTTGTCACACATTCTCAAAGACCTTAATCTACATTATAAAAATTGGTTGTCACCGTGAGATATCTGACATGGGCATTAGTGTTAAATCTCTCTGACCTATTGCCATAAAGTGTCACCGTCCTTAGCAACAGTATGGCAACGCTCGATTCCCGCAATTCAGGAGGTCAAGAGTCATCATTACATGCGCATAAGAGGAAACAGAGAGAGAGGGAGCTAAGAGGGAGCGAAGGCGTGTGTGGGTATGGTGTGGCTGCTTTGGGAGGAAGGAGGGAGAGTTTCGAGCTTTATTGCAAATTATGCCGAAAAAATTAGCTGTTACCAGCCAGATATTTTCCCGAATGTGGTACCTATAATGGAGGGAGTGGAGGAGGCGACACAGCAAGCTATGGAGACTAATGCAAGCAAGAGCAGTGAGCTGGGAGAAGAGTACATTGGAGGACACAAAAGAGTGAGGAGGTTCTCGGACGAGGCTAATGCCTCCCTCATGCAGGAGGTCCAGTCACACTGGGATGATTTGACCAGGGAGGTCGTGGGAAGCCCACCCCAAAGGCCTACCAGAGAATATGGACCAAGATAGCAAAGGTGGTCTCATCGGCGACCAACGAGGTGCGTGAGGGCAAACAATGCCGCAAGCGATGGCACGACCTTGTCAGATCCGCAAGAGTAAGCAACCCATTCATTTACATGTACTTATGTATTTATATAATTTGATTTGTAAGAGTCATGAGTGACTAACATCAGATGTGAGGTCTTTCGCTTTTACCGGGAATGTTGTACTCAAAGCTTGCGATCACGCTGCATGTCTTTAGGTAAAGAATAATAATTATCATAATAATCATGATTACATCTGTCGGTTATGCATTGTATCAGTCTCTGTGATAGCAGCTAGCAATGATTTCACGCAATTTGTGTCCTGTGTTGCTGGATATGTTGACCATTTGATTGATGTCAATGTTCTAAAAAGTGGGGTGGGGTGGGGTGTTTTTGCCCGTAATACTTATGATTTCAGACCAATGGTCGTATTAAATGTTTTTATTCAACACAACCTTGTTGCGCATTGTCTCAGATAGCTGGACCATTACACACTGGTGATTCCTTAACATGAAACGGTATAATTAAACTTTAACTGGCACCAAGGTGATGCCCACCATTGATGTCTGAGCTGCACACACACAGCAGTGTGTCAGCTTTGTCAATAACAGCAATGTTCTTTCAGTCAAATCGCTCATTGATGTGCTCCTGATGTAAGAGTCTTGCGGCTATGTAGCCACCACGGGCGTTTCTTGCGGTCTAGAGGGGGTCATGGGCAAGGTTGCATAGTCAGCCTGATTGCCTGGCCCGAGATCAGCATCCAGCCCCTCGTACTGCTGTTTCTCTCTCTCCTGAGGTGGACCATCAGTACCTTCTGGCAATTCTTGTCCCCTCCTGATAGCCAGGTTGTGTAGCATAGAGCACACAACCACAAATCGAGCTATCTGATCAGGGTTGTATTGTCACTCCCCTCCTGAGTGCTCCAGGCATCTAAAGTGCGGCTTTAGCACAGCTATTGTTTTCTCGACCACGTGGCTCTGTGGCTCTGGTTGTATCGCTTCTCAGCCTCGGTGTGGGTGTCACGTAGTGGGGTCATCGGCCAGTAGGCCATATCATTAGTCACCAAGCATCCAGCATTGTTCTTGTGGCTGACTGGTAAACATGTCAGAGACAGTGCTCATACGCAGGATATGAGCCTCATCGAAACTGCCCGGACATTTGGCATTCACGGCCATAATTATCTGGTTGTGGTCGACAACTAGTTGGACTTTCAGGGAGTGAAATCCTTTTCTGTTACGAAAAACCTCTGTGTCCTGAGAAGGTGCCCGCATGGCGATGTGGGTACACTGTATTGCTCCATGCACCTTGTGGAATTTAGCAATGCGGTAGAATGCTCCAGCCCTGTCAGTCTGAGCCTCCGTGGTCATAGGGAAGCTGATAAAGTCCATCCTACGCACGTACAGGGCCTCCGTGACCTGTCTAATGCAGCGATGTGTGGCATGGTGAGACAGAGGGGAAATGTCAACCGCGGAGGCCTGAAAGGAACTGTACGCGTAGAATGACAGCGCCGCGGTGACCGAGGGCTAGATTTTACACTTTTGTGCAGTTCGTTGAAAAATGTGTGGTATTTCTGGTGTGGGCAGTAAAAGTGGGTTTTCAGATTGCCGGCTTATCGTCCATTCTCAAAGCCCCTAGTCAACAGTTTTGAAATTTTCCGTTACCGCAAGCGATATGAAATGGGCAGTAGAGTTAAATCTCTCTGACCTTCGGCCATAAAGTATTTCCGTCCTTAGCAACGTCATGGCAACACTCGATTTCCACAATTCAGGAGGTCAAGGGGCATCATGACATGTGTAGAAGAGGAGACAGATAGAGAGGGAGCTGAGAGGGTGTGTGGGTGTGGTGTAGCTGCGTTGGGAGGAAGGAAGGAGATTTTAGAGCTTTAGAACAAATAGGGAAACAAAAATTAGCTGTTATCAGTCAGATATTTGCCTGAATTTGGCCGATAATGGAGGGAGAGTAGAAGGTGTCACAGCTGGCAAAAGCAGTGAGCTGGGAGAGGAGCAAATTGGAGGCCACAATAGAGCGAGGAGGTTCTCGGACGAAAATGCCTCCCTCATGCAAGAGGTCAAGTTACACTGGGGTAAATTGACCCAGGGAGGGCGTGGGAAGCCCAACCAAAGGCCTACCAGAAGATATGGGCGGAAATAGCAGAGGTGGTCTCGTCGGCGACTAACGAGGAGCGTGAGGGCAACCAATGTCGCAAACGATGGAACGACTTTGTGGGATCTGCAAGAGTAAGTATTACAGCTATTTACATGTACTTATGTATTTATACAATTTGATTTGTAACAGTCATGAGTGACTATCAGCAGATGTGAGGTCTTGCACTTTTGCCTGGAATGTTGTAGTCAAAGCCTGCACGTCTTTAGGTAAAGAATGATAATAATCATAATAATCATGATTACATCTGTCGGTTATGTGTTGTATCAGTCTCAGTGACAGTACCTAGCAATGATATCACGCAATGATCTCATGCCATGTCATCCTGTCACCTTTTATAGAAGAAGCTATTGACGATGAGGTCAGTGCAGAGGCGAACGGGTGCGGGGGCCACCAGTCATCAGCGACATCACTGACATGGAGGAGTGGATGCTCACACTCGTGTGGAAGCACACCCGGACAGCTACACAAGCATCTGCAGACCCTGAAGTGAAGCGAAATGAGTAAAGTTTACACCATTGCGTGATGTAAATTCAATAGATGCCACACCCACTCATATCCAAACAATCATATATGATAGATGATTTCGAAAATTGTCCTATAAATAATGCTGGCCTAAAGAAAATCATTGCAATGCGCACTGTCATGAAACATGATGTCTGTGATGATCTTGATAGCGGTGCTGCTTTTGTTATGTATATGCTTTGTGCAGCACTGGAATCACCTTATGACTCTAGCACCCCCTCCTCCTCTAATAACCTCATTTGTGTTTTGCAGCTCAGCCAGCAGCGCGTCCCAAGGCAAGACCACAGAGGCCAGAAGCTGAGCGCGTGGGGCCAGACGATCCTACATCTGATGGTGAGGAGCTCTGATTCTCGCCCGTCAATCCGCTGGGTCTGTTCTCTACGGGTGAGAGCGCGGACTTCGAGGAACCTGCATCGCTACGCTCCAGAAGCTATTTCATGGTAAGGCCATCTAGTGCTTCTCCGGTCATTCCCGCCTCCACTCTGGAGGTACCAGCCCCAAGCACCTCGCCACAGGGCACCCCATTTGTCCCCAGGATGGCGCCGACCCCACGGAGGTTTCGTGGATATGGCAGGTCTGGTCCACAAGCGCCACATGAGAGCGGAGAGATGGTACAGTTGTCCAGGAAGACTGTAGACATTGGTGACCATATCCTCGATGCATTGGGGGACATATCCCGACAGCTGGCCACCATGACTGAATATATATCTCGACCACGGAGGCCCGAAAGGAACCGGACACCAAGAACGATAGTGCTGCGGTGACCTTGACCTCGAGCGATACTGATGTCCTGATGGCAGGCTGCATATGTGGCCTGATGAGCTACATATTTCATTGTGGAAGCGTAGTCTCCGAAGGCAGGTGTGCTCGGACACGTCGAGGTAAGACCTCTTTTCCCTGTAAGTATGGGGTGTGTATGGTCTGGACCTCCTCCTCATTCTGGCACATCTTAAATTGGGCACATAATGATGTGCATCAGTCATTGAGCCATTTACACTCTACAGCATCTGCATATTAATCGATGCAGGCTGAGAAATGGCTGGCTCCATTGCAATGAAAGTATAATAGCGATTGATCAGAAGCAATAATTTTCTCCCTAAAATACACCTGGAGTAAGCCCCCAATAGTCCAGAGTCTGAAAATATGTCCGTTGAGATGGTCACTTAAACTGAGAAGAACTTCAGAGTCAATCCAAACTCCCCCAAAGTTGAAGCAGCCTTTTGAATGAAACGACCTGCGATTTAAAAAATGCCACCCACACCGCTGTGATTTGTTCAGAACAGTTCCATGTTTTCTGACCAGTGTGTTGGGTGAGCGATATTGTGGACGAGATGTCTGCAAGGTGCTGAAAGTGAAGCTGGGTGATCTCCTGGGCGTTAGTTTCAGCAAATGTGATCTTTACGACAAAAAAAAAGCGGGCAGCGTTTGCGGCGTCAATTACGTGCAGAAACTAACGCTGGGCAATATTATGGGCGTTACTTTCGTCCATTCTGATGATTCGGCCCAAAAAAGTGGGCAGGCGGTATTATTTTTTCCCGGTGTTACACACATGGGGAAAGTAACGCTCGCCGATAAGTGTCCGAAAAATGGGCGTCAGTTTCCATTTTGTGGCTAAATGGGTGATATATCGGCGTTATATATGTCATTTCAGTTTTAAAATGGACGTTAAGTGGTAGTTATGCATGCAAAAAAAAGTGGAAAATCTAGCCTCTTGACTTCGACGGACAGTGATATCCTGAATGTGCTGGCAGGCTGCAGATCTGGTCTGATGAGCTGGCATATTTCACTGATCACCACTTTGTGGAAGCGCAGTCTCCGAAGGCAGATGTTCTCGGGTAAGTCGAGGTAAGACCGCTTCTCCCTGTAAGTCTGGGGCATGTATGGTCTGGACCTCTTCATCAGTCTTGCATGTCTTAGATTGGGCACATATGACGTGGATTAAACATTGTGCCATTTGTACTCTGCAGCATCTGCGTAGTAAACGATGCAGGCTGAGAAATGGCTAGCCCCATTCCAATAAAAATATAATGCCAATTGTTCACAAGCAATAAATTTTCACTCTAAAAGACACAATCGTCCACTGTATGTAAACATGTCTGCTCAGATGGTCACTTCACCTGAGAAGAACTCCAGTGTAAATCCAAACTCCCCAAAGTTGAAGCAACCTTTTCAATGAAGCGACCTGCGATTTGAAAAATGGCATCCACACCGCTGTGATTAGTTCGGAACAGTTCCATTTTTTCTTAGCGGTGTTCTGGGTGAGCAATATTGTGGGCGAGATGTGTGCGAGGTGCTGAAAGTGACGCTGGGCGATATACTGGCCGTTAGTTTTGGCAAATGTGATCTTTACGACAAAAAAAAGTGGGCGGTCGGTATTATTGAATCTTGGCATTAATTACGTGCCAAAAGTAACACTGGGTGATATTATAGGCATTGGTTTCACCCATTCTGATGATTCCACCCAAAAAAAGTGGGTGGGCGGTATTATTTTTTCCCGGCATTAAGTACATGATGAAAGAAACAGTCGGCGATAAGTGTCTGAAAAATGGGCGTCAGTTTCCATTTTGTGGCTAAATGGGCGATATCTGGGCGTTACACCTCATCTCAGCATTAAAATGGACATTAAGTGGGCGTTATGCAGGCAAAAATAATGGAAAATCTAGTCCATAGGATTATTTCTAATGTAAATTGAGATTTGTCAGTCAAGCTTAATTACAGTTTCAGGCACGAAGCTGATGGCAGTGATATTAATTTCTCAGCTGTCCAGGTACTGATTTGCATCCGGACAATGACTTCTTGATTTGGTTCGCCTTTCATTATGAAGGTCATCACATACAACCCGACCAATCAGCCATCAACTATTGTCAACTGATCAAGAGTCATTTAATATCTAAAAATAGACCAGAGCAAACTTTTGAGTTTTGATCCTAGCTGTGAATCACTATAAAATATATTTCCAAGTCTGCAAATAGTTGAAAGAAAGAACAAACTTGCTTTTATATATTACCTTTCATGTCTTCAGGATCTCCCAAAATGCTTTGCAGCCAATGATTTACTTTGGAAGGGCAGTTACTGTTATTTTGAAGCAACCCATAGGTGTACAGCAAGGCCACAGAAGCAACAATGAAATAAGGAACCAGTTTTTCTGTTTTGGTGGTATTCGGCAAGACACTGAGAGAACGCTCAGCTCCTCTCATATAGGCCACGGGATTGTTTATATCTCTATGAACTGCATGACAGCACTACCTACATTGCTATACTCCCTCAGTGCTGTACTGAAGGGTCAGCCTAGATAGAATGTTCAAGTCCTGGAGTGGGACTTGAACCTATGACTTTCTGACTCAAAAGTGAGAGTGCAACATAATCATAATTTCATAAATGATCTGTGATTATATCATAAACATTAATCCCAATAAATCATTTTTGAGGAGGTAACAAGGAGGGTCGATGAGGGAGTGTGTTTGATGTAGTGCATATGGATTTCAGCAAGGCTTTTGATAACGTTCCACATGGCAGACTGATTACAAAAGTAAAAGTCCATGTGATTCAGGGCAAATTGGCAAGTTGGATCCAAAATTGGCTCAAAGGAAGAAAGCAAAACGTAATGGTTGATGGGTGTTTTTGTGACTGGAAGGCTGTTTCCAATGGGGTTCCGCAGGGCTCAGTACTAGATCACTTGCTTTTTGGTATACATCAATGACCTAGACTTGAATATAGGTGGTATGATTAAAAAGTTTGCAGATGACACTAAAACCAGCTGTGTATTTGATAATGAAGAAGAAAGCTATAGACTGCAAGAAAATATCAATCAACTGGTCAGGTGGCAGAACAGTGGCAAATGGAATTTAATGCAGAGAAGTGTGAAGTGATGCATTTGGGCTAACAAGGAAAGGGAATAATAATTAAATGGTAGGACACTGAGAAGTGTAGAAGAACAAAGGGACCTTGAAACGCATGTCCACAGATCCCTGAAGGTAACAGACCAGGTAGATAAGGTGATTAAGAAGGCATACGGGATACTTGCCTTTATTAGCTGAGGCATAGAATACAAGAGCAAGGGGGTTTTGCTTGAACTGTATAAAACACTGGTTGGCCACAGCTAGAGTAATGCATGCAGTTCTGGTCACCGCATTACAGGAAGAGCATCACTGCACTGGAGAGGGTACAGAGGAGATTTACGAGGATGTTGCTGAGAGTGGAGAATCTTAGCTATGAGGACAGATTGGATAGGCTGGGTTTGTTTTCCTTGGAACAGAGGAAACTGAGTGGAGACCTCATTGAAGTGCATAAAATTATCAGGGGGCCTAGATAGAAAGGGCCTATTTCCCTTAGCAGAGGGGTCAACAACCAGGGGGCATACATTTAAAGTAATTGGTAGAAGGTTTAGAGGGGGATTTAAGGGAACATTTTTTCACCCAGAGGGTTGTGGGGGTCTGGAACTCACTGCCTGAAAGGGTGGTAGAGGCATAAACCCTCACCACTTTTAAAAATTACTTGGATGTGCACCTGAGGTGTTGTAACCTGCAGTGCTACGGACCTAGAGCTGGAAAGTGGGATTAGGTTGGATAGCCGCTTGTTGGCTGGCGCGGACACGATGGGCTGTATGATTCTATGATTCTATGATCACACATAAATGATATGGGCTGTCTGGCCATTGCCAGCGACACTTCGCAGTCTAAAAGGACACGACGGTATCTATTTATATATTAGGGGTACGATAGCATAGTGGTTATGTTACTGGACTAGTAATCCAGAGGCCTGGATAAATGATCCAGAGACGTGAGTCCAAATCCCACCACGGCATCTGGGGAATTTAAATTCAGTTAATTAAATAAATCTGAAAAAAAAGCTACTATCAGTAATGGTGACCATGAAACTACCAGATTGTTGTAAAATCCCATCTTATTCACTAATGTCCGTTAGGGAAGGAAATCTGTCACCTTTACCCGGTCTAGCCCACATGTGACTCAAGACGCACAGCAATATGGTTGACTTTTAATTGCACTCTGAAATGGCCTAGCAAGCCACTCAGTTTTATTTAATAAGTCTCTACCACCTTCTCAAGGGCAATTAAGGATGGGCAATAGATGCTGGCTTTGCCAGCGATGCCTACATCCTAAGAGTGAATTAAAAAAAACTTACATTGATTTTAAGACTGCAATCTCAGTCTCTTAGGCAGTACTGGGATCAGAATATGTTCATAAGCTTTAACTGCATCTGAAACCCTACATGAGATTGCTGCATGTAATCAATGTTGGATAATCAATGTCAGATGATCACTATATTCCCCATTATGTGTGACTGATAACATTTCCTTGTATCAACAGGATCATTTTGTTCAGTGGTATATGTCTGAAAACTGTACTGTGTTAAGAAGTAACAGTCTTCTCATTCACTATAACTGTCCAGTAACACTGGATGTTTGGTGGAATAATGAAGCAGGACTACCATATTGACCGGTTCCACGGTTTCTCCAATTGCTGTTAGTTTTGTACCTTTGAATCTAACTGCCCCATTGAAGTGTTAAGCGTAGTGAGTTGTTATAATACATCATGGGAAGCACAAGAGCTTAGAAACATAGAAACATAGAAATTTACAGCACAGAAGGAGGCCAGTTTGGTCCATCGTGTCCATGCCGGCCGACAAAGAACTGCACGGCCCTCGGTGAACAGCCCTGAAGGTTACATATAAACCTTCGAATAATGAACAATGGCGGAAAGGCAAAGAATACCTAGCCCAACCAGTCTGCCTCACACAACTGCGACATCCCTTATAATGAAACATTCTACACTCTGCCCCATCCGGAGACATATGATTTCCTGGGAGAGGCAAAAACCAGATAAAAACCCAGGCCAATTTAGGGAGAAAAAAAATCTGGGAAAATTCCTCTCTAACCCATCCAGGCGATCAAACCTAGTCCAGGAGATCACCCTGGTTGTATTTAATTCCCTGCAGTACTTACCATTATATCTACACTGGCCAACAAAAGGTTATCCAGTCTAATCCCAATTACCAGCGCTAGGTCTGTAACCCTGCAGGTTATGGCACTTTAAGTGCCCATCCAACCATCTCTTAAAAGTGGTGAGGGTTTCTGCATCCACTACTCTTCCAGGCAGTGAGTTACAGATCCCCACAACCCTCTGTGTAAAGAAACCCCCCCCTCAAATCCTCTCTAAACTTTCCACCAACCACCTTAAAACTATACCCCCTCATAATAGACCCCTCCAACAATGGAAATAGACCCTTACTATACACTATAGGCCCCTCAATATTTTGTACACTTCAATGAGGTCTCCTCTCAACCTCATCTGTTCCAATGAGAACAAATCTAGCCTATCCAATCTGTCCTCATAACTAAGATTCTCCATTCCAGGCAGTATCCTAGTAAATCTCCTCTGCACCCGCTATAGTGCAATCACATCATTCCTATAATAGGGTGACCAGAACTGCACGCAGTGCTCCAGCTGTGGCCTAATCAAGGCACGACCCTGGACAACGTGGACCATTTCCCATACCTCGGGAGCCTCTTATCAACAAGAACAGACATTGATGACGAGATTCAACACCGTCTCCAGTGCGCCAGTGCAGCCTTCGGTCACCTGAGGAAAAGAATGTTTGAAGACCAGGCCCTCAAAACTGCCACTGACCTCATGGTTGACAGGGCTGTAGTAATACCCACCCTCCTATATGGCTCAAAGACATGGACCATATACAGTAGACACCTCAAGTCGCTGGAGAAATACCACTAACAATGTCTCTGCAAAATACTACAAATCCACTGGAAGGACAGACGCACCAACATTAGCATCCTCGACCAGGTCAACACCCCCAGGATTGAAGCACTGACCACACTTGATCAGCTCCACTGGGCAGGCCACATCGTTCGCATGCCAGACACGAGATTCCCAAAGCAAGCGCTCTACTCAGAACTCCTTCATGGCAAACCAGCCAAAGGTGGGCCTAGGAAACGTTACAGGGACACCCAAAAAGCCTCCCTGAAAAAGTTCAACATGCCCACTGACACCTGGGAGTCCCTGGCCAAAGACCACCCTAAGTGGATGAAGTGTATCCGGGAGGGCGCCAAACACCTCGAGTCTCACCGCCGAGAGCATGCAGAAATCAAGCGCAGGCAGCGGAAAGAGCGTGCGGCAAACTTGTCCCACCCACCCCTTCCCTCAACAATGATCTGTCCCACCTGTGACAGAGTCTGTGGCTCTCATATTGGACTGTTCAGCCACCTAAGAACTCATTTTAAAAGTGGAAGGAAATCTTCCTCGATTCCGAGGGACTGCCTATGATGATGAACCAAAGTATAATACAATTTTAAGTATAACCTCCCTGCTCTTATATTCTATGTCTCGGCCAATAAAGGCAAGTATTCCGTATGCCTTCTTAACCACCTTATCCACCTGGCCTGCTACTTTCAGGGGATCTGTGGACCAATGGTGGAGCTTTGGAGGCGTGGCCTATTCACTTGGAGCCTGGAGCAGTGAGAGAAGGAGCTACCTGCTGTTGCTCCTGCCTGGAAAGCCTTTGTGAGACCTGTGAAACAGCCCAGGAAGAGGAGGAAGGGGATTTCTACAATTCCAATTCATCCAGAGGGAGAGGAGGAGAGCAGAAAACTCAACAACCTTTAATACTGCTGCAGAGAGTTGGAGAGAGGGGGGAAAAGAACAACAACTATCCAGTGTGGAAGGAGGGAGAAACTTCATCAAGCAAAGGTGGGTGTGTTTTGGTGCATTCGCCTAAAGACTTTGTTGTATCGGTGGGGGGAGGAAAGAAGACCATTTCGAGGGTCGGAACATCGCGGGGGATGTGTGTGTGTGGAAGTGTGTGTGGGGGTCTTGCTAAATAACTAGGCCCCACACACCACTGAAGCACCCCTCCCCCATTACCTAGCCTGGGATAGCTGGAGCTACCTGGCTGAAGGCTGACTAATTACCCTATTTAACATCGTTTGGAGTGTGTGCCTGGGTGGCTCCAGCTACCCCAGGTGAAGACATCTTCTCCCCCCACCCGAAGACCATCTACAAAGATTATGTTTTTTGCCATCTGGGGAGTGCACCCCGAGAAACACCCACCCATCGCTGTGAGGGGAAGACCTGCCCTCGCAGCTTCCCTCTTTCCCACCCTGCAATCTCTTTCTCTCTCTCTCTGTCTCTCCCCTCTCTCTCTGAGAGCCCCTTTCTCCTAATTGGAAAAATTAATTACAAGACAACTGAGCAGAGGGAGCAAGGCCCCTCCCCAATCATCAACTAGGGGAGAGGTGTGCCTCTTTCAGAGCTCCCTCTGTTCAAACACCAACGAGGCCATTTAAGACCATTAAGGCCTGTGACTTTGGGGTGTGTGTAGCCCTTAAAGGGACCCCGTGATGGAGACCCCATCCACACCGGTGGCAGGGCCAGCAAAGGCATATGCGCAGGAGGCGTCCACATCCACGGCGCCTCCTGCGCCTCCTGCTGCCCTGCCACCTTTCAGACTAATAACAAAGAAACACGGGGTCAAGAGCTACACTCACCCCACAATGAGCTTTGAAGAGTACGTGCGGGCGATGGCTGGGGTAGTCGGCCCCTTGGCCATGGTCGCAGCCTCCAAGATGTCTGGGAAGGCGGTGTTCTTCCTGGGGTCGGAGCGGTCGGTGTCCCTGGCCCTTGAAAAGGGGCTCACGGTGGGCGGGACGTTCCTGCCGGTGGACCCTCTCGATGCCACCGCGCAGAGGGTCATTCTTTCAAACGTCCCGCCCTTTGTTCCCGCTGAGCTCCTCCTCCCTTACCTACACCAACTGGGGGAGGTAAGGTCAGGGATAAACCCCATACCGCTCGGCCTCAGGGAGAGCAGCCTGCGCCACGTGTTCTCCTTCCGCCGCCAGCTCTTTGTCCGGCTGGCGCGGGAGGAGACGACGGAGGGGAACTTTAATGTGGTGCACGAGGGGACTGCCTACCGCGACTTCTGGACGTCGGACGGCATGTGGTGCCATGCCTGCAGGGAGGTGGGGCACGTTCGCAAGTACTGCCCCGCCTCCAAGGCCGCCAAACCACCGAAGGCGGCCAAGGCTGGCGCCGCTGCCACTCCTCCCCCTAGTTGCGTCCGCGTGCCGGGAGCCGTAGGTGCGCGGGCATCGCCGGGGACCTTTGATTTCACGGCCTCCGCCGGGGGGGGGGGGGGAGGAAGATCGTCCGATCGGAAAGAAGGTGCGGAGGAAGGCGAAACATCTTGAGGTGGGTCCGCTCAGTGCGCCAGACAATTGGATCACCGCGCTCAGCCCAACCCTGTCACCGGCGAGCGCTGGGTGCCCTGAGCCCGTGCCCGAGTCTTTGAACAATATCACAGAGGGGCTCGGACGCGGGCAAGATAAGAAAAAAGGGGGAGTGGGGCGGGAGGCCTCGGCAGACATGGAGGTCTCCCTGCCTCCGTGCCCCCCCAGGAACAAAAGGAGGCGCCGCTCCAATGAGGCGGAGGGGGAGCAACATCCCTCCGCGGAGGAGTCGGTGCCCGCCGCGTGTCCCGCGTCCCCCACCAGCACCCCCAAACTGCGCCGGGGAGGGTAAGACAGTTGAGGCTGCTCAGCCTCTGCCTCCCGGGGATAGCGTGGAAGATCTGCCTGTCGTGGGAGGCGTGGGGCCAGCGGAGGAATGCGTTGCCGCCGGGTCGAGCGTCCCGGGGACTGAGGCGGGCGGGGCCGAAAAGGCCGAAACTGAGCCCGCCCAGCCTTTATCCAACTTCCCCCGGGACTTGCACGACTCGGCAGAAAATGAAAATTTAAAAAATGTTAATATACATCCACACGCTGGGCCGGGGGGTGGCGGCGGGGAGGGGGAAGAAAACCAACCCTCGCCCCCTACTTTGGAGCTGGGGTACTTGGAGGACCTGGAACTTTTCTTTTCTTTGACGTCTCGGTCAAGTCATCGAGGACCCGGCCCTGCGGACGGTGTACGAAGCGAAGAAGGCCACGCTGAAGGACCTGCAGCTCGTCGGGTCCCGAGGCGCGTTCGTGAGGTCGCGGATCCGGTTCCTGCGGGATCTGGACCTCGGCTCCCCCTTCTTCTACTCGCTGGAAAAAAGACAGAGTGTCCGTAAGCAGCTCTTGACGCTGCTGGCTGACGACGGCTCTCTCGTCTCGGATCCGGAGGACGTCAACAACAGGGCCCGTGAATATTACGGGGCTCTGTTCTCTCCGGAGCCGTCCAGCAAGGAAGCGCGTAGAGTTTTGTGGGAGGACCTGCCGAAGGTCGGGCCGGAGGGCGCCGAAAATCTGGAAGCTCCGCTAAGCCTGGCGGAGCTGACCGGCGCCCTCGACCGGCTCTCGAGGGGAAAAGTCCCGGGGCTGGACGGGCTGACCGTGGAGTTCCACAGGGCATTCTGGGATGTCCTGGGGGGCGACTACGCGCGGGTCCTAGGGGAAAGTCTAGCGACCGGGGAGATGCCCCTCTCTTGGCGCAGGGCAGTCATCGTCCTGCTGCCTCAGAAGGGCGATCTCCGCCTCCTTAAGAACTGCCGCCCGGTCTCCCTCCTCAGCACGGACTACAAAATCTTCGCCAGGGCGATGTCTGCTCGCCTTGGCGCCGTGCTGGTCCACATGATCCACCCCGACCAATCCTACACGGTCCCGGGCCGGACAATCCACGATAACATCCATCTGGTCCGGGACCTCATCCATCATTCCCAGGAGGCTGGTCTGTCGGTCGCCTTCCTATCTCTCGATCAAGAGAAGGCGTTCGACAGGGTGGATCACGACTATCTGTTCGGAACTCTGCGCGCTTTCGGGTTCGGGACGCATTTCGTCGCCCAGATCCGACTTTTGTATGCCGCCGCGGAGTGTCTGATAAAGGTTAACGGGTCCTTGACGGCGCCCCTTCGCTTTGGGAGAGGGGTGCACCAGGACGCCCCATGTCCGGCCAGTTATATGCCATCTGCGTGGAGCCTTTCCGGCGCCTCCTGTGGACGAGGTTGACGGGACTGGCTCTGCAAGGGCAGAACGTGGAGGTCGTCCTCTCGGCTTACGCCGATGACGTGCTCCTCACGGTAGATGATCCCGCTGACCTGCGGAGGATGCGAGAGTGCCAGGAGATTTACTCAGCCGCATCCTCTGCCAGGATCAACTGGGAGAAATGTTCCGGACTCCTGGTGGGTCAGTGGTGGGTGGCCTCCCTGCCAGAGGACCTTAGGCCTTTTGCCTGGAGCACGACCCATCTCCTCTCTCTGGGAGTCTACCTTAGCTCCGACGAGGAAGCCTGTCCGGCGAACTGGCAAGAGCTGGCGGCCAAGGTCACCGCTCACCTAGGGCGCTGGGCAGGACTGCTCCGAGTGCTGTCCTACAGGGGTCGAGCGCTAGTCATAAACCAGCTGGTGGCCGCCATGTTGTGGTACCGGCTGGACACTTTGACCCCTCTCCCTGCGTTTGTCACCAAGATACAGAAGAAGCTGGTGGACTTCTTCTGGAACAACAGGAAGCACTGGGTCTCTGCCGCGGTCTTGAGTCTCCCGCTTGGGGAGGGCGGTCAGTCGTTGGTGTGCGTTAGCACCCAGCTCGCGACTTTCCATCTTCAGACCCTGCAGAGATAACTTTACGTCGAGCCCCCTCCCAGGTGGCGGGCTCTAGCGACGTATTTCTTCCGCCAGCAGCACGGCCTCAACTACGACACGCAGCTCCTGTTTGTGAGCTTGGGGGGCGTCAGGACCGCCTTCCAGGAGCTGCCTGTCTTTTACAAGGAACTCATCAGGGTCTGGAACAAAGTCTCCACCAAGCGCAGCTCTCCACCGGCTGGAGTGGCGGCTGTCCTGCAGGAGCCGCTGCTCGGGAATCCGTACCTCCACGACCGAGGTTTTAGGTGGCTGTCGGACGAGAGGGCTGTGGCTGGTGAGGTGACCAGGGTCAGGGACCTGCTCGATGGCGGAGGAGCGGGCTGGATGGCGCCAGACACGCAGGCGCGGTGCCTAAATTCTGCCAACGTCCGCCGCGTGGCCGATGCCATCGAGTCGCTAAAAACAGCTCTGGGCCCCGACTCCGTTAGGTGTGTCGAGGAGGCTCAAGCACGTGGGGAAATCCCATCCGGACTGACCCCCGTCCGGACGGAATTCCTCATCGGCGCCAAACCCCGGAACCTCCCTCAGGAGCCGGCGCCTCACAACTTCAGCCGCCTCGAGGAAATCCCCTCCGTCCTTTCAGTTCCGCGCGGAGGGGTTTCCTGTACGGGCTGCTCCTGCACACTCTCAACTTTGCCATCCTCGCCTGCCGTCCGGACATGCCATGGCATACCATCTTGCCGTCCGGAGGAGGCGGGGGTCCCCGATGGCGGGCACTCTACGCGGGAGTCCTCCCACTATTTATCGGGGACTTGGCCTGGAGGGTGGTGCACGAAGCAGTGCCGTGCAATAAATTTTTAAGCCGGTTCATGGGCTTCCATGCCGTCTGCAATTTCTGCGGTCTGGAAGAGTCCGTGTTCCATGTTTTTATTGAATGCACGAGGTTGCAGCCCCTGTTTTATTATTTAAAGGGGCTGCTCCTGAAATTCTGGCTGCACTTCAGTCCCACACTCCTGATCTTTGGGCACCCTGTGCGGAGGGGAGCGGGTAGGTCCGAGGGCCTCCTCATAGGACTGCTCCTGGGCACGGCCAAGAGTGCCATCCGCCGGTCCAGGCAGCGGGCGGTCGAGGGGGTCGTTCAACCTGACTGCCTGCCTCTCTTCCGCGCATACATCCGGTCCAGGGTGTCCTTGGAGATGGAGCACGCGGTGTCCACCGGTACGCTCGCAGCCTTCCGCGAGAGGTGGGCGCCGGAGGGACTGGAGTACATCATCACGCCTGGCAACCAAATTTTAATTTGATTTTATGTTTTAAAGTTTAATTTGTTTTAATTGCTGGTGTTTTTAGTGTCCCCCTCCCCTGTTATAGGGGGCACTTGGAGAAAAAAAAATATGATTTTAGTGCCCAAAAAAAAACTTTAAATAAAAACAAAAACACAAAAAAAAACACAAAAAAAGGGCCTTGGAAACGTTTGGTGTGCCCCCCAGATCGGGGGGACACGATTTAATGATTTAATGTTTTAGTTTCCTCCCAAAAGAGTTCTGTGGACCAATGGTGGAGCTTTGGAGGCGTGGCCTATTCACTTGGAGCCTGGAGCACTGAGAGAAGGAGCTCCCTGCAGTTGCTCCTGCCTGGAAGGCCTTTGGGAGCCCTGTGAAACAGCCCAGGGAGAGGAGGAAGGGGCTTACTTAATTCCAATCCATCCAGAGAGAGAGGAGGAGAGCAGAAAATTCAACAACTTCATTACTTTTACAAAGAGTTGGAGAGAGGGGGAAAAAGAACAACAACTATCCAGTGTGGAAGGAGGGAAAGACTTCATCATCAAAAGGTGGGTGTATTTTGGTGCATTCGCCTAAAGACTTTGTTGTATCGGTGGGGGGAGGAAAGAAGACCATTTCGAGGGCCGGAACATCGCGGGGGGTGTGTGTGTGTGGAGGTCTTGCTTTCAGCTAAGCCCCACACACCACTGAAGCACCCATCCCCCATTGCCTAGCCTGGGATAGCTGGAGCTACCTGGCTGAAGAATCATTAATCACCCTATTTATCATCGTTGGGAGTGTGTGTCTAGGTGGCTCCAGCTACCCCAGGTGAAGACATCTTCTACCCCCACCCGAAGACCATCTACAAAGACTGAGTTTTTTGCCATCTGGGGAGTGCACCCCAAGAAACACCCAACCATCGCTGTGAGGGGAGACCTGCCCTCACAGCTTCCCTCTTTCCCACCCTGCAATCTCTTTCTCTCTCTCTCTGTCTCTCCCCACTCTCTCTGAGAGCCCTTTCCTCCGAATTGAAAAAAACAATTAAGACAACTGAGCAGAGGGAGCAAGGCCCCTCCCCAATTGTCAACTAGGGGAGAGGTGTGCCTCATTGAGGGCTCCTCTGCTCATACACTTAAACGAGGCCAATTTAAGACGATTAAGGCCTGTGACTTTGGGGTGGGTGTAGCCCTTAAAGGGACCCCGTGATGGCGACCCCATCCACGCCGGTGGCAGGGCCAGCTAAGACGTACGCGCAGGCGGTGTCCACATCCACGGCGCCTCCTGTGCCTCCTGCTGCCCTGCCACCGTTCAGAATTATGAACAAAAAAAAACGAGGTCAAGAGCTACACTCACCCCACAATGACCATCGAGGAGTGCGTGCGGGCGATGGCTGGGGTAGTCGGCCCCTCGGCCATTGTCGCAGCCTCCAAGATATCTGGGAAGGCGGTGTTCTTCCTGGGGTCGGAGCGGGCGGTGTCCCTGGCACTTGAAAAGGGGCTCACGGTGGGTGGGATGTTCCTGCCGGTGAACCCTCTCGAGGCCACCGCGCAGATGGTCATCCTTTCTAACGTCCTGCCCTTTGTTCCCACTGGGCTCCTCCTCCTTCACCTACACCAACTGGGGCAGGTAAGGTCAGAGATCAACCCCATACCGCTCGGCCTCAGGGAGAGCAGCCTGCGCCACGTCTTCTCCTTCCGCCGCCAGCTCTTTGTCCGGCTGGCGCGGGAGGAGACGACGGAGGAATCATTTAATGTGGTGCACGAGGGGACTGCCTACCGCGTCTTCTGGACGTCGGACGGCGTGCGGTGCCATGCCTGTAGGGAGGTGGGGCATGTTCGTAAGAACTGCCCCGCCTCCAAGGCTGCCAAACCACCGAGGGCGGCCAAGGATGGCGCCGCAGCAACCCCTCTCCCAAGTAGCGTCCGCGTGCCGGGAGCTGTGGGTGCGCGGGCATCGACGGGGGCCTTTGTTTTCATGGCCTCTGCCGGGGGGGAGGGAGACCGTCCGATCGGAAAGAAGGCACAGAGGAAGGCGAAACATCTCGAGGCGGGTCCCCTCAGTGCGCCAGACAATTTGATCACCACGCTCAGCCCAACCCTGTCACCGGCGAGCGCGGGGTGCCCTGAGCCCGTGCCCGAGCTCTTGACCAATATCACAGAGGGACTTGGGCACGGGCAAGATAAGAAAAAGGGGGGAGTGGAGCGGGAGGCCTCGGCAGACATGGAACAAAAGGAGGCGCCGCTCCAATGAGGCGGAGGGGGAACAACATCCCTCCATGGAGGAGTCGGTGCCTGCCGCGTGTCCCGCGTCCCCCACCAGCGCCCCCAAACTGCGCCGTAGGCGAGAGGAGTCTGTCCCCGGGGAATGTGAGACAGTTGAGGCTGCACAGTCTCTGCCTCCCGGGGATGGCGTGGAAGATCTGCCTGTCGTGGGGGGCGTGGGGCAGCGGAGGAATGCCGGGTCGAGCATCCCGGGGACTGAGGCGGGCGGGGCCGAAAAGGCCGAAACTGAGCCCGCCCAGCCTTTATCCAACTTCCCCCGGGACTTGCACGACTCGGCAGAAAATGAAAATTTCAAAATTTTTTATATACATCCACACGCTGGGCCGGGGGGTGGCGGCGGGCAGGGGGAAGAACAACAACCCTCGCCCCCTACTTTGGAGCTGGGGTACTTGGAGGACCTGGAGAATTTCTTTGGCCGGGTCTCTCCGGTTTCCCCGGCTCCTGGGGCGGAGGAGGAACCCCTCCCGCTGTCGCTTCCTGACCCAGCACCGCTTTTAAAAGAGCCCAGTGGGGACTCCTCTGCTGATGATCCTGGGGGTGGGATCGGGGCAGAGCCAGGGCCGGATGGAGCGGCTGGGCCGTTTGCCGTACTTCGTGCGGTCGACGGGCCGGCTGCTGGCGGCGACCTCCCGGAGAGGGACGGGGACTCGTTGGGGGACGAGGGAGAAGATCTCGAGTCCATCGCCAGTGAGGCGGTGGATCTCCTCGTGCCCGCCGCTGAGTCCCCCCTCATTCCTGCAAAGGAACTCCGGGACTTTTTGGTCCAGAGCCAGGGTCGCCGCAACCGAGCCCATCTGGCCCTGGAAAGATGGTCCGAGCCGGGGCTGTTCGTCGCGTCCATCCGCGCCGCCGCTAAAACCATGGCCGCGGGCGGGCCCTTATCAAAGGCGCAAGGCCTTGAGCTGCGCCGGCTCAAAGGGTTCCTCGCTAGGCTGCTGAAGGAGTGGAGGTCAACAAATGACTCCACTCCCCCCCCCACAATAGGTTAGGTAGAGGTTGCACTATGCTTTTGTCATGAAGATAACCATAGCCAGCCTCAACATCAACGGCGGCAGAGAGGCACGCTGTAGATTTAACAATTTTTCGCTCCTGCGGGAGGGGAAATATGCAGTGTGCTTCCTGCAAGAAACCCACACCGTTCCGGGAGACGAAGCCACGTGGCTCCTGGAATGGCAAGGAGAGGTCCGCATGAGCCACCTCACTACCACTTCTTGTGGGGTGGCCATCTTGTTGGCCCCGCATTTTCAGCCGGAGATTTTGGGGGTCGAGGAGCACGTGCCAGGCCGCTTGCTGCACGTAACGGTTCGCCTGGGGGACATGCCGCTCCATCTCGTGAACGTGTACGCCCCTCAGCCCGGCCCGCAGCAAACGCACTTCTTCGAAGAAGTGTCCGCTCTTCTTGGCTCTGTCGACGTCGGCGACTGCATTGTCCTCGGGGGGTATTTTAACTGCACCCTCGAAGCGAGGGACCGCTCCGGTGCCCCGCAGAGCATGATGGCGATGGAGAAGTTGAGGGACCTGGTCGGGTCCTTCGACTTGGTGGACGTCTGGCGAAATCTCCATCCCGACTGCAGCGCCTTTACTTGGGTGAGGCCTGGAGTAGGATGGTCCAGAGTCGACCGACTTTACGTGTCTCGGGCGTACGTTTCCTGCGTCCCGGCGGCCTCCATGTGGCCGGTGCCGTGTTCGGATCACCACCTGGTGTGGGCGGAGCTCGCTTCGCTCCGCGCGAGGACGGGGTCCGCGTACTGGCACTTTAACAACCGGCTGCTGGAGGACGTGCGGTTCCAGGACTCGTTCCGTCGTTTCTGGGCCGACTGGAGAAGGAACAGGGGGGCTTCCCCTCCTTGAGGCTATGGTGGGACGTGGGCAAGGCTCACGTCCGCGTCTTCTGTCAAGAGTACGCGAGGGGGTCGACCAAGAGGCGGGCGGCCAGGTTCAGGCGCCTAGAAAAAGAGGTGCTCGACCTGGAGTCCCGTCTCGGTCAAGTCGTCGTGGACCCGGCCCTGCGGATGGTGTACAAAGCGAAGAAGGCCGCGCTGAAGGACCTGCAGCTCGACGGGTCCCGAGGCGCGTTCGTGAGGTCGCGGATCCGGTTCCTGCGGGATCTGGACCGTGGCTCCCACTTCTTCTACTCGCTGGAAAAAAGACAGGGTGTCCGTAAGCAGCTCTTGACGCTGCTGGCCGACGACGGCTCTCTCGTCTCAGATCCGGAGGGCGTCAACAACAGGGCCTGTGAATATTACGGGGCTCTGTTCTCTCCGGAGCCGTCCAGCGAGGAAGCGCATAGAGTTTTGTGGGAGGACCTGCCGAAGGTCAGCCCGGAGGGCGCCGAAAATCTGGAAGCTCCGCTAAGCCTGGCGGAGCTGACCGGCGCCCTCGACCGGCTCTCGAGGGGAAAAGCCCCACGGCTGGACGGGCTGACCGTGGAGTTCCACAGGGCGTTCTGGGACGTCCTGGGGGGCGACTACGCGCGGGTCCTGGGGGAAAGTCTGGCAACCGGGAAGATGCACCTCTCTTGGCGCAGGGCAGTCATCGTCCTGCTGCCTAAGAAGGGCGATCTCCGCCTCCTTAAGAACTGGCGCCCGGTCTCCCTCCTCAGCACGGACTACAAAATCTTCGCCAGGGCGATGTCTGCTCGCCTTGGCGCCATGCAGGACCACATGATCCACCCCGACCAGTCCTACATGGTCCCGGGCCGGACAATCCACGATAACATCCATCTGGTCCAGGACCTCATCCATCATTCCCAGGAGACAGGTCTGTCGGTAGCCTTCCTATCTCTCGACCAAGAGAAGGCGTTCGACAGGGTGGATCACGACTATCTGTTCGGGACTCTGTACGCTTTCGGGTTCGGGATGCATTTCGTCGCCCGGATCCGACTTTTTTCGCCGCCGCGGAATGTCTGATAAAGGTTAACGGGTCCTTGACGGCGCCCCTTCGCTTTGGGAGAGGGGTGCGCCAGGGATGCCCCATGTCCGGCCAGTTATATGCCATCTGCATGGAGCCTTTCCTGCGCATCCTGCGGACGAGGTTGACGGGTCTGGCTCTGCAAGGGCCGGGTGTGGAGGTCGTCCTCTCGGCTTACGCCGATGACGTGCTCCTCGCGGTAGAGGATCCCGCTGACCTGCGGAGGATGCGTGAGTGCCAGTAGATTTACTCGGCCGCATCCTCTGCCAGGATCAACTGGGAGAAATGTTCCGGACTCCTGGTGGGTCAGTGGCGGGTGGACTCCCTGCCGGAGGACCTCAGGCCTTTTACCTGGAGCACGACCCATCTCCTCTATCTGGGAGTCTACCTTAGCCCCGACGAGGGAGCCTGGCCGGCGAACTGGCAGGAGCTGGAGGCCAAGGTCGCCGCTCGCCTAGGGCGCTGGACAGGACTGCTCCGAGTGCTGTCCTATAGGGGTCGAGCGCTAGTCACAAACCAGCTGGTGGCTGCCATGTTGTGGTACCGGCTGGTCACTTTGACCCCTCCCCCTGCGTTTGTTACCAAGATACAGAAGAAGCTGGTGGACTTCTTCTGGAACAACGGGAAGCACTGGGTCTCTGCCGCGATCTTGAGTCTCCCGCTTGGGGAGGGCGGTCCGTCGTTGGTGTGCGTCAGCACCCAGCTCGTGACTTTCTGTCTTCAGACCCTGCAGAGATATCTTTACGTCGAGCCCCCTCCCAGGTGGCGTGCCCTGGCAACGTATTTCTTCCGCCAGCAGCACGGCCTCAACTACGACACGCAGCTCCTGTTTGTGAGCTTGGGGGGCGTCAGGACCGCCTTCCAGGAGCTGCCTGTCTTTTACAAGGAACTCATCAGGGTCTGGAACAAAGTCTCCACCAAGCGCAGCTCTCCACCGGCTGGAGTGGCGGCTGTCCTGCAGGAGCCGCTGCTCGGGAATCCGTACCTCCACGACCGAGGTTTTAGGTGGCGGTCGGACGAGAGGGCTGTGGCTGGTGAGGTGACCAGGGTCAGGGACCTGCTCGATGGCGGAGGAGCGGGCTGGATGGCGCCAGACACGCAGGCGCGGTGCCTAAATTCTACCAACGTCCGCCGCGTGGCCGATGCCATCGAGTCGCTAAAAACAGCTCTGGGCCCCGACTCCGTTAGGTGTGTCGAGGAGGCTCAAGCACATGGGGAGATCCCGTCCGAACTGACCCCCGTCCGGACGGAATTTCTCATCGGCGCCAAACCCCGGAACCATCTCGGGAGCCGGCGCCTCACAACTTGAGCCGCCTCGAGGAAATCCCCTCCGTGCCTTTCAGTTCCGCGCGGAGGGGTTTCCTGTATGGGCTGCTCCTGCACACTCTCAACTTTTCCATCCTCGCCTGCCGTCTTGACATGCCATGGCATACCATCTTGCCGTCCGGAGGAGGCGGGGGTCCCCGATGGAGGGCACTCTACGCGGGAGTCCTCCCACTATTTATCGGGGACTTGGCCTGGAGGGTGGTGCACGGAGCAGTGCCGTGCAATAAATTTTTAAGCTGGTTCACGGGCTCCCAGGCCGCCCGCAATTTCTGTGGTCTGGAGGAGTCCGTGTTCCATGTTTTTACCGAATGCACGAGGTTGCAGCCCCTGTTTTATTATTTAAAGGGGCAGCTCCTGAAATTCTGGCTGCACTTCAATCCCACACTCCTGATCTTTGGGCACCCTGTGCGGAGGGGAGCGGGTAGGTCCGAGGGCCTCCTCGTAGGACTGCTCCTAGGCACGGCCAAGCGTGCCATCAGCCGGTCCAGGCAGCGGGCGGTCGAGGGGATCGTTCAGCCTGATTGCCTGCCTCTCTTCCGCGCGTACATCCGCGCCAGGGTGTCGTTGGAGATGAAGCACGCAGTGTCCACCGGTACGCTCGCGGCCTTCCGCAAGAGGTGGGCACCGGAGGAACTGGAGTGCATCATCACGCCTGGCAACCAAATTTTAATTTGATTTTATGTTTTAAAGTTTAATTTGTTTTAATTGCCGGTGTTTATAGTGTCCCCCTCCCCTTTTATAAGGGGCACTTGGAGAAAAAAAATATGATTTTAGTGCCCAAAAAAAAACGACAAAAAAAAATCAAAAACACAAAAGAAAAGGGCCTTGAAAATGTTTGGTGTGTCCCCCAGATGAGGGGCACACGATTTAATGATTTAATGTTATAGTTTCCTCCCAAAAAGAGTTCTGTGGCCAAGCACCCCAAAGTCCCTTTGTTTATCTACACTATTAAGTGGCCTACCGCTGAATGTATATACCCTTTGCTTATTAGCCCTCCCAAAGTGCATCACCTCACACATCTCAGAATTAAATTCCATTTGCCACTGCTCTGCCCACCTGACCAGTAGATTGATACCCTCCTGCAGTGCATGACTTTCTTCTTCATTATCAACCACACAGCCAATTTTAGTGTCATATACCAATTTCTTTATCATACTCTCTATATTCAAATCTAAATCATTGATATATACCTCAAAAAGCAAGGGACCCTGTACTGAGCCCTGTGGAACCCGACTGGAAACATCTTTCCAGTCACAAAAACATCCATCAACCATTACATTTTGTTTTCTACCTCCAAACCAATTTTGGATCCAACTTGCCACTTTGCCCTGGATCCCATGGGCTTTAACTTTCGTGACCAGTCTACCATGTGGGACCGTATCAAAAGCTTTGCTAAAGTCCATATATACTACATCATATGCACTACCCTCATCGACCCTCTTGGTTACCTTCTCAAAAAATTCAATCAGGTTAGTTAAACACGATCTTCCCTTAACAAATCCGTGCTGACTGTCCTTAATTAATCCTTGCCTTTCCAAATGTAGATTTATCCCATCTTTCAAGATTTTTTCCAATCATTTTGCCACTACTGAGGTTAGGCTGACATGCCTGTAATTACTTGGCCTATCCCTTTTTCCCTTCTTAAACAAGGGTACTAGATTCGCAGTCCTCCAATCCTCCGGCACCATGCCCAAATCCAAAGAGGACTGGAAAATGATGGTCAAGGCCTCTGCTATTTCCTCTTTTACTTCGCTCAACAGCCTGGGATGCATTTCATCTGGGCCTGGGGGCTTATCTACTTTCAAAGCTGCTAAACCCCTTAATGTTTCCTCTCTCACTTCCCTACACAATAATTGGATAGGATAGGTGTGCAGAGTTCTGTGATATATTGGTCTCTTTACAACTGCACAGAAAAAAGAAAAGACACTGAATGGTCTAGCCTCCACTTTGCGACCAGTATCTGAATTGTTAGATTTGGGAAAATTAGCAATTTAAATTTCTTTCACTCTGAAAATCTTGCTTGTATCATCAGAAATATAGCTCATGTAATTTTACAATGTGAGTTAATATGATTTGAGGTTTCCACAGGAGGATATAAACTCTTTTCCCGCACGTACTGTGAAAATTAACATGCTACTGGTGCCTTTATATTTCTCAGTGGAAAGCAAGAGTGCTACATACATACAGTCCACACTCAACAAATCTGTTCTGTGTGCTACTCCTTTTACTCGCTCATTCCAGCTGTGCATTCTGAGCAATGTGGCTCGTGCCTCTTGAAATCCCGCTTAATAATTCATTCCTAAACAGCACATTCAGATCATTTGACCAAATGCACAAAGCAAGTCAAATTTTCGCAGATGCTTTTTGCTTTTATCTCTGGGATGTCAGCAGAAGAGCTACGGAAACTCCGGGAAAATGGCATAACCACCCTTTATGCCATTTTTCTGGGTTTAGGTGGTGTTGTGGAAAAATATTTCCGAGACTGTATAATATATATAAAGAGAGGTTTATTAAATCGGAGACAAAGCTTTGGGAGAAGTGTTAAAGACCCCTGTCTTTGAACCATCTTCTCAAATTGGTATCTGCAGTGAAGTTCTTTTATCTTACAAATTAAGTCACTTTACAACACATGCTTTATCACTACAAAGCTTTGACTATCGAAGGCTAAGCTTTTGATATAACCCATCCTGCATTGTGACAGGGCAGTATAAACAAGTGCAGGCTTTTGACACCGGTATAAACAAACATACCCAGTACTTAACTTTCCAGTGTTCATTATCTCACTTCCCTATCTCCATTAACTCAAGGCCAGCATGCCTTAAATTCTAACTATTTAAAGCATAATGCATCAGTATTGTCCCTTACAAAATTCATTTAAAGGGGAAAATAAAACAAATGTTTGGTCCCGTATACTAGTCCAGTATATGTCCAAAAATCCGCTCCAACAGGTGGCTTTTCCACATGAGTAATGGCAGAGGAGCGGGAGAACCTGATGGAGATTTACTCCCAATGTATCAGTCTGAATAATTTATTGTACAGCACACACATAGTCAATACTAAGTCTAGATAAGTAGGTGTAATTTTATACATGAGTTTTATTCCACATATAGGAGATCAACCTAGCTTAATCTCATTTCCCAGGAGAGTCACTAACAGCCAAAGTTCATACGTTCTTAGCACCACTGATTGCTAACCGTAACCATAGTAACTCAGTCACTGAGGGTGAATTTCCGTTTTAATGCATTAGTGAGATATAAACAGCATAGGAATTTTTTTTTGGCATGAAAATTGGGTAGAAATCATTTTTGCCCATTGTCTGCCTTTAAAATGTTTCTCCTGAGTTCCCTCACACGTTTTAAACCTTCCCATGATCCGCCAACCACATCCCAATTGGCCTCATTCCCATTTGCCAGAGGGAGAGCCACTGGCGAAGCAGCTACAAGTATTATGGGTCCTATTGCACTCTGAGTATGTCAGACTGAGATTTATAAGGTGCAGCAACTGATACAGGTGAAGTGAGGAGTTCCTGGCACAAGAGTCTGGGCACATTCAATACAGGAAGCTGGAAAGCACTAAAACATCATTATGCCTACACACCCGGACTTGCTTCTCACTGGTTCGCAAACTTCAAACTTCAGTATTGGCACATTTTCAGAAGCAACATTCTATCCCCTATTGCGTCTAGAGTTATAGGGCCCAAGTTTCGGCCTCAGTTGCTCCTGATTTTTTGGAGCAACTGGTGTACAACGGAGTATCTTAGAAATTCAAATTCTCGTCATTTAGTTTGCTCCAGTTCTAGTCAGTTAAAACAGTTTCACTTTGGAACAGAATTTTTTTTTCAAAAGGGGGCGTGTCCGGCCACTTACGCCTGTTTTCAAAGTTTCGGCAGTGAAAACTTACTCCAAACTAACTTAGAATGGAGTAAGTGAAGATTTTTGTACGCTCGAAAAAACCTTGTCTACACTTTAGAAAATCAGGCGGAGGTTACAAATTAGGCGTAGGGAATGGGGGGGGAGTTTAAAGGGAAGTTTACAAACATTAAACACTTGAGTTTTACAAATAAAGAGCCATTATCAATAATAAATGATAAATATATCAATAAATCAACCAATAAATCAATCAAAAAAAAATTAATTAAAAAAAAAAATTTTAAAAATCAATAAATAAAACATTTTCTACTTACCGACTGCAGCACCGGGAGTCCTTCAACAGCGTGCTGGGACGGTCCCCACACTGTGTCTCTGTCAGTGTCTCTATCTCTCTGTCTGTGTGTGTGTCTCTCACTCTCTGTCTGTCAGTGTCTGTGTTTCGGACAGCGAGGGAAGGGGGGGAGGGGGAGAAGGGGTTTGGGAGGGGGAGGGGGAGAAGGGAGGGGGGGAGAGTGGGGGGGAGGGGGGGAGAGTTGGGGAGGGAGGGAAGGAGAGAGTGGGGGAGGGAGAGAAGGATGCTGAACGGCCGGGCCCAAGACCTCGGGCTAGATTTACAGGTAGGTGGCATCGGGTCTCGGGGTGGTGGGGGGGTTCGCAGAGGTCTGCAGGGGGGGGGGAGAGAGATAGCCGTGGAGGTCCGGGGTGGGGGGGGGGAGAGAGAGTCGCGGAGGTCGGGTCGCCGGGGGGGGGGGGGGAGCGGGAGTCGAGTTGGGTCGGGAGGAAGCAGGAGCTGGGCGTGGGAGGAGCCTTATTCACACAGCCCCAGTGAGGCCATTCGGCCAGGGTTAGGGGCTGCGTGCTTCGGGCCCCTCCTACACAGTTTTGGGCGCCTGGAGCTACTGCACATGCGTGCCCACTGTAGCGCACATGTGCAGAGGTCCCGGCACTGTTTTCGGCACACGGACCTGGCTCCGCCCCCTACAGCTCATGCTGCGCTGCGCCCGGCTGCAGAAGACCTGCAGGGAGCTGGAGAATCTGGAAGTTTTAGTTAGGCGCACTTTCTGGCGCGAAAAAAGGGCGTCCAGGTCCAGGCTGCGCCGTTTTAGGCGCGTCCCGAAACTTGGGCCCATAGGGCTGAATTGTCGGATCCTTTGCATCAGTTTCGCCGGGTTCTGACCCTCGTTGCAAGAAATGGGGCGGTGAGGTTTTTTGCGTCCGGTCGTGATCCTCCAGTTGGGTTTTGCAGCGGCGCTTGGAAGCTATGTTGGGTTTGCAACAACTCTCGTTGCGACACCGGCAGTAGTTTCAACTCGCAACCATCCCGCACGCTGCAAAACATGCCCCGCGATGACCGCTGGTGGCAGAGAGGTAGATAAACTGCAAAAATTTCAAGTTCCACTGTTTATTATAGAAACATAGAAAATAGGTGCAGGAGTAGGCCATTCGGCCCTTCAAGCCTGCACCGCCATTCAATGAGTTCATGGCTGAGCATGCAACTTCAATTCTTTTATTTTTTTGTAATGATTTGTGTTGTGGTGGTGTGGGCAATGTTTTTGGAATGTTTTTGTGATTTTCTTTTTTTTCCCCTCTCAAGGCCTCTCTCGGAGCGCTCCCGGCCCCGCACTTTAGTTGGCAAGGTTCCCATTTTTGCGCCACAAATGTTGTACAACGCCTTCCTTTGCGCTGTGCCCCTGGAGCAGGGCCCAGATGGCAAAAATTTCTCCACACAGCGCAAATGTTACCCTGACGGTAACTTTCCCGCCCCGCCTCCGTTTCGCCCCGAAAATGGGAAACCCAAATATCCAGCTCTGCGTTCTACAGAGATGGATGTGTCAATTGGCCCGAGCTCGAACTGAGGATCTGCTGTTAATTCCAAGGAAGATGCCAGAACTATATTGGTGTATGCAATGAAGCTAAAGCTTCTGTGATGCTGCCACAAAAGACATCTGTATGCTCCAAGTCACACCTGACCGTTGCTAGTAATCCCTGGAGACTGACACAGCCTACCCATGGGTGTTCTGTTCCTCGATCATCCTTCATTTCAAATCAATACGCATGAGTTCTAGGTCCTGTGACTCCAAAGCAACTGACAGGCTTCTCCTTAGATTCCCCTGGGAAGGTGACACATCCTCACTCACTCCCTACTCCTCCAGTTCTCTTGTGCTCCTGGTCTCAAATCCACACTACCACTAATTCCCTTTTGCGTCGAAGTCTCTCAGCTGGTGCCTGGCAGAGAGGAAACAAGTGCCGTAGGTGCTGAGTTGGAATAGCTTGTGACAGAGGAAGATGGGGTAGGGTGGGTAGGGTGGGATCATTTCAATTGGTGGGTGGGCTGATCCTCATGCTGCCCTTCTACATCATCAATGACGTAGGCAATGATGGAGATCAACTCCCCATCTTGTCTTCCTCACTATATCAGCATTATCTTCCTATTCTCGTGCCACACCCATTGCTGTGATTGGTCTTCAGGAAAAGAGGGTAGAGGCTAAGAATGGGTGAGCATTACCCCATCAGGATCAAGGAGACAATGAAAGGGGATAGAGTTTCTGTCATTGTGATTAATCAGAGGGATGCCAGAGTGACAGTATAGGTACCCATTTACTAACCTGACCCTGGCAAGGTATCGTCGACCTTTCCATCTCCAATGACAAGAAACATAGCTATGCAGCCTTGTGCTCGAAGGTGGTGAAGGGTTTAAAGTACAAACTAATCATGGACAACTGTGAGCTGATCAGAAAGTCAGCATGGATTTGTGAAAGGTAAATCATGACAGAATAATCTCGTTGAATTATTTGATGAGGTCAGTAACATGGCGGATAAGGGACTGTCTATGGGTATTATCTATCTGGACTTCCAGAAAGCATTTGTTAAGGTTCCGCACAAGAGATTACTGGAACCAGGAAAGCACAAGGAATTGGAGGTAACCTTGTGGCATGGGACGGTAATCAGTTGAGAGGTAGAAGACAGAGAGGAGGGATAAAGGGTTATTGGTAGGATGTGACAAGTGGTGATCTCCAGAGACCTGGACTGAGCCCTCGGCTTTTCACAGCATATAGCAATGACTTGGATCAAAATATAAAGTTGTATATTCAAGTTTTCAGATGACAATAACTTAGAAGGCATAGTAAGTTGTGCAAATGGGAGCAGAAAGTTACAAAGGGACATATACAGATGTCCATGTACACAAATCACGAAAAGCTAGTGCAAAAGGTACAAAAGGTAATCAGAAAGGCTAATGAAATGTTGGCCGATATCTCTGATGCAGTTGGACGACAAAGAAAGAAAGAAAGACTTGGATTTATATAGCGCCTTTCACGACCACCGGATGTTTCAATGTACTTTACAGCCAATGAAGTACTTTTGTGTTGTAATGTGGGGAATGCGGCAGCCAACTTGCAAGCTCCCACAAACAGCAATGTGAGAATGACCAGATAATCTGTTTTTTGTTATGTTGATTGAGGGATAAATATTGTCTTGGACAGCCGGGGTAACTCCCCCGCTCTTTTTTAAATAGTACCATGAGATCTTTTACATCCACCTGAGAGGGCAGACGGGGCCTTGGTTTAACATCTCATCCAAAAGACGGCACCCCCTCAGCCCTACACTGGAGTGTCAGTCTAGATTTATGTGCTCAAGTTCTTGGAGTGGGACTCGAGCACAAAAAAATCTAGGCTGACACTCCAGTGCAGTGCTGAGGGAGCGCTGCACTGTCAGCGGTGCCTTCTTTTGGATGAGGCATTAAACCAAGGCCTCCTCTGCTCTCTTCAGCTGCACAATGCCTTGGTCAGATCCAATTGGCAGTACCGTGTTCAGTTTTGGGCATCGCACCACAGCATGCATTTATTGGCCTTGGGTCGGTTATAGCGCAGATTCACCAACATGGTACTGGAGATAAAAGGGTTAAATTATGACCAGAGGTTGCATCAACTTGAATTGTATTAGAGTTTAGAAGGTTGAGTAATTATCGAAACAAGGTCAAAATGTTAAAGGGTTTTGATAGGGTAGATACAGAGAAACTATTTTGTTTCGTGAGAGAATCCAGAACAAGAAAGAGTTACCTTAAAATTAGAGCTAGACTATTTAGGATTGCAATCAGGCAGCACTTTGTCACAAAATGCTGTCGATGCTGGGTCAATTAAAATTTTCAAGACTGAGATGGATAGATTTTTGGTAGGTAAGGGTATCAAGCGATATGGAACAAAGGCAGATAAATGGAGTTGAGGTACAGATCAGACATGATTCCTGTTCTTATGTTCCAAAAGCTGAGGTTGCCCTGTCTGGGGGTGTGCATTGTGTGCCCATTTGTCCTGCTAGAAGATAGAGTGCAAGAGGGCAAGGCTAGCTGCAGCTGAAGTGTATGTGCCAAGTGGCATGGGAGAGGTGAAGTAAGAGATGTGGAGGGTATTATGAGGCTGTTAAAGTAGAGGAAGGAGTTTACGGGTTGTGCATGTAAGTAATTTCTAATAGGGGAGCTGAGTAGCTGCAGTGCAAGATACAAGTTAGAGCTGCTCTTAACCGGGGTCCAGGGTGAGGCAGGAAGGAGAGGAAAGAATGTTAACTTGTCAGCTCTGGTGAGGTTGTTGAGTTTTTACTAGCACCATTCTGTACTCCTGAGGAGGTTGTACTCAGTGCCGGTACCACCTCTCTCCAAGTGACCTGAGCAGGGGTGAATTAACCATGGGGTGGATGGAGCTGCAGCCTTAGGCCCACCTAAGAACATAGGGCCACCAAATAAATGTAGGAAAAAAATATAAGGCCTCCCAAATAGACAATAACAGAGGAAAAACAAGACCGAGGAAAATATTGTTTATTGGCCTAACATGTAAATACCTATTTTTGCAGAGACAAAATATTTACTATTTATCTGTGTTATTATTTAACTGCGTTATTATAAAATGTATTTAATATATAAAACATATGTTAATATATTATAGTATAGTCCACCATAGTAATTTGTTATTATATTTATATATAATGTAGTGAACATAAACAAACATAACTATAGGCCTATTTGGATCCGTTTGCCCCAGACCAATCAGGCCCTTAATCCGGCCCTGGATGTGAGTTATGTTTCTGAGTGTCTTGGTGGTACCCACTCTGAACAACCTGCACCTTCTTCCTTCAATTTGCCTTAGTGTCATGCCATGTTGCGCTCTGGGTCCAGATGATATCTTCATGGCCTTGATCCCCAAAGAAAAATGAATGTAGTCGGTCCATTTTGGCCCTGTTACAAAGGGAGCTGAGGGGCCCACATCTGGATGCTTTCTCAGATCCTCCATTGCTCGCCTCATGTTGCCATCTCTTGAGGGAAACACCTGAGCTTCACTGGGAGTGGGCCAGGGTTATTTAAATTAGTAGACCACTCCCTGATCCCACAAATATTGGCGGAGCCAGTACCAGAGGTCCCATACAAGCACATCCTGGCACTTACACTGTAGATCGTCAGCCTCTGTCACTTCATCAAATTCCATCACATCTGCCATATAACTCAAAAAAGCACAGAGGAAATTGTTGAATATGATTTTTTTTGCCATAAAACTTGCATAGCACTCTCGCCTCTGAGTGAGAAGGTTGTGGGTTCAAATCCCACTCCAGGGACATGAGCACATAAATCTAGGCTGACACTCAAATGCAGTGCTGAGGGAGCACTGCACTGTCGGAGGTGCCGTCTTTCAGATGAGACATTAAACCGAGCTCCGGTCCGCTCTCTCACGTGGATGTAAAAGATCTCATGGCACTAGAAGAAGAGCAGGTGTGTTATCCCCGGTGTCCTGGCCAATATTTATCCCTCAATCAACATTAAAAAAAACAGATTATTTGGTCATTAACAAATTGCTGTTTGTGGGAGCTTGCTTGTGCGCAAATTGGCTGCCACATTTCCTACATTACAAGAGTGACTACACTCCAAAAATACTTCATTGACTGTGAAGCGCTTTGAGACGTCCGGTGGTTGTGAAAGACGCTATATAAATGCAAGTCTTTCTTTCTTTATATATTATGAGGTTTCCTTCAATATATTCTCTAACTTTCTATATATTATTCCCTAAATCTCTTGGGTCAGGTTATATTTCATGCTCATATATTTAAATGTAGAAGTAAAAATGAACTAATTACTGCTTTATAATCCTCTTTAATGGTTTGCAATTATCAATATTTCATTTTATAGCATGTCAAATTTGCAATCTGAGGAAGAATGATGTACCCCCTGATAGTTTTCGCACAAGATACTTTCAAGATCGTTGGCAGAAATGTAGATAGAGTATAAGAATTTTTAATTCTGAGACTCAATTGTAATTTAATGCTACTTTGTATCACTACAGGGCTATCTTCCTGATAAAAGGTATTTTCCCATTACCTTCACTTTGCTGTCAAAGTATATTGTTCTTTTAAATTGTAGTCTGATGTTGATGTTAACAAAAACCCCTTTCAAGTGCACATGACATGAAATGAAAGAAGACCGAATGCGAACATCCTCACCTGGTGTAAAAGGACTAGGTGCTGGAAGAGATCCAGTGAAAGGTTGTGGCGAGGTATTTGAGTCGGCGTGATTACTTGCAACAGTTTTTTGTATGCACTTCTGTGCATGCACGCCCTGGACTCCGACCTCTCCATCCTGCTCATGCGCAGACCTCTCAAACCGGAAGTGTATCGTGAGGAGCCCGGTGTTGCTGCCGACCATGTTGCTTTGCTGATTTAGACTTTTGCTTAAACAGGCAACTCATGCTAGATTTTAAGGCCTTTGAGACAATGACATGGGCCCTCGACAGCCCCAAGCAAATTATGTAAACTTCCACTGACCCCACATTCTCTGATACTGTCATTGATGGAGGCATCAGCTGGCACAATTGGACCAGGATTGTGGCTTGTGGAAATCCAGGGCCATAGAGTCATAGAATCATACAAATTTTAAACACGGAAGGAGGCCAGTTTGGCCCATCGTGTCCACGCCGGCCAACAAAGAGCTATCCAGCCTAATCCCATTTTCCACCTCTTGGTCCATAGCCCTGTAGGTTACAGCAATTGAAGTGCACATCCAGATACTTCTTAAATGTGGTGAGTGTTTCTGCATCTACCACCCTTTCAGACAGTGAGTTCCAGACTCCCACAACCCTCTGGTTGAAAAAATATCTTCTCAAATCCCCTCTAAACCTTCTACCAATAAATTTAGATCTATGCCTCCTGGTTATTGACCCCTCTGCTAAGGGAAATAGATCCTTCCTATCCACTCTATCTAGGCACCTCATATTATTATATACCTCAATAAGGTCACCCTTCAGCCTTCTCTGTTCCAAAGAAAACAAACACAGCCTGTCCAATCTTTCATCATAGCTAAGGTTCTCCAGTTCAGGTAGCATCCTCGTAAATCTCTTCTGTACCTTCTCTAGTGCAATCACATCTTTCCTTTAAAATGGAGACTAGATCTGCATGCAGTACTCTAGCTGTGGCCTAACTTCCTTGCTTTTGTATTCTATGCCTCGGCTAATAAAGGCAAGTATTCCGTATGCCTTCTTAATTACCTTATCTATCTGGCCTGCTACTTTCAGGGATCTGTAGGCATGCATTCCAAGGTCCCTTTGTTCCTCTACATTTCTCAGAGTCCGACCATTTAATGTGTATTCCCTTGCCTTGTGAGCCCTCCCAAAACACATTACCTCACACTTCTCCAGATTGAATTCCATTTGCCACTGTTCTGCCCACCTGACCAGTTCATTGATATCTTCCTGCAGTTTACAGCTTTCTTCTTCATTATCAAGTACACAGCAGATTTTAGTATCATCTTCAAACTTCTTAATCATACTCCCTATATTCAAGTCTAAATCATTGATATATACCACAAAATGCAAGGGACTGAGCACTGAGCCCTGTGGAACCCCACTGGAAACAGCCTTCCAGTCACAAAAACACCTAACAACCATTCCCCTTTGCTCCCTGCCTCTGAGCCAATTTTGAATCCAACTTGCCACTTTGCCCTGGATCCCATGGGCTTTTACTTTTGTGACCAGTCTGTCATGTGGGACCTAATCAAAAGCTTTGCTAAAATCCATATACACTACATCAAACACACTACCTTCATCGACCCTCGGTGTTACCTCCTCAAAAAAAATTCAATCAAGTTAGTCAGATACAACCTTCCCTTAACAAATCCACGCTGACTTTCCTTGATTAAACCATGTCTTTCTAAATTGCCAATAGGTCCTGCTTTCCAAAGGGAAAGTACCTGAACCGGGGAGTTATAAAGCATGGGTCATGTCCCTTTGACTCAAGGGAGATTCATAGGGACATGGGGCACACAAAATGCCGGACAGAAATGGAGACCACGGCAGGACATTCAAGGTTTAGAACAATAATTATGGACAGGGTTAAGGGCAAGAGATGGAGGATAGGATATCCTCATATGTATTTGGAAAAGTAAACATTTCTGAGCACTGGGTGTTAGAAATGTTACACTCCGACTGTCTGGATGAGAAAGCGGCAAAGTGGACGGGTAGTAGCATACATAAGAAATCGAAGGAAAAGGTGATTTGATTAATATGTATGCAGAAACAAATTCAGATGCTCACGGAACAAGTTGAGCATTTAGAAAAAGAGAAACAGGAATGAGAAAATAGGGCAGGAGAGTGAGAGGCCGTAGTGAACTGGCTGACAGAAGTTCAGAGCATTGAAAGGCAGGAGAGAAAAGCGCAGGAAGAAATGGCAAGAAACACGATAGAGTACCTGCAATGTCAGGCCACCGAAAGTAAAAGGCAGTGTCAGCGTGAGGAAGGAAATCGGAACTCGGAGAGAGCTGACAAGGCTGAGGGTCAAATAAAAGATATAAAGGTGGCATACAGGGTAGCTCAAAATTGGGTGTATGAAGAGCCTTGTAATGAAAAAATCAGTAAGTTGACCCTAGCATTATCCGGGTTCAGGGTTATAGCTTGTCTAATGACACCGGGTGAAGTTGGGGTAAACTGGGATTAGAAGAGAAAGGAGCCTGATGATGGGACCCAGTATAGTGAGGGTCAGCAGGCTCCCGAAGCAGCAGGACCGATCAATAACTGTGATGAGGACAAATTGGCGGCATGAAACCGGGATATAGGCCCCATTAACTCCACTGGATGTTACTAGATGCTGGATCGATTTTTGGGAGGGGTAACCCGGAGTTGGGGGATGTGAACTTGAAGCAGATCCTCTTCAGTAGCTGTAAAAGCAGTTTTAGAAATTTGAAAGCTGACAGTAAGGTGGTGCGGGATCCAAAAGGGAGTACAAAGCATGCAAGCACAGCATTGTGTTTACAGCAGTAAACCAATTGCTTAAGAGACAAAAAAAATAGAAAAGCATTTCTATGAGTCTAAGAAGGTGAACCCGACATTAAGCTTCTAACTTTCGTGCCAAGAGAAATAAAACATAGAATTTGCAATTATGGATGTTTGAGAAGTCATGAAATGTGCTGTGTGTGAAAGCATGCCTGTGTGAAAACCCTTGATGTTTTCAGGGAGAATGTTTAAAGTTGTTTTTAAAAAGGCATGTGGATGTTTATTTGTCTTTAAGTGTGTCTGTAGAGTTTTTCTCAACTGATACTGGTTAGTTTGGGATTGGTTTAAATTAATTGAAGTATTGAAGTTAATTAACCTGTTAAAACCAAACTTTTATTATGGCTATGGTGAAATTCTGCTTGGTTTAAATTGTTTGAAGAAGCTCTAGTTCCGGACATGAGGCAATCACATATATTTGGTATTATAAAACTACAAATTTCTGACCAATTTCAAGAATGTGTGACCAGTGGAGAAAAAGGAAGGGACTGCTATTATGTGTGGAGTACAGAATCATTGTAATATGTAAGCTATTGTTATGCGTGGAGTATAATGTAATGCAACTTTTAAAATGCGGGAAAAAGGAAGCTAACTCTCTATACAAGACCTCAGAAAGCAACACCTTTTGCAGTGTTGAATAAATATTTTGAGCATTTTTAAAATTTTAAGAAAATTTTATGTTTCGAATTTGAGTGGATGTTTCCCTCAGTAACAGAAAGGTGATCAGAATTGATGAATGATCCCATTGGGTTGGCAGGAAAGCCACAATGGATGTTCTTTTTCTTTCCTTTTAAGTAGGAGTGCTGATTACCAAGAGGGACCTTTAATATGGAAATGACCTCAAGGTGTTACCAAAATTGAACTTTGATGGGACAATGCTGTGTGAACTCCAGCAAGGTTAAATCACAAAGGCTTGACATAGGGTTCTGTGAAATTAACATTGACTTAGCTAAATTGATATGAGTTGCTGCTCAAGCACTCAGGAAGGGCAATTTATCAGAAATTTAAGGATAGAAAGGAAAAAGGGATGCAGTGATTGCAGTAATTACAGCACGTGTAAAATGTATTTAACCGAAGTTTGACCTTTGGAGGGAAGATCTCTCATAGAGCGGTGCTATTTTTTTTTCTTTTATTTGCAGAAGCGAATTGAACGGAGGACGGAGGACGGAGGAAGCAGGATGAAATGTACTCTGTGGCTGAGCCTGTTGGTGATCCTGATCAGATCAGGACTGATGGAGAGAGGGGACACAGAGAATCCTTCCTCTACCGGTGCACAGGAGGGAAAGGATCCATTGAGGCACAAGGGGGTAGGAATGGGGTTACTGATGGTGTGGTAGTCTACTTCCATGAGGGAAGATGGCCGGGGTAGCTGGGGTCCAATTCCATGCAGTACTCTAGCGGCAAAGGTTTCACGTATGGTGAAGCTTCCATACCGTGCCATGAGCTGCAAGTCATGGCCACACGGGTTAAGGTGACCGAGGGGAGGAGCGTATGCTTACAGTGCGAGGGACACATACCCCTGAGACGGTGCTGGTGGCTCAGGAAATTGAGCCAAGAGAAGGGCAATCGATCCACAGACTGGGAACGGCTGGGAATGATGTATACCGTCAGATTACGGGGACGAAGGGGAGCGTTGAAGTGTGCTGGTACAAATGGTGCAAAGAAGAGGAAAGAATTTTTGTGTACATGTGGGGTCTGAACGGGTCTGCCCGACGGGCGCCACGGTCACATTTTCATGATGGTTGCAAGACCGGGATCGGTCGGGGACAGAGTACGGACTCCTGTGTGATCCCAGATCCTCCAGATACCGCAAATTCCACGGAGTTGCTAGCACGTGAGGTAGAGCCTTTCACCGGTACAGGAGACAGAGGTTAGATGCCCCACCACAACCCCTGGGCCTAGAAATGATTCAGTATTAGTCCCAACCGGTAAAGTTTTATACCACGATGTACACTACTTGGTCGCCTCAGTGATTTTAAACTTGACCCAGGCACAAATGCCACGGTGGTGTCTGATAGAAATAGAGCGCTTGTATGAAGTACAGCTCAAGTAAATGTTTAGCAATTTTTAATGAATTAAGTTACGGTGACGTGGATCGGGATGGTTTATACGATGTACATCGCGGATGTTTGGGGCGGTATAAAAGAGGGCTGGTGAATGTGGCAATGGCCTTCAGCACTGGCATATCCTTTATTAACAGTGTGGACAATGCAGTTTCAAATGCAGGTAAATGCATTAAGGGACCAACTGCGAAAGATACTGAGAGAGGGTAACGCCATAGAGGCGTCGCAGTTGTGGGAAGACCAGGCCATGATCATTCACCTGAAGGAGGTCACAGCAGAGCTGGAGGCCCATGCTCAGACTATCAACTGTCTGCAAGAGTTTGGTGAAAACATTGACAGCAAAAGCATAAACTTTTGAGCTTTTACTTTTGGATTTTAAGTTTTGGAATTTGGCTGTTACTGCAGAAGGGCAGACAGCTGATATGGGACAGGACCAAACATGTCCCACAGGAATACACATCGGGGGGTAGGAATCAATGGCTGAAATGGAAGGAAGATGATTGATGGACAGGCACCTTTGTCATGTAATGAGTGAGAGATCAACAAGATTGGTCGTGCTCAAGACACAAAGGAAGCTATTCGACCAGCCAGAATTGTTGGAGCCTTATCAAGGAAACAGCCCAGTAACAAAGGAACAGGCCGAAGACATGATTTTGCTCTTGTAGTTGTACTGCCTCAGGCAAAGGACCGTTGAACATTTGGCGCGAGAAGAAGCATTTTTGCAGGTAAGAGTGGTAAGTTTCGGCTGCCATCGCTCTCTCTCACCAATCTTCTTACTCGCTTCATTCAACGCACAAGGACTGAGCACTCCATCTGGGCGGAGAGCAGAAACACCATCTACGAGCAAAGAGAGCCTCGCTATTTCAATCTGCTGCGTCTGTTCTCTACGGATGAGAATGCAGGCTTTGAGGAATCTGCATCGCCAGGCTGCAAAGGCATTCCACCCCAAGGCCATCTAGTGCTCCGCCGGCCATTCCTGCCTCCACTCCAGAGGTACCGGTCCCAAGCACCTCGCCACAGGGCAGCCCATTTGTCCCCAGGATGGTGCCAAACCTGCGGAGGTTTCGTGGACATGGCAGGTCTGGTCCACGAGCGCCAGATGAGAGCGGAGAGGTGGTAAAGTTATCCAGCAGAACAGTAGACAAAGGTCACCAGATCCTAAATGCATTGGGGGGCATATCCCGACACCTGACCAGCATCTCCGGCACACTGATGGAGTACGTTCCGTGATGGCTGAGGCCCTGGAGGTGCTAGCCAGGAACACTGGTGGCACAGGCTTCCCATTGGTCCCGGAGCGCGGCACTCCACCACTAGGTTCCGCACCCCCAGTGCCAACGACACGAGAGGCAGGAGCAAGATCCTGCTTCTGGATCCGAGAATGGTCCCACCTCGCCCCCCCCCCCCCCCCATCAATGAGGCACCGCCTAAGGAGCTCCTCAGTCAGGTGGCGTGGAGCGAGGAGGGGAAGGGGTAGAAGTGGGGAGGGGGGAAGGAAAGTGAGGTGCATGTCCGCAGGTGATGGCTGTGTTATATCTCCATCTCGGTGTATGCAATTTGTTGTAATGTATGGGGGGAGGGGGCCACCCTCCTGCTTTGCATTTGTATTCTGTGTTGCTGGACATGTTGACCATTTGATTGATGTCAATGGTCAAAAAAGTGGGGTGGAGGTGGGATGTTTTTGACCGTGATACTTATGATTTCAGCCCAATGGTCGTATTAAATGTTTTTTATTCAACATAACCTTGTTGCGGATTGTCTCAGATGGTTGGACCGTTACACACTTGTGATTTCTTAACATGAAAGGGTATAATTAAACTTAACTTGAATCAACTTAAACTTTAACTGGCACCAAGGTGATGCCCAGCATTGATGTCTGAGCTGCACACACAGCAGTATGTCAGCTTTGTCAATAACAGCAACGTGCTTTCAGGCAAATCACTCATTTATGAGCTCCTAACGTAAGAGTCTTGCAGCTATGTAGCCACCACCGGCTATTTCCTGTGGTCTGGAAGGGGGCGTGGGCATGGTTGCATAGCCAGCCTGATTGACTGGCTCGAGGTCAGCATCCAGCCCCACATCCTCCTCTTCCTTGCTCTCCTGAGTTAGACCATCAACCCCTTCTGGCAATTCTTGTCCCCTCCTGATAGCCAGTTTGTGCAGCATGGATGACACGATCACGAATTGAGCTACTTGCTCAGGGTTGTATTGTAGCTCCCCTCCTGAGTGCTCCAGGCATCTTAAGCGCTGCTTAAGCACAGTTATTGTTTTCTGGACCACATTACATGTGGCTCTGTGGCTCTGGTTGTACCTCTTCTTGGCCTCGGTGTGGGTGTCCAGAGGGGGGGGGGGGGGTCATCAGCCAGGTGGCTAGGCCATATCTTTTGTCACCAAGCAATCAGCATTGTCCTTGTGGCTGACTGTTAAACTTGTCAGAGACAGCGCTCTCATGCAGGATGTTAGCCTCATCAAAGCTGCCCGGACATTTGGCATTCACTGCCATTATTATCTGGTTGTGGTCGACAACTAGTTGGACCTTCAGGGAATGAAACCCTTTTCTGTTACAAAAAAGCTCTGGGTCCTGAGAAGGTGCGCACATGGCGACTGTGTTGCTCCCTGCACCTTGGGGAACTTAGCAAAATGGTAGAATGCTCCTGCCCTGTCAATCTGAGCCTCCGTGGTCATGGAGAAGCTAATAAAGTCCATCCTACGCGCGTACAGGTCTTCCGTGACCTGTCTAATGCAGCGTTGTGTGTCATGGTGAGACAGAGGGGAAATGTCGACCGTGGATGCCCGAAAGGAACCCGATGTGTAGAACGACAGTGCCGCGGTGACCTTGACCTCGATGGACAGTGATGTCCTGAAGGTGCTGGTAGGATGCAGATCCGCCCTGATGAGCTGGCATATTTCAGTGATCACCACTTTGTGGAAGCACATTCTCCGAAGGCAGATGTTCTCAGATATGTCGAGGTCAGATCGCTTCACCCTGTAAGTGCGGGGTGAGTATGGTCTTTATCTCCTCCTCAGTCTTGCACGTCTTAGATTGGGCACATAATGCTGTGGGTTAGACTTTGTGCCATTTGCACTCTGCAGCATTTGCGTAGTACTACCGACCAGCGGCAGCTGCGCTCCTACAAGGAAATTTCCCCCACAGTGCCATAAGGGGCAGTAAGGGATCACCGCGCTGGGCGGGACAGAAAAACGGGGTGCAGCGGAAACCCATTGCCGCTGCCACAGGCTCGGGGGCCATTGTGAATCGGTTGACCCTGCCACATGCCCCCGGGTGGAAAAGCCTTATTGCTCCATTAGAGGTGGTAAAGGGCTGCAAAGAAGGGGGCAATTCCCTACCCCCGTCTGTCTCGCTTCAGAGAAGAAGGCACAAAAATCTTCCTGGAAATAGTGTAGTACCAAGTGTTGTGTATGGCGAAAAAGTCAGACTGAACACTATGAGCTCAAAGTAAAGTGTGACCTTAGTCTTTTATTGTAGGTCTCCAGATTGCCTCTCCAATCTGTGAAGCTTCCTTAAATACCTGTGCTCCCAAGAGATTATGGGATCTCTTGGGACGCCAGGGGTTGAGCCCTCTGTTGGCTGTACAGAGTAAATACAAGTATACATATACAACAACACTTCCCCCCCCAAAGTCAATAGTGTAACTATTTACAATGTGAGTTTATCTGGGGCCCTTCTTGCCCTGGTTGATTGTCTCGGTGTAAAAGCTGGTGTTGTTAAATCATTTGTTGGGCCCTCGCTGGGCTGCCTGGTGTGTTGAGCCCTGCTGGGCTGCCGTGGATGATGGGTTCTGCTTCATGGTCAACCATGGTGCCAGTTGCCACTGGTGTGTATGTTGGAGGATCAAAAAAGGTAGGGTCCAAGGTGGGTTGCTCAGGATAGTCCGTGAATCTGAGTTTGATTTGGTCCAAGTGTTTCCGGTGAATGAGTCCATTTGAAAGTTTGACCCGAAACACCCTGCTCCCCTCTTTGGATTCGACAGTGCCGGGAAGCCACTTGGAACCTTGTCCATAATTTTAAAAAATACAGGATCATTGATTTCAATCTTGCATGACACATTTGCGCTATCATGGTATGTACTTTGTTGAAGCCGCTTGCTCTCTACCTGTTCATGTAGATCAGGGTGAACTAATGAGAACCTTGTCTCAAGTGCTCTTTTCATGAGCAGTTCAGCATGTGGGATCCCATTGCGTGAGTAGGGTCTCGTGCGGTAGCTAAGTAGGACTTGGGATAGGCGAGTCTGCAGTGAGCCTTCAGTTACCCTCTTCAAGCCTTGCTTGATGGTTTGCACTGCTCTCTCTGCCTGACCATTGGACACTAGTTTAAACGGGGCAGATGTGACATGTTTGTTCCTGTTACGGGTCATGAATTTTTTTAACTCAGCACTGGTAAAACATGGCCCATTATCACTCACCAGGATATCGGGTAAATCATGTGTGGCAATCGTGGGCCGCAGCCTTTCAGTAGTGGCAGCAAACGTGCTAGACGACATTATCTCACATTCAATTCACTTGGAGTACACGCTTACAATCACAAGGAACATTTTACCCAAGAACGGGCCTGCATAGTTGCCGTGTAACCTAGACCACGGTTTGGAGGGCCAAAACCATAACCTTAGCGGCGCCTCCCTGGGTACATTGCTTAACTGCGAGCATGTATTACATCTGTGAACGCAGGACTCTAAGTCCGTATCGATACCAGGCCACCACACGTGGGATCTGGCTATCGCTTTCATCATTACGATGCCTGGGTGGGTACTGTGGAGGTCATTGATGAAGGTGTCTCTGCCCTTCTTGAGGACCACTACTCGATTGCCCCACAGAAGACAGTCTGTCTGTATAGACATTTCATCTTTGCGCCATTGGAGTGGCTTTATCTGTTCCTTCATTTCCACTGGGACACTGGACCAGCTCCCATGAAGCACACAGCTTTTGAGTAGAGCTAATAAGGGGTCCTGGCTTGTCCGGGTTTTGATCTGCCGGACAGTGACGGGTGATCGCTCACTCTGAAATGCTTCCATAACCATGGCTAGATCTGCGGGCTGCGCCATTTCCACTCCCATGGTGGGCCTGATGCCGTCTGCCGCAATCCTCCTTCCCAAGAACTCCACCTCAGGCGCCAGGAAAATGCACATCGAGGGTTTTGCCCTGAGCCCCACGCAGTTGAGTCGACTAAGAACCTCCTCCAGGTTCTACAGGTGCTCGACTGTGTTCCGACCTGTGACCAAGATGTCGTTCTGGAAGACCACGGTGTGCTGGACCGACTTCAGCAAACTTTCCATGTTTCTCTGGAATATCACCGCCGGCATCTGTTTTAAACAAAAAGACCCTTGTGCGTGTTGATGCAGGTGAGGGCCTTTGATGAGTCCTCCAGTTCCTACGTCATGTAGGCTGAAGGCATATCCAGCTTTGTGAACGTCTTTCCTCCCATCGCGTTGCAAAGAGGTCATCTGCTTTTGGTAGTGGTCCTGCAGGGAGAAACGATTGATTGTTATTTTGTAATCGCCACTGATTTTGATGGTGCCGTCTCCCTTGAGGACTGGGACAATAGGATTGGCACACTCGCTGAACTCGACCGGTGAAATGATGCCCTCTCGTTGCAGCCGGTCTAGCTCGATCTCTACCCTTTCTCTGATCATGTACGGCACTACTCTCGCCTTGTGATGGATGGGTCGCGTCCCCGGAATTAGATGGATCTGCACTTTTGATCCTTGGAATTTCCCGATGCCTGGTTCTAACAGCGAAGGAAATTTGTTTACGACCTGGGCACACAAAGTGTCTTCAGCGGGTTATAGCGCTCGGATGTCGTCCCAATTCCAGCGTATCTTTCCCAGCCAGCTCCTGCTGAGCAGCATGGGACCATCGCCCGGTACCACCCAGAGTGGTAGCTCGTGCACCGCTCCATCGTAGGAGACCTTTACAGTAGCACTGCTGATTACAGGAATCAGTGTTTTCATGTAAGTTCTTAGTTTCGTGCGAACTGGAGTTAAGATTGGCCTTGAGGCCTTGTTGCACCACAAGACTTTTGAAAGTCTTTTTTGCCCATGATGGACTGGCTCGCGCCCATGTCCAGCTCCATTGACACCGGGAGTCCATTTAGTTCAACATTCAGCATTATCGAGGGGCAATTCATGGTGAATGTACCTCTGCCTCCTCTATCTGAGGCTTTAGTTCATCGTGATCCTCCATGGAACGGTTCTCTGCAACGTGATTGTTTGCAGGTTTAACAGGCTTAGCAGTTCGCCTGCACACTCGTTGGACGTGTCCCATTGTTCCACAGCCCTTGCAAACATACCCTTTGAATCGGCATGAAAGGAAACGATGATCATCCTCTCAGTGCCAACAAGGTGTTAATGGCCTTGCATTCATCATCCTTGATGATGGACTCTGAGTCATCTGCGAATGTGCAGCTGCAGGTATGTGTGAACTGCCCTGTACGTTATGATTCAAAAACAACATAATTTTGTTCACAGTACTTGTAGCAGCACTTGTGTGCTATGGCCTTACTCAAAGTTGGTGTCTCTCCAGTCAAAAGTTCGCGAAGTATGGTTTCGTGGCCAATGCCAAGTACGAAAAAGTCTCTGAGCATGTGCTCCAAATGTCCTTCAAATTCACAATATCCTGCAAGGCATCTTAACTCGCTGACATAACTCACCACTTCCTGGCATTCAGAACTTTTTTAGGTGTAGAACTGCTACCTCGGCATCAGAATGTTTTCCTTCGGGTTCAAATGCTCTTGGACCAATATGCACAAATCGTCGTATGATTTCTCTGTGGGTTTCGCTGGAGTGAGCAAATTCTTCATGAGGCCATACGTTGGTGCCCCACAGATGGTGAGGAGGATCGCCCTTCGTTTGTCAGCGTTCTCTTCCCCATCTAGCTCGTTGGCCACAAAGTATTGGTCGAGTCGCTCCACAAAAGTTTCCCAATCATTTCCCTCCGAGAATTTCTCCAGGATGCCCACTGTTCTCTGCATCTTTGGGTTCGCTATCTGTATCTCATCGCCAGTTGTTGTGTATGGAGAATGAGTCAGACTGAACACTGTGAGCTCAAAGTAAAGTGTGACCGTAGTCTTTTATTGCAAGTCTCCAGAGTACCTCTCCAACCTGTGAAGCCTCTTTAAATACCTGTGCTCCCAAGGGATTATGGGATCCCTTGGGACTCCAGGGGGTGAGCCCTCTGCTGGCTGTACAGAGTAAATACAAGTATGCATATATAACACCAAGGGTCTAGCAAGAATGAGGAACTGAAAGAAATTATTATTAGTAAATAATTGGAACAGGTGAAATTAATGGGACTGAAAGCTGATAAATCCCCTTGACCTGATGGCCTAAATCCTAGGGTTTTGAAAGAGGTGGTTAGAGAGATAGTGCATACATTGGTTGTCATCTTCCAAAATTCCATAGATTCTAGAATGGTTCCCACAAATTGGAAGGTAGCTCATATGACCCCACTATGTAAGAAAGGAGGGAGAGAGAAAATGGGGAACTCCAGACCAGTTAGCCTGACATTAGTAGTAGGGAAAATGCTACAATCTATTATTAAGGACAAGGTAACAGGGCACTTAGAAAATAATAATAGGATTGGGCAGAGTCAACACGGATTTATGACAGGGACATCTTTGACAAATCTGTTACTATTTTTTTGAGGTTGTAACTAGTAGAATAGATAAGGGGGGAGCAATGGATGCAGTGTATTTGGATTTTCAGAAGGCATTCGATAAGATGCCACACAAAAAGTTATTAAACAAAATCGTAGGATTGGGGGTAATATACTAGCATGGATTGAGGATTGGTTAACGGACAGAAAACAGAGAGTAGGAATAAACAAGTCATTTTTAGGTTGGTTGGCTGTAACTAGTGGGATATTGCAAGGATCTTTGCTTGGGATCCAGCTATTCACAATCTATATCAATGATTTAGATGAGGGGACCAAATGTAATATATTCAAGTTTGCTGATGATACAAAGCTGGGTGGGAATGTAAGTTGTGAGGAGGATGCAAAGAGACTTCAAGGGGATATAAACACACTATATGAATAGACAAGAACATGACAAATGGAATATAATGAGGAGAAATGTGAAGTTAACACTTGATAGGAAAAATAGAAAAGCAGGATATTTTTAAATGGTGAGAGATTGGAAAATATTGGTGTTCAAAGGGAACTGGGTGTCCTTGTACACGAATCACTGAAAGTTAACATGCATGTATAGCAAGTAATTAAGAAAGCAAATGGTATGCTGACTTTTATTACAAGAGGATTTGTGTATAATAGTAAAGGGGACTGAAATTTCACCCCGTTGAAAACATTGCACATCTACTGTGGTTTGACTGTTTTTACCACAACGGTAGATGCGGTGGCCTCTTGTGCAAAATTACGCCCTTTGGCCTTTTATTCGAGTGGCCCGGAAGTCTGTCATAATGGGGACAAGAGTGTGGCAGTGAGCGGAAGTTCAGTAAGTAGAGGGGAGGAAGTGGGGGGTAGGCGGAGTGTCCGCCGCTGTCACTCATCAGCGTAGCGCTGATGACATCATGACGCTAGCGTGTCACCATGTCTCTCCCCTTCACTTAAAGGGGAGAGCCGCAGTGAGCTCTGTGATTCTTTAAGTTAGATCCACTGCACCACCAGGGAGGGTTTCGACCAGGCCAGTGGCCTGACACCAAAGATGAGGTGCCAAGCTGCATTTAAGCGACCCGGCCGAACCCGGGGAAATAATTGTTGGCCTGATATGGCAGTCGGCCGACAAAAAAAAATAAGATGACGGCCACGGCAATCAGTCGTCCCCTTTAACATCAGGTGCACTGCCATTTTAGAAGGACTCCAAGCACAGTGCACCGATAGAAAAAGTTGCCGATGGGAGCAAGATTTTCTGCGTGCTATTTCGCATTTGGGGGGCTCATTGGTGGTGCGCACTCTGATGACACACATAGGATGGATCAGCAGCAGTGGAGTGGTAGTGGGGGCAGCTGGGATACCGCAGGAGTGGAATTTTCAAAATGGCGGCCATTCGACGAAAAATCGAAGGCCATTTCACTCCACCATGTCTTCCGCCGATTTCCGGCGGTAACAGACCTTAAGGGAAGAGGCAATTTCAGCTCCAAGACATCTTATTGCAATTATATAGGGCCCTGGTGAGGCTGCACCTAGAGTATTGTGTACAGTTTTAGTCTCCTTAGGTAAGGAAATACACACTTGTTATAGAGGCAGTGCAACAAAGGTTCACCAGACTGATTCCTGGGATGGGGGGATTGCCTATGTGGAGAGATTGAGTATTCTAAGCTTATATTCTCTAGAGTCTCATTGAAACATTCAACATTCTTACAGGGTTAGACAGGGTAGATGCAGGGAGGATGTTTTCTCTTGCTGGGGAGTCAAGAACCAGGTGTCACAGCGTCAGAATAAAGGGTCAGCCATTTAGGTCTGAGATGAGGAAAAACTTCTTCACCCAGAGGGTGGTGAATCTTTTGAATTCTCTACACCAGAGGGCTGTGGAGGTTCAGTCTTTGAGTATATTCAAGACAGAGATCGATAGATTTTTGGATAGTAAGGGAATCAAGGGATATGGGGATAGTGCAGGAAAGTGGAGTTGAGGTAGATCAGCCATGACCTCATTGAATGGCGGAGCAGGCCCGAGGGGCCGAATGGCCTACTGCTGCTTCTAATTCTTATGTCCCAATTCTTATGTGAAATTCGCTACCACAGGGATTGATTGAAGCAAATACCGGTAGTATAGATGCATTTAAGGGGAGGTGAGACAAGCATTTGAGGAAGAAGCAAATAGAGGGTTATGCTGATAGATTTAGATGAGGAGGCTCGAGTGGAGCATAAATGCCGGCATGGACTGGGTGAGCCAAATGTCCTGTTTCTGTGTCGTACATCCAATGTAATCCTATGTAAAATATTTTATTCATTTACAGGATGTAGGTGTCACTGGCAAGGCCAGCATTTATTGCCCAACCCAAATGCCCTTGAGAATAAACATGAAACATAAGAAATAGGAACAGGAGTAACCCATTGGCCCCTCGAGCCTGCTCCGCCATTTAAGACGATCATGCCAGATCCGATCTTGGGCTCAGCTTCACTTCCCTACCCTTCACTCCCTTGTGGTGGTGAGCTGCCTTCTTGACCTGCTGCAGTCCTTGTGATGAACACAGTGCTATTAGGGAGGGATTTTTAACTCAGTGACAATGAAAGAATGGCGATATTTATCCAAGTCAGGATGGTGTGTGACTCGGGGGGGAGCTTGTAGGTGATTATGTTCCCACGCATCTGCTGCATTTGACCTTCTAGGTGGTAGAGGTCCTGCGTTTGGGAGGTGCTGATGCAGGACGAGACCACTTCTTCCCCCTATGCTTCATAAGATTACCTGATAAACATTTTCTGTTCAGCCTTTTCTTAGCATTGTTGAAATGCTAAGAAAAGGCTGAACCACTTTCCTACTATATTGTATTCCTGAGGATGATATTCATTAGATGAGCCAATCATCCAGCCGTATCCCAGGGGATTTGGTGGATTTTTTTTTTCTACATATGTTTTTCCACCTCTTTCACAATGAAGCCCAATTTAGCTCCTCTGAAAACAAGATTTGCATTTCTCTTTTTATAAGTGTTTCGTGCCGTAGTTAACAGTACCAGACTAACTCATAATTAGACAGTGCTTCAGTTTCAGATGTTTAAACTGAGTAATTTGCATTATACTACTGTGATTTATATTTATTGGATGGCTTAAATTACAATTAGCAGTACTGTTGATGTGCCAGGTGAGTCTGCTTTTCTGCCCAACAGCCATTAATGCCAATAATGGCAGAATCCAGCCCTGCATTCATACTGAATGCTGAGTTTCAATCTGAACACTAAATAATAACATGACAACACAATAAATAGGAGCAAGATTAGGCCTTTCAGCCACTCGAGCCTGCTTCATCATTCAAAAAGATTATGGCTGATCATCGACCTCAACTCCAATTTCCCCTCGATCTCCTTATCCCAAGAGTCCAAAAATCTAACTATCTCAGCCTTGAATATATTCAGAGACTCAGCATTCACAGCCCTCTGGGGCAGAGAATTTCAAAGATTCACAACCCTCTGAGTGAAGAAATTCCTCCTTATCTTGGTCTTCAATGGTTGACCCCTTATACTGAGACTGTGACCCCTAGTTCTAGACACTCCAGACAGGGGAAACAACCTCTCAGCATCTACCCTGGCAATTCCCATCCGAATCTGTCACTTTACTTCTCCACTCCACTTCCACTCTGATTTCTCCATCTTCGGACTCCTACACTGTTCCAGTGAAGTTCAACACAAGCTCGAGGAACAGCACCTCATCTTTTGTTTAGGCACTTTACAGCCTTCTGGGCTCAACATCGAGTTCAACGATATCAGAGCATAACCTCTGCCCATCTTTGGCTCCCTACCATCCCAGAAATCAATCTAGTGAATCTTCGTTGCACCATCTCCAAAGCAAGTATATCCTTCCTTAGATAAGGAGACCAAAACTGTGCACAGTACTCCAGGTGTGGTCACACCATGGCCCTGAACAATTGTTTTTTTAACACTCTTTGTCCTTTTAGAATTATGTTGTAATGTGGCCCTTTTTCATTTTTGCCCAATTAATCTGCCCTCCACTCTTACTTTTTTCCTTCCTACCTTTTGCTTCTGCCCCATTTTTACTTCCCTCAGCCTCCCTGCATAGATTCCCATCCCCCTGCCCTTTTAGTTTAAACCCTCCCCAACAGCACGAGCAAACACTCCACCTAGGACATCGGTTCCCGTCCTGCCCAGGTGCAAACTGTCCGGTTAATACTGGTCCCACCTCCCCAAGAACCGGTTCCAAAGTCCCAGGTCTAGTAAGAAGGAGGAACTGAGGAAAATCCTTATTAGTCGGGAAATTGTGTTGGGGAAATTGATGGGATTGAAGGCCGATAAATCCCCAGGGCCTGATGGACTGCATCCCAGAGTACTTAAGGAGGTAGCCTTGGAAATAGTGGATGCATTGACAGTCATTTCCCAACATTCAATAGACTCTGGATCAGTTCCTATGGAGTGGAAGGTAGCCAATGTAACCCCACTTTTTAAAAAAGGAGGGAGAGAGAAAACAGGGAATTATAGACCGGTCAGCCTGACATCGGTAGTGGGTAAAATGATGGAATCAATTATTAATGATATCATAGCAGCGCATTTGAAAAGAGGTGACATGATAGGTCCAAGTCAGCATGGATCTGTGAAAGGGAAATCACGCTTGACAAATCTTCTGGAATTTTTTGAGGATGTTTCCAGTCGAGTGGACAAGGGAGAACCAGTTGATGTGGTGTATTTGGACTTTCAGAAGGCTTTCGACAAGGTCCCACACAAGAGATTAATGTGCAAAGTTAAAGTATCTGGGATTGGGGGTCGTGTGCTGATGTGGATTGAGAACTGGTTGGCAGACAGGAAGCAAAGAGTAGGAGTAAATGGGTACTTTTCAGAATGGCAGGCAGTGACTAGTGGGGTACCGCAGGGCTCAGTGCTGGGACCCCAGCTACTTACAATATACATCAATGATTTAGACGAGGGGATTAAATGTAGTATCTCCAAATTTGCGGATGACACGAAGTTGGGTGGCAGTGTGAGCTGCGAGGGGGATGCTATGAGGCTGTAGAGTGACTTGGATACGTTAGGTGAGAGGGCAAATGCATGGCAGATGAAGTATAATGTGGATAAATGTGAGGTTATCCACTTTGGTGGTAAAAACAGAGAGACAGATTATAATCTGAATGGTGACAGATTAGGAAAAGGGGAGGTGCAACGAGACCTGGGTGTCATGGTACATCAGTCATTGAAGGTTGGCATGCAGGTACAGCAGGCGGTTAAGAAAGCAAATGGCATGTTGACCTTCATAGCGAGGGGATTTGAGTACAGGGGCAGGGAGGTGTTACTACAGTTGTACAGGGCCTTGGTGAGGCCACAGCTGGAGTATTGTGTACAGTTTTGGTCTCCTAACTTGAGGAAGGACATTCTTGCTATTGAGGGAGTGCAGCGAAGGTTCACCTAATGGTTCCCGGGATGGCGGGACTGACATATCAAGAAAGACTGGATCAACTGGGCTTGTATTCACTGGAGTTCAGAAGAATGAGAGGGGATCTCATAGAAACATTTAAAATTCTGATGGGTTTAGACAGGTTAGATGCAGGAAGAATGTTCCCAATGTTGGGGAAGTCCAGAACCAGGGGTCACATTCTAAGGATAAGGGGTAAGCCATTTAGGACTGAGATGAGGAGAAGCTTCTTCAACCAGAGAGTGGTGAACCTGTGGAATTCTCTACCACAGACAGTTGTTGAGGCCAATTCACTAAATATATTCAAAAAGAAGTTAGATGTAGTCCTTACTACTAGGGGGATCAAGGGGTATGGCGAGAAAGCAGGATAGGGGTACTGAAGTTCATGTTCAGCCATGAACTCATTGAATGGCGGTGCAGGCTCGAAGGGCCGAATGGCCTACTCCTGCACCTATTTTCTATGTTTCTAATTTTCTATGTATTTGAATCCCTCCCCCTTGCACCATTCCTCAAGCCACGTATTCATCTGAGCTATCCTGTAATTCTTACTCTGACTAGCACATGGCACTGGTAACAATCCTGAGATTACTCCCTTTGAGGTCCTACTTTTTAATTTAACTCCTAGCTCCCTAAATTCAGCTTGTAGGACCTCATCCCATTTTTTACTGATATCGTTGGTACCTATGTGTTCCACATAGCTGGCTGTTCACCCTCCCCCTCCAGAATGCGCTGTTGCTGCTCCGAGACATCCTTGATCCTTGCACCAGGGAGGCAACATACCATCCTGGAGTCTCATTTGCGGCCGCAGAAATGCCTATCTATTCCCCTTACAATAGAATTCCCTATCACTATAGCTCGCCCACTCTTTTTCCTGCCCTCCTGTGCAACAGAGCCACCCCTGGTGCCATGGATTTGGCTGCTGCTGCCTTCCCTTGATGAGCCATCTCCCCCACAGTACCCAAGGTGGTATGGTGGAGGGAGATGTCCGCAGGGGACCCCTGCACTACTTTCTTACTCCTGCTCTGCCTGATGGTCTCCCATTCCCTATCTGCCTGTGTAACATTTACCTGCGGTGTGACCAATTCATTAAACGTGCTATTCAGAACATCCTCAGCATCGCGGATGCTCCAGAGTGAATCCATGCGCAGCTCCAGTCCCGCAATGCGGTCTGTCAGGAGCTGCAGCTGGGCACATTTTGTGCATATGTAGTTGTCAGGGACACTGGAAGCATCCTGGACTTCCCACATCGCACAGGAGGAGCATGCCACGGGTCTGGGCTCTCCTGCCATGGCTTAACCCTTAAATTAACCTAATTGATAACAATGCCAAAGGCTTCTTACTGATCAGAAAAGAAAAAGAAAAAGAAAAAGATTAAAAACTCACCAATCCACCAGCCAATCACTTACACTCTTGGTTCGAATTGGGTAGAAACAACTTGCAAGCTGAGAAATTAAATTCAGTATCAACATTAATATCGGTGATTCTCAACACTGGGAGAAACATTGACTGTGATGTCACACTTCGATTTCTTTTTACTTCTTTGTTTGCCTTCTGCCCCGGCCCTTGCACCAGCTGGCCTACTCCGACTGCTGGGCCCCCTTTTATGCGCCTCGCTGCTCCCGACCTGCTCTGCTCTGACCTCCTCTGCTCCTCCAACTCTCCGGCTCCCGCTCTTTTTAAACTGCCTGCTCCTCCGACACTCCAGCTCCCATTCTTTTTAAACTGCTCCTCCGACTCTCCTGCTCCCTCTCGTTTTAAACAAACCTCAAGGCTCTGAGTCTCAATGCGAGGAGCATTCGTAATAAGGTGAAAGAATTGACTGCGCAGATAGCTATTAATGGATATGATGGAATTGGAATTATGGAGACATGGCCCCAGGGTGACCAAAGCTGGGAACTCAACATCAAGGGCTATTGAATATTCAGGAAGGACAGACAGGAAGGAAGAGGAAAAGGTGGGGTAGCGTTACTGGTTAAAGAGGAGATTAACGCAATAGTAAGGAAGGACATTAGCGTGGATGATGTGGAATATATACAGGTAGAGCTGCAAAACACCAAAAGGTAGAAAACGTTAGTGGGTGTTGTGTACAGACCAACAAACAGTAGGAGGGAGGTTGGGGATGGCATCAAACAGGAAATTAGGGACGCATGCAATAAGGGTACAGCAGTTATCATGGGTGACTTTAATCTGCATATTGATTGGGCTAACCAAACTGGTAGCAATACTGTGGAGGAGGATTTCCTGGAGTGTATAAGGGATGGTGTTCTAGACCAGATGAGGAGAGACTGGATCCACTGGAATTTAGAAGGATGAGAAGGGATCTCATAGAAACATATAAAATTCTGACGGGACTGGACAGGTTAGATGCAGGAAGAATGTTCCCGATGTTGGGGAAGTCCAGAACCAGCGGACACAGTCTAAGGCTAGGGGTAAGCCATTTAGGACTGAGATGAGGAGAAACATCTTCACTCAGAGAGTTGTTAACCTGTGGAATTCTCTACCGCAGAGAGTTGTTGATGCCAGTTCATTGGATATATTCAAGTGGGAGTTAGATATGGCCCCTACGGCTAAAGGGATCAAGGGGTATGGAGAGAAAGCAGGAAAGGGGTACTTGAGGTGAATGATCAGCCATGATCTTATTGAATGGTGGTGCAGGCTCGAAGGGCTGAATGACCTACTCCTGAACCTATATTCTATGTTTCTATGGGCTCAAGTTTCGGCCTCAGTTGCTCCTGATTTTTTGGAGCAACTGGTGTAGAACGGATTATCTTAGAAATTCAAATTCTCGGCATTTAGTTTGCTCCAGTTCTAGTCAGTTAGAACAGTTTCACTTTGGAACAGAATTTTTTTTTCAAAAGGGGACGTGTCCGGCCACTTACGCCTGTTTTCAAAGTTTCGGCAGTGAAAACTTACTCCAAACTAACTTAGAATGGGAATGGAGGGGTGGGGGGGTTTAAAAGGAAGTTTACAAACATTAAACACTTCAGTTTTACAAATAAAGAGCCATCATCAATAATAAATGATAAAAACATAAATAAATCAACCAATAAATCAATCAAAAACAATTAATAAGAAATAATTATTTTTTAAAGATCAATAAATAAAACATTTTCTACTTACCGACTGCAGCACCAGGAGCCCTCCAACAGCGTGCTGGGATTCCCCCCCAGTGTGTCTCTGTCAGTGTCTCTATCTCTCTGTCTGTCTGTCTGTGTGTGTCTCTCACTCTCTGTTTGTCAGTGTCTGTGTTTCTGACAGCGAGGGGAGGGGGAGGAGGAGGTTAGAGGTGGGGGGGAGGGGGAGGGAGGGAAGGGGGAGAGATGGGGAGGGAGGGATAGGGAGAAGGGGGAGGGGGGTAGAGAAGGGGGAAGGAGGAGGAGAAGGCGGAAGGAGGAGGAGAAGGGGGGGAGGAGAAGAAGGGAGGGAGGAGGAGAAGGGGAAGGGGGGAGGAGAAGGGGGGGAGAGGGGAAGGGGAGGTAGAGGGGAAGGGGAAGGGGGGAGGGGAAGGGGAAAGGGGGAAAGGAGAAGGGGGAAAGGAGAAGGGGGAAAGGAGAAGGGAGGGGGAAAGGAGAAAGGAGGGGGGAAAGGAGAAGGGAGGGGGGAACGGAGAAGGGGGGGAGAAAGGAGAAGGGAGGGGGGGGAAGGAGAAGTGGGGGGGATGCTGAATGGGCCGAGCCCGGCTGGGCCCAAGACTTCGGGCAGGGCCCGTCCCCAGCACCAGATTTATAGGTAGGTGGCGTTGGGTCGGGTGGGTCCGGGGTCCAGGGTCGGGAGCGCGGGTCAGGTCGGGGGGAGCGCGGGTCGGGGTCGGGAGCGCGGGTCGGGTCGGGTCGGGTCGGGTCTGGGGGGGGGGGGCGGCGGTCGGGAGCACGGGTCGGGGGGGGAGGATGGAGGTCGGGTTGGTTTGGGTAGTGGGGGGGGAGGGAGGGAGAGTGGGTCAGTTCGTGTCGGGGGCGGGGGGAGGGAGGTCAGGTCAGGTGGGGGAGGGAGCACGGGTCGTGGGCAGGGGAAGCGGGAGTCGGGTCGGGTCGGGAGGAAGCAGGAGCTGGGCATGGGAGGAGCCTTATGCACGCAGCCCCAGTGATGCCATTCAGCCAGGGCTCGGGGCTGCGTGCTTCGGGCCCCTCCCACACAGTTTTGGGCGCCTGAAGCTACTGCACATGCGCATCCACTGTAGCGCGCATGTGCAGAGGTCCCGGCACTGTTTTCAGCACAGGGACCTAGCTCCGCCCCCTACAGCTCGTGCTGCACCGCGCCCGGCCAAAGAGGACCAGCAGGGAGCCGGAGAATCTGGAAGTATTTTTTAGGCGCATTTTGTGCCGTGAAAAATGAGCGTCCATGTCGGGGCTGCGCCGTTCTAGGCACGGCCCGAAACTTGGGCCCTATGTTTCTAATATGTCAAGGAACCAATTATAGAGCAGGCCATGATAGACTGGGTCTTGTGTAATGAGAGAGGATTAATTAGCAATCTGGTTGTGCGGGCCCCTTGGGGAAGAGTGACCATACTATGGTAGAATTCTTCATTAAGATGGAGAGTGACACAGTTAATTCAGAGACTAGGGTCCGGAACTTAAAGAAAGGAAACTTCAATGGTATGAGACGTGAATTGGCTAGGATAGACTGGAGAACGATACTTAAAGGGTTGACGGTGGATAGGCAATGGCAGACATTTAAAGATCACATGGATGAACTGCAACAATTATACATCCCTGTGTGGCGTGAGAATAAAAAAGGAATCAACCATGGCTAACAAGGGAAATTAGGGAAAGTGTTAAATCCAAGGAAGAGGCATATAAATTGGCCAGAAAAAGCAGCAAACCTGAGGACTGGGAGAAATTTAGAATTCAGCAGAGGAGAACTAAGGGTTTAATTAGGATGGAGAAAGTAGAGTATGAGAGTAAGCTTGCAGGGAATATAAAAACTGACTGCAACAGCTTCTATAGATATGTGAAGAGAAAAAGATTAGTGAAGCCTAATATCGGTCCCTTCCAGTCAGAATCAGGGGAATTCATAATGGGGAACAAGGAAATGGCAAACCAGTTGAACAAATACTTTGGTTCTGTCTTCACTAAGGAAGACACGAATAACCTCCCAAAAATATTAGGGGATCGAGGGTCTAGCAAGAAAGGGGAACTTATTAGTCAGGAAATTGTGTTAGTGAAATTGAAGGGACTGAAGGCCAATAAATCCCCAGGGCCTGATAGTCTACATACCAGAGTACTGAAGGAAGTGGCCCTAAAAATAGTAGGTGGTCATTTTCCAACATTCCATGGACTCTGGTTCCGTTTGTATGGACTGGAGGGAGGTTAATGTAACCCCACTTTTTAAAAAAGGAGGGAGAGAAAAAAACAGAGAATTATAGACTGATTAGCCTGACATCGGTGGTGGGGAAAATGCTGGAATCAATTATTAAAGATGTAATAGCAGCACATTTGGAAAGCAGTGACAGGATCGGTCCAAGTCAGCATGGATTTATGAAAGGAAAATCATGCTTCACAAATCTTCAAGAGTTTTTTGAGGATGTAACTAGTAAAGTGGATAAGGAAGAACTAGTGGATGTGGTGTATTTGGATTTTCAAAAAGCTTTTGACAAGGTCCCACACAAGAGATTAGTGTGCAAAATTAAAGCACATGGTATTGGGGGTAATGTACTGACGTGGATAGATAGACAGGAAGCAAAAAGTGGGAATAGACAGGTCCTTTTCAGAATGGCAGGCAGTGACTCGTGGGATGCCGCAGGGCTCAGTGCTGGGACCCTAGCTATTTACAATATACATTATTGATTTAGACGAAGAAATTGAAGGTAATATCTCCAAGTTTGCAAATGACACTAAACTGGGTGGCAGTGCGAGCTGCGAGGAGGATGCTAGGAGGCTGCAGGGGGACTTGGACATGTTAGGTGAATGGGCAAATGCGTGTCAGATGCAGTATAATGTGGATAAGTGTGAGGTTATCCACTTTGGTGGCAAAAACTGGAAGGCAGATTATTATCTGAATGGTGACAGATTATTAAAAGGGGAGGTGCAACGAGATCTGGGTGTCATGGTGCATCAGTCATTTAAGGTAGGCATGCAGGTACAGCAGGTAGTAAAGAAAGCAAATGGCATGCTGGCCTTCATAGCGAGGGGATTTGAGTATCGGAGCAGGGAGGTCTTACTGCAGTTGTACAGGGTGTTGGTGAGACCACACCTTGAGTATTGTGTGCAGTTTTGGTGTCCTAATCTGAGGAAGGACATTCTTGCTATTGAGGGAGTGCAGCGAAGGTTCACCAGACTGATTCCCGGGATGGCAGGACTGACATATGAAGAAAAACTGGAGCGACTTGGCATATAATCACTGGAACTTAGAAGAATGAGATGGGATCTCATCGAAGCATATAAAATTCTGACGGGACTGGACAGGTTCGATGCAGGAAGAATGTTTCTGATGTTGGGGAAGTCCAGAACCAGAGGTCACAGTCTAAGGATAAGTGGTAAGCCATTTAGAACCAAGATGAGGAGAAACTTCTTCACTCAGAGATTTGTAAACCTGTGGAATTCTCTACCACAGAAAGTTGTTGAGGCCAGTTCGTTAGATATATTCAAAAGGGAGTTAGATGAGCCCTTATGGCTAAAGGGATCAAGGGGTATGGAGAGAATGGAGAAATGGGGTAGTGAAGTTGCATTATCAGCCAAGATCATATTGGTGGTGCAGGCTCAAAGGGCCGAATGGCCTATTCCTGCACCTACTTTCTATGTTTCTATGTTTCCTTACTCTGATACTGAAACCCCTTTGCAGTAAAGGACAACATGAGTGGTTTCGGTTTGAAGCTCAATTAATACAATCTCAAAGGTGATTAAACTGGACAGAGTTATATCTAGATTTTTCAGTATTAGCTTTGTTAAATGTTTGTATTTCACATTAATCAACCTTTTGTACTGCAGCGTTAATTCCAGATATTGCAACGTAAATTCTGCAACATGAACAATTAACCCAGGGAAATATATGAAGTTGGACAACATCTCATTGTTCCCCAGATGTTAACTTCATGCACAATGTGTCTCCAGCCAAGGCAGGATGATCATCAAAAAAGCTATTTGTATCATTTAAAAGCAGGAGCAGGTTTGTAAAATCCATGAGTTGAAATAAAAACTCTCATCAAAAGAATAATTGCGATAAATTAATTATTCTCTAGATTAAGCATTACATTAAAAAATGCTGCATCCTGTAACAGTTTAATGTGGCAATAAAATAATTTCCCTTTATGCCGCTGTGGTATTCTCCTGTTGAATTTATACCAGCAGCAGTGTAAATTTGTAAGGAAATACGAGAAATACTTACAGATGCCAAATCTCACTCAGATTCAACAACAACAGCAACAACAACTTGTATTTATATAGCACCTTTAACAGAGTGAAACGTCCTAAGGTGCTTCACAAGAATGTTATAAGGCAAAAAATTTGACACCGAGCCACGTAAAGAGAAATTAGGGGAGGTGACTGTCATGGTATTCAACCAGCATTGTAACCCATGTATAAACTGACCTAAGTTGTACACCGTGAGAACACTGACCACGAGGTGCGAGACACTCCTAACTTGGACCTTCAGGTATAAAAGGGGAAGCTCCACCCACCTTCATCACTTGAGTGCTAAGGAATAAAGGACAGATCACAGACTGACCTTCTCTGAAGCATGGGCCTCGTGTGCATTTATACTGTGTAGTAAGGACGTATCAATGGCGACAAGAAACTGGGATTTAAACCACGCGAGCATGGCCACTCGCAGAACAGACGAGAGGTACTGTGTTAAGGAATGGTTGGGACAGAGATTCAACATTGTTAAAGCAGCACACAGTTCTCCAGGCAGACAAGGGCAGTCAGGCATGCCCCAACATGTAGTCAAACCCAGAGGGGGAGTTCAACAGAGACAATGGCAAGCTGAACAGCGATTCACGCCATTGCAAGGGACAATGCAGCCAGTAATGGGGCCATCAACACCTGTTAATGGTGCACTCAAGGAAAATAACAGGGGCAGTCAGGGACGATCGACTGGCAAGGGACCTTTTGTTTCATACCGCAACTCATGCTGGAGGCGGGGAGGCATACATTCAGCCGGAGTTTGCAGAGATGAGCAAAATACCTGCAGAAATTGCAGAAATGGACACTGGGGGAAATCGCTGGAAGCTGAAGTTCAGCGAGTTCATGTGGAGCACGTATACAGTTCATACACCAGGACGCCACCGATAATGATGAAAGTGCTCCTCAATGGCATCCCAGTATCAATGGAGTTAGACACGGGTGCCAGCCAGTCCCTGATGGGTATCAAACAGTTTGAAAAGTTGTGGGCATCCAAGGCCAGGAGGCCAAAATTATCGCCGATTGACGCACAGCTACGGACTTACACAAAGCAGATCATTCCGGTGCTAGGCAGCGCCACGGTAGTCGTGACCCACAAAGATTCGGAGAACAGGTTGCCACTCTGGATTATCCCAGGGGACGGTCCCGCACTACTGGGGAGGAGTCGGCTTGCTGTCATGAACTGGAAATGGGGCGATGTCAATGCAATTTCCTCTGTGGAGCGAGTATCATGCTCACAGGTCCTGGACAAATTTGACTCATTATTTCAACCCGGCATTGGCACTTTCATGGGGGCCAAGGTAATGATTCACATAAACCCGGACGCCAGGCCAGTGCACCACAAGGCCAGAGCGGTGCTGTACGTGCGGCGGGAAAAGATAGAAGGCGAATTGGACCGCCTGTTGAGGGAAGGCATCATCTCGCCAGTCGAATTCAGTGACTGGGCGAGCCCGATTGTGCCGGTGCTCAAGGCGGATGGGTCGGTCAGGATATGTGGCGATTACAAGGCCACCATCAATCGGGTGTCACTCCAAGACCAGTACCCGCTACCGAGAGCGGAGGACCTCTTTGCGACGCTATCCGGTGGCAAACCTTTTTCAAAAGTGGACCTGACCACAGCTTACATGACCCAGGAGCTGGCGAGTGAGTCGAAGAAGCTGACCACCATCACGACACACAAGGGGTTGTTTGAGTACAACAGATGTCCGTTCGGGATTCGCTCGGCCGCCGCGATCTTCCAACGAAATATGGAAAGCCTCCTCAAGTCGATTCCAGGGATGGTGGTTTTTCAGGACGACATCCTCATCACGGGTTACGATACTGAAGAACACCTCCACAACCTGGAGGAGGTGCTACACAGACTGGACCGGGTAGGTCTGCGACTGAAAAAGGCGAAGTGCGTCTTCCTAGCTCCAGAGGTAGAATTCCTGGGGATGAGGGTAGCAGCAGACGGGATCAGCCCTACTGCATCCAAGACGGAAGCGATCCAGAGAGCACCCAGACCCCGTAACACGACGGAGCTGCGCTCATTCCTGGGGCTCCTGAACTATTTTGGTAACTTTCTTCCCAAATTGAGCACGCTGCTAGAGCCGCTACATGTGCTCCTATGCAAAGGTCGCGAATGGGTCTGGGAGGACAGCCAGAAAAGGGCTTTTAATAGAGCACGCAATTTGTTGTGTTCCAACAATCTGTTATCGCTATATGACCCATGTAAGAAACTTGTGTTAACATGCGATGCGTCGTCCTATGGTGTCGGGTGTGTGTTGCAGCATGTCAATGCCAAGGGTCAGTTACAGCCGGTAGCTTATGCCTCCAGGAGTCTGTCCCAGGCAGAAAGGGGCTACGGGATGGTAGAAAAGGAGGCGCTCGCATGTGTATATGCGGTAAAGAAAATGCACCAGTACCTGTTTGGCAGGAAATTTGAGCTGGAGACAGATCACAAACCCCTAACGTCGCTTTTGGCCGACAACAAGGCCATAAATGCAAACGTTAGCTGCCTATGACTACACAATTCGGCACAGACCGGGCACCGAAAACTGCGCCGATGCACTCAGCAGGCTCCCACTAGCCACCACTGAGGAGGCTACCGAGCATGGTGCTGAGATGGTCATGGCTGTTGAAGCTTTCAGAAGCGAAGGCTCACCCGTGACAGCCCGTCAGATTAAAGTCTGGACAAATAGAGACCCGCTATTGTCTCTCGTCAAGAAATGTGTCCTGAATGGGGATTGGGTAGCCACGTACAGGGCATGCCCTGAGAAATTTAAACCATTTCACAGGCGCAAGGATGAACTCTCGATTCAGGCCAATAGCCTACTGTGGGGAAACTGCGTAGTCATGTCCCAGATGGGCAGAGAGGTATTCATCAGAGAACTCCACAATGGGCACCCGGGCATTGTCACGATGAAGGCAATTGCCAGGTCACACGTTTGGTGGCCAGGGATAGACGCAGATCTGGAAATTTGTGTTCGCAGGTGCAACACGTGTGCCCAACTGGGCCATGCGCCCAGGGAAGCCCCCCTCAGCTCCTGGCCATGGCCCGCCAAGCCTTGGTCACGCATCCATGTGGACTACGCAGGTCCTTTCATGGGGAAAATGTTTTTGGTTGTAGTAGACGCCTACTCCAAATGGATCGAGTATGACATTTTAAATTTAAGCACATCCTCTGCCACGGTAGAAAGTCTACGGGCAATGTTCGCCGCCCACGGTCTACCGGACATCTTGGTCAGCGACAATGGCCCGTGCTTCACAAGCACTGAATTCCAGGACTTCATGGCAGGCAATGGAATTAACCATGTTAGAACGGCACCGTTCAAGCTCACCTCAAATGGCCAGGCAGAACGAGCAGTGCAGATAATCAAACAGGGGATGCTCAGATTCCAAGGGGATTCCCTTCAAACCCGCTTATCACGCCTATAGATCCCGACCACACTCGCTCACAGGGGTTCCACCCGCAGAGCTACTAATGAAAAGGACGCTCAAAACCCGATTATCCCTTATACACCCCACCATGAAAGAGAGCAGGCGCCAGTCACAATATCACTACCATGACAGGAATGCGAGGGCGCGATGTATTGATGTAAATGATCCTGTTTTTGTCCTCAACTACGCTGCAGGGTCCAAATGGCTCGCAGGCACTGTGGTTGCCAAAGAGGGAAATAGGATTCTGGTAGTTAAACTTACCAATGGACAAATCTGCCGCAAACATGTGGATCAAACAAAAAGGAGGTTCAGCAACCCCATAGAAGAAGCAGAGGAAGAACACGATATAGAGTTCACTCCACCACAGGTGATCGAACACCGGAACCAAAGGGAGGAGAGCCCAGTCACTGTGGGCAGTCCGGACAGGCCTGAGGCACTGCAAACAGCAAACACTCAGGCCAGCGCCCAACAACCGGAGCCCCAACTCAGGCGCTCTACAAGGGAGCGTAAACCACCAGAGAGACTCAAGCTGTGATCCCAATAAGACTTTGGGGAGGGAGGTGATGTCATATATTCAACCAGCATTGTATCCCATGTATAAACTGACCTAAGTTGTACACCGTGAGAACACTGACCACTAGGTGCGAGACACTTCTAACCTGGACCTTCCAGTATAAAAGGGGAAGCTCCACCCACCTTCATCACTTGAGTGCTAAGGAATAAAGGACAGGTCACAGACTGACCTTCTCTCAAGCATGGGCCTCGTGTGCATTTATACTGTATAGTAAGGACGTATCAGTGACCAAAAGCTTGGTCAAAGATTTTAAGGAGTGTCTTAAAGAAGGAAAGAGAGGTAGAGAGGTAGAGAGGTTTAGGCCGGGAGTTCCAGAGCTTGGGGCCTAGGCAACAGAAGGCACGGCCACCAATGGTTGAGCGATTATAATCAGGGATGCTCAAGAGGACAGAATTGGAGGAGCGTAGACATCTCGGGGGGTTGTGGGGCTGGAGGAGATTACAGAGATAGGGAGGGGCGAGGCCAAGAAGGGATTTGAAAATAAGGATGAGAATTTTGAACTTGAGGTGTTGCTTAACCAAGAGCCAATGTAGGTCAGCGAGCACAGGGGTGATGGATAAATGGGACTTGGTGCGAGTTAGGACACAGGCAGCAGAGCTTTAGATAGCTTCTAGTTTATCTTGGGTAAAACGTGGGAGGCCAGCCAGGAGTGCATTGGAATAGTCAAGTCTAGAGGTAACAAAGGAATGGATGAGGGTTTCAGCAGCTGCTGAGCTGAGTAAAGGGCTGAGACGAATGATGTTACAGAGGTGGAAATAGGCGATTTTAGTTTTGGATATGTGATTGGAAGCTCATTTCAGGGTCAAATATGCCACCAAGGTTGCGAACAGTGTGGTTCAACCTCAGTCAGATGTTAGGGAGAGGGATGGAGTCAGTGGGTAGGGAATGGAGTTTGTGGCGGGGATTCGCCTGAATTGTTTCACTGAAGAACCTCCCAGAGTTGTAGGTTGATGAGGGAATACTGTAGGCCACTCCAACATAATGGCTGGAACAGATGCTCTAATGTGCATCACAATCTCACAACATCACGGCACACACCGAAACATCTTAAGTTTACCCATTTGTGCCAGTCCAAACCATTTGACCTGTAATAGCTGCTCAAGGCTGGTTAGATTGAAAGGGCTTCTAAATGCACAATGCTATGGCACACACGCTGGCATGTACAAAGGATGTTTGCGGCTGCCATACACGTCCATGCCTGTGTAATGGCGCACCTAATGAGCCTTAAGTGTGCGGGGTGAATATCGAGGGATGGGGTTATTTGATAAGCCTCACCTCTCCAGCCAGGTAACTATAAAAAAAGAGACGTATTCATAATGTTCAATGGCTTTTAAGTTTTTTTTTAAATGGCGTGGAATTTCCACAGAGGTTCTCCACCAGGAAATCGGTGGTAAAGTGGTGTAAATGGCTAAAATGAGTAGTTTACCGTCATTTCTCCATGGGTTCTGCTGATCTCCCATCAAAAATATAACAACAGGTTGGCAGGACTCCGCAAAACTTCAAGGCCATACTTCTGGATTAATATTATTGCTAATGGTTTTCAGGTCTTCTGCCACCCCTGTTAGCCCCCCAGTGGGGCAGCATTGACAGCGGTAAGCACTTTTGGGTGGGCGGCCAGCTTCTAGCGTCCCGCCAGGACATTCTGTGCCGGTTTCGACGGGGCGCGGAGCAGTAGCGCCCGGCAGAGGTGAGTCGGTGTGCAATGCCCCTAGTTGCGACACCGCCTCAATTTCTGGCTGCTGCCCGACCCATAGCACTCCGTAGAGCACCATGCTGGGACTGCCTGTTATGCCGAGAGCCTATTATCAGCAAGGGCAGACAACGACGACAAAGTTCAACACCGCCTCCACTGCGCCAGAGCAGCCTTCGGCCGCCTGAGGAAAAGAGTGTTTGAACATCAGACCCTCAAATCTGTGCCAAGCTTATGGTCTACAAGGCTGTAGTGATACCCGCCCTCCTGCATGGCTCGGTGATGTGGACCATATACAGTAGACATCTCAAATCGCCGGAGAAATACCACCAACGATGTCTACGCAAGATCCTGCAAGTCCCCTGGGAGGATAGATGCACCAACATTTGTGTCATCGATCAGGCCAACATCCCCAGCATTGAAGCATTGACCACACTCGTCCAGCTCCGTTGAGTGGGCCACATTGTTCGCATGCCTGACACAAGACTCCCAAAGCAAGCGCTCTACTCGGAACTCCTACACGGCAAGTGAGCCCAAGGTGGGCAGAGGAAACGTTACAAGGACACCCTCAAAGCCTCGATAAAAAGCAACATTTCCACCGACACCTGGGAATCCCTGGCCAAAGACCGCCCTGAGTGGAGAAAGTGCATCCGGAAGGGTGCTGAGCACCTCACGTCTCGTCGCCGAGAGCATGCAGAAAACAAATGCAGACAGCGGAAGGAGTGTGCAGAAAACCAGTCCCATCCACCCTTTCCTTTAACCACTGTCTGTCCCATCTGTGACAGAGACTGTAATTCCTGTATTGGACTTTTCCGTCACCTAAGAGCTCACTTTTACGGTGGAAACAAGTCTTCCTCTATTTCGAGGGACTGCCTATGATGATGATGGGAGCCCCTGTGAAAATGAGTGGTCCGAGCTGTAGCGGCTGCAGTGAGGTAAGTAATTTTGACCTCAGGTAAGTGTGATTATTTTTATTTTTTTTGCGATTTACATTGTGGTAGCTTGAGTTATTTATTGGGACATTTTTTGGTGTTCTTTTTCAGGTTTTTTCCCAACTCCAGGCTTCTCTTAGAACGCTCTGAGGCCGGCTGTTGAGCTCGGGATTTTCAGTTGTTCAACCAGCTTAGCACCCTAAAACAGGTGTGTAACACATCTCTTAGCTCTCTGTCCCACACACAGGGACCAGCAGATGAACTTTGCTGACTGAGGCGCAAACTGTTCCCGGGCGCAAACTTTACTGCCCTGCCGCCATTACCGCCCCGAAATGAGCAGAACCGAAAATCCGGCCCAAGTATCTTTGCATAGATTAGCAGGATTAGAGTTTAGTGTTGGGCAGTACGTTTTGCACCCAGCATCAGATTGCAGGTATCATCATCATAGGCAGTCCCTCGAAATCGAGGAGGACTTGCTTCCTCTCCTAAAATGAGTCCTTAGGTGGCTGAACAGTCCAATACGAGAACCAGAATCCCCGTCACAGGTGGGAGAGATAGTAATTGAGGGAAAGGATGGGTGGGACAGTATGGCTGCACACCGAGTAAAGATCATCTGCCTCTGCACAGTCGCTGCAATGTCCTTTTCTCATTGCCAAAATCTTCCATCTGAAAGGCAACAGCCTAGATTTATATGCTCAAGTCTCTGGAGTGGGACTTCAACCCCCCATCTTTTGATTCAGGGCAACAGTGCTACCCACTGAGCCACAGTTGACCCTGTCAAATTCTTAGAGATTTAAAACATTTAAACTTTTAAATGTTTTATATATTTCCTATTTTTCCTTCCGGTCGCTTTCTTTCTCTATCTCTTAATCCAATCTGTCTTTCCCTCTATTTCTCTTTCTGCATTTGATTTGACTCTAATTTACCTTCCTCCTCTGTCATTCCTCTGTTTCTTTTCCAAACCTTAAATCTCATGGATTAAAGAGATAGTCTGTGAGTCCCACCATTCGCGAAGGTCCCAGATGCCCCATTACCCTCGCCATGCCAGGGTAGAGCGCAGGATAAAGTCTAACTAATGGCATATGCTGTGAGATGCTTCAGCAAGATTTGGCCCAAATATTTCTGGATAAAATTGCCAATTTAGTATTGCATTAGACTTACTTTGTGTTATGGGCCAATGAGCATTCAGAACTACTGGGCTAATTTTATACGTTTGCTTTCCCATTCCAGGGCAAAATATTGTCAGTTAACATGCCGAGGCCAGAGACCCACAATTTTCTGTCCATTCATTTAGATAAAGGAAAATTATTCAGCCATGAATTGAGCACGCTGTCCTCCATTCCTTATTTCTCAATACACTCTTCCAACGCACCCTATACCAGGATCGTGAGTTCATACAACTTATCCCCTGAGGTTGAAACACACAAACTCGTTTCACTCTGTAACCTTGTAGCCAGTAAACATCTCGGGTCACATTTCCCTCTCGTTGATTGAATGATCACCTGGCACAGGGCAATCAGGAACACCAGGTGTTGAGGTTCACTTGGCCAGAATGGAGCCTGTTCAATATTTCATCTATTCATTTAGACAGAAAATCAGATTGGCTCCATGACAACCATGAGATACCCCTAGCTAATTTTCCTCTGCACATCTCGACTGTGTGATCCTTTTATGCCAAGTGCAATAAGATGAAAAGTTTCCTCCTTGTCAGTTGAATTTAAACCACTAAAAACTTTGCTCATTCATCAATCCTTCATCTTCTTACCATCACACACATGGCCCCGATCCAAGTGGATTCCCTGGGTCTCAATGATGCATTCGGGCCACAACATGCATATGTAAAGAAGGACCCTGTTGGCTCCGGGTGCGTGTCATTGCTGCCTGACCAGGAGAGCAGGTTAATGTTGCAGATGTTGCCATCATGGCGGCTTTCGGACAGGTACGAGCCAAGGCAATTTCAACTGCCCACCCGCCAGGTTTTGGATGAGCGAGTAAGGTTAACATCATCCGCTATCTATGTTTCACTCAACAAAATTATCTGTAATACTTGCGCAGGAGTGGATTCATGACAAAGAAGATTAAAGTATTTAAAAGGAACATTTTGCTTCCACTAACCTTAATGTTTTTCTATTGCCTAAGGGTTTGGCAGGTACAGTAAATGGAATTGGCCAGATGTTGGACAATCTTTTTTATTTTTGTGGAAATCCAATAAACTGCATACAGTAATTTGCCATCTATGTTATACCAAAAAAAAGGTTTAAATGTCTATCAATCAGTATTCCCACTCGCTGAATACACTTACTGACACTGACCAGTCCCATAATTTCCCAAAGGTCACTTTTTATCATACAGTTGACAGGAAATGAGTACCTTTGAATTTCACTTGTAGCCTTTATGCGTCAGTTAATCCATAAGCACTTATGATTGCCAAGGTAGGAGGCCAGGCACTGGATTCTCTTCCCATTGGTAGGCTAGTGCCAAGGCAGGACATCCGCTCACCACATGACACTGCTGGTAGCATCCTGAGATGGTCTTTGGTAGTTAGTGTGCATTGGTATTTAGTCATAAAACCATTGCCTATTGGTAAATTCAGTTTAGCATGCTACAGCTGATTAACCGGGCACTATCTTGTTGGTAGGAAAACAGCAGAACATTGTGGGAAGGAGATGCCTTGGCAGGGAGGACGATTGCTAACAACAACAACTTGTATTTATATAGCGCCTTTAATGTCGTGAAACGTCCCAAGGCACTTCACAGGTTGTGCGATAAGAATTTGACAGCAAGTAAAAATTAGCACAGGTGACCAAAAGCTTGGTCAGAAAGGTATGTTTTAAGGAGCATCATGAATGAGGAAAGAAAGGTAGACAGGCAGAAAGGTTTAGGCAGCGAGTTCCAGAGCTTAGGGCCTAAGCAACAGAAGGCACGGCCACCAATGGTTGAACAATTATAATCAGGGATGCTCAGAATTAGAGGAGCGCAGACATCGCGGGGGGGTCGTGGGTCTGGAGGAGATTACAGAGATAGGGAGGGGCGAGACCATGGAGGGATTTGAAAATAAGGATGCGAATTTTGACAAGGAGAGTTGATGTCCTACTGGCAAAAACTTCTAATGACTGAGGGCAGGATGCTCCATATCCCTGTCTGGAGTAAAAATAAAACTGAGAACCATAGCTAACAAGGGAAATTAAGGATAGTGTTAAAACCAAGGAAGATGCATATAAATTGGCTAGAAAAAGCAACAAACCTGAGGACTGGGTGAAATTTAGAATTTAACAGAGGAGGACTAAGGGTTCAATTAAGAAGGGGAAAATAGAGTACGAGAGGAAGCATGTAGGGAATATAAAAACTGACTGCAAAAGCTTCTATAAATATGTGAAGAGAAAAAGATTATGAAAGACAAACGTAGGTCCCTTGCAGTCGGATTCAGGTGAATTTATAATGGGTTCTGTCCTCACAAAGGAAGATACAAATAACCTTCCGAATATACTAGGGGACAGTGGGTCTGGTGAGAATGAGGAACTGAAAGATATCCTTATTAGGCGGGAAATTGTGTTCGGGAAATTGATGGGATTAAAGACCGATAAATCCCCGGCTCCTGATAGTCTGCATCCCACAGTACTTAAGGAAGTGGCCCCAGAAATAGTGGATGCATTGGTGATCATTTTCCAACAATCTATCGACTCTGGATAAGTTCCTATGGACTGGAGGGTAGCTAATGTAAAGCCACTTTTTGAAAAAGGAGGGAGGAAGAAAGCAGGTAATTACAGACTGGTTAGCCTGACATCAGTAGTGGGGAAAATGTTGGAATCAATCATTAATGATGAAATAGCAGCCCATTTGGAAAGCAGTGACAGGATCGGACCGAGACAGCATGGATTTCTGAAAGGGAAATCATGCTTGACGAATCTTCTCGAATTTTTTGAGGATGTAACGAGTAGAGTGGATAAGGGAGAATCAGTGGATGTGGCGTATTTGGACTTTCAAAAGGCTTTTGATAAGGCCCCGCACAAGAGATTGGTGTACAAAATCAAAGCGCATCATATTGGGGGTAATGTACTGACATGGATAGAGAAATGGTTGGCAGACAGGAAGCAGAGAGTCGGGATAAACGGGTCCTTTTCAGGATGGCAGTCAGTTATTGTGGGGTGCCACAGGGCTCAGTGCTGGGACCCCAGCTCTTTAAAATATACATTAATGATTTGGATGAAGGAATAGAGTGTAATATCTCCAAGTTTGCAGATGACACTAAATTGGGTGGCGGTGTGAGCTGTAAGGAGGACGCTAAGAGGCTGCAGGGTGACTTGGACAGATTAGGTGAGTGGGCAAATACATGGCAGATGCAGTATCATGTGGATAAATGTGAGGTTATGCACTTTGGGGGCAAAAACACGAAGGCAGAATATTATCTGAATGGCCGCAGACTAGAAAAAGGGGAGGTGCAATGAGACCTGGGTATCATGGTTCATCAGTCACTGAAAGTGGGCACGCAGGTACAGCAGGCGGTAGAGAAGGCAAATCGTATGTTGGCCTTCATAGCTAGGGGATTTGAATATAGGAGCAGTGAGGTCTTACTGCAGTTGTACAGGGCCTTAGTGAGGCCTCACCTGAAATATTGTGTTCAGTTTTGGTCTCCCAGTCTGAGGAAGGACGTTCTTGCTATTGAAGGAATGCAGCGAAGGTTCACCATACTGATTCCAGGGATGGCTGGGCTGTCATATGAGGAGAGACTGGATCAACTGGGCCTTTATTCACTGGGCTTTAGAAGGATGAGAGGGGAATTCATAGAAACATGTAAGATTCTGACGGGACTGTACAGGTTAGATGCGGGAAGAATGTTCTCGATGTTGGGGAAGTCCAGAACCAGGGGACATAGTCTTAGGATAAGGGGTCGGCCATTTAGGACTGAGATGAGGAGAAACTTCTTCACTCAGAGAGTCATTGACCTGTGGAATTCCCTGCCACAGAGAGTTGTTGATGCCAGTGCATTGGATATATTCAAGAGGGAATTAGATGTAGCCCTTACGGTTAAGGGGATCAAGGGGTATGGAGAGAAAGCAGGAAAGGGGTACTGAAGGAATGATCAGCCATGATCTTATTGAATGGTGGTGCAGGCTCGAAGGGCCGAATGGCCTACTCCTGCACCAATTTTCTATGTTTCTATGTTTCTATGAGCATGGCACAGACTTTACGGAGGGAAATGGCAGAGGCAGTGCAACCCCACAAGATCTGTCACAAAGAGTGGTGAAGAGGTTTAATAATCTCTCAAGGTTTGCTAAGGTGAAAGCACATTCTGTTGAAATGATACCAGCATGACTCACTTCCTTACCTCTGAGGTCCTTTTGCGATCATTATCTGGGTGAAAGGAATATTGACATATTCGTAGGGATTGTCTGGAAACAATAATCCACCATGTTACATCCAAACCACTGCGAGAGCTCACATTACCTGCGACAGTGAGCTTTGCTAGTCTTGAAGGAGAGGTGTCAAATGGGAGTCGGCACTTGGAAGTCTGATAACAATAACATGTAAGAAAGAGATGTCCCAAAGTGCTTTACAGCCAATTACACACATTTGAAGTGTAATCACCATGTGTAATGTCGGAAACACATGCATATGGACATATGGGTGGCACAAAATGTTGTTGCCAGTCAAATTTCTTAAAGTCTATGCTCTCCCATCGCAAAACTGCAAAATCAGTGTCAAAGAATTGAAACTCATGGCTTTCAGCAGCTATCACTGCAGCAATGCCAAAATTGCCCCTCTCTTTAATGCCCGTTACCACAGCAAATCGGCGGCCATGCTGCGGAGTGGAGTGGCGCCGACTTTTCATGGAAAGGCCGCTGGTAGCCCAATTTTCCGTCAGAGTTTTCCCGGCAGTGCCCCATTCCCCTCCCGCCCAACTCCCGATATCGCTCCGCTGCTGCCGATTAGTGTTAACATCTAAAATAGTAGCAGTAGTAGGCCATTCGGACCTTCGAGCCTGCACCACCATTCAATATGATTAAGGCTGATCCTCTATTTCAACACCATATTCCTGCTTTCTCCCCACACCCCTTGATGCCTTGTGTGTCTAGAAATATATCTATTTCCTTCTTCAATATATTCAGTGACTTGGCTTCCACAGCCTTCTGTGATCGAGAATTCCACAGGTTCACCACCCTCTGAGTGAAAACATTTCTCTTCATCTCAGTCCTAAATTTTCTATCCCATATTCTGAAACTGTGAGCCCTTGTTCTAGACTTCCCAGCCAGGGGAAACATCTTCCCTGCATCCAGTCTGTCCAGCCCCGTCAGAATTTTATACGTTTCAATGAGATCCCCTCTCATTCTTCTAAACTCCAGTGAATATAGGCCTAGTCGACCCAATCTCTCCTCATACGACAGTCCTGCCATCCCAAGAATCAGTCTGGTGAACCTTCGCTGCACTTCCTCTATGGCAAGTATATTCTTTCTTAGGTAAGGAGACCAAAACTGCACACAATACTCCAGGTTTGGTCTCACTAAGACCCTGTATAACTGTAGTAAGACATCCTTGCTCCTGTACTGAAATCCTCTTGCAATGAAAGACAACATACCATTTGCCTTACTATCTGTTTGCTGGACCTGCATGTTTGCTTTCAATGACTGGTGTACAAGGACACCCAGGTCCCTTTGTACATCGACATTTCCCAAGCTATCACCATTTAAATAATACGTTGTCTTTATGTTTTTCCTACCAAAGTGGATAACTTCACATTTATCCACGTTAAACTGCATCTGCCATGTGTTTGTCCACTCACTCAACCTATCTAAATCGTCTTGCAGCATTTTGCATCCTCCTCACAACTCACAACCCCACCTAGTTTTGTGTCTTCAGCAAACTTAGAAATATTACATTTGGTTCCCTCATCCAAATCATTTATATGTATTGTGAATAGCTGGGGCCCATGCACTGATCCCTGTGGTACCCCACTAGCCCGCCACCTCGAAAAAGACCTGTTTATTCCTACTCTCTGTTTCCTGTCAGTTAACCAATTTTCAATCCATGCCAGTATATTAATCCCAATCCTATGTGCTTTAATTTTTGCACACTAACCTCTTGTGTGGGACATTATCAAAGGCCTTCTGAAAATCCAAATACTCTACATCCACTGGTTCTTCCTTATCTACTCTATCAGAAAACTCCAGTAGGTTTGTCAAACACGATTTTCCTTTCATAAATCCATGTTGACTTTGTCTAATCCCGTTGATATTTTCTAAGTGTCCTGTTAGCAGATCCTTTATAATATACTCGAGCATTTTCCCAACTACTGATGTTAGGCTAGCCGGTCTGCAGTTCCCTGTTTTCTCTCTCCCTCCTTTTTTAAATAGTGGGGTTACATTTGCCACCCTCTAATCTGCAGGAACTGTTTCATAATCTGTAGAATTTTGGAAGATGACAACCAATGCATCCACTATTTCCATGGCTACCTCTTTTAGTACTCTGGGATGCATATTATCAGGACCCAGGGATTTATCGATTTTCAGTCCCATTAGTTTCTCCAGCACTATTTTCTTACTAATAATCATTTCCTTTAATTCCTCTTGCTCACTAGACCCTTGGTTCCGCAGCATTTCTGGGACGTTATTTGTGTCCTCTTACATAGAAACATAGAAAATAGGTGCAGGAGTAGGCCATTCGGCCCTTCGAGCCTGCACCACCATTCAATAAGATCATGGCTGATCATTCATCTCAATATCCCTTTTCTGCTTTCTCTCCATACCGTTTGATCCTTTTAGCCCTAAGGGCCATATCTAACTCCCTCTTGAATATATCCAATGAACTGGCATCAACAACTCTTTGTGGTAGGGAATTCCACAGGTTAACAATTCTCTGAGTGAAGACGTTTCTCCTCATCTCAGTTCTAAATGGCTTACCCCTTATCCTTGGACTATATCCTCTGGTTCTGGACTTCCCCGACATCGGGAACATTCTTCCTGCATCTAACCTGTCCAGTCCTGTCAGAATTTTATATGTTTCTATGAAATCCCCTCTCATCCTTCTAAACTCCAGTGAATACAATTCCATTGAATCCAGTCTCTCCTCATATGTCAGTCCTGCCATCTTGGGAATCAGTCTGGTGAACCTTTGCTGCACTCCCTCAATAGCAAGAACGTCCTTCCTCAGATTAGGAGACCAAAACTGAACACAATATTCCAGGTGAGGCCTCACTAAGGCCCTGTACAACTGCAGCAAGACCTCCCTGCTCCTATATTCAAATCCCCTAGCTATGAAGGCCAACATACCATTTGCCTTCTTCACCGCCTGCTGGACCTGCAAGACAAATTTCCATGACTGATATACCATGACACCCATGTCTCATTGCACCTCCTCTTTTCCTAATATGCTGCCATTCAGATAATATTCTGCCTTCGTGTTTATGCCACCAAAGTGGATAACCTCACATTTATCCACATTATACTGCATCTGCCATGCGTTTGCTCACTCACCTAACCTGTCCAAGTCCCCCTGCAGCCTCTTAGCATCCTCCTCACAGCTCACACTGCCACCCAGCTGAGAGTCATCCGCAAACTTGGAGTTATTGCACTCAATTTATTCATCTAAATCATTAATGTATATTGTAAATAGCTGGGGTCCCAGCACTGAGCCCTGCGGCACCCAACTAGTCACTGCCTGCCATTCTGAAAAGGACCCATTTATCCCGACTCTTTGCTTCCTGTCTGCCAACCAGTTCTCTATCCACGTCAGTACATTACCCCCAATACCATGTACTTTAATTTTGCACACCAATCCCTTGTGTGGGACCTTGTCAAAAGCCTTTTGAAAGTAGAAATACACCACATCCACTGGTTCTCCCTTGTCCACTCTACCAGTTACATCCTCAAAAAATTCCAGAAGATTTGTCAAGCATGATTTCCCTTTCATAAATCCATGCTGACTTGGACCGATCCTATCACTGCTTTCCAAATGCGCTGCCATTTCATCTTTAATAATTGATTCCAACATTTTCCCCACGACTGATGTCAGCCTAACTAGTCTATAATTACCTGTTTTCTCTCTCCCTCCTTTCTAAAAAGTGGTGTTACATTAGCTACCCTCCAGTCCATAAGAACTGATCCAGAGTCGATAGACTGTTGGAAAATGATCAACAATGCATCCACTATTTCTAGGGCCACTTCCTTAAGTACTCTTGGATGCAGACGATCAGGCCCCAGAGAATTATCAGCGTTCAATCCCATCAATTTCCCGAACACAATTTCCCGCTTAATAAGGATTTCCTTCAGTTCCACCTTCTCACTAGACCCTCGGTCCCCTCGTATTTCCGCAAGGTCATTTGTGTCTTCCTTCATGAAGACAGAACCAAAGTATTTGTTCAACTGGTCCGCCATTTCTTTGTTCCCCATTATAAATTCACCTGAATCTGACTGCAAGGGACCTATGTTTGTCCTCACTAATCTTTTTCTCTTCACATATCTATGTTTTCTGTGAAGACAGAACTAAAGTATTTATTTAATTGTTCTGCCATTTCATTGTTCTCCATTATAAATTCTCCCTTTTCTGTCTGTAAAGGACCTATATTTGTCTTTACTAATCTTTTTCTTTTTACATATTTGTAGAAACTTTTGCAGTTAGTTTTTATGTTCCTTGCAAGTTTACTCTCATACTCTATTTTTCCCCTCTTAATAAATCTCTTGGTCCTTTTTTGCTGAATTCTAAACTGCTCCCAATCCTCAGGCTTGCTACTTTTTCTGGCAACTTTGTATAACTCCTCTTTGGATCTAATACTATCCTTAATTTCTTTTGTTAGCCATGGTTGGGCCACTTTTCCTTTTGTGTTTTTGTGCCAGAAAGGAATGTATAACTGTTGCAATTCATGCATTCGTTCCTTAAATGTTAGCCATTGCCGATCTACCATCATGCCTTTTAAAGAGTCTTCCCAATCTATCATAGCCAATTAATTCCTCATTCATTCGTAGTTTCCTTTGTTTAGATTTAGGACCCTAGTTTCAGATTGGACTACTTCACTTTCCATCTTAATAAAGAATTCAAACATGTTATGATCACTCTTCCCTAAAGGAAGCCGCACAACAAGTCTATTAATTCACCTCTTCTCATTGCACAGTACCCAATCTAGGATAGCCTGTTCCCTAGTAGGCACCTCAATGTACTGGTCTAAAAAAAACATCTCATACACACTCCAGGAATTCAACCTCCACAGCATTATTATTAATTTGGTTTGGCCAGTCTATATGTAGATTAAAGTCACTTACGATTACTGTAGTACCCTTGTTACATGCATCTCTAATTTCCTGTTTGATGCCATCCTCTACATTACACTACGTTTGCAGGCCTATAGACAACTCCCACCAACGTTTTCTGTCCCTTGGTGCTCCTTAGTTCCACTCAGACTGATTCTACATTTTGATTTTCTGAGCCAATATCCTTTCTCACTATTGCTCTGATTTCATCCTTTACTAACAAGGCCACACCATCCCCTCTTCCTTTTTGCCTGTCCTTCCTAACTGTCGAATATCCTTGGATATTCAGTTCCCAATCCTGATCACCCTGCAACCATGTCTCCGTGATTGCAACTATATCGTATCCGTTTACATCTATTTGCGCTGTTAATTTCATCTACCTCATTACGAATGCTTCGTGTATTCAGATACAGTGCTTTTAGATTTGTCTTTTTAACATTATTGGACACCTTAACATTTTTTGTACCTTAGCCCTATTTGTTTTATTGCTATTTTTTCTTACCTGGACCCTATTTTATGCTCTATCCCTTCCTGATATAATCTGGTTATCCTTACCACAATCACTTTCCTGCATTGCTTCCTTTTCTTTTCTCTTTAGCATTCTAGATTTCTCTCCACTGGGATCCTCCCCCACCCTCCCTTATTTAGTTTAAAGCCCTATCTACCTCCCCAGTTATTCTATTCGCTAGAAATCTGATCCCAACAAAGTTCAGGTATCGTCCGTCCCCACGGAGCAGCTCTCTCTTTCCCGAGTATTGGTGCCAGTGCCCCATGAATCGAAATCCACTTTTCCCACACCAAACCCTGAGCCACGCATTTATCTCCCTGATTCTATTGACCCTATGCCAATTAGCTCGTGGCTCAGATAATAATACAGAGATTATTACCTTTGTGGTTCTGCTTTTCAATTTAGTCCCTAGCTGCTCAAGCTCTCTCAGCAGAACCACTTTCTTAGTCCTAACTATGTCATTGGTACCTAAGTGTACCATGACAACTGGATCCTCCCCATCCCACTGCAAGTTCTTCTCCAGCCCAGAGATGTCCTTTACCCTGGCACCGGGTAGGCAATACAGCCTTCGGGCACCACAATCTTGGCTGCAAAGAACCCTATCTATCCCCTTAACTATATTGTCCCCTACGATAACCACCTTCCTCTTTACTCCACCTATTTGAATGGCTTTCTGCACCACGGTGCCTTGGTCGGTCTGCTCGTCAACCCCGCAGTCTGCATACTTGTGCACAAGGGTTCTAAGAACCTCAAATCTATTTGACAAGTGCAGGGACGGAGGGTCCTGCAATACTACCTCCTGGATCCCCTTACCTGCCTCACTCGCAGTCACACCTTCCTTTCCCTGACTGTTGTGTATGGAGAAAGAGTCAGACTGAACACTGTGAGCTCAAAGTAAAGTGTGACCTTAGTCTTTTATTGCAGGTCTCCAGAGTGCCGCTCCAATCTGTGAAGCCTCCTTAAATACCTGTGCTCCCAAGGGATTATGGGATCCCTTAGTACTCCAGCGGATGAGCCCTCTTGTGGCTGTACAGAGTAAATACAAGTCCACATATATAGCAACACTCACCCCTCAAAGTCAATAGTGTAACTATTTACAATGTGAGTCGATCTGGTGCCCTTCTTGTCCTGGTTGATCATCTTGGTGTGAAAGCTGGTGTTGTTGAATCATTTTTTGGGCCCTCGCTGGGCTGCTGTGCAGCTGGCCTTGCTGGGCTGCCTGGTGTGTTGGGCCCTGCTGGGCTGCTGTGGATGATGGGTTCTGCTTCGTGGTCAACCGTGGTGCCTGTTGCCACTGGTGTGTATGTTGGGGGATCAAAAAAGGAAGGGTCCAAGGTGGGTTGCTCAGGATAGTGCGTGAATCTGAGGTTGATTTGATCGAAGTGTTTCCAGTGAATGAGTCCATTTGAAAGTTTGACCCAAAACACCCTGCTCCCCTCTTTGGCCTCGACAGTGCCGGGAAGCCATTTGGGACCTTGTCCATAATTGAATACAAATACAGGATCATTAATTTCAATCTCACGTGACACATTTGCGCTATCATGGTATGCATTTTGTTGAAGCCGCCTGCTCTCTACGAGTTCATGTAGATCAGGGTGAACTAACGAGAGCCTGGCCTTAAGTGCTCTTTTCATGAGCAGTTCAGCAGGTCAGATCCCAGTGAGTGAGTGGGGCCTTGTGCGGTAGCTCAGCAGGACTCGGGCCTTCAGTTACCCTCTTCAAGCCTTACTTGATGGTTTGCACTGCTTTCTCTGCCTGACCTTTGGACGCTGGTTTAAACGGGGCAGATGTGACATGTTTTGTCCCGTTATAGGTCATGAATTCTTTGAACTCTGCACTGGTAAAACATGGCCCGTTGTCGTTCACCAGGATATCGGGTAAGCCGTGAGTGGCAAATATCGACATCAGTAGTGGCAGCAGACGTGCTAGCCGTTATTATCTCATATTTAATCCACTTGGAGTACGCATTTACAACCACAAGGAATATTTTACCCAAGAACGGCCTGCATAGTCACTGTGTACCCGAGACCACGGTTTGGAGGACCAAGACCATAACCTTAGCGGCGCCTCCCTGAGTACATGGCTTAACTGCGAGCAAGTATTAAATCTCTAAACGCAGAACTCTAAGTACGCATCGATACCGGGCCACCACACGTGGGATCTGGCTATCGCTTTCATCATTACAATGCCTGGGTGGGTACTGTGGAGGTCATTGATGAAGGTGTCTCTGCCCTTCTTGGGGACCACTACTCGATTGCCCCACAGAAGACAGTCTGCCTGTATAGACATTTCATCTTTGCGCCACTGGAATGGCTTTATCTCTTCCTGCATTTCTACTGGGAGACTGGACCAGCTCAGCTTTTGACTGGAGATAATAAGGGGTACTGGCTTGTCCAGGTTTTGATCTGCCGGGCAGTGATTGCTCACTCTCAAATGCTTCCATAACCATAGCTAGATCTGCGGGCTGCGCCATTTCCACTCCCATAGTAGCCAATGAGAGCATTGGCGCAGTTTTCTCTGTCTGGCCTGTGGCGGATGGCATAGTTGTATGCAGACCACATGAGCGACCATCCCTGGATGCGGGTCGATGCATTGGTATTTATCCATTTACTCTTGGAAAACAGGGATATAACTGGCTTATGTTCAGTTTCCAATTCGAATTTTAGCCCAAACATGTATTGATGCATTTTTTTTACCCCATAGACACATGCTAACACTTCTTTTTCAATCATGCTGTAGGCTCTCTCAGCCTTCGGCAGACTCCTGGATGCATAAGCAACCGGTTGCAGTTTCCCGAAATCATTAGCTTGTTGCAATACACACCCAACGCCATATGACGACGCATCACATGCTAGTACCAAACGCTTACATGGATCATACAACACAAGCAATTTATTTGAGTATATCAATTTTCTCGCTTTTACAAAGGTATTTTCTTGGCTTTTGCCCAAACCCATTGGCCCCCTTTTCGTAGTCAGACATGTAGTGATTCTAGCAGTGTGCTGAGACCCGGTAAGAAGTTACCAAAATAGGTAAAGCGCCTCAGAAATGAACGCAGCTCCTTCACGTTCTGTGGCCTCAGTGCGTTCTCGATTGCATCCGTCTTCGCGTTGGTGGCCCTGATGCCGTATGCTGCAATCCTCCTTCCCCGGAACTGCACTTCAGGTGCCAGGAAAACACACTTCGAACGTTTTAACCTGAGCCCCACGCGGTTGAGTCAACTGAGAACCTCCTCCAGGTTCTGCAGATGCTCGACTGTGTTCCGACCTGTGAGCAAGATGTCATCCTGGAAGACCACGTTGTGCAGGACTGCCTTCAGTAAATTTTCCATGTTTCTCTGGAATATCGCTGCCACTGATCGGATTCCAAATGGGCATCTGTTATAAACAAAAAGACCGTTATGCATGTTGATGCAGGTGAGGGCCTTCGGTGATTCCTTCAGTTCCTGCGTCATGTAGGCTGAAGTCAGATCCAACTTCATGAATGTCTTTCCTCCCACCAGCATTGCAAAGAGGTCGTTGGCCTTTGGTAGTGGGAGTTGGTCCTTCAGGGAGAAACGATTGATAGTTACTTTGTAATCGCCACAGATTCTGACATGCTGTCCCCCTTGAGGACTAGGACAATAGGACTGGCCCACTCGCTGAACTCGATCGGTAAGATGATGCCCTCTCTTTGCAACCGGTCTAGCTCGATCTCTACCTTTTCTCTCATCATGTACGGTGCTGCTCTGACCTTGTGATAGATGGGTCGCGCCTCCGGAATTAGGTGGATCTGCACTTTTGCTCTTTGGAATTTCCCGATGCGTGGTTCGAACTGCGAAGGAAATTTGTTTAAGACCTGGGCACACGAAGTGTTGTCAGCGCTCGGACGTCGTCCTAGTTCCAGCGTATCTTTCCGAGTCAGCTCCTGCCGAGCGGCGTGGGACCATCGCCCGGTACCACCCAGAGTGGTAGCTTGTGCACCACTCCATAGCAGGAGACCTTTACAGTAGCACTGCCAATTACAGGTATCAGTACTTTTGTGTAAGTTCTTAGTTTCGTGTGAACTGCAGTTAAGACTGGCCTTGAAGCCTTGTTGCACCACAATCTTTTGAAAGTCTTTTTGCCCATGATGGACTGGCTCATGCCCGTGTCCAGCTCCATTGACACCGGGAGTCCATTTAGTTCAACATTCAGCAATATCGGGGGATAATTCATGCTGAGTGTGGGCACCCCATGTACCTCTACCTCCTCGATCTGAGGGACTGTTTCATCATGATCCTCCGTGGATCTGTCCTCCTCTGCAACGTGATGGTTTGCAGGTTTAACAGGCTTTGCAGCTCATCTGCACATTCGTTGGAGGTGTCCCATTTTTCCACAGCCCTTGCAAACGTACGCTTTGAATTGGCATGAATAGAAATGATGATCACTCCTGCAGCACCAACAAGGTGTTAATGGCCTTGCATTCATCACCCTTGATAGTGGACTCAGTCATCTGCAGACTTGCAGCTGCAGGTATGTGTGACCTGCCCTGTACATTACGATTCGAAAAAAATATTACTTTGTTCACAATACTTGTAGCAGCACTTGTGTGCTGGGAGATTTGCTTCGTATTGTCACTGGTGGCAATGAACGCCTGGGCTATCGCTATGGCCTTACTCAAGGTTGGGGTCAAAAGTTTGCGAAGTATGGTTTTGTGGCCAATGCCAAGTACGAAAAGTTCTCTGAGCATGTGCTCCAAACATCCATCAAATTCACAATGTCCTGCAAGTATTCTTAGCTTGGCGACATAACTCACCATTTCCTGGCCTTCAGACCTTTTGTAGGTGTAGAACCGGTACCTTGCCATCAGAACACTTTCCTTCGGGTTCAATTGCTCTCGGATCAGTGTGCACAAATCGTCATACGATTTCTCCGTGGGTTTCGCTGGAGTGAGCAGATTCTTCATGAGGCCATACATTGGTGCCCCACAGACGGTGAGGAGGATCGCCTTTGTTTGGCCGCACTCTCTTCCCCACCTAGTTCATTGGCCACGAAGTATTAGTCGAGTCGCTTCACAAAGGTTTCCCAATCATCTCTCTACGAAAATTTCTCCAGGATCCCCACTATTCTCTGCATCTTTGGGTTCGCTATCTGTATCTCATCGCCAGTTGTTATGTATGGATAAAGAGTCAGACTGAACACTGTGAGCTCAAAGTAAAGTGTGACCGTAGTCATTTATTGCAGGTTTCCAGAGTGCCTCTCCAACCTGTAAAGCCTCCTTAAATACCTGTGCTCCCAAGGGATTATAGGATCCCTTTGGACTCCAGGGGATGAGCCCTCTGGTGGCTTTACAGAGTAAATACAATTCTACATATATAAAACTGACCATGTGTCAATTCTCAAGTATTTAATCTAGAGGGTGTGGCTGCCTCCTGGAGCAGAAGGTCCAGGTAACTTTCTCTCTCCTTGTTGTTTCGCAATGTCTGCAGCTCGGATTCCAGCTCAATCTGGAGCCGAAGTTCGTCGAGCCGCAGACACTTACCATAGATGTAGTTGCCCTGGACCAAAACGTCCAGAAGCTCCCACATATTGCAGCAGCAACACATCCTGTTCTCCCATTACTTTATTTAATTAATTAAATTAGTGTTAATCAAAATATTTAGCTTCTATATTTTATTAAATTAGTTAAATAAATAAAGGCTAATTTTTACGATTTATTTATGTGCTATATGTTAACTTAAAAGAAAAACTTAGGCCACAGACACTACCCAGCAATCACTTACAGAAGAACATAAGAACATAAGAAATAGGAACAGGAGTAGGCAATACGGCCCCTCGAACCTGCTCCGCCATTTAATAAGATCATGGGTGATCTGATCATGGACTCAGCTCCACTTTCCTGCCCACTCTCCATAACCCCTTATCCCCTTATCATTTAAGAAACTGTCTATTTCTGTCTTAAATTTATTCCATGTCCAGCTTCCACATCTCTCTGAGGCAGCAAATTCCACAGATTTACAACCCTCTGAGAGAAGAAATTTCTCATCTCTGTTTTAAATGGGCAGCCCCTTATTCAAAGATCATGCCTCTAATTCTAGTCTCCCCTATCAGTGGAAACATCCTCTCTGCATCCACCTTGTCAAGCCCCCTCATAATCTTATACGTTTCAATAAGATCACCTCTCATTCTTCTGAATTCCAATGAGTAGAGGCCCAACCTACTCAACCTTTCCTCATAAGTCAACCCCCTCATCCCCGGAATCAACCGAGTGAACCTTCCCTGAACTGTCTCCAAAGCAAGTATATCCTTTCGTAAATATGGAAACCAAAACTGCACGCAGTATTCCAGGTGTGGCCGCACCAATACCTTATCTAGCTGTAGCAAGACTTCCCTGCTTTTATACTCCATCCCCTTTACAATAAAGGCCAAGCTACCATTGGCCTTCCTGTTCACTTGCTGTACCTGCATACTATCCTTTTGTGTTTCATGCACAAGTACCCCTCCGGTCCCACTGTACTGCGGCACTTTGCAATCTTTCTCCATTTAAATAATAACTTGCACTTTGATTTTTTTCTGCCAAAGTGTATGACCTCACACTTTCCAACATTATATTCCATCTGCCAAATTCTTGCCCACTCACTTAGCCTGTCTATGTCCTTTTGCAGATTTTTTGTGTCCTCCTCACACATTGCTTTTTCTTCCATCTTTGTATCGTCAGCAAACTTGGCTACGTTATACTCAGTCCCTTTTTCCAAGTCGTTAATATAGATTGTAAATAGTTGGGGTCTCAGCACTGATCCCTGCAGCATCCCACTAGTTATTGGTTGTTAACCATTTATCCCGACTCTCTGTTTTCTGTTAGTTAGCCAATCCTCTATCCATGCTAATATATTACCCCAGCCCTGTGAAATTTTATCTTGTGCAGTAACCTTTTATTTGGCACCTTGTCAAATTCTGGAAGTCCAAATACACCACATCCACTGGTTCCCCTTTCGTTACATCTTCAAAGAACTCCAGCAAATTTGTCAAACATGACTTCCCCTTCATAAAGCTCTGCAGAAGAAGTTAGGAAAAACAAGGCAAAGTAACACCTCCCGCCCCCACTTCATCGAACTCTCCCACTTACCAAACTCACAAGTTTCCCAATCTGTGCGACTCAAGGGCAGCATCACTGTGACCACCGCCGATGTACCCACCCCCAACGACAACATTTCCCCTTGAAAATCTTCGGCCCGCCAGACAGTGCCAAAACCTGTTTTATCCCGGTGTTGCAATGAGGATGTGGCTTTCTGCAACAGCGGTGCGGCATCGCTTAAAGGGGAGTGTTGACTGCCGCTGCTGCCAAGCTTTTTTTTGTCGGCCGACTGCCATGTCGGGCCCATAATTATGCCCCGGGGTTCGGCTGGGCCTTCCACAGGCAGGCTGGCACCCACTCTTTAAGTGAAGGGGAGAGCCGTGGTGACATCATCACGGTGGTCACTCCACACCGCACCCAACTCCCGCCCTTCTTGTGTAGTCACCGCCCCCATTAAGAGCCACTTCTGAATCGGAATAAAATAAAACAACAAAGAGTGGAATTTCACCCAAGAGGCGACCTCAACCACAGCTGCGGTAAAAACCATTGAAATGGGGTGCGTGCACCCCATTTTGGGTGGGGGGCAATTTCTACCCAAACACTTTCACTGCTCGTTCAAGAGTTGCTTGGATCTATTCAGTCTGTAATGACAGAGACTAGTAGCACATCTTAGCCTGTGCTCTGAATCAGTGGACTGGAAGGCGCGGTCTTATGATATTGAGAGCATGCCTACTTCTTTAAGGCCCCCTCTAATGCCAGCACCTAAGGGAACTTCAGGGCTCAGCCTGGCAATCCTTGACAATGCAATAGAATGGCAAGCGGAAGCAGTTAACTCACATACAGCTTCATTGAGATGAGAGTAAACTCAGTCCTCAAAGATTTGAGAGGAATCTTCTCAGCTATTAACCTCTCAACCTTGCCTTCCTCTGGAAGAATCTCATCGAAGTAGTAAATTATGAGCTACAGCAAGTAAGATAGTACAACGGGTACACACGGTAATAAGAAATAGTTGCAGTTAAAGTGTATGACATTATTACAAACTTTTGTTCAATTTTGTTCTGAGAAGTTAAAATTGTTTGCTTTCTGCTAGACATCTTGTGGGGAGTTGTCCTTGGAGTTCGAAACAGGCACCTCATGTAGTATTGTGTCCATTCACTGGCCATAAAACAGGGGCTTGGCTGCTGTACCATTCCACCATCCACCCATGGACTGTTTTATGTCTCTGTATTGGGTTTGCCTTCCCTTGCTTTTTGGCTGCTTCTTCCTTCCCCCCATACAGTCTTTGGAGAGGCTCATAAATATTAGAAATATTTAAAAATTATTTTCAGCCTTTAGGCAATGATTTACCCCATATATGATCTTTAACTCTAAGGGCTAGAACTTCCACTTTTGTGCTTATCGCCCAAAAATGGGCGTTATTTCCGGCGTGGGCATTAAAAAAGGGTTTTCTGATCGCTGGTTTCTCGCCCATTCTCAAAACACCTAGTTTCCATTTTTGAAAATGGGCTTTACCACGAGCGATATCAAATGGGCGGTAGCATTAAATTGTTTTGACCTTCTGCTGTAAAGTGTGGCCGTCCTTAGCAACGGCATGGCAACGCTCGATTCCTGTGATTCAGGAGGTCAAGGGTCATCATGACATGCGCAGAAGAGGAGAGAGAGAGAGAGAGAGTGGGAGCTCAGAAGCACTGAAAGCGTGTATGGCTGTTGTGGGAGGCACGAGGGAGATTCACCAGTAGCAAAAAGCCTACTAACACCAAGAACATAGTTGGCACTGAGTTTTTGTCCAGCAAATAAGATATAACATGGAAGGGATGGAGGAGGCCCTTGAGCTGGTAGCTAGGAACACTGGTGGCAGAGGGCTCCCAGTGGACCCGGAGCGCTGCACTGCACCCCAAGGTGACGCACGTCCATTGCCAACCACACGAGAGCCAGCAGCAACATCTTGCTTCTGTCTCGGAGCACGTTCCCATCTCGGGACTGTCCGCTCCCAAATCCATCCAAGCAGCGCTTCAGCCATCAACCCCCCCCTCCCCAATGAAGCATCGCCTGAGGATCTCCTTGGCCAGGCAGCTTAGAGTCAGTGGGTGGTGCGGGGAGCGGCGGGGGGGCGGAGAAAGGTTTGATTTGTATAGAAATACTGATGATTTCAGACTAATGTTCGGTTTAAATGTTTTTTATTTGACAAAACCTTGTAGCACATTAGCTCAGTTGGCTGCACCATTACATGCTGGTGAATCCTTAACATCAAAGGGTATAATCACACTTAACTTCAATCAACTTAAAATTTAACTGTCACCAAGGTGATGCCCACCATTGATGTATGACCTGCACACCCAGCAGTGTGTCAGCTTTGTAATTAACATCAATGTTCTTTCAGACAAAGCGATCATTGATGAGCTCCTGACGTAAGGCTCTTGCAGCTATCATGCCACAATGGGCCCTTTCATATGGTCTACAGTGGGGCGGGACATGGCTTCACCGTCTGTCTGGGCCGATGTCAGCGTTCGCCTCCTCATCCTCCTCTTCCTCTCTCTGGTGAGGTGGACTGTCAGACTCATAAGGCAATTCTTGTCCCCTCCTGATAGCCAAGTTGTGTAGCATGGAGCAGACCACCATGAATGAACTACCTGCTCAGGGTGGTATTGGAGCTCGCCTCCTGAGTGGTCCAGGCAAATAAAGCGCTGCTTCAGCACTCTAATAATTTTCTCCACGATATTGCCATTTGCTCTGTGGCTCTCTTTGTATCGCCTCTCGGCCTCGGTGTGGGTGTCATACAGGGGGGTCATTAGCCAGGTGGCGAGGCCATATCCTTTGTCACTAAGCATCCAGCATTGACCTTGTGGCTCATTTGTTTAACAAGTCAGAAACAGTGCTCTCACGCAGGATGTGAGCATCATGGATGCTGCCTGGAAATTGAGCATTCACCTCCAGTATAATTTGCTGGTGATCGACAACCAGTTGGACATTCAAGGAGTGGAATCCCTTGCGGCTCCTGAAAACCTCAGCATTCTGAAAAGGTGCCTGCATGGCGATGTGCATACAGTCTATTGCTCCCTGCACCTTGGGGATTTTGCAATTCTGGAGAATCCGAGAGCCCTCTCACTCTGTGCGTCCCTGGTCATAGGGAAGCTGATCAAATCCCTTCTGCATGCGTACAGGGCTTCAGTGACCTGTCTAATGCAGCGATGTGTGGCATGCTGAGAAAGTCTGCAAATTTTGCCAGCTGTGGCCGGAAAAGCACCCGAGGCACAGAACGACAGTGCCACGGTGACTTTGACCTCGACAGACAGTGCAGTACTGATGGTGCTGACAGGCTGCAGATCTGCTCTTTTCAGCTGGCATACCTCAGTGATAACTTCTTTGTGGAAGCACAGTCTCTGAAGGCAGGTGGTGTCGGGCAAGTCGAGGTAAGAATGCTTCTCCTTGTACTTGCGGGGGGTGTAACACCTGGTCCTCCTCATCTGTCTGTCACTTCTTACATTGGGCACATAATGTAGTGGAGCGTTCTTTGACAATGTCGAGTTTGCTGCATGTAATTGGTCACCAAGAGAGGGTGAGAAAGGACAGGCCCCAGTGCAGTAGCTCGCTGTTTTCCACTGATTGCTCACAAACAAGGAATGTCCCGATGAAGATACCTCTTCAATTCCAATCAGTCACAGTATGGTCAAGATGTTTTTACAGATGATCACATCAACTCCAACGACCTGCAGAGTACATCCGATCTCTGCCGAGGTTGAAGCACAGCAGCCTTTTAAAGGATGCGACATGTGATCTAGAACATGGCGTCCATAACGCTGTGATTCATTCCGGTTAGTTCCACATTTTGTGGGCGGTTTTTTGAGCGAGCGATATTGTGGGCGATATGTGTGCGGGTGGTGAAATTGACGATGGGTAATCTCCATGGCTGCTAGTTTGGGTAAATATGCTCTTTACGACAAAAAACAGTGGGTGGGCGTTAATATTGAATCTCGGCATTAATTCCGTGTGGAAAGTAACGCTGGACGATATTATGGGCGTCGATTTCGCCCATTCTGCTGATTCCACCCAAAAAAAGTGGGCGGACAATAATATTTTTTCTCGGCTTTAAGCACACGGGGAAAGTAACGCTCGCTGATAAGTTTCCGAAAAATGCCCGCCAGTTTCGATTTTTTGCCAAAATGGGGTGATATATGGACGTTATACGGCATTTCAGCAATAAAATGGGCATTAAGTGACCGTTAAGCAGGCAAAGAAAATGGAGGTTCTAGCCCCTTATCTTCCCAAAGGTTTTTTAAGAAATATTGGTTTTCTGTGTATCCTGCCTACAAATCAAGTACATTGCCCATGCCTGGGTCAATGGGTGCAGGCTTCGTATTGACACTATTTAAATGAGCTGACCTCCCAAAACCTGAGGTCAGCTTATCTACCACATGATGTCAACCGAGTCCCAGTCGAATATCTATCCTAATTGTTCTTTCACTACTTTCCAATATTTCTTTTTTGCAAACTATCTGCTACAAAATCCCAAAAAGTAGACACGATGCATAGATGGTGTCATACAATTATGCTCTGTCATCTCCTTTTAAAATGGGATATTTTACATTTAACTCTTACACTACCAGTGGATTCAACAAAACACACACATTCGTGAACTGACTAGTTTTGTGTTTAGCTCATATAGGATTAACTTTCTCATTGTATTATTCCAAAGCTATCAATTTCCAAAAGTACAAGTTTACACGAAAATAAAACAAATTAAGTACTTAGCCTTTGCTCATTCAATCAGCCCATTCCCCCAACTATTTCTGTCCTATTTTTTGTTTGAACTTTAATTTTTCTCTTTTCTACCTACTTTACTGCTGTACTACCTATTCTGACCTATGCTTATTATTTACTTGGGAGGGAAAAATTCAGTTCCTCAGCCTCTCCAGTTAGTGCTAGCAGATGGCGCAACAGGGGCGAATCCAGCGATGCATGGAACCTCCGTCATTGCACCGCCAGTATGAGGAACTGCCAGAGACTTCACGCCAGGCAGATCATGACATCAATGAGTGTGCAAAGCTCACTGGCCACCCGATCTACAAAATTGATTGTCGCCACCTACCTTAGCGCCTCGATCAAACAGCAACAGGGAGAGCTGGCGTGAAGCAGTCAGAAGCCAGCTCCAGGGATGTTATTTAATGAATACTGAGTTGCAACTGTCAGATTAGTGGAGTGTCAGTGCTTTTTTGTCAGTTTGACATTGTGCAACAGTTTAATTCAGTAATTTAAAGGTTATTTTTTTATCAGCAGTGCTGTGGTAACTAAAAAGTAGTTACATTTATTCTTAAAAATATCAAACCACCACACTTGGTCACATTAATGGGGGCTGTACTGGCAGTCGACCTCACCCTCCAGGATCTACAGTGGAGGAAGTGGAGGCAGTGAGAAAGCCTGGAACATGTGCCCAGATGGAGCAGGAGTGCCATCAGTCCTCTCAACATGAGGCCTTACCCAAGGGTATTCCGAGAACACTTCTCCTACCTCCAAATAAGCAAGGAGCAGTGTATTAGAAGGCTTCAATTCACCAAGGAGGTGGTCACAGAACTCTACCACCTCCTGCAATCAGGCCTACAGCCTCAAATCAGGGCAACTAATGCTCTCTGAGGCAGTCAAAGTCACCGTCGCCCTCAATTTCTTCACCAGCGGATCCTTCCAGTTTGCAACAGGAGACATAGCTAACATCTCGCAGTTCGCCAGCCATCGCTGTATCCAGGTCACAGAGGCTCTCTACAGAAGAAGAAGGGACTACATTTCCTTCCCCATCACCAGAGAGAAGCAGAACAATCTTGCATGTGGCTTTGCCAGGATAGCGGCCTTCCCCATGGTGCAGGGCACCATTGACTGCACCCACATTACTTTGCGGGCACTGCATAACAATCCTGAGATATTTCATTACCGCCAAAGGCTACTAATCACTTAATGTACAGTTGGTGTGCGGCCACACACATTGAATCCTCAATGCCAATGCCCGCTATCCTGGCAGCAGCCATGATGCCTCCATCCTGTGCCAGACCGGTGTGTCAGTACTCTTCCAGCCATCACGTCAAGCTCGCGGGTGGCTGGTCGGAGATAAGGGCTATCCGCTCTCCACCTGGCTCAGGACTCCCCTCCACAGCCCAGCTTTCATATAATGAGAGCCATGCTGCCACCAGGAACATCATCGAGCAGACCATCAAGGTGCTCAAGCAACTGTTCCGCTGCCTTGACTGCTTAGGAGGAGCCCTCCAATACTCGGCTGAGCGGGTGTCCCATTTTGTGGTGGTCTGCTGCATGCTCCACAACTTGGCCATCATGAGGATCCAGCCTTTGCCACCAGGGATTGCGGGACCTCCTCAGGAGGAGGGAGATGAGGAGGAGAAGGAGGACAAGGAGGAGGAAGATATGACGGATGATAAGGAGGATGAGGAGGACGAGGAGGAGTGAGGGAGGAGGCAGTCACTTAATCAGTCTTCTGGAAGGGAGGTCCTTGGTTGCCTCAGCCGACTGCGGTTCGAGTGAATTAAACCCCAGATCCCCGTTGCTCACCACATCCCCATCATTCCATCCTTGTCACAGGCCATATCACAGCACAAAGCTGAAATGAGACACATCACAAAAGGATCCAAACTGAATTAATGCATTTATCAATGAACACATATTTACAACAAAGATATTAACTATTCACCCTCGTGCAATCCCTTAGTGCCTCTGGTTACTGTGCCTTTTCCTGCTCTAGTGCTCCTACGAAGTGTTGGCCCAGTGGCTGCAGCAGGGTTGGTGGAAGGCTGCTGAGTGTCCATGCGGGAGACTTCATATGGCCTTTCAGCACGTCCTCAACCAGCTCTGGGCCTAGAAGGCCCAGCTGTAGACTGCACCACCTCAGGCTGGGCGGCAGCAGTCTGGGCTGGCTGGATGACAGGCAGCGATAAGGGCAATGGTGGAGTGGCAGTGGTGGGAGCAGGAATGTTGTCACCCTGAGAGAGGACAACAGGTTCCTGCTCTACTGACCCACTGCCACTCCCCCGGGGCAGCACCTTAGCATCCCCGCCCAGACTGGAGCACAGATTGCTGGTCTGCTGCAACACCGTGAAAACCCCAGTTGATGGTGGTAGGTCCAGCCACGATGGCAGCTGTCAGAGCTTGCGTGGCATCAAGCTGAGACAGCACAAGAGCAGTCTGAGATTGGAATGCCATCAAGCATAGACTGCATTACAGCACTAAGACATTGCGTCGCTTTCGCCTGTGCTGCAATGGAAGCTGCCAGATTGGCCATTACACGTAGCATCAGGTCTGAGTCACCACGGTCTCTCTGGGAGTCCACTATCCTTTGCAGACTGGAAATGTTGGGCTCCATGGTATGCGCAGAGCCTTGTGCAATGTTGGAGGCAGACTTCTCCACACTCCTTATCATTGCTGAGAGGCTCGAGGGCACCCTTGACATCGCACCTATCATCTCCGTGTGCATGCCTATCACCCTTCTTCTAAACCCTTCCTCATCGAGGTCCTCATCAGAGTCCTGTGCAGCAGAACTCACGCGTGAACCCGCCCTCCCGGGAGCTGGTCTCTGAGCTACCCTTTTCCCCCTGGCCTTGCTGCAGCCCACTCATCCCCGGTGCCTCAGACTGTGCAGATCCTGCTACTATACTAACCTCTAAAGAACACGTAGTGCCGGTGTCTGAGCTGTGCCTGCAGTGAGAGATACAGTGACGCGGTGTGTTCTTCCTCCTCCTCCTCCTCCTCCTCTTCTCCCCCCTCGCTCTCTACTGTGACCTCAGGGACAGGCTGCTCAGGTGCTTGCTCATAATCTGAAAGCAAAAAGGCCCAAGAGGTGGGTTATGGTGAGGGGAGGGGGGCAGGAAGGGAGAAATGCATGCATACAGCATGATTAGCTGGAAAGGGCGAAACGCTTGTGGGGTGAGTGGGAAGTGGGATGTAAGAAGAAGGAGTAGGGATGAACATACCGTTATTATCACCAATAGGGTCAACGTCACCAGTGGTCACGGCGCCCACTACCTGGCACCCTCTAATCTGCAGCACTCGATTCTCCAGCTCACACACTGGTTGGGTGTCAGCTTGTCCCCAGCCTGTGTGCTCCTGCTCCCTCCTGTCGTGAACCACCTTGGCCTGCAGGAGAAAGGGAAGTGTGTGTGTGAGTATGGAGCAATGTGTTTAGGTGATGTGCCTGCCATAGTTGAATACCTGTCATTGTGTGTAAGGAGTGAGGTGTGGGTGTGAGTGTTGATTGGTAGAGATTGTTGGTGGGTGAGTGCGAGGAGTGCGGTACTTTGGGTAGTGTGTGAAGACTGTGGGTCAGATGGTAGAATGTCGCATTTGTTGAAGCATTCACTCACTCTGACCGAGTGAGGTTGTTAAGTTTCTTCCTGCACTGTGTGTGGGTCCCGAGAACATGCTGCCCCAGACCTGCTGCCCCAGACATGCAGCGCTACCTCCCGCCACATGGTGCGGAAGACCTGAGTCGAGGGCCTCCTGCCACTTGCTGTGTAGAGCACCGCCCTCCGTCTCTCCTCAGCGAACACCAACACCTCCAATGCTTGATCTCAGAATCTGTGGCCTCTCTCCCTGAGGCAGGGATCTGCCATGATGACAGCTGCTTCAGTTCTCCAGCTCCTTCGCCTTGACTTGCTGCTGTTTGCTGAGGCAGCTGCACAGCCAGTATTGCTGAGAATGAGGTTCTGCAGCATCAATTAACATCCGCTTTTAGAACTGGCAATAGCCTGTAGCAATGATGAGTTGCAATTAGACTGCACCTGATATTGGTCCATCCTTTGACTGTAACGCCAATGAGCTTGGATGTTAAGGCTTGAATTAGGACTCCAATCATTTATTTGAGCAGTGAGCATGAATTTTGCATGCAGTCTAAAGCATTTGCGCCTGACGCTAATTCTCCAACTTTCTAATGTTATCGCTCATTCCTGGGCTATAATGAATTTCTAGGCTCTGAAGTTTTATATGTTGGATTTCTGCTTTTCTCTTCTCTGATCCATATGATGCAGGTGGAGCAATATTTATCAAGCAAGGGGATTGTTTTGGCTTGTAGTTTGACTTGGTTATGTCAATGGTATTGATTTAATCACATCCATATTATGTTTCTCAGCAGTTACAAAAATAACTTCCAAAAGAGGTGCTAGTACCATTGAGAATTACAAATGTAGCTTTCATATGGTTTGTTTACTCATTTGCTGTTTTTATTTTTGAAGGTTCATAAACTAATTTTCCCTCACAAGCTCTTTTAGAAGGCTGGATTGTGAGGGCAGGTTCCTGTGACCCTGCTATAGTCTGCCCAGCAATAACTAGCTTGGAAAATTATTGATCGCACCAATATCGTTACATTGCAACCAGCTCTATGGCACTTCATGCTCTCCGAAACAACTTGATGCCATCCACAGATTTAAAGGGGCCTAAATTTCCCCCTTTTCTACGGGCCGCTACCACCTCCGGTCAGGGCAGCTTCAACAATGATTGGCACGTTGCCCTCCTAACTTCTACAGGCACAAAACATTCCCGCCCCGTTTCGCCGACATCGGCCTACTTGTCCACGCACAGCAATAAAGACGTCATCACCATGCGCCTAGTCCCTGCCCCGGAAGAGACATTATCTCAGAATTGCGAAGCGCGAAGCTGCCAGTGGCTAGGCGGTGTGGCCGCTCTTAAAGGGAAGGGCGCACCGACAAGGCCGTCATTTTGTTTTAATTATCATCTGACTCTGCAGTCGGCCCAACAATGGCAGTTGCTGGTTCGGCCGGGCCACCGACAGGCAGCCCGGCACACCCTCTTGAGTGCCGGACCACTGGCCTGGCCGAACCCCTCTCTAGTGGCCCAGTGGGTGACAAGGAGGCCTCACTAGGTTTCGCAGCTTCTCTCCCCTTTAAGTGATGCATTGCGTCAGTGTGACGCGCCCCGCCTGCATTGCGCTGACGTCATCACTGCCATGCTCAGCACAGCGGTTATGGACACCGCCCCACTCCCGACATAGACCCGCCCCATCACCCCAAATCGCTGGGAGGTGATAGCGCGAATGTACCCTCCAAGAATCGCTCGTTACTCAGGGTCGGTCCATACATCAAAACGGTTTATTACGCCGGCGGGGAGATGAAGCAACTGGTGGGTCCAGGTACCTCTCTCCGCCGAACAAAGGGTTTCATGGAGTTTTATATGTTTTACAACAGTTTACTACAGTTACATCAGCCCATTTCGGCCGGACACTATCCAATCATATTAATTATAGATTACATATAGATTCAAATAGACCAATAGACCAATAGTGGTCTCTAAACATTAGGTGGCTGCGTGCTTGCCTCATGTGTTGCGAAGAGTTATTCATGGTCTTGTGACATGGTCCAGGCCCCCCTTATCTTACTGTCCTTGGGTGCTGTCTCTGGGCAGTCTACTTATCTTAGTCCTGTTGTATATAGAACAATAGAGTTGTATTGTTCTAGCATGGACCAGGACATCTTGTCGAAGGCCTGAAAGCCCGTTGATTAGGGACATCTGCCGAACTCATTTTTTTTATGTGTATTCCTGTGTGGAAAACAGTAACTAGGAATGCAGTCTCTTTCTGCTAGCTGAAATCCCTTGAGGCTTTGCTGAAACACGAGCAGCCATCTTTATACATTTTACACACACATTTAATACTACAGTTACATATTTTAGTTCTAACATTATGCTACAGGTGCTGTTGCTTTCTTGGAAATTCTCTCCCTCGAACAGAGGCAATCATAACGTTAAAGTGCTGAATTTTCCACCTCTTACCTTTGGCTCAAGCCAGGTGGTAATACTTCGACTAATTCGAATTAGCAATTTCCAGCCCAAGCACTCCATTTGCAATTTCTGCATTGGGTTCATTAATCAGTAATATAAACAGTAGTAAAGACTAATCCATGGACACTCAGCTGGTCAGTACTACCTGACTCAAATAGTTACAAAAGCAAAATACTGCGGATGCAGTAGTTACTGTTGATAAATGCAGTTTCCTGTTGCTACAGAGCAATAGTGATACCCGCCCTCTTATATGCTTCAAAGACATGGACTATATACAGCAAGCACCTCAAAGCACTGGAGAAGTACCACCAATGCTGCCTCCGCAAGATCTTGCAAATCCATTGGCAGGATAGGTGCACTAACATCAGTATTCTCACTCAGGTCAACAACCCCAGTACCGAAGCATTGAGCACACTCGATCAGCTCTGCTGGGTGGGCCACATCATCAGCATGCCCGATACAAGACTCCCAAAACAAGCGCTCTACTTGGAGCTCCAACACGGCAAGCGAGCCTCAGGTGAGCAGAGGAAACACTTCAAAGACACCCTCAAAGCCTCTTTGAAAAAGTGCAACATTCCCACCGACACCTAGGAATCCCTGGCCAAGACCACTCAAAGTGGAGGAAAAGCATCCGGGAAGGCGCTTCGCCGCGAGCAAGCAGAGGTCAAGTTCAAATAGCAGAAGGAGCACACAGCAACTCAAGCACCCCACCCACCCGTCCCTTCAACCAACATCTTTTCAACCACTGTCTGCCCCACCTGTGACAGACTATATGTCCTGCATCAGACTCTTGCGTCACCTGAGAATTCATTTTTAATGTAGAAGCAAGTCATCTTTGACTCCAAGGGATTACCTAAGAAGAGAAGAAGATTTAGTTCATAATGCTCCAAAGGTCTACTGTGAATATCAATTGCAAAGATTCACATGCCACTTTCGCTTGTGAAGTGCTCTCAGAGACTGCGCTACTGCCTGGAGCTCTGTGCCTTGCTCGCAAAGTTCAAACAGAGTTGACCGTCATTTGCTGAACCATAGTTGCTGAAGCAAACCTCATGGTCAGGGGAAGATTCTGGGCTTTTCTCTTGGCAGCCAGCCGTTGATTGTGTGAGACATATGTCTCAATAGTTCCCTCTGCATGTGCCCTATGAGACCAGGCTGTCAAACCAACCATGAAAGGAAAGCCTCATCTTCAACTATTTTCTTACACTTAGGTGATGGTTCATGTTTAAAGGTTTCACTGAGGGGGGCCTCAGATTGGGGAATTTGTAGTTATCCAGAATCACATCCAGATGATGCACATTCCTTTGTTACACATTCAAAATATTTTAACCCTACAATGGGTGACAGCATTACTTACTACCTGTTGAGTTTGAGTTAATTTATATTTGCTCAAACTAATTGCTATCCGACAGCTTTGGTTAAGAGTGAGTAGGTATTCCATAAAGTAAATCAGTTTCCCAACTGTTATGTATTTAACTCTTTGTAACCTGTATTACACTACCACCAGAGGGCCCACTTGTTGGAGTCCCAAGGGATAACCAGGCCACCCACGAGGTACCTGCACTCTGGAATCTTATTAAAGGAGCGAAGGTCACACATGCTCTTTGTACACAGTACTCAGTTTCATCCTTTATTATGAGCATAGCAATTGGCGACGAGGTAACGAACAACCACGCGAAAATGCAAAGAACAGTTGGTATCCTGGAGAAGTTCTCAGAAGGGGATGATTGGGAGGCCTTTGTGGAAAGACTCGACCAATACTTTGTGGCCAATGAGCTGGAAGGGGACGAGTGCACCACCCAACGAAGGGCGATCCTTTTAACTGTCTGTGGGGCAACAACCTATGGCCTCATGAAGAACCTCCTAGCTCCGGCAAAACCAACAGAGAAATCCTATGAAGAATTGTGTACGCTGGTCCGGGAGCACCTAAATCCTAAGGAAAGTGTTTTGATGGTGAGATATCGGTTCTACACATGTCAACGATTGGAGGGCCAGGAAGTGGCGAGCTATGTCGCCAAACTAAGGTGCCTCGCAGGACATTGTGTGTTTGAGGGATTCCTGGAACAAATGCTTAGAGACTTTTTGTACTGGGCATTGGCCATGAGACAATCCTTCGCAAACTGTTGATTGTAGAAACTCCGAACCTAAATAAAGCCATAACGATAGTGCAGGCATTTATGTCCACCAGCGACAACACCAAATAGATTTTGCAGAGTAAAGAAGTTTCGGCCAGTACTGTGCATAAAGTAACGTCGGTTTCGAGCAGGAATATACATGGCAGAATGTACACACCGGCTGTTGCTGCCCGACCTCAGATGACCCAGAGTCCGCCATCAATCATTAATGTGAGGTAGTTAACACCTTATTGGCGTTATGGAGGTGATCATCGACCCCATCAGTGCCGCTTCAAGCACTATGCGTGCAACGGTTGCAGAATAATGGGACACCTCCAGCGAGTGTGCAGGCGAGCTGCAAACCTGCAAACCTTGCAAACCACCACGTTGCAGAGGAAGATCGATCCACTGTGGATCAGGCTGAGTTGGAGACTCGTACCAAGGAGGCAGAAGTGTACGTGGTACACACATTCACTACGAAATGTCCACCAATGGTGTTCAAATTTGAACTGAATGGTATTCCAGTATCTATGGAAGTGGACACGGGTGCAAGTCAGTCCATAATGAGTAAAAAGGCCTTCGACAGGCTATGGGGCAAAAAGGCACACAGGCCCAAGCTCAGCCCCAATCACACCAAACTAAGGACTTACACCAAGGAACTAATCCCTGCAATTGACAGTGCAGAAGTCAAAGTCTCCTATGACAGAGCAGTACACAAACTCCCGCTGTGGATTATGCCAGGGGATGGCCCCATGTTGTTTGGCAGAAGCTGGCTGGGAAAAATCCGCTGGAACTGAGACAACATCTGAGCGTTTTCGTCCGTCGATGATGCCTCACGTGCCCAGGTTCTGAGCAAGTTCCCGTCATTGTTCGAGCCATTCATTGGAAGCTTCTTGGGGGCGAAAGTGCAGATCAATTTGGTTCCCGGTACCCAACCCATCTACCACAAGGTGCGGGCGGTACCATACATGATGCGTGAGAAAGTGGAAATTGAGCTGGACAGGCTGCAGCGAGAAGGCATCATCGCGCCGGTGGAATTCAACGAGTGGGCTAGTCCAATTGTCCCGGTACTTAAAGAGGATGGCATGGTTAGAATTTGTGGGGACTATAAAGTAACGATTAACTGTTTTTCGCTACAGGACCAGTACCCGCTACCCAAGGCAGACGACCTATTTGCGACCCTGGCTGGAGGGAAGATGTTCACCAAGCTGGACCTGACCTCGGCCAACATGACACAAGAGCTGGAAGAGTCTTCGAAAGGCCTCACCTGCATCAACAGTGACAAAGATGTATTCATCTATAACCGGTGCCCGTTCGAGATTCGGTCAGCCGCGGCAATCTTCCAATGGAACATGGAGAGCCTGCTAAAGTCGGTTCCTCGCACCGTGGTTTTCCAAGACGACATACTGATTACAGGTTGGGACACCATTGAGCACTTGAAGAATCTGGAAGAGGTTCTTAGTCAGTTGGATTGCATGGGGCTCAGGTTGAAATGCTCGAAATATGTTTTCCTGGCACAGGAGGTTTAGTTTTTGGGAAGAAGAATGCGGCAGACGGCATCAGACCCACCGATGCCAAGATGGAGGCCATGAAGAATGCGCCGAGACCACAGAACGTGACCGAGCTGCGGTCGTTCCGGGAACTCCTTACCTATTTCGGTAATTTCCTACCTGGGTTAAGCACCCTGCTAGAACCCCTACATGCGCTACTGCGCAAGGGAGACGACTGGGTATGGGGGAATTCACAAGAGACAGTTGTCTTTTATTGTTACTGTCCCGCTGGGGGGTAAGAGCATTGCTTTCCACCTAGCCCTTCGCGCGTCGGATACCGTTTTTAGCCTTCCTGTGTTAAACAATTCAACTGAGGTAGTCTGGGTACGTGTCCCGACATTACTATGCCACGGGCCTATGCCTGCCCTCATGTAATGATCTTTACTGTAGTGAGTATAGATGCGGAAGGGCCTATTTTGGTCAGGTAATCCCAGAAGTGGAACACTTGTGAGAGCTTGTTTTAACCTTACAACCACAATTTCCTGATTAGGGCCCCAGTTTACAGCCTCTTGGGAAGGTTTCCCCACTTTGACAAGGTCCTGTATAGGTTGGGCCATCTTGGCATTTCTGCAGTAGTTGAATAGCCCTAGTACCTATCTGACCCCTTTCACGTTTCCTGGTCTGGGCATTAATAGGGTTGCTTCTTTTCTGTCCTTAGTCATCTGTCTCTTCCCTTATGATATTATGTATCCTAGATATGTTACTTCACTCCTTCCCACGTGCACCTTCCTAGAATTTATTTCTAATCCCGGACTCTGTCGAGCTCCTAGCACGGTAGTTCAAGGTAGAAGGAAGATAGGTAAAAGGGGAGGGCAGAGAAATCAAAGGCAAAAAGGGCCACATTACACATAATTCTAAAAGGACAAAGATTGTTAAAAAAAACAAGCCTGAAGGCTCTGTGTCTCAATGCGAGGAGAATTCATAATAAGGTGGATGAATTAACTGCGCAGACAGCTGTTAACGGATATGATGTAATTGGGATTAGGGAGACATGGCTCCAATGTGACCAAGGCTGGGAACTCAACATCCAGGGGTATTCAATATTCAGGAAGGATAGACAGAAAGAAAAAGGAGGTGGGGTAGCATTGCTGGTTAAAGAGGAGATAAACGCAATAGTAAGGAAGGACATTAGCTTGGATGATGTGGAGTCTGTATGGGTAGAGCTGCGGAACACCAAAGGGCAGAAAACGCTAGTGGGAGTTGTGTACAGACCACCAAACAGTAGTAGTGAGGTTGGGGATTGTATCATAGAAAATAGGTGCAGGAATAGGCCATTCGGCCCTTCGAGCCTGCACCTCCATTCAATGAGTTCATGGCTGAACATGCAACTTCAGCACCCCATTCCTGCTTTCTGGCAATACCCCTTGATCCCCCTCGTAGTAAGGACTACATCTAACTCCTTTTTGAATATATTTAGTGAATTGGCCTCAACAACTTTCTGTGGTAGAGAATTCCACAGGTTCACCACTCTCTGGGTGAAAAAGTTTCTCCTCATCTCAGTCCTAAATGACTTACCCCTTATCCTTAGACTGTGACAGGAAATTAGGGATGTGTGCAATAAAGGTACAGCAGTTATCATGGGTGACTTTAATCTACATATAGATTGGGCTAACCAAACTGAAAGCAATAGGATGGAGGAGGATTTTTTGGAGTGCATAAGCGATGGTTTTCCAGACCAATATGTCGAGGAACTAACTCGAGAGCTGGCCATCCAAGACTGGGTGTTGTGTAATGAGAAAGGACTAATTAGCAATCTTGTTGTGTGAGGCCCCTTGGGGAAGAGTGACCATAATATGGTAGAATTCTTTATTAAGATGGAGAGTGACGCAGTTAATTCAGAGACTAGCATCCTGAACTTAAAGAAAGCTAACTTTGATGGTATGAGATGTGAATTAGCAAGGATAGACTGGCGAATGATACTCAAAGGGTTGATGGTGGATAGGCAGTGGCAGACATTTGAAGGTCACATGGATGAACTTCAACAATTGTACATCCTGTCTGGTGTAAAAATAAAATGGGGAAGGTGGCTCAACCGTGACTAACAAGAGAAATTAGGGACAGTGTTAAATCCAAGGAAGAGGCATATAAATCAGCCAGAAAAAGCAGCAAACCTGAGGACTGGGAGAAATTTAGAATTCAGCAAAGGAGGACTAAGGTTTAATTAGGAGGGCGAAATTAGAGTATGAGAGGAAGCTTGCAGGGAACATAAAAACTGACTGCAAAAGCTTCTACAGATATGTGAAGAGAAAAAGATTAGTAAAGACAAATGTAGGTCCCTTGCAGTCAGAATCAGGTGAATTTATAATGGGGAACAAAGAAATGGCAGACCAAATGAACACATACTTTGGTTCTGTCTTCACTAAGGAAGACACAAATAACCTTCCGAAAATACTAGGGGACCAAGGGTCTGGCGAGTAGGAGGAACTGAAGGAAATCCTTATTAGTCAGGAAATTGTGTTCGGGAACTTGATGGGATTGAAGGCCGATAAATCCCCAGGGCCTGCTAGTCTGCACCCCAGAGTAATTTAGGAAGTGGCCCTAGAAATAGTGAATGCATTGGTGGTCATTTTCCAACATTCTATAGACTCTGGATCAGTTCCTATGGATTAGAGGGTAGCTAATTTAACCCCACTTTTTAAAAAAGGAGGGAGAGAGAAAATGAGTAATTATAGACTGCTTAGGCTGATATCAGTAGTGGGGAAAATGCTGGAATCAATTATTAAAGATGTAATAATAGCGCATTTGGAAAGCAGTGACAGATTCAGTCCAAGTCAGCATGGATTTATGAAAGGGAAATCATGCTTGACAAATCTTCTAAAATTTTTTGAGGAAGTAACTAGTAGAGTGGACAAGGGAGAACCAGTGGATGTGGTGTATTTAGACTTTCAAAAGGCTTTTGACAAGGTCCCACACAAGAGATTAGTGTGCAAAATTAAAGCACATGGTACTGGGGGTAATGTATTGACGTGGATAGAGAACTGGTTTCACAGACAGGAAGCAAAGAGTAGGAATAAACGGCTCCTTTTCAGAATCTCAGGCAGTGACTAGTGGGGTACCGCTAGGTTCAGTGCTGGGACCCCTGCTATTTACAAAGTACATTAATGATTTAGACAAAGGAATTAAATGTAATATCTCCAAGTTTGCAGATGACACTAAGCTGGGTGGCAGTGTGATCTGTGAGGAGGATGCTAAGAGGCTGCAGGGTGACTTGGACAGGTTAGGTGAGTGGGCAAATGCATGGCAGATGCAGTATAATGTCGATAAATGTGATTTTATCCACTTTGGTAGCAAAAACAGGAAGGAAGAATATTATCTGAATGGTGACAGATCAGGAAAAGGGGAGGTGCAACGAGACCTGGGTGTCATGGTGCATCAGTCAATGTAAGTTGGCATGCAGGTACAGCAAGCGGTGAAGAAGGCAAATGGCATGTTGGCCTTTATAACAAGAAGAATTGAGTATAGGAGCAGGGAGGTCTTACTGCAGTTGTACAGGGCCTTGGTGAGGCCACACCTTGAATATTGTGTACAGTTTTGGTCTCCTAATCCGAGGAAGGACATTCTTGCTATTGAGGGAGTGCAGTGAATGTTCACCAGATTGATTCCCGGGATGGCAGGACTGACATATGAAGAAAGATTGGTTCGACTCGGCTTATATTCACTGGAATTTAGAAGAATGAGAGGGGATCTCATAGAAACATGTAAAATTATGAGGGATTGGACAGGTTAGATGCAAGAAGAATGTTCCCGATGTTGGGGAAGTCCAGAACCAGGGGTCACAGTCCAAAGATAAGGGGTAAGCCATTTAGGACCCAGATGAGGAAAAACTTCTACACTCAGAGAATTGTGAACCTGTGGAATTCTCTACCACAGAAAGTTGTTGAGGCCAGTTCGTTGGATATATTCAAAAGGGAATTAGATGTGGTCTTTATGGCTAAAGGAATCAAGGGGTATTGAGAGAAAGCAGGAATGGAGTACTGAAGTTGCATGATCAGTCACGACCATATTGAAGTGCCGAATGGCCTACTGCTGCACCTATTTTCTATGTTTCTATGTAAAGCTAGTACGTGTTGTTGTTCTGTACTGGAGACCATCATCCACATACTGCAAAAGGGTGCTCCCTTCTTTGCCTGTTGGGGGCCTCACCTTCCTGCACCTCCTCCCATATTCCAGCAATGCCACTGGCCAATTTTTCCTAAACATCCTGGGATCCCACCCCACTTTAGGTTGTATTCCTTCTTTGTTTGTGCCACTGTACACGACCAATTACCGTGTCATCCATCATGCTTCAGGATATATACTTATCTCCTACCTCGGCTTTCGTCCTTGCATGGTTCGCTATAACTGTTCTACAGATTACCCTCTTCTAGTTTTTTATACAGATTACCTCCTTCCCCGTCAATGCTACAGTTGTACAAAAAACATGCTCACTGCCATCGCTAGCTGCCACATCATCCAGGTCGGAGGGTCTGCACCCTGCTCGCAGTGACAATTGTTGAGGTAGAAAGAAGACTTCTCTCCTTAAAGGTGGACTCCCTGATGTAAGGAATCGACACCCCCACCCGTATCACAACCGCGGAATCCATCAAACGAAACCTTCAGTACAACTAGTTTATTTTGAGCAAATGGAAGGGAAATGTTCAAATGTGGAACCTTCAAAGTACAAGAGGTTTCAATTACAATTGTACAGGTTTTCGAATTGTGCTACCCTCCTACAAAATCATCGATTGGTCTACTGCTATCAGCGAAGTTACATTGATTTGTTGACTCTTATCAGACTAGCTCTGAGTGGCTCTTTCCCACCTGTCCATCTCTCATCACATGTCAATCATTTGTACAGTGATGTGAACTTTGCCATAGTCCCTATGACGTGTGAAGTAACTCTATTTAAAAAATACTGGCTTCCTTATCTCTTCCCGAGAGAACTCGGGATACAGTTTTCATTTGTCAGATTCTGTTTACAGCTTATGTTCCCAAATATTTGTGTCCTTGTTCTCCGTACTGAATGAGTTTTCATATTCTATTTTCTGTGTTAAGTGTCAATGCAGAATTGGCTATTTCAGAGGGTTCATTACCCATCAGGCTTCGTTATTCCCTTCTTACTAGCCCAAAGTAAGTGAGTGTATAAGCGTGCTTTACATACATAAGTGGTTATACGTAACCGGTCAATATTACAATCCATACATAAGACGGAAGAACTCCCGATTCCTCAGAGTCTCCTAATTCCCTTTAACCTTCTTACTCAAGTGTACTTTTCTCCCCCTTACATAAAGTATGTAATGTACTTGGGGCACACTGAAAAAAGACCACTAACTCCGAATTTCTGTTAAATGTTACAGTCGAAGCTCGCACACAACTGACAGGAGCAAATGCAGACTGGTGGAGGGGAGCCAGACCTCCAAGTGCTCACTCCGTTGGAGCTGCCTGATAGGTGTCCAAGTTGATGCGATGGCGGTGTGTACGGCCGACTCTCCTCGGTATTCTGAGGTCCTTTGCAAAGAGCTGCAGGACACTTGGCCCTCACATCATCAACGTGCAGCTATTTCCATGAGACTGGCATTCACAAATGCCTTTCCCGCACCTAACCCCTCTCCTGCAGGTAACCGCTGTTCTGTGTTTGTGCTTTCAGATGACCAGCCAGATCCACTGGGGCCTTCTCGGGCGCCATCCATGGGTGCAGATGGGGTCGACGACCAAGAGGGTGACACCTCCTTCGACCTCACGCAGGAGGCTGCGCCATCTGAGAGCGGGGCCAACAGTGCTGCTGACCAAGTGGTGGTGGGGCAGATGGAGATTGGTGGTACTCCGGGACCCTGTGGCCTCCAGCAATGCCATGGGGGAGGGAAAGACCTGGGGCCAACTCCCTGGAGGGTGAGTGCGCGCCTGAGTGATGCTCAGCAGCACTCTGACGATGAGCCTGACCTAAAGGTTGTCACAAGACAATCCCTGCAGTTACACAGTGATTTTCTGGGCGCACTAGCAAGGGTTCCCCAGAGTCTTGATGCACTAGCTGTGAGGATGGAGGAGTCCACCTCAACTATTGCTCATGCCTCACAGCAGCCCACCGACCCCATCGTTGGTAGATACCAATGGATGCTGGATGCAAACAGTGACCATGGGGTCCCAGACATGGCGGCACAGGCTATGGCTGACTTTGCAGTGGTCATTGAGCACCAGACCAATGATATTGTAGGCCTCCATACTTAAATGTCATCAGTGCATGGTGTCCTGAGACAGCTCTCTGGTCGCAGTCACAGACACTCTTGATGCAGAGGCAAATAGATTCAATGGACACACTGACCACTGTCATCTGGTCTGGGGCCCCATTAGTTGAACGGGGACCTAACCTTTCTGACCCAGCACAGGATCCTGACTGTAAAGTCCTTACTCTACAATATGAAACCACACGAGGCACATTCTGGGGACAAGGTCACTCTGTGACTTTAACTCTTTATTCACAGGACTCCAAAGACAATGACCCTGCGTGGGACCTCCCTTTTTATACCTGTGTGATCAGGCAAGGAGTGTCTCCCACAAGTTCACCCCTTATGGTCAAGGTGTGCATCTAGGTTGAGTGTATACAGTAATACAGTGGTGTTACATTGTGGTTACATACATGACATCACCTCCCCCCCGCCCCCCTCAAAGTCTTATTGGGATCATAGGTTTAATCTTTCAGGTGGTCTACGCTCCCTCGTGGAGCGCCGCAGTTGGGGCTCTGGTTGTTGGACACTGATGTGAGTATCTGTCACCTGTGGTGATTCCATAGAAACATAGAAACATAGAAACATAGAAAATAGGTGCAGGAGCAGGCCATTCGGCCCTTCGAGCCTGCACCGCCTTTCAATGAGTTCATGGCTGAACATGCAACTTCAGTACCCCATTCCTGCTATCTCACCATATCCCTTGATCCCCCTAGTAGTAAGGACTACATCTAACTCCTTTTTGAATATATTTTTTGAATTGGCCTCAACAACTTTCTGTGGTAGAGAATTCCACAGGTTCACCACTCTCTGGGTGAAGAAGTTTCTCCTCATCTCGGTCCTAAATGGCTTACCCCTTATCCTTAGACTGTGACCCCTGGTTCGGGACTTCCCCAACATTGGAAACATTCTTCCTGCATTTAACCTGTATAAACCCGTCAGAATTTTAAACGTTTCTATGAGATCCCCTCTCATTCTTTTGAACTCCAGTAAATATAAGTCCAGTTGATCCAGTCTTTCTTGATAGGTCAGTCTCGCCATTCCGGGAATCAGTCTGGTGAACCTTCGCTGCACTCCCTCAATAGCAAGAATGTCCTTCCTCAAGTTAGGAGACCAAAACTGTACACAATACTCCAGGTGTGGCCTCACCAAGGCCCTGTACAACTGTAGTAACACCTCCCTGCCCCTGTACTCAAATCCCCTGGCTATGAAGTCCAACATGCCATTTGCTCTCTTAACCGCCTGCTGTACCTGCATGCCAACCTTCAATGACTGATGTACCATGACACCTCGGTCTCGTTGCACCTCCCCTTTTCCTAATCTGTCACCATTCAGATAATAGTCTGTCTCTCTGTTTTTACCACCAAAGTGGATAACCTCACATTTATCCACATTATACTTCATCTGCCATGCATTTGCTCACTCACCTCACCTATCCAAGTCACTCAGCAGCTTCATAGCATCCTCCTCGCAGCTCACACTGCCACCCAACTTAGTGTCATCTGCAAATTTGGAGATACTACATTTAATCCCCTCGTCTAAATCATTAATGTGCAATGTAAACAGCTGGGGCCCCAGCACAGAACCTTGTGGTACCCCACTAGTCACTGCCTGCCATTCTGAAAAGTACCCATTTACTCCTACTCTTTGCTTCCTGTCTGACAACCAGTTCTCAATCCATATCAGCACACTACCCCCAATCCCATGTGCTTTAACTTTGTACATTAGTCTCTTGTGTGGGACCTTGTTGAAAGCCTTATGAAAGTCCAAATATACCACATCAACTGGTTCTCCCTTGTCCACTCTACTGGAAACATTCTCAAAAAATTCCAGAAGATTTGTCAAGCATGATTTCCCTTTCACAAATCCATGCTGACTTGAACCTATCATGTCACCTTTTTCCAAATGCGCTGCTATGACATCCTTAATAATTGATTCCATCATTTTACCTACTACTGATGTCAGGCTGACCAGTCTATAATTCCCTGTTTTCTCTCTCCCTCCTTTTTTAAAAAGTGGGGTTACATTGGCTACCCTCCACTCGATTGGAACTCATCCAGAGTCTATGGAATGTTGGAAAATGACTGTCAATGCATCCTCTATTTCCAAGGCCACCTCCTTAAGTACTCTGGGATGCAGTCCATCAGGCCCTGGGGATTTATCGGCCTTCAATCCCATCAATTTCCCCAACATAATTTCCCGACTAATAAGGATTTCCCTCAGTTCCTCCTTCATACTAGGCCCTCTGACCCCTTTTATATCCGGAAGGTTGTTTGTGTCCTCCTTAGTGAATACCGAACCAAAGTACTTGTTCAATTGGTCTGCCATTTCTTTGTTCCCCGTTATGACTTCCCCTGATTCTGACTGCAGGGGACCTACGTTTATCTTTACTAACCTTTTTCTCTTGACATATCTATAGAAACTTTTGCAGTCCGTCTTAATGTTCCCTGCAAGCTTCCTCTCGTACTCTATTTTCCCTGCCCTAATCAAACCCTTTGTCCTCCTCTGCTGAGTTCTAAATTTCTCCCAGTCCCCAGGTTCACTGCTATTTCTGGCCAATTTGTATGCCACTTCCTTTGCTTTAATACTATCCCTGATTTCCCTTGATAGCCACGGTTGAGCCACCTTCCCTTTTTTATTTTTACGCCAGCCAGGGATATACAATTGTTGTAGTTCATCAATGCGGTCTCTAAATGTCTGCCATTGCCCATCCATTGTCAACTCCTTAAGTATCATTCGCTAATCTATCCTAGCCAATTCACGCCTCATACCTTCAAAGTTACCCTTCTTTAAGTTCTGGACCATGGTCTCTGAATTAACTGTTTCATTCTCCATCCTAATGTAGAATTCCACCATACTATGGTCGCTCTTCCCCAAGGGGCCTCGCACAACGAGATTGCTAATTAATCCTCTCTCATTACACAACACCCAGTCTAAGATGGCCTCCCCCCTAGTTGGTTCCTCGACATATTGGTCTAGAAAACCATCCCTTATGCACTCCAGGAAATCCTCCTCCACCGTATTGCTTCCAGTTTGGTTAGCCCAATCTATATGCATATTAAAGTCACCAATGATAACTGCTGCACCTTTATTGCATGCACCCCTAATTTCCTGTTTGATGCCCTCCCCAACATCACTATTACTGTTTGGAGGTCTGTACACAACTCCCACTAGCGCTTTCTGCTCTTGGGTGTTCTGCAGCTCTACCCATATAGATTCCACATCATCCAAGCTAATGTCCTTCCTAACTATTGCATTAATTTCCTCTTTTACCAGCAATGCTACCCCACCTCCTTTTCCTTTTATTCTATCCTTCCTGAATGTTGAATACCCATGGATGTTGAGTTCCCAGCCCTGATCATCCTGGAGCCACGTCTCTGTAATCCCAATCACATCATATCCGTTAACATCTATTTGCACAGTTAATTCATTGTCCTTATTACGGATACTCCTTGCATTAAGACACAAAGCCTTCAGGCTTGTTTTTTTAACACCCTTTGTCCTTTTAGAATTATGATGTAGTATGGCCCTTTTTGTTTCTTGCCTTTGTTTACTCAGCCTTCCACTATTGCTTTTTACCTTTCTACCATCTGTTTCTGACTCCATATTACTTCGCCCTATCTTGCTGCATAGATTCCCATCCCCCTGCCATATTAGTTTAAACACTCCCGAACTGCATTAGCAAATGTTACCCCTAGGACATCAGTTCCAGTCCTGCCCAAGTGCAGACCATCCCTTTTGTACAAGTTCTACTTCCCCCAGAACTGCTTCCAATGTCGCAGGAATTTGAATCCTTCCCTCTTGCACCACTGCTCAAGCCACTAACTATCTAACTATCCTGTTCCCTGTACTCTGATTATCACGTGGCTCTGGTAGCAATCCAGAGATTACTTCCTTTGAGGTCTGGGCTGACCGCAGGGACTGTGCATTCTTCTGATTGCACTTGTTGCTCGTTTACTGGCGGTGTTGTGAGCTCCATCTCATGGTCTTCTTCAGGCTCCTCTGTGTCGATGCTGAACCTTTTTTTCACTTGGTCCAGATGCTTACGGCATATCTGTCCATTGTTGAGTTTTACCACGATGACCCTATTCCCCACTTTGTCAATTACAGTGCCCTCATGCCATTTGGGCCCCATGGCATGATTGAGGACGAATACAGGATCATTTATTTCTATACATCTTCCCCTCGAATTACGGTCATGGTACTCGTTTTGTGACTTGCGCTTGCCCTCAACTATGTCGGTGAGGACTGGGTGAATGAGGGACAACCGAGTTTTGAGTGTCCGTTTCATTAGTAGCTCTGCGGGCATGACCCCCGTGAGCAAGTGCAGTCGATATCTATAGGCCAGCAGGAGACGCGATAGGCGGCATTGTAGGGAGGGTCCTTGAATCCTGAGCATATCTTGCTTAAAGATTTGGACCGCACGTTCCACCTAGCCATTGGAGGCCAGCTTGAATGGCACAGTCCTGACATGGTTGATGCCATTGCCTGACATAAACTCTCGGAATTCGTAGCTTGTGAGACATGGGCCATTATCACTAACTAGGATGTCTGGCAAGCCATGGGTTGTAAAGATTGCATGTAGGCTTTCCACGGTGGTGGATGACATGCATGAATTCAGAATGATGCACTCGATCCATTTCGAGTACGCATCTACCATATTAACATCTTTCCCATGAACAGGCCCGCGTAGTCAACATGATTGCATGACCATGGCCTGGTGGGCCAGGGCCACGGCGCTGAGCGGGGCCTCCCTGCGGGAATTACCCAGCTGGGCACACGTCGTGCACCTGCGAACACAGTGTTCCAGGTCTGAATCAATTCCAGGCCACCAAACGTGTGACCGGGCAATGGCCTTCATCAGCACAATGCCTGGATGCTCGCTGTGGAGTTCCCTGATGAATGCCTCCCTGCCCTTCTGGGGCATAACTACCCGGCTGCCCCATAGTAGGCAGTCAGCTTGGATGGAGAGCTCATCCATCCGTCTGTGGAACGGTCTGACCTCCTCAGGGCATGCTCCGTGTGCGGGCGCCCAATCCCCAGTCAGGATACATTTCTTAATCAGGGATAGGAGGGGATCTCTGTTTGTCCAGATTTTGATCTGGCGGGCTGTGATGGGGGAGCCTGCACTGTCAAAGGCATCGACAGCCATGACCATCTTAGCGTTTTGTTCCGCTGCCCCCTCAGTGGTGGCCAGTGGAAGCCTGCTGAGCGCGTCAGCGCAATTTTCAGTGCCGGGCCGGTGCCAGATGGAGTAGTCATCAGCAGCCAGCGTGATAGCCCATTGCTGTATGTGAGCTGATGCTTTGGCATTGATGACCTTGCTGTCTTACAACAGGGATGTTAATGGCTTGTGGTCCGTCTCTAATTCAAACTTCTTACCAAAGAGCTACTGATGCATTTTTTTTACACCATAGACACATGCAAGCGCTTCCTTCTCGACCAGGCCATATCCCCGTTCTGCTTGAGAGAGCGACCTGGAGGCATAAGCCACAGGTTGTAGTTGACCCTCAGCATTGCCCTGCTGCAACACGCACCAAACCCCATAGGACGATGCATCACATGTCAGACCAGTTTTTTAGAGGGGTCGTACAGGGTCAACAACTTGTTTGAACAAAGTAGGTTTCGCGCCCGATCAAAAGCCTGTTCCTGACAGTCCCCCCAAAACCCATCGCAACCCTTACGCAGGAGCACGTGTAGCAGCTCCAACAACGTGCTCAAGTTTGGCAGAAAGTTCACAAAATAGTTCAACAGTCCCAGGAATGAACGCACATCCGATGTGTTGCAGGGCCTGGGTGCTCGTTGAATCGCCTCTGTTTCGGATTCGGTGGGCCGAATCCCATCTTCAGCAACCCTCCTGCCCAGAAACTCAACCTCAGGAGCTAAGAAAACATATTTAGACTTCTTGAGTCACAGGCCTACCCGGTCCAGACAGGGTAGCACCTCCTCCAGGTTCTGGAGGTGTTCCTCGGTGTCTCGACCCATGATGAGGATGTCGTCCTGGAATATGATCGTTCCAGGAATGGATTTAAGCAGACTTTCCATGTTACGTTGAAAAATCGTGGCCGCTGATCGAATGCCAAACGGGCACCTGTTATAAACGAACAGTCCCTTTTGCGTGGTGATGATGGTCAGTAGTTTAAATTCGTCGGCCAGTTACTGGATCATATAGGCTGAAGTGAGGTCCAACTTGGTGAATAACTTTCCACCTGCCAGCGTGGCGAAGAGGTCCTCCACTCTCGTGAGCGGGTATTTATCTTGTAGGTTCACCCGATTGATGGTGGCCTTGTACTCGCCACAGATCCTGAAAGAGCCATCCAATTTTAGAATGGGAACAATGGGGCTCGGCCAGTCACTGAATTCAAGAGGTGAAATGATGCCCTCTATCAACAGCCGGTCCAATTCGCTCTCGATCTTTTCCCGCATCACATACGGCACCACTCGGGCTTTGTGGTGCACCAGCCTGGCGTCCAGGGTGATGTGTATCATTACTTTAGTGCCTTTGAAAGTCCCAACACCAGGTTGGAATAGTGAAGCGAATTGTTGTAGGACTTGTGAGCACGAACTTCGCTCCACAGATGACATTACGTGAACATCTCCCCATTTCCAGTTCATCTCGGCTAACCAGCTTCTCCCCAACAGAGCGGGACCATTGCCCGGGACAATCCAGAGCAGCAGCCGATTCACTAACCCATTGTGTGTGACAGCCAACATTGCAGTGCCTAGCACCGGAATGATTTCTTTAAAGCCAGTAAACCCAAATTCGCACATATTTTGTGTCTCAATAAGTGCTAATTTGGGTCTACTGGCTTTAAGTGGCCATAGCTTCTCAAATTGCTGAACGCCCATGAGTGACTGGCTGGCCCCGTTGTCCAGCTCAATGTGTACTGGGTTACCGTTTAATAAAACCCTCATCATCATTGGTGGCGTTTTGGTGTATGAACTGTGAATATTCGCCACATGGACTCGCTGAACCTCAGCATCCATCGATTTGCCCCAAAAGTCATCCTGGCTTAAAGAACTGTCTTCTGGTCCCTCCGCCTCATATATTAATCTGGTTGTAGACTTCCTGCACATTCGAGCTAAGCTGAGATTGCAGTTCCTGCAGACAAACTGTTGAAATCTGCAAGATCTAGCTGAGTGTTTTACCCCACACCTCCAGCAAGAGTTAAAGTTTCCATTGTTGGGAACAAAGGGCCTATGGCCAGGCATTCGCGCTGACTGTTCCTTTGACTGCTCTTAAGTATCCTGTTAGTGGGTGTCAATGGCCCCTTCCCGGGCCGCATTGTCCACTGTGATGGCGTGAATGTCCGTTCAACCTGCCATGTCTCTGTTGGTCCTACTCTGGGGCCTGTTGCTGCCTTGGGAGTGTCGGACTGCCGCTGCCTGCCTGTGGGGCTCTGGGTCACATTGATGATGTTGACTCCCTGATCCATTGCTGCGTTAGAGGAAGAATTGTGCGCGTATATTATTTTCATCTCTTCCTCCCACGCCATGAAAGTTTGAGCTATCAACGCCGCCGCTTCCAAGGACAAATCCTTAGTCTCAATTAATTTGCGGAAAATTCCTGCTTGACCGATACCCTCGATAAAGAAGTACCTTCACATCTCCCCCCTGCAGACATCTGTGAACTTACAGAGGCTGGCCAAACGCCGGAGGTCCGCTACGAAGTCCGGTATGCTCTGTCCTTCATGACGTCGGTGGGTGTAGAATCTGTGTCAGGCCATATGTATGCTACTCGCCGGTTTGAGGTGCTCCCCGATCAATTTGCTATGTTCTTCAAAGGTTTTGTCCGCCGGCTTTTTGGGTGTTAGTAAGTCCTTCATGAGCAGGTAAGTCTTTGATCTGCAGCTGGTCAAAAGATGAGCCCTTCGCTTGTCGGCCGCTGTATCCCCCAGCCATTCTTTCGTAATGAAGCTTTGCTGAAGCCTCTCGACAAAATCATCCCAGTCTTCCCCAACACAGTACCGTTCCTCTGTGCTACCGGTGGCCATTCTCGTGGGTCGTGAATTCCCTTTTCTCGTCAACAATGTAAAATCCTTACTCTACGGTATGAAATCACACGAGGTACATTCTGGGGGCAAGGTCACTCTGTGACCTTAACTCTTTATTCACAGGACTCAAAAGCGATGACCCTGCATGGGACCTCCCTTTTTATACCGTGTGATCAGGTAAGGAGTGTCTCCCACAAGTTCACCCCTTGTGGTCAAAGTGTGCATCTAGGTTGAGTGTATACAGTAATGCAGTGGTGTTACATTGTGGTTACATACATGACACTGACCTCACCAGATTTCTGAAAATGATGATGCTCTGCCCCGGGGGAGTATCAGCCTGTTGGGCCAATTGGAATGTGATGTCCTTTCTCAGGATGACACCATTCCTCCTTCACAGCTGCACCCCATCCACAACAGAGTGCTTCCAACCATGCTGAGGTTATGCAGTCCTCAGTTGGGTTTTCCAAGGCCCGAGCTGGTCGGGGACGTCCTGCTAGGCCATCATGTGTGGCTGCGGCTCCAAGTCAGCAACCGACTACCAGCCTTGCTGAAGGCCCGGAGACAGCATTGGGGAAGAGAGATAGGCGTGGGCGGGGGGAGAACGGAAGGGGTTGTAAAGCCCTCTTTAAGACAAGGTGGCCACATATACTGACCTTGTGAAGTTATGGGGGGGTAGAACCTCTACTTTTGTGCTTATCGACCAAATATCGTGGTTAAAAAAAGGTCTTCATATCGCCGACTTCTTGCCCATTCTTAAAACACCGAGTTTCCATTTTTGAAAATGGGCGTTACTGTGAGTGATATGAAATGGGCGGCAGCGTAATTTCTTTTTGACCTTCTGCAGTAAAGTGTGGCCATCCTTAGCAATGGCATGATACCGCTCAATCCCCACAATTCTGGAGGTCAAGGGTCATCATTACATGCACAGAAGAGGAGACAGAGGAGACAGAAAGAGAGACAGCTCAGAGGGACTGAAGGCTTGACTGTGGTGTGGCTGTTTTGGGAGGAAGGAGAGAGACTTTAGACCTTCACAGCAAGTCGGCAAACAAAAAATAGCTGTTACCAGCTACATATTTGACCGAATTTGCCCTATAATGGAGGGAAAGGAGGAGGCTTCACAGCACGCTGTGGGGACTGACGCTGGAGAGAGCAGTGAGGTGGGAGAGGAGCACGTTGGAGGCCGCAAAAGAGCCAGGAGTTCTTGGACGAGGCAAATGCCTCCCATCTGCAGGAGGACGAGTTACGCTGGAATGATTTGACACAGGGGGGGCGTGGGAAGCCCACCCCAAAGGCCTACCAGAGGATATGGACTGAGATAGCATAGGTGGTCTCGTCGGTGACCAACGAGGTGAGTGGGGGCAACCAATGCCGCAAATGATGGAACAACCTTGTGGGACCCGCAAGAGTAAGTATTACATTGATTTACGTGTACATATGTATTTATATAATTTAATTTGTAACAGTCATGAGTGACTATCAGCAGATGTGATGTCTTGCCCTTTTACCGGGAATGTTTTACTCAAAGCGTGCGGTCACGGTGCACGTCTTTCGGTAAAAAATGATAATAATAATAATCATGATTACATCTGTCGGTTATGTGTTGTATCAGTCTCTTTGGCAGTGCCTAGCAAAGATATCACGCAATGATCTCATGCCATGTCGTCCTGTCACCTTTTGCAGAAGAAGCTATCGACGATAAGGTCCGTGCAGAGGCAAACGGGTGGGGGGCCACCAGTCCCCAGCGACATCACTGACATGGAGGAGCGAGTGCTAGCACTCGTGGGGAAGCACCCCCGGACAGCCACGGATGCATCTGGAGACCCTGAAATGATGCTACATGAGTAAAGCTTATACCATTGCGTGATGTGAAGACCATAGATGCCACACCAACTCATATCCGAACAATCATGTATGATAGATGATTTCTAAAAGTGTCTTTGAAATAATGCTGGTCTAATGCAAATCTTTGCAATGCACAATGTGTTGATGGTCAAGAAATGTGATGTCTGCGATGATTTTGATAGGGGTGGTGCTTTTGTCGTGCATAGGCTGTGTGTAGCGCTGGACTCACCTTGTCACCCCATTCTCCTCTAATAACCTAATTTGTGTCTTGCAGCTCAGCCAGCAGCGCGGCCCCAGGCAAGGCCACCGAGGCCAGAAGGTGGGGACGCGGGGCATGAATCGGTGGACGATCCTACTACATCTGGAGCTGAGGAGCTCTGATTGTCGCCCATCAATCCGCTGGGACTGTTCTCGAGGAACCTGCATCGCCATGCTCCAGAACCCATTACACCCCAAGGCCATCTTGTGGTCCTCCAGTCATTCCTGTCTCAACTCTGGAGGTGCCGGTACCAAGCACCTTTCCACCTCCACCTGGGGATTATTTGTCCCCAGGATGGCGCCGACCCTGTGGAGGCCTCGGGGACACGGCAGGTCTGTTCCACGAGCACGACATGACAGCGGAGTGATGCACAGTTGTCCAGGAGGACTGTAGACATTGGTGAGCAGCTCATCAAAGCATTGGGGGGAATATCCCAACACCTGGCCATCATGACTGCATACATTCCATGCATGACGGAGTCCCTGGATGCGATAGCAGGAACATTGCTGCCAAAGGCCTCCCAGTTGTCCCCAAGCGTGGCACTCCACCCATAGGTTCCGCACCTCCACTGCAAACAACAGATGAGAGCAAGGACCAAGATCCTGCTTCTGCATCCGAGAATGTTGCCCCCTCGGCACCCCACGCACCCGTACCCGTGCAAACAACACATCTGCATTCATCGTCCCCAATGAGGCACTGCCTGAGGAGCTCCTCGGCCAGGCACCGTGAAGCGAGGAGGGGAAGGGGTAGAGGCGGGGAGAAGAAGTGGAGGGGGGAAGGAAAGTGAGATGCATGTGCGCAGGTGATGGCTGTGGAGGGAGAGAGAAAACAGGGAATTATAGACCGGTCAGCCTGACATCGGTAGTGGGTAAAATGATGGAATCAATTATTAAGGATGTCATAGCAGTGCATTTGGAAAGAGGTGACATGATAGGTCCAAGTCAGCATGGATTTGTGAAAGGGAAATCATGCTTGACAAATCTTCTGGAATTTTTTGAGGATGTTTCCAGTAGAGTGGATAAGGGAGAACCAGTTGATGTGGTATATTTGGACTTTCAGAAGGCGTTCGACAAGGTCCCACACAAGAGATTGATGTGCAAAGTTAGAGCACATGGGATTGGGGGTAGTGTACTGACATGGATTGAGAACTGGTTGTCAGACAGGAAGCAAAGAGTAGGAGTAAATGGGTACTTTTCAGAATGGCAGGCAGTGACTAGTGGGGTACCGCAGGGTTCTGTGCTGGGGCCCCAGCTGTTTACACTGTACATTAATGATTTAGATGAGGGGATTGAGTGTAGTATCTCCAAGTTTGCGGATGACACTAAGTTGGGTGGCAGTGTGAGCTGCGAGGAGGATGCTGTGAGGCTGCAGAGCGACTTGGATAGGTTAGGTGAGTGGGCAAATGCATGGCAGATGAAGTATAATGTGGATAAATGTGAGGTTATCCACTTTGGTGGTAAAAACAGAGAGACAGACTATTATCTGAATGGTGACAGATTAGGAAAAGGGGAGGTGCAAAGAGACCTGGGTGTCATGGTACATCAGTCATTGAAGGTTGGCATGCAGGTGCAGCAGGCGGTTAAGAAAGCAAATGGCATGTTGGCCTTCATAGCAAGGGGATTTGAGTACAGGGGCAGGGAGGTGTTGCTACAGTTGTACAGGGCATTGGTGAGGCCACACCTGGAGTATTGTGTACAGTTTTGGTCTCCTAACCTGAGGAAGGACATTCTTGCTATTGAGGGAGTGCAGCGAAGGTTCACCAGACTGATTCCCGGGATGGCGGGACTGACCTATCAAGAAAGACTGGATCAACTGGGCTTGTATTCACTGGAGTTCAGAAGAATGAGAGGGGACCTCATAGAAACATATAAAATTCTGACGGGGTTAGACAGGTTAGATGCAGGAAGAATGTTCCCAATGTTGGGGAAGTCCAGAACCAGGGGTCACAGTCTAAGGATAAGGGGTAAGCCATTTAGGACCGAGATGCGGAGGAACTTCTTCACCCAGAGAGTGGTGAACCTGTGGAATTCTCTACCACAGAAAGTTGTTGAGGCCAATTCACTAAATATATTCAAAAAGGAGTTAGATGAGGTCCTTACTGCTAGGGGGATCAAGGGGTATGGCGAGAAAGCAGGAATGGGGTACTGAAGTTGAATGTTCAGCCATGAACTCATTGAATGGCGGTGCAGGCTAGAAGGGCCGAATGGCCTACTCCTGCACCTATTTTCTATGTTTCTATGTTTCTATGTTTCTATATCTCCATCTGGGTGTATGCAATTTGTTACAATGTATGGGGGCTGGGGACCACACTCCTGATTTGCCGTTGTATTCTGTGTTGGTGGACATGTTGAACATGTGATTTATGTCAATGGTGGAAAAAGTGGGGTGTGGACAGGGGTTGGGTGTTATTAGCTGTGATATTTATGATTTCAGACCAATGTTGGTATTAAATTTTTGTTATTGAACATAACCTTGTTGCGCATTGTTTCAGATAGCTGGACTATTACACATTGGTGAATCCTTACCATGAAAGGGTTAAATACAACTTAACATCAATCAACGTAAACTTTAACTGGCACCAAGGTGATGGGCACCATTAATGTCTGAGCTGCACACAAACAGCAGTATGTCAGCGTTGTCACTCTCATCAACGCTCTTTCAGGCAAATCTTTCCGATAACAGCTCCTTACGTAAGAGTGGGATTTAACAAATGCCAGACACACCACTGCCGTTCGTTCCGGTTAGTTCCACTTTTTGTGGGCGGTTTTTTGAGTGAGCGATATTGTGGGCGATATGTGTGCGAGGTGGTGAAATTGAAGATGGGCGATCTCCATGACCGCTAGTTTGGGTAAATATGCTCTTTATGACAAAAAACAGTGGGTGGGCGTTAATATTGAATCTCGGCGTTAATTCCGTGTGGAAAGTAACGCTGGGCGATATTATGGACGTTGAATTCACCCATTCTGCTGATTCCGTCCCAAAAAAGTGGGCGGGCAGTGATATTTTTCCTCGGCATTAAGCCTATTGGGAAAATAATGCTCGCCGATAAGTTTCCTAAAAAAGCCCGTCAGTTTCCATTTTGTGCCAGAATGGCCGATATATGGGCGTTTTATGTCATTTCAGCGGTATAATGGGCGTTAAGCATGTAAAAAGTGGAGGATCTAGCCCGTGAGCTTTTAAAACTAGTTGCACTTGTATGGCCCACCAAACACTTAGTTGATAGTCCACAGAGATGGTTAGCTGGTTACAATGTGAGCTCATGTAAATTGTTGCACTTGGATGAGCGATGCCACAATTGTTTGGTACTCGCCAGAGATGGCTACTTTGTTAGAAAAGGAACTGATGTCAATCGGTCCATTTGGATGCCTGTGAGAATATTTGAAGGGGTTTTGTAGGTATGTTAATGTGTTGGGGATGAAGTTGTTGTTTTGTAGATGTTTTCATCACACACGATTTATAATTGTAATACACCAAGTTTGGATTGTTCACATGATGAGGCACTGATTATTAAAGATGGAGGGCTGCAGTATTGAGTTGATGCCCACATGTATAGGCTGGCCATTCGACACATCAAGAGTCATTCACTGGGATCGATGCGCAATGCGTCTCTGACGAGCAGCCCTTCCAGCCGCAGCAGTGTCATGCTGCCTCCACCTTGGCTGAGGCTCCTCATCTACCTCCTCATCATCATCCTCCTCCTGAGATGGATCATCCATCCCTGTTGGTAATGGCTGGCCCCTCATAATGGCCAGGTTGTGCAGCATGCAGCAGACAATGGTGATCATGGAGACTCTATCAAGTGAGTACTGGAATGCTCCTCCAGAGCGGTCAAGGCAGTGGAAACGCTGCTTCAGAACTGCAAATTTTGCTTGATAATGGCCGAGTTAAATAGTTGAGGCCACAGCACCGATCCCTGCGGCACCCCACTAGTTACTGTTTGCCAACTGGAAAATGACCCATTTATCCCAATGCTCTGGTTTCTGTTAGGTACATAGAGTTCAGTCTGACTCTTTCTCCATACACTACAACTGGCGATGAGATACAGATAGCGAAAACAAAGATGCAGAGAACAGTGGGCATCCTGGAGAAATTTTTGGAGGGAGATGATTGGGAAACTTTTGTGGAGCAACTTGACCAATACTTCGTGGCCAACGAGCTAGATGGGGAAGAGAGTGCTGCTAAACGAAGGGCGATCATCCTCACCATCTGTGGGGCACCAACGTATGGCCTCATGAAGAATCTGCTCACTCCACGGAGAAATTATACGACAATTTGTGCACACTGGTCCGAGAGCATTTGAACCTGAAGGAAAGCGTTCTGATGGTGAGGTACCGGTTCTACACCTACAAAAGGTCTGAAGGCCAGGAAGTGGCGAGTTACGTTGCCGAGCTAATATGCTTTGCAGGACAATGCGAATGTGAAGGACATTTGGAGCACATGCTCAGAGAATTTTTTGTAATTGGCATTGGTCACGAAACCATACTTCACAAACTTTTGTCTGTAGAGATCCCAAACTTGAGAAAGGCCATAGCGAGAGCCCAGTCGTTCATTGCCACCAATGACAATATGAAGCAAATCTCTCAGTACACAAGTGCTGCTACAAGTACTGTGAACAAAGTGATGTTGTTTTCGAATCATAACGTACAGGGCAGGTCACACATACCTGCAGTTACACGTCTGCAGATGTCTCAGAGTCCACCATCAAGGGTGATGAATGCAAGGCCATTAACACCTTGTTGGCGCTGCGGGGGTGATCATCGTTTCCATTCATGCCGATTCAAAGAGTACGTTTGCAAGGGTTGTGGAAAAATGGGACACCTCCAACAAGTGTGCAGGCGAGCTGCAAAGCCTGTTAAACCTGCAAACCACCACGTTGCAGAGGAGGACAGATCCACGGAGGATCACAACGAACCAGAGCCTCATATCGAGGAGGCAGAGGTACATGGGGTGCACACATTCACCATGAATTGTCCCCCGATAACGCTGAATGTTGAACTAAATGGACTCCCGGTGTCAATAGAGCTGGACACGGGCGTGAGCCAGTCCATCATGGGAAAAAGACTTTCGAAAGGTTGTGGTGCAACAAGGCCTCAAGGCCTGTCTTAACTCCAGTTAACATGAAAATAAGAGCTTACACGAAAGAACTGATTCCTGTAATCGGCAGTGTTACCGTAAAGGTCTCCTACGATGGAGCGGTGCACAAGCTATCACTCTGGGTGGTGCCAGGCGATGGTCCCACGCTGCTCGGCAGGAGCCAGCTGGGAAATTATACGCTGGAACTGGGACGACATCTGTGTGCTATTCCCTGATGACGACACTTTGTGTGCCCAGGTCTTAAACAAATTTCCTTCGCTGTTCGAACAAGGCATCGGGAAATTCCAAGGAGCAAAAGTGCAGATCTTCCTAATTGCGGGGGCGCGAATCATCCATCACAAGGCGAGAGCAGTACCATACATGATGAGAGAAAAGATAAAGATCGAGCTGGAGCGGCTGCAAAGAGAGAGCATTATTTCCCTGATCGAGTTCAACGAGTGGGCCAGTCCTATCGTCCCAGTCCTCAAGGGAGACGGCACCGTCAGAATCTGTGGCAATTACAAAGTAACTATCAATCATTTCTCCCTGCAGGACCAATACCCACAACCAAAGGCCGACGACCTCTTTGCAACGCTGGCAGGAGGAAAGATGTCCACATGACGCAGGAACTTGAGGAATCATCGAAGGCCCTCACCTGCATCAACACGCACAACGGTCTTTTTGTTTATAACACTTGCCCATTTTGAATCCGATTGGTGGTGCCGATATTCCAGAGAAACATGGAAAGCTTACTGAAATCAGTCCTGCACACCGCCATCTTCCAGGACGACATCTTGGTCACAGGTCGGACACAGTCGAGCCTCTGCAGAACCTGGAGGAGGATCTTAGTTGACTCAACTGCGTGGGGCTCAGGTTAAAATGTTCGAAGTGCGTTTTCCTTGTGCCTGAAGTGGAGTTCCTGGGAAGGAGGATTGCGCTGGACGGCATCAGGCCCACTAATGCGAAGACGGAGGCAGTCGAGGCCATAGAACGTGATGGAGCTGTGGTCGTTTCTGTGATTCCTGACTACTTTGGTAACTTCTTACCAGGTCTCAGCACACTGTTCGAATCACTGCATGTCTTACTACGAAAAGGGGATGTATGGGTTTGGGGCAAAAGCCAAGAAAATGCCTTTGTAAAAGTGAGAAAATTGTTATGCTGAAACAAATTGCTTGTGTTGTATGATCCATGTAAGTGTTTGGTACTAGCATGTGCTGCATCGTCACATGGCGTCAGGTGTGTATTGCAACAAGCTAATGATTTCCGGAAACTGCAATCGGTTGCTTATGCATCCAACAGTCTGCTAAGACTGAGAGAGGCTGTAGCATGATTGAGAAATAAGCGTTAGCGTGTGTCTATCGGATAAAGAAAATGCATCAATACCTGTTTGGGCTAAAATTCGAATTGGAAACTGACCATAGGCCACTTATATCCTTGTTCTCCGAGAGTAAAGGGATAAATACCAATGCATCGGCCCGCATCCTTAGATGGGTGCTCACGTTGTCCACCTACAACTACGCCATCTGCCAAAGGTCAGGCAGAGAAAACTGTGCCAATGCTCTCAGTAGGCTGCCATTGCCCACCATGGGGGTGGAAATGGCACAGCCCTCAGAACTAGCCATGGTTAAGGAAGTATTTGAGAGTGAGCAATCACCCATCACTGCCCGGCAGATCAAAACCTGGACAAGCCAGGACCTCTTAATATCTCTCGTCAAAAACTGTGTGCTTCATGGGAGCTGGTCCAGTGTCCCAGTGGAAATGCAGGAAGAGATAAAGCCATTCCGATGGTGCAAAAATGAAATATCTATACAGGCAGACTGTAGTGGTCCCCAAGAAGGGCAGAGACACCTTCATCAATGACCTCCATAATACCCACCCAGGCATCCTAATGATGAAAGCGATAGCCAGATCCCACGTGGTGGCCCGGTATTGATGTGGACTTCGAGTCCTGCGTTCACAGATGTAATACATGCTCGCAGTTAAGCAATGCACCCAGGGAGGCACCGCTAAGTTTATGGTCTTGGCCCTCCAAACCGTGGTCTAGGGTACACTTCGACTATGCCAGTCCGTTCTTAGGTAAAATGTTCCTTGTGGTTGTAGACGCGTACTCCAAGTGGATTGAATGTGAGATAATGTTGGCTAGCACGTCCGCTGCCACTACTGAAAGCCTGCGGGCCATGTTTGCCACACATGGCCTACCCGATGTCCTGGTGAGCGACAATGGGCCATGTTTTACCAGTGCCGAGTTCAAAGAATTCATGACCCATAACGGGATCAAACATGTCACATCTGTCCCGTTTAAACCAGCATCCAATGGTCAGGCAGAGAGAGCAGTGCAAACCATCAAGCAAGGCTTGAAGAGGGTAACTGAAGGCTCACTGCAGACTCGCCTATCCAGAGTCCTGCTTAGCTACCGCACAAGATCCCATTCACTCACTGGGATCCCACCTGCTGAACTGCTCATGAAAAGAGCACTTAAGACAAGGCTCTCGTTAATTCACCCTGATCTATATGAACAGGGAGAGAGCAGGCGGCTTCAGCAAAGCGTGATAGCGCAAATGTGCCACGCAAGATTGAAATCAATAATCCTGTATTTGTATTAAATTATGGACAAGGTCCCAAGTGGCTTCCCGGCACTGTCATGGCCAAAGAGTGGAGCAGGATGTTTTGGGTCAAACTTTCAAATGGACTCATTCACCGGAAACACTTGGACCAAATCAAACTCAGATTCACGGACTATCCTGAACAACCCACCTTGGACCCTACCTTTTTGATCCCCCAACACGGTTGACCACAAAGCAGAATCCATCATCCATAGCAGCCCAGCAGGGCCCAACACACCAGGCAGCCCAGCAATGCCAGCTGCACAGCAGCCCAGCAAGGGTCCAACAAATGATTCAACAACACCAGCTTTCACACCAAGACGATCAACCAGGGCAAGAAGGGCCACAGATCAACTCACATTGTAAATAGTTACACTATTGACTTTGGGGGGCGGAGTGTTGTTATATATGTAAACTATTTACTCTGTACAGCCACCAGAGGGCTTATCCGCTGGAGTCCCAAGGGATCCCATAATCCCTTGGGAGCACAGGTATTTAAGGAGGCTTCACAGATTGGAGAGGCACTCTGGAGACCTACAATAAAAGACTAAGGTCACACTTTACTTTGAGCTCACAGTGTTCAGTCTGACTCTTTCTCCATACACTACAATTTCCCTTTCATAAAACCATGTTGACTCTGCTTGATTGAATCATGCTTTTCCAAATGTCCTTCTCTTGTTTCCTTAATAATTTACTCCAGCATTTTACCAACGACATATGTTAGGCTAACTGGTCTATAGTTTCCTGCTTTTTGTCTGCCTCCTTTTTTAAATAGGGACATTACTTTTGCGGTTTCCAATCTGCTGGGACCACCCCAGAATCCAGGATATTTTGGTAGATTATAACCAATGCATCTGCTATCTCTACAGCCACTTCTCTTAAGACCCTAGGATGTAAGCCATCAGGCCCAGGGGACTTGTCCACCTTTGGTCCCATTATTTCACCAGAGTGCACTGCCTGACAGTGGTGGAGGCATACTCAATTTTATCTTTCAAAAAGGGAGTTTGATAAGAATCTGAAGTAAAAAAAATCGCAGGGCTATTGGGAAAGGGTGGGGGAGTGGGACTAGCTGAGAATTGGCACGGGCTCGACGGGCTGAATGGCCTTCTTCCGAGCTTTGACCATTCTATGATTCCATGAACATCAAACACAATGGGTCTGAAATTCCCTGGGCTAGAGTGGATATAATTTCTATTTATTCTCTGGAAGGCTTGGAATATCGATCAGGACCTGGATCCACCAACATTCTGCCCCGTTTCAACCTAGTCTTGGGCACGGGGTGGAGGTGGTGGAGTTGGTGGGGATGGTTGAGGGGAATGCCGTGGACTCTCCCCATCCATTCTCCATAGTCAATCTCCCTCGCTGATTGCATAGAGTCATTCCTTCTGCTCCTGCTCTGCAGTCTCTTTCCTTCCACATGTTTTCCACGGTCACACATTTGTCCCATTTTTTCTACATTGTCTTTCTCTCTGTTTGCAACCACAGTAATGCGGGCCTTGCCTGCCGTTCCTGGATTTTCTTCACTTAAATTCTAAATAGGAAACATTGGAGCAAAAACAGATGTAGCTTATGATGTGATTTTCAGAGAGCTAGATAGGTCTACTGTAACATGGAGCTCCACCTAGTGGACTACTGCTCTACCTAGTGGACCACTGTAGTAATGCAACTACTCATGAGAATACAATAAAAGTCACATGATGTTTTGGAGCCATCTTTTATACTGTGTTTGTTAGTGATGTCATAAAGAATATATCACAATTAGAAACTTTCATCCCAACCCCAGGCCTGTCACCCTGGCTCTGTTTCTGCCCCAGCCAGTCAATGTGCCTGAAGATATTGGATCGTTTCCAAAAGTGGCTCCAATCCAGGAGTATTAATTAAAGTGAATTATCTCAACCCCCAAGGCAATGACTTTTTTAATCAAATGGGTTAACACCTCTGTTAAAATAGCAGAGGGAGGAATTTCAAATGAACACCTTAGGCATTCATATCTCACAATGTAATTTCAAATCCTAACAGCGACAAAATGATTTTAAAGGAAATTGTGGTGATTTTTTAAAATTAACATCGAAGGACGAAGTAAAAATACTATTAGGTGTACCACTTTCCTCAACTCTGTCCTCTGCAGCTTAGTAACTGTAATATATTTGCTTCATGGGTTCTTTGCTTAAGAATTCATAGCAACACACTGTTATTAAGAACTAGTTGGTTTATTAAAAACGGTTTAACTATCACACTACACATTACGGGGTTGAAATTCGGTTTCTAATGCATGCTGATAACGCCGATGTTAACTGGCAGTTAGGCATCTAGGAATGGCGCTCGCTGCTGTTCACACTTGATGTGAAATTCGGTTGTAATTTTTTAAGGGCGTTAAAACGTAATGTACTGCCGGCTAACGCCATGTAAATCATGACGTCAATACGCGTGCCACGCCTCCTTGGCGGCTTTCTCGCGACATTCACTTTTGCCGCCTCACTTAACGGCTGGCGTCCATGACGCCTGAAAAAGTTGGACGGCATAAGGCGGAGGAAAAGTCCGGGGGCGTAATTTAAAGGGAGATGCAGCCAGAGCTCAGAAGTCTCGGTCAGTGCTGCGATGGATTCTCACACAGACAGTAGGGTGTTGGCGTCGCACTGCTGTTGTCTCGTCAAATTGACTACTAGTATCTCAGACACATTGGCTGCCATCTCAGATAACTTTGAAATCTCTATCTCGCTGTGACCTGTGCCAAGTGATGGGGGCAGTAATGACACATCATATCATCTTGCGGCGCTGACTTGAAAGCGGTGGCTGCAGAGACAGCTGAGGGCAAATGTGGATCCTCCCCAGAGGAGAGGCCCCAGACGGTAGGGCAGGAGGCTGTACACATGCAAGGTTTACTGAACACATTACTCTTATTTTGAGATGTCTGAGGAGCAGTGCTTAAGAAGGCTGAGGTTCCGAAAGGGGATGGTCACAGAACTTTGCAACCTTCTGCAGACATGCCTGGCAGCTGATATCAGCACGAGGACCTTACTGTCAGTGGCAGTGAAAGTGACAGTAGCACTGAACTTCTATTCTACCAACACTTTCCAATCTCCTGTAGGCGATATATGCAACATCTCGCAGTTTCCAGTACATTGTTGCATTCGCCAGGTGACCGACGCTCTCTATGGCAAACAATTGGACCACATCAAGTTTAGAATGTCAAGGGAAGACCAGGACGAGCGCACTTGTGGCTTTGCCAGGCTAGCGGGTTTCCCCAGGTTTCAAGGAGCCGTTGATTGTACGCATGTGGCATTGAGGGCCCCGACCCACAATGGAGAGATATTTCGCAATCGCAAGGGATTCCACTCCCTCAACATACAGCTGGTCTGCAATCACAGGCACATGATCTACAGGTACATAAAAAGGAAAAGAGTGGCTAAAGTAAATGTTGGTCACTTAGAGGATGAGACTGGGGAATTAATAATGGAGAACAGGGAAATGGCAGAGATTTTGAACAAATATTTTGTATCGGTCTTCATGGTAGACGACGCTAAAAAACATTCCAATAGTGGATTGTCATGTATGTACATTCTGTTTGTAGCCACCAGATGACGTCATTGTTGGAGGCCGCTAAGCAGCATGCACATGGTGCTGCTCAGATATAAAAGGCCAGCCATTTTGAGAGTCAGGCACTTTGGGCCTAAATACAGCAGAGCCAAGGTTGTACCTTGCTTAGTTAAACAGTACTCAGTTTGAACCTTTATTGCATACATAACATGGATAATCAAGGGTCTATAGGGAGGGAGGAACTTAATACAATCACTATCACTAAAGAAGTAATACTCAGTAACATAATGGGACTAAAGGTGGACAAGTCCCCTGGACCTGATGGCATAAATCATAGTGTCCTAAAAGAAATGCCTGCAGAAATAGTGGATGCATTGGTTGTAATCTACCAAAATTCCCTGGATTCTGGAGCGGTCCCAGCGGATTGGAAAACCACAAATGTAACACCCCTATTTAAAAAAGGAGGTAGACAGAAAGCAGGAACCTATAGACCAGTTAGCCTTGTCGGGATAAATGGGTAATTTTCCGGTTGGCAAACAGTGACTAGTGGCGTGCCGCAGGGATTAGTGCTGGGTCCTCAACTATTTACAGTCTATATTAATAACTTGGATGAAGGGACCGCATATAATGTAGCCAAGTTTGCTGATGATACAAAGATGGGTGGGAAAGCAAATTGTGAGGAGGACACAAAGTCTGCAAAGGGATATAGACAGGCTAAGTGAGTGGGCAAATGTTTTGCAGATGGAATATAATGTGGGAAAATGTGAGATTATCCACTTTGGCAGAAAGAATAGAAAAGCAAATTATAATTTAAAGGATAAAAATTACAAAGTGTACAGAGAGACCTGAGGAGGTCCTTATGCATGAAACACAAAAAGTTATTCTGCAGGTACAGCAAGTAATCAGGAAGGCCAATAGAACGTTGGCCTTTATTGCAAGGGGAATATAATATAAAAGCAGAGAAGTCCTGCTAAAACTGTACAGGGTATTGGTGAGGCCACACCTGAAGTATTGTGTCCACTTTTGGTCTCCGTATTTAAGGATGGATATACTTGCATTGGAGGCTGTTCAGAGAAGGTTCACTAGGTTGATTCCAGAGATGATGGGGTTGACTTATGAGGATAGGTTGAGTAGGTTGGGCCTATACACACATTGGAGTTCAGAATAATAAGAGGTGATCTTATCAAAACATATAAGATAATGAGGGGGCTTGACAAGGTGGATGCAGAGAGGATATTTCCATTCATAGTGGAAACTAAAACTAGGGGACATAGTCTTAGAATAAGGAGCTGCCCATTTAAAACTGAGAAGAGGAGGAATTTCTTCTCTCAGCGGGTTGTGAATCTGTGGAATTCTCGGCCCCAGAGAGCTGTGGAGTCTGGGTCATTGAATATATTTAAAGCTGAGATAGACAGATTTTTGAGCAATAAGCGGGTAAAGGATTATGGGGAGCGGGCAGGGAAGTAGAGCTGAGTCCATGATCAGATCAGCCATGATCAAAATAATCAATCAAGTTGGTTAAACACGTTTTGCCTTTAACAAATCCATGCTGGCTTTCCTTAATTAATCCACCCCTATTCAAGTAACTATTAATTTTGTCCCTGATTACTGGTTCTAAAAGTTTTCCTATTACCGAGGTTAAACTGATATAAACTGGCCAGTAGTTGCAAGGTTTATCTTTACTCCCTTTTGTTGAACAATTGCGTAACATTTGCAATTCTCTAGTCCTCTAGCACCACCCCCGTATCTATGGAGAATTGGAATATTATGGCCAGGACCTCTGTGATTTCCGCCTTCAATTCGCTCAGTACGCTAGGATGCATCCCATCCGCTCCTGGTGATTTATCTACTTCAATGTTTGAACTTTCCCCTGCATTTGCTCAAAATAAACTAGTTGTACAGGAGGTTTTGTTTGATGGATTCCATGGTTATTATACGGATGGGGGTGTCGATTCCTTACATCAGGGAGTCCACCTTTAAGGAGAGAAGTCTTCTTTCTACCCCAACACTTTACTACCATTTACTCTATGATAGTCTTCATAACTCGATGTAACTATCATTCACGGCATGGACTTGTTGCGGCAATGCTTGAATTAGGGTGCCAGGACCTCACAGTGACGGGGAGCCTAACGTCTTGGACACACATATAAAGACTGTTGAGGAGTAAACAACATGAGGGATGTGTCTGCAGATCCGCGAAGCAAGGTTAACAGTGCATGCAGGCCCTTGCAGTGGGCGAGGCTGCAAATGGGAACCTTGACTGTGGCCTCACCCACTTACAGCATGGATTCAGAAACACTACATTGAGCAGAGAGTGCACATTGAGGTCAGAGCATGGCATGTTGAAGTTTGAAATTAAAGATATTCACCCTCACTCTGCACGTCAGATCATTCCACTTTGTCTGACATTGCATTGTTGTCCTTCACACCGTGTCACTCGCAGACACTTGCTCTGCTATCTCCCTTCATAGCACAGTACATTTGGGGTTGGGGTCTCCTCCAGCCTCTGTCCTAAGAACCTGCTGACGCCTCTCCAGGGCATCAAGGAGTGTATTGACTGGGACGTCCGTGAACCAATGGGCACACTGACAAACTGCTGCTGCTAGGTTTGCCATCCTTACCGTCTGAGTGAGTGCGTCAGAAGCAAATATAGCCACGAGGCGTTGAGGCACCGAATCAACGCCTCAATTCAATTCAGGTGACACGACTATGTCTGTGGCACAGCTCCAAATGCTGCCTAACCTCCCTGATGTTGAACCCACGTTTAACAGCCCACTTAGCGCAGTGTAGCACCTCCAGGTAAGTGTGCAATGCCCTGATTTTACGCTGCTATCAATTCTTTCGGCACCAACACTGAATTTCGTATTTGGGGAGCGCGCCTGAAGCGAGGCATTAAAGTTTTCTCTCACATGGTGACAACGCCTCAAAAATGGCTGTACCAAATTTTGACTTCTACCAGTTTATCCACCAGGCTCAGAACCACCTGCCTCATCATGGATCCCCTGAACCCAACTGGCTGGAGTTTTATTGAGTAATGTGAACATCACGTGACTGGCTAAGCCACTCACAACTCAACAGCTGTGCAAACATTGTAGCATACTCACAGGTGCATACATTGTAGCAACATTTCCCTCAGAGTGTGTAGCATGGAGAGATACATGATTGTCTCACTATTCACTCTACTTGAGATCGGCACAGGATGATAGGACTTGGGATTGATTGAATTGAGGAACAATGTTCTAACCCTTTAAATGATAAAACAAGAATGAAACGCTACCCTCAGGAGGGTACATTAAAGTTTAAGTAAAGCATTAGCTTATAAACTAGTTTCAATGTGACTAATGAAAAATACAATCTTGCTATTGATTTTATGGGTTCTCAGTCATTACTAATGGTGTATGAATAAGGTGTAAGATTTTAAAACCATGGACAACAGTATTGCAGTAACAACTGGATAAAGAAGTCATTTTTATAAATGTCACATTGATGATGCCTGTGCTGGTGAATCGATCCAACAACAACAGCAACTTGTATTTATATAGCGCCTTTAACATAATGAAACTTCCCAAGGCGCTTCACAAGAGTATTATGAGATAAAATTTCGACACCAAGTCGCATAAGTAGAAATTAGCGCAGATGAGAAGTATGTTTTAAGGAGCATCTTGAAGAAGGAAAGAGAGGTAGAGATGCGGAGAGGTTTAGGCAGAGAATCCCAGAGCTTAAGGCCTAGGCAGTTGAAGGCACGGCCACCAATGGTGGAGCAACTAAAATCGAGGATGCTCAAGAGGCCAGAATTAGAGGAGCGCAGACATGCCGGGGGTTGTGGGGCTGGAGGAGATTACAGAGATAGGGAGGGGCGAGGCCATGGAGGGATTTGAAAATAAGATTGAGAATTTTAGCAGGTACATCAGATACATCCAGGACAGGATTTTGGATACAGCATTATATACTGCTGCTTACTTACCATTAACATCAAGTGCGGCTTTGACATCAGTGTCCTCCCTGGAGACTTCCATCTGTTGGATGGAAAGCATTGCCAACACACAAACCATGATAATAATAGAAATAAATGTTGTTTCCTTTTATTGCTTTGCTGTTTCCTTTACACATCAGAGGATGGTAAAGGGAATTGAGGGAATAAATAGCAGAGGTCCTCGGAGTTATATTTGAGGGTTCTCTTAAAAGTAGATGCATGCCAGAGGACTGGAGTGTCGAATGTAATACCCCTTTTCAAAAAGGAAGATAGAGCTAAGCCAGATAATTTTAACATCTGTTTTGGGGAAATTTTTAGAATCTTTAAGTCAGAATTAAATCACTAAATATCTAGATGAAGATACAATAATTAGAAGTAGGTGGTTGGGCCCTTATATTAGGCAAATGAGGCCCAAGGATCCCGACTCTCATTTTACATTGTCACACTCCGATCAGTCCCATGGGTGATGGAACCAAGGAAAGTTTGGAATTATTTTTGTGGAGCTGAGGACCCATTGGCATAGATTTAAAGTAAATAGGGGGAGGTTTAAAGGAGATATGAGGGGAGATTTCTTCACCCAGAGGGTGATGGGAGTCTGGAACTCACTGCCTGAAAGGGTGGTAGAGGCAGAAACCCTCAGCACATTAAAAACATACTTGGATGCACACTTGAAGTGCTGTAACCTGCAGGGTTACGGACCAAGAGATGGAAAATGGGATTAGGCTGGATAGCTCTTGGTTGGCCGGCGCGGACACGATGGGCCGAAATGGCCTCCTTCTGTGCTGTAAATTTCCATGATTCCATGATTGTATGACCAGGAGTGCTCCTCCAGGCCGCTACAGAAATAGTCTGGGGCCGCTGCTGAACCGGGACCTCACGCTTTGTGTACGAGACCGCCTCCCCCACTCCCCGTACTCACATTGCTGGAGGCCGGGACGGCTCGATATCGGGTTGGATTTGATCAGAGAAGCTACATTGGGATGCCTGTTTGGCCCTCTGCAGCTCAACGACCCAATATTAATGAGGCGAGTGTCTCCAAATCATGGCCGCCTTTCTGCCCTAGGTGTGGGAAACAGGCCGACACACACCACTAGTCGGACGCCCAAATTAGAAGTGACCTCTCGGAGTTAAGGGCAGTTTGCCAGTTGGATTTGGGTCGTGCTGTTCCACAGTGTTCTGTTCTGGAAGTGTTCATTATTCTGTACTAGTATGGTTACAAATATTGATGAGATAATCAGTGAAGTTATTAGAGTGAAGTGGAAGACCCGAGCACTCTTCCCCATTTGTCTCCCAGTCTGCTGCTGAGAATCCAGATTGAACTGTCTTTCTAAAGGCTATACAGAAGTTTCCAGCTCGTTCATCTACTGATACCTGTTTTACATAAGAAATAGGAGCATGAGTAGGCCATTTGGCCCCTCGAATCTGCTCTGCCATTCAATAAAATCATGACCTCAACTCCACCTTCCTGCCTGTTCCCCATAAATCTTGACTTCCCTGTAGTTCAAGAATCTGGCTATCTCCACCTTAAATATATTCAATGACTCAGCCAGCACAGCTCTCTGGGGTAGAGAATTCCAAAGTTTCATGACCCTCTGAGAAAAGAAAGTCCTCCTCATCGCCATCTTAAATGTGCGACCCTTTATTCTGAAACTATGTCCCGTCTAGTTCGAGATTTCCCTGTGAGGGTAAACATCCTCTCTGCATCTACCCTGTCCAGCCTCCTCAGAATCTTATGGGCCCAAAATTGATGAAGGCCTCTGCCCGCCCAAGTGCCACCCAAAGGACCACCGATGGCCACCGTGGTCCCTGGCGGTTCTTTGTGTGGGATATTCATGAAGAAGGTCCCTCAAAGGTCAGCGGACGTCAAATGAGCGACTTACAATGCCAATCTGGATGACAGCCAACAGAAGCTCCCAATCTCGGCGGCAAAAGCGCCTGCCACCCAAGTGCCGCAGAGGATGGAGACAGTTCCACGGAGGGTCGAAGAGCTGGAAAGAAAAAGCACCAACAAAAAAAAAATCTGAAGACCTTCAGGGGACCCCATCCGGGTAAAGAAATAAATTATAACAAGTTCACTCACCTTTTTTTCAGCATCTTCCTACTCACCGTCAGGGACGGACCAGCCTCCAGCCAGTGGTTCACCCCTGTTCTACCGCCAAGTCCCACCGAGTCCCGCCCACATGAATATCGCATCTCGGCGGGCAGGAGCTAGGTTGTGCGACTCATCCGTCCGCTGACGTCAACAGGTGCTTCCCGGTGGCTCTCCCCTCCCGCCCGCTCCAGGCCACATCGAAAGTGGCACTGAGCGGTTCGACCAGAGGAATGTTGGCACCAGTTGGTGGCAGTGGGTGGTAAGGTCATCAATTTTGGTCCCTATATGTTTCAATAAGATCACCACTCATTCTTCTAAACTCCAATGAGTAAAGGCCCAACCTGCTCAACCTTTCCTCATAAGACAACCCCTTCATCCCAGGAATAAACCTAGTTAACCTTCTCTGAATTGCCTCCAATGGAAGTGTATCCCTCCTTAAATAAGGAGACCAAAACTGTTCACAGTACTTTAGGTGTGGTCTCACCAATGACCTGTACAGTTGTAGCAGGACTTCCCTACTTTCATACTCCATCCCCCTTGCAATAAAAGCCAACATTCCATTTGCCTTCCTAATTAATTGCTGTACTTGCATGCTAACTTCTTGTGTTTCATGTACAAGGAACCTCAGGTCCCTCTGTACCATTACACCATTGCGCCAATGGATATGTAATTGAGCAGACCCAGGACACCTTCGTGCAACCTCCCCTGCAGGACACCAGCAGGGGCAACATTATCATCATTCACCGAGGTCATTTTAGGCCATAATCTTTTTATTTAACCTGTACTTCTACGTTTGTGACAGCCTTGTGGGTGGTGAATTCACTTTTACACGCGTAAGTAATTTTCAATCTATTTGAGCATGAGTTGAAGAAATGTTAATTCTGCAGGTTATAATCTCAATACTACAATCAGCTCAGTGATTGTGGTTAAGCTGAAATATACCATTTTATTAAATGGATTTCACCGACAGAGGTTGCTGACAACTAAATCACAATAACCACTAAATACACTTCTGTATCTGCCAAATGCATTGTCACCATATTGAGAAATTTCCATCTCCCGTAGGTACATGAATGTGATTGTTGCTATTCCTAGTACTGGGATAAAACACTGCCAAAGACACAGCTGGCTTCACACCACTTAAATCACAGCAACGATAGTTAAAGTATAGCAGCAAATCAGTCAACATTTGTGCTCATGGCCCTGTAATTAACAGGGCGAGGGGGGGCGGGTGGTGGGGATTGCGGAGGGAAGGGAGCTCCGTCGTGGGTGGTGCACTCAGAGAGGGCGGAGACATGGAGGCCCTGTCACGCTTAACAGCAGGGTCTCATTTAAATAAAACTTACCAGACTCACGCCGTACACCCAACCAGATTCACCGACTGGCTGGAGGGTGGGGGTGGCAATTTGGCCGCAGGAGTCTGCAAACAGGATTTTAACCCCTTGTCCATCCCGTGTTTGCCTGCCTGAGGATTTAAAATCAAGTCCAATGTTTCAGATGTAACCCTTGATCACACTTGAGAAAAATTGATGAAAGGCAGTTAAGAAGGCACAGAGTAAAGTGAAGGGGTAAGAAAACACACACATGCACACGCACACAATTGCACACATATACACATGCATGCACACACACACACACACACACACACACACACACACACCTACACACATGCACACACACACATCTACACACATGCACTCACACACACCTACACATACACTCACACACACACACATACACACACACCCCGACACACCCACTCACACACTCATACTCACACACACAGACATACACACACACACACACACCTACACACACACTCACACACACACACACACACATACACACAGACCCCGACACACCCACTCACACACTCATACTCACACACACAGACATACACACACACACACACACACACCTACACACACACTCACACACTCATACTCACACACACACAGACATACACACACACACTCACACACACACATATACATGCACACAGAATCACACACAGACACACACCTACACTCACACACCGACATACACACATGCACAGACAAACACACAGACACACAGAGACATGCACACATACACACAGACACACACCAACACAGGCACACACACAGACACATACTCATACACACAGACGCACACACACACAGACAAACACACACACACTCGTACACACAGACACACACACACACACACACAGACACATAAACACACGCGAACACACACACATGCACAGACAAACACATACGCACAGACACACACAACATAGGCACACACACAGACGCACACTCATATATACAGACACACAAACACACATAGAGACACACACACAGCCACACATACACACCGTAAACAGTGGGAAATTGGACCGGAGAAAAAAGGTTACGAAATCGGCAGGAGCGGCACATCAGTAAACAGCTAGCCCAACTGACCTGGGAGGATAAGAAGTAAAAAAGAATCAAAGTGTGACATCACTGGAAAGCAGGGAAGTGATTGGTTGGTCAGTTTTTCTATCATTACTTGGGCATTGGTTTAAATTAAGAGCTGGTATTAAAAATCTAAACATTCAAAACTTGAAAACTTAATTAATTACATGAATTAGAGATGGCAGGGCAGGTGATGTGTTACTGCTGCAACATGTGGGAGCTGGTGACCCCATTGAGGTCCACGGTGACCACATCAGCAGCAAGTGTCTGCAGCCTGTGGAACTTTGGCTCCGCGTTGATGAGCTGGAATCCGAGCTGCAGACACTGCGACACTTCAGGGAGGATGAGAGTTACCTGGATGCTGTGTTCCAGGAAGCAGTCACACCAATTAGATTAATTAATTCAAATTTGGTCTGTGGTCAGGGACAGGAGGGTGGAACTACGAGTGAAACAGGTAGAGGGGCCCAGGAGATAGTCATGGAGGAGCCTCAGCCCTTGCTCTTGTCCAACAGGTATGAGATTCTTGCACCTGTGTGGATGAGAGCAGGGACTGCAGGGAGGATGAGCAAACTGACCACAGCACCATGGTACAGGAGGCCATTCAAGTGGGGGAAGTAAAAAGAAATGTTGCAGTGGTAGGGGACAGTATAGTCAGGGGGATAGATACTGTTCTCTGCAGCTGAGGGCGAGTCCTGAAGGCTGTGTTGCCTGCCCGTGCCAGGGTTAAGGACATCTCCTATGGACTGGAGAGGAACTTAGAGAGAGAGGGGAAAGATCCAATTGTCATGGTCCACGTAGTACGAATGACGTAGGTAGAACTAAGAAAGAGGTTCTGCTGAGGGATTATGAGCAGCTAGGGGCTAAATTAAAAAACACAACCACAAATGTAATCAACTCTGGATTACTACCTGAGCCACGAGCAAATTTGCATAGGGTAAATAACACCAGAGTGTTAAATATGTGGCTCAATGACTGGTGTGGGAGAAATGAGTTTTGATTCATGGGGCACGAGCACCAGTACTGGGGTAAGAGGGAGCTGTTCCTTTGGGACTGGCTTCACTTGAACCATGCTGGGGCTGCTAGTATCCTGGCGAATCAAATAACTGGGCTGCAGAGAGAGCTTTAAACTAAATAGTGGGGCGAGTGCAGGTGAGTGGAAATTTAAAAGACAAAGAGTAAGGAGAAGGCAATAGAGCAGGGTAGCGATGGGGGAAATGATAACCAGAGTGTGACAGGAAGGGACAGAATGTATAAAAATAAGAATGTATCAGAAAGTGGGGTCAAAACAGGGAAAAATGGTAAAAGACAAAATTAAAAACTCTTTATCTAAATGAACAAAGCATTCGTAACAAGATAGATGAGTTGATGGCACAAATAGATATAAATGGATATGATTTGATAGCCATTACAGAGACGTAGTTGCAAGGTGATCAAGGCTGGGAACTGAATATTCAGTGGTTGAAAATTCAGATCGACAGAAAGGAAAAGGAGGTGTGGTAGCTTTGTTAATAAAGGATGACATCACTGCAGTACTGAGAAATTATATTGGCTCAGAAGTGGGAGGGCGAAAATGAGCTCGCAGATTCTCCGACGCGGCAAATGCCTCCCTCCTGCAGGAGGTGGAGTCATGCTGGGATCAATTGACCTGGGGTAGGTGTGGGAAGCCCACCCCAAAAATTTACCAGAAGATACGGGCCAACATAGATGAGGTGGTCTCATCGGCGACAAATGAGATGCGTGAGGGTAACGAGTGCTGCAAGTGCTGGAACGAACTTGTCGGTTCCGCCAGATTAAGTATTACATTTATTTACATTTACTTATATATTTATATAATTTGAGTTGTAAGTGTAATGAGTGATTAAAATCAGATATGATGTCTTGCACTAAAACCGGGAATGTTTTACTCAAAGCCTGCGTTTACGGTGTACGTCTTTAGGTAAATAATGATAATTATCATAATAATCATAATTACTTCTGTTGGTTATGTGTTGTATCAGTCTCTGTGACAGTACCTAGCAATGATCTCATGCAATGATCTCACGCCATGTCATGCTGGTGTTATCTTTTTCAGAAGAAGCTTTTGAAAAATAGGGCCAAGTAACGGCACTTGGGTGGGGGGGTTACCAGTCATAAGCAAGCTGACAGACATCGAGGAGCAGGTGCTGGCACGAGTGGGGAGCTATCCCCGGTCGGCCACGCAAGCAGCAGCAGAACCTGTTGTGATGCCACATGAGTAAGGTATACACCATTGCGTGATGTAAAGTCAATAGATGCCACATCCACTCATATCCGAACAATAATATATGATAGATGATTGATTAAAGTGTTATATAAATAATGATGGCCTCATGAAAATCATTGGAATGCAGAATTTGGTCATGGTCATGAAATGTGATGTCTGTGATGATTTTGATAGCGGTGGTGCTTTTGTTGTGCATATGCTGTGTGAAGCGTTTGAATCACCTTGGGACCTTAGCAACCCCTTCTCCTGTAATAACCTCATTTATGTTTTATAGCTCAACCAGCAGTGCGGCACCATGCAACACCACTGAGCCAAGAAGCTGCGGGTCTGGCATCGGACTCGCCGGCGGTCATCAATCTGGTGCTGCGAGGAGCCCTGAATCTCGCCCGAGGAGCTGCAGGGTGCCTTCTCCACTGATAACAGTGCCAACTTTTAGAAGGCTGCATCGACAAGCTCTATAACCGATGACATCTAGTGCTTCTGCGGCCACTGTGGAGGTATTGGACCCAAGCACCTTGTCGCAGGACACCCCAAGTTTCTCCATGATAGTGCGGACCCCACGGAGGTTGGTTCGAAGCAGCAGGACTGCTCCACAAGCAGCAGATCTGAGTGGGGACATGGTGGACTTGTCCAGGAGGAGTTTTGAGATAGGTCAGCAAATCCTACAGATAATGGGTGGCATATCCCAACAGCTGGCCAGCATGTCCGCCACCATGACCGAGTACATTCCGCTGGAGGTGATAGCCAGCAACACTGTTGCCAGAGGGCTACCAGTGGTCCCGGAGCGTGGCACTGCACCCCAAGGTGCCGCACGCACATTGTCAACAACACATGCGAGCCAGGAGAAAGATCTTGCTTCTGGCTCGGAAGACATTCCCTCCTCGAGACCATCCTCTCCAGTATCCAGCCAAGCAGCGGTTCTGCCATCATCCCTCCAATGAAGCAGTGCTTGAGGAGGAGTTTGGCAAGGCGACTTGGAGTCGGGAGGGGAAGGGGAAGGGGTAGAGGTGGGGAGGAGAAATGGGGGCGGGGAAACAAAATTGAGGTGCATGGCCGCAGGAGTTGTATTGGTCACAGTTGTTGTTGCTTATTTTGTTGGGAGGTTTGGAGGAAGGGGTGAGGGGGTTACCATGTTTTTTTTGCATTTGTGTACTATGTTTATGAAGTTTTGTTGGAAATGGGAAAAATTTAATGAATTATATAAATTTTATAAATTTGTTGCGGGGTGGGGTGGGATGGGGTGTTTTTTACAGTTAGAATTATGATTTTATACAAATGTTCTCATTAAATATTTTTTATTTCACATAACCTTGTTGCACATTGTCTCAGAAAGCTGCACCGTTACACTCTGGTGATTCCTTAACATGAATCAACTTAAACTTTAACTGTCACCAAGGTAATGCACACCATTCATGTATGAGCTGCAGACACAGCAGTCTTGCAGCTTTGTAAATACTACAATCATTATTTCAAGCAAAGCGCTCATTTATGAGCTGCTGATGTAAGAGTCTTGCAGCTATGTAGCCACCATGGGCCCTTTCCTGTGGTCTAGAGGGGGACAGGAGCATGGTTTCATTGTCAGCCTGAGGTCATCATCCACCTCCTCATCCTCTTCTTCCTCTCTCTCCTGAAGTGGACCGGCAGTCCCTTCTGGCAATTCTTGTGCCCTCCTGATAGCCAGGTTGTGCAACATTGAGCACACCACCACAAATTGAACCACCTGCTCAGGGTGGCATTGCAACTCACCTCCTGAGTGGTCCAGGCATCTAAAGCACTGCTTAAGCACTCCAATGGCTTTCTCCACAATATTGCGTGTGGCTCTGTGGCTCTCATTGTATCACTTCTCGGCTTCTGTCTGGGTATTATGCAGCGGGGTCATCAGCCAGGTCGCGAAGCCATATCCTTTGGCACCAAGCATCCAGCATTGACCTTGTGGCTGACTGGTAAACAAGTCAGATACAGCGCTCTCACATGGGATGTGAGCATCATGGATGCTGCCCGTAAATTTTGCATTCACTGCCATTATAATTTGCTGTTGATCGACAACAAGTTGCACATTTAGGGAGAGGAATCCCATTCGGTTCCGAAAAACTTCTGCATCCTGAAAAGGTGCCCGCATGGCGATGTGCATACAGTCGCCCCTGCACCTTGTGGAAGTTTGCAATCCTGGAGAATCCGAGACCCCTCTCAGTCTGTACCTCCCTGGTCATAGGGAAGCTGATAAAGTCCATCCTGAGTGCTGAAAGGGCTTCAGTCATCTGTCGAATGCAACAATGTGTGGCATGCTGCGATAAAGCGCAAATGTCGCCAGCTGAGGCCTGAAAGGAATCCGATGCATGCCACATTGGTCCTGCTGGTGCTGGCAAGCTGCAGATCTCCCCTGATGAGCTGGCATATCTCAATGATGACCTCTTTCAGGAAGCGCAGTCTCCTAAGGCACGTGTTATCAGACAAGTTCAGGTAAAATCGCTTCTCCCTGTAAGTGCATGGGGTATAAATTCTCATGCTCCTCAGCAGTCTGGCACGTCTTAGATTGGGCACATAATGCTGTTGAATATATCTTCTGCCATCTCTAGTCTGCAGCATGTACTTAGTCATCAAGACAGGCTGAGAAATTACAGGCCCCATTACAATAACAATCAGTTTTTTACCTTTTGTTCACAAACAATAAATTCACCTGCTGAGACACCTAAAATAAATTCAAAATATGATAAGATGTTTGTTCAGATGTTCTAATCACATTAAAAGAACTCCACAGTACATCAAAACTCCCCAAAACCTGAAGCAGCCTTTTATATGAGCTGACCTCCGATTTAAAAATGGCGTCCATACCGCTGGGTTTAGTTCAGGTGAGAGCAACTTTTTCTCAGTGTTTTTTTCAGCGAGTGATAATTTCGGCGATATGTGGGCGATGTGCCGAAAGTAACGCTTGGTGATATTATGGCCGTTAGTTTCGCCCATTCTGATCATTGCAGCAGAAAATAGTGGGCGGGCGGAATTATTAATTCTTGGCATTAACTACATGCCGAAAGAAACGCCAAGCGATAAGTGAGTGATAAATAGGCGTTAGTTTCAATTTTGTGGCTAAATGACCGATATCTGGGTGGTATACCTCATCTCGGCATTAAAATGGACATTAAGTGGACAATATCGATGCAAAAAAAGGGTAAAGTGTAGCCCAATGCACCTATTTTAAAAAGGAGGCAGACAAAAAGTAGGAAACTATAGACCAGTTAGTCTAACATCTGTTGTTGGGAAAATGCTGGAGTCCAATGTTAAAGAAGCAATAGCAGGACATTTGGAAAAGCATAATACAGTCAAGCAGAGTCAGCATGGTTTTATGAAAGGGAAATCATGTTTGACAAATTTTGTGGAGTTCTTTGAGGATGTAACGTGTAGTGTGGATAAGGGGGAACCAGTGGATGTGGGGTATTTGGATTTCCAGAAGGCATTCGATAAGGTGCCACATAAAAGGCTACTGCACAAGATAAAAGCTCATGGGGTTGGGGGTAATATATTAGCATGGATAGCGGATTAGCTAATAAACAGAAAACAGAGATTTGGGATTAATTGATCAGTTTCCGGTTGGCAAACGGTCACTAGTCGCGTTCCACAGGGATCAGTGCTGCAGCGTCCACTATTTACAATCTATATTAATGATTTGGATCAAGGGACCGAGTGTAATGCAGACAAGTGTTCTGATGATACAAAGGTAGGTGGGAAAGCAAGTTGTGAGGAGGACACAAAGGGATATAGACAGGCTAAGTGGGCGAACGTTTGACAGATGGAGTATAATGTGGGAAAATATGAGATTATACACTTTGGCAGAAAAAATAAAAAAGCAAATTATTATTTAAATGGAGAAAAATTATAAAATGCTGCTGTACAGAGGGATGTGGGACTACTTGTGCATGAAATACAAAAAGTTAGTATGCAGGTACAGCAGCTAATCAGGAAGCAAATGGAATGTTGGCCTTTATTGCAAAGGCGATGGAGTATAAAAGCAGGGAAGTCCTGCTACAACTGTATAGGGTATTGGTGAGGCCACACCTAGAGTACTGTGTACAGCTTTGGTCTCCTTATTTAAGGAAGGATATTAATGGATTGGAGGCAGTCCAGAGAAGGTTCACTAGGTTAATTCCTGAGATGAAGTGGTTGACTTATGAAGAAAAGTTGCGGCAGGTTGGGCCTATACTCGTTGAAGTTTAGATTAATGAGAGGTGATCTTATTGAATCGTATAAGATACTGAGGGGGCTCGACAAGGTAGATGCAGAGAGGATGTTACCCCTCGTGGGCAAAGGGGCAAAGTTTCAGAATAAGCTGTCGCCCATTTAGAACTGAGTTGAGGAGGATTCTTTTCTCTCAGTGGGTCGTAAATTTGTAGAATTCTCTACCCAGAGAGCTGTGGAGGCTGGGTCTTTGAATATATTTAAGGTGGAGACAGAATTTTGAGCGATAAGAAAGTGAAGTTGTTATATATGCAACATCTTGTAACCAGCATTCTACCGCCACCAGGGGGCGCATGTGTTGGAATCCCAAGGGATCCCAGCATCCCTTGGGAGCACTGCATATAAGCAGGTCTCCCATGCTATGCCAGCACTCTGGAGTCAGAATAAAGAGACTAAGATCACACTTACTCACATCTACAGTACTCAGTCACATTGCTTTATTTGAGACTTATCAACTGACGATGAGTAATAGATAACGAACCATCATGTGAAAATGCAGAGAACTGTTGGTATCCTGGAGAAATTCTCAGAAGGTGATGATTGGGAAGCCTTCATGGAGCGACTCGACCAATACTTCGTGGCCAATGAGCTGGAAATGAATGAGAACGCTGCCAAACGAAGGGCGATCCTTCTCACCGTCCGCGGGGCAACAACCTATGGCCTCATGAAGAATCTTCTTGCTCCAGTGAAACCAACAACCAAATCATATAAAGAACAATGTACGCTGGTCGGGGAGCACTTAAATCCGAAGGAGAGCGTTCTGATGGCAAGGTATCGATTTTGTACATGTCAACGATCTGAAGGTCAGGAAGTGGTGAGCTAAGTCGCCGAAATAAGGCGCCTTGCAGAACATTGCGAATTCGATGGATTCCTGGAGCAAATACGAAGAGACCTTTTGGGCTTGGCATTGACCATGAAGTTATCCTTCGCAAACTATTGACTGTTGAAACACCGAACCTGAGCAAAGCCAAAACGATAGCCCAGGCATTTATGTCCACCAGCGAAAACATCAAACAAATTTTGCAGCATAAAGATGCATCGGCAAGTATTGTACACAAAATAAAATTGTTTTCAGGCAGGAATGCAAATGGCAGAATGTACATGCCTGCAGCTGCATGACCTCAGATGACTCAGATTCCGTCATCAAGTGTGAATGCGAAGCAATTAACACCTTGTTGGCGCTGCAGAGGTGATCATCGAGCCCATCAATGCCGCTTCAAAAACTATGCGTGCAAAGGCTGTAGAATAATGGGACACCTCCAGCGAATGTGCAGATGAGCTGCAAACTCTGTAAACCACCATGTTGCAGAGGAAGGTCGATCCATGGCAGATCAAACTGAACTAGAGACTCGAACTGAGGAGGCAGAAGTGTATCGGGTACACACCTTCACCACGAAATGTCCACCGATCATGTTAAAAGTTGAACTGAACGGAATTCCAGTATCCATGGAATTGGACATTGGTGCAAGTCAGTCTATCATGGGCAAAAAGACCTTCGAGAGGCTGTGGGGCAACAAGGCACAAATGCCCAAGCTGAGCCCCATTCATACCAAGCTGAGAACTGACATTAAAGAGCCGATCCCTGTCATTGGCAGTTCAGCAGTAAAAGTCTCCTATGGTGGAGCAGTGCATGAACTTCCACTATGGATTGTACCAGGAGATGGCCCCACACTGTTTGGCAGAAGCTGGCTGGGAAAAATCTGCTAGAACTGGGACGACATCCGAGCACTTTCGTCTGTTGACGATGCCTCATGTGCCCAGAGTTTGAGCAAGTTCCCGTTGTTGTTTGAACCACGCATCAGAAATTTCTCTGTGACGACGGTGCAGATCCACTTGGTTCCCGGTACATGGCCCATCCATCACAAGGCTCATAGAAACATAGAAACATAGAAAATAGGTGCAGGAGTAGGCCATTCGGCCCTTCGAGCCTGCACCGCCATTCAATAAGATCATGGCTGATCATTCCCTCAGTACCCCTTTCCTGCTTTCTCTCCATACCTCTTGATCCCCTTAGCCGTAAGGGCCATATCTAACTGCCTCTTGAATATATCCAATGAACTGGCATCAACAACTCTCTGCAGCAGGGAATTTCACAGGTTAACAACTCTCTGAGTGAAGAAGTTTCTCCTCATCTCAGTCTTAAATGGCCTACACCTTATCCTAAAAATGTGTCTCCTGGTTCTGGACTTCCCCAACATCGGGAACATTCTAACCGCATCTAACCTGTCCCGTCCCATCAGAATCTTATATGTTTCTATGAGATCCCCTCTCATCCTTCTAAACTCCAATGTATACAGGCACATTTGATCCAATCTCTCCTCAATGTCAGTCCAGCCATCCTGGGAATCAGTCTGGTGAACCTTCGCTGCACTCCCTCAATGGCAAGAACGTCATTCCTCAGATTAGGAGACCAAAACTGTACACAATATTCCAGGTGAGTTCTCACCAAGGCCCTATACAACTGCAGTAAGACCTCCCTGCTCCTATACTCAAATTCCCTAGCTATGAAGGCCAACATACCATTTGCCTTCTTCACCGTCTGCTGTACCTGTATGCCAACTTTCAATGACTGATGAACCATGACACCCAGATCTGGTTGCACCTTGCCTTTTCCTAATCTGCCACCATCCAGATAATATTCTGTCTTCGCGTTTTTGCCCCCAAAGTGGATAACCTCACATTTATCTACATTATACTGCATCTGCCCACTCAGCTAACCTGTCCAAGTCACCCTGCAGCCTCTTAGCGTCTTCCTCACAGCTCACACCGCCACCCAATTTAGTATCATCTGCAAACTTGGAGATGTTACACTCAATTCCTTCATCTAAATCATTAACGTATATTGTAAAGAGCTGGGGTCCCAGCACTGAGCCCTGCAGCACTCCACTAGTCACTGCCTGCCATTCTGAAAAGGACCCATTTATCCCGACTCTCTGCTTCTTGTCTGCCAACCAGTTCTCTATCCACGTCAGTATATTACCTCCAATACCGATGCATACCGATCTCTTGTGTGGGACCTTGTCAAAAGCCTTCTGAAAGTCCAAATACAACACATCCACTGTTTCTCCCTTGTCTATTCTACTAGTTACATCCTCAAAAAATTCCAGAAGATTTGTCAAGCATGATTTCCCTTTCATAAATCCATGCTGACTTGGATCGATCCTATCACTGCGTTCCAAATGCACTGCTATTTCATGCTTAATAATTGATTCCAACATTTTCCACTACTGATGTCAGGCTAACCGGTCAATAATTACCCGCTTTCTCTCTCCCTCACTTTTTAAAAAGTAGTGCTACATTAGCTATCCTCCAATCCATAGGAACCGATCCAGAGTCTATAGACTGTTGGAAAATGATCACCAATGCATCCACTATTTCTAGAGCTACTTCCTTAAGTACTCTGGGATGCAGACTATCAGGCCCCGTGGATTTATCGGCCTTCAATCCCATCAATTTCCCTAACACAATTTCACACCTAATAAGGATATCCTTCAGTTCCTCCTTTTCACTGGACCCTCGGTCCCCTAGTACTTCCGGAAGGTTATTTGTGTCTTTCTTCGTGAAGACAGAACCAAAGTGTTTGTTCAATTGGTCTGCCATTTCTTTGTTCCCCATTATGAATTCACCCGAATCCGACTGCAAGGAACCTACGTTTGTCTTCACTAATCCTTTTCTCTTCACATATCTATAGAAGCTTTTGCAGTCAGTTTTTATGTTCCCGGCAAGCTTCTTCTCGTACTCTATTTTCCTCTCTTAATTAAACCATTTGTCCTCCTCTGCTGAATTGTAAATTTCTCCCAGTCCTCAGGTTTGCTACTTTTTATGGCAAATTCATATGCCTCTTTCTTTGATTTAACACTATCCTTAATTTCTCTTTTTAGCCAAGGTTTAGCCACCTTCCCCGTTTTTTTTTTACTCCAGACACAGATGTACAATTGCTGAAGTTCATCCATGTTATCTTTAAATGTCTGCCATTGCCTATCCTCCGTCAACCCTTTAAGTATCATTTGCCAGTCTATTCTAACCAATTCACGCCTCAAATCATCAAAGTTACCTTTCCTTAAGTTCAGGACCTTAGTTTCTGAATTAACCGTGTCACTCTCCATCTTAATAAAGAATTCTAACATGTTATGGTCACTCTTCCCCAAGGGGCCTCGCACAACAAGATTGCTAATTAGTCCTTTCTCATTACACATCACCCAGTCTAGGATGGCCAGCTCCCTTGTTGGTTCCTCGATATATTGGTCTAGAAAACCATCCCTAATACACTCCAGGAAATCCTCCTCCACCGTATTGCTACCAGTTTGGTTAGCTCAGTCAATATGTATATTAAAGTTACCCATGATAACTGCTGTACCTTTATTGCACGCATCCCTAATTTCTTGTTTGGTGCCGTCCCCAACCTCGCTACAACTGTTTGGTGGTCTGCACACAGCTCCCACTAGCGTTTTCTGCCCGTTGGTATTCGGTAGCTCCACCAATCCCGATTCCACATCATCCAAGCAAATGTCCTCTCTTACTATTGCATTAGTTTCCTCTTTAACCAGCAATGCTACCCCACCTCCTTTTCCTTTCTGTCTATCATCCTAAATGTTGAATACCCCTGGATGTTGAGTTCCCAGCCTTGGTCACCCTAACGTGCGGTGCCATTCATGATGCGAGAGAAAGTGGAGATCGAGCTGGACAGGCTGCAATGAGAGGGCATTATCGCAGCAGTTGAGTTCAACGAGTGGGCCATTCCGATGTTCCGTTTCTCAAGGGCGATGGCACAGTCAGAATTTGTGGGGACTATAAAGTAACGATTAAACGTTTTTCGCTGCAGGACGACCCATTTGTGAAGCTGACAGGAGGGAAAACGTTCACCATGTTGGACCTGACCTTGGCCTACATTACGCAGGAGCTGGCGGAATCTTCGAAAGGCCTCACCTGCATCAACATGCACAAAGTTCTGTTCATCGACAAAAATATCCGTTTGGGATATTTTTCAAAGGAACATGGAGAGTCTGCTAAAGTCGTTTCCGTGCACTGTGGTTTTCCAGGACGACATATTGATCACAGGAATAGGTTCTAAGTTGGCTAGATCGTGTGGGACTCAGGTTGAAATGCTCGAAGTGTGTTTTCCTGCCACCAGAAGTTGAGTTCTTAGGGAGAAGAATCGTGGCAGATGGCATCAGACCCACCGACACCAAGACGGAGGCCATCAAGAACGCGCCGAGACCACAGAACGTGATGGAGCTGCGGTTGTTCCTGGAAATCCTCAATTATTTTGGTAATTTCCTACCCGGGTTAAGCACCTTGCTAGAACCTTTATATGTGTTGCTATGCAAGGGAGATGACTGGGTATGGGAGAAATCAGAAAAGCCTGCTTTTGAGAAAGCCAGTAATCTGTTATGTTCCACAAACTGCTTTTTCTGTATGACCCATGTAAACGTTTAGTGCTAGCTTGCGATGCATCTCCATATGGGGTCGGGTATGTGTTACAACAAGCAAACGAATCAGGAACATTGCAACTGGTCGCTTATGCGTCCAGGAGTTTGTCCAAAGCCGAAAGGGCCTACAGCATGATTGAAAATGAAGCTCTTGCATGCATTTACGGGGTGAAAAAAATGCATCAGTATCTGTTTGGGCTTAAGTTCGAGTTAGAAACTGACCATTAGCCGCTCATATCACTATTCTCAGAGAACAACGGTATTAATACCAATTCTACTGCTCGCATCCAAAGATGGGCACTCATGCTGTCTGCATATAACTATGTAATTTTCCACAGGCCAGACACAGAGAATTGCGCTGATGCTCTCAGTCGGCTACCATTGCCCACCACCGGGGTGGAAATGGCACAGCCTGGAGACTTACTCTTGATGATGGATGCATTTGAAAACGAAAAGTCACCCATTACAGCCCACCAGATCAGGACCTGGACCAGCCAGGATTCTTTACTGTCCCTTGTAAAAAACTGTGTCCTCCAGGGGAGTTGGTCCAGCATCCCAGCGGAGATGCATGAAGAGAGCAAGCCATTCCAGCGGCGCAAAGACAAAATATTCATACTGGCGGAATGTCTTTTGTGGGGTAATCGCGTGGTTTTGCCTAAGAAAGGCAGGGAAATGTTTATACATGACTACACAGTACCCACCCAGGCATCATAATGATGAAAGCTATGTGAGGTGGCCCGGCATCGACTCAGATTTGGAATCTTGCGTGCGTCAATGCAACACTTGCTCTCAACTGAGCAATGCACCCAGGGAGGCACCGCTAAGTTTGTGGTCATGGCCCTCCAAACCGTGGTCTAGGATCCACGTTGACGTCGCTGGCCCGCTTCTAGGCAAAATGTTTTTGGTTGTTGTGGATTGAGTGTGTAATAATGTCTGTAAGTATGTCCACTGCCACCATCGAAAGCCTACGAGCCATGTTTGCCACGCACGGTCTACCTGATGTCCTTGTCAGCGACAATGGGCCGTGCTTCACCAGCGCTGAATTCAAGGAATTCATGACCCGCAATGGGATCAAGCACGTCACATCTGCCCCATTCAAGCCCACATCTAATGGTCAGGCAGAACAGGCAGTCCAAATCATCAAGCAAAGCTTGAAATGTGTCGGAAGGCTCCCTGCAGAGCCACCTGTCCCGAGTCCTGCTCAACTACCACATGTAATGTCTGTAAGCTTGTAATATTTGTAGCTCCACATTGTGGATGTGGACGTATTGTATACTGCAACAACAGTGTTAATAATTGAACAGAAGCAGCAGTTCTGGAGGCTTCCGAGAGAGCTGCCTGCCATGTTAGAATGCTGTGTGTGCTTGTGCTCTGTGAATATATCACATTTGGCGGCGAGATGGGATTTTCCGGATGATTTAAAGCTGAAATTTTGTTGGTGAAGGATTCAGACAGCCGACAGAGAGACTTTGGGAGCTTCCCTGTCTTTGGAAAAATCTGCGGTAAAATACAGCACACTATGTGAACAGCTAGAAATTAAAATGACAGCATCCACCGGGTATAATGGGACATTTGGGTGAATAGAGACGCGACCAGGAAAAGTTTAAAGTGTATGTGTAACATAATGCAGCGAATGCAGTCCAGACTCAGGTGATTTTGGAACGTAAGACAGCGATTTTCTGATCGGAAGCTGGACCGGAACTGTATGAAACTCAGGTAAATCTGCTTGTGCCTGACAAACCAAAGGACATAATGTGTAAAGAGATTTTAATGAAGCTGGAGCAGCACTATAACCCCAAACCGTTAGAAATTGCTGAAAGCTATCGTTTCGGTATACAAAATGAAAAGGCTGATAAAGTATCATTGATTACATTGTAGCATTAAAAAAGCTATCCATTCACTGTAATTTTGGAAACTTTCAAAACCGAGCATTGCAGGATCTTTTTGTTTGTGGGGTGAAAAATGATGCGATCAGAAGAAAGTTATTGACGATGGATGATTTGACTTTTGAGATTGCTTGTCAGACAGCAAGGTCGATGGGCATGGCTGATCAGTCGTCCCAAGAATTAAATAATACTTACGGTTGTCAGTCAACCGAGGTGAATCGCCTGCAGGTTCAAAGTAAAAGGCGGTGGGGGCCCAAAGTCTCAGAAACTGGAAATTCTAAAAGAGCATCGAAGTTATGCTATCGGTGCCTGGGGCAACACATTGCTCAAAATTGTCCATATGTGAAGGCAGATTGTTTCTTCTGCAGAAAGGCAGGGCACCTTGTGAATTCATGCTGACTGAAGGGTAAACCAGCTTTCAAAGCTATGAGTAGAACTCCCCAGAGACTACATAGCATGGAAGAACAACAACAGGACGAGGAGATGTTAGAGTTACACGTCATCAGGAACACGAGGTTAACGGACAGTGATTCGGAAAGTATCAAAATCCACATAGATGTTGCGGGATTCAAGACACCAATGGAAATCGACACGGGTGCAACCATGAGTGTAGGAGCTGAGTCGCTATACCTTGATAAATTGCGTGATTTCCCATTGGACAAATCCAAGATTGAGCTGCGAGGCTACCCAGGAGAAAATTCCTGTGGTAGGTCGTATCACCGTAACGGTGAAATACAAGGTTCAATTTAAGAATTTGCCTCTAATAGTAGTGAAAGGAGACAAGCCTGCCTTACGAGGAAGAAATTGGTTGAGATCACTGAAGCTGGATTGGAGTGAGATTTTCCATGTGGAAGTGAGATTTGCATCAACGGATGAAGTTATCAAGAAGTAGCCGAAGGTGTTCTGTGAAACGGGCAGTCCGATCCAAGGCTTCAAGGCGAGTGTCAGGGTACAGAAGGACGTTAAATCGGTTTACTACAAGCCACGTTCTGTACCATATGCACTCAAGGAGAAAGTTGAGCAAGAACTAAAAAGACTAGAGACTGAGAACATTATTTGTAAGATAGATCGATGTAATTGGGCTACACCCATTGATATTGTACCTAAGTCCGATGGTAAGATAAGATTGTGTGCTGATTATAAAGTAACCGTAAACCAAGTTCTAGAGGGTAATGTCCCCAATATATTGCCAAATATAGAAGATTTGTTCACAACACTGACAGGTGGTCAGATCCTCTCAAAACTGGATCTTACAAATGCCTACTTACAGCTTAAACTAGATGAGGAGTCCAAGTCATGTTTGATTATAATTACTCATCTCGGCCTGTATCAATTCAATAGGCTACCATTTGGAGTGTATTCTGCCTCTGCCATATTCCAAGGGGTGATGAACCAGATTTTGCAAGATATTGAAGGGGTAGTATGTTATTTGGGTGACATACTAATTTCAGCAGCAAATAGGCAAATTCATAATAACATATTGAATGAAGTCCTCAAATGGCTAGAGAAGCACAGAGTATGAGTGTCTGCTTGCAAGTGTGCGTTATTTCAAAACTTAGTGGAGAACTTAGGGTACAGAGTTGACAAAGATGGTTACATCCAACCATGGGAAAGCTGGATGCAATTAGAAATGCACCCACTCCAAGGAATGTCACTGAATTTGATTCATTCTTGGGTCATTTGAACTATTATGGGAAATTCCTACCAAATTTGGCTACGGTATTGCATCCACTGAATGAACGATTGAAAATATAGGTCCATTGGAAGTGGTCAAAAGAATGCGATACAGCATTTAAGGAGTGTAAAAGCAAATTGGTAGAGAGCGCCATGTAAGTTCACTATGACATATCGAAAGGAGATTAAGCTAGTATGTGATGCCTCTCTGTGTGGAGTTGGGGCAGTGACCTCTCATGTATCACATAGTGGGGTGTAGATACCGATTGCTTTTGCTTCACGCACTCTTAGTGCCAGTGAGAGTAATTATGCACAAATTAAAAGGGAAGCTTTGGCATTAATTATTGGGGTTGATCGAGAATTCAAGCTCTGCAGCCTGGCTGCAGTTTTGAAAAAAACACAGACCACATTGCATTAAGTCATCAATCAACTTGATATTTTAGAACCTTGGGTAGCGAGCCAATTAAAAGGTTAACAGATTATCAAATGAGCCAATAAGGTCAAAGAAGACGAGTTCTTTTCTGTAAATTGTTCCAGGTTTAAGTACAGCCATTTTGGCCATGTGGTCTCAGAAGGACAAAGGCCTGGCTTAAAGCCAAGAGCTTGTTGCTGCTGCCAGAATAAAGTCACATTAAAACTACAATCGGAGTTCGTATTTCATTGGAAATTAAGAGATCTAACAATTTTAGCATCACGAACACGATCGTTGAGGAAAGAAACTGAATTTTGGACATCGGACCTACATACTGAGGTAAGGACTCCTTTTTATAAAAGTCCTCGGTCAAAAGTCTAAATTCGCCTCTCCTTCTACGCAATTCCGAAAGCCTCCGGTTTGCGAACCCTCCGGTTGGTAGTTGGCTCGAGGTCCCATAGACGTCTAACTTCGGCGGTGTGTTAGTTAATTAATCACCGACCCACTGATCGGCTGGAAAACCTACGACTCGAGACCCTAGTAAAGAAATCAGTATTATGACAGCAGGAGATAAGAGCAAAGAATTGCCTACAACTGATAAAGGTGGGCGGGCACCACCTGAGTTTTCGATAGATGAAATCATCCAATAGTTGAAAGAATACATAGAGCAACAATTCAACTTATCTAAAACCTGTATTAAGATCGAACAAAAATACGGAACCTCCAAAGGACAATGATCCTTGGATGAGATTAAAAGGGTCTGGGGAAAAACGACCCGTATGAAAAATAAAGAGCGAACTAGATGGTCCCTAGCCGTTATGGGACAGATCCGAAAGCGGAATTAAATTATAATGCGTTCCCAACATGATCGAGAACTGACCATTACAAAGGACCAATTGCAAGCAGTTTGTACACAGCTGCGACAGAAAAGATTTGAACTTGAAAAGTCGGAAGCGGAAGTTAAAGATCTTAAAGGTGAAATTAAAGAATGGAAAAAATCATTAGGTCAAGAGACAGTAATAGGAAAAGGAAAATGTATTGGTCAATTCCCAGGGTACCCATGTTTGGATAAATTAAAAGCGCAAACCCGAAGACACGACCAAGGAATAGATACGGATTTTGAATCCTCTGACAATACAGAATTGGAGGATGAAGAGTAAGGGGTGCGCTTTGCCCCTTTTAAAAAAAGACGAGTTGTAGTCAAATCAGAAGAGACTGTGGATGAGGGCGGAACCAAAAAAACGAGGAAAAGGGTGTATGCAGAATAATTATTTCATGATCCGGCAGACCCGGAGAAAATTGATAAATGGTCCAAGGAGTTGCCCAATCCAAAGAAAAGGGGAGTAAAAACGTGGGACCAATTAGACCACTTAAGAAAAATATATCAACTTCATCCCTGGGACGGAGTGCAAATTTTGACCATAATGGTGCCAAAAACAGAGGGAAGAAAATTGCACGACAAGGTAGAAGAAGCTTTGGGGCAGGATGAGCAAGAATTAAACGCAGGATGGGAGGCGATTAAACACTGGCTGCAAGCCTTCAGTCCAACTAAGACTGACTGAGGAAAAATTGCAGCCTGCCAACAAAAAGGAACAGAGGAGGTCCTGGAGTATGACAAGCGGTTTAGATGCATATAGTTAGAACATTCGGGTATGAATAATACAGATGAGGAAATGGATGAACAAGTGTTTGGACCCCTGAAAGCAGCTTTCGTGGCAGGTCTAAAGCCAGAACTGTACAAAATGCTTAAGGTAGTGTTACCGGACTGGGAAGGTAGAGGAACTACCTTTGCAGCATTGGTGGATCGATGTAACCAATAAGATCGGGATATGGGAGCTAAAGTCCGAGCTGTACAGGCTATGGGATGGAAATCCCAGGATTCCGATAAACAGTTATTAGGAAAATTACCCGGAAAATGTCATTACTGTGGGAAAGAAGGTCACTGGGCCAAGACGTGCAGGGCAAAACAGCAAGGTCGCGGCCGGGGAAGAGGACGCAGCCAGGGATACAATTCAGCCAACAAGCCAGGCTTATCACAAGATAACGACCTCATAGAAGCATTTAAGCGACTGACAATACAACAACAGAAGTTACTTGGGATAGCAAAAAATGATTAGAGCCCACCCTGGCCCCGCTCCTCGCACTAATACAACGAGGGGAGATGGGCTATATATAACTGTGAGGGTGGCCGATAAAGGATGTGGACTGTCTTTTAGACACAGGGGCGGAATTAACATGCTTACCCCTACAATATGGAGACTTTTTGCCGTTGGATGGTAGGGCACGTACAGCCTATGGAGTTGGGGGCCATAAAATGGAAATTAAAAGGACAACACCGGTACTTATAGGGCTGGGTCCACATGAACTAACCACGCTGGTCTGGATAGGCCCAGTAGAACAACTCCTTTTGGGAATGGATGTTCTAATCCAAGTAGATTCATCGTTGCATTTTGAGGATGGTCGGGTGACATGGTCAATTAAAACTTTGAAGAAAGAAGAATTGAAGGAACACCCGATATGAGCTAAAGATAAGAACGATTGTGGCCTACTCCAGATGGAGCCTGCGTCATTTACTGGGACCAAGCCTCCATGCACTAAACAGTATCCCATCAGTCCAACTGCCATCGCGGAAATCGTACCGGTTATTCAGCAATTGGAGAAATAAGGGGTGCTTATTAAAACGCATAGCTCCTCCAATAGCCCCGTGTGGCCGGTACAGAAATCTAATGAGACTTGGCGTTTGACTGTCGATTATAGGAAAGCTAACCAGTGTATTGATCAAAAAACTCCTTTGGTCGCAGATCCCTCCACCATTTTTAATGCCCTCAAACCGGAACATAAATATTTCTCGGTTATAGATATGGCCAACGGATTTTGGTCGGTGCCTCTGGCACCGGAGGTTCGACAGTGGTTTGCTTTCACGGTCCAAGGACAACAGTATACTTGGACCCGGTTACCGCAGGGTTTCCACAACAGCCCTACGGTATTCCACATGGCTTTACAAAGCCATTTGCGAGAATTACCTCCCCTGTCATCCACAGTCATCCAATATGTAGACGATATCCTGCTCGCTTCAAACACGGAAGAACAGCATGAACAAGATTTACGAGCTTTGCTGGACCACCTTTGGTTGAAAGGACATAAAGCCAGCATCGACAAAGCATAAATATCCCAAGAAGAGGTTGTATACCTGGGACAAAAGATTTCACAAGGAAAGAGAGAACTTACCCAGGATAGAACTGCAGCCGTTTGGGCTGCTCAAAAACCCACCACTATTCAGGAACTAAGGTCTTTTTTGGGATTGTGTAACTTTAACAGAAATTGGATTGACTCCTTCACACAGCTTGCTCAGCCATTGAATGATTTTTTAAAGGGGAAACGTGCCTCTGAAGGAGCCATCACCCTCACTAAGGAACAGCAAGAGGCCTTCCTGAGTTTGAAAAAGGCTTTGTGTTCGACACTGGCTCTGGGAATCCCCGACAGTGGTAAGCCATTTACCCTGTTTATCCATGAGAAAGAAGGATCTATGACAGCTATACTGACACAAGAACATGGGGATCGGCAAAGACCTATTGGCTATTATTCGGCAAAACTGGATGCGGTAGCCCTCGGATGGGGAAGTTGCCTAAGGGCCATGGAAACTACATGTCGAGCAGTAATGACCACTGCGGGTCTAGTCCTCGACCAAAAGCTGATTGTCAAGTGTCCCCACACCGTCTACGCTTTGCTGTCTATGACGAGAATGTCTCAGGTGACGGCAGCTAGATGGACCCGCTGGACAGCAGTTTTGGAAGCTCCTAATCTCCATATCGTCCGGGCCAGCTCGGTTAATCCCGCAACTATGCTCCCGATGTCAGAATCGAGGGAGCAAGAGGGGGGAGACTGTGATGAGCATGTCGAGATTTTAAAAGAAACAGAAGAAGCAGCCTTAGCAGCAGAGGAGCCTCTGCACAACCCAGACCTCATCCTGTTTACAGATGGTTCCTCCTTTGTTGACAATGGTACCAGAAAAGCAGGATGGGCAGTTACAATCTTATATGAGGTATTGGCAAAAGGATGTTTACCCTCAGGAATGTCAGCACAACAGGCCGAGTTACGGGCCCTGTCAGAAGCATGTCGAATAGCAGAAGGACAGACAGCTAATGTCTACACAGATTCGTGTTATGCTTTTGGAGTCGCTCACGACTTTGGTCTGTTATGGCGGAAAAGAGGATTCCTCACTGCTGCTGGTACACCTATCCGAAATGGAAAATAAGTCCGAGACTTACTAGAGGCCATACAATTACCTCTAGGAAGTGTCCATCCTGAACTGTAAGGCCCATACCAAGGAAAATACCACGGAAGCACAGGGAAATGCCCTAGCCGACCAGGCAGCTAAAGATGCCGCCTCACAGAAGAACCAACACAGATGTGCAGATTGAAAGCACTCAGGACTCTGACACGAGACCTTCAAACAATGCAAGGCAAGTGCTCCCGAGAGGAAAAATGGACATGGATTGAGGCAGGAATTAAGCTATGTGAAGATGGTGTCTGGAGACAAAGAGTTACCAACAAGCCAGTCGCGCCACAAGCACTTATGCCTTTTTTAACCCAACAGATCCACTCGTGGGGACACTTGGCCTCACAACAGATGACGGCATGGTTCCAGAAAAGCTGGTGGGGTCGGGGATTTAAAAAACACGCCCAGCTGGTAGCAGACCGCTGTGTGGTCTGTCAGAAAAATAATTCTGGACCCATCACGGTAATGCTCCAACTGAGGCCCCCTGCCCCTGTCGGACCATTCAAGCATCTACAGGTTGATTATATAGCTCTTCCTTCATGCCAAGGATACACTAACATTCTTGTCATGGTCGATAGATTCTCTAGATGGGTAGAAGCTGTCCCAACTAAAAGAGCCACAGCCAATCACACTGCAAAGATCTTGTGTAAGGATTACATTCCCCGATGGGGAGTCCCGAGTAGCATTGACTCAGATCAGGGAACACACTTCACAGGTACTGTCTACAAAGAAGTCTGTAGGTTACTGAACATTACGTGGGACTTACACTGTCCTTATCATCCACAATCATCAGGACAAATAGAGCGAATGAATCGAACTCTGAAACAACAGCTTGCCAAATATCACCAAGAAGGAACACCATGGCCCCAGGCACTACCAATAGTGCTATGTAGCATTAGGGCTACCCCAAACAGAACTACAGGTCTAAGCCCATTTGAAATTATAACAGGAAGACCCATGTCGCTGCCAGGAACTATTGATTTCAGTAAAGCTGATGTTCACTTAATGAGTGACACTTTGTTATCATACTGTCAGAACCTAACCAATGCAATTAGTTCTGTTTCCCGACAGATATCGGCAGCTTAGAGTAATCCACCTGAATGAGGACACGACATCATCCCGGGAATCTGGGTGTATGTGAAAAAGTTGCATAAAGAACCTTTGGGTGCCAAGTGGGAGGGACCTTATCAAGTGTTATTGACCACCCAGGCAGCTGTTGAAGTCCAAGGAAAGAAAGCCTGGATCCACGCTTCACACGTTAAACGAGCATCTGTAACTGAAGCTGAAATCTAATAAGGACAATAACTTTTTGCCAAAGTGTATAAATTTACTGTATTACTGATTGTAGGTATTCTAGGCATTTGCCTACTTCTTACTAGCCAACCCTCTGCACCAAAGGGAAATAGTAGGATAGCAAGGGGTATAGTAACTGCTCCCGGAATTATAATATAATCAAGCCACGGAACCGTCCAAACTGGGCCGATGTGGGAATTCTTAACGTAACGGGGATTCTGAATAAAACAGATGGAAAAGCCTGGACAGGCCCTGGAGTGTTGCTGACAAAGAAACAGCTAAGCTTCATTGCCTATAATGGCACCTATTGGGTGTGTGGCCACAAGGCCTACCCTTGGCTGCCCCAGAATTGGACGGGATCCTGCTATTTAGCCTACATTGTGCCTTATATGTATCATATAAAGTCGCTGTCAGAACATTTACACCGTCCAAAGAGAGCTATCACAGAAACAGAGAGGTTCTTTACCATTCTGATCCCCAGGTATGGGACCGCCAGACTGGCAAAGGAATCCATTAACATGACATCCGTTGTGGACGGGTAGCCAATGATACCTCAGAGGCCCTAGTTAAAATCAATGCAGAAATGGTCGCAATCCGCACAGTAACCCTACAGAATAGACTGGTCCTTGACTACATCCTGGCTGAAAAGGGAGGTACTTGCGCCCTACTTGGAACTGAGTGTTGCACATATATCCCAGATAGCTCCAAAGAAATTACCCACTTAACGGAGCATATCCAAAAGGAGGTAGAAAAACTTAAGCAACCCTCATCATTCACTTTGTGGAGCGGAGCCACTGAATGGCTAGGTTCAATAGGAACTTCATTGGTGGAAGGTTTAATTCTATTCGTTGTAATTATTTTACTTTTATATTGTTTGTTTATGTTGATTAAATGTTGTTGCGACCAGGCGGCTGTAGCTGCTGTCCCGCATGTGAGACATCTTGCAGGTCCCAGCAGACCGTCTGTACGCAGCACAGGGGTATGTTATGCTTAAGGGAAGGTTGTTTACTGGTTGAATTAAGATAGTGATTTGGATTAAATTGGAATAAGGTTAATTAACCTACTAAAACCAGACTTCCATTGTGGCCACGATGGAACTCGGGTTGGTGTAAATTTGTGTGGAAGCTACTAAGTCCGATCATGTGGCGAAACACATCAACAAATTTTAGAAGGAAACTCTGTGAACATGTATGAAAATATTTTGTAGAATGTTTAACCAGTGATAGCTGATGTTTTATGATTCAGTTTGTGAAAGAATCAAAGGGGGGATTGATAGAGAATTTAAGCTCTGCAGCCCGGCTGCAGTTTTGAAAAAAATACAGACCACATTGCATTAAGTCATCAATCAACTTGACATTTTAGGACCTTGGGTAGCGAGCCAATTAAAAGGTTAACAGACTATCAAATGAGCCAATAAGGTCAAAGAAGGTGAGTTATTTTCTGTAAATTGAACCAGGTATAAGTACAGCCTTTTTGGCCATGTGGTCTCAGAAGGACAAAGATCTGGTTTAAAGCCAAGAGCTTGTTGCTGCTGCCAGAATAAAATTACATTAAAACTACAATCGTAGTTCGTATTTCATTGGAAATTCAGAGATATAACAGGGGTCAAGAAATTCCACAAATCCTTGTCGTAAGTTTATCATCATTATGGACCATAAGGCCCTAACAGCAATCCCCCATCCAAAGTCCCCAGTTCCAACATTAGCTACAGCCCGAATGCAGAGATGGGCTTTGATTTTGTCAGCACATACATATGATATTGAATACAGACGATCAGCTGATCACCGTAATGCTGATGGAATGTCTAGATTGCCTTCCCCATCACAAGTTATACCCAATAGGGAAGAAGTGTTTTATTTTTCATACATTGATGAATTGCCAGTCACAGCTGACGAGATTGGTCGAGCAACCAAACGTGACCCAGTGATGTCAAAGGTGTATGAGTATATTGCAAATGGATGCACAAACCAGGAAACAGACAAAGATATTCAGCCATTCTTCATTCATAGGAATGAATTATCAGTCGATAAAGATTGTATCATGTGGGGTGCAAGAGTGGTTTTACCAAATAAATTCAGGTCCAAATTATTAGGAGATCTCCATGACCAGCACCTGGGAATGTGCTTGACCAAGAGTTTTGCACGCAGTTATTTATTGTGGCCAGGTCTTGATAACGATATAGAGTACATCATGAGTCAGTGTACGACGTGTTAATCGGTAAGAAAGCAACCAACATCAGTACTATTACAGCCATGGAAATGGCCTCCCAGGGTGTGGCAAAGGCTACATTTTGATTGATAGTCATTCAAAGTGGGTTAAGGTGTTTCCAAAGTGGAAAATAACAACAAGTAAAACATTAGACATTTTGCGAATAGTATTTTCTTCATTTGGCCTCCAAGAAGAAATTGTTTTGGATAATGGACCACAATTTTGTTCAGAAGAATTTGCACAGTTCACGAGCAAAAATGGTGCGAAACATGCCAAGGTTCCACCGTACCAGCCTGCCTCAAATGGAGCAGCAGAGCACACTGTACAAATTGTAAAACGTGCCCTCATAAAACAAATGTTAGGACCAAATCCAAAGAAACGACAGTTGTCATTGAATCACAAATTGGCTAATTTTTTGATTATATATCGTAATACTCCTCATACAACTACTGGTAGAACACCAGCAGAGTTGTTTCTCAAATGACAGCCACGAACCAGATTATCATTGTTAAAACCAAATTTGGCACAGTCCGTAGAAGAGACACAATTAAGACAGGAAGAGAATCATGATAGAGGTAGAGTAAAAGAGAGAAGTATGAAATTAAACCAGAAGATGAGAGTGAAGAACCATCACCATATATGGTTAAAGTGGTTACTCAGAAGAGTGGTGAAGATATGTGGTCCTCGCACATAAATGGAAAGATGTTTGATAATGGACAGGTTAGGTTTGTTCATATTGATCATATTTTACCTGGAAGGAGTTGAAGGTGGGAATGATTCAATTATTTCTGACTCATCAGATAGTTTTGATACACCAGTAGCAAATGCTACATCTAGTGTACTGGAAATAAATCCAAGAGAAAATCAGAATTTAAGTCAGAGTCCGAGTCAAGAAAACAAAGAGCCTGAATTTAGAGTGAGTTCAAATGAAAATCAAGAAAATTCCGTGCAGAAAAACATTCCTCAGGATGATCGTCGAATGAATTTAAATTTGACACCATGTTTCGAAGGTTCTGTTCGAGAGCGAAGGTATCCTCTTCGAAACAGTAATCAAGTGGTTAAGTTAAATTTGTAAATATGGAAAAAATATCGTGTGTTATGTATAAACATGCAAGTTATGTGTGAGATTGTTATAATAACTTCTTCATTAAGGAGGGAGAAGTGTAATGTCTGTCAGCTTGTAATGTTTGTAGCTCCACACTCTGGATGTGGACGTATTGTGTACTGCAACTACAGAGTTAATAATTAAACAGAAGCAGCAGTTCCGGAGGCTTCCAAGAGAGCTGTGTGTGCTGTGCTCTGTGAATATATCACACCGCACAAGACACCACTCGCTCACCGGGGTTCCCCCTGCCGAACTGCTCATGAAAAGGGCACTCAAAACAAGGCTCTCTCTAGTCCAGCCTGGTTTCCATGATCATGTCAAGGGCAGGCGGCATTAACAAAGCATGTACCATGATTGTGCAAATTTAACATGTGATATTGAAGTCAATGACTCTGTATTTCTACTCAACTATGGACATGGTCTCAAATGGCTTGCTGGCACTGTCATAGCCAAAAAAGGGAGCAGGGTGTTTGAGGTCAAACTTGCAAATGGACTAACTTGCAGAAAGCATTTGGTCCAAACCAAACTTTGATTCACAGACATCCACGAGCAACCTGAAGAGGACACCACCAACTTCGACCCTCTGATACACACAAGTGGCAACCGACATCATGGTCAACCACGAAGCATCACCCCCAGCAGCCCAGCAAGGCCAGCTGCGCAGCAGACCAGTGAATGCACATCCAACTCACCTGCACCTGTGTTTGTACCGTGTCGATCGACTAGGGAGCGGAAAGCCCAGATCGTCCTACCCTGTAAATAAGTGCACTATTGAATTTGGGGGGGGGCGGGGGGTGCTGGGGGAGTAAGGCTATGTGTGCAACATCTTGTAACCAGCTTTCTACTGCCACCAGAGGGCGTATCTATTGGAGTCCCAAGGGATCACAGCGTCCCTTGGGAGCAATGTATATAAGCAGGTCTTCCATGCTGTGCCAGAACTCTGGAGTCAGAATAAAGGGACTAAGGTCACACTTACTCAAGTCTACAGTACTCAGTCACATTGCTTTATTGATACATAACAGAAGTGTTAAGGGAAGTGGACCTGAGCCCAAAATCAGATCAACCATGGTCTTATTAAAAGGCTGAGCAGGCTTGAGGGGCCAAATGGCCTACTCCTGCTCCTATTACTTATGTTCTTATGTTCATACAGACACACATAGGGACAGAAACACACACACACTCACACAACACACACTAACACATGCACACACAGACACAGACACACACAGACACAGATACACACACCGACAAACACACACATCATCATCCATCTTCGGCAATCCCTCGGAATCGAGGAAGACTTGCTTCTACTCTTAACATCAATTCTTAGATGGCTGAACAGTCTAATACGAGAGCCACAGATTCTGTCACAGGTGGGACAGATAGTTGTTGAGGGAAGGGGTGGGTAGGGCTGGTTTGCCACAGGCTCTTTCCGCTGCATGCGCTTGATTTCTGCATGCTTTTGGTGATGAGACTCGAGGAGCTCAGTGCCCTCCCGGATGCACTTCCTCCACTTAGGGTGGTCTTTGGCTAGGGAAACCCAGGTGTCGGTAGGGATGTCATACTTTATCAGGGAGGCTTTGAGGGTGTCCTTGTAATGTTTCCGCTGCCCACCTTTGGCTTGTTTGCTGTTAAGGAGTTCCGAGTAGAGCCTTGCTTTGGGATGCTCGTGTCGGGCATGCGAATTATAAGAACATAAGAACTTAAGAAATAGGAACATGAGTAGGCCATACAGCCCCTCGTGCCTGCTCCACCATTCAATACATTCATGGCTGATCTGATCATGCACTCAGCTCCACTTCCCTGCCCACTCCCCATAATCCCTTATCTCCTTATTGTTTAAGAAACTGTCTATTTCTGTCTTAAATTTATTCAATGTCCCAGCTTCCATAGCTCTCCAAGGCAGCAAATTCAACAGATCTACAACCCTCTGAGAGAAGAAATTCCTCCTAATCTCTGTTTCAAATGGGCAGCCCCTTATTCTAAGATCATGCCCTCTCGTTCTGGTCTCCCCCATCAGTGGAAACATCCTCTTTGCATCCACCTTGTCAAGCCCCCTCATAATCTTAAACGTTTCAATAAGATCACCTCTCATTCTTCTGAACTCCAATGAGTAGAGGCCCAACCTACTCAACTTTTCCTCATAAGTCAAGCACCTCATCCCCGGAATGAACCAAGTAAATCTTCTCTGAACTGCCTCCAAAGCAAGTATATCCTTCTGTAAATATGGAAACCAGAACTGCACACAATATTCTAGGTGTGGCCTCACCAATATCTTGTATAGCTGTAGCAAAATTTCCCTGCTCTTATACTCCAACCCCTTTGCAATAAAGGCCAAGGTACCATTGGCCTTCCTGATCAATTGGTGTCCCTGCATACTATCCTTTTGTGTTTCATGCACAAGTAACCCCAGGTCCCTCTGTAATGCGACATTTTGCAATCTTTATCCATTTAAATAATAACTTGCTCTTTGATTGTTTTCTGCCAAAGTGCATGACCTCACACTTTCCAACATTATACTCCCTCTGCCAAATTTTTGCCCACTCACTTAGCCTATCTATGTCTTTTTGCAGATTTTTTGTGTGCTCCTCACACATTGCTTTTCCTTCCATCTTTGTATCATCAGTAAACCACGGATGGCTATCTTTTCTCTTACACCCTTTCCTCCTCACTGGAATATATTTTTCTTGAAAGTTGTAAAATATCTTCTTAAATATACACCACTGTTCAAAACCATCCTATACTTTAATCTATTTTCCCAGTCCACTTTACCCAACTCTGCCCTCATACCTTCATAGTCTCCTTTATTTAAGCTTAGTATGCTGGTTAGAGATCCAGCGTTCTTACCCTCCATCTGAATTTGAAATTCAATCATGCTATGATCACTCATTCCGAGGGGATCCTTTACTAGGAGATTGTTTATTAATCCTGTCTTATTACACGGGACCAGATCTAAGATAACCTGCCCCTTGGTTGGTTCCGTTATATACTGCTCAAGGAATCCATCCCTTATGCACTCTATGAACTCCTCCTCAAGGTTACCCTGACCAATTTGATTTGTTCAATCAATATGGAGGTTAAAATCACCCATGATTATTGCTGTACCCTTTTTTACAAGCCCCCACTATTTCCTGATTTATGCTCCGACCAACAGAGTTGCTATTGTTAGGGGGCCGATTGACTATGCCCACCAGTGACTTTTTCTCCTTATTGTTCCTTATCTCCACCCAAACTTTTTCAACATCCTTATCAATTGAGCCAATATCGTTTCTTACTATTGTAGTGATTCCATCCTTTATCAATAGAGCTACCCCACCTCCTTTTCCTTTCTGTCCGTCCTTCCGGATTGTCAAGTATCCCTGAATATTTAATTCCCAGTCCTGGTCACCTTGCAACCATGTCTCAGATCATATCCATTTGTCTCAATTTGTGCCGTCAACTCATCTATTTTGTTAAAAATGCTACGTGCATTTAGACAAAGTGCCATTAAGTTTGTTTTTTTACTTTTTTTTCCTACTTGTTTCCTCTCTCAATCAAACACACTTTCTTTATTTTTGTGGCCTGCCCAGCGGAGCTGATCAAGTGTGGTCAGTGCTTCAATGCTGGGGATGTTGGCCTGGTCAAGGACGCTAATATACATACACATACATATACATACACACACACACGCACCCACACAGACACACACTAATATATTCTTTATGACATCACAAACACACACTTACACGATGTCCCCATTACACAGTAACTTGTCAATTGACCTTATCACCTGATGCTTTTATAGTATTTGCATGAGCAGTTGCATTACCACAGTAGTCCACTAGGTGGAGCTATATTACACTCCTCCCTCCTAATGAAGAAGTAATCACGATAAAATAATCATCATACATAACTTGCATGATTATAAAAAAAGATATGGGGCTAGACTTTCCACTTCATATCGCTGGCCTAGTGCCCATATATCACCCAAAATGGCCTGCTCTCGCCCATTTTGACTGAAAAGTGGAAAGTTCGGCTGGAACATTGCTGGAAAATTATCCCTCCAATTTTCAGCTCACATCGCCGAGGTGATCGCTGAGGTGATCGCTCGCATATCGCCGGGTGCAACTTTCAGCACATCATCGGTACATCGCCGGGCTGATCGCTTGCCGAGAACATCACTGGAGAATGGTTGCTTTTCCCGGGCCTTCCTCATAGAACTCGGCACTACAGATGCTATTTTGAACGTCGGATGAAGGGAGGAGGCTTCTAAAACAAAAGGGCTGCATTTGTGAATTATTTAAGGGTCTTTCACAGATAGATCCACTCACATTTATACTTATATTTAATAACTAGAATAATATTAGCTTTTATTTTAGTAGATTTGGCATTTTATTACTAGAAATGGCATTCATGTCTAGTGATAATAATATTAGTGATACTGATGGGGCCTATAGCTTCTCTGCCATGACTTGTAACTGCTCACACACGAGCGTCTGAAAGGATCAATCGAAGAGGTGGCAGAGTAATGCGGAGGCGGAGGAGGCGAATGTACAGCCGATGTACGTACAGGGAAAAGCAATCCTACCTCAACTTATCTGAAAACACATGTCTTAGGAGGCTGCATTTCCAGAACGAGTTCATCGATGAGATATGCCAGCTCATCAAATGGGATCTGCAGCCTACCGCACTGCCCATTGAGGTAAAGGTTACTGCGGCACTATCCTTCTATGCATCTGGATCCTTTTAGGCTTCAGCTGACGACATCTGTGGTATCTCACAGCACGCCACATACTGCTCCATTTGACAGGTGACTGAAGCCCTTTACACTTGCAGGATGGACTTTATAAGCTTCCTATGACCAGGGAGGCACAGAGCAGGAGGATTTTGGGTTTATCGAGAATAGCAAACTTCCCAAGGTTCAGGGAGCAACAGACTGCACGCGCATCGCCCTGAAAGCCCCTTTACAGAACCCGGAGGTGTTTCATAACTAAAAGGGATTCCACTCCCTGAATGTGCAGCTCGTTGTTGACCACAACAAAATTATCATGGCAGTAAATGCAAAATTTCCAGGCAGCATCCATGATGCACACATCCTGCGTGAGAGTGCTATCCCTGACCTGTTCATCATTCAGCCAGAAGGTCATGCTTGGATGCTGGGGGATAAAGGATATGGCCTTGCAAGTTGACTCATGATGCTTCTGCGTAATCCCCTGACGGAAGCCGAGAAGCGTTACAATGAAAGCCACATAGCTACACGCAACATCGTCGAAAGTCGAAAAGACAATTGGAGACCTAAAACAGCACTTCAGCTGACTGGACCACTCTGGTGGCAGCCTACAGTACCACCCTGACCAGGTCACTGAGTTTATTGTGGTCTGTTGCATGTTGCATAACCTAGCTAAAAGGAGAGGACAACAAATGACAGATGGGGCTGCATGTCCACCTCCAGAAAGATGGGAGACAGAAGAGGCAGACGATGAGGAGCAGGAGGAGGAGGGGGAGGCTGGTGAGGACCTCGGGGAGGACAATCAGCCTGGCGATGAATCCAGACAACTGGCCTCCCCACCCCATAGAAGACTGGAGAAACCACACAAGAGTTATGCGGCTGCAAAGCTGTTGCGCCTGCAGCTCATAAATGAACGCTTTGCATGAACTTACGTTGGGGACAGTCACAGTTACAGTTAGACAACAGTTGCATTTGCGTTGAGTTATGTTTTAGCCTTGCCTGCTCTGACCTGGCCTGGCCATTGTTGTAAAACAGTTGCATTAATGTTTAGCTTAACTTAACTTATTATAAGACAATGCACAACAATTGTTAATTTCAATAAAAAAAATTATGTAACACAACCTCCTCCCACCCACCCCCACCACCAACTATAAACCAACAGTAACAATAACAATTACAGTAAGAACAATAAAAATAATAACACCGCCCTCCCTACCTGCAGCCACATTTCCCTCCAGATCCTTTTCCCCACCGTATCTTAGGCCCACCCGTCAATTCTGGTCTCCGGAGACCGAGACGGCGCTGACGCACAGCGGGCAATGGAAAGACTTCCTGCTGTGGTGGGGGTGATGCTGGCACGATTGGCTGTTGTGGAGGTGTTGGAGGGGAAGACGAAGCGGGGGGATCATCTTTCGAGGAAGAAGGAAGTTCTTCCTCCTGACTTGCTTGAGTGCTTGGGCTGGTGCTCGGACCGAGCACAACACTTTGAGGTGCAGCGCCGTGCACAGCCAACAGTGCATCCTGCAAGACATTGGTGGCGGCGGTCTGTGCACACAATTCTGCAAGTGTCTGCCTCGCTACCACCGTATGCTCAGCAGACACCTGTGCAAAGTCCCGCATGAATTGGTTAAAAGCCTGGAGCTTCTCGTGACTTATCGCAACCGTCTCCTCGCACAGGGCGATCAAGCCCTCCAACCGATCGTCTCTAGGAGGAGAGTGCTGAACTCGCTGATCCGACCTCCATGGGGGCGGCATGCGCACTATAATGCACCTTGGCGTTGCCGGCTGCATGCTGCTTGGTCCCGGTGCCTCTTCTGTCTCAATAAAGACCTCCAAGGTGGCTGCAAGTTCATCCCCCTCTGTGGGATCCAAATGTTCCTCCTCCTCCCCTGGTTCTGTGGTCTCCTCGTCCTCCTCCTGTTCCTCCTGTTCTTCAGGTGCGACTTCCACTGGTGTCTCTGGTTGAACTTCAAAGCACATTTGAGCTTATTGAGCTTATTAGAACATAAGGGTACACATTACCAAGAGATGTTACATATTAATGCATCATGTATATTTCACTGCCCCAGAAAGCTGTCGCGGCTGCATCAGTCGCAGATGGACAGAATAAGGGTGTGAAGGTTTATTCGGAGCGAACAGAGCAGGGCTCAGATGGCCAGATGACCATCCCCTGCTCTTATTGCTTCTCATGTTGTCAACCTGAGAGTAGCACAAAGGCTGCATGCATGACATGACATGACATCATTCGTATATGGCATTATAATTACAGGATGTTGCAATACTTTACATTTTTTGACATAACTTTAAAACTGTTTGAGACATTACTCACGAGAGGCATAATGGGGTTCTGCAACACCACGGGTGGTGGCCGACCGACTTTGCTGGCCCACAAGCGCAGCTGCACTTTCCTGAAGGTCAATGAGGGGTTGCAGCTGAGCAGTGCCCCCTCTGGTGCACCTCTGCTCACTGTTAGATATCTTCTTCTGCAAACATGAAAAGAACATGGCATAAGCTAATTGACTAGGTAGTATCATGGAACACAAAAGTTTCAAACGTTACATGCAAATAGGATCAACAATTGATGCACGGTTGTAACAAAGCTCAGTGTGTTTAGGAGCTACAGCTTGACACATACATCTCTTTATACTGCAGCAGCCAGAGAGACTTAAAAAGGGCACAGGTTCATAGCCCTATCCAGACACTAGCAGGGAATATATATATGTGTATGTATGTATGTATGTAAATAATTAACATTTACAACAATTAATTAAATCCAGGAGATTTACTATTATAATTATAATTATAATTGCAATCTTCATCAATACAATATAAAATCTGTACTTACTCTTGCTGACGCCACCAGGCTGTTCCAATGTTTTCTGCACTGGTCAGGCCTCCTCGCCTCATGGGACACTGAGGAGACGAGGTCCGATATTTGGGCACAACACTTTCTGTAGGCCTGGGGTGGAGGTTTCCCACTGCCGCCCCGGGTTAATTCGGCCCACCGGGAGTGCACCTCCTGGACGGGGGTCTTGTTGGCCTCATCGGAAAAAGGCCTTGCCCTCTTCCGACCCCCCCTCTACACTATCCGATGAGGACATGATGTTCTATATATCTTTTATTTATCTTTTTATCTATTAAATCTCTCCTCTTTTTTCTGTTTTATTTACCTCTTTTTTTAAATTTCTAAAAATCTCTTCTAATCTCTTTTCTTGAACTTGTTTTCCTCTTTCACTTCTCTCTCTCCCTTTCTTCCTCTCCTTTCTCTCTCCTCACTCCCTCTCTCTCTCTCTCCTCCCCGCTGCAATGACCTTTTGCGCATGTGTGGATGACCCCTGACCTCCCGAAACGTGGGAAAAGCTGTCCACCAAAAAAAAAAGAAAAAAATCGCATGCGCAGAAGGCCGTTGCTAGGGAAGCTTTTGCCTTCCACATCACTGGCTTTCGCTTTGCCCATTTCACTTCACTGACCTATCGCTGCGGCGAAAATCATGATCCAAAAAATGGGCGATGTGCCAGCAATCATGTAGGCTGACACATCGCCAAGGCTGGAATATAGCCCATTTTTTGGGCGACTTGCGGCAAATTGAAAAGTCTAGCCCATGGACTTATTTTGCCATATTTACAAATCAAACTTAACTACTTGTTTTCTGTTTCTAAGAAGATGCCTTCGCTCTTGAATAGAACCTTCCAAACGTGGTGTCGAACTTATACATTCTAGGCTGAACTTTAGGAAAGTTTTCCTTCAAGGGATGCCCTTGATTAACTTCAGACTGTTTGTCTGCCTGACTCAGACTCAGAGTTAAATTCTGACTTTCTCTTGGACTTGTTTCTAGTACATCTGATGTAGGATTTGCTGCTGGCACTCTACTTGTAACAAGACTATCTGACTCATCAGAAATAATCGAATTATTCCAACTTTCAACTCCTTCCACATCAGTAGATAAAATATGATTAATGTGAACAAACCTAACCTTCCCATAATCAAACATCTTGATCAAATATGCGAGGACCACATATCTTCACAACTCTTCCTGGTAACCACTTTAACCATTTATGGTGATAGTTCTTCACTCTCACCATCTGATTCAATTTCATATTTCTCTCTCTTACTCTAATTCGTTCATGATTCTCTTTATGTCTTAATTGTTTCTATTCTACTGACGGTGCCAAGTTTGGCTTTAACAATGAAAACCTGGTTCATTGCTGTCATTTGAGAAACAACTCTGCTGGTGTTCTACCAGTAGTTGGAGGAGGAGTATTACGATAAGTAATTAGAAAATTTGCCAATTTGAGGTCCAACGACAACTGCCGAGACTTTGGATTTGGATCCAACATTTGCATGATGAGAGCATATTTTACAATTTGTACTGAGTGCCCGGCTGCACTATTTGAAGCAGGGTGGTATGGTGGAACTTTATAATCACCACACAACCTTACCTTACCATCTGACTTAGATACAATAATGGGTGTAGCCCCATTACTGAGATCTACCTTCGAGATAATGTTCTTTTGAGTTCTTGCTCAACTTTCTCCTTGTGTGGTACGGGACATAGCTTACAGTAAACTGGTCTAGCATCTTTCTGTACTCTAACATTCACCTTGAAACCTTGGATTGGACAGCCTGTTTTGTGGAACATCTTTGGATACTGTTTGATGACATCATCCTTCGATAGAAATATCGTTGTAACACGAAAAATCTCATTCCAATCCAACTTCAGTGATCCCAAACAATTTCTACCTATCAAGGCAGGCTTGTCTCCTGCCACTACCAGGAGAGCCAATCTCTGAGACTGATTGTATTTCACCAGCAGGGTAATACATCCTACCACAGAAATTTGCTATCCTGAGTAGCTTTATATTCGATTTCTCCATCGGAAAATCACTCAACTTGTCGAGATGTAGCAATTCCGGTACTATGCTCACAGATGCACCAATGTTGATTTCCATGGGTATCCTGGTTCCTGCAACATCTACTTGGATGACAATACTTCGCGAATCGCTGTTAGGTACGCTCGTGCTCCTGTTGACGTGTATCTCCAGAACCTCCTCATCCTGCTGCTTCTCTTCAATGCTATGTAGTCTCTGGTGATTGTTACTTCGAGCATTGAACATCGGTTTAGTCTTCAGTCGGCATGCCTTCGCAAGATGCCCTGTTTTCTTGCAGAAGAACAACTATGCCTTCACATATGGACAACTTTGAGCAATGTGTTACATAAGAACGTAAGATCATAAGAAATAGCAGCAGGGGCAGGCCATATGGCCCCTCAAGCCTGCTCCGCCATTTAATACGATCTTGGCTGATCTGAGCATGGACTCAGGTCCACTTCCCTGCCTGCTCTCATTAACCCCTTATTAGAAACATAGAAAATAGGTGCAGGAGTAGGCCATTCGGCCCTTCAAGCCTGCACCGCCATTCAATAAGATCATGGCTGATCATTCCCTCAATACCCCTTTCCTGCTTTCTCTCCATACCCCTTGATCCCCTTAACCGTAAGAGCCATACCTAACTCCCTCTTGAATATATCCAATGAACTGGCATCAACAACTCTCTGCGGCAGGGAATTCCACAGGTTAACAACTCTCTGAGTGAAGAAGTTTCTCCTCATCTCAGTCCTAAATGGTCTACCCCTTATCTTAAGGCTATGTCCCCTGGTTCTGGACTCCCCCAACATCGGGAACATTCTTCCCGCATCTAACCTGTCCAGTTCCGTCAGAATTTTATGTTTCGATGAGATCCCCTCTCATCCTTCTAAACTCCAGTGAATAAAAGCCCAGTTGATCCAGTCTTTCCTCATATGACAGCCCAGCCATCCCTGCAATCAGTCTGGTGAACCTTCACTGCACTACCTCAATAGCAAGAACGTCCTCCCTCAGACTAAGAGACCAAAACTCAACACAATATTCCAGGTGAGGCCTCACTAAGGCCCTGTACAACTGCATTAAGACCTCCCTGCTTCTATATTCAAAACCCCTAGCTATGAAGGCCAACATCCATTTGCCTTCTTCACTGCCTGCTGTACCTGCGTGCCCACTTTCAGTGACTGGTGAACCATGACACCCAGGTCTCGTTGCACCTCCCCTTTTCCTAGTCTGCCGCCATTCAGATAATATTCTGCCTTCGTGTTTTTGCCCCCAAAATGGATAACCTCACATGTATCCACATTATACTGCATCTGCCATGCATTTGCCCACTCACTAACCTGTCCAAGTCATCCTGCAGCCTCTTAGCGTCCTCCTCACAGCTCACACCGTCACCCAGTTTAGTGTCATCTGCAAATTGAGACTCTATTCCTTCATCCAAATCGTTAATGTATATTGTAAATAGCTGGGGTCCCAGCACTGACCCCTGCGGCACTCCACTAGTCACTGCCTGCCATTCTGAAAAGGACCCATTTATCCCGACTCACTGTTTCCTGCCTGCCAACCAGTTCCCTATGCACGTCAGTATATTACCCCCAATACCATGTGCTTTGATTTTGCACAACAATCTCTTGTGCGGGACCTTGTCAAAAGCCTTCTGAAAGTCCAAATACACCACATCCACTGGTTCTCCCTTGTCTACTCTGCTAGTTACATCCTCAAAAAATTCCAAAAGATTCGTCAAGCATGATTTCCCTTTCATAAATCAATGCTGAATTGATCCGATCCTGTCACTGCTTTCCATATGCGCTGCTATTTCGTCCTTCATGATCAATTCCAACATTTTCCCCACTACTGATGTCAAGCTAACCAGTCTATAATTAACCGTTTTCTCTCTCCCTCCTTTTTTAAAAAGTGTTGTTACATTCGCTCCCCTCCAGTCCATAGGAACTGATCCAGAATTGATAGACTGTTGGAAAAAGATCACCAATGCATCCACTATTTCTCGGGCCACTTTTTTGAGCACTCTGGGATGCAGACTATCAGGCCCCGAGGATATATCAGCCTTCAATCCCATCAATTTCCCTAACACAATTTCCCGCCTAATAAGGATATCCTTCAGTTCCTCCTTGTCACTAGAGCCACTGTCCCCTAGTACTTTCGGACGATTATTTGTATCTTCCTTTGTGAAAACAGAACTGAAGTATTGGTTCAATTGGTCTGCCATTTCTTTGTTCACCATTATAAATTCACCTGAATCCAACTGCAAGGGACCTACGTTTGTCGTTACTAATCTTTTTCTCTTCACATATTTGTAGAAGCTTTTGCAGTCAGTTTTTATATTTCCTGCAATTTTCCTCTCGTACTCTATTTTTCCCCTCTTAATTAAGCTCTTAGTCCTCCTCTGTTGAATTCTAAATTTCCCGCAGTCCTCAGGTTTGTTGTTTTTTCTAGCCAATTTATATGCCTCTTCCTTGGCTTTAACACTATCCGTAATTTCCTTTGTTAGCCATGGTTGAGCCACCTTCACAGTTTTATTTTTACTCCAGACAGGGATGTACATTTGCTGAAGTTCATCCATGTGATCTTTAAACGTTTGCCATTACTTATCCACCGTCAACATTTTAGTATTGTTTGCCAGTCTATTCGAGCCAATTCACGCCTCATACCATCGAAGTTAACTTTCCTTAAGTTCAGGGCCCTAGTTTCCGAATTAACTTTGTCACTATCCATCTTAATAAGGAATTCTACCATATTATGGTCACTTTTCCCCAAGGGGCCTCGCACAACAAAATTGCTAATTAGTCCCTTCTCATTACACAATACCCAGTCAAGGATTGTCAGCTCCCTGGTTGGTTCTTCAACATATTGGTCTAGAAAGCCATCCCTAATACACTCCAGGAAATCCTCCTCCACCGCATTGCTACCAGTTAGGTTAGCCCAACCAGATTAAATTCGCCCATGATTACTGCTGTACCTTTATTGCACACATCCCTTATTTCTTGTTTGATGCTGTCCCCAACCTCACTACTACTATTTGATGGTCTATACACAACACCCACTAGTGTTTTCTGCCCTTTGGAATTCCGCAGGCTAATTCCAGGCTAATGTCCTTCCTTACAATTGCATTGATTTCATCTTTAACCAGCAACGCCACCCCACCTCCTTTTCCTTTCTGTCTATCCTTCCTAAATGCTGAATACCCTTGGATGTTGAGTTCCCAGCCTTGGTCCCCCTGGAGCCATGTCTCCGTGATGCCAATCACATCGTATCCGTTAACTGCTATCTGCGCAGTTAATTCATCCACCTTATTCCGAATACTCCTCGCATTGAGGCACTGAGCCTTCAGGCTTGTTTTTTTAACACACTTTGCCCCTTTAGAATTTTGCTGTAATGTGGCCCTTTTTGTTTTTTGCCTTGGGTTTCTCTGCCCTCCACTTTTACTATTCTCCTTTCTATATTTTGCTTCTGCCTCCTTTTTATTTCCCTCTGTCTCCCTGCATTGGTTCCCATCCCCCTGCCATATTAGTTTAACTCCTCCCCAACAGCACTAGCAAACACTCCCCCTAGGATATTGGTTCCGGTTCTGCCCGGGTGCAGACCCATCTGGTTTGTACTGGTCCCACCTCCCCCAGAACCGGTTCCAATGTCCCAGGAAATTGAATCCCTCCCTTCTGCACCACTCCTCAAGCCACGTATTCATCTGAGCTATTCTGCGATTCCTACTCTGACTGGCACGTGGCACTGGTAGCAATCCTGTGATTACTACTTTTGAAGTCCTACTTTTTAATTTAGCTCCTAGCTCCCTAAATTCGTCTCGTAGGACCTCATCCCATGTTTTACCTATGTCATTGGTATCTATATGCACCACAACAACTGGCTGTTCACCCTCCCTTTTCAGAATCACCTGCATCCACTCCGAGACATCCTTGAACCTTGCACCAGGGAGGCAACATACCATCCTGGAGTCTCTGTTGCGGCCGCAGAAATGCCTATCTATTCCCCTTACAATTGAATCCCCTATCACTGTCGCTCTCCCACTCTTTTTCCTGCCCTCCTGTGCAGCAGAACCAGCCATGGTGCCATGAACTTGGCTGCTGCTGCTCCCCCCTGATGAGTCATCCCCCTCAACAGTACTCAAAGCGGTGTATCTGTTTTGCAAGGGGATGACTGCAGGGGATCCTTGCACTACCTCCTTGCACTGCTCTTCCTGTTGGTCTTCCATTCCCTATCTGGCTGTATACCCTTTACCTGCGGTAAGACCAACTCACTAAACATGCCATTCAAGTCGTTCTCAGCATTGTGCATACTCCAGAGTGAATTCACCCGCAGCTCCAGTTCCGCAACGTGGTTCGTCAGGAGCTGGATGCGGATACACTTCCCCCACACGTAGTCATCAGGGACACCGGAGACGTCCCAGATTTCTCACATAGTCCGGAGGAGCATAACACGTGTCCGAGCTCTCATGCATGACTTAACCCTTAGATACACTTAAATTGGCAACAACAATGTTAAATGTTACTCACTGATTTGGAAAAGTAAAAAGAAAAACTACTTGCCAATCACCAGCCAATCACTAACCCCCTTGGCTGTGACATCACCTTTCTATTTCTTTCTACTTCTTTTTTGCCTTCTCCCTGTAGCTGCACAAGCATGCCTCTCGCCAAACTCACGGACTCCCGACTCAGCGACGCAACTCCCGGCTGCTGAACTCACGGCCATTTAAAGATCACATGAATGAACTTGAACAATTGTACATCCCTCTCTGGTGTAAAAATAAAACGGGGAAGGTGGCTCAACCATGGCTTACAAGGGAAATTAGGGATAGTGTTTAATCCAAGGAAGAGGCATATAAATTGGCCAAAAAAAGCAGCAAACCTCAATTTAGATTTCAGCAGAGGAGGACAAAGGTTTAATTAGAAGGGGGTAAATAGAATATGAGCGTATGCTTGCAGGGAACATAACAACTGACTGCAAAAGCTTCTGCAGATAAGTGAAGAGAAAAAGATTAGTGAAGACAAATGTAGGTCTATTGCAATCAGAATCTGGTGAATTTATATTGGGGAACAAAGTAATGGCAGACCAATTGAACAAATACTTTGGTTCTGTCTTCACGAAGGAAGACACAAACATCCTTACGGAAATATTAGGGGACTGAGAGTCTAGCGAGAAGGAGGAATGAAAGGAAATCCTTATTGGTCAGCAAATTGTGTGAGGAAAATTGATGGAATTGAAGGCCGATAAATACCCAGGGCCTGAGAGTCTGCATCCCAGAGTACTGAAGGAAGTGGCCCTAGAAATAGTGGATGCATTGGTGTTCATTTTACAACATTCTATAGACTCTGGATCAGTTCCTATGCCTGGAGGGTAGCTAATGTAACCCTACTTTTTAAAAAATGAGGGAGAGAGAAAACAGGGAAGTATATATTGGTCAGCCTGACATTGGTGGTGGGGAAAATGTTGGAATCAATTGTTCAAGATGTAATAGCAGTGCATTTGGAAAGCAGTGACAGGATCGGTCCAATTCAGCATGGATATATGAAAGGGAAATCATGCTTGACAAATCTTCTGGAATTTTTTGAAGATGTAACTCGTAGAGTGGACAAGGGGGAGCAAGTGGATGTGGTGTATTTAGACTTTCAGAAGTCTTTTGACACAGTCCCACACAAGAGATTGGTGTGCAAAATTAAAGCACAAGGTATTGTGGGTAATGTACTGATGTGGATAGAGAACTGGTTGGCAGACAGGAAGCAAAGAGTAGGAATAAATGGGTCCTTTTCAGAATGGCGGACAGTGACTAGTGAGCTATTGCAAGGTTCAGTGCTGGGACCCCAGCTATTTACAAGATACATTAATGATTTAGATGAAGAAATTGAATGTAATATCTCCAAGTTTGCAGATGGCACCAAGCTGGTGGCAGTGTGAGCTGTGAGGAGGAGGCTAGGAGGCTGAAGGGTGACTTGAACAGGTTAGGTGAGTGGGCAAATACATGGCAGATGCGGTACCATGTAGATAAATGTGAGGTTATCCACTTTGGTGGTAAAAACAGGAAGGCAGATTATTATCTGAATGGCGCCAGATTAGTAAAAGGGGAGGTACAACGAGACCTGGGTGTCATGATACATCAGTCATTGAAAGTTGGCATACAGGTATAGCAGGCAGTGAAGAAGGCAAATGGCATGTTGGCCTTCATAGCGAGAGGATTTGCGTATCGGAGCAGATCGGTCTTACTACGTTGTACAGAGCCTTGGTGAGACCACACCTTGAATATTGTGTGCAGTTTTGGTCTCCTAATTTGAGGAAGGACATTCTTGCTATTGAGGGAGTGCAGCAAAAGTTCACCAGGCTAATTCCCGGGATGACAGGACTGACTTTTGAAGAAAGATTGGGTCGACTAGGCTTATATTCACTGGAATTTAGAAGAATGAGAGAGGATCTCATAGAAACATATAACATTCTGACGGGATTGGACAGGTTAGATGCAGGAAGAATGTTCCCAATGTTGGGGAAGTCCAGAACCAGGGGTCACAGTCTAAGGATAAGGGGTAAGCCATTTAGGACCGAGATAAGGAGAAACTTCTTCACTCAGTGAGTTATGAGCATGTGGAATTCTCTACCACAGAACGTTGTTGAGGCCAGTTCATTAGATATACTCAAAAGGGAGTTAGATGTGGCCCTTATGGCTAAAGGTATCAAGGGGTATGGAGAGAAAGCTGAAATGGGGTACTGAAGTGCATGATTAGCCATGATCATATTGAATGGTGGTGCAGGCTCGAAGGGCCAAATGGCCTACTCCTGCACTGATATTCTATGTTTCTATGTTTCTCCTCACACATTGATTTTCCTCCCATCTTTGTATCATCAGCAAACTTGGCTATGTTAAACTTGCTCCCTTCCTCCAAGTTGTTAATATAGATTGTAAATATTGGCGGTCCCAGCACTGATCCCTGCGGCACCCCATTGGTAACTGATTGCCAATCTGAGAATGAACCATGTATCCTGACTCTCTGTTTTCTGTTAATTAGCCAATCCTCTATCCATGCTAATATATTACCCCCAACTCCATGAACTTTTAACTTGTGCAGTAAGCTTTTATGTGGCACCTTGTCAAATGCCTTCTGGAAGTCCACATCCACTGGTTCCCCTTTATCCATCCTGTTCGTTACATCCTCAAAGCACTCCAGCAAATTTGTCAAACATGACTTCCCCTTCATAAATCCATGCTGACTCTGCTTGACTGAATTTTGCTTTTCCAAATGTCCTGCTACTGCTTCTTTAATAATGGACTCCAACATTTTCCTAACTACAGATGTTACGCTCACTGGTCTATAGTTTCCTGCTTTTTGTCTGCCTCCTTTTTTAAATAGTGGTGTAACAGTTGCAGTTTTCCAATCTGCTGGGACCTCCCCAGAATCTTGGGAATTTTGGTAAATTACAACCAAAGCATCCACAATCCCTGCCGCTACTTCTGGCTCCTAGGATACAAGCCAACAGGTCCAGGGGATTTATCTGCCTTTAGTCCCATTATCTTACTGAGTACAACCTCCTTAGTGATTCTGATTGTGTTAAGTTCCTCCCCCCTTATAGCCCCTTGACTATCCACTGTTGGAATATTGTTAGTGTCTTCTACCGTAAAGACTGATACAAAATATCTGTTCAGAGTTTCTGCCATCTCCATGTCCCCCATTATTAATTCCACGGTCTCGTCCTCTAAGGGGCCATTCTTTTCCTTTTTATATATCTATAGAAGTTCTTGTTATATGTTTTTATATTTTGTACTAGTTTACTTTCATAGTCTATCTTCCCTTTCTTAACCATTTTTTAAGCCATTCTTTGTTGGCTTTTAAATGCTTCCCAATTTTCTGTCCTCCCAGTAGTTTTGACCACATTGTAGGTTGTCCCAAGCACCGATAGCACAACTTCAGTTCACTGTTATCTTGCCAGTTGATGAGGCCTTGGGGTCTAACTGCCTTTAGTTTTAACCTGCAGGTGATTCACCTTGGTTATCTTATGATTGGAAATGGTGTGAAATTCTTGGGCGCATTGGTCGGCCATATCCATTGACATAGCAGTCTAACAAGCTAAATCAAAAGTCAACTTAGGAGCTTTCAACAAATTTCTTCTCATTGCTTCATTTTTCATCCCACAAACAAAGCGGTCATGCACTGCTCAGTCCTGAAAGTTTCCAAAATGATAGATAGCTTTTTTAAAGCTACAATGTGCTCACTGATACTCATGTCAGTGATTTGATCTCGTATTTTTAAATGATAACTTTCAGCAATTTCCAAGGGCTCAGGACTGCATTGCTATTCTAACTTGGTTAGAATCCCTGTCAGTGGTGTGCCTTTGGCTTGTGGGGACCAACATGTTTTTCAGGGTTTCATACACCTCGGGGTCTGCTTTAGTCAAGAAAATAGCCCATTCCCTTTCTAACATCACGTGGTTACTGTTTTCTTCATCGCGGACTTTGACGATACTATTTGTGGTGAAAAACATTTCTTGTCACTCCACATATGCTCTGAAACTCTCGGTCGTGATGGAACTCACCCAAGCACCTTATTACTTCCATAGCTGTGGCCATCTGGACTCTGGCAATGTCAACAGAGTGCTTGAAATTTACCAAGGATTTTTAGTTGTTCTGCAAAACCAAGAAGCTTTCAAAGTCTCACTGTTAGTTGGCTGAATCATCCACCAACAGAAATTTCAGCTAGTGAATCCGATCATTACCAATGTAACATTTTTATGACATCATAAACACACACTTACAAATGGATCCATTACACACTTACTTGTCAGATGACCTTGTCACCTGATGCTTTTATTGCATTTACATGATCAGTTACATTGCCACAGTAGTCCACCAGGTGGAGCAGTAGTCCACCAGGTGGAGCTATATTACACACACAGACATACAGGCACAGACACACACAAAGACACACACACAAGACACACACAGACACAGCCTCACAGACAGACACACACACACACACACACAGACACACACACACATAGACAAAGGAAAACAGGAGCTGACTAAATGGCTGAAGTGATATTAACCTAAGACTTAGAAAGTAGCATAATAAAATAAATGAAAGACATTTAAGGGATGGGGAGAGATTCACTATCGTCCCGTTTAGGTTGCTAATTTTAAAAAGTTGCTAAAGGTAGCGCCAGGTGCTAACGATTTCAAACTTTAAAAAAATTTACCGCTGTTGCTCCAAGAAGGAAGTGGAGCACTGAATCAAGCATTGAATCAAGCACTGAATCAAGCACTCCATTTCCTTCTTGGAGCGATATCCACAGCAGGCGGGGCACACACCAGCAGCATTGCATACTGGTCCATGCAGCGCTGCCACATTCAATAGTTCCTTTCCTCCCGTAAAGGAAAAGGCCATCGCTACAGGCTCTACAGGAGTTTCTCAGAGCAGTGTCCTAGGCCCAACTATCTTCAGCTGCTTCATCAATGACCTTCCCTCCATTATGGCAGAAGTGGGGATATTCGCTGATGATTGCAGTGTTCTGTGCCATTCACAACTCCTCAGATAATGAAGAAGTCCATGCCCACAAACAACAAGTCCTTTATGACATTCAGGCTTTGGCCGATAAATAGCAAGTAAGATTCGCGCCACACAAGTGCCAGGCAATGACTATCTACAACTAGCGAGAATATAACCACCGCCCCTTGACATTCAATGGTATTACCATTGCTGAATTCCCCACCATCAACATCCTGCAGGTCACCATTCACCAGAAACTTAGCTGGACCAGCCACATAAATAGTATGGCTACAAGAGCAGGTCAGAGGCTGGATATTCTGCGATGAGTGTCTCACCTCCTGACTCCCCAAAACCTTTCCACCATCTACAAGACACAATTCAGGAGTGTGTTGGAATTCTTTCCACTTGCCTGGATGAGAGCAGCTCCAACAACACTCAAAAAGCTGGATCACATCCAGGACAAAGCAGCCTGCTTGATCGCACCTAATCCATCAGTTTAAACATTCACTCCCTCCACTATCGACGCACCATGGCTGCAGTGTGTACCACTGCAGCAACTCACCAAGGCTTCTTCGGCAGCACCTCGCAAACACACGGCCTCTACCACTTAGAAGGACAAGGGCAGCAAGCACATGGGAACACCATTACCTGCAAGTTCCCCTCCAAGTTACACACCTTCCTGACTTGGAAATATATCGCCATTCATCATTGTCGCTGAGTCAAAATCCTGAAATTCCCTCCCTAACAGCACTATGATAGCACCTTCACCACATGCTCTGCAGAGGTTCAAGAAGGTGTGGCTCAAGGGCAATTGGAGATGGGCAATCAATGCTGGCCTTGCCAGCAACACCCAGATACCAGGAACGAATACAATAAAGGCACCTACCCGGATCACCAAGATCGTAGCTATCTCACGTGATCATCCCAGCACGCAAGCAGAGTGCCGGGCTCAACGATCGCGGGAAGTAATAGCAGGGGATTTCAACTACCCTAATATTAACTGGGATAGAAAGGTATGAAGGGAGCAGAATTATTAAAATGTATTCAGGACAACTTTTGTAGCCAGTATGTAGCAAGCCTAACAAGAGAGGGAGCGGTAATAAAAACAGAAAATGTTGGAAATCTCAGCAGGTCAGACTGCATCTGTGAAGAGAAACAGAGTTAATGTTTCAGATCTGTGACCCTTCAACAGAACTGGAAAAGATTGAGATGTAACAGATTCTTAAGGAAATGCAGGGGTAGTGAAAGGAGATGGGGAGGAAAGAACAAAAGGGAAGGATCATGATAGGGTGGAAGGCAGGAGAGATTTAAGAGACTAAAGGAATGATGGGCAAAAATGAGATGGTAATGGCACAAGTTAGGAAACAAAAGATGAGTCTAGATGGGGTGTGAATGGCAGAATCATCACCAGTTGCATTGGGAAAGAGAAAAATGGGGGTGGGGGGGGGTTTGTTCAAAAAAAAAGGAAGGAAAGAGAAAAAAAATTATGGGCAGAGGTTATGATCTGAAATTGTTGAGCTCGATGTTGAGTCCAGAAGGCTGTAAAGTGCCTCAACTGTTTTTATTTCAGATTCTAGCATCCACAATATTTTACTTTTGTAAGAGACGGGCAGTTCAGGACTTAATTTTAGGGAATGAAGCTGAGCAGGTGGAAGGGGTAACAGTGGGAAAGCATTTTGGTGCTTGTGATCATAATTTAGTTAGATTTAGGGTAGGTGTGGAAAGGGACAAAGATAGATCAGGAATAAAAGTTCTCAATTGGGGAAAAGCTAATTTTACTAATCTGAGATGTGATTTAGCCAAAGTGGACTGGAAACAGATACTTGAGGGTAAATCAGTGTCAGAGCAGTGGGAGGCGTTCAAGGAGGAGATCCTGAGGATTCACAGTAAGCATATTCCCTTGAAAATAAGTGTGGGACTAACAAATCTAGAGCCCCCTGGATTTCAGGGGCATACACGGTCGGATGAAGAAAAAAACAGAAGCTTATGACAGATATTATGGGCTCAATACTGCAAAAACACTAGAGGAATATAGAAAGGACTGCAGTGGTGAAATTAAAAAGGCAATTAGGAAAGCAAAGGCAGAGCATGAAAAAATATTGGCAAGTAAAATCAAGGAAAACCCAAAGATGTTTTATAAATACATTAAGAGTAAGAAGATAATTAAAGAAAGAGTAGAGTCTATTCGGGACCATAAAAGTAACCTTTGTGTAGAGGTGGAAGATGTGGGTATGGTACTTTATGAATACTTTGCGACTGTTTTCACAAAAGAGAGGGACGATGCAGATATTGCAATCAGGGAATATTTCATTAAATAAACATAGTGAGAGAGGAAGTATCAAAGGGTTAAATTCCCAGGCCCAGATGAAATGTATCCCAGGCTGTTAACAGAAGTAAGAGAGGAAATAGCAGCGGCTCTGACCATCATTTCCAATCCTCTCTGGCACCAGCATTGCCAAGCTGCCCAGCATTGATCAGAAACTTAACTGCACCAGTCATATCAACACTATAGATACAAGACCCGGGTAGAAACTGAGTACTCTGCAATGAGTGACTTACCTTTTGACCCCCTCAGAATATATCCATCACCTACATGAAGTTAGGAATGCAAAGGATTACTCACTACTCTCCTGGATGGGTGCAACCACAACACCACTGAAGAAGTTCAATACCATCTAGGACAAAGCAATTTACTTAATCGGTGCTCCTGCCACTGATCTAAATATCCACCCCTCCATCACAACCGCACTGTGGCTACATTATGTTCTGATTTATAGGATGCTGTGCATGAACTCACCAATGATACCTCTACAGCATTTTCTCTCCTGCAACCTCTACCACCGAGAGGGACAAGAGCAGCAATACTGTGGGAACATAATCTGTTCCAAGTTCCTCTCGAATTGGCATACCATCCGAGATTGGACATCTATCACCATTCCTTCATCATCACTGGATCAATATTCTGGAATTCTATCTCTCTCGATAAATGTGTATGTGTGTTTCATTTCATAAATTCAGTTTGTCTTTAATATTTTCCAGTTATGATGTGGATTGTGCCTGAGATATTAGCTTGCCTGTTCTCTCCACAGATGTTGATGTGTTTCCAGCATTTTCTGTTTCAGATTTCCAATAACTTCTTTTTTTTTAATGTAAAATATTTGCACTCTGGTGTGACCTTGTTAACATTCTCCTAACAAACACCTTGGCAGAAAATACTTCCAAAATTGTTCAGTCACAGTTGGTATATTATTCATAACTAAAGTGTAAATTGTCTTTCATTGGCAATACTGAACTGGCTGGTTCTGACACTTATATTTTTATTTTGTGATTCAGCCATGCCTGTCCCTACAATACTGTATATACAGATTGTGATCAAGTGCCTCTTGTCTCAGGATGGCCAGCACTTGTATCATCCCTTGGTGTTCTCAAAACTGATTCAATCCAGTCATCCCAAGGCAGCTCCAAGCTTCTGTGTATTTATATTGGTAGATTCACCAAACAAAATACTCATAACTTTCCCATGGAACCTATGTCTCTCCAGCCTGACTGTCCACCATTGGTCTGAATTATTTAGTTCATACAGCCCTCTTGACTGTTTGCTGAATCAAAGACAACTGTGGCCATTTATTTGGAGCCCAGTCAGCTGCCATCATCCACTTCCCATGGTCCTAATGCCCCATAACATCGGGAGTGGATGTACACTTCAACAACAACAATGTTTATTTATATAGCGAAGCACAATATGCAACTGGACGTATGTCTAAGGATCTTGTTCTCAAAAGATTTTTTACAGTCCACAATAATTTGCTCAAACACACATGCCACGACTTATTTCATGTGTTTAATTGAAAGAAATGCTAACAAGACAGACTTGTCTTCAAGCTGAATTAAACCTCATTTGGATACACAGCAAGTTGCTATTCTTGTCCTTTAAGTGAATAACATTGAAAAGGTTGACATTTAATTTGGAAATATTTTCTGAAGGAACCTTAGTGGTGCTGTCACTTTTATCAAGTCTGTGATGTGTTTTTGACGTTCCATTTAGTGTCTTACTTAGAGGAATTTATTTTAATTCTTCTCGTCCCTGCTTATTAAGATGACAGCTGACAGTTTGTAAACTTCATAACTGTGGAGAAAGGAATGAAACAATTAGAAATGTTTAATCCTTATTAATAATAAAGCACTGTTCATTTTTAATGGGCTTAAAGTTTTAAGATGAGTGTTCCTTAACTTCAAACATACTGACACCATCAGTGGACCAACATTATTTAGGTTGTGAATTTGCCCCACAAGTTCCACAATAGGGACTGTTTGAATAAAACAGTATGTGGCCAGTGTACCAGGTGCCTGTATTTAAAAGGAAAAAAAAATGCATTTATATAGCACCTTTCACGACCACTGGATGTCTCAAAGCGCTTTACAGCAAATGAAGTACTTTTAGAGTGAAGTCACTGTTGCAATGTGGGAAACTCAAGCAAGTTCCCACAAACAACAGTGTGATAATCTGTTTTTGTTATGTTGATTGAGGGATAAATATTAGCCAGGAACCAGGAAGAACTTCTCTGCTCTTTTTTAAATAGTGCCACGGAATCATTTACATCCCCAAAGAGAGCAGACGGGGCCTCGGTTTAATGTCTCATCTGGAAGATGGCACCTCTTACAGTGCAGCGCTCCCTCAGTACTGCACTGGAGTGTCAGCCTAGATTTTTTTGTGTTCAAGGCCCTGGAGTTGGGATGTGAAACAACAACGACTCAGAGGCGAAGGTGATAACCACTGAGCCACAGCTGACACAATGCATTTGGCATCCAGTGTATAAGAACATAAGAAATAGGAGCAAGAGTAGGCCATTCGGCCCCTCGAGCCTGCTCCGCCATTCAATAAGATCATGGCTGGTTTGATCATGGACTCAGCTCCACTTCCCTGCCTGCTCCCCATAACCCTATACTCCCTTATTGCTCAAAAATCTGTCTATCTCTGCCTTAAATATATTCAATGACCCAGCCTCCACAGCTCTCTGGGGCAGAGAGTTCCATAGATTTAAAACCCTCAGAGAAGAAATTGCTCCTCATCTCAGTATGAAATGGGCAGCCCCTTATTCTAAGACTACGGGCTAGATTTTCCACATTATTTGCATGGTTAATGTCGATTTAATGTCCTTTTTACTGCTGAAATCACGTATAATGCCCACATATCGCCCATTTAGACACAAAATGGAAACTGACGGGCATTTTTCGGAAACTTATCATCGAGCGTTACTTTCCCCATGTGCGTAATGCTGGGAAAAAATAATACCTCCCACCCACTTTTTTTGGGCGGAATCATCAGAATGAACGAAATCAACGCCCATAATATCGGCCAGCATTACTTTCTGCATGGAATTAACGGCAAGATTCAATAATACCGCCCGCAAATTTTTTTTTGTCGTAAAGAGCACATTTGACAAAACTAGCGCCCAAGAAATCGCCCACCGGCCCTTTCACCACCTCGCACACATATCGCCCACAATATCACTCGCCCCAAAAAGTGGAACTGTTCTGAACTAAAGCCAGCGGTGTGGCTGCTATTTTTAAAATCGCAGGTCACTTCATTCAAAAGGCTGCTTCAACTTTGGGGGAGTTTGCATTGACTCTGGAGATCTTCTCAGGTGAAGTGAGCATCTCAACAGACATATTTTCAGACTCTGGACTATTGGGGGTTTATACTAGGTGTATTTTAGTGAGGAAATTATAGCTTCTGATCAATTGCTATTATAATTTCATTGCAATGGGGCCGGTCATTTCTCAGCCTGCATCAATTAATACGCAGATGCTGCAGAGTGCAGATGGCTCAGTGTGTGATACACATCATTATGTGCCCAATTTAAAACGTGCAAGAATGAGGAGGAGGGCCAGACCATACACACCCCGCATGTACAAAGAAATGAGGTCTTACCTCGACGTGTCCGACCACACCTGCCTTCGGAGATTGCGCTTCTACAAGGTGGTGATCAATGAAATATGTGAGCTCGTCAGGCCACATATACAGCCTGCCATCAGGACATCAGTGTCATTCGAGGTCAAGGTCACCGCGGCACTGTCTTTCTATGTGTCTGGTTCTTTTCGGGCATCCGTGGTCGAGATTTCCCCTCTGTCTCACCATGCCACCCATCGCTGCATTAGACAGGTCACAGGGGCCCTGTACACAAAAAAGGATGGACTTTATCAGCTTCCCCATGACCACGGAGGCTCAGACTGACAGGGCTGGAGCATTCTATCACATTGCTAAATTACCCAGGGTGCAGAGACTTATACAGTGCACTCACATCGCCATGCGTCCACCTTCTCAGGACCTGGAGCTTTTTCATAATAGAAAAGGTTTTCACTCTCTGAAGGTCCAACTAGTTGTCGACCACAACCAGATCATAATGGCAGTGAATGCCAAATGTCCAGGTAGCTTCGATGAGGTTCGCATGCTGTGTAAGAGCGCTGTCTCTGACATCTTTAAGAGTTAGCCACAAGGACAATGCTGGATGTTAGGTGATAACCGATATGGCCTAGCCACCTGGCTGATGAGTCCACTGCGTTACACCCACACCGAGGCCGAGACACGATATAACCAGAGCCACAGAGACACACGCAATGTGGTCCACAAAACAATAACTGTGCTTAAGCAGCACTTCAGATGTCTGGACCACTGAGGAAGGTGGCTACCTAGCTGCAAGACTCTTATGTGAGGAGCTGATATCTGAAAGATTTGCCTGAAAATGTTGTTGTGAGTGACAACGCTAACACACTGCTGTGTGTGTGCAGCTCAGAAATCAATGGTAACCTTCACCTTGGGGCCAGTTAAAGTTTATGTTGATTGAAGTTAAGTTTTATTTAACCCTTTCATGTTAAGGAATCGCCAGTGTGTAACAGTCCAGCTATCTGAGACAATGCGCAACATAGATTTATGTTCAATAAAAAAAAATTTATATCAATATTGGTCTGAAATAGAAACATAGAAAATAGGTGCAGCAGTAGGCCATTCAGTCCTTCGAGCCTGTACCACCATTCAATATGATCATGGCTGATCATTTCAACATTAGTACCCCATTCCTGCTTTCTCTCCATACCCTTTGATTACTTTAGCCGTAAAGGCCACGTCTAACTCCCTTTTGAATATATCTAATGAATTGGCCTCAACAACTTTCTGTGGTAGAGAATTCCACAGGTTCACAATTCTCTGAGTGAAGAAGTTTCTCCTCATCTCAGTCCTAAATGGCTTACCCATTATCCTTAGACTGTGACCCCTGGTTCTGGACTTCCCCAACATCGGGAACATTCTTCCTGCATCTAACCTGTCCAATCCTGTCAGAATTTTATATGTTTCTATGAGATCCCCTCTCATTCTTCTAAATTCCAGTGAATATAAGCCTAGTCGATCCAGTTTTTCTTCATATGTCAGTTCTGCCATCCCGGGAATCAGTCTGGTGAACCTTCGCTGCACTCCCTCAATAGGAAGAATGTCCTTCCTCAGATTAGGAGACCAAAACTGTACACAACATTCTAGGTGTGGCCTCACCAAGGCCCTGTACAACTGCAATAAGTCGTCCCTGCTCCTCTACTCAAATCCTCTCGCTATGAAGACCAACATGCCATTTGCCTTCTTCACCGCCTGCTGTACCTGCATGCCAACTTTCAATGACTGATGTACCATGACACCCAGGTCTCGTTGCGCCTCCCGTTTTCCTAATCTGTCACCATTCAGATAATAATCTGCCTTCCATGTCAGCATGGATTTATGAAAGGGAAATCCTGCTTGACAAATCTTCTAGAATTTTCTGATGATTTAACAAGTAGAGTGGACAAGGGAGAACCAGTGAATGTGGTGTATTTGGACTTTCAAAAGGCTTTTGAAAGGTCCCACACAAGAGATTGTTGTGCAAAATTAAAGCACATGGTATTGGGGGGTAATGTCCTGGCGTGGATAGAGAACTAGTTGGCTGACAGGAAGCAGAGAGTCGGGATAAATGGATCCTTTTCAGAATGGCAGGCAGTGACTAGTAGGGTGCCGCAGGGCTCAGTGCTGGGACCCCAGCTATTTACAATATACATTCATGATTTGAATGAGGGAATTGAGTGTAATATCTCCAAGTATGCAGATGACAATAAGCTGGGTGGCGGTGTGAGCTGTGAGGAGGATGCTAATAGGCTGCAGGTTGACTTGGACAGGATAGGTGAGTGGGCAAACGCATGGCAGATGCAGTATAATGAGGATAAATGTGAGGTTATCCACTTTGGTGGCAAAAACACGACGACAGAATATTATCTGAATGGCGGCAGATTAGGAAAAGGGGAGGTGCAGCGAGCACTGGGTATCATGGTACATCAGTCATTGGATGTTATCCCCCTTGCAATAAAGGCCAACATTCAATTTGCCTTCCTGATTACTTGCTGTACCTGCATAATAACTTTTTGTGTTTCATGCACAAAGACTCCCAGGTCCCGCTGCACTGCAGCACTTTGCAATTGTTCTCCATTTAAATTATAATTTGCTTTTCTACTATTTCTGCCAAAGTGGAAAACGTCACATTTTCCCACATTAAGGGCTCAAATTTCCCTAGGAGTTGTCCCACCTTTTTTGGAGCAAGTAAGTTTTTTTGGAGTAACTTAAAAATCGCAAATTTTCCTATTTAACTTGCTCCAGTGTAAGTCACTTAGTTCGTTTTTTTTTTAGTTTCGTTTTTTTTCTCCAAAAGGGGGCGTGACCAGCTACTTATGCCTGTTTTGGCCATAGAAGCAAATTTGGCCAGCTAAAGGTTACTCCAAACGAACTTAGGCCAGTGTATGTGGCCACTTTTGTAGTCACAGAAAAACCTTAGCTATATTTAAGAAATCAGCGTAGGTAGCCAGAGATAGGAGGGGGAAAGGTGATTTAGTGGATTCTAAAGCACTAAACACCTTCACAGCATGAGTACAACATCAAAACAACTTTAGTACAACATCATCAAAAATAAATGAAAGATAAATCAGCTACTGAAAATAGAGCAGTCCTGCTTTGCCGACTGCAGAACGCACCCGCTAACCTTTCGGCCAGGGCTAGGGGCGGTAGGCATGCATGACTGTCGGAGTGAGGGATGTTTTTATTTTATATTTGTTCCTAAATGTTATGTGGTTATAATGGAACATGATTCAGTTTTAAAATCAAAATTTTTTTTATTGGGAAGTTTACAATGCACGTCCACAACAACAAGAACAAGAAGAAGAACAACAGCAAAGAAAGGCTGCACCCATCTCTCAACCACATATCGAGGAATGTGCACTTCCTCATAGGGGCGGTGATGGCGGTGGGAGGGGCTGGGGGCCCGGCTTGGATCTCAACAGAGGCTGGTGTGGGGATTGCAGTGGGAGTGGCATTTGATTGTCAGACCTGTGTGCCCTTATTGCAGCAGCTAGCTCCCTCATGGCCTCTGCCATCGTTTGCACTCCCTCTGACATGCCCATCCTCAGTTCCCATCTCAGTGCTGATATTTCTCCCGACAGTGTCACAACCTCATCACGCACCCCACTGAGAGTGGCCACAAGTGATCGGGTAAGGGCATTGGTCTTCTCAACCAATGACATAACCTGATGTACATCTGATGAAGGCTGCATCTCAGGAGAGACTGATCGGCTTATCTTTCCCCTCGCCATGGGTCTGTCTAGCACCACCCCTCCAATGCGAGGCGCAGGGTGGGATGGTGGGCCCTGCGTGCTCCAACCTGCATTCCACCACCGCCACTGGGACCCGCAACTTAGGAAGGTGTGAAACCAAGGAATGTTGTGGCAGAGCTCATGGAGGTGCCTGGCAAAGTGATGCCCTGTTCCATGGACTGATCCATATCACGATCAGCATTCTCCCGTAAACACAGATCCATGGATCTCTCCTCCCCCCACCCATCTTGGTCTGGAGCGGACGCATCTGGATCTTCTTGTTGATCTTCAGGATGTTCAAGATTTTTTCTTGTTCTGCAAAATACATCAGAGCAGTCAAAATGTTAGCAGGAAAGGAGGGGGCAGGATGGCTGGAATGAATAATCTCACACGTAACAGGCCAGTCAGTAGGTTGATTTGAAGGGTGACGATGCATTTCCATGATTGACCCTCACCCTCGCGTGTGGGCCCAGCATGTGCAGAGCTGATTCTTTTTCTGCTGATGTGACTCAGCAAGGCAGCGATCTTCTGTTCCAGGGGTAATAGTTGGTGCAGATTTGGCGGCCCTCCTCCTGTTCTCGTTCTCTCCCTTTTGTTGTCAGCCAATTTCTTCTGCAAAGATGAAAATATAACTTTTGCCACATGGTGAGCTTCTGATGGATGGGACATATACAGATGATCAGAGTAACAATTGCAATTCCATTTACAACTCAAGATAATACTTACACTCACTATTTGACCAACGTCCTGCCATTTCTTTTTACACTGGTTTCCAGTTCTTGCGATATTTACCCCTGCGGAGAATTCTTCTGCAACTAGGTTCCAGCGTCTCCTCATTTCTTTGGGTGGAACTTATGTAGGACCACTCTTACTGATATCCAGCTCCTGCCATCTGTCCTCAATGACAGTGACTAGTTTCTCCACTTCCTCATGCAAGAAGTTCTTCGTTCTTGTTGCATGCTCTTGCGTCATTGGTATATCGTATTCACACTCAGGTAATGTTGAAAAAATACAGTTTGCACCTTGCATGCACCTATGCAGCACTCCTTTCCACTCTCTCAGCCACCCAAAAATCAATATTAGCACCATACCTTCAATATGGCCCACTGCCAATGCTGCTGATGCACTGAGGATGCTCTCCCTTTAAATGGTCGACTGCCAAGGTTCCTGGCCCATTGCGCATGCTTCAAGGCACATTGCGCATGCGCACATGCACAAACGGACATGCGACCCCTGCAGGCACTCGAAGACACGCTGGGCCCAAGCCCCACCCCCCTGCTGGCTGCGCTGAGCAAGTGCGACCTATGCTCCGCCCCCCCCGAAGGTGTTGCAGCGCCACACCATGGGATCACAGGGATCCAGGAGCGGCTAAATTAGCCCTATTGTGCACCTAACACAGATAAGACTGCACACAGGGAGGTTAAAGTAACAGTGACCTCAGTCTTTATTAACACACTCCAGAGTGAGGAACAGGACTTATGGGCCGGCTTATATACAGTGCTCCCAAGGAATGCTGGGATCCCTTGGGCCTTCAGGGGATGCGCTTCCTGGTGGCGGAACATGGAAGTGCATGCTTTACAGAAACACAACATCACTCCCCCGCAAAGTCAAAGTGAAAACTATTTACAAGGTGAGGAGGTCGGGAGCCTTTCTTTCCCTGGTGGACCGCCTCGGTACAAATGTCTGTTCTGGTGTGTTGGCTGTGCCCTCGCTGGGCTGGCATGTTGTTGGCCCTGCAGGGCTGCTGGGTGAACCTGGCCTTGCTGGGCTGTTGGGCATGATGGGTTCGATTTCCTGGTCCGGGTGGTGTTGTTGATCCTTTGGGTGTGTGTTGTGGGCTCGAAAAAGGAGGTGTCTGCTGTGGATTGTTCAGGGCAGTCTGTGAACCGCAGTCTCATTTGGTCCAGGTGCTTTCTGTAAATTTGTCCATTGGCTAGTTTGACTACAAACACCCTATTCCCTTCTTTAGCTATCACCGTGCCCGTGATCCACTTGGGACCATGTCCATAGTTTAGCACATACACAGGGTCATTCAGATCAATTTCCCGTGACACAGTGGCGCGACCATCGTTTACATTTTGTTGCTGCCGCCTGCTCTCTACCTGATCATGCAGGTTGGGGTGAACCAGCGAGAGTCTGGTTTTAAGTGTCCTTTTCATGAGTAGCTCAGCTGGGAACACCCCTGTGAGCGAGTGGGGTCTCGTACAGTAGCGGAGCAGTACTCGGGACAAGCGGGTTTGGAGTGAGCCTTCTGTGACTCGTTTAAGGCTCTGTTTGATTGTTTGTACTGCCTGCTCTGCCTGCCCATTGGAGGCTGGTTTAAATGGGGCTGAAGTGACATATTTGATCCCATTGCGGGTCATGAATTCTTTAAATTCGGCACTGGTGAAACATGGCCCGTTGTCACTGACCAGTATGTCAGGCAGGCCGTAGGTGACAAACATGGCACTCAGGCTTTCAATGGTGCCAGCGGCGGTCCTTCCAGATATTATTTCACATTCAATCCATTTTGAAAAAGCATCCACCACCACCAGGAACATTTTACCGAGAAACGGGCAATGCAGCGTGTGTGCAACTGAGCACACACGGTGCATTTCCATACACAGGACTCTAAGTCAGAGTCGATACCGGGCCACCACACATGGGATCTGGCTATCGCTTTCATCATTACTATACCCGGGTGTGTGCTGTGGAGATCCGAGATGAACATCTCCCTGCCCTTTTTGGGTAGCACTACGCGGTTACCCCACAACAGGCAGTCTGCCTGAATGGACAGTTCATCCTTTCGCCGCTGTAATGGCTTGATTAGCTCTTGCATTTCAATGGGGATGCTGGCCCAGTTCCCATGCAGCACACAGTTTTTTACTAGGGACAGCAGAGGATCTTGGCTGGTCCAAGTCCTAATCTGGCGGGCCGTGACAGGTGATTTATCATTTTCAAACGCTTCCATGACCATCAACAAGTCTGCGGGCTGCGCCACCATCGCAAGTTTGCAGACTGCGCCATTTCCACCCCCGTGGTGGGCAATGGTAGCCGACTGAGAGAATCCGCACAGTTCTCGGTGCCTGGCCTGTGGCGGATGGTATAGTTATATGCTGATAGTGCAAGTGCCCACCTTTGTATGCGGGCTGAGGCATTAGTATTTATCCCTTTGTTTTCAGTGAATAGGGATATGAGGGGCTTGTGATCTGTTTCCAGCTCAAACTTGAGGCCAAACAGGTACTGATGCATTTTCTTTACCACGAACACACACGCTAATGCCTCTTTCTCAATCATGCTGTAGGCCCTCGCGGACTTAGACAAGCTCCTGGAGGCATAGGCGACAGGTTCCAACTTCCCCGCAACGTTAGGTTGTTGTAATACACACCCGACTCTGCACGACGATGCATCACATGCTAGTACGAGTCTTTTACACGGGTTATACAATACAAGCAGCTTGTCGGAGCAGAAAACGTTTCTGGCTTTCTCAGAAGCAATTACTTGGGTTTTTTCCCATACCCAGTTCTCACCTTTACGCAATAACACATGTAGGGGCTCTAAGTGGGTGCTTAACCCCGGTAGGGAGTTACCAAAATAGTTGAGGAGTCCCAGGAACGACCGCAGCTCCCTGACGTTCTGTGGCCTGGGCACATTCCTGATAGGCTCTGTCATGGTGTCTGTGGGCTGAATGCCGTCCGCCGCGACCTTTCTCCCCAAAAACTCCACTTCTGTTGCCATGTAGATGCATTTTGACCTCTTCAGCCGCAGCTCTACGCGATCCAGTCGCTGGAGGACCTCCTCCAGGTTTTGTAGATGCTCGATGGTGTCCCGACCCGTGACCAATATTTCGTCCTGAAAAACCACCATGCGTGGTACCGACTTGAGTAGGCTCTCCATGTTTCTCTGGAAGATCGCTGCAGCCGACCGAATTCCAAACGGGCATCTGTTGTAGATGAACAGTCCCTTGTGCGTGTTGATGCAGGTGAGGACCTTTGAAGATTCCTCCAGCTCCTGCGTCATGTAGGCTGAAGTCAGTTCGAGCTTGGTGAATGTCTTGCCTTCTGCTAGCGTCGCAAATAGGTCGTCTGCCTTAGGTAGCGGGTATTGGTCCTGTCGCGAGAAACGATTAATAGTTAATTTATAATCGCCACAAATCCTGACCGTGCCATCACTTTTGAGTACTGGAACAATCGGGCTGGCCCACTCGCTGAATTCCACTGGGGAGACGATGCCCTCACGTTGCAGCCTGTCCAGCTCGATTTCCACTCTCTCCCTCATCATGTGAGGTACCGCTCGCGCCTTGTGGTGAATGGGTCGTGCCTCTGCGACCAAGTGGATCCGCACCTTTGCCCTGGAAAAGTTTTCAATGCCTGGCTCAAAAAGGTAAGAAAAGTTGTTAAGAACCTGGGAATATGAGGCCTCATCGACATGTGATAGCGCTCAGATGTCATCCCAGTTCCAGCGGATTTTGCCCAGCCAGCTGCTTCCAAGCAGTGTGGGGCCATCGCCTGGGACAATCCAGAGTGACAGTTCGTGCACCGTGCCCTCGTAGGTGACCTTGACCATGGTGCTGCCCAAGACAGTAATAAGCTCTTTGGTGTACGTTCTCAGTTTCGTATGGATGGGGCTCAGGGCTGGTCTGAGTGACTTGTTGCACCACAATCTCTCAAACATCTTTTTACTCATGATGGATTGGCTTGCGCGAGTGTCCAATTCCATGGCAACGGGAAAGCCATACAATTTTACATTTAGCATTATAGGTGGACATTTTGTCGAAAATGTGTGTACCCCATGTACTTCAGCATCTGCCTCCTCTCTCTGAGGATCGAAATTGCTTTGATCCACCATGGACCGATCTTCCTCTGCCACGTGGTGGTTAGCAGGTTTTGCAGAGCTTGCAGCTCATCTGCAAGCTCATTGAAGGTGCCCCATTGTTCCACAGCTCTTCCAAACATACCCTTTGAAGCAGCATGAATAGGCTGAATGGAAGCCTCCACAACGCCAACAAGGTGTGTATTGCCTTGCATTCATCCTTTGTTGGGGACTCTGAGTCATCTGGGTCATCTGGGGCCTGCTGTCAGTTGCAGATTTGTGGTTTCTGCCCTGTACATTTCTGCTCACAAATACAGTTCCAGTTAATTTATCAACATTGCTAGCACTTGTGTACTGAGAGATTTGTTTGATGTTATCACTGGTGGACATAAACGCCTGTGCTATTGCAATGGCCTTACTGAGGGTCGGTGTCTCTACAGTCAAAAGTTTTCTTCGTGTGGTCTCGTGGCCAATGCCCAGTACAAAAAAGTCTCTGAGCATTTGCTCCAGGTAGCCATCAAACTCACATTGTCCTGCAAGTCGCCTTAGCTCGGTGACGTAGCTCGCCACTTCCTGACCTTCAGATCGCTGGCACGTGTAGAACCAATACCTCACCATCAGCACACTCTCCTTCAGGTTAAGATGCTCATGAACCAGTGTACACAGCTCCTCATACAATTTATCTGTGGGTTTCACCGGAGCCAGAAGATTCTTCATGAGGCTGTAGGTCCGTGCCCTGCAGAATGTGAGGGTGACCGCTCACCTTTTTGCAGTGCTTTCTTCTCCGTCCAGCTCATTGGCTACAAAGTACTGGTCCAGCCATTTGACATAGGCTTCCCAGGCCTCACCCTCCGAGAACTTCTCCAGGATGCCCACAGTTTGCTGCATCTTTGCATTGGATTCGTATACTCGTCGCCAGTTATTGTGTTCCTAACACAGATGAGACTGCATACAGGGAGGTTAAAGTAACAGTGACCTCAGTCTTTATTAAGACACTCCAGAGTGAGGAACAGGCCTTAGGGGCCAGCTTATATACAGTGCTCCCAAGGGATGCTAGGATCCCTGGGGACTTCAGGGGATACGCTCCCTGGTGGCAGAACATGGGAGTGAATGCTTTACCAATACACAACAATCCCGGTAAGTTTTCGGTGCATTTTCTCCACCACGAAGTCGGTGCACCACCTCTAACTATGCCACTCTAAGCGACTGGGAAAATTTGGGCCCTATAATCCATCTCACTTCGTCTGTCTATATCCCTTTGCAGATTTATTGTATCCTCCTCACAATTTTCTTTCCCACCCATTTTTGTATCATCAGAAAACTTGGTTACATTACACTCGGTCCCTTCATCCAAGTCATTAATATAGATTGTAAATAGTTGAGGACCCAGCACCAATCCCTGCAGCACACCACAATTACTTTGTGCCAACTGAAAAATAACCCATTTATCCTGACTCTGTTTTCTGTTAGTTAGCCAATCCTCTCTCCATGTTACTATATTATCCCCAACCCCATGAGCTTTTATCTTGTGCAGTAACCTCTTGTGTGCCTTATTCAATGCCTGCTGGAAATCCAAATATACCACATCCACTGGTTCCCCCTTATCCATCCTGCTCGTTACATCCTCCAAAAACTCCAGCAAATTTGTCAAATATGATTTCCCGTTCATAAAACCATGTTGACTCTGCTTGATTAAATCATGCTTTTCTAAATGTCCCATTACCGCTTCCTTAATAATGGATTCCAGCATTTTCCAATGACAGATGTTAGGCTAACTGGTCTATAGTTTCCTGCTTTGTGTCTGCCTCCTTTTTTAAATAGGGACGTTATATTTGCAGTTTCCAATCTGCTGTGACCTCCCCAGAATCCAGGGAATATTGGTTGATTACAACCAATGCATCCACTATCTCTGCAGCCACTTCTCTTAAGACCTTAGGATAGGGTCCAGGGGACATGTCCGCCTTTAGTCCCATTATTTTACCTGGTACTACTTCATTAGTGATAGTGATTGTATTAAGTTCCTTCCTACAAATTTGCTAGAATTCTTTGAGGATGTAACGAACAGGGTGGATAAAGGGGAACCAGTGGACGTGGTGTATTTGGACTTCCAGAAGGCATTTGACAACGTGCCACATAAAAGATTACTGCTCAAGATAAAAGTTCACGGGGTTCGGGATAATATATTAGCATGGATAGAGGATTGGCTAACTAACAGAAAACAGAGAGTCTGGATAAATGTTTCATTCTCAGGTTGGCAATCAGTAACTAGTGGGGTGCCACAGGAATCAGTGCTGGGGCCCCAAATATTTACAATCTATATTAATGACTTGGAAGAAGAGACTGAGTATAACATAGCCAAGTTTGCTGATGATACAAAGATTGGAGGAAAAGCAATGTGTAGGAGGACACAAAAAACCTGCAAAAGGACATAAACAGGCTAAGTGAGTGGGCAAAAATTTGGAAGATGGAAAATAATGTTGGAAAGTGTGAAGTCAGGCAGAAAAAAAAATCAAAGAGCACGTTATTATTTAAATGGAGAAAGATTGCAAAGTGCTACAGTACAGCGGGACCTGGATTACTTGTGCATGAAACATAAAAGGATAGTATGCAGGTACAACAAGTGATCAGGAAGGCCAATTGAATCTTGCCCTTTATTGCAAAGGGGATGGAGTATAAAAGCAGGGAAGTCTTGCTTCAGTTATACAGGGTATTGGTGAGGCCACACCTGGAATACTGCGTGCAGTTTTGGTTTCCATATTTACAAAAGGATATACTTGCTTTGCAGGTAGTTCAGAGATGGTTGACTAGGTTGATTCCGTGATTCCGGAGATGAGGGGGTTGACTTATGAGGAAAGGTTGAGTAGGTTGGGCCTCTACTCATTGGAATTCAGAAGAATGAGAGGTGAACTTAGTGAAGCATATAACATTATGAGGGGGTTTTACAAGGTGGATGCAGAGAGGATGTTTCCACTGATAGGGGAGACTAGAACTAGAGGGCATAAACTTAGAATAAGGTGCCGCCCATTTAAAACTGAAATGATGAGAAATTTCTTCTCTCAGAGGGTTGTAATTCGTTGCCTCAGAGAGCTGTGGAAGCTGGGACATTGAATAAATTTAAGACAGAAATAGACAGTTTCTTAAACGAAAAGGGGATAAGTTGTTTTGGGGAGCAGGCAGGGAAATGGAGCTGAGACTATGATCGGATCAGCCATGATCGTATTAAATGGCAGAGTAGGCTCGAGTGGCCATATGGCCTACTTCTGCTCCTATTTCTTATGTTCTTTTGTTCTTACCTATAGCCCCTTGATTATCCTCTATCGGGAAACCTTAGCAAAACACACCCAGCAACTACTCAGCAATCAGCTGATTTAACTAACCTTTATTTAAAGACTAAGTACTAACTTAACAGAGAAAAAAAACACTCACCAATCAGCTACTTTCTTGTGCCGAGATCACTTTTAAACTCTGACATCTCTTTTAAATGTTACCAGTTGAGGCTTGCTTTTAAGCCTAAGCCTAAGCAGGTCCATTGCCTCTGAAATATTACTTACCTATTTTTAATTTTTAAATTAATCTTCCTCAATTCCCACTCTTTCCAAATCCTCTAATGAACCACTCTGTTTAAGATCTCTCTGTGCAGATCACTCTATGCTCTGAAAAACCGTTGACTTTTGTATCTTTAGGAGCAACACCCAATTTACAAATGTTGACTCAGCATACCTTGTGTCTATGATTAACATCTATTCAAGACAAACAATTTCAGCTGACTGACAGTTAACTGCCACTGGCAGGCAACCTCTGTTACCTACATTTTTAAAGTTCTTGGTTTAAATCGAAAGGTTGAACTAGATATCACTATGTACATCTTCTACTTATCCAATACTTACCAGGAATTCCCATTCTTTCCAAATTCCCAAATAAACCACTCTGTTTAGCTCCACTCCATTTAAGACCTCTCTCTGTAGTCCAGTATCCATCCATGGAAACCAATCACTGACATACTATCCCTTTGGAAACCAAAATAAAACTTTTTTGCAGGTTTACCAAAAAGGACAAATAATCCCAACATGCCTTTTCATCACAGAAACAAACTATTGGAGGTTTATGCATAGTCAATTCAAAGCCCAAGTCAGTCATCAAGTTGGAGGTTCAGTTGTTTTGTGAGTATCTTTTGGAAACTATGGGTGACCGTGTAGTGACCTATATGTGGATAGTCACTCAACCAAAAAGCAGAAGCTCCAGAGAGTGTTACATCTTTACATGTCTACCGGGCTTCAGTCTGCTGTATCAAACATGTCTTGTCAGCTTTTCCCCTGACAGGTAAGTTCCTGACATTTGAGAAGTTATTTTTGGCCTTTTTTCCCTTTAGGTTTGTTGTTTGTAACACTCACTCCTCTCCTTGTATTTGTGTTGGTTGGAACATATAGTTAATAAAGTAAAATCAAAGCAACAACTCTAAGGTAAAATCACAGGTACCTAATCTAAAGCCTATCACTGGAGTAATTCAAAGTAATTGTTTTCCCAGTACAGAACTTGGTGCGTTGGGATCACCTATATGGAATTTATGCCTACAGCCCAGTGGATGGATGTGCTGGATCATCCATACATTAATTTTAATGGATGCAAAATATTGCAGGGTACACTGATCTCTGAGCTCAAGTTTCTGATATGCCCACCCCTGCCCTCAGCTCATGAAGTGCTGACTGGGAGCACACATCCCTACACATGTATAGCACAGATTCTGTTATATGTACTTTTGGAGCTGCTACGCTTGTATTTAAACACTAATGCAGGTAATTCCATTCCACTGTTCCTCCAACTCTGTGACCAGAGGATCATTGGATCCAAGTTTTCTCTCCCTACCAATGTATGGCTTCTTCGTGAAATGGGTTTGGGCAGCACCAACTCAGTTCTTAGTCATTGTGGCCCTGACACTCTGTGGGGGTTCTACTGGTCTCCTGCCTTAACTTCAGCTGAAGGCCAGCACAACCCTCAGGGAAATGGTGGGTACCTGGTTACGCAGGGTTTCTGCTGTTTCAAGGAGTTTCCTCAATGCCTTATTCGGAGTGGAACATCCACACAAAACTTACAAGGAAAATTAATGGGGGTGGGGCACAGCCAGCAGTGGGGACTTCATAAGCCGGAAGTGGTTTCCACTTGATCCTCAGTTGGGTCCCGCATTGTAGCAACAGCCAATATACTGAGCGAAAGGAGATGATTTGTGGTCAGCCCAGGCAAAAGGCACGTGAATATCACCGGAATTTTTATTTAATTTTTTCAGATTGGCCTGCTTGCTTAGGGGGCTGAAGATGAAATGGTGTTGTGCGGCACTAGCCACAATTTCAGGTTACACCCAAAGAAAGAAAGAAATATTTGCATTTATATAGCATCTTTCATTACCACCAGACATCCTAAAGCACTTTACAGCCAATGAAGTACTTTTGGAATGTAGTCATTGATGCAATGTGGGAAACGTGGCTGCCAATTTGTGCACAGCAAGGTCCTGCAAACAGCAATGTGATAATGACCAGATAATCTGTTTTTTGTTATGCTAATTGAAGGATAAATATTGGCCAAAAAACTGTTCTTCTTCAAAATAGTGCCACGGGATCTTTTACGTCCACACTGAGAAAGCAGACGGGGCTTCGGTTTAACACCTCATCCAAAAGACAGTATCTCCGACAATGCAGCACTCCCTCAGCACGGTGTCAGCCTAGATTTTTGTGCTCAATCCCTGGAGTGGGACTTAACCCCACAAATTTCTAACTCAGAGGCAAGGGTGCTACCCACTGAGCCACAGCTGACACCAAAAAGTAACGCTTGAGTCTGCCTGCCCCATGAGAATGATATATCCGTAAGCTGATCTTGCAAACTCTGTTGAGGTCAGTGCTGGAGGACACCATTGGACATGATCCCAGCATAACAGTTCACATTGTCACAACAATGATGCTCTTCTGAGGGTGGGATTAGAGCACTATATTAGATTAAAGAAGAGGGAACATTTTGCTACCTCTGGTTCATGGTATGCCCAAACACAAACAGAGTTTCTGCTGCACTTTTGACGAAGTTACAATGCCAACAACAACTTGTATTTGGATAGTGCCTTTAACGCAGTTAAACGTCCCAGGGCGCTGCACAGGAGAGTTATAAAGCAAACTTTGACACCGAGCCAATAAGCAGATATTAGGACAGGTGAACTAAAGCTTGGTCAAAGAGTGCCGGTTACGGCAGAAAGTCTGAGGAATTTCAGAGCCCATGATTTTTTCAGATAGTGCAAGGTTGCTTTTTATTTTCTGAAATTTCAATTTCCACCTGTTTTAAGTAGCATAAAATGTGTAACAAATTCTCTGATCTAGTCCATAGTTCAGGGCACAGGGAATGGGAAATGATTCCAGTATTTTGCTAGTCCAAGTACTCCAGACCAAACACCAAAGGAAACAGAAAGATAGCCTCATAGCAATCTAGTTGCAGGATTGACTCCCCTCCCCACCACCAAAAGATATTTAATTGTACTTGGTTTTACATACATTGCAGTGAAAATAAATATCACCAGCTCAGAACTATTTTTAGCTGAAACTTTAAATCCTTTTTTAACTCATCATATAGACCATAAAACATTTGCTTATTAAATCTAAATCTACAAAAAGAGTGTCAAATCGCTCAATAAAATCTAATGTGATGTCTCAAAATCCTAAGGGATGCCTCCTTTCCCAGACACTATGTACTGCTGATAGTTTGCAGTCATTCTGAAACCAGTGAAAAAGAGAATTACATAACTAAAACCAGCATCGATGCCACAGTCAAATTTATAATTTACTCCACTGCTAAGCAGATTAAAGATTAACACAAGTGAAGAAGACTTTAACACTTTTTTTTTATGGAGTTGCTTTCGGAGCAGATATGGCTTGTTTGCATGGACTCAAAAATAAGAAAATAAGTATTATGAGCAACTTTAGGCCATTCGGCCTCTCGAGCCTGCTCCAGCATTCAATAAGATCATGGCTGATCCGATCATGGACTCAGCTCCACTTCCCTGCCCGCTCCCCATAACCCCTTATCTCCTTATTGTTTAAAAAACTGTCTATTTCTGTCTTAAATTTATTCAATGTCCCAGCTTCCACAGCTCTCTGAGGCAGCGAATTCCACAGATTTACAACCCTCTGAGAGAAGAAATTCCTCCTCATCTCAGTATTAAATGGATGGTCCCTTATTCTAAGATTATGCCCTCTAGTTCTAGTCTCCCCTATCAGTGGAAACATCCTCTCTGCATCCACCTTGTCAAGCCCCCTCATAATCTTATACGTTTTGATAAGATCACCTCTCATTCTTCTGAATTCCAAAGAGAAGAGGTCCAACCTACTCAACCTTTCCTCATAAGTCAACACCCTTATCCCCCGAATCAACCCAGTGAACCTTCGCTGAACTGCCTCCAAAGCAAGTATATCCTTTCATAAATATGGAAACCAAAACTGAACGCAGTATTCCAGGTGTGACCTCACCAATACCTTGTATAGCTATAGCAAGACTTTCGTGCTTTTATACTCCATCCCCTTTGCAATAAAGGCCAAAATACCATTGGCCTTCCTGATCACTTGATGTACCTTCATACTATCCTTTTATGTTTCATGCACACATACCCCCAGGTCCCACTGTACTGCAGCACTTTGCAATCATTCTCCATTTGAATAATAACTTGCTCTTTGATTTTTTTCTGCAAAAGTGCATGACCTCACACTTTCCAACATTGTATTCCATCTGCCAAATTTTTGCCCACTCACTTAGCCTGTCTATATCCTTTTATAGATTTTTTGTGTCCTCCTCACACATTGCTTTTCCTCCCATCTTTGTATCGTCAGCATACTTGGCTACGTTACACTCAGTCCCTTCTTCCAAGTCATTAATATAGATTGTAAATAGTTGAGGTTCCAGCACTGATCCCTGTGGTACCCCACTAGTTACTGGTTGCCAACCAGAGAATGAACAATTTACCCTGACTCTCTGTTCTCTTTTAGTTAGCCAATCCTCTATCCATGCTAATATATTACCCCCAACCCCGTGAACTTCTATCTTGTACCTTAACCTTTTATGTGGCACCTTGTCAAATGCCTACTGGAAGTCCAAGTACACCATATCCACTGGTTCCTCTTTATCCATCCTGTTCGTTACATCCTCAAAGAACTCCAGTAAATTTGTTAAACATGACTTCCCCTTCATAAATCCATGCTGACTCTGCCTGACTGAATTTTGCTTATCCAAATGTCCTGCTACTCCTTCTTTAATAATGGACTCCAATATTTTCCCAACCACAGATGTTAGGCAATTGGTCTATAGTTTCCTGCTTTTTGTCTGCCTCCTTTTTTAAATAGGGGCGTTACATTTGCAGTTTTCCAATCTGCTGGGACCTCCCCAAAATCCAGGGAAGTTTGGTAAATTACAACCAATCCCTGCCGTTACTTTTCTTAAGACCCTAGGATGCAAGCCATCCAGTCCATGGGCTTTATCTTCCTTTAGTCCCATTATCTTACTGAGTACTACCTCCTTAGTGATTGTGATTGTGTTAAGTTCCCCCTCCCCCCCAGCCCCTTGACTATCCACTGTTGGGATATTGTTCGTGTCCTCTAGCGTAAAGATTGATACAAAATATTTGTTCAGAGTTTCTGCCATCTCCATGTTTCCCATTACTAATTCCCCGGTCTCGTCCTCTAAGTGACCAACATTTACTTTCGCCACTCTTTTTCTTTTTTATATACCTATAGAAACTCTTGCTTACTGTTTTTATATTTTGTGCCAGTTTACTTTCATAGTCTATCTTCTCTTTCTTAATCATTTTTTTAGTCATTCTTTACTGGCCTTTAAAAACTTCCCAATCTTCTGTTCTCCCAGTAGTTTTGGCCACTTTGTATGCCCTTGTTTTTAATTGGATACCGTCCTTTATTTCTTCAGTTAGCCATGGATGGCTATCTTTTCTCTTATACCCTTTCCTCCTCACTGGAATATGATCACTTTTTCCAAGCGGATCCTTTACTAGGAGATTGTTTATTAATCCTGTCTCATTACACAGGACCAGATCTAAGATAGCCTGCCCTCTGGTTGGCTCCGTTACATACTGCTCAAGGAACCCGTCCGTTATGCACTCTATGAACTCCTCCTCAAGGCTACCCTGACCAGTTTGATTTGTCCAATCAATATAGAGATTAAAATCACCGATGATTATTGCTGTTCCCTTTTTACAAGCCCCCACCATTTCCTGCTTTATGCTCCGACCAACAGAGTTGCTACTGTTAGGGGCCCTATAGACTACACCCACCAGTAACTTTTGTCCCTTATTGTTCCTTATCTCCACCCAAACTGTTTCAACATCCTTATCATTTGAGCCAATATCGTTTCTTACTATTGCAGTGAATCCATCCTTTATCAATAGAGCTACCCCACCTCTTTTTTCCTTTCTGTCTGTCCTTCTGGATTGTCAAGTACCCCTGAATATTTAATTCCCAGTCCTGGTCACCTTGCAACCACGTCTCTGTAATGGCTATCAGATCATACCCGTTTGTCTCAAATTGTGCCGTCAACTCATCTCTTTTGTTACAAATGCTACATGCAATTAGACAATGTGCCTTTAAATTTAGTTTTTTTATCCTTTTTCCTGTTTGTTTCCTCTCTTCTTCAAACTCACTCTCCTTATTTTTGCTTTCTAATTCCAGCTTTACTCGCCTCCTACTGAATCTAGTTGCAGGCTCCCATTCCCATGCCAAGCTAATTTAAATCCTCCCCAACAGCACTAGCAAACCCCCACATGAGGATATTGGCTCTGTGGAGATGCAACCCGCCCATCTTGTACAAGTCCCACCTTCCCCAGAAGCGGTCCCAATGCCTCAGGAAACTAAAGCCCTCCTGTCTGCACCATCTTTCCAGCCATGTATTCATCTGCTCTATCCTCCTATTTTTGTACTCACTAGCTCATGGCACTGAAAGTAATACGGAGATTACTACCTTTGAGGTCCTGCTTTTTAACATTTCTCCTAGTTCCTTAAACTCTACCTGCAGGACATCATCCCTCTTCCTACCTATGTCATTGGTACTGATGTGGACCACGACTTCTGGCTGTTCACCCTCTCCCCCCAGAATGCCCTGCAGTCGTTCAGTGACATCCTTGACTCTGGCACCAGGGAGGCAACATATCATCCTGGAGTCATATCTGCGGCCGCGGAAACGCTTGACTGCTCCCCTGACTAGCGAATCCCCTACCACTATAGCTCTTCCATTCTTTTTCCTCCCCTGCCCTGTGCAGCTGAGCCATGCCATGGACTGTGTTGGCATGCAATTTATTTAGGAAGCAGCATACAATGTATAATGGTGCTGAAATTCCGATGTCCCGGGTCTGTACGAAGTTTTTATGGACCCAGGAATGCATCGGAAAAGTCGGTTTTCAGCGAGCAATACACATGCGCTGAAAACCGGCTTTTCCGATCTGTCAAGTTTCTGGCTTGACAGATCTTGCGGATATAGGGAATGAGGACACATGCAGGGCAAGATTTCCGATATTTACGGATATCTTTCCCAGCAAATGTCCTCAAATATCTTGCGCCTGAAAAAGCAGGCGTACAGCTTACTTTTACAGGTGTTTAAAAAATTTTAAATAAAGTGATAAAAACACATTTCATTGTTAAAAACCCTCCCCATTATGGTAAGTTTATTTTAAGGCATTATTAAAAAAACTTTTTAAAAAGTCCGGAAATTTTTTTTTATAAGAACTTTAATTTAAATTAATCTTAAATATGGAGTTTATTTTCTATTTTTTATTGTGTTTTGGGTGTTTGTGGGGTGTTTCTCAATCATAGTAATAGGAGTTCCAGACTTATGGAACTCCAATTAGGACGAATGAGAATATACTACACCTGATTGGCTGCTCAGAGCCATGTGTCTCCAGCTTCCGGCCTGCGCACATCCTGATGTGCACGCGCTGTGACGTGCAGTCACGCGAGGCCTCAGGCTCAGAAGTTCGAACGGGCGCAGCAGCAACAGGTAAGTCGTTTGCCCGCGGGAAGACCTCGACCGGAATTTCTAGGCCATTATATTGAGTCAGATTTGTACAAAATATATCCCACAATTAGCTCTTGTTTATCTTGCATGAAATTGTAATAACAATTAATTGTGGATTAACCCCAACCAGCACTTACTGTAAATGGTAGCCCTTCATGACAATGACTTATGCAGCGAGTTGTTACAATCAGGAATGCACTGTCAAAAATCAGGGTGGAAGCAGATTCAATAGTAACATTTAAAAGGGAATTTGATATTTTCTTGAAAAGGATAAGTCTGCAGCGCTATGGGGAAAGAGCAGTGAAGTGGGACAAATTGGAAAGATTTTTTAAAGAGCCGGCTCAGGCACGATGGTCCGAATGTTCTCCTGCTGTCGAGGATTGCCGAGCAGGGACAGGCACTGATTTAAAAGTCTTTCAACAGTGCACCAAAAAGAACAGAACCCTCTGCACTTAAATTAGTGCATACCTGGTGCTGCAATATTATGGACTCTGTCAATTGAGGGAGATCATGTGAATTCCTGAATCTTGTTACGCAAATATAAATCCATATATTAACACCATTATAGTCTTTATTGCATCTCAGAATATTTAATAATTGCTTGAGATTAGCAGCAAAATTATTCAACTGTTTTTTTTAAAGTCTATTGGGTAGAACTTTGGTCACTTAGCGCCCCTGGAAAGGATTGGAACAGGGGCGCAAAAGGGATTGGAAACATGAGCGGCAGCATTCGCGCCACTCGGCACATTCAATGTGCTGGTGCGGGTGGTGCTGACCAGTATTGGCCAGGAGCATCGAGCCAGTGTGCAACGCCCCGGGTTTCGACAGCATTTTGAAATTGGCTTGTAGCGCCACCCGTCTCACCCTGTGGTAACAGCGCCTGTGAAAGCTGGCGTGCAGAGCTTTTCCCGGGGCGCGATGGGAAGGAATGTTTGGAAAAGGTAAGTTAATTTAATATTGCGCTGATTTAGTTTTGTGATTCACTTGTATTTGGGAGGAGTAATTTATCGGGAATGTTTTTTGTGTTTTTTGTCCCGATTTCTTTTTTCCAAGGAGACCTCCCTTAGGGCGTTCCGAGGCCGGCTCTTTAGCTCGGGATTTTCAGTTACTCGCGCAGCCTAGCGCCCTAAGAGAGGTGTGAAACATCTTCCTTAGCGCTCTGCTCCACTCTCAGGGCCCAGTAACCAAATCTTTTGGCTGCCGTCGCAAACCATTTTCCGGCGCAAAATTTATCGGCCGCCGCCATTAGCGCCCTAATTAGCCCCCAACCGAATTTCCGCCCCTAAATAATTAACTTTGAGGGTCTGAATAGCCTAGCACCAAGTAAGCTAATAAATATGCCAGGGACAGCAGACTTAATGTGAAATCTAAGCCTCATGAATCCTAAGAAATACCAGAGAATCTTTTGAACCTCAATGATATGGTAGAGATTGCAGCTCACAATTAAGTTCCCAATAGTTATTGGAACACAGCACTGACAAACAGTACCAAAAATTGTGTCTTCAGCATCGAAGTTATTGCTGAAGTAATTTCTTCAAAGCTTAATTTATCTTCAGGGGCAAATTAACATTCATTCTGTAACTCTGGTTACCACAGACGCTCATTATGCACTATCTTCGTGGATTCCATGACACTTTGATCTCAAGGCAGCTTGGGAATAATGTTCCATGGCGCTCTTTTGATAGGGGAATTCAACACATACAAAAAGGAGGCAAAGCAAATAGAGAAGGTAACAAGAAAATAGATTTATTTATCCCTGCAGTTATTTATCTCTTCCATTCCTCAACAGATGATCTTGATGATTATTTTCCCACACACATGTAAATATCTCATCAGGAATTCACAGATCTCCCTCAATTGACAGAGTCCATAATATTGTAGCATCAGATATGCATTAATTTAAATGCAGAGGGTTCTGTTCTGTTTGGTAAAGAGTTTAAAAGAAAGACTCTTTTAAACATCCCTCCTCGGCAATCCTCGACTGACACAATAAATTGCTGCCACAAACTTGACTGCCTTACTAATTAGCCTCCAACCGAATTTCCACTCCTGAATAATTAACTTTGTGGGTCTGAATAGCATAGCACCAAGAAAGCTAATAAATATGCCAGGGACAGCAGACCTAATGTGAGATCTAAGGCTCATGAATCCTAAGAAATACCAGAGAATTGTTTTACTAAGATTCAAGAAGGCGGCTCAAGGGCAATTCAGGATGGACAATAAATGCAGGTCTTGCCAACGATGCCCATATTCCATGACTGAATAATAATTTTAAAAATGTAACCGTACAGATGTTATAAATCAGCACTTTGGTATTAAAACAGGTTGGGGGTGATTTCCAACTACTGCCCACCCCATTCACACTGGAAATCAGGTCAGCAGGCAGCTGAAAATTGAACAGGAGAGGTCCTACCCATTGGCCAACGGACGCCAGGCCTATTGAATTTTCGAGCAGGCCTTGAAATAGGCGGCTATCATTGTCGCCCGAAGCAGGCAGGAACCTTATTAAAATATTTAAATTGGGATCCTGTGCTGGTTGCAGCACGCCAATGCAAGTTCCAAACTTCCAATGGCTGTAGCATGTGCCATGTACACTCTGCCCGTGGGTTCCAGGCATTGAGCAGCCTAAACAGTGGCCCCAAATGCTTTTTTGCAACTTTCAGGCCATCTGCATGGACATTTAGTGACCCCACCCCCTCAAATTGCCTTTCCCACTCTTTGGGGTTCTGAATTCCTGGTTGGCTCCCTGTCCCCTCACCCACTTTTGGGACATCCTGAGGATGTGAACGATGCTTTATAACTGCAAGTTCCTTCTTTAGTCTTGTATGGCAGCCACAACAATCAGACTTACTTCCAATATGAGGAGAGAAGTTAAGGTTAATTTTCTGTTCTCTCTTTACCCTCCTTATCTTTTATATCAAGTCGCACTGACCTCAGGTTATGCTTGTATGTTTCAGGATATAACTATATTGCATCAGGAATACAAGAGCAGCGAGATTATTCTTGAACTGTATAAAACACTACTTAGGCCACAGCTAGAGTACTGCGTGCAGTTCTGGTCATCACATTACAGGAAAGATGTGATTGCATTGGAGAGGGTACAGAGGGGATTTACGAGGATATTGCCTGGATTGGAACATTTTAGCTATGTGGAAAGGTTGGATAGGCTGGGGTTGATTTCTTTGGAACAGAGGAGACTGAGGGGAGATCTTATTGATGTGTATAAAATTATAAGGGGCCTAGATACAGCGGATAGGAAGGATCTATTTCCCAAAGCAGAGGGTAAACAACCAGGGGGAATAGATTTTTTAGTAAAGTAATTGGTCGAAGGTTTAGAGGGGATTTGAGGGAAAAAAACTTCACCCAGAGGGTGGTGGGTTTCTGAAACTCACTGCCAGAAAGGGTGGTAGAGGCAGAAACCCTCACTACATTTAAAAAGTATTTGGATGTGCACTTGAAGTGCCATAACCTAAAGGGCTACGGACCAAGAGCTGGAAAGTGGGATTAGGCTGGATGGCTCTTTGTCGGCCGGCATGGACACAATGGGCTGAAATGACCTCCTTCCGTGCTGTAAATTTCTATGATTTCTATGAAAATAAAGAAAGTGTTTTATTTGGTCTAATAGGTATTAAGCCACTTTTGATAGATAAGCAGCATGAAGTGTATACACTTAGCATGCAGGAATTTGGGGCCATTGCAATTCAGAGACACAGCTTAACTCACCACTGACTGATGTTAGTTGACATTAGTTTCCAATTTAACGACCAGAAAACAATAAGTCCATGCTAACTAATAAGTGGATTTAACAGTTCTCTGTTAACAACTGCAACTCAAGAGATCACAGCAGGACTTTACGCAAATGTGTTAACAGTGTATTGAAAGTAGTGCATAGAGGAAGTTAAACCAATGATATAGTATGATGGTGTAGATAAAAGCTTTGGCCATGATTGCATGTTAAAAGGATTGAGAAAGATATTATGCACAGTTCAACCTGCCAGTGTGAAACTGTAAATATCATGTCCAACCACCAGAGGGCTTAACCCCTGGAGTCCCAAGGGATCCCACAACCCCTGGGGAGCACCTGTATATAAGGAGGCCTCACAGGCTGGAGAGGCACTCTGAGATCTATAATAAAAGACTACGGTCACACTTACTTTGAGCTTGCAGTATCTTGTCTGACTCTTTATTCAAGACATAACAGAAACCTTATCCATTTCCTACATTACAACAGTGACTACACTCCAAAAGTACTTCATTGGTCATGAAAGGCGTTTATAAAAATGCATGTATTTCTTTCTTTCTTTCTTTCTTTCTTTCTTTCTTTCTTTCTTTCTTTCTTTCTTTCTTTCTCTCTTTCTTTCTCTCTTTCTTTCTCTCTTTCTTTCATTATCTCTTCCTTTCTTCCTTTCTTTCTTTCTTTTTTTCTTCCTTTCTTTCGCATGGTATGAGTTTCCAACCCCACATCTCCTCCATGACCAAATCCGCCGACTTCCATCTCTGTAACATCGCCTGTCTCCGCCGCTGCCTCAGCTCATCTGCTGCTGAAAACTTCATGCATGCCTTTGTTAGCTCTAGACTTGACTATTACAACACTCTCCTGGTCCCCCTCCCACTTTGCACACTCAGTAAACTTGAGCTCATCCAAAACTCTGCTGCCCATATCATCCCGTTCACCCATTACCCTTGTGTTCGCTGACCTACATTGGCTCCTGGTCCAGCAATGCTTCGATTAAAAAATTCTCTTCCTTGTTTTCAAATCCCTTCTTGGCCTTACTCCTCCCTATCTCTGTAACCTCCTCCAGCCCTAAAACACCTGCAATCTTTGTGCTCCTCCAATTCTGGGTTATTGCACATCCCCACTTTTAATCGCTTCAGCTGCCTTGACCCTAAGTTCTGAAACTCCCTCCTTAAACCTCGCCACCTCTCTACATCTCTCTCCTTCTTTCAGACTCTCCTTAAAACCTACCTCTTTGACCAACCTTTTGCTCACTTGTCCTAATATCTCCTTATAGGCTCGGTATTAAATTTTGTTTGATATCGCTCTTGTGTGTCCCTTACAGGCTGAGACAGTTTGGGTGAAGCTAAGAAACAGCAAGGGGAGGAATACATTGGTGGGAGTTGTTTATAGGTCCCCAAACAGTAATTGTAATGTAGGGCAGCGTATAAATCAGGAATTTAGAAAAGCGTGTAATAAGGGTAATACAGTGATCATGGAGGACATTAATCTAAATATAGACCAGGCAAACCAAAGTTGCAATAACAGTGTAGAGGATAAATTCATGGAATGTGTACAAGATAGTTTTCCAGATCAGTATGTTGAGGAACCAAGTAGAGAACAGGCTATTTTAGATTGTGCAATGAGAAAGGATTAATTAGCAAGCTTGGAGTAAAGGGGCCTTTACAGAAGAGTGACCATAATATGATAGAATTTTATATTGAGGTTGAATATGATTTAGTTGAATTTGAAACTAGGTACTTAAATCTAAACAAAACAAACTATGTAGGTATGAGGAGTGAGTTGGCTAAGGTAGATTGGGAAACTACATTAAAAGGTATGATGGTAGACAAGCAATGGATAGCATTTAAAGAATTAATACACAATTTACAACAAATATACATACCTTTAAGGCACAAAAACCCTCAGGCAAAGACAGAAGAAATTATAATGGGGAATAAGGTAATGGCAGAGAAATTAACCAAATACAAAAGCAAAATACTGCGGATGCTGGCAACTGTAATAAAAACAGAAAAATGCTGGAAATCTCAGTGGGTCAGGCAGCATCTGTGGAGAGAAACAAATTAATGTTTCAAGTCAATGACCCTTCATCAGAATTGGCAAAAATTTGAAATGTAACAGATTCTTAAGAAGTGCAAGGGGGAGGGGAGGAAAGAACAAAAGGGATAGTCTGTGATAGGGTGGAAGGCAGGAGAGACTTGAGAGACAAAAGTAATGACAGAGAAATTAAACAAATACTTTGTATCTGTCTTCAGGAAGAAGATGCAAAAAATTTGTCGGAAATCATGGAGAACCAAGGGTTTTGTGAGAATGAGGAACTGAAGAAAATTAGTATTAGTAAAAAATGGTACTGGAGAAATTAATAGGACTGAAAGCCGATAAATCCCCTGGACCTGATGGTCTACATCCTAAGTGTTATGTCTTTAGATGCTCTAATAATGACTCCACGAGGCAATGTATTGCACTTGAATTGTAGTGACCTTAGTCCATTTAATATAACTCCAGAGTGAAGATCACACATGGCCTGCCTTTTATACAAGGCCTGGCATACCTGTACAGGTAACCTACAAGTCACCCACTGCAGTACCCTCTGGTGGCACACCTTATTGACCATACAGCTGGTGTACAAGTTTCCCATAGTAGTGCCCTCTGGTGGCACATCATATGTAATAGTACAAGCAGTGAACATGCCTGGATACATGACATCACTCTCCCCCAAGTCCTTAGTGCAAATCGCCTTCATACATTGACTGTACACTGGGCTTAGCTCTATCTGGTTGACCCTTGGAGGGTCGTTTCCATCTTGGGTGAGTAGGTGGTGCTTTGTTGGCAGTAGAGGTGCTGGTGGTTTCTGTTTGTGAGTCCATGACCACTCCATTCTCTCCCCCCCCCCACATATAGATTATGCTGGTGGCTCATTACATTCATATACATTCAAGTCCAGAAAAAAAAAATGCATTTACATCATTACATTTGTGGTACAGTTGTGAGGTAAGTACATTTGACTGGTGAGATACATCCTTGATACATACTTGGAATCAGTACTGGTGTCAGCACCGGTGCGTGAGGGCAAGCTCGTTCCAGAACTGCTGGATAGTGTCCAGGTAGTCTGGTGCCCAGTGCTCTCGGGGCCTTTGCCGTTGTCCCTATCGTCGGGCAGGTTCACAGATGCCTGTGACCTCCCTGTCCTTTCCTTATGCCCCGGGTCACTGCTGCTCCCTGAGGAACAGTCATCGAGCAGTGCACAGGTAACTGCTGACTCGCTTGCCTGGGCGTTATTTGGTTTGGGATCCTGTCTGGTCCCGGTCGCATTTGGGAGAACAGTTGCGGGTGACCCTACGTTCACAGGTGTAGCCTTGATGGTGAAAGGATCTGGGGTCTGCGCCTTAGCGCAGTTTGTTCTTTCAGGCTTGTGGCAGTTGGTGCTATCGGGTGCCTGAGAGGTGGAGCCAATCAGGGGCAGGGTATCGATACCGGTGCCGTTGCCCTCCTGAGATCGCTTGCTCTGCAGCTTGTCTATATTAGCTGCTTATGGCCACACTCAGTGGGTGCATCATTCTGGTCCCAGGGATGCAGACTACAGCGTTGGGTGGCCTGCTGGACCGTGTGCTCCCGATGGGCGTTTGCCCGCTACTTTATCTGAATACAGTTGAAATCCTACATCGCACAACATTTCATTACTCATTGTAGATAAAATTTAGCTCCGATAGCAATCGCGTGACTTTTCTTTGCTTATTACATGTATAAAACTCTGATCATCAATTACAGCTTTACATTTAATCCACAGTTGCTATTACATTGATTGAGAATGTGGGATTGTTCCTTTAAGTGTGGTGGGTTGCTGGCTTCCTTTAAGAGAGCCTTGCTATCTTTACCCCAATCCTCTTCTTCGCTTGGTACTACGTGGTGCTCCATCAGCGCTGCACCTCGTGGTCTGGCCACCGCCATCTCTTTCTTCAGTTGATCACCTCATGGTTTGGGCGCCGCCATCTTTGTCTTCAGCACTTCACCTCGTGGTTTGGTTGCCATCTTTCTTCCATCCACAATGTCGACTGCTGTGATCCTCTTCTCCCCGGGTTCTGCCACCGAAGCTGGGAAGTCGCCTTAGGATCCAATTTTCTTCCTCGGAGTCCTGCCACTGGAGCCTGGAAAATGCGTTCAGGTCGTCCCAGCTGGATCATCTCCACGCAGTCATGCTGAGCGGTCTGTGCCTCGGGTGCTGTGCTGGTCTGCTCTCTGGTGCTGGATCCAACTTCAGGTGGGGGCTTGCTTTGCCTCTGAGTGCGGGGGACATTAATCACTGGAGGATGAAGTCTTCCCATCTCCAATGGATCTTCTCCATCCACCTTCTTCCGAGTAGCATTGGTCCATTACCTGCAACAACCCACTGTGGTAACTTATGCACTGCGCGATCATGGAGTACCTTTATATCCGCACTACCAACGACTGGGATAAGTTCATTGGTGTAGATGCGCAGCTTTGCCTGAACCGGGACCAACTTGGGTCGTTCAGCTTGATTGTCCCACAGCCGCTCAAAGGCTTCTTGATTCATTACTGACTGGCTTGCCCCTGTGTCCACTTCCATGAAGACTGGAAGGCCGTTTATCTCGACTTCCATCCTCAACGGGGAACATTCTGTGGTGCAAGTAAACATACCATACACCTCATTGTGGGGCTGAGCTGCCTCTCTGACTACTTCTTCATAATTCGCAATGGATTTATGGCCATATGCAGACTCAGGCCATCAACACAGTGGGTCATATTTCTTTTACACATTCGCTGGAGGTGGCCCTTTGTGCTGCAGCCTTTACATAAATAGTCCTTAAAACGGCACTGTTGAGCCCTGCGATTCCCTCCGCATTGCCAGCATGGTGCTAACCGATTAGCCCCCCTTGGCGGACTCAGAGTTAAGGGACTCGGGGGCCTATTATCTCTCCTGAGGAGATTCAGAGTAGAAATAGCAGGATAGCTAAGATGAATACGTGGCTTGAGGAGTGGTGCAAAAGGGAGGGATTCAAATTCCTGGGACATTGGGACCGGTTCTGGGGGAGGTAAGACCAGTACAAACCGGACTGTCTGCACCTGGGCAGGACTGGAACAAATGTCCTAGGGGGAGGGTTTGCTAGTGCTGTTGGGGAGAGCTTAAAATAATATGGCAAGGGGATGGGAACCTATGCAGGGAGAGAGAGGGAAATAAAATGGGGGCAGAAGCAAAAGATAGAAAGGAGAATAGTAAAAATGGAGGGCAGAGAAACCCAAGGCAAAAATCAAAAAGGGCCACATTACAGCAAAATTCTAAAGGGACAAAGAGTATTAATAAGACAAGCCTGAAGGCTCTGTGCCTCAATGCGAGGAGTATTCGTAATAAGGTGGATGAATTAATTGCGCAGGCAGCTATTAACGATGATGATATAATTGGGATTATGGAGACATGACGCCTGGGTGACCAAGGCTGGGAACTCAACATCCAGGTGTATTCAACATTCAGGAAGGATAGATAGAAAGGAAAAGGAGGTGGGGTAGTGTTGCTGGTTAAAGAGGAAATTAATGCAATAGTAAGGAAGGACATTAGCTTGGATGATGTGGAATCTGTATGGGTAGAGCTGCGGAATACCAAATGGCAGAAAACGCTTGTGGGAGCTGTGTGCAGACCACCAAACAGTAGCAGTGAGGTTGGGGATGGCACCAAACAAGAAATTAGGGATGCTTGCAATAAAGGTACAGCAGTTATCATGGGCGACTTTAATTTACATATAGATTGGGCTAACCAAACTGGTAACAATACGGTGGAGGGGGATTTCCTGGAGTGTATTAGTGATGGCTTTCTAGACCAATATGTCGAGGAACCAACTAGAGAGCTGGCCATCATAGACTGGGTGTTGTGTAATGAGAGAGGACTAATTAGCAATCTTGTTGTGCGAGGCCCCTTGGGAAAAAGTGACCATAATATGGTAGAATTCTTTATTAAGATGGAGAGTGACAGTGTTAATTCAGAGACTCGGGTCCTGAACTTAAGGAAAGTTAAATTCGATGGTATGAGACGTGAATTGGCTAGAGTAGACTGCCAAATTATATTTAAAGGGTTGACAGTGGATAGACAATGGCAGAAATTTATAGATCACATAGATGAGCTTCAACAATTGTACATCGCTGTCTGGAATAAAAATAAAACGGGGAAGGTAGCTTAACCGTGGCTAACAAGGGAAATTAGGGAAAGTGTTAAATCCAAGGAAGAGGCATATAAATTTGCCAGAAAAAGCATCAAACCTGAGGACTGGAAGAAATTTAGAATTCAGCAGAAGAGGACAAGCGGTCTAATTAGTCGGGGAAAAATAGAGTATGAGAGGAAGCTTGCAGGGAACATAAAAACTGACTACAAAAGCTTCTATAGATATGTGAAGAGAAAATGATTAGTGAAGACCAATGTAGGTCCTTTGCAGTCAGAATCAGGTGAATTTATAATGGGGAACAAAGAAATGGCAGACCAATTGAACAAATATTTTGGATCTGTCTTCACTAAGGAAGACACAGATAACTTTCCGGAAATACTAGGTGTTCGAGGGTCTAACGAAAAGAAGGAACTGAAGGAAATCCTTATTAGTCAGGAAATTGTGTTAGGGAAATTGATGGGATTGAAGGCTGATAAATCCCCAGATCCTGATAGTCTGCATCCCAGAATAGTTACGGAAGTGGCCCGAAAAATAGTGGATGCATTGGTGATCATTTTTCAACAGTCTATTGACTTTGGATCAGTTCCTATGGACTGGAGGGTAGCTAATGTAACCCCACTTTTTAAAAAAGGAGGGAGAGACAAAACATGGAATTATAAACCAGTTAGCCTGACATCGGTAGTGGGGAAAATGTTGGAATCAATTCATAAAGATGAAATAGCAATGAATTTGGAAAGCAGTGACAGGATCAGTCCAAGTCAGCATGGATTTATGAAAGGGAAATCATGCTTGACAAATCTTCTAGAATTTTTTCAGGACATAAATGGTAGAATGGACAAGGGAGAAGCAGTGCATGTGGTGTATTTGGTAATTGAAAAGGCTTTTGACAAGGTCCCGCACAAGAGATTAGTGTGCAAAATTAAAGCACATGGTATTGGGGGTAATGTATGGACATAGATAGAAAACTGGTTTACAGACAGGAAGCAGAGAGCCGGGATAAATGGGTCCTTTTCAGAATGGCAGGCAGTGACCAGTGGGGTGCCGCAGGGTTCAGTGCTGGGACCCCAGCTATTTACAATATACATCGATGATTTAGACGAAGGAATTGAATGTAATATCTCCAAGTTTGCAGATGACACTAAGCTGGGTGGCAGTGTGAGCAGTGAGGAGGATGCAAAGAGTCTACAGGTCAACTTGGACAGGTTAGGTGAGTGGGCAAATGCATGGCAGATGCAGTATAATGTGGATAAATGTGAGGTTATCCACTTTGGTGGCAAAAACAGGAAGGCAAAATATTTTTGAATGGTGACAGATTAGGAAAAGGGGAGGAGCAACGAGACCTGGGTGTCATGGTACACCAATCATTGAAGGTGGCATGCAGGTACAGAAGGCGGTGAAGAAGACAAATGGCATGTTGGCCTTCATAGCTAGAAAATTTGAGTACAGGGGCAGGGAGGTCTTACTGCAGTTGTACAGCGTCTTGGTGAGGCCACACCTAGAATATTGTGTTCAATTTTGGTCTCCTAACCTGAGGAAAGACATTCTTGCTATTGAGGGAGAACATCGAAGGTTCACCAGACTGATTTCCAGAATGGCAGGACTGACATATGGTGAGAGACTTGATCAACTGGGCTTGTATCCATTGGAGTTTTGAAGAATGAGAGGGGATCTCACAGAAACATATAAAATTCTGATGGGATTGGACAGGTTAGAGGCAAGAAGAATGTTCCCATTGCTGGGAAGTGCCAGAACCAGGGGTCACAGTCTAAGAATAAGAGGGAAGCTATTTAGGACCGAGATGAGGAGAAACCTCTTCTCTCAGAGAGTGGTTAACCTGTGGAATTCTCTACCGCAGGAAGTTGTTGAGGCCAGTTCGTTAGATATATTCAAAAGCGAGTTAGATATGGCCCTTATGGCCAAAGGGATCAAGGGGTATGGAGAGAAAGCAGAAAAGGGGTACTGAGGTTAAATGATCAGCCTCGATCTTATTGAATGCTGGCTCGAAGGGCCGAATGGCCTGCTCCTGAACCTAATTTCTATGTTTCTATGTTTCTATTTTCGTTCTACAGTCCAGTCTCTAATAGGCACCAGTCTGTGTACAGTACTTGCCGGGTTTGAGTCCTGAGAATGAGTCATCTGCCTAGAGGCGCTGGTCGAGGTCATGAATGCCTGGCTCATGGTGATGGCCTTCTGCAGTTTGACTGTAGTATCCGCAGATAGTAGTCTGTGAAGAAGGCTCTCTTAGCCGATTCCGATGACAAAGATATCCCGCAGTGCTTCGGTGAGGTGTTCGCCAAAATCACACGATGTCGCCAGCCTCCTGAGGTCTGCAGCATATTTCACGATTTCCTGGCCTTCGGGCCATCGGTGGGTATAAAACCGGTGTCTGGCTGTGAGGATGCTCTCTTTGTGCTTGAGTTATTCTTGGATCAGCATTACAAGCTCCTCGTACGTCTTGGTCATTGTCTTCGCTGGTGCCATCAAGTCACTGACGAGGCCATAGACGGTGGGCCCACAACTGGTTAGCAGGATAGCTCTGCGCTTATCAGCCAGTGTGGTCGGATTATCACCTGCCAGGTCATTTGCTATGAAGAAATGGTCAAGCCTCTCCGCAAAGACGTCCCAATCATCACCATTGTTGAACTGCTGCAACGTACCAAGTTTAGCTTTTTTCAAGTGAAAGTCCGTAATCTCGTCGCCAATTGTTATGTCTTTAGATGCTCTGATAATGTCTCCAGGAGGCAACGTATTGCACTTGAACCATAACATAGAAACATAGAAACATAGAAATTAGGTGCAGGAGTAGGCCATTCAGCCCTTTGAGCCCGCACCACCATTCAATAAGTTCATGGCTGATCATTCCCTCAGTAACCCTTTCCTGTTTTCTCTTCAAACCCCTTGATCCCTAAAGCTGTAAGGGCCATATCTAACTCCCTTTTGAATATATTGAACGAACTGGCCTCAACAACTATCTGCGGTCGAGAATTCCACAGGGTAACAACTCTCTGAGTGAAGAAACTTCTCATCTCGGTCCTAAATGGCTTTCCTCTTATCCTTAGATTGTGACCCCTAGTTCTGGACTTCCCCAGCATTGGGAACATTCTTCCTGCCTTTAACCTGTCCAATTCCGTCAACATTTTATGTGTTTCTATGAGATCCCTTCTCATTCTTTTAAATTGCAGTGAGTACAAGCCCAGTCAATCATGTCTCTCCTCATATGTCAGTCCTGCCATCCTGGGTTTCAGTCTGGTGAACCTTTGCTGCACTCCCTCAATAGCAAAAATGTCCTTCCTCAGATTAGGAGACCAAAACTGAACACAATATTCCAGGTGAGGCCTCACCAAGGTCCTGTACAACTGCATTCAGACCTCCCTGCTCCAATACTCAAATCCTCTAGCTATGAAGGCCAATATGCCATTTGCCTTCTTCACAGCCTGCTGTACCTGCTTGCCAACTTTCAATGATTGATGTACCATGACACCTAGGACTCGTTGCTCCTCCCCTTTTCCTAATCTGTCACCATTCAGATAATATTTTGCCTTCCTGTTTTTGCCACCAAAGTGGATAACCTCATATTTATCCACATTATACTGCATCTGCCATGCATTAGCCCACTCACCTAACCTGTCCAAGTCCCCCTGCAGCCTCTTAGCATCCTCCTCACAGCTCACCATGCCACCCAGCTTAGTGTCATCTGCAAACTTGAAGATTTTGCATTAAATTCCTTCATCTAAATCATTAATGTATATTGTAAATAGCTGGGGTCTCAGCACTGGGCCCTGCAGCACCCAACTAGTGGATGTGGTGTATTTGGACTTCCTGCCATGCTGAAAAGGACCCGTTTATTCCAACTCTCTGCTTCCTGTCTGTCAACCAGTTCTCTATCCACGTGAATGCATTACCCTCAATACCAAGTGCTTTAATTTTACACACTAAACTCTTGTGTGGGACCTTGTCAAAAGCCTTTTGAAAGTCCAAATGCACCACATCCACTGGTTCTCCCTTGTCCACTCTACTAGTTAATTCATCAAAAAATTCTAAAAGATTTGTTAAGCATGATTTCCCTTACATAAATCCATGCTGACTTGGACCGATCCTGTCACTGCTTTCCAAATGCTTTGCTATTTCTTCTTTATTAATTGATTCAACATTTTCCCCAGCACCGATGTCAGGCTAACCAGTCTATAAGTCCCTGTTTTCTCTCTCCCTCTTTTTTAAAAAGTGGTGTTTCATTAGCTATCTTCCAGTCCATAGGAACTGATCCAGAGTCAATAGACTGTTGGAAAATGATCCCCAATGCATCCACTATTTCTAGAGCCACGTCCTTAAGTATTCTGGATTGCAGCCTATCAGACCCTGGGGATTATTGGCCTTCAATCCCATCAATTTCCCTAACACAATTTCCTTACTAATAAGGATTCCCTTCAGTTCCTCCTTCTAGCTAGACACTTGGACCCTTATTATTTCTGGAAGGTTATTTGTGTCTTTCTTAGTGAAGCAGATCCAAAGTATTTGTTCAATTGTTCTTTGTTCACCATTATAAATTCACCTGATTCTGACTGCAAGGGACCTACGTTTGTCTTCACTAACCTTTTTCTCTTCACATATCTATAGAAGCTATTGCAGTCAGCTTCCTCTTATACTGCAAGCTTCCTCTTATACTCTATTTTCCCCCTCCTAATTAAACCCTTTGTCCTCCTCTGCTGAATTCTAAATTTCTTCCAGTCCTCAGGTTTGATGCTTTTTCTGGCAAATTTATATGCCTCTTCCTTGGATTTAACACTTTCCCTAATTTCCCTTGTTAGCCACGGTTAAGCTACCTTCCCCGTTTTATTTTTATTCCAGACAGCGATGTACAATTGTTGAAGTTCATCTATGTGATCTATAAATTTCTGCCATTGTCTATCCACTGTCAACCCTTTAAATATAATTAAGCAGTCTACTCTAGCCAATTCACATCTCATACCATCGAAGTTACCTTTCCTTAAGTTCAATACCCTAGTCTCTGAATTAACTGTGTCGCTCTCCATCTTAATAAAGAATTCTACCATATTATGGTCACTTTTTCCCAAGGGGCCTCGCACAACAAGATTGCTAATTAGTCCTCTCTCATTACACAACACCCAGTCTATGATGGCCAGCTCTCTAGTAGGTTCCTCAACATATTGGTCTAGAAAGCCATCACCAATACACTCCAGGAAATCCCCCTTCACTGCATTACCAGTTTGGTTAGCCCAATCTATATGTAAATTAAAGTCGCCTATGATAACTGCTGTACCTTTATTGCACGCATCCCTAATTTCTTGTTTGGCGCCATCCCCAACCTCGCTACAACTGTTTGGTGGTCTGCACAGAGCTCCCACTAGCGTTTTCTGCCCTTTTGGTATTCCGCAGCTCTACCCATACAGATTCCACATCATCCAAGCTAATGTCCTTCCTTACTATTGCATTAATTTCCTCTTTAACCAGCAACGCTACCCCACCTCCTTTTCCTTTCTATCTTTCCTTCCTGAATGTTGAGTACCCCTGTATGTTGAATTTCCAGCCTTGGTCACCCTGGAACCATGTCTCCCTAGTCCCAATAATATCATATTCATTAATAATTGCCTGCACAGTTAATTCGTACACCTTATTATGAATACTCCTTGCATTGTAGTGACCTTAGTCCATTTAATATAACTCCAGAGTGAAGATCACACATGGTGGCCTGCCTTTTATACTCGGCCTGGCACACCTGTACAGGTAACCTACAAGGCGCCCACTGCAGTGCCCTCTGGTGGCACACCTTAGTGACCATACAGCTGGTGTACAATTTTCCCATGGTAGTGCCCTCTCATGACACATCATATCTAATAGTACAAGCATGTCTGGATACATGACACTAGGGCTTTGAAAGAGGTGGCTTTAGAAATAGTGAATGCATTGGTTGTCATCTTCCAAAATTCTATAGCCACGAACTTGGTGGATTTATCGCCCGCTGCCGCCGACTGCTGCCGAGTTTGCTGGGCGGTCTCCCCCCCGAGCGCGTTTGGTGGAGGCCTCCCGCTGGCGGGGAGGGAAGACCGCTGGGAACCACCTGCTGACGTCCTCTGGTGCACAACGCGTGTAAGTATCCTCCCACCAACCGAGCTGCCAGTTTGGTCCGGGCGGGAGTCCGCTGCAGCAGGGGGAAGGACCGCTGCATGGAGGCAGGTCTAACCTAATCGGTAAGTAAGAAGACCTGCATAAACAGTGAGTAAACTTCTTTTCCTTAATTTTTTTCCAGCAATTCAGGTGGATGGGGTACCCTGAAGGTTTTCCAGTGTTTTTTTTAGTGTTTGAAAATTTTAAATTTCATATGTTCCCCTCTCCCTGTGCCCGACTCAATCCTCGATGGTACTTTGCCGAGGATTGCATTTGCCACCGAGATAGGGAGATTCCGCCTGTTGCCGCCCAGATTCAGGGCGCAAGTCACTTTTTTGCCTCAGGATGGTCTTTCCAGGACTTTTCCACGAAACTCCTGCCCAACGTACTGTCAGGTATCTCATTGGTCCTTTGGGCAGCACTTGGGCAGAACCTAGTTTCCAACAAGTTTGGGGCCTATAGATCTCGAACGGTTCCCGTGGATTGGAAGGTAGCAAATGTAACCCCACGATTTAAGAAATATGGGCGAGAGAAAACGGAGAATTACAGACCAGTTAGCCTGACATCAGTAGTGGAGAAAATGCTAAAATATATTATTATAGACAGGGTAACAGGGCACCAGAAAATAATAATAGGCTTGGGCAGAGTCAACACGGATTTATGAAAGGGAAATCATTTTTGACAAATCTGTTCGTGTTTTTTGAGGTTGGAACTAGCAGAATAGATAAGGGGAAACCAGTGGATGTGGTGTATTTGAATTTTCAAAAGGCATTCAATAAAGTGCCACACAAGATGTTATTAAACTAAATTAGAGCTTAAGGGGGTCGGAGTAATATATTGGCATGGATTAAGGATTGGTTAACGGACAGAAAACAGAAAGTAGGACTAAACAGGTTATTTTCGAGTTGGCAGACTGTAACTAGTGGAGTACCTCAAGGATCAGTGCTTGGGCCTCAGCTATACGCAATATATATCAATGATTTGGATGAGGGGACAAAATGTAATATATCCAAGTTTGTTTATGATACAAAGCTAAGTGGGAATGTAAGTCGTGAGGAGGATGCAAAGTGGCTTCAAGGGGATAAAGACAGGCTAAGTGAATGGGCAAGAACATGGCAAATGGAATATAACATGGAGAAATGTTAGTTATCCAATTTGGTAGGAAAAATAGAAAAGCAGAGTGTTTCAGAGACACCGCAGACCAGTGGACTGCAAGCAAAGACTGTCATGTATCTTACATTATTATATAACTGTATCCTAACATGCTATACATGACTGTAATAAGATATGACCTGTAACCACCAGCATACATTACCACCAGGGGTGCACTTGCAAGAGACAGGTATATAAGGCGAGGTCTCAGGCAAGTGCAGCATTCCAGAGCTGTGAAATAAGGTGCAGGTCCAGAGTGCCCTTGACTTCACGACATGCCTCGTGTGAATCTGTACTGAGGGGACAGGACTTGACAGTGGCGATGGGTTACGGGATTACAGAATCCACAGAATGGCGAACAACGGATCAGATGAAAAGTACAATGCGGGAGACAATTGGGAGGACTTTATAGAAAGGCTCCAGGAAAGCTTTGTAACCAAAGACTGGTTAGGCGACGTTAAGGCAGACAAGAGAAGAGCCCATCTCTTGACCAGCTGTGGCTCGAAAACATACGCTTTAATGAAGGATCTGTTGGCACCCGAGAAACCAGCAAGCAAGTCGTTTGAAGAATTAAGCACACTGGTAAGAGACCATCTGAAGCCAGTGAGCAGCCTACATATGGCCAAACACAGGTTCTACAACTAAAAACGCTGTGTGGGCCAGAGCATACCCGACTTCGTGGCGGAACTTCGGAGGTTGGCTAGTTTATGTGAGTTCTCTGATGAACTGAGCAGAGAAATGCTGAGAGACTTTTTCATTGAAGGAATAGGCCACGCAGGCATATTCCGAAAGCTCATAGAGACCAAGAACCTGACCTTAGAGGCAGCAGCACTGGTTGCACAGACATTCTTGGTAGGGGAAGAAGAAACGAGGTTGATTTACAATGCAGGTATGACAACTAACGAAATATCGGAACAAGAAGGTCACAGCACTAAACAAGCTACTACCCCCACACACAGACAAAACCGGGAGAACAGGCTCTTGACAGCAGGCAGAAGCTATCAAGCTGCTGCCCCCACACACAGACAAAACCGGGAGAACAGGCTATCGACAGCAGATAGAAGCCATCAAGGGCCACAGGAACGGCCGTTCACACCTCATCAACCCACAATGCGAGCAATCAACTATAAACTGAGAGAAGCTCAAGAGAGATCAGCCAGATGCAGCTCACTCTTTGGGAACTCTTTGAACAATGGAACAGGTCTGTGCTGGAGGTGTGGGGGTGGGCACTCATCAAGGGGATGTCGATTTCAGCAGGCTGTTTGCAGAAATTGTGAATATACAGGGCATTTGGCCCGCATGTGCAAAAAAACGGCAGTTCGGCTGGTATACGAATCGGATGGGTCGGAAAGCGGACCAGAAGATGGTGGGGACAGTACCCGGGACACCGGTGTACAGCGGACCAACACGATTAATGGCCGCTGCTCCTACAACAGGACGCCTCCTATAATGATGAGGGTCCTTCTCAACGGTATATCTGTCAACATGGAGCTGGATACGGGAACGAGTCAATCTCTCATGGGCGCTCAACAATTTGAACAACTGTGGCCGCATAAAAGAGACAGACCAAAACTCACAAGGGTCGACACCACACTAAGGACCGATACCAAAGAAATCGTACCAGTCCTCGGCAGCACCATGCTCTCTGTCACACACAAAGGGACAGTGAACCGACTTCCCCTGTGGATTGTCCCTGGAGACCCCCCAGCACTGCTGGGGAGAAGCTGGCTGGCAAAACTAAATTGGAAATGGGATGATGTCCATGCCATGTCATTAGAGGAACCTCCTGCTCAACAGTTATAAAGAGATTTGAACATCTCTTTCAGCCAGGTGTGGGCACTTTCAAAGGAGCCAAAGTCAAAATCTACATCACACAGGATGCTAGACCGGTCCATTACAAGGCCAGAGCTGTACCCTATGTGATGAGGGAAAAGATTGAACAGGAACTAGACAGGCTTCTGCGGGAAGGCATTATATCACCTGTGGAATTTAGCGACTGGGCAAGTCCCAGCGTCCCAGTCATGAAGCCTGATGGATCCGTACGAATCTGTGGGGACTACAAATCTACCATAAACAAAGTCTCCCGACAGGACCAGTACCCGCTGCCCAGAGTGGAGGACTTATTTGCCACATTGGCTGGAGGTAAACTTTTCTCAAAATTAGACCTCACATCTGCGTATATGACGCAAAAATTGACCGAGGAATCCACGCTACTCACCACCATCAACACACATCGAGGCCTTTTCATGTACAATCGATGCCCATTTGGCATCAGGTCGGCAGCTGCCATATTCCAGCGCAACATGGAGAGTCTGCTCAAGTCCATCCCGGGGACGGTTGTATTTCAAGACGACATACTTATCACGGGCAGGGACACCGACTCCCATCTCCGTAATTTGGAGGAAGTACTAAAGCGGTTGGATCGGGTAGGCCTACGAGTCAAGAAATCCAAGTGCCTGTTTCTCGCACCCGAGGTTGAACTTTTGGACAGAAGGATTGCTGCTGATGGAATCCGCCCAACAGAGTCCAAAACAGAAGCAATTTGCCTGGCACCCAGGCCCCGGAATGTCTCAGAACTGCGCGCCTTTCTCGGGCTACTCAATTACTTTGGGAACTTTATGCAGAACTTAAGCATGCTGCTGGAGCCTCTCCATGTGCTACTCAGGAAGGGGTGCGATTGGTTTTGGGGGGACGCCCAGGAACACGCCTTCAATAAGGCATGCAACCTTCTGTGTTCCAACAGTGTTTTGACTTTCTTTGACCCAGGTAAAAAGCTAGTTCTCACATGCGATGCGTCAGCGTATGGGATCAGGTGCGTTTTGCAACATGTCAATAGTGCGGGCAAATTACAACCCATAGCTTATGCCTCCAGGTCACTTTCACGGGCGGAGCGCGGGTACGGAATGGTAGAGAAGGAGGCGCTAACGTGCGTGTACGGTAACAAAAAGTTGCACCAATAACTTTTCGGGGCCAAGTTCGCGTTAGAAACCGACCACAAGCCCCTCCCGTCCCTCCTATCTGAGAGCAAGGCAATAAGCGCCAATGCCTCAGCGCGAATTCAATGGTGGGCACTCATGCTGGCGTCCTACGACTATGCCATAAGGCACAGACCAGGCACAGATAACTGTGCCGACGCGCTCAGCAGGCTTCCCCTGGCGACCACGGAAGGGTCTAACGAACAGGACTGTGAGATAGTCGTGGCAATCAATGCCTTTGAGTCCACAGGTTCGCCCATGACAGCTCGCCAAGTCAGAGCCTGGACGGCCAGCGACCCCACGTTATCCTTAGTAAAAAGATGTGTCCTAACCGGTGACTGGGCAGAGGCTCGCGATGCCTGCCCCGAGGAATTAAAACCCTTTCACAGACGCATGCATGAGCTATCACTACAAGCAGACTGCCTGATGTGGGGCAGCCAAGTAGTCATGCCTCTGCGAGGCAGAGAGGCATTTGTCCGGGAGCTCCACCGCGAGCACCCGGGGATCGTTCTCATGAAGGCCATAACCAGATCACACGTCTGGTGGCCTGGTATCGACGCGGACTTGGAGCTCTGCGTCCGAAGGTGCACCATTTGTGTCCAACTCAGCAATGCCCCCAGGGAGGCTCCACTGAGCCCCTGGCCCTGGCCTACCAAACCGAGGTCGTGGGTGCATGTAGACTATGCAGGCCCATTCATGGACAAAATGTTCCTCGTAGTTGTAGATGCATTTTCAAAGTGTATCGAATGCACCATTTTAAACTCGAGCACAACCTCCACCACTGTGGAGAGCCTCGCAACCATGTTTGCAATGCACGGAATCCCTGACACATTGATCAGTGACAATGGTCCGTGCTTCACCAGCGCAGAATTCCAAGACTTTATAATTGACCACGGCATAAATCACATCAAGACGGCACCGTTCAAGCCGGCCTCCAAAGGCCAGGCGGAGAGAGCAGTGCAAATCATTAAACAAGACATGCTTAAAATCCAAGGTCCCACGCTGCAAGGTCACCTGTTGTGACTGCTGCTGGCATACAGATCTCGTCCGCACTCACTGACTGGGATCCCCCCTGCGCAACTGTTGATGAAAAGGACTTTAAAAACAACGCTCTCATTAATCCTCCCAGACATGCACAAAATCGTTGAGGCAAAGCGCCGCAAGCTGACTGAGTACCATGACAGAAATTCGAGGGGGAGATGGAATGAGATAGGGGACAAAGTGTTTGTACTAAACTATGGCAGGGGTCCCAAATGGCTTGCAGGGACAGTAACGGGCAAGGAAGGAAACAGGCTACTGGTAGTACAAATGGACAATGGCAAAACCTGCCAGAGGTTTGTAGACTAAGTCAAAAGCAGATTTACCAACAACACTGCGGAACCAGAGGCAGACTACAATGTGGAACTCGCACCACACCTGGTGGACAGACAGAGGAAACAACCTGAGGAAAGGGCAATCCCAACAGACAGCCCAGGCGAGTCAACAACAATCACATCAATTGTAACAGACAGCCCAGGCGAGATACCAGCAACCACACCCAAAGAAAAACAGACACCAAGGCAAACAACTGAACCACAACTCAGACGCTCCACGCGAGAGCGTAGACCACCTGAGAGACTGAACCTATAAAGACAATAAGACCTTGGGGGAGGGTGATGTCATGTATCTTACATTATTATATATAACTGTATCCTAACATGCTATACATGACTGTAATAAGATATGACCTGTAACCACCAGCATACCTTACCACCAGGGGTGCACTTGCAAGAGACAGGTATATAAGGCGAGGTCTCATGCAAGTGCAGCATTCCAGAGCTGTGAAATAAAGGTGCAGGTCCAGAGTGCCCGTGATTTCACTACATGCCTCGTGTGAATCTGTACTGAGGGGACCGGACTTTAAAAAGACCATAAGCAATCAATAGAGAAAGCAATCTGGTTGATCTGCTTGCAATGATAGGTCCAGCTCCTAGACAGAAGCATTGAGTCACTGTCGGCAGAACTGTGGGAATGTGCGGAAAAATCACATGAAAGGGCTATGGGGGAGAAAGGTTATGGGGAGAACTGTGCCAGCTGAAACACTGAAAGGTGCAGCTAATGGAGTGGTTCAGGAACAGCCAGGATTACTTTGAGTGTCAGGTCACAGAGGCTAAGAATAATGAAAAGATACTGCGGAAAGAGAATGTTCACCTTATCCTTCAAGCAAAAGAGCAGGAGGAGAGATTAAGAGACGTACAGGCAGCTTACAAAGTAGCCAGCACTAATGGGTTTGAGTCGGGAGACCACGGTTCCTGCCAGCAACAAATCAAAAGTTTAATCTGTGCTCTGTCCAAGGCCAAAGGCATGGTAAGCCTAATAAGCCCGGGTGCGGCCCGAGTAGACCTGGAAGAGAAGGTAGAAACTGTTCAACCACCACCTGTGGCACCGGGGTTGGTACCGGTTAGGCAGCAGGAGAGGCGAATGAGTTCCGGGGCGGACATGGATTGCTGACCACCACCACCTGTGGTGCTGAGTTTCAGCTCGGTTTGGCAGCAGGGAGAGGTGGGAGAGCCAGAGCAAGAAGGGCCAAAACCGGGGCCAATGTGCCCGGTCCGGCAACAAAAATTTGGCCCGCCCGGTGGTGGTGGGGGTCAGAGGCCTCGAGAAAGTCAGTACATAGTTCCCCACACTATCAAACAGCTTAGGGCTATGTTAAGCCACCTGGGTAAGGTCACTCAGATGGGAGACCCTTCGGTCCACTTTATGGAAGTGGAACAGGCAGGGGATATTAACGGATGTGATGATGCCGTGATAGCAAAAATGCTCCTCCTCTCACTGGATGGCAAGCTGCATCAGTCCCTTTCTGCCGAGAGCAAAAGGGAGCAGAGTATATATGCTGCCATCCAGGAGGACATTTTGGAAGCCATGGGTTGTAATGATGGGAGTCCCTTCTCCAGAGTGGAGAAGACAGTGCAGCTCACAGGGGAAACCCCACAGGCTTTTGCAGATAGACTGTGGCCTGTGTACCTGAGCGCCTGTGGTGGGGACCTCAACCGGAACCTCCTAACACAGGAAGAGAGAGCCCGCTGGCTCCGAAGCCTGGTGGCCAACAGTTCACCATGGATCAAAGCAAAGGCTGAGGCCTGGTTTGAACCGAGAGATCCCTGTGCCATCGAGGAGGGAGTGGTCAGGCAACTGACGCTAGCCTACCGGAACAGCAGAGGAACAGAAGAGCACCTACCCAAAGGAAGGGTCCACAAAATCAGACCTAGTCAGAATAAGAAGGATTGGCACCAGGAAGAGGGCAATCCCTCTGATACAAAACGTACCTGCTTCGGGTGCGGGAAGAGTGGGCACTGGAGAAAGGATTGTAGAAATCCATGGAAGAGTAGTGCAGGGAAGAATTCTCCAGCCCCTGCCCAAACGACAGAGACCAGGAAACCAGTCTCTCCCCACACGTTTGACACATTCCTGACTGTGCTCCGAACAATACTAGATGGCCCTGGGAGGGTAGCCGCCGCTACCAGCACCGAAATCCCATCTGCCCCATCCCATCCAAAAGAGTGACTAGAACAGATGCAGCATGTTTACCTGTGTTCCCTCGAGTATGATGCATGGAGGAGACTGACCGTTCAGATGGAGGTGGGGAATGTGAAGGGGACTTATCTGCTGGATACCGGTGCATCAAGCACCCTTGTCTATGCAGCTAACCCTGCCGCGTCACCTCTGTCTAGTGGGGTCCCATACAGCTTAGTGGGTTTCACAGGCACTGAGCAGGCTGGCTCATTCTCCGTTCAGCTCTCTATTCATTTGGGAACACTCCACACCAAGTGGACTTGTGTCCTAATGAAGTGGGAGCAGGAAGGGAAGGGGATCCTGGGGGCCGATTTTATTATTGACCATGGGATTCTCGTGCATTTAAGGAACCACTGCCTTTGGGGGGGCAGTGTGTACGGGACAGGAGAGTGAGGCGGTGTTATCCCAGAAAAATGGGGCAAAGTGACGGTGTGTACCATGAAACCCAAGGAGGGTTACAAGCTCGAATCGCTGGTCAGTAACACTCCGATAGAATACCAAGAGTGTGTGCGGGCACACTTGCAGCTCTTGCCACTCACAAACACAACTGTGGAATGGTAAACGGGGTGGAGGTTAGCGTCGATGGGGACCTCATGACCCGACCGCAAAAGCAGTACAATTTCCCCAGGGAAGCGGAGGCAGACATGTAAACAGCCTTGGGTTCTTTGGTTAAGCAGGGGGTATTGAGACCAATAACCACCCATGTGAACTCTCCATTGTGGCCGGTTTAGAAACCGGACAATTCCTGGAGAGCCGCGGTGGACTATCGAGTACTCAACCGAAACATCCCCGCCTGTGCAACCATGGTTGCTGCCGTCGCCGACCTCATTGGAAGTATCCCAGCCTCCGCGACCACCTTCACAGTGCTGGATATTTCCAATGAAGCGAAGACCAGTACAAGTTTGCTTTTACCTTTAAAGGCCATCAAGGCACTTGGAACTGTCTCCCTCAGGGCTTCCACAACAGCCCTCGCATTTTTCATCAATGTATGGCAAATTGTTTAAAGAGCTTCAGCAGACCCCAGCAGTTGGTACAGTATTTGGACGACCTGCTCCTACTCACCGATGAGGGGGAGGAGCATGGCCCACTGCTGGCTGAGCTGCTGGAGCTGCTGAAGGAGGAAGGATTTAAAGTTAATCCCAGAAGGAAGTAAAATTCTTGGGACTGGCTGTGCATGCCGGGGAAAGAACCATTGACAAAGCTAGAAGGGAAGCAGTGCAGAAGTTACCAGCCCCCAACACAGTAACAGGAGTAAGATCTTTTCTAGGGCTAACCGGGTACTGCAGAGACTTCATTGAGGATTATGCAGCCACAGCAGCCACTCCGACACAAGAGAGTGGAGTGGGATTGGGACCAAGGTTGTGAGGCAGCATGTATCCAGCTCAAGAAAGACCTGCAGACCGCACCGACTTTAGGGGCTATTGATGGGGGGAAAGAGTTTTTCCTGGAGGTAACAGCTAGCGGAGACAGTCTGAGTGCAGTACTACTCCAGAAGCGGCACGGCCGGCTGAGGCCAGTGGTTTACTCCTCCAGGATACTCACTGACGTGGAGAAGCGATACTCCAACTGTGAGAGGCACCTCCTAGCCACTCACTGGGCTGTGAAAAGATCATTGATCTTCACAGGGGGGGGGTCCCCTATCACACTCCTTACCCATCACACACCCACCCAGATGTTCCTGGACAGGAGAATCAAGGACGGGACAGTGAGCAGTGCCCGCATTGCTCGCTGGACCATACTCCTCTCCCAGATGGACCTAAGGGTAAAATGTCTCTGCGAGCCTTGGCTCGCAGCCAAAATGATTTATCCAGGGACAGCCCACCGGTGTTCCGTAGAAGGGGTATTGGAAGTTAACATAGGCTTTCGGGCCGGGTTACACCCAACAGGCCGAGAAATTTATGTAAATAGTTCAAGCACTGTATCTGCAGGTGAACGACTCACAGGCTGCGGAGCTTATGGCCCAGAGGCAGGCATTGCCCTGGCGATTAAGTTCCCCAGTACAATAAGTGCCCAGCATGCTGAACTGTCAGTGGTGGTGTCCCTACCCCGTACACGATTTGCTCGGATAGTATGTTCATATGCAATTCGTGTACGGAATGCCTAGCTATTTGGTCCCGTCGCGGATACACATCTGCAGACGGAAGACCTCTGGCAATTAAGCCTTTACTGGAAAAGATCATGGCAGCCATAGCGGAGGAAGGGAAAGTCTATATGCACAAAGTGAAGGCACATTCAACCACTGAACCCCGTAGCGAGGGAAACCAGCAGGCTGACATGTTGGCCAAGCAAGGTGCTCGCACGGTCAAGCTCTGGGATCCGTACAACCCAGACCCCATCGCAGCGGTTAGGGGCGGGATTGGGACGACAGGGAGGGGAGGGGTAGCATTGCCCCCAGACCCGAAAACAGTTTAGAGCCAAGACCCCATCCTCAAAACTGTCGTGAACACGCTAGCTAAAGGGGAAAAGGTAGACAGCCCGTACGGCACCGCAGCTATTGCCATTAAAGAAGGCATGCTGTTCAGAGGGGAGCAACAACACCGGAGAGAGTTCCTCCAGTTGGCCCATGAGGGCCCAGGAGCAGGACACCCCGGACCTAAAACCACCTGGCAATGGGTGGAACAGGCAGGGTGGTGGCCGGGACTCAGGGAAGATGTCCGCGAGTTCTGCGCCAGCTGTCTGGTGTGTACTGCCAACAACCCTGACCTCCAGAAAAGGATGGTGTCTATGGGACATATCAGGAGGGTGGAGGGACCCTGGCAGTCGATCCAGGTTGATTACATCAGGCCCCTACCCACTGCTCAGGGAGGCTACAAGTACTGCCTAGTGTTGGTGGATGTGTTCACTAAGTGGGTGGAAGCCTTCCCATGCCGAACAGCTTCTGTATTGGGAACAGCTAGGATCCTGGTCAGGGAAGTGTTCTCCCGATGGGGACTATCCCAGTTCGTGGAGTCCGACCAAGGGAGTCACTTCACCGAGCAGATGATGCAGGAGACCCTTAAGGTGCTCGGCATCGAGAGGAAATGGCATGTCGCCCACAACCCACGGTTATCCAGGCCTGTGGAGTGTTTAAACCGCACTATTAAAGAAAGGTTACGAAAAAAGATGGGGACTCACCCAAGAAGTGGGTGGAGGTCTTGCCATTGGTCCTCATGGGGATCCGGGACAGCCAGTCAAAAAGTACGTGGTACTCCCCGTACGAGCTCATTACTGGCAGAGCCATTCGTACCCCCACCCATGTACTAGCCCCGGTGCTCACGGAAGTTCAACTCAGGGAAGCGAGCCGGGGCAGCTTTGTCAGGAATCTGTTTGAACACCTTAAGCAGATTCACTGGCAGGCTGCTAACAACATGGGAAAACAGCATTGGAGCAACCGACTGCTGCTAGAGCCCCGCAAACACCACGAATGGGAGATAGGGGACCAGGTTATGTTACGGAACTACGCGAGAGTAGGGGCTTTTGAGGCACTGTACATGGGGCCGTACCACATTGTTGACAAGGCAAGCCCCATGGTCTATGCCGTAAAGATGTCCCACCGTACAAAATGGTTCCACATAAACCAGTGTAAACTGTTTAACCCCGGGATAGCTGCTAAGCGCAAGGGGCAGCCAGGAACAGTGAACCGTTCTGGGGAAAGAGATCCTCAGCCAACAGCCTCCGATTGTGGAAAGCCCACAGACTGTTGCAGACTCACAGACTGTATCGATAGGGGCCGTGAACTGTATTACTGGAGGAGCTATCTCCCCAATCATTTGGGAATCGGACGCGCCCCCAGTAGCCAGAGCCTTAAGAAGGACTTCCCGCACACCACGGCCCAAGACACCGTGATCACCAGCACCCCAGTTTCAGTGGTTCAGCCCCGGGAGGGTTGCAGCACGTAAGAGAATACCCAAGGTCAAGGATCATTCTAGGGATAGGAATCCCCAGCCTGCAGCCTTCAACAGTGAGAGACTCACAAGGGAGGTAGTGGTGGACCAGCCACCAAATGAGGGTCCCCAGCCGGCAGCCTCCATCTGTACGAAACCGACCGAAGAAGTAGCGGACACACCAGCAGCTACACAGAAGGGGGCAATGTGCTGTAATACAGGAGGGGCCATTCCCCCGATCATATGGGACTCAGGGAAATCCCCGGTTAGAATTCTCCTGGCCCTGCGGTACAGGCCACCTTACATCCAGCCATACAAGCTGCCCAGAGGCCGTAAAAGTCAGGAGCAGAACAGGATTTAGCCTGGCCACCTGGAGATGGGTGACGGATGTACATAGTGTTTCTAATGATTAAAGTATGTTTTTAAGATTTTTGGTAGTTTCAGTTTTAGAATGTAATTATTTTAGAAGTAAGTTTAAGATTGTAGAACTGGATCACCTTTGCCATGCCAGAAAACTGTTTCTCTCAAGGGCAAGGCGATCTATTTTGTGTCCCTACAGGGAAGGAACCGAATGATGAGAGGGGCTTTGCTCCTGCTCACCCTCATGGGAGCGAGTACGGGTCACAGAGGTGACATTGAGAACACTTACTTGCATGGTGCCCGAAGGAAATGTAGCAGTCATACCAGGCCCTACTCAGAGAAATGCTCAAGAAATTTTACGAGTTAGATTTCGGCAACATAGAAAAAGCAGATTTATACACCCTACACACTGGGAACACTATTGGCACAGGGAGACAAAGAAGGAGAAACTGGAACAACATTTTTACTGCACATAATACAGGATCCTCTTTGATAAATAGCCTGGACGGATAGAGAACTGCAGACACAAATAAATGGTCAAAAGAACTAACTACGAAAGATCCTAAAAGAGGAAAACACAGTGGTGGGCTCAGAGCCACACGAGGACCAGGCTATGATGGTCCATTTAAAAGAGATAATTGCTGAGCTGGGAAGGCATGCACAAAAAGTGAATGCACTCATACGGGAGGATAGAAATGCTTCAGACCAGGCTGCACAGAATGAGGTGTGTGTGCTGTATGGGGCATGGTTGTTGGGCGAGGGCCACAACAACCTGGAGGATTTAAAACAAGTTTTGTCCCCTGCTGGATCAGCAACAAGCACCTCGCAGCCCTCCACATGTATAATAATTCACTAAGCCCGTGCCAGTTCCGTCTAGGTTCCGAAGCCTACCCTGTCCCAGTACATTGCGGGCGTTCTAATCACACCATCATGGGGATAGTACTAAGGATGCCAGTCATGGGTGGGACAGCCCGACCTGCACTAGTATACAGGGTGGAGAACATTGGAGTCATTCAAGGGGGTGCACACGTTCGTTTCATAGCTGTCTCACCGTATGTTACAAAGTGGGAGCACGCTATGACAGATACTGACCTCTCCGGGTGCCGGAGCCAGGGTGCACACATAATACTGAGTCCCCAGCACTTGAACGACTATTCTAAACCACAGTGCGGGTTTAAAGCTGCTGGCGCACAGCCTATCAACTGTACAATGGAGGTAATGGCATAAGACCATGTTCCTCCACAGGTAGCATATATAGAGGGTGGGACATATTGTATCACCTCCAGTGTGCCCCACTATCAACATGGACAACACTTTTGGTGTCCGGTGAGTGACAGCAGTTTTTGTTTTAAGCCCAAGGCAGAAGTTCAGGTGGCCCAGGAACGGATTATCCCCATTTCCGAACCCTCCACTGTTCACCTAACTGTAAGTGAAAACATCACAAACCTGCAAGATTATGTTGCACATTTTGGCTATGAAATCCCCCCTCTTTCTGAACATCTTACCGCTCTACTGAAAGCTGTAGTAATCTCACAGAAACATTTCTACACTCTAGAACAAAAAAAACAATTGAGATAGGGAAGAAAATTCTAGAGATCACAATTCAACCTTGGTGGGACATTTTCAGAAACATAGAAGTCCCAGCCGGGATCAGAATAGCTTCCCATATTTTAGTTGTCTGTCAACTTGTGATTATTCTCAACTTGTGGTGTCTCACTTGCCGAGTGAGAGGCAGAGGCCGTCGAGTCCAGCACCAAAGAGTGCTGTACGCCCCCTGGCCAAACTTGGGGATCACATCGGGAGGGCCAGTAGCATATTATAATGTCTGATTTTGTTTTTGTGATTTTATCTGCTGTAAAAACGTAGAGGTCACATGTTGTAAGAGTTTTACTTATGTGATTTGACTATGTACCATTATTTTCTGTAAAACCGGAGTAATGGAGGTGCGTCGGAACCCCTCTATGCTGTAATGTAATTGGAATGACTGTATTTGCCTGTAAACTGCATTACATTTCAAAAAGGGGAATGTAGGTTTAAGTTTTAGCTAGGTAAATATAGGGGAAGGTTGGCTCTCGGGAATCAAGAATTTTGCTCACTTAGCATGACACTCTAGCATGAATAGTATCACAGGGGGGACTGTAAAACTCAAAGTTTTCTAAAATTCAAAAATTCCTCCCTCTGTGTGAAGAAACCCAAAGGAAGGATCATTCTGGACTCGCTAAAAATGAACTTTGGGATTTTAAAATGTGCGTGGGTCTGCAAGGGAAAAGGACCACAAAACTAGGGGAATTCTAACCTCTGAGAAAGCTAGTTTTGGGTATTGGAGCTGTCTGAGATATTGGAGCTAAATAAATTGTCTGGGAAATTGTGTAAACTCCAAAACTGTGCTCCCTAGGAGACATTAACATAGAAACAATTGATCCAGCTATAGCCAGCCATAGCTCTAAGCATGAAACCCATCCAGCACATGCATAATGTTAATCACCTATCCGGCCTGCATGGAAAACCCAGACCTAGGCAGACAACATAAACACCAAAATGATTTTTACAATTGCAACTCGAATTGAACAGATTGACACATCCTGAACAAGTTATCGTTAACAAGCCCGCCAAAATTCAACAAAGAATTAGCAAGCCCGTCAAAACTAAGATAAAGAATCGGGTTTGATTTGGCACGCAGATTAGAAAGGCTCTCAAAGTATAATTGAGGCCCTGTTTTACAGGTTAATCAGCCTTCTGAGCAGCCCTGCTTTACAGCCAAGAAGATGCGCACTTTGCCTCTACACCTGCTTCGTATGTTTCAGACCTGGCAGACTTCGAGATCAGCACATCAGTTTTCGTTAACCTGGTTCTTCAGAACATCAACCAAGACAACATCGCAAATGACCAGGACACCAAGCACGCCGCAGCAGCAAGAGACTCATGAAACAACCACCATGATATTACCAGCAACCAAATTGGTAATATCGAGCCACCGGGACCAACGATTTCCAAACCGAAGTCAACTCGATGAAAACCTGAAGATTCGCAAGCTGTTTCCACTCTACAAGCTTTCCCTGAACTACCAACGGGTAAAACATTACCTAACGAACTTAAAAACCTACTGCTGAAGGAAGAAAGTGGGTACTCACCCCATAAATCCAATATGCGCCCTACCGCATCAGCGGATACCACCCAACTGAAGACTACACAGTCAGAAGTCTTCCACGACGTTCGGGGTATGGCAAGCTGAACCTAGAGTTCAGTGAGCCCCAAAACTGCGAACCACTGCTAACTGTCAATAAGAGGATTGGTGAGCATTATCCCTGTTGCCCCAGAGTTTAACCTAACCAGATTTACGTATTGGAAAGTGGGAAGTGTATTATTTTCTGTAACCCCTTTTGTATGTGTAAAAAGTGTTCCTTTTTTTTTTAGAGATTGTAAGTTTTGATGCCTTATTGTCATTCCAGACTCCCTGCCCATTATTCTAAGTCCAACAAGGAGCCGCACCTGGGCCCCTCCCACAAACAGCTTCCAGTTTTTCGTTCTGCAGTGAGAAAAATATTAAACGTAATGTCCAGACAATGTCCTATAAATCCTTGGAGGGTTCGATGTTTCCAGTCCTTACAGGTTTAATACTAGGACCACTGTAGTTTTTGATATACATTAATGACTTGTACAGAAGAGATTAACTAGAATGGTTCCAGGGATGAGGGATTTACCAATTACCTGAATAGAGTAGAGAAGCTGGGATTGTTTTCCTTTGAGCAGAGAAGGCTAAGAGGAGATTTGAAAGAGGTGTTTAGTATCATGAACAGTTTAGAAAGAGCAAATAAAGAGATACTGTTTACAATGATTGAAAGGTCGATAGCCAGAGGGCACAGATTTAAGGTGATTGGCAAAAGAACCATGAGTGAAAACCTTTTTACACAATGATAGAGTGGTGGATACAGATTCAATAGTAGCCTTCAAAAGGAAATTGGATAAATACTTGAAGGAGAAAAAGTGCAAGGACATGGGGAAAGATCGGGGGGTGTGGGACTGAATGGATTGCTCTTCGAAAGAGTCGGCGCAGACTGGATTGGCCAAATGGCCTCCTTCTGTGCTGCGCTACACTTTGGGCTGGACTTTCAACTTCACATCGCCCATATATCGCCCAAAAAAGCCTGCTATTGCACATTTTGACCAAAAAGTGGAAATTCAGGCTGGACCATCGCCAGAAAATGAACCCCCACAAGTTTCGGCTCATATCGCCGAGCTGATCGCTGAGGTGATCGCCCGCACATCACCGAGTGCAACTTTTGGCACATTGCCGGCACATCGCCGAGCTGATCGCTCGCCGAGAATATCACTGGAGAGTAGTTGCTTTTCCCGGGCCTTCCTCACAGAACTGGGCAATATGGATGCCATTTTGAATTTCGGAGGAAAGAAGGAGGCAGCTAAAAAATTTGTGCTTTTATATTGAGTTATTTAAGGTTCTTTTTCAGATAGATCCACTCACATTTATACTTATATTTAATTATACTAATATTAGCTTACTAGAAAGTGCATTTATAGCAAGTGAAAATAATATTATTGATAATGATGGGGCCTATGGCTTCTCTGCCATTACTCCTAACTGCTCACACGCTGGTTTCTGAAAGGATCAATCGAAGAGGTGGCACAGTAATGTGGAGACAGAGAAGGCCAACGTACAGCCAACGCAGGTACAAGGAAAAGCAATCTTACCACAGCTTGTCTGAAAACGTGTGTCTTAAGAGGCTGCGCTTCCAGAAGGAGGTCATCGTTGAGATATGCCAGCTCATCAAGGGGGATTTGCAGTGTTCCAGCATCATCAGAACCGCACTGCCCATTGAGGTAAAGGTTACTACGGCACTATCCTTCTATGCATCTGGATCCTTTCAGGCTTCAGCTGGTGACATCTGTGGTATCTCTCAGCACACCATGCATTGCTCCATTTGACAGGTGACTGAAGCCCGTTACGCTCACAGGATGGACTTTATAAGCTTCCCTATGACCAGGGAGGCACAGACTGGGAGAGCTTTGGGTTTCTCGAGAATAGTAAATGTCCCCAAGGTGCAGGGAGCAATAGTCTGCATGCACATCGCCCTGAAAGCCCCTTTACAGAACCTGGAGGTGTTTCGTCACAGAAAAGGATTCCACTCCCAGAATGTGCAGCTCGTTGTCGACCACAACCAAATAATCATGACATTAAATGCAACATTTCAGGGCAGCAACCATGTTGTGCACATCCTTCGTGAGAGTGCTATCCCTGACCTGTTTGTCAATCAGCCAGAAGGTCACGGTTAGATGCTGGAAGGTAAAGGATATGATCTTGCCAGCTGGCTGATGACCCCATTACTGAAGCCGAAAAGTATTACAATGAAAGCCACATAGCTACACGCAACATCGTCAAAAAAACAATTGGAGTCCTAAAACAGCGCTTCAGATGCCTAGACCACTCTGGTGGCAGCCTACAGTACCACCCTGACCAGGTCGCTGCGTTTATTGTGGTGTGTTACATTTTGCATAGTCTAGCTATAAGGAGAGGACAACAAATGCCAGATGGGGCTGCAGATCAAACTCCAGAAGGAGGGAAGACTGAAGAGGCAGACAGCGAGGAACAAGAGGAGAAGGAGGAGGAGGAGACTGGTGAGGACCTCAGGGAGGACAATTAGCCTGGTGTGAAGCCATGGTCCCACCAACTCCCACTGTCCCCACCTCCCCCACCCCCCCCCCAGAAGACCAGAGATACCCCATGGGAGTTATATGCCTACAAAGCTGTTGCGTGAGCAGCTCATAAAAGAACGCTTACAGTTACGGTTAAACAAAAGTTGCATTTGCATTGAGCTACCTTTTAGCCTTGCCTACACTGCCCAGGCCTGGCCATTGTTGTACAACATTTGCATTAATGCTTAACTTAACTAAGCTTATGTTATTACAAGACAATGCACAACAATTGTTAAATTCAATAAAAACATTTATTACTTTAACAAAGAATTTAAAAAATTTTTTATTAACAACCCCCCCACTCACCCCCCCAACTATAAACAAACATTAATAGTAACAGAATTTAACATTAACAGTAAAATAATTTAACAGTAACAGAATTTAAGATAGCATAGCTAAAACACCTCCCCTCCCTACCTGGACCTACGGTCACATTTCCCTCCAGATCCTTTCCTCCCCCCGTGTCTTAGGCCCACCCACCCATTTTGGTCCCCAGAGACCGATACGAAGCTGGTGTGCAGCGGGCAATGGAAAGATTTCCTGCCGTGGTGGGGGGTGTTACAGTGGAAGACGAAGCTGCCGGTTTATCTTCCGAGTCAGGAGGAAGTGGTTCCGTTGCACGCGCTTGAGTGCTCGGGGTGATACGCCGACCCAACACGACACCTTGCGGTGCAGCGCTATGTTTAGCCAGCAGCGCATGCCGAAGGGTATTTGTTGTGACGGTCTGTTCACGCATCCTCTCCAGGTTCTGCCGTGCTACCTCCAGTAGCTTGACTTGCACAGCAGACACCTGTGAATTGTCACGCACAAACTGAGTAATTCCCTGGGGAAGCTCGTGACCTATCGCAACCATCTCTGAGCACAGGGAGATCAAGCCCTCCAACTGATCGCCCATGGGAGGCGGTTGCTAACCTCGCTGACCCGGCCTACGTGGGGTCAGTGTGCGCAACATAATGCGCCTTGACGTTGCCGGCTGCACACCGCTTGGTCCTGGTGCCTCTTCCATCTCAGTTGAGATGATTGCAGGTTCATCCCCCTTCATAATTGGCTGTTGCTGCTGCTGCTCCTCCTCCTCCTCCTCCTCGGGTTCAGTGGTGGTGTCGCGCTCCTCCTCCTCCACCTGTTCCTCCTCACCAGGTGCAGGTGCAGGTGCCACCTCGCCGAGCATCTGAGGTTGACCTTAAAAGCACATTTGAGCATATTACAGAGCTTATTGGAACATAACGGTACACATTAACTAGAGACATTACATATCAATACATGGATTTCACCACCCCAGAAAGCTGTAGCAGTTGCATCCCCTGCTCTTATTGCTTCTTATGCACAAAGGCTGCATGTATGACATGACATGACATCATTCATATATTGCATATTGCATTATAATTACAGGACGTTACATTACTTTTTAATACTGTTTGACACATTACTCACGAGATGCATAGCTGGGCTCCGCCAGGCCGCGGGTGGTGGCTGAATGGCTTTCATGGCTCACCAGCGCGGCTGCACGCTCCTTGAGGTCCGTCAGCAGCTGTATCTGAGCAGTGCCCCCTCCGGTGCGCCTCTGCTCCACGCAGTTGTTAGATATCTTCTTCTGCAAACGAGAAAAGAGCATAGCATAAGCTAATAAGGTAGTATTATGGAAACACAACAGTTTAAAATGTTACATGCAAATAGGATCATGCATGGATGCTTCGGAGCTACAGCTTGACACATATACATCTCTTTATACTGCAGCAGCCAGAGACTTCCATCTCATCAAACACTCCCAGGGCAGGTACAGCATGGGTTCAATATAGAATGAAGCTCCCCCCACACTGTCCCATCAAGCACTCCCAGCGCTGGTACATCACAGGTTACATACAGATTGAAGCTCCCTCTACACTGTCCCATCAACACTCCCAGGGCAGCTATAGCATGGGGTTAGTTACAGAGTAAAGCTCCCTCTACATAATCTCAGGTTCAGATCCCTGCCCGGATCTTAACAGGGAGTTTATATAATACATGGATGAATAACAAGCTTAAATTCAATCCAGGAGATTTATTATAATTACAATTTGCATCAGTACAATATAAAATGCTACTTACTCTTGCCGTATCTACTGGCACTGGTCACACCTCCTCGCCTCATGTGAAGCCGAGGACACCACATTCACGATCTCAACCCAAATCTTCTGATATACATGGGGTGGGGATTTCCTGTGAGCACCCCTGGTTAATTGGCCCCACTGCATTGGTTAACTGCACCTCATCGACATTGGCCTCGTCACTGAAGGGTTTCGTCCTCTTTATCCCCCCTCTACATCATGCTCACATTCTGATATATTTTCTATGATCTGTATCTGATCTGTATAAATCTGTATAAATCTCTTTTCTCTGATCGGTATAATTCTCTTTTCTCTGATCGGTATAATTCTCTTTTCTCTGATTGGTATAAATCTCTTTTCTTTGATCTGTATAAATCTCTTTTCTCTCTAATCTGTATAAATCTCTTTTCTCTCTCCTCAAATTCATTGCATTCCTCTTCTCTCGGTATCCTCCCTCTCTCTCTCTCTCTCTCTCTCTCTGCCCCTCCCTTTGTCTTCTGCGCATGTGTGGATGACCCCTGACCTCCCAAAACACGGGAAAACCAGTCACCAAAAAAAAATCGCTTGCGCAGAATGCCGTTACTAGGGAAACTTTTGCCTTCCACACCACTGGCCGTTCGCTGGGTGCACGTTACATCACTGGCCTATCGCTGAGTGGAAAATCGCGATACAAAAGTTAGCGATGTTCCAGTGATCGGTAAGGCTGACACATTGACCATCGCTGGAACATCACCCATTTTTTGAGCGATAGCCAGCAAAGTGGAAATTCTTGCCCTTTGATTCTATGATAGCGGGACAGAAGTCAGTGGCCGATGGGATTTTCCACCCAATAAAATGAATGGACAGGAAAACACACGTGCCGCAAATCAGGCATACTCGAATGCCCGATGAGCACTCTTGTCACATGAAGCTTCATTACCTTGCATGTTATTAATGTTAGCCTAATGGGCCAATAGTTGATTGGGTCTATTTTATTGTCCTTTTTAAACACAGACCTGCAAAACTCAAGTTTGACACCACTTAATCAGTACTTCTTGATTTACATAGCCTGCTTTTTCCAAACTTGATGTTGCACTGAAAAGCCAGATTTGCTCTTTTAACATGATTTTTCAAAAATGGAAAGCCCAGTATGTAACTGAGCAAGACTTAACGCAATGAAACCAAACATTCAGAAATGTTTGAAGGTGAACATTTATCAACCATCATTAAACAATGTAAATTTCTTGTGGATCGACTATAGAATCTAATTATTTGGACAATTTGCTTCAAATTAATTAAGAAATGAAATACTGCTGTTCATGTTTTTTAAAGGTAATGGCAAGTGTTGTGGATACAAGAAATAGAAATATGAACATTTACATTTTAATTTAAAGTACCATTGAGCCAGTGGGATGAATTTAATGTTCACACATGGAGGAATGATATATTTTATTTATTAGTTGCACATATGGGTTTCTATAGCTTCAATGATCTTTGGCAAAGACAAATTTTTTACTAATTGTTTTGGTATCTTGTCGGATTTATAGTACTTCTTATTTTTCGATGAATATTTAAAATAAAAACGCACATTTAGAAGGTCATGAAATAAAAACTAAAGGTTGCCTGCTTGTCACTCAAGCTTGCTCTCCCTGTTTGGGAGGGTGAAAGGACATTTGTCTCTTTAAAGCTGGGATGAAAATCAAAAATCACAAAATTACAGCACAGAAGGAGGTAATTCGGCTCATTGCATTGCTGGAAATGAACATCAAATAGTTCCCATAAAAGGCGGCTGATACCAGTGCCAGGTTTACACCCAGGCGGCAAGTTGAAAATCTGCCATCTATTCTAATCCCATTTCCCTGTCCTTCTGATCCTTTAATATTCTTCCTTTGCAAATACATATTCAATTCCTTTTTAAATTATGCTATATATAGGGCCAAAAATTGCGGTCGGAGGCATCCCATGGACAGATGCCTCCGACGCAAATTTTTTTAATGAAAGTACCTGGTTTTCCAGGAGGAATGAAAACTTGCACTCTGAGGCCGAGATGCGCAACCCAGCATTGAGGCCTACATATTCCAAGAGCGTATGCGCATTCTGGGATCATGTGGGCCTGGACCACCAATCACAATGCAGTATTCTCATTCATAGTAATGGGAGCTCCGAACTCCATTACGATCAATGAAAATACAACAACAACAATAATTTTTATTTATATAGCTCCTTTAAACATAAGAACATAAGAACATAAGAAATAGGAACAGGAATAGGCCATACGGCCCCTCGAGTCTGCTCCGCCATTCAATAAGATCATGGCTGGCCTGAGCATGGACTCAGCTCCACTTCCCCATAACCCCTTATCCCCTTATCGTTTAAGAAACTGTCTATTTCTGTCTTAAATTTATTCAATGTCCCAGCTTCCACATCTCTCTGAGGCAGCGAATTCCACAGATTTACAACCCTCTGAGAGAAGAAATTTCTCCTCATCTCTGTTTTAAATGGGCGGCCCCTTATTCTAAGATCATGCCCTCTCGTTCTAGTCTCCTCCATCAGTGAAAACATCCTCTCTGCGTCCACCTTGTCAAGCCCCCTCATAATCTTATACATTGCGATAAGATCAACTCTCATTCTTCTAAATTCCAATGAGTAGAGGGCCAACCTACTCAACCTTCCTCATAAGTCAAACTCCTCATCCCCGGAATCAACCTAGTGAACCTTCTCTGAACTGCCTCCGAAGCAAGTGTATCCTTTTTTAAATATGGAAACCAAAACTGCATGCAGTATTCCAGATGTGGCCTCACCAATACCTTGTAGTAAGACTTGCCTGCTTTTATACTCCATCCCTTTACAATAAAGGCCAAGATACCATTGGCCTTCCTGATCACTTGTTGTACCTGCATACAGTCCTTTTGTGTTTCATGCACAAGTACCCCCAGGTCCCACTGTACTGCGGCACTTTGCAATCTTTCTCCATTTAAATAATAACTTGCACTTTGATTTTTTTCTGCCAAAGTGCATGACCTCACACTTTCCAACATTATACTCCATCTGCCAAATTTTTGCCCACTCACTTAGCCTGTTTATGTCCTTTTTGTGTCCTCCGCTCACATTGCTTTTCCTCCCATCTTTTTATCGTCAGCAAACTTGGCTACGTTACACTCAGTCCCCTCTTCCAAGTCGTTATTATAGATTGTAAATAGTTGGGGTCTCAGCACTGATCCCTGTGGCACCCCACTAGTTACTGGTTGCCAACCAGAGAATGAACAATTCATCCCGACTCTCTGTTCTCTGTTAATTAGCCAATCCTCTATTCATGCTAATATATTACCCCCAATCCCGTGAACTTTTATCTTGTGCAGTAACCTTTTATGTGGCACCTTGTTAAGGTCCAAATACACCACATCCACTGGTTACCTTTTATCCACCCTGTGCGTTACTTCCTCAAAGAACTCCAGCAAATTTGTCAAATATGACTTCCCCTTCATAAATCCATGCTGACTCTGCCTGATTGAATTTTGCTTTTCCAAATGTCCTGCTCCTGCTTCTTTAATAATGGACTCGAACATTTTCCCAACCACAGATGTTAGGCTAACTGGTCTATAGTTTCCTGATTTTTGTCTGCCTCCTTTTTTAAATAGGGGTGTTACATTTGCCGTTTTCCAATCTGCTGAGACCTCCCCAGAATCCAGGGAATTTTGGTAAATTACAACCAAAGCATCCATTATCCCTGCCGCTACTTCTCTTTAGATCCTTGGATGCAACCCATCAGGTCCAGAGGATTTATCTGCCTCTAGTACCATTAACTTACTGAGTACTACCTCCTTAGTGACTGTGATTGTGTTAAGTTCCTCCACCCTTGTAGCTCCTAGACTATCCACTCTCGAAATATTTTTAGTGTCCTTTACCGTAAAGACTGATACAAAATATTTGTTCAGGGTTTCTGCCATCTCCATGTTCCCCATTACTAATTCCCCGGTCTTGTCCTCGAAGGGATCAACATTTATTTTGCCACTCTTTTAATTTTTATATACCTATTGAAACTCTTGCTGTATGTTTTTATATTTTGCGCTAGATTACTTTGACGTAGTTTACTTTAACGTAGTCTTTAACGTAGTAAAACTTCCCAAGGCACTTCACAGCAGTGTTATAAGACAAAACAGGTCAAATCTGACAGAGAGCCACATAAGAAGAAATTACGGCAGATAACCAAAAGCTTGGTTAAAGAAGTAAGTTTTACAGAGCGTCTTAAAGGAGGAAAGAGAGGTGGAGAGGTTTAAGGAGGGAGTTCCAGAGCATAGGGCCTAGGCAGCTGAAGACACGGCCACCGATGGTTGAGCACTTATAACCAGGGATGTTCAAGAGGGCAAAATTTGAGGAGCACAGATATCTTGTGAGGTTGTGAGGCTGAAATACCCTAAAAACAAAAAGAAATGCACACATTAATAAAAAAAACACTTCACTTTTTTGAAAGTAATCGAAATTTAATTAAATTAAGGCCCCAAATTTGATCACCTTACTGCCCACTGCTGCTGAATGCCACCCGCTGCCACCGACATTCCTCGTGAAGATCCGCCCTGTGCCACTTTTGAGGAGGGCTGGAGCGGGCGGGAGGGCAGAGCCGCTGGGAAGCACCCACTGACGTCCGCGGATAGCTGAGTGCTGTAAGTGACCTCCCACCCGCCGAGCTCCCAGATTGGTGCCGACGGGAATTGGTGTGAGTCAGCGTCAGAACGGGGGTGAACTGCTAGGTGGAGCCTGGTCGGTCTACAACGGTAGGTAGGAAGATCCTGAAAAAAAGGTTAGTGAACTTTTTAATATTTTTTTTTTCACAGCGAGTTAGCTGGATGGGATCCCCTGAAGATCTTCAGATGTTTTTAAAAAAATTTTTTTTGCTTTTGCTTTTGCTTTTCAGATCTTCGACCCTCCGTGGGTCCGACTCCATCCTCGGTACTTGGGCGGCAAGCGCCTTTGCTGCCGAGAATGAGAGCTCCCTCCGATTGCCGCTCAGATTGGCAATGTAAGTCGCTCATTTGCAACCCTCTGACCTTCGAGGGACCTCTCCGATGAAAACCCCACTCAAAGTACCATCAGGTACCTCGGTGAGCATCGGCGGTCCTTTGGGCGGCACGTGGGTGGGCGGAGGTCTTCATCAAATTCGGGTCCTTTATGTTCAATAAAAAAAAAAAAATTTTTTAATTTAAAAAAAATGTTCCAATATTGTTAAAGATAAATGTACCTTCATGGACAGAGTTTTTAATATAAAAATAAGTAATAAAATGTATTTTGTCTATCTTTTGAAGTTCTTACAACTAAAAGCAGGTCTTACATCTGCTTTTACCAGGCGTAACAGTTTGAAGGACATTGGCTGGGCAGGAGTTGGGCAAATAACCCAAGTCTTCACCCGCAAAAGCCCTTCTCCCGGCGACGTGTGCGAATTTGACAGATTGCAAGTGTCGTGTTTAGACGCATGCGCTTCGCTCACCTAAACCCAGGACTTGCAGGGCCTCTTCGGGCGCGTGCGTACATCATACGCACCCAGTGAGGGCACAATTTATGGCCCAATGTTCCTGCCTCAACAGCCACTTGTGGTGAAGTTTCTCATGTTCGTAATAATCCTCCATGTAAAAAGAATTTCTAACGTCCCCCTTTGACCTTTGTGAAAATTCTGATTCACTGCCTCCTTGTTACCAATTCACCAACCAGTGAAAGCAATCTTTCATTATTTACCCTCACAAAAATGGTATCTTGGCCTTTATTACAAAGGGGATGGAGTATAAAAGCAGTGAAGTCTTGCTACAGTTATACAAGATATTGGTGAGGCCATACATGGAATACTGCGTGCAGTTTTGGTTTCCATATTTATGAAAGGATATACTTGCTTTGGAGTCAGTTCAGAGAAGGTTCACAAGGATGATTCCGGGGATGAGTGGGTTGACTTATGAGGAAAGGTTGAGTAGGTTGGGCCTCTACTCATTGGAATTCAGAAGAATGAGAGTTGATCTTATCGAGACGTATCAGATTATGAGGGGGCTTGACAAGGTGGATGCAGAGAGGATGTTTCCGCTGATGGGGAGACTAGAACGAGGGGGCAAAATCTTAGAATAAGGGGCAGCCCATTTAAAACTGAGTTGAGGAGAATTTCTTCTTTCAGGGCGTTGTAAATCTGTGGAATTCGCTGCCTCAGAGTGTTGTGGAAGCTGGGACATTGGATAAATTTAAGACAGAAATAGACAGTTACTTAAACGATAAGGGGATAAGGGGTTATGGGGAGCGGGCAGAGAAGTGGACCCGAGTCCATGATCGGATCAGCCATGATCGTATTAAATGGTGGAGCAGGCTCGAGGGGCCGTATGGCCTACTCCTGCTCTTATTTCTTATGTTCTTATGTAAACCTTTCATAACTTAAAAAACCCCTCTGTAGATCCTATTATCCCTCGCTGTGCCAATCAATAAATCTCCAATTGTTTGCATTTTTCATCTTAACTATAACCATTCATTCCTGGTGCAATTCTAGTGAATCTTCTCGATAAACTATTTATAGTTGTAAGATTCTTCCCAGAATGTCTTGCAATAATCCAATTGTGGCCCAACCAATGTCTAGTAAAAATTCAACATCACGTCATTGTTTTTTATAATGTATAAAACTCAGATTTTCATTTAAATGTTGTTATCTTTTTATCTACCTTCACTCTCACTTTTAAAGTCCTATTTATCTGCATTTATAGATCTATCTGTTTCTATACGTCATTGGGAATCTTGTCATTTAGGGCATATAGGAAGATAAGTTCTATGCACTTTCAATCAAGCTAGCAGAAAAGTGGGAATGAATTGATTTACTCTTTCTAAATCTATCTGATCCAAAGCTTTCTGATCCAATTTCCATCCATTCATATTTCAGCAATATAAAAAACAAAATACCAACAGTTCAAAAAGTATAGTCATTGTATGAGGTATCGACAGGGATAATGTCGATGGGCTAGAACCTCCACTTTTGTGGTTACCACCCAAAAATGGGTGATATTTCTGGCACGGGCATTAAAAAAGGGTTTTCAGATCGCCGGCTTCTCGCCCATACGCAAAGCACCTAATTTACATTTTTGAAAATGGGCATTACCGCGTGCGATATAAAATGGGCAGTAGCATTACATTTTTTTGACCTTCTGCCATAAAGTATGGCCGTCCTTAGCAACGTAATGGCAACACTCAATTCCCACGATTCTGGAGGTCAAGGTTCATCATGTCATATGCAAAAGAGGAGACCGAGAGAGAGGGAACTCAGAGGGACTGAAGGCGTGTCTGGGTGTGGTGTGGCTACTTTGGGAGGAAAGAGGGAGATTTTAGAGCTTCACAGCAAGTAGGCAAATAAAAAGTAGCTGTTACCAGCCACTTATTTGACCGAATTTGGCCTATAATGGAGAGAGAGGAGGAGGCATCACAGCACACTGTGGAGGCTGACGCAGGAGAGAGCAGTGAGGTGGGAGAGGTTATTGGATGAGGCCAGGAGGTTATTACAGGAGGTCGAGTTGCGCTGGGGTGATTTGACATGGGAGGGTGTGGAAAGCCCACCCCAAAGGCATACCAGAAGAAATGGACTGAGATAGCAGAGGTGGTCTCGTCGGCGACCAACGAGGTGCGTGACGGGAACCAATGCCGCAAAGGATGGAACAACCTTGTGGGATCCGCAAGAGTAAGTATTACATTGATTTACATGTACTTATTATTTGTATAGTTTGATTTGTAACAGTGATGAGTGACTATCATCAGATGTGAGGTCTTTCACTTTTACCGGGAATGTTTTACTCAAAGCCTGTGGTCACGGTGTACATCTTTAGGTAAAGAATGATAATAATCATAATAATCATGATTGCATCTGTTGTTTATGTGTTGCATCAGTTTCTCTGACAGTACATAGCAATGATATCACGCAATGATCTCATGCCATGTCGTCCTGTCACCTTTTTCAGAAGAAGCTATCGACGATGAGGTCCGTGCAGAGGCAAACAGGTGAGGGGGCCACCAGTCCCCAGCGACATCACTGACATGGAGGAGCGTGTGCTCGCACTCGTGGCGAAGCACACCCAGACATCCACGGATGCATCTGAAGTGATGCCACTTGAATAAATCTTACACCATTGCGTGATGTAACGTCAATAGATGCCACACCCACTCATATCCGAACAATCATATATGATAGTTGATTTCTAAAATTGTCATAGAAATAATGATGGCCAAATGAAAATCATTGCAATGCAAGTGTGTTGATGATCATTAAATGTGATGTCTGCGATGATTTTGAGAGCGGTGGTGCTTTTGTCGTGGCTATGCTCTGTGTAGCGCTGGACTCACCTTGAGACTCTAGCACCCCTTCTCCTCTAATAACCTAATTTGTGTTTTGCAGCTCAGTCAGCAGCGTGTCCCAAGGCAAGACCACAGAGACCAGAAGGTAGGGGCGCGGGGCAGGAGTTGGCAGATGATCCTACATCTGGTGCTGAGGAGCTCCGATTCTTGCCCATCAATCCGCTGGGTCTGTTCTCCACGGACGAGAGCACCGACTTCGTGGAACCTGCATCGCCTTGCTCCAGAAACCATTCCACTCCAAGGCCATCGAGTGGTCCTCCAGTCATTCCCGCCTCTACTCTGGCACCAAACAACACGCCAAAGAGCACCCCAATTGTCCCCAGGACAGCGCTGACTCCACAGAAGTCCCGTGGACGTGGCAGGTCTGTGCCACGAGCGCCACATGACAGCGGAGAAATGGTACAGTTGTCCAGGAGGACTGTAGCCATTGGTGACCAGCTCATCGAAGCATTGGGGGGTATAACCCAACAGGTAGCCACCATCTCCGGCACCAAGACCGAGTACATTCTGCGGCTGGTGGAGTACCTGGATGCAATAGCCAGGAACACTACCTCCTAGTGGTCCCCGAGTGCAGCACTCCACCCCTAGGTTTCGCACCACCACTGCGAACGACAGATGAGAGCGAGGACCAAGATCCTGCTTTGCATCAGAGAATGTTGCCACCTTGGCACCCCTCGCTCCTGTACGCGTCCAACGACTGCATCTGCCTTCATCCCCACCAATGAGGCACCGCCTGAGGAACGAGGAGGGGAAGGCGTAGAGGTGGGGAGAAGAAGGGGAGGAGGGAAGGAAAGTGAGGTGCATGTTCTCAGGTGATGGCTGTGATATATCTCCATCTGGGTGTATGCAATTTGTTGCAATGTATGAGGGCTTGGGACCACGCTCCTGCTTTGCCTTTGTATTCTGTGTTGGTGGACATGTTGAACATGTGATTTATGTCAATGGTAGAAAAAATGGGGTGTGGGCGGGGGTTGGCTGTGATGCTTATGATTTCAGACCAATGTTGGTCTAATATTTTTGTTATTGAACATAACCTTGTTGCGCATTGTCTCAGATAGCTGGACTGTTACACACAGGTGATTCCTTAACATGAAAGGGTTAAATACAACTTAACATCAATCAACGTAAATTTTAACTGGCACCAAGGTGATGGGTACCATTGATGTCTGAGCTGCGCACACACAACAGTGTGTCAGCGTTGTCACTCACATCAACATTCTTTCAGGCAAATCGTTCAGATATCAGCTCCTCACATAAGATTGGGATTTAACAAATGCCAGCAACACCACTGGCATTCGTTCAGAACAGTTCCACTTTTTATGGGCGGTTTTTTGGGCGAGCGATATTGTGGACGATATGTGTGAGAGGTGGTGAAATTGACGCCAGCCAATCTGCTGGTCGTTAGTTTCGGTAAATATGCTCTTCACGACAAAAAAAGTGGGCTGGCGGTATTAGAGACATCGAAACATAGAAAATAGTTGCAGGAGCAGACCATTCGGCCCTTCGAGCCTGCATCACCATTCAATATGATCATGGCTGATCATGCAACTTCAGTACCCCACTCCCGCCTTCTCTCCATACCCTCTGATCCCTTTAGCTGTAAGGGCCACATCTAACTCCCTTTTGAATATATCCAATGAACTGGACTCAACAACTTTCTGTGGTAGAGAATTCCATAGGTTCATAATTCTCTTGGTGAAAACATTTTTCCTCATCTCGGTCTTAGATAGCTTACCCTTTATCCTCAGACTGTGGCCCCTGGTTCTGGACTTCCACAATATTGGGAACATTCTTCCTGCATTCTACCTATCCAATCGCGTCAGAATGTTATATGCTTCTATGAGATCCTCTTTCATTCTTCTAAATTCCAGTGAATATAAGCCTAGTCGATTCAATCTTTCTTCATAAGTCAGTCCTGCCATCCCGGGCATCAGTCTGGTGAACCTTCGCTGCACTCCCTCAATAGCAAGAATGCCCTTCCTCAGATTAGGAGACCAAAACTGCACACAATGCTCAAGGTGTGGTCTCACCAAGGCCCTGCACAACTGTAGCAAGACCTCCTTGCTCTTACACTCAAATCCTCTCGCTATGAAGGCCAACATGCCATTTGCTTTCTTTACTGCCTGCTGTAACTGCATGCCTAATTTCAATGACTGATGTATCATGACACCCAGGTCTCATTTCACCTCCCCTTTGCCTAATCTGTCACCATTCTGATAATAATCTGCCTTCCTGTTTTTGCCACCAAAGTGATAACCTCAGACTTATCCACATTATACTGCATCTACCATGCATTTTCCCATTCACCTAACCTGTCCAATTCACTCTGCAACCTCTTAGCATCCTCATCACAGCTCACACTGCCACCCAGTTAGTGTCATCTGCAAACTTGGAGATATTATATTCAATTGCTTCATTTAAATCATTAATATATATTGTAAATAGCTGGGGTCCCAGCACTGAACCTTGTGGTACCCCACTAGTCACTGCCTGCCATTCTGAAAAGGACCCATTTATTCCCACTCTTTGCTTCCTGTCTGCCAACCAGTTCTCTATTCACGACAATAGATTAACGCCAATGCCATGTGCCTTAATTTTGCACATTAATCTCTTATGTGGGACCTTGTCAAAAGCCTTTTGAAAGTCTAAATACACCACATCCACTGGTTCTCCCTGATCCACTCTACTAGTTACATCCTCAAAAAATTCAAGAAGATTTGTCAAGCATGATTTCCCTTTCATAAATCCATGCTAACTTGGACCAATCCTGTCACTGTTTTCCAAACGCACTGCTATTACATCTTTAATAATTGATTCCAGCATTTTCCCCACTACTGATGTCAGGCTAATCGGTCTATAATTCCCTATTTTCTCTCTCCCTCCTTTTTTAAAAAGTGGGGTTACATTAGCTACCCTCCAATCCATAGGAACTGAACCAGAGTCCATGGAATGTTGCAAAATGACCACCAATGCTTCTACTATTTCTAGGGCCACTTCCTTAAGTACTCTGGGATGCAGACTATCAGACCCTGGGGATTTATTGGCCTTCAATCACATCAATTTCCCTAACACCATTTCCTGACTAATAAGAATTTCCATCAGTTCCCTCAGTTCCTCCTTCTCTCTAGACCCTCGATCCCCTCATGTCTTCGGGAGGTTATTGTGTCTTCCTTAGTGAAGTCAGAACCAAAGTATTTATTCAATTGGTCTGCCATTTCCTTGTTCCCCATTATGAATTCACCTGATTCTGACTGCAAGGGACCTACATTTGTCTTCACTAATCTTTTTCTCTTCACATATCTGTAGAAGCTTTTGCAGTCAGTTTTTATGTTCCCTGCAAGCTTCCACTCATACTCTATTTTCACCCTCTTAATTAAACCTTAGTCCTCCTCTGCTGAATTCTAAATTTCTCGCAGTCCTCAGGTTTGCTGCTTTTTCTGGCCAATTTATATGCCCCGTCCTAGGATTTTACACTATCCCTAATTTCCCTTGTTAGCCATGGTTGAGCCATCTTCCCCGTTTTATTTTTATGCCAGACAGGAATGTACAATTGTTGTCGTTCAGCCATGTGATCTTTAAATGTCTACCATTGCCTATCTACCGTCAACCCTTTAAGTATCATTCGCCAGTCTATCCAAGCTAATTCACGTCTCATACCATCGAAGTTACCTTTCTTTAAGTTCAGGACCCTAGTTTCTGAATTAATTGTGTCACTCTCCATCTTAATGAAAAATTCTACCATATTATGGTCACTCTTCCCCAAGGGGCCTCACACGACAAGATTGCTAATTAATCCTCTCTCATTTCACAAGACCCAGTCTAGGATAGCCTGTTCTCTAGTTGGTTCCTCGGCATATTGGTCTAGAAAGCCATCACTTATACACTCCAGGAAATCCTCCTCCACAGTATTGCTACCAGTTTGGTTAGCCCAATCTATATGTAGATTAAAGTCACCCATGATAACTGCTGTTCCCTAATTGCACGCATCCCTAATTTCCTCTTTGATGCCATCCCCAACCTCACTACTACTATTTGGTGATCCGTACACAACTCCCACGAGCGTTTTCTGCCCTTTGGTGTTTTGCAACTCTACCCATATAGATTCCACATCATCCAAGCTAATGTCCTTCCTCACTGTTGTGTTAATCTCCTCTTTAACCAGTAACGCTACCCCACCTCCATTTCCTTTCTGTCTATGCTTCCTGAATATTGAATACCCCTGGATGTTGAGTTCCCAAGTCTTGGTTACCCTGGAGCCATGTCTCCGTAATCCCAATTACATCATATCCGTTAACAGCTATCTGTGTCGTTAATTCATCCACCTTATTACGAATGCTCCTCGCATTGAGACTCAGAGCCTTCAGGCTTGTTGTATGTAAGGTTGCAAATAGGGGGTCAGAATTATGCTGAAGATAGCAAACTTATAAAGTGACTATGTATGTAACACTTGCTTGTATAGATATAGTACACTTATACACATTAACCTATAGCTTAACCTTAGTAGCACTTAAACAGCCAAAGTCAGCAGCTTGTTTAAATGTCCCTGAGGAAAAGATAAAGAAGCCAGTACAAACCATCCTAGGTGTCGGATAGACTGGGATAGAGTGCAAAATGGAACAAAACAATGATGAGAGATGGACAGTTGCATGGACCACTCAGAGCCCGTCGGATAAGAGTCGACATATCAATGTAACTATGCTGATAACAATAGACCTATCGATGATTTTGTAGGAGCATAGCTCCTCTCCAAAACCTGTAGAAATTATGCTTGAAAACTCTTGTATTTTGGAGGTTCCACGACTGAACCTTCCCTTGCAATTGCTCGTAATAAAAGCCGGTTGAACCTGGGATTTCGTGTGTTCATTTCCATGGTCGTTATACAACAGGAGAAGGGCGAGGTGTCAATTAACTATATCAGTTAGTCCACCTTGAAGGAGAGAAGCCTCCTTTTTAACCCCAACATTTGGCATCACGAACAGGATGCAGACCCTCCAACCCCAGGATGTGGCAGCAACTGTGGTGAGAAAAAATCTTTTTACCACCTACAAGTGCGAGCTGTACTATTGAGGGGGAAGGAGGTAGTCTCTATGAAGAACAAAGAGAGGGTAATCTGTAGAACTGAATTATAATGACCCATGGAAGGACGAAACCCACGGTGAAATAAGGTGTATGTCCCGAAGCGTGACATGGTAATGACACGGAGAAGCCGGTATTGATCGTGCATGGCGCAAACAGGAAGGAATACAACCTAAAAGGGGGAGAGTACCCCAGCGATCAGTAGAGAAAAAATGGCCAGTGAAGTAGAATGGGAATGGGGCCCGCAAGGATCTCTAATATATGTGCTAGCTGAGAAAAATAGAAAATTAATAAAAGAAATGAAAAAACAAGGGTGGCAGCCAGAAGACACACCTGACAGACAGAGGAAATGGTGGGATAGTCAGAATAAAAATAAAACAGAACAAGCCTATGTAGTACTACTTGCCTGCTACAGAGGACAGATAAAAGAAATACGCATTCAAACAAAACAAATTCAAGAGTTAGAAGCTAAGATAAACAAGCTGGAAGAAATAAAAAAACAGGACCAGACAGATAGTGCAGTGCGCAGCCGTAGTCCCATCACCTACATCTTTTGAGAAAATGTACCCCACGGTGTGTAAGTGTAGTTCATAACCCCAACCTAACAGAGTGAACCAGACAGGGATAACGAGTGCGGAGTCGAATGGCCCCCGGCACATGATAATGGCTATGTATCAGCGGCACCAATACGCACTACCACCATTCCCTTCAGCGGATGTAGAGCAGCCCAGATTACTATACAGGAGGTACCCCTCAGCCCACAGAAGAGACAAATTCTATTAAATGAGTTACCAACCCCTAAAGCAAATAGTAGGAATACAGAATTCTGGCAAAAGATGTAAGAACTGCTAGACGCCATAATCTAACCTTAGCTGACATTCAGAATCTGGTAAAAGCCAAAACGGGTCTGATAAATTGGCACAAAGCAACACCAGAGGTACAAGATGGGGAATGGCAGAATAAGGGAAGAACGGATCTAGCAAAAATGCAAAGATTGGAATTCCTCAAATACGGGATGGAAGGATGCTGGGGACCAATTAGAACCAATTGGAGTAGAATACTGAATGTGACTCAAAAGGCAGGCGAAAGAGTAGGGGAGTATGGGGAACGAAAGTGGATTGAATACAAAGACCACTCTGGGGCTGATGACCCCGACAAAAATGATGCAGCATTCTTGAAAATGTTTAACGACGGACTAGGAGAGGCACATCAAAAGATAATTAAGTTAGGACTTAAGATAGGAGATAATTACGATGGAACTTTGAAATGGGCAAAACATGTAGAGGAGTTAAGGTTAGAACAAAGGGAGAAAATAGTAAAAATAGCAGCAACAGCGGTAGCAGCAGAGACGAAGGAGGAGGAGTCACACCCCCCGTGCAGCTCCCCTGATATGCTTTAACTGCAATCAAGAAGGCCACTTCAGTAGGGATTGCCCGCAGAAACGGAAAGGTTACAAAATTCTAAAGGTAAATGTCACAATTGTGGTAAACTTGGACATTTGGCCAAAGATTGCTGGTGTAAGGGGGGAGGCGCGGGAAGGCTTGGCCCACAACAGGCAAAGAAGGGAACACCATTAACCCGGGAAGAGCTGATGGACGTGCTCAGACAGGTACCAGCATCACTGCTACCACTGTCACCACCGCCACAACCTGAGATACCCTCTAACGAGGATGTCATCAATATGCTCCGATTAGCCAGTATGTGCTAGGGGTTGCCGGCCTCCGGCAGAGGTATGGGACGGCAGCTAGAGGACGCAAGGATATTTATTAGTGCAATATTAGTGGGCCGGCACTGTGATATACTAGTAGACACAGGAGCGTCCGTTTCCATAACCAACTTAGATTTGCCCCTGTCCCGCAGGACTGTTAACATACAAGGAGTGGATGGGGGATATCAGAAAGGAACCCTAAGTGAAATAGTGTTATTAGAAGTACAGGGGGTAATGCTACCTCCTCAGTTCTGATGCTGTCAGAACACAGAAGGCACCATATTGGGCATCAATACCTTAAGGGAACTAGGGATACTGATAGATCCCCAGCATAACCGAATAATTTTGGGGGATAAGCACGAAAACCGAATTAAGTTTGAACATCTGGGACACCAGCAGCAATGAGTGGCCGGAATAACCCTAATCCAGCCCGAGTGGGAAACAAAGGGTGTATGGGGTAGTGTGTGTCAATTATACCCGACTCTGTGGGCACAATACAAGCAGGATTGTGGATTAGCAGAGACACCACCGATCAAAAGTCCTGGACCCGAACATAAAGCTCACCGATTATAGGGCTCCAACACTGTAGTTAAATCTAGTACATGTTGTTGTTCTGGCAATAAGGATATCATTCACACACTGCAAAAGGGTGATCCCTTCGCCAACGTCTACTGGTTCCAAAATCCTTGACAGTACTCGATGAAATATGCTCGGGCTATTATGGAATCCCAAAGCTGAGGCAGTGGTCTGACAGATAGTGCAGGAATTAGAGGAGCAAGGGGTAGTGAAACAGGTAATAGCCTCCATTAATTCACCTGTGTGGCCGGTAAAGAAACCCGACAGGCCTTACCGACTAACTATCAATAATAATGTCAGGACGCATTATTCTACATATCCAGCATACCTTAGTAGAATTACTTAACACTGGAAGGCTAAAAATGATATCCGATGCACAAAGGGCAAGGTGGGAAGCAATGTTCTTACCTCCCAATGGGACGGTAACAATAATAAAAGACAACTGTAACAACCCTGCAGGGTGGATCAATATGGAGGGAGAAGAGCATCAGTGTAGCCCGACAGGAGAAGACGAGGGAAGTAGTCAGGCTTAAGGAGGCAGACATGGATCTATATGTAGATATGTCTCGGCACTATATCAATGGGACACCACGGATGGGATTGGCCGTGGTAGGCAGCAGCAGATAGGTTAGAAGGGAAGCACGGTTAGAAGGGGGTCTATCAGCTCAGGTGGCTGAATTAGTGGCTCTCACTGAGGCTCTGACGCTGACTAAGGGAAAAAGAGTAAACATCTTTACAGAGAGTCGATATGTTTTCGGAGTAATGCATGATTATATGATAGCCTGGAGCAGATGGGGATACATGACCTCAGGAGGAGGACCGAGTAAACATGAGGAGATTGTTAAACACCTAGTGGAACCCTCCCTCCTACCCCAGGAGTGTGCGATAATAAAGATCAAAGCGCACATAAAAATTAATGATCAGCATCAACAGGGGAATGCATGGGCAGATGAAGCAGCCAAGCGAGTGGCAGAGACAGGTACACTGGCCGGGGAAGCCCAAGTCGGAGTATGTACAATCGGGCCTGAGGAAGTAAACAGGCTTAAGGTACAGGGAGAAGCCACTCCACAGGAAAAGGAGGGGAGGAAGCAGGGAAGGGCCTAACAAGGGATGGATAGGATATGGAGGAAAGATGGGAATGTGGTGGCCCCCGAATGCATCCAGGGGAGCCTGTTAACTTTGTCCCTATGTCCATACAGGTAGAACCAACATGATAAGCTCGATGTCCAGATGCCGGTGGTGGAAGAGAATGGGTAGATATATAGAGAACCACTGTAGAAGGTGCGAGACATGCGCAAAATACAACACAGGGGGGAAAGTAAAGGTCAGATGGGACATCAGCCCCAACCGAAAGGACCCTGGGAAAACTTGCAGATAGATTTTACTGGACCGTTACCCAGCAACAAAGGGAAGACATACTGCCTAGTTATAATAGACCAGTTTACAAAATGGGTAGAAGCTTTCGCCACTCGAAATTGTTCAGCAGAAACTGTGGCCAGGATCCTAGCAGAAAAAATAATACCCCGATGGGGAATGCCACTGCAGCTGGACTCAGATCAAGGTACCCATTTCACAGGGAAGGTGATGAAACAGGCCTGCGTTTTACTAGGGATTTAGGTAAAAGTTCCATATCCCATACCATCCGGAATCCTCCAGATTGGTGGAACGAATGAATAGGGCCTTAAAAGCAGCCCTAGCTAAAACAATCGAGGAAAGTAGAAAAGGGTGGGTAGAGATGTTACCCTGAGTACTGATGAAACTCAGGGCAACTCCTAGTCGGATGACAGGACTGACACCCTTTGAACTAACGACCGGAAGGGCAATGAGACTGACAGAAGTCTTGGTTGCAGGAAGCGAGGACGTAGGACCATATAAAGACAGGATACGGAAATTTATAATGGAACTCTGTCAGCAGCTGCATGATTTAAAGGCACAGGCTAGAAATCAGCAAATAATCAAAGAAATTAGAGAACGACACTAAGGAACAGAAGGTCCAAATAGACAGTCAGGTGATGGTGAGGATTACTCCAGATAGGTCCGGGCTCGCACCCAAATGGACCGGACCCTATCAGGTAATAATGGTAAGTGACACGTGCACATGTGTAGTTATAAGAGGTATCGGCAGTTGAAAAAGCATAATCACTAAATTAACCGGTGACGACCAGAAAATATTACAGGGACTTGGGTGACATTGGTTGTAATAAAGAATCAGGAACACTGACGGTGACAGTCGGAGCAACTGTGGACTTAAATTTCAGCGTTGGACTAACAGGCATAAGACAACATGGCGAGGGGTCAGATCGACAACAGGGATGGGCAAACATAGCGGGACTAATAATTTGGGTGAATAAAATCACGGCGTGTTTTGCACTCGGGGGTGGGGGGGGTGCAAAGATACTGCACCGAGGAGAAGGGGGAGGTACAGATAAGATGCACACCAAATTATATTCAATTCTCCGAGGTACCTCAACAAGGGAAGGATGAGTAGAAGTTATGACTGCCCTCTCAAGGTGCCGATGCCTATAAATGGTGTTGGAAAATTATTCCCCAAGACATACCCGCAGCACCACCAACATGTCCAATTATAAAAGCTGGGGCAAAAGGGGGATTGATAATAAGGCAGACCAAGCATAAGATATATTTCGGGGTACACCAGCAACTAATTACTGTACTCCTAAATTTAACAGATTTAACGATCCCCAACTTCTGTGGGTTAAACACTATAAGCCTGTATAAAAACCTGACCCTGCGGGCACTTGAAGGCCCTGAATCAAGAACCATGAAGTTTAATGTGGAAAGAATGTCAGGTAATAAATGGAATCGGGAAAAAAGAAGGATACTGGAAATAGTAGGCGCGGGATACATGGCGGGAGTTGCAACGGTAAATACTATAGACCTTAACACGATAGATGATCGAGTTAACGCTGTAACACGAACCTTACAGGGGTTGCTGGAAAGGGATGAGGATAATGAAAAAATACAGGCACAACTGGGTAATGGCGCAGAAAGGGAATTATTACAAGTGGCCACAAACTGCGAGACCATGCCAGAACTATAACTTTGATAAATAGAGCAAAACTTAAGTAAAACCATACAGACAGAAGTAGTATGTACAGGATATGGAGCATGATTGCTCAATGGGATAAAACATAACCTAGAACAGCTTCAGAATGGAAAGGAGCCGGATTGGATAACACTTGACGTATTTACCAACTGGACCTTGGACAAAAACATGACTCATGCCTGCGAGGTGCGGAGAAACAATCATGCTTGGGTCCCAAAGGCCAGATGTGTAACCAGATATTTAAATATAATAGGTTTTGTATTATCTATACCACAGTATGATGCGACAAAGGGAGATCCTCTATACCAAACAAACAATTTAGGAGAAATAAAAAATCAAACTCGCGTACGGTACCATGACTTATCCAGATAGGTAATTAAAGAAAACATCAGTACTCAGAGTCTCAGCATAAATGATTGCTATAAAAATAATCAAGTTGTTTTATGTCGAGATCCACTACGAATGCTTTGAGATGACTGTGGATATGATCAAGTGGATTGGTGCACCTTGAGTATCACCCCACTAGCCTGGGACTATGAAACCAACACTGCTCCACGAGAAAATGGGGAATGGTGTGTGAGCACCACGGCGACTGAAATGACGGTCACAAATAAAGGAGGAAATACCTCATGCGCCATCAGGAATACTGACTTCTGCTTTACCACGCATGATGAGACACACATAAATGGATACGTTATAAACTCTGAACTGAAGGAAGAAACCATCAATGGGACAATGATAGACTCTATCCATGAAGCGTATGAGAAGGCCATCGGGCCACAAGGAAAACCGAAATCTCAACTGAATGAGGAACAAACTCGACTGGAGCAGGATATTCAGAAGCAACGACTAAAATATATAACCTTGATGGAAGCCATAGATAAACTACAAAGAGACACTGAGAAAATGTTGGCTATTCAGCCATGGTATAAGAGACTTTGGAATGCTGGACACAATGTACAAGTGCATCCGTGGATACGGATAGTGTCACACATATTGGTAGTAGTGCAAGGGGTCATCTTGGTCATCCTACTATTGGTAGCATGTAAGAAGTGTGACCGACGTAAGCGGCAGGTCTTAGCCCGTAGTATAGTTAATACATTAAATAAAGAGAAATAGGACAGTCCAACGGAAAAGACTTACTTAGTATAAACTGATGAGAAAGCCAGCAGGTAGATCCTGCAGCTCAGGAAGTAGCTACCCAAGCGAAAGGACAACCCTGGAAGCTCACCGGTGAGGTATTAATTGGGAAATGGCCTATCTTGGGCATATAGTCAAGGGCCATTAGGGGGGAATTGTAAGGTATAAATTGTAAGGTTGCAAATAGGGGGTCAGAATTATGCTGAAGATAGAGAACTTATAAAGTGACTATGTATGTAACACTTGCTTGTATAGGTATAGTACACTTATACACATTAAACTATAGCTTAATCTTAGTAACACTTAAACAGCCAAAGTCAGCAGTTTGTTTAAAAGTCCCTGAGGAAGAGATAAAGAGGCCAGTACAAACCACCCGAGGCGTCGAATAGACTAGGATAGAGGGCAAAATGGAACAAAACAATGATGAGAAATGGACAGTTGCATGGACCACTCAGAGCCCGTCGGATAAGAGTCGACGTATCAATGTAACTTTGCTGATAACAATAGACCTATCGATGATTTTGCAGGAGGATAGCTCCTCTCCGAAACCTGCATAAATTATGCTTGAAAACTCTTGTATTTTGGAGGTTCCACGACTGAACCTTCCCTTGCAATTGCTCGTAATAAAAGCCGGTTGAATCTGGGATTTCGTCTGTTCACTTCCGTGGTCGTTATACAACAGGAGAAGGACGAGGTGTCAATTAACTATATCAGTTAGTCCACCTTAAAGGAGAGAAGCCTTCTTTTTAACCCCTACACTTGTTTTTTTTAGCACTTTTTGTCCTTTTAGAATTATGTTGTAATGTGGCCCTTTTTGATTTTTGCCCTTGATTTCTCTGCCCTCCACTCTTAATTTTCTCCTTCTTACCTTTTGTTTCTGCCCCCTTTTTACTTCCCTCTGCCTCTCTGCATAGATTCCCATCCCCCTGCCATATTAGTTTCAACCCTCCCCAACAGCACTGGCAAACACTCAGCGTTAAATCAGTGCGGAAATTAATGCTGGCCGATATTATGGCCGTTGATTTCGCCCATTCTGCTGATTCCACTCCAAAAAAGTGGGCGAGCGGTAATATTTTTTCCCGGCGTTAAGCACATGGGGAAAGTAACGCTCAGCGAGAAGTTTCCTAAAAATGGATGTCAGTTTCCATTTTGTGGCTAAATGGGCAATATCTGGGCATTATATGTCATTTCAGCAGTAAAAGCGGCATTAAGTGGGCGTTAAGCATGCAAAAAAAGTGCAGGTTCTAGCCCCATGTCTTGTAGTAGGATGCACAGATTGCATCTGAGAGTTCCTCCCTGTCAGAGCATGGTCAGATCCCCAGGTTCATATTGGGCAAGATCCTATGGAACACTAATCAGAGCATGATGGGAGGAAACACATTTACTGCAACAAAAAACAGGTACCAGCATAGAGCTTACAGCAAAAGGGTATGATTGACTCAATGCATTAACTAAATCTTCACACCTTTCTCTACATTTCTAACAAAAAACATTTATAATGCACAAAAAAGCAAAACAAATTGCAGCTGTTGAAAATCTGAAATAAAAAAAAGAAAATAAAGACTTGTATTTATATAGCACCTTTCACAACCAACAGAAGTCTCAACGCGCTTTACAGCCAATTAAGTACTTTTTGAACTGTGGTCATTGTTGTAATGTGGGAAATGCAACAACCAATTTACGCACAGCAAGCTCCCACAAACAGCAATGTGATAACGACCAGATAATCTGTTTTGTTATGTTGATTGAGGGATAAATATTGGCCAGGACTCTGGAGATAACTCCCCTCTTCGTCTTCGAAATAGTGCCATGGAATATTTTACATCCACCTGAGAGAGCAGATGGGGCCTCAGTTTAGCATCTCCTCCAAAAGACGGCATCTCCAACAGTGCAGCACTCGAACATCAGCCTAGATTTTTTTGTGCTCAAATTCTTGGAGTGATACTTAAACCCACAACCATTGGACTCAGAGGCGAGTGTGCAACCAACTGAGCCACAGCTGACACTAAGAGAAAATGCAGCAAAAACACAGCAGGTCAAGCAGCATCTGTGGTGGGGAAAGAAGAGTCAGTGGGTATAATTTTCACCTTCACCAGCTGAGCAGTAATCTGGCAGAGTGGATTGCCCGCCTGTTGTAGAGACTACCCGATTTTGAAATCAATAGGCTGAAAAATCATGCAGGTTCTACAACAGGTCGGCAATCAGCTCTGCTAAATTACCATGTGGGCGATAAAAGTGAAAATGATCTTCAATGTTTCAGTTGGATTCCTCGCTCAGGCCTCAGTTAAAATTACAGTCGGGTCTTAATGATGCCGTCCGGCCACAACATGCATATATAAAGAAAGACCCTGTTGGATACGGGTGTGTTTCCTTGCTATCTGCTCAGTTAAAATTGCAGATGTTGCGATCATGGTGGCATTTCAGACAGATACGAACCAGTGCGATTTTAATTGCCACCCACCAGGTTTCTGCTGAGCGAGTAGGGTTAAAATCACCCCCAAACCCAAAACATTAACTCTTGTGTTCTCCCACTTACAATACATTCTTCCATAATTCTGCAATTGCATGCATCCACCAGTTCAGCTGAGATGTACTCAAGAATGAAAAAGATAAATATAGCACCTTTCATGATTTCAGGGCATCCCAAAGTGCTTTACAGCCAATGAAGTACTTTTTGAAGTTTAGTCACTGCTATAATGTAGGAAACGCAACAGCTATTTTGCGCACAGCTAGGTCCCTAAACAATAATGAAATAAATGACCAGATTATCTGTTTATAGGTGTTGGTTGAGGGATAAGTATTGGCCAGGACACCGAGAGAACTCCACTGCTCTTCTTCAAAATATTGCTGTGGAATCTTTAACGTCCCCCTTCATTTCCAATAAAAGGTCACTGATCACCTACACGTTGATGGGACAGAATCCCATGTGTCATGAATAACATGGCATTTTTGTGGGGGCCCAGATTGCCACAAGGGCAGCATCCATAATGCTCTGTGGAATCCTGTGTAGCAGAATGGAACAACACAATTCTAGCCCTGATTCTCAGACCTGTGCTTTTTGTCAGCATGGGCCTATGGAATAATCAGTAAAGAGAGGGCAAAGAGTTTAGAGCAAAGTTAACATGTAAAATGGTGACTCTATTCAATAGCAGTTTCATTAGCAAATGCTTAAACCTGATGCTCTGGACATCATGAGTGTGGGGTGGGCTTGATGAACCAGCTCGTCTTTTCCTGCCCGACAATTTCATATGTTTGAATGATCATGTATCATTAGGGACCAAAAACGCATTAGTAGCTTGCCCATGATTACCCAATGCAAGCAGCCAGTGAGCCATCTCTCTTGCGTAGCCTACCTGTGTAGTTCAATTTCCAGGACCCCCCAGGCGTCCAGTGGGCTCGGAGCATGATGTGCGCAGAGCCTTGGCCTAAGTTGTAAGATTCAGTGCGGGACTTCTTGTGAAATATTGAAATGATGTCTCCGGATGCTGGTAGCACAGCATGGTCATGTTTTAGCTCCATGTCGTCTATGAGAAAGTCAAGGGCCGCCCGCCAAGCTCTTGGCTCCTAACAGAGCCTCCGAAAATTTGCACACATCATCTACTTTGTGATGATGTGGACAAGTGATGCCTCTTTGTGCTTTACTTTGCATCAGTGCATTGTATGCTTCTAAACATATCTAGCGGAAGCATTTTACATGCAGACTCTCATATTAAGTAACTGCAATAGGCAATGGACTACAGTATCCACACCATTCACTCTTATAATTGTGGTTTGGTTGAAAAAAAACAATCTAACTCTGATAGGGCCATTATTCTGATTAGTCTATAGTTTTCCATCGGTGTTTCTTGCAATTGTTCTTGATCATCACCAAGGATTAAACAAGAAAGTATCTTACCACAGAGGAAATGAAACAGTTTGCCATCTAGACGGTAACCTTATACAATATTTATGCTTCTGCTCCACCCTGTAGTCTGTCAGGCAGTGTGTACCTGTTGGAACAAGTAAGCATGGGAATAGCAGCAGTAATTGTATCCGATAAAAGTGGTTGTGTTCTGTCAGACAGTGTCTCATGTGGTAGCAAAAGATTTCATAGCAATGTGACATGGTGATGATTTGCATTCGGCCCATTAATGCACTGTATTGGACACGACTCTGTCTCTGCAGGGCAACCCCATTTTTAAGAAGAAATTTACACAAGTCTTTCATGTAGAAAGACCTGTAAAAAGTTTAAAAAAAATATCTAACAGCATTTTCTTTGCATAAATAATACAATATATGGCTTGCAAAACCAACTGCTTGATATGTTGAGATTTAACCTGTTATCCGTGCAATGCGTGATCAATTCCATTTACTGTAACATACACCAATATCTATGGGGTGTTTTATAAATGCAAGCTCAGATTTTACAATCTTCCCATTGACCCAATTAGATATAGCCCAATTGTGATTTTGGGTGGCTGGTGTGCTTCATGAGGTCAAGCTGCCTTGTGTAATTTTCATATAAACCATTTTTGTTTATTTAAACAGCACTCAGATGACACCTTTGGTAACCAAACAGCAATCATATATTATAACTGATGCCTCCTCCACACACTCTAGTGCTCTGTCTTTGGTCAAGTGAGGAAGATTGGGCATTGTATCATTCAACTTTTCCAATGGTTGCTAAAAACAACAGTGAAAAAATTGAAACAGGGGGGATAGGTCCCTGTCCAAAGGCCTCCAATGAAGGCTTCCATACCGCCCACAGCATCAAAACAGCCATGAGTGGCATCTGAGGTAACTGTAACTGTGGCTTACTGTCCCTGCTTTCCTCCTCACCCTTTCTGCTGTCTTCAACACTGTTAACCACTTTGCACCCTCGGCCATTTTTTCACCACAGTCCATCTCCATGCCACTGCTCTCTCCTGGCTCCTACCCATCACACTGTAGACATTACCTTCCCTGAAATTGTTTCTCCTCCCATCTCTAATTAGTCACCTCTGATGCACCCCATAGTTCCATCTCTGGTCTCCTTGTCATCATTTTACATACTGTTAATGTTCTCTGGAAGTATAAGATCAGTTTTCACTGGTGTTGCTGACGATCAGCTCCATCATCTACACCTTCTCCATCAATCCTATCTCTAATTCCCCATCTGACATTCAGCTGAATAACGTCATCTCCAGTTCCCATAAAACCTATGCACCTCTGGCCTTGGCTCAATCTCCTTCCCCAGCTGGCAATGCAGACTTAGACCAGAGGTCCCGAACCTTGGAATATTGCTCAACCCAAAACTCAGCATTGTCCCTATGGTCAATCTATCACTAAGAACAAATGCTATCACTTCCCCAACTTCACCAATCTCCACCCCCACTTCTACACCTCAGTCAATGAAATCATAACCCACCTTTTCATCACCTGATGCTAGACTTTTTCAACATTCTCCTTGCCGGCCTTCCCACTTCTACCATTGATCAAGAGTTTTAAAATATTGCTGTAACTTTTGAAGGGAAAAAGCCTGAGCTTGTACAGCTAGTTCTCCTCCGTCATTGCCAGGTAAGGGTGCCTCGGACAGTAAATATGGTTGATGGCATAACGGCAGGTGTGAGTATTCCAAGTTTGGTGGCTCTGATCTCCCTAATATGACTTCTTTGCTTTTCCTTATTCACTTGATTGAAATCTTGTTATAGCAGGCAGAGCATTGAAAGGTACCTCGTGTCTTGCAATGGGATTAAATTTGGTGACCTGTAACAACCATTTTAAATGAACAAGCTGAGCATTGGGTGGGAAATCGGGAAACTGTGGGCTGCCTCATTATGCACAGAGTTGAATAAAATTTGCCTCTCTTGAGAATGTATACAGAAGGATTGCGAATGTGGCAGAGGGATAGAGAGTCATGGGAAAATAGCTAAAGAAATGTCAAGATGCAGACAATTGCAGTGTCGGCACAAAAAGGGGTTACGAAGAAGCTGTGGTCAGCATGAGTCACGCGAAAGGCAAAGTTAGGTATGAGTCAGGGGCGCATGATTTCAATAAACCTCAGATAGGGAATGACAATGTAGAGCAAAACTGTAAGCAAGGACCCTAGGGCCCGCCCTAATTAGGAGACATTTTGGTCTGCCATTGGACGTACTCGGGGGGAGGCAGAAAGGGATAGGATGGACCAAGTGTGTTCTGTTTTGAAAATGTATAACTGCTGTGTTTTCGCGCTGTAACGGGGCTTGTCCAGAGGAGGGTGAACAGGCTCCTAGAGAGAGTGTTCCCTAGTCTCGACAAGTCTCGGCCGATGAATTCTTAATGAAAGATCTTTTGTTTAAAAGACAACGAGGTGTTCGTGTAAGTGTATTCGCTGAAACAGATTGACGGGAAAAGAATCCGTATCAACACTCCAACAAAGCTCTCAAACATGGGGCCAAAATTTACCTCCGCCCGAAACGGGATGCACCTTCCGATCCTAAAGTGTTTTTTCTGCCTTGTTGGATGAGGTCGCCTCTTTCGGTAAATTCAACTCTTCATCCTTTTTTTTGCAGTGGACCGGAAGTTGGTTATAATGGGGGCAGAAGTGGGGCGGTAAGTAATCTAGAGGGCCGGAAGTGGAGGCAGGACGGAGTATCCACCGCTGTCAGTCAGCGGTGGAGCGGAGATGACATCGTGCCACCTGTGCGTCACCATGCTCTCCCCTTCACTTAAAGGGGAAAGCTTTCGGCACTTTGAAGCTTCAGTCCACTGGGCCACCAGGGAGAGTTTCGGCCGGGCCAGCAGCCTGGCACCTAAGAGGGGGTGCCAGGCTGCCTGTTGGAGGCCCAGCCAAACCCGGGGTCATAATTGTCGGCCCAACCTAGCAGTCACCGACAAAAAAAAGACATGGTGGCCATGGCCGTGTGCCATCCCCTAGAAGTTCTGCCATGCTGCCATTGCTCATAGAGTGAAAGCAAAGTGCACCGACAGGAACAGCTGTCGGGGGCACCGTGCGGTGGAATAAAACAGCTAAATTTTGGCGGGAGGTGGGATGGAGGAGCAGGAGATCAGTGGTGCGCCATTTGATGATGGATGGTCGTGTTATATATGTGGACTGTTTTTACACTGTATTTACACTGTACAGTCACCAGAAGGCTCATTCCCCGGGGTCCCAAGGGAGCACAGGTATTTAAGAGTGCTTCACAGGTTGGAGAGGTACCCTGGAGCCCTGCAATAAAAGACGAAGGTCACACTTTACTTTGAGCTCACAGTGTTCAATCTGACTCTTTCTCCATACATAACAACTGACGACGAGATACAGATAGCAAACCCAAAGATGTAGAGAACAGTGGGCATCCTGGAGAAATTTTCGGAGGGAGATGATTGGGAAACATTTGTGGAGTGACTCGGCCAATACTTCGTGGCCAATGAGCTAGATGGGGAAGAGAGCACTGCCAAACATAGAGCAATCCTCCTCACCATCTGTGGGGCACCAATGTATGGATTCATGAAGAATCTGCTCATCTCCAGCGAAACCCACGGAGAAAGCTTATGGCGATTTGCGCACACTGGTCCTAGAGCATTTGAACCCGAAGGAAAGCATTCTGATGGCGAGGTATCAGTTCTACACCTACAAAATGTCTGAAGGCTAGATGTGGCGAGTTAAGATGCCTTGCAGGACATTGCGAATTTGAAGGACATTTGGAGCACATGCTCAGAGACTTTTTCGTACTTGGCATTGGCCATGAAACTATATTTCGCAAACTTTGGACAATAGAGACCCCAACCTTGAATAAGGCCATAGCGATAGCCCAGGCGTTCATTGTCAGCAGTGACAATACTAAGCAAATCTCTCAGCACACAAATGCTGCTACAAGTGATGTTGTTTTCGAATCGTAACATACAGGGCAGGTCACACATACCTGAAGCTACACATCCGCAGATGTCTCAGAGTCCACCATCAAGGGTGATGAATGCAAAGCCATTAACACCTTGTTGGCGCTGCGGGGTTGATCATCGTTTCCATTCATGCTGTTTCAAAGAGTACGTTTGCAAGGGTTGTGGAACAATGGGACACCTCCAACGAGTGTGCAGGCGAACTGCTAAGCTGTTAAAACTGCAAACCACCACATTGCAGAGGAGGACAGATCCACGGAGGATCACTACGAACCAGAGCCTCAGATAGAGGAGGCAGATGTACATGGGGTGCACACATTCACCACGAATTGTCCCACAATAATGCTGAATGTTGAACTAAATGGACTCCTGGTGTCAATGGAGATGGACACGGGCGTGAGCCAGTTCACCATGGGCAAAAAGACTTGCGAACGGTTGTGGTCCAACAAGGCCTCAAGGCCAGTCTTAACTCCAGTTCGCACGAGACTAAAAACTTACACTAAAGAACTGATTCCTGTAATCGGCAGTGCTACCGTAAAGGTCTCCTACGATGGAGCGGTGCACAAGCTAACACTCTGGATGGTACCGGGCGATGGTCCCACGCTGCTCGGCAGGAGCTAGCTGGGAAAGATACGCTGGAACTGGGACAACATCCGAGCGCTAAGGCCAGCTGACGAGACTTCATGTGCCCAGGTCATAAACAAGTTCCCTTCGCTGTTCGAACCAGGCATTGGGAAATTCCAAGGAGCAAAAGTGCAGATCCACTTAATTCCGGGGGCGCGACCCATCCATCACAAGGCGAGAGCAGCACCGTACATGATGAGAGAAAGGGTAGGGATAGAGCTAGACTGGCTGCAAAGAGAGGGCATCATTTCACCAATCGAATTCACCGAGTGGGCCAGTCCTATTGTCCGAGTCTTAAAGCAAAACGGCACCATCAGAATCTGTGGCGATTACAAAGTAACTATCAATCGTTTCTCCCTGCAAGACCAATACCCATGACCAAAGGCCGACGATCTCTTTGCAAGGCTGGTAGGAGGAAATATGTTTACGAAGCTGGATCTGACTTCAGCCTACATGACACAGGAACTGGAAGAATCATCGAAGGCCCTCAACTGCATCAACACGCACAAAGGTCATTTTGTCTATAACAGATGCCTGTTTGGAATCCGATCAGTGGCGGCGATATTCCAGAGAAACATGGAAAGTTTACTGAAGTCGGTCCTGCACACTGTGGTCTTCCAGGACGACATCTTGGTCACAGGTCGGAATGCAGCCGAGCACCTGCAGAACCTGGAAGGGGTTCTTAGTCGACTCAACCGCGTGGCACTCAGGTTAAAACGCTCAAAGTGCGTTTTCCTGGCACCCGAAGTGGAGTTCCTGAGAAGGAGGATTGCAGCGGACGGCATCAGGCCCACCAACGTGAAGACGGAGGCAATCAAGCAGGCACCGAGGCCACAGAAAGTGACGGAGCTGCGGTCGTTTCTGGGACACTTGAACTACTTTGGTAACTTCTTACCAGTTCTCAGCACCGATAGAACCACTACATGTCTTATTATGAAAAGGGGGCCAATGGGTTTGGGGCAAAAGCCAAGAAAATGCCTTTGTAAAAGCCAGAAAATTTTTAAGCTCAAACAAATTGCTTGTGTTGTATGATCCATGTAAGCGTTTGGTACTAGCATGTGATGCGTCATCATATGGCGTCGGGTGTGTATTGCAACAAGCTAATGATTTCGGGAAACTGCAACCAGTTGCTTATGCATCCAGGAGTCCGTCTAAGGCCGAGAGAGCCTACAGCATGATTGAAAAAGAAGCGTTAGCTTGTGTCTATGGGTAAAGAAAATGCATCAATACCTGTTTGGGCTAAAATTCGAATTAGAAACTGACCATAAGCCACTTATATCTCTGTTCTCCAAGAGTAAAGGGATAAATACCAACACATCGGCCCGCATCCAGAGATGGGCGTTCACGTTGTCAGCATACAACTACACCATCCGCCACAGACCAGGCACGGAAAATGCGCCGATGCTCTCAGTAGGCTGCCATTGCCCACCATGGTGGTGGAAATGGCGCAGCCCGCAGATCTTGCCATGGTTATGGAAGCATTTGAGAGTGAGCAATCACCTGTCTCTGCCCGGCAGATCAAAACCTGGACACACCAGGATCCCTTATTATCTCGAGTTAAAAGCTATGTGCTTCACAGGAGCTGGTCCAGTGTCCCAGTGTAAATACAGGAAGAGATAAAGCCGTTCCAGCGGCGCAAAGATGAAATGTCTATACAGGCAGACTGCCTTCTGTGGGGCAATCGAGTAGTGGTCCCCAAGAAGGGCAGAGACACCTTCATCAATGACCTCCACAGTACCCACCCAGGCATTGTAATGGGGAAAGTGATAGCCAGATCCCACGTATGGTGGCCCGTATCGATGCGGACTTAGAGTTCTGCGTTCACAGATGTAATGCATGCTCGCAGTTAAGCAAGATGGGTAAAATGTTCCTTGTGGTTGTAGACGCATATTCCAAGTGGATTGAATGTGAGATAATGTCGGCTAGCACGTCCGCTGCAACCACTGAAAGCCTATGGGACATGTTTGCCACACACGGCTTACCCGATGTTCTGGTGAGCGACAACGGGTCATGTTTTACCAGTGCTGAGTTCAAAGAATTCATGACCCGTAACGGGATCAAACATGTCACATCTGCCCTGTTTAAACCAGTGTCCAATGGTCAGGCAGAGAGAGCAGTGCAAACCATCAAGCAAGGCTTGAAGAGGGTAACTGAAGGTTCACTGCAGACTCGCCTATCCTGATTCCTGCTCAGCTACCGCACGAGACCCCACTCACTCACTGGGATCCCACCTGCTGAACTGCTCATGAAAAGAGCATTTAAGACAAGGCTCTCGTTAGTTCACCCTGATCGACATGAACAGGTAGAGAGCAGGCAACTTCAACAAAGTGCATACAATGATAGCGCAAATGTGTCATGCAAGATTGAAATCAATGATCCTGTATTTGTATTAAATTATGGACAAGTTCCCAAGTGGCTTCCCGGCACTGTCGAGGCCAAAGAGGGGAGCCGGGTGTTTCGGGTCAAACTTTCAAATGGACTCATTCACCGGAAAGACTTGGACCAAATCAAACTCAGATTCACGGACTATCCTGAGCAACCCACCTTGGACCCTACCGTTTTTGATCCCCCAACACACACACTAGTGGCAACCGACACCACGGTTGATCGCGAAGCAGAACCCATCATCCACAACAGCCCTGCAGGGCCCAACACACCAGGCAGCCCAGCAAGGCCACCTGCACAGCAGCCCAGTGAGGACCCAACAAATGATTCAACACCAGCTTTCACACCGAGACAATCAACCAGGACAAAAAGGGCCCCAGATCAACTCACATTGTAAATAGTTATACTATTGACTTTGGGGGGTAATGTTGTTATATATGTGGACTTGTATGTACAGCCACCAGAGGGCTCATTCTCCGGAGTCCCAATGGAGCTCATAATCCCTTGGGAGCACAGATATCACAGGCACTCTGGAGACCTGCAATAAAAGACTAAGGTCACACTTTACTTTGAGCTCACAGTGTTCAGTCTGACTCTTTCTCCATACACTATAGGTCGGTTGCAACGGGGCAGAAGTGGGAACTAAATTTCGCTGGCGGCCATTGGACCGGAAGTCAGCGGCCGCTCGACTGTGCCGCCTGGCCGGCACTTTCTGCCGGTGAGTGGCCTTTTTGGGGAGCTGAATTTCAGCCCCTATGCCTGAAATAGAACACCACCGGGGCAGGAGCAGCAACCAAAAGCAGAAATCTTGCATACAGCATGAAGGAAACAGGGACCTGGCAAATTCTATAATTCATGATTTTCTGCCTCCTGCTCACTTGGTTCCTGCGACCAAAATGCACTTTATGCCCTCAGGCATAAGGGCAGTGTGATGACCGACTTCTCACGTGTAGCAAATGCTTTTTTACTACTGACCACTAGGAGGAGCATGAGACCTGCTCAGCAAAATTCACCCTATTTTGCTTCCCTCCTTCAGTGTGGCCTCCTCTGGGCACCTGCTGGCAGTGTACAGGACCAAGATCTGACAGTTATGCAAACACAGATGTGAAGCATCATTGCAACCATGTTGTAGTGAACCACATTGAAACACGAAGGGATAGAAATTATCCTCCGCCAAAATGGGCGCACCTAACGTTTTTGAAGTGTTCTGGCCACCACAATGGATGCAGCAACATATCCAGTGAAATTCAGCTCCTTGGGGGTGGGGCTTTCCAGCAGGGCCGAAGTGGGAGCGGAGTGTTGTGACCGTCACTTGCGAGGCGGAGGTGGGGATGGGACATCGAGTCCGCAGCTGTCAATCATCAGCGCCGCACTGATGATGTAATCGCGCTAGCACGTTGCAACGTCTCTCCCCTTCAGTTAAAGAGAGGGCGCGGGGTGCCACTTCGAACTCTGCATTCATTTTAGTTAGGTGCAACAGGGAGTGTTTCGGCTAGGCCAGTGGCCTGGCACCCAAGAGATGTTCCCGGCCGAACCCGGGAGCATAATTGTCAGCCCGACCTGGCAGACGGCAGACAAAAAAAAATGACATGGCGGTCGCGACAGTGCGCCCTCCCCTTTAAGGATGGCCATGGAGCCATTTCAAACAGAGTGCACCGAGAGCAAAAGCTATCGAGGGCACCGGCCTGTGGGCCAATTGCAGGTAAGGGGCAATTTTGCAAGGGGATCAGTGCATGCATGCCGCGGCAGGAAAACGGGCGGAGTAGTCCCGGACACCGCTCACATCTTAAGGAAGGGCAATTTATAAAATGGCGGCCCGTCCACGGAGAGTTGGCGGCCATTTCACGCCTCCCCTTGGCCAATGCTTTGCGGTGGTTAGAGGCCTTATCGAAAGGATCAACTTCAGCCCCTAACACACCTTTTCAGTGGGCTGTCTGGAGTCAATTGTTGCGAGATTTATAGACGCTAATCAAAATTCTATCCACCTGATGTTAGGCCCAAGGAATGTCAACTGGCTTCCCTGAAAACATGTCACACGACAGCATCCTGCAGTCAGACCAGGACCTGACCCCAGAGTGGTGCTACACTGTGGAAATATAACTGTCACTAGGGTTCATTCATGCTACAGATTTAGTGTTGATAAAAAGCAATTTTGGCTTTGCACTGACACTAATGGGGTTAATTTTGACTTTGGATGATAGTGCAAAATGGGCGATATCGTTTCCAGCTTCAGTCTAAGTTAGTTGAATGTAATTTGAGATTCAAGGGTGTAACTAACTGTGAACGACAGAGGATGGGACGGTCTTGTATCTGGCTGGGAGGCGACGAAGGTTGAACAGGTTCCAACTGACTCTGTAGTTTAGTTTCACTCCAGCGGGCAGCTGTTGAGTGTGAGATGGAGCATGGCAGCGAGGAAGATTGAGAAGAGGGTTGGTGCAATGACGCAGCCCTGCTTGACCCCGGTCCGGACGTGGATTGGGTCGATGGTGGATCCATTGGTCAGGATCGCTCACCGCCTGCATGTGGTCATGGATCAGGAGGATGACGACACGTCGTCGAGCTACAATACATGGATGACGCCTGCGTCTGTGCACATTCAGGGACTGAACTCCAGGACATAGTCAACATCTTCACTGAGGCATACAAAAGCATGGGCCTTACACTAAACACCCGTAAGACAAAGGTCCTCCAGCAACCTGACCCCGCCACACAGCATTGTCCTCCAGTCATCAAGATCCATGGCACAGCCCTGGACAATGTGGTCAACTTTCCATACCTCGGTAGCCTATTATCAGCAAGCCAGACATTGATGAAGAGGTTCAATACCGACTCCAGTGACCCCGCGCAGCCTTCGGCCACCTGAGGAAGAGAGTATTTGAAGATCAGGCCCTCAAATCTGGCACCAAGCTTATGGTCTACAGGACTGTAGTGATACCCTCCCTCCTATATGGTTCAGAGACATGGACCATATACAGTAGACACCTCAAATGGCTGGAGAAATACCGCCAATGATTTCTCAGCAAGATCCTGCAAATCCCCTGGGAGGACAGACGCACCGACGTTAGTTTCCTCCATCAGGCCAACATCCCCAACATTGAAGCACTGACCACACTCGACCAGTTCTGTTGGGCAGGCCACATTGTTCGCATGCCTGACACAAGACTCCCAAAGCAAGCGCTCTACTCAGAACTCCTTCATGGCAAACGAGCCAAAGGTGGGCAAAGGAAACGTTACAAGGACACCCTCAAAGCCTCCTTGATAAAATGCAACATTCTCACTGACAACTGAGAGTCCCTGGCTAAAGACTGCCCTAAGTGGAGTTAGAGCATTTGGGAGGGTGCAGAGCACATCAAGTCTCTTCGCAAGAGCATGCAGAAAGCAAGCGCAGACAGCGGAAGGAGCGTGTGGCAAACCAGACTCTCCACCCACCCTTTCCTTCAACGACTGTCTGTCCCACCTGTGACAGAGACCATAATTACCGTATTGGACTGTTCAGTCACCTAAAAATTCACTTTTAGAGTGGAAGCAAGTCTTCCTCGATTTCGAGGGACTGCCTATGATGTGAAGCAAAGAGGAGTGAGAGTACCTCCGACAGGAAATCTCACTTCTCTTCACTCTGATGTCAAGTTGATCTTTTACACCAGATTTAGACTGTAATCAAGTAAAACCTGCTTTTACCAGGTACAAGTTTAAAAAAACATTAAAATGCATCTTTTGCATTAATTTCTATGTTAAAAATACTGTGCAATAAGTTTATTTTTTAGCCTGTTTAAAACAAGTGCACTGTACATTTATTTTTCAAAAATACTTTTTTGTGTCAAATATTTAATTAAATTCCATTTTAATTAATTTTAAATATGTAATTTTTTTTAAATGTATTTGATGTGTAGATGTATTTTTGGGGGTGTTTCAATCAGGGAGGAGTAGGAAATGTTGGATAAAATAAACATAGTGAGAAAGGAAGTATTAAGGGGTTTAGCATCTTTGAAAGTGGAGAAATCCCCAGCCTCGGATGAAAAGTATCGAAGGCTGTTAAGAGAAGCAAGAGAGGAAGTAGCAGAGGCTCTGCCCAGCATTTTCCAATCCTCTCTGGCTACGGTGTGGTGCCAGAGGACTGGAGGACTACTGAAGTTGTACCGTTGTTCTAAAAGGGAGAAAGGGATAGACCGGGTAATTGCAGGCCAGTCAGCCTAACCTCGGTGGTGGGAAATGATTGGAAGAAATTCTGAGGGACAGGATAAATCTTTATTTAGAAAGATATGGATTAATTCAGGACAGTCAGCACGGATTTGTTAATGGAAGGTCGTGTCTGACTAAATTGATTGAATTTTTCAATGAGGTATCCAGAAAGGTCAATTAGGATAGTGAATATGAGGTAGTGTATATGGATTTTAGCAAAGCTTTTGATAAAGTCCCACATGGCAGACTGGTCACCAAGGTAAAAGCCCATGGGATCCAGGGTAAAGTGGCAAGTTCGATCCAAAATTGGCTCGGGTTATGGTTAATGGGTGTTTTTGTGACTGAAAGGCTATATTCAGTGGGTTTCCGCAGGGCTCGGTGCTGGGTTCCTTCCTTTTTGTGGTATATATCAATGATTTACACTTGAATATAGGGGGTATGATTAACAAGTTTGCAGATGATACAAAAATTGACCGTGTGGTTGATAATGAAGAAGAAAGCTATAGACTGCAGAAAGATATCAATGGATTGGGCAGAACATTTGCAAATGGAATTAAATCCGGAGAAGTGTGAGGTAATGGATTTGGGGAGGGCTAACAAGGCAAGGTAATACACATTAAATGGTAGGACTCTGTAGAGTGTAGAGGAACAGAGGGATCTTGGAGTGCATGTCCACAGATCCCTGAAGGTAGCAGACCAGGTAGCTAAGGTGGTTAAGAAGGCTTATGGGATATTTGCCTTTATTAGCCGAGGCATAGAATACAAGAGCAGGGAGGTTATGCTTAAACTGTATAAAACACCAATTAGGCCACAGCTAGAGTACTGCGTGCAGTTCTGGTCACCACATTATAGGAATGATGTGATTGCACTTGAGAGGGTACAGAGGAGATTTACAAGGATGTTGCCTGGACTGGAGAATTTTATCTATAAGGAAAGATAGGATAGGTAGGGATTGAGGGGAGACTTTATTGAGGTGTACAAAATAATGAGTGGCCTAGATATAGTGGATCTAGAGACCTATTTCCCTTAGCAGAAGGTTCAACAACCAGGGCGCATAGATTTAAAGTAATTAGTCGGCGATTTGGCGGGAATTTGAGGGGAATCTTTTTAATCCAGAGGGTGGTGGGGGTCTGGAACTCACTGCCTGAAATGGTAGTAGAGGCAGAAACTCTCTCCACACTTAAAAAGTTCTTGGATGTGCACTTGAAGTGCCGTAACCTAAAAGACTACGGACCAAGAGCTGGAAAGTGTGATTCGGCTGGATAGATCTTTGTCGGCCGGCATGGACATGATGGGCCGAATGACCTCCTTCCGTGCTGTAAATTTCCATGATTCTATGATTCTTTTCCCATTCATGTTTATGGGGTTTCCATAGAAACACAATCCCCATAAGCATGAATGGGGATTCCCTTCTTTTATTGGTTGGGCCGGCCCATGTGATCCCAGTGGTGCTTGCGAACCGCCTGCGCCCCAGAGATACGTGCGTCTCTACCCGCTGGTACCCAGAGAGGCCGGACTGCGAGTCTCCGTACCTCCATGTACGCGGGCATTTTATTTGTGGATCGGAGCCATTTCCTGGTGGGAAGCCTCCGACCGCAAATTCAGGGCTGAATGTACCTTTAGATTCAAAGGAATGATTGCAGTTCATCAGTGAAGAGAGCAACTTGTTTCTTCCTTGTGGTGACAGATTTAATTTGTTCAGATGCATGTGAGATTACAGAGGAAATGGATATTTGCCACTTACCAGTTTTGTACGGAAGACACTACACAGATTTAAAAGCTCTTTGATTTCTGGTAATAATGCAGCTAGCCACTGAAGCACAATGCCTCTGCTGAGCCGTCTGACTTGATTATGCAAAAGGAGATCAGAATACCAAGGTCTGCTTGCTAAAGGAGAGGCTAGAAGAGACTCTGATTGAGAGCTTTAGCATGCAGGATATTAATTGTTCACCACCAGCAGCAAGACTAGAATAAACTATATGGGCTGGATTTTCTGGTCCTTTGTGCTCTGGATTTTGTCCTGGAGTGGCTTGAAATGGGTCGGCGAGGTCTCCTGCGTCCGGTCACAAACCTCGGGTCTGATTTTGAGGCGGCACTTAGCAGCACCGCTGGGAAGACCTGCGCCGGGTGTGCAACTCCCCTGGTAGTGAGACTATCCGAATTTTGACTCGAACCCGACCCGTACGCCTGGAATTGCGCCTCGCAATGACTGCCTGGGAAACCAGAGCTGTCCTACCATGCCGGTGACGATGTAGAAGGTAAAGTACTGTAAAGGTAAGTGCGAGTATTTGTTCTTTTAATTTATTTTAGTGATTTGTGTTGTGGTGGCATGGGCAATATTTTGGGAATGTTTTTGTGTTTTTTTTTTAAGGTTTTTTTCACTCCCCCAAGGCGCCTCTCAGCCTGGCACTTCTGTGCCTCGAAAAGTGTACAACACCTCCCTTCATGCTGCGCCCCTGACGCAGGGCCCAGATGGCGAAAATTTATTTCTAAAGCGTAACTCCTGTTCGGTAACTTTCCCGCCCTGCCTCCGTTTTCACGCCGAAAATAGAAAAGCCTAAAATCCAGCCCTAAATCTTTGAAGTTGGCACAAAATGCTTGTCAGTGTATGACACCGTAATCCAAGGAAGGTGGGATACCAACTCTAAAACGAGAATGAAATCTTTTCTGAAACTGTACGGTGTTTATTTTTACACACTACCTTGATTCGTTTGACCTCAAGAATTATAGGAAAAAGGATAACACGTGGCATAAAATTTTGGCTTAACCCAGTGTCAGTTTTATTAAGCAAAAATGAACTAAACTACAGAACTAGATTCCTGAGAGAATTGACTGAAGACGCACAGTCACCCGTCCAGTTAATTGCTGTAATCGTGGATTGTAGGTTCTTGGTCGTTGGTTCCTTGACCGGATGTTTCCTCTCCTAGCCGTTCTTCTCAGTTCTGTCCCTTCTGTGTACATTCCGTGCTTCGCTTCTCTTCTTAGCGCTTGAGCCACTTCTAGCTTGCATATTTATATCCATGTTATGAATAATCCCCCATTGCTGCAGTTTTCTATAATGTGTTTGAATCAACACGTTGTTTGCGGTGATTTTGTTTGATTGACTGCAATGATGGACCCAAATGTTTCCAGTTTGCACGCGGAGTCTACCAGGCAAAAGATGACTCCTCATCCTTAATACCTCGTTCTCCAAAAATGTACACCTGGTGGTATCTCTTTGTTGTTCTGGTCTTCTTGCAGAGTTGGTGTCTCCAGCGTGATTTGTTTTTCTCCCCTCTGGCTACTCAGTTCAGGGCATTAGTTTATGAAAATATTGTTGTTATACATAAAACCAGTCTGGTACTTGGCCACAAAGATTGTCCTTAATTGGTGGTGAGTCACCACCTGCCTCAGGCTGGCGCCCTTTTGCTCCCTTTGTCCAGTTAATTCCAAAAGTTTGTATCAAATCAATTTTATCAACATTTTAGTTTGTGGCCTCGTTCTGTGTTTTCTGGAACAATTGTAGCCTTATAAAACCATGGAAGGAGTACCACCTGTTGTAAGGCTAACAAAATTGGACCAGGAGATTTGCTGCTTTGGAAAAAAAAGTTCTAAATTTATATCAAGTATGTTTTCTACTCCAGTCTCGTCATGTAACAGAAGTAACAAATCATTTCTTATTTTGAACAACTCAGAAATATGTCTGCAACTAACTGGACAAAAACACTTATATGTATGGACTCATTTATTGACAAACTGAATTCTGCTTTTCTGAGAACTTGTTCCTGGGTGTTATTTCCCATGAGCTCAATTCTACAACTGCAAGTTGAAGTTGACAGCAGCACTGACCGAATGTCCTTCATTATCCAGTGTTTCTTAATGTATCTGCCACAGCATCGCAACAACTTGCAAAGAAACTATTCTTCGTCATCTGACTGTCAGCGATAGGCCTCATGTAAGGTTGCGACATGTTACGTAAGAAACCGATGGGACTCTGTGAGTCCCTCCTGTGGCACTTGTTGCTGTGCTTGAAGAGATTTCATTTGAAGGACGCAACATTCTCAGATTGCAGCATTCCCTTAAGTGCGTATTTCAATTTGAAATCAGAATGCCGTAGTCTGTGATGATGTTCCAACTTGGACTTCTTCAGCGCTATTAGTTGCTCTTTCGAAACACAGATTTGCCAACCTCGCGAACCGTTCAATGGAAAAATGCCTTTCTCCCAAGTGGACTTGTACACACAATATTCTATTTCTAAACTTCTTTTACTGAGGGTTTCTCCTAGGCTGCCAACAGTTCTCCAGTTCTAAAATCTGTGGAGCAGTGCTTTCGATGTCAGTATTGTAGTCAACGCACTATTTATAGAAACATAGAAAATAGGTGCAGGAGCAGGCCATTCGGCCCTTCGAGCCTGCACCGCCATTCAATATGATCATGGCTGATCATGCAACCTCAGTACCACACCCCTGTCTTCTCTCCTTATCCTCTGATCCCTTTAGCCATAAGGGCCACAACTAATTCCCTTTTGAATATGTCCAATGAACTGAACTCAACAACTGAACTCCCTAGGTTCACAACACTCTGGGTGAAAAAGTTTCTCCTCATCTCGATCCTATATGGCTTACCCCTTATCTTTAGACTGTGACCCCTGGTTCTGGACTTCCCCAACATCAGGAACATTCTACCTGCATCTAACCTGTCCAGTCCCGTCAGAATTTTATACGTTTTATGAGATCCTCTCTCATTCTTCTAAATTCCAGTGAATATAAGCCTAGCCGATCCAGTCTTTCCTCATATGTCAGTCCTGCTATCCCGGGAATCAGTCTGGTTAACCTTTGCTGATCTCCCTCAATAGCAAACACGTCCTTCCTCAGGTTAGGAGACCAAAACTGCACACAATACTCAAGGTGTGGTCTCACCAAGGCCCTGTATAACTGCAGGAAGGCATCCCTGCTCCTATACTCAAATCCCCTCGCTATGAAGGCCAGCATGCCATTTGCTTTCTTTACTGCCTGCTGTACCTGCATGCCTACTTTCAATGACTGATGTACGATGACACCCAGGTCTCTTTGCACCTCCCTTTTTACGAGTCTGTCACCATTCAGATAATAATCTGCCTTCCTGTTTTTGCCACCAAAGTGGATAACCTCACACTTATCCACATTATACTGCATCTGCCATGCATTTGCCTATTCACGTAACCTGTCCAAGTCCCCCTGCAGCCTCTTGGCATCCTCCTCACAGTTCGCACTGCCACCCAGCTTAGTGTCATCTGCAAACTTGGAGGTATTGCCTTCAATTCCTTCGTCTGAATCATTAATGTGTATTGAAAATAGATGGGGTCACAGCATTGAACCCTGCGGTACCCCACTAGTCATTGCCTGCCATTCTGAAAAGGACCCGTTTTTTTCCTACTCTTCGCTTCCTGTCTGCCAACCAGTTCTCTATCCACGTCACTACATTACCCCCAATACAATGTGCCTTTATTTTGCACACTAATCTCTTGAGTGGGACCTTGTCAAAAGCCTTTTGAAAATCCAAATGCACCACGTCCACTGGTTCTCCCTTATCCACTCAACTAGATACATCCTCAAAAAAACGAGATGATTTATCAAGCATGATTTTCTTTTCATAAATCCATGCTGATTGGACCGATCCTGTCACTGCTTTCCAGATACGCAGCTATTACATCTTTAATAATTGATTCCAGCATTTCCCCCACCACCGATGTCAGGCTAACCGGTCTATAATTCCCTGTTTTCTCTCTGCCTCCTTTTTTAAAAAGTGGGGTTACATTAGCTACCCACCAATCGATAGGAACTGATCCAGAGTCCATGGAATGTTGGAAAATGACCACCAATTCATCTACTATTTCTAGGGCCACTTCTTTAAGTACTCTGGGATACAGACTATCAGGCCCTGGGGATTTATCGGCCTGCAGTCCCTACCCTTTCCCTAACACCATTTGAATGATAAGGATTTCCCTCACTTCCCCCTTCTCTCTAGACCCTCGGTCCTCTCGTATTTTCGGGAGGTTATTCGTGTTTATCACAAAAAACTGCTATTTTATATTCCATTTCACAGTGAGGGCTCTCCATGCTCCAATGGGAACATTTGTTTATTGAATGAAGCAAAAACAGAAAGGGGGAGAAAATTAACCTGCTTATCAGGCACAAAACAGAGAACATAAAGTCCAATTTTGTGGGGCCATTTCCTGCGCCCTAAAGGCACCTGAAATATGACCAATGCTATTTTGTCTCAGAATCCCTGGCAGTGACCTTAAACAGATATTAAGCCCCTTGGATATGTTAATGGGTGGCCTAACGTCAGTTTAAGGTCTGTTCTAAGGAATTAGTCAGCTCAGATTTTCCTGTTCTTATTGCAGCCTAACTAGCACACTTTAAAGGGACCACTGGAGTAGCAGGAGCACCATTGCCGGCAAGCATCTGCTCCCTCCCATTTTCATCTTCCTCCCACCCCAACCCCCATCAGGACCTACCTGAGGGCTGCTGCTGACATTGCAACCAGCTCAAATTGAAGGGGAGCCAACCGGGCAAACGAGCTCTGGACACTTCACTGGCATCAGCAGCTCGCTGGAAGTATGCTAATGAGTAATGAGGCCCCATTTCGTACAACCCTCAGGCTTCCACTTCGATTTTCCTTGATGCACTGCACCCAGGTGATCCAATACACCAAGGCGCAGCAACAGGACATTGTGTCTTCCAATGCCAAATGAACAATAGCGATATCATTATGCGATTGTGACTCAATGAATCATATTTCAGGCACAAAAACTGCATAAAATGAAGGCATGTGTTATGAATCTTTAGTACCGTATAATCAAGAGCAATAAAAAATATAACTATCCTCTGTCCAACTGACTCGTGGCAACACGTAGACTGAAGCTAAAAACAATCTGGACACGGCTCCAGACAATGTGGTCCCAACCAATCTGTTGGAATGCCTAGGTGCTATTTCAATAGGTTAAACTATATTTTGTTGCCTTATGATAAAAGTGAGCAAATTTGCATTTTGCCCACGTTTCCTTTGCTCAGATTTTCCCATTGTTTGCAGCTGAGAAAGCAGGTAGATGGACTACTCCCTTCCCTCTTTCAGTGGCACTTTGTGACAAGCAGCAAGGAGGTGCTTGAAAACAGCTGATGAGTGACTCAACCTGTCATTCACACAGCTCCCTTGTGGTAGAACTAAGACTGGGGAATTATAGACACCGAATGCTATCAACCCATAGCACAGAGCATTAGCACAGTAACATTCGATCATTCTGCCCTGGACTACAGCAGGTTCAAAGGCCAATAACAGGCTAACAGTTGCAGCTTTTTCGATATACATTCATTAAAAAGAGAATTGTCCTTATTATTACATATTTTATTCATCAAGATTTTCAAATACATTTTTTTTATGTTCATTCACAGGATGTGGGCGTCGCTGACAAGGCCAGCATTTATTGCCCATCCCTAATTGCCCTTGTGAAGGTGGTGGTGAGCCACCTTCTTGAACCGCTGCAGTCCTTGCGGTGAAGCTACTCCCAAAGCGCCGACTTTGTCATAGCGGTTTGGTACAACTAAGTGGCTTGCTAGGCCATTTCAGAGGGCAGTTAAGAGTCAACATTGCTATGGGTCTGGAGTCACATATAGGCCAGACCAGGTAAGGATGGCAGATTTCCTTCCCTAAAGGACATTCGTGAACCAGAAGGGTTTTTACAAAAATCCAGCAGTTTCATGGTCACCATTACTCACAATAGCTTTTTATTCCGGATTTATTTAATTAATTGCATTTAAATTCCCCAGCTGCCATGGTGGGATTTGAACCCACCATGCCTCCGGATTATAAATCCAGGCCTCGGGATTACTAGTCCAATAACATAACCACTATGCTTCTGTATCGTAAGGTATTATGTTCTTCCCCTAAAGCAGGCAGCACCCAATTCTCCATAACATTGCCTTTTTGAAGCTGCACATAACTTTGCCAAAAGAAGTCCATATGTAAATCACAAACTAGTTTGACCTGTGTACCTAAAATTGACAATCTGTGCTCTGATTAGAATACATAAGATAGCTGCAGATGGATGATTATAATATTTGCAATACTCTTGCATCTGAACAATAAGTGAATTGACCTCAAATTGCAAGGGAAAAATGAAGTACGGGAGTGAATATGGTCAATCTTTAAAGATGCTATGAATGTTTGTGGTATTTTTTTAATTTCACATACGTGCCTGTGTAATTGGTTGTATCTGATTCAAAATTACCAGCTGACTTAACTCCCTTTTCTTTTGTATGGATTAAAACGTTCTTATAAAATTCTTTTCAGTGCTATTGTCATGCAGTTATCTAGCGCACAAAGGAATGAATGTACTGAGCAGCCTGTTAGCGTAGAAAATCAAACCGCTTAATATGCACTATATATTGTCCCTTACAATTCAGGGCCACTGAAAGTGAAAGCTGGGCCAGCCCGTTGGTTTCTCTCCTTAAAGACAAACATTTAGATTCATTAGGCTGTGAAATGTCTGGATCGAAAATCAGAGTGCAGAAGAGCCAAAGGGGATAATTTTCCGATTCACTGCTCGGGCTCTGCTCAGGAGCAGATCGCCCACCTGTTAGAGAACGCGCTCGATATTTATTTCCATTGAAATCCACCAATTTGCTACCCAAGCTGTGAAGGCAAAAATCGCCTCCCACATCTCTTACATGAATAAAGAATGCAGAATATGTTTCTGTTCATGAAGAACCAAAACCCCCCAAAAAATCACGAGATGCCTACGATGGAATTGGAGAAAATAGCTGAAAGCTTCGTTCCCACATTCTGTTCATTATACAATCTTTGCTTATTCAGCGCTGGTAACTCAGCGATTTTATTATAATGAACCTCAAATTAAAAATCTCCACCCATCTCTTGACCTTCCTACAGCAGTTCTCGAATTGATGGCGATGATCAGGAAATCTGAAATGAATATATATTTATAAGGCTACATTATACAAATGGCAACAGAGCGTCAAAAGCTTTTTTATTTCACTAATGTACTGAAGGTCGGTAACACAATACTTGTATTCGAGATTTGATAACATTGCTCACAGTTGAGCAATTGAATATTGCTCTTAAATGTGTGAATAAACTAAAAAGAATGGAAATGACTGAAATATCTGTGTGTTCACATTCTCAGTGAAATAGGACTCAAAGGGACTCGCAATCAAACTATTATTCTAAACTAATAGAAACCAATAAAGTATTTTTATTTCATATCAAAGAGACCACCTTGCTGTGGTCTGTAGTCCTTTGCTGACCATAACTAAACTGCTGTAAATGCTGGAAATCTCAGCAGGTCAGGCAGCATCTGTGGAGAGAGAAACAGAATTAACGTTTCTCTCTCCACAGATGCTGTCTGACCTGCTGAGATTTCCAGCATTTTCTGTTTTTATTCCAGATTCGAGCATCCACAGTATTTTGCCTTTGTATAACTAAACTGCAGGTGACATCAATAAAGGTGTTATTAATAACAGAGTTTATGTATTGAGGTTTGAGTGCACAATGGAAAAAAAACAGAACAATGACCGAATAAGGCAGCTGTACTCATACTCTCCGGTATCACCTTTCATTATTCAATGCAAAGATAATGCTGTGTTTCTTTTTAATAGTTTAATCATTTTAGAATTCATTTTGCAAGCAGATTAATAATGAGAACTGTATTAGTTTTTTTTTTTAATCTACAGAAATCCAATTCTTTCAAATTTGAATTAGTGCTTGAAACTATTAATAGATTTCAGATAATAGTCTTCTTCCACCTTCCTATGATGATGCCTCATTGTTCCCAGCTAGTAAGGGAAAAAACTTCAGCCAGCGTATACCCTTCTTAAAGTTGCCTATGGCCCCTGTTAGAAGTATGGAGAAGCAAAATCATGGAGTAGATTTACATCTGTATGCCTGGTATAAAATAGCGTCTGGGTGGACTGCAGAGAGGAAAATTGGACAGGAAGGATTGCACACCTATTGCAGACCCCACCCGATTTTTCTTGCCATGAACTTAGATGGGAGGAAGGTCCGGTGGCGTGCAATCCTTCCCGACGGATTTTCCTCCTTGCACAGTGCCCGAGCGATAATTTACACCTAGGCAGTAGATCTATGCCAATCAGCCTGAGCCGTGAAGAGCTCCCTGACACTATTCGGCCGGAATTTTGCTGGCGCTCAGAGGATGGTATCGATGGCGGGTCAGCTGTTAAATTTAAAATGATTGACAGCAGGTCGCAACCCCACTGTCAACCCGCCACCACACTACTTTCCCAAATGTCCAAAGGTGCACACATATCTGTGCAAGAACGCAAAGTATCAAAAACAAAGGTTTCAATGTTTGACAGCACATTAACAGAAACCTTACAAAAGATTGGCTAAAGCACCCAAATGCCTACCCTTCTGTGTTGTTAATTGGTACGATTGGACAAGGATGAGGGTGAGTGTGAGGGGTGGCTAGTGAGATGGGGAAGTGATAATGTAGACAGAGAGAGGGATGGGTGGAGGTGCAAGGTAAGTTGGGTGTGAGTAACGATGTGCAGGAGTAGGGTAGGGAAGGCAGAGTGATGGGGATTTGACGAGTGGCACAGTAGGATAAGATTGAGTGTGGCTTTGCAGTACATTTCATGATCTACTGAGATCATTGACAGGTTTACGTCACTGCAGCCAGCTCCTCCTATTGACATCCATGCTTGTGATCTCCTGTGCAATGTGCAACCAGTCTGCGTTGGTCTCCTGGGGTGATCTCATCCGCTTATTGGAAGGGAAGTGAACCTCCCTGCGTGACGTGACTTCCTCCATAAATGTATGGAAGAAGTCATGGGAGAGCCTGGGTGCAGCTGTGTACCTTTGTGTAGCGCTTGTCAGTGTTTGCAGCACCTCAATGCTATAGAATATCAACATCATCATCATAGGCAGTCCCTCGAAATTGAGGAAGACTTGCTTCCACTCTAAAAGTGAGTTCTCAAGTGACTCTACAGTCCAATACGGGAATTACAGTCTTTGTCACAGGTGGGACAGACAGTGGTTGAAAGAAAGGGTGGGTGGGGAGTCTGGTTTGCCGCATGCTCCTTCCGCTGTCTGCTCTAGGCGACGAGATTCGAGTCCTCAACTCCCTCCCGGATGCTCTTCCTCCACTTAGGACAGTCTTGGGCCAGGGATTCCGAGGTGCCAGTGGGGATGTTGCATTTTATCAAGGAGGCTTTGAGGGTAGAACACTGAGAGCACAGCAGTAAAATTAATTTGCGCATGGTCGCGTTAAGGTAACCGGCAGATGATGCATCTTCAAATGATGTCATCAGACCCGCTTGCTTCAATTGGCCGGGCGGGCTTAACAGGCCTAATCAACAGAAAATCTTTTCTACAGAATGGGCTGGAGCCAGCAGCGAGGTCGCGACTTGCCACCTACCCTGACCGCACCGGACCCACTGAGGTAGCTGAAATCGCGGCCTAACTGAGCAGCCTGGTGTATGGCGAATGACCACGTTTACTTGGTGGAACTGAACCCCTGAAAACAGTGCTGCCTTCAGCAGAGGAAGGGTAACAAAAGAAAATCATAGAACAGAGGAAAGTAGGAAAAAACAAATGGCAATTTCTACTCATAATTTCTCTGACACAGCTGTGACTCAGTTGGTAGCACTCTTCCTTCTGAGTCAGAAGGTTTTGGGTTCAAGTCTCATTCCAGAAACTTGAACACACAAATCTAGGCTGACACTCCAGTGCTGTGCTGTCAGAGGTGCTGTCTTTCAAATAAGACATTAAACCAAGGCCATATCTGCTCTCTCAGGTATATGTAAAAGATCTCTTGGCACTATTTCGAAGAATAGCAGGGGAGTTATCCCTTGTGTTCTGGTCAATATTTATCCCTGAAACAACATAACTAAAACAGATTATCTGGACATTATCACATTGCTGTTGTGGAGATTTGCTGTGTGCAAACTGGCTGCTGCATTTCCAACATTACAACAGTGATTACACTCCAAAAGTACTTCATTGGCTGTAAAGTGCTTTGGGGCATCCAATGGCGCTATATAAATGCAAGCCTTTCTTTTATTGCTTTCAAATGTGTTAAAGGAGCAATTATCGAAACCTAATGCTTCCTTCCCCACCTCCATCCCACCAACTCTGAATTTTGAGGGCATGATTTTCTGACCATTTAAACTAATTTCCAGTCGCATGCTGACAAAGGTCCCAGACCTGCAGAGCAATGTTAGGAAATTACCCCTTAGAAAATAATCAGACAGTTTAACGTCATACAATTTTGTCTTTTTCATATGAGGACTATGAGCCCATGGTATGAGGCAATCTTTATAATTCAGTCTAGCTTGCACTGTAATAACCAACTGGGGATTATGCCATACTCTTACCCCCGCCCCTCCATAACAGTTTCCCCATCACTCAGTTTGCTATTAATTGCCCTTTAATAGCAAATAAAGCAACATTAGGGATTGAGATCTCTTTGAGATTCAGAAGTGTCAGCAGTTATTGACACAAGAATAAGTTGTCTCAGATATTCCAAAGGTCTTTAAATAACAGATCCAATATATTGTTTTATTGTATTGAAGGGAAAGGGAAGGATAATTTAATTCAGATGTAAAGTTTTGTTGCTTATTAAAATAAAAGATGACAGCACAAGAGTTATTGATCTGCTGAAAGGTCAATACCTACATTGGAGATTTGTTTTTTATGACAGGGTGAAAGTACTGACCAGAGCTCTGTCAGTGCAACTGATAGAGTTTAGATTCTTTTTCACACAGTGGCCTCCCTCATGCTTATTCATACCAACAGCATCATGGACAGTGAGTGAATGTGTACTGTGCTTCAGTTACCCCTTGCTGGGCTTCAGACTAAATGTATTATTCTCATCATCGAATTGCTTCAGGAACTGCATTTGACCAACTAAGATCCTCAAGTAAGATTTCAAATTTCTCATCCTTGTTTATAAATCCCTCTATGGCCTTGCCCTCCCTATCTCTGTAATCTCCTTCAGCCTCACAATCCCCCGAGATATCCGTGCTCCTCAAATTCTGCCCTCTTGAGCATCCCTGATTGTAACTGCTCAAACATTAGTGGCCGTGCCTTCAGTTGCCTGGGCCCTAAGCTCTGGAATTCCTTTCTTAAACCTATCCACCTCTATACCTCTCTACCTCTCCTTCCTCCTTTTAAGATGGTCCTTAAAACCTACATCTTTGACCAAATTTTTGGTCACCTGCTGTTTCAAATTTTTGTCTTTTAACACTCCTGTGAAGCGCCTTGGGACATTTTACTATGTTAAAGAGTTTTGGATGACCTCGTTTATGTAGGGTAGAATGTGAGAGGACAGCCAGGAGTAGTCAAGTCTAGGGGTAACAAAGGCATGGATGAGGGTTTCAGCAGCAGATGAGCTGAGGCAGAGGAAGTGCAAACTGCATCCAGGTCAAGTTGATCCTCTGGTGTTAGAGGCTGTCTAAGAGGGGTCAGCACCTCTGGAGGTAGAGAAGAGCCCTGTCTTGCTAAGAGCCAACCAACCCGTGTATTTTCTCCTCTTCAAGTAATGCAGGGACAATGAAGGCATTCTGGCTGCATCATGGAAATGCATAATGTTAAAAGAAAAGAAGAAAGAACTTGAATTTATATGGCACATTTCACAACCTCAGCATGTCCCAATGCACTTTTCAACCAATAAAGTACTTTTAAAGTGCAGTCACTGTTGTAATGTAGGGAAACGCAGCTGCTAATTTTGTGCACAGCATGGTCCCATAAACGGCAATGAGAGAATGACCAGATAAACTGTTTTAGTGATGTTGATTGAGGAATAAATTTTGGTCAGGACACCAAAGAGAACTCCCCTGCTCAACTTTGAAGAGTGCCGTGGGATTGTTTACATCTACCTGAGTGGGCAGACGGGGCATCAGTTTAACATCCCATCTGAAAGATGACACCCTCAATGCTGCACTGGAGTGTCAGCCTAGATATAAAGTATCTGGAGTGGGACTTGAACCCACATTTTCTGACTCCGAGAAAGAGCGCTACTAACTGTGATTATGTAGTCAGCTACAGCTTGAACAGTCCATGCCCGCATTCAGCAAGACCTGGATAACATTCAGGCTTTGGCTGATAAGTGGCAAGTAACATTCGTGCCACACAAGTGCCAGGCAATGACTATCTCCAACAAGTGAGAGTCTAACCACCTCCCCTTGATATTTAACAGCATTACCAATGCTGACTCCCCCACCATCAACACCCTGGGGGTCACTGTTGACCAGAAACTTAACTGGACCAGCTAGATAAATACTGTGACAACAAAAATGGGTCAGAGGCTGGGTATTCTGTGGCAAGTGTCTCATCTCCAGACTCCCCAAATCCTTTCCAGCATCTACAAAGCACAAGTCAGGAGTGTGATGGAACACTCTCCACTTGCCTGGATGTGTGCAGCTCCAACAACGTTCAAGAAGCTCGGTACCATCCAGGACAAAGCAGCCTACTTGATTACTTGATTGGCACCCCATCCACCACCTTCAACATTCACTCCCTCCACCACCGGCACACCGTGGCTGCAATGTGTATCATGTATAGGATGCACTGCAGAAACTTGCCACGGCTTCTTTGGCAGCACCTTCCAAAACCACAACCTCTACCACCTAGAAGGACAAAGGCAGCAGACGCATGGGAGCCCCATCACCTGAAAGTTTTCCTCCAAGTCGCATGCCATTTTGACTTGGAAATATATCGCCGTTCTTTCATCGTCGCCGGGTCAAAATCCTGGAGCTCCGTTCCTAACAGCACTATGAGAGTACTTTCACCACAGGGACTGCAGCGTTTCAAGGCAGCAGCTCACCACCTTCTCGAGGGCAAATATGGCTTGCCAACGATGCCCACCTCCCAGAACAAATTTTTAAAAAAATACTTGAGTATAAACATTTTATGTTCATGTCGGGCATGGAATGAAGAGTAGTGGTGCCCACTTGGGTGCCATTTAAAACAGGCAGCATTTGATGGACCTCCACCAACAAGGTGATGCCTCCATTCCACAAGTGATGAAAATGTTGTGTCTTACAACAACAACAACAACTTTTATTTATACAGCACCTTTAACATAGTAAAATGTCCCAATGAGCTTCACAGCAATGTTATAAGATAAAACAGATAAATTTGACACCGAGTCACATAAGAAGACATTGCGGCACATGACCAAAAGCTTGATCAAAGATGTAGGTTTTAAGGAGCCTCTTAAAGAAGGAAAGAGAGGGAGAGAGGCGGAGAGGTTTAGGGAGGGAATTCCAGAGCTTGGGACCTAGGCAACAGAAGGCATGGCCACCGATGGTTGAGCGATTATAATCAGGGATGCTCAAGAGGGCAGAACTTGAGGAGCGCCGACATCTTGTGGGGTTGAGGCTGAAAGAGATTACTGAGATAGGGAGGGGTGAGGCCATAGAGGGATTTGTAAACAAGGATGAGAATTTTGAAATTATTGTACAAACATAGCATCTGTCATTTGCTTGATGCAGATGTGAAGTGAGGACTGGCTGATGTGGCAGATAACCCATGTGGCGGTTTGGACAAATGCAGTGGCATTAAATCTGTGAAGTGTTAACCTTACCTTCTATGGAAGAGCTTTTCCTGTTTCAGATGTTGTCTGCATCTTATCCTGCAGAAGATGGCACAAATCTGTGGCAGCTGCTCTCGTGAAATGGAGGTAGTGAGGATAGATCTCTTCTGACAGAACCAAGGGTGCGGAGTGTCTATAAACATGGGTCCCAGGTAGTGATATGTCCGGACCAAATATCTCAGGCATCTGAATTTGTTGGCCCTTCATTAACTCCCTGTTACTCATCCTAATCAACTAGTGTTTTATGCCCCCCAGAAAGATACCCATCCTGGCCATTCAGTATGGTGTTATTTAATACTAGCACCAACAGAGATTAATGAAGGAAAGTATTGTAAGGAATCAAACAAAGAAAGCAAAAATCCAAAAAGTGTGGACTACCCAGCAAATGCATGAAGCAAAATATAATTAAAAACGGAGTGATTCCTGCCAACGAACCGGAAACTACTGGAAGGTCTTAAATTTCTAAAATAACGGTTCCACATTTAAAAAATAACGTGAACAACAGACGGAGGTCTGCGTAAACACCCACTTAGATTAGCTTTTGATGATCAAAATCCACTTATTATTTGTAATATTTTCCATCTTTACAGTTAAGATGTCTATTTCTGTGGAGACTCTGATCTGAGAATAAACACAGGCAAGAAATACAGAGAAACGAATATTAAAACATTTCCAGTGTAATGGCTCAATAAACATCCTCGTTATTTAAAATTATCTTATAGCATTTTTTTCCCTTGGAAATTATTTTGTTGTAAAGAAATGCAAATAAAATAAAAAACGTGCATTATTTTCCCATTAGCAATCCAGCTCAACTTTATCTCGAGATTTATATGTTCCTCTGTTTTTTTTTAAGATCTATTCTATCATCTAGGCAGGGTGCATGGGTCGCCCATTTAAAACAGAAATGAGGAGGAATTTCACTTCTCTCAGAGGGTCGTGAATCTTTGGAATTCTCTGCTCCAGCGAGCTGTGGAGGCTGGGTCATTGAATTAATATATTTAAGGGGGAGATTGACAGATTTTTCAACAATAAGAGAGTCGAGGGTTATGGGGAACGGGCAGGGAAGTGGAGTTGAGGCCAAGATCAGATCCACAGGCCTGGCCTGAGATTTTCTGACCAGGACATTTGTAGTGGAAAATCCTTGCCTTTGTGTCCCTCGGTCAGTCAGATCAATTTTAAAAGTAAAGACAAAATTGAAAACCACAAAACAAAATTGTCCAAATTGGACCCAATTTAGAATTCAGATATACGTTCACATTGGATTGATTTAGGTTGCTCCGGATGTCACCTTTACTGTTTGATGCTACACCGCTTTCAACCATATTCTTGGCTCAGATCCATATATTGTCCAGTCATTTAACAGCTATGTGGTGCCTCGGGTCATACAATCAAGGGACATGTCATAGATTGTACCTGAATGCCCAAATCCTGCCTTTCTTGAGGGCTATTTTATAATGAAAATGATAATGTTATCGATAAGTAGGAATAGAAGGATAAATACAATGATCCAGTGACCCCAATAGATAGTGATGATTGAAGGGAGTTACAGATAGGGCTGCAACACTTTAGCACTGATTTTCCAGTTCACTCGCTCTTAGAGCATGTGTCCCTGTGGGGATTGCAGGATTATTGAATATACCCTAGAATCCTTTTTGTATTGCTAGCCAATTCAGGAGCCCACTTTCTAGACAGATGTAAACCATCCCCTAGATTTGCACTTCAAGGAGTTTCATTTTCTCTCAAAACACTGCTTTAAGGCATTTGCATAAAAATTAATCTGTCTGCCATTCTATTATAGTCATTATTATGTTTATTTTAAACAATGAATGGCTGCTTTAATAAATAATTTTAACAAAAAATGTCAAGCATTGCACTCCCAGAGGAAATAAATCTCCCAGTACAGATCTGCACCATTCAATCCTGTGCATTCCATTGGCTCACAGCTGGCATTTCAGCAACTTTATCACCGTGTAGATATTAATTTTTAATAACCATGGCATAGAAATGTTGATGCTTTAGTAAACACAATGTATTTATATGCATTCTTTTCTATACTTAGTGGAGGCGCTAACTCATTTAATATTAATGTTTTATTGCTTGCCTTAAAATAGTGAACAGAGGAATGTTATTAGAATGCATTAAGTGTTTATTTCCTAATAACTGTAATTTCTAGCCGATTATGGTATGTAAGGGGTGCATCAACGGACAGGTCTTAGTGCTTTTATTTTAACTCCCCACTCTTCCACCTTCCTCGCCTGAAAATGCCTTGTCAGTACAGCGAGCAGGTCAGCAGACTATTTTGAGCATGGGGGCATCACAGCCAAGCCTAATTCTTTTTCATCTAAGCCCAGAATTCTAAGGCTGCTCTGGTGCAGCATGTTGATTTCTGATAACAATCCTGGGCCAAAAAATGAGTCTGTGCCATTAGCATGTGCAGACCTCAGTTAAATATTCAAATCATTTAAAACAGGTCCCACAGGGAATCTTCTGACTTTGGGTGAGGCTCTGCCATAGTGTGTGCCTTTCTAGTATAAACTGATCACATGGAGGTCCTGGTACTCTGCCTGTTCTAACAGACTACTTAAAGGACAGTGGTGGATTTTAGTACAGGTAAAAGTTATTTTTCCATTTTTAAATGGATGCGACTGCTGCCAACGAACCGGAAGTAATTGCGCATGCTCAGTTCCGGTGTTTTTCTTTTAAGACGGTGAAGTTGAACATAAAAATCCCTTGGCACTATTTCGAAGAAGACCAAGGGAGTTATCCCCAATGTCCTGGCAAATATTTATCCCTCAATCAACAGAACAAAAATAGATTATCTGGTCATTTTCATATTGCTGTTTATGGGGCCTTGCTGTTTGTAAATTTGCTGCCGTGTTTCCCTACATAATAACAGTGACTACATTTCAACATAACCTAATTGGCTGTAAAGCTTTGGGAATGTCCTGAGGTCATGGAGATGTTACATAACTGTAAGTCTTTTTTCCAAAAGATCCAGTATTTTTACCTCCACTTTTCCTCCTGGAAATCAATTTCATGTGTAGATCACTCTTGTGCAAAATCGTTTCTTGATATTGTAATGTATGCACCTGTGAGGATGCTCACAGGTTTGTAGAGCTGTTGAATTTCTGTGGTCTGGAGGAGTCCATGTTCCAGGTATATGTACAGTGTGTGAGTTTGCAGCCCCTCTTCAATTATTAAAGGGGCTGCTCCTCGATTCTTGGCTGCACTTCAGTCCCACGCTCCTGATCTTAGGCACCTGGTGCAGAGGGGAGCGGGCAGGTCGGAGGTCCTCCTCCTGGGACTGCTCGCACTATTTCGAAGAAGACCAAGGGAGTTATCCCCAATGTCCTGGCAAATATTTATCCCTCAATCAACAGAACAAAAATAGATTATCTGGTCATTTTCATATTGCTGTTTATGGGGCCTTGCTGTTTGTAAATTTGCTGCCGTGTTTCCCTACATAATAACAGTGACTACATTTCAACATAACCTAATTGGCTGTAAAGCTTTGGGAATGTCCTGAGGTCATGGAGATGTTACATAACTGTAAGTCTTTTTTCCAAAAGATCCAGTATTTTTACCTCCACTTTTCCTCCTGGAAATCAATTTCATGTGTAGATCACTCTTGTGCAAAATCGTTTCTTGATATTGTAATGTATGCACCTGTGAGGATGCTCACAGGTTTGTAGAGCTGTTGAATTTCTGTGGTCTGGAGGAGTCCATGTTCCAGGTATATGTACAGTGTGTGAGTTTGCAGCCCCTCTTCAATTATTAAAGGGGCTGCTCCTCGATTCTTGGCTGCACTTCAGTCCCACGCTCCTGATCTTAGGCACCTGGTGCAGAGGGGAGCGGGCAGGTCGGAGGTCCTCCTCCTGGGACTGCTCCTGGACCTGGCCAACATGGCCATTAACAAGCAACGGGCAGTCGAGGGGGTCATTCAGCCCGACTGCCTGCCGCTCTTCTGCGGCTACGCTCACGCCAGGGTGTCCTTCACGCTCATGGCCTTCCGTGAGAGGTGGGCACCAGTGGGACTGGAGTGCATCATCACCCCAGGCAACAACATTTTAATTTGACCATTTATTGTTCAAAAAGTTTTATTTATTAATTTGTTGGCTCTAGTGCCCCTTTAATAAGGGGGCACTTGTTTTAAAGTTCTACTTAAAATAGTTGTAGAGCTGGTGAGTGGGAGCGGCATAGTAAGTAACGTGATGTTCACAAGAGTCAATATAACCCGAGCCAGTTGGGTTTGGGGAATCCACGATTTGGCAGGTGGTTGTGAGCCTAATGTGTGGTGTGATTGTTAAACCTTTTGCTAATAAACCAACTAGTTCTTAATAGCAATGTACAGTCCAATCACCAGCATCGAAGCACTGACCACATTCGACCAGCTCTGTTGGGTAGGCCACATCATCAGCATGTCCGACTCGAGACTCCCGAAGCAAGTGCTCTACTCGGAGCTCCGACACAGCAAGCGAGCCCAAGGTGTGCAGAGGAAACGTTTCAGGGACACCCTCAAAGCCTCCTTGATAAAGTGCAACATCCCCACATACACCTGGGAATTCCTGGGCACTGAGCACATCGAGTCTCGTCGCCAAGAGCATGGAGAAATCAAGCGCAGGCAGCGGAAGGAGTATACGGCAAACCAAACTCCCCACCCACCCTTTCCTTCAACCACTATCTGTCCCACCCGTGACAGAGACTGTGGTCCTGCATTGGACAGTTCAGTCACCTGAAAACTCACTTTTCGAGTAGAAGCAAGACTTCCTCGATTTCGAGGGACTGCCTATGATGATGACGATGATGCTATGAATTCTTAAACAAAGGACCCATGAAGCAAATACATTACAGATATCGGTTCTAAATTTACTTTTTACCATTTAGTTCCAGCGTCTCCCTCAAAGTTATAGGGCTAGATTTTACATTTTTGTGCAGATCACCAAAAAATGGGCGTTATTTCCGGCGTGGGCGGCAAATAATGGTTGTCCGATCGCCGGCTTGTCACCCGCTTTCAAACCCCCTAGTTTTCATTTCATAAAATGGGCGTTACTGCGAGCGATCTGAAATGGGCGTTAGCGTTAAATCTCTCTGACCTTCTGCCATAAAGAGTGGCCGTCCTTAGCAATGGCATGGCAACGCTCAATTCCTGCGATTCAGGAGGTCAAGGGTCATCATTACATGCACATAAGAGGAGACAGAGAGAGAAGGAGCTGAGAGGGAGTGAAGGCATGTCTGGATCTGGTGTGGCTGCTTTGGGAGGAAGGAGGGAGAGTTTTGGGCTTTATAGCAAATTGTGCCAAAAAGCATAGCTGTTACCAGCCAGATATTTTCCCAAATTTGGTGCCGTTAATGGAGAGAGTGGAGCAGGCGACACAGCACACGGTAGAGACTAACGCTGGCGAGAGCAGTGAGGTGAGAGAGGAGCACATTGGAGGACGCAAAAGAACCAGGAGGTTCTCGGACGAGGCTAATGCCTCCCTCATGCAGGAGGTCGAATCACGCTGGGGTGGAAAGCCCACCCCAAAGGCCTAACAGAGGATATAGACCGAGATAGTAGAGGTGGTCTCGTTGGTGACCAACGAGGTACGTGAGGGCAACCAATGCCGAAAGCGATGGAACGACCTTGTCGGATCCGCAAGAGTAAGTATTACATCTATTTACATGTATTTATGTATTTATATAATTTGATTTGTAAGAGCCATGAGTGACTATCAGCACATGTGAGGTCTTCCACTTTTACTGGGAATGTTGCACTCAAAGCCTGCGGTCACGGCGCACGTTTTTAGGTCAAGAATGATAATTACCATAATAATCATGATTACATCTGTCAGTTGTGTGTTGTATCAGTCTCTGTGACAGTATTTAGCAATGATATCACGCAATGATCTCATGTCATGTTGTCCTGTTTCTTTTCTAGAAGAAGCTATCAAGGAATAGGTCCGAGCAGAGGCGAATGGGTGGGGGGCCACCAGTCATCAGAGACCTCACTGACATTGAGGAGCGGGTGCTGACACTAGTACGAGCAACTGCCGGATGGCCACGCAGGCAGCTGCAGACCCTGAAGTGATGCCATATGAGTAAAGTATACAGCATTGCATGATGTAAAGTCAATAAGTGCCACACCCACTCATATCTGAACAATAACAGATGATAGATGATTTCTAAAAGTGTACTATAAATAATGCTGGCCTCATGAGAATCATTGCAATGCAGAATGTGTTGATGGTCATGAAATGTAATGTCTGTGATGATTTTGATAGTGGTGGTGTTTTGGCATGCATATGCTGTGTGTAGCTCTGGAATCACCTTGTGACCCTAGTACCCCCTTCTCCTCTAATAACCTCATTTGTGTTTTGCAGCTCAACCAGCAGCACGTTCCAAGGCAAGACCACAGACGCTAGAAGGTGGGGGCCGGACTCAGCGGATGATCCTATATCTGCTGCTGAGGAGCTGCGATTCTCGCCAGTCAATCAGCTGGGTCCATTTTCCAAGGATGAGAGCGCCGACATTAAGGAGCATGCATAGCCAGGCTCCAGAAGGCATTCCACCCCAAGGCCATCTAGTGTTCCTCCGGCCATTCCCACCTTCACTCTGGAGGTACTGGTCACAAGCACATTGCCACAGGGCGCACCAGGTGTCCCCAGGATGGCGCCGACCCCCCGGAGGTTTCGTGAACGCAGCAGGTCTGCTCCATGAGTGCCATTTGAGAGCGGAGGGATGGTACAGTTGTAAACAAGGATTGTTGACATAGGTGACCAGAAGAGATGTTGGCAGGTGTTATATATGTATACTTATATTTAATCTGTACAGCCACCAGAGGACTGATCCCCCGGAGTCCCAAGGTATCCCATAATCTCTTGGGAGCACAGGTATTTAAGGAGGCTTCACAGGTTGGAGAGGAACTCTTGAGACCTGCAATAAAAGACTAAGGTCACACTTTACTTTGAGCTCACAGTGTTCAGTCTGACTCTTTCTCCATATACAACTGGCGACGAGATACAGATAGCGAACCCAAAGATGCAGAGAACAGTGGGCATGCTGGAGAAATTGTCGGAGGGAGATGATTGGGAAACGTTTGTGGAGCGACTCGACCAATACTTCGTGGCCAACGAGCTAGAGCGGGAAGAGAGCGCTGCCAAATGAAGGGCGATCTTCCTCACCGTCTGTGGGGCACCAAGGTATGGCCTCATGAAGAATCTGCTCACTCCAGTGAAACCCACGGAGAAATCATATGAAGATTTGTGCACACTGGTCTGAGAGCATTTGAAGCCGAAGGAAAGCATTCTGATGGCAAGGTACCGGTTCTGCACCTAAAAAAGGTCTGAAGGCCAGGAAGAGGCGATTTATGTCGCCGAACTAAGATGTCTTGCAGGACATTGCGAATTTGAAGGACATTTGGAACACATGCTCAGAGACTTTTTCGTACTTGGCATAGGCCATGAAACCATACTTCACAAACTTTTGACTGTAGAGACTCCAACCTTGAGTAAGGCCACAGCGATAGCCCAGGCGTTCATTGCCACCAGTGACAATATGAAGCAAATCTCCAAGCACACAAGTGCTGCTACAAATACTGTGAACAAAGTGATGTTGTTTTCGAATCGCAATGTACAGGACAGGTCACACATACCTGCAGCTACACGTCCGCAGGTGTCTGAGTCTACCATCAAGGGTGATGAATGCAAGGCCATTAACACCTTGTTGGCGCTGCGGGGGTGATCATCGTTTCCATTCGTGCCGATTCAAAGAGTACATTTGCAAGGGCTGTGGAGCAATGGAACACCTCCAATGAATGTGCAGGCGAGCTGCAAAGCCTGTTAAACCTGCAAACCACCATGTTGAAGAGGAGGACAGATCCACGGTGGATCACGAAGAACCAGAGCCTCAGATCGAGGAGGCAGAGGTACATGGTGTGCACACATTCATCACGAATTGTCCCCCGACAATGCTTAAGTTTGAACTAAATGGACTCCCAGTGTCAATGGAGCTGGACACGGACGTGAGCCAGTCCATCATGAGCAAAAAGACTTTTGAAAGGTTGTGGTGCAACAAGGCCGCAAGGCCAGTCTTAACTCCAGTTCGCACGAAACTAAGAACTTACACGAAAGAACTGATTCCTGTAATTGGCAGTGCTACCGTAAAGGTCTCCATGATGGAGCGGTGCACAAGCTACCACTCTGGGTGGTACCAAGCGATGGTCCCATGCTGCTCGGAAGGAGCTAGCTGGGAAAGATACGCTGAAACTGGGACGACGTCTGAGCGCATTCGCCCTCTGACGAGACTTGGTGTGCCCACGTCTTAAACAAATTTCCTTCGCTGTTCGAACCAGGCATCAGGAAATTCCAGAGAGCAAAAGTGCAGATCCACCTAATTCCGGGGGCGCGACCCATCCATCACAAGCAGTACCGTACATGATAAGAAAAAGGGTAGAGATCGAGCTAGACTGGCTGCAAAGAGAGGGCATCATTTCCCCGATCGAGTGCAAAGAGTGGGCCAGTCCTATCGTCCCAGTCCTCAAGGGGGACGGCACCGTCAGAATCTGTGGCGATTATAAAGTAACGATCAATCGTTTCTTCCTGCAGGACCAATACCCACTACCAAAGGCCAACGACCTCTTTGCTGGCAGAAGGAAAGATGTTCATGAAGCTGGAATTGACTTCAGCCTACATGACACAGGAACTGGTGGAATCGTCAAAGACTCTCACCTGCATCAACACGCACAAAGGTGTTTTTGTTTATAACAGATGCCCATTTGGAATCCGATCGGCGGCGGCAATATTCCAGACAAATATGGAAAGCTTACTGAAGTCAGTCCCGCACACCACGAATTTCCAGGACGACATCTTGGTCACAGCTCGGAACACATTCGAGCATCTGCAGAACCTGGAGGCGGTTCTTAGTCGACTCAACCGTGTGAGGCTCTGGCTAAAACGCTCGAAGTGCGTTTTCCTGGCGCCTGAAGTCGAGTTCCTGGGAAGGTGGATTGCGGCCGACAGCATCAGGCCCACCAACGCGAAGACAGAGGCAATCGAGAACGCACTGAGGCCACAGAACGTGACAGAGCTGCGGTCGTGTCTGGGACTCCTGAACTACTTTGATAGCGTTAAACTGGGTCTCAGCACCCTGTTAGAACCACTGCATGTCTTACTACGAAAAGGGGATGAATGGGTTTGGGGCAAAAGCCAAGAAAATGCCTTTGTAAAACGGAGAAAATTGTTATGCTCAAACAAATTGCTTGTGTTGTATGATCTATGTAAACGTTTGGTACGAGCATGTGATGCGTCGTCATATGGCATCGGGTGTGTATTGCAACAAGCGAATGATTTCGGGAAACATGCACCCGGTTGCTTATGCATCCAGGAGTCTGTCTAAGGCTGAGAGAGCTTACAGATGATTGATAAAGAAGCGTTTGCGTGTGTTTATGGGGTAAAGAAAATGCATCAATACCTGTTTGGGCTAAAATTCGAATTGGAAACTGACCATAAGCCACTTATATCCCTGTTCTCCGAGAGTAAAGGGATAAATACCAACGCATTGGCCTGCATCCTTAGATGGGTGCTCATGTTGTCCGCCTACAACTACACCTTTCGCCACAGGCTAGGCACAGAAAACTGCGCTGATGCTCTCAGTCAGCTGTAATTGCCCACCGTGGGGGTGGAAATGGCGCAGCCCGCAGATCTAGCCATGGTTATGGAGGCATTTGAGAGTGAGCAATCATCCGTCACTGCCCGGCAGATCAAAACCCAGACAAGCCAGGACCCCTTATTAGCTCTAGTCAAAGGCTGTGTGCTTCATGGGAGTTGGTTCAGTGTCCCAGTGGAAATGCAGGAAGAGATAAAGCCGTTCCAGCGGCGCACAGCTGAAATGTCGATACAGGCATACTGCCTTCTGTGGGGCAATCGTGTAGTGGTCCCCAAGAAGGGCAGAGACACCTTCATCAATGACATCCACAGTACTCACCCAGGCATCGTAATGATGAAAGCGATAGCCAGATCCCACGTGTGGTGGCCCGGTATCGATGCGGACTTAGAGTCCTGCGTTCACAGATATAATACTCTTAACTGCTCGCAGTTAAGCAAGTACCCAGGGAGGCGCCGCTAAGTTTATGATCTTGGCCCTTCAAACCGTGGTATAGGGTACACGTCGACTATGCAGGCCTGTTCTTGGGTAAAATGTTCCTTGTGGTTGTAGACGCGTACTCCAAGTGGATTGAATGTGAGATAATGTCGGCTAGCACGTCCGCTGCCACCACTGAAAGCCTGCGGGCCATGTTTGCCACACACGGCCTACCTGATGTCCTGGTGAGCGACAACGGGCCATGTTTTACCAGGGCTGAGTTCAAAGAATTCATGACTCGTAACGGGATCAAACATGTCACATCTGCCCGGTTTAAACCAGCGTCCAATGGTCAGGCAGAGAGAGCAGTGCAAACCATCAAGCAAGTCTTGAAGAGGGTAACTGAAGGCTCACTGCAGACTCGCCTCTCCCGAGTCCTGCTTGGCTACCGCACGAGACCCCACTCACTCAATGGGATCCCACCTGCTGAACTGCTCATGAAAAGAGCACTTAAGACAAGGCTCTCGTTTGTTCACCCTGATCTACATGAACAGGTAGAGAGCAGGCGACTTCAACAAAGTGCATGCCATGATAGCGCAAATGTGTCACGCGAGATTGAAATCAATGATCCAATATTTGTATTAAATTATGGACAAGGTCCCAAGTGGCTTCCCGGCACTGTCATGGCCAAAGAGGGAGCAGGGTGTTTTGGGTCAAACTTTCAAATGGACTCATTCACCAGAAACACTTGGACCAAATCAAACTCAGATTCACGGACTACCCCAAGCAACTTGGACACTATCTTTTTTGATCCCGCAACATACACACCAGTGGCAACTGGCACCACGGTTGACCACGAAGCAGAACCCATCATCTGCAGCAGCCCAGCAGGGCCCAACATACCAGACAGCCCAGCAAGGCCAGCTGCACAGCAGCCCAGCGAGGGACCAACAAATGATTCAACAACACCAGCTTTCAAACTGAGACGATCAAACAGGGCAAGAGCAGCTCCAGATCAACTCGCATTGTAAATAGTTACACTATTGACTTGGGCAGGCTGGGCGGGAGTATTGTTATATATGTGGACTTGTATTTCCTCTGTACAGCCAACAGAGGGCTCATCCCCTGGAGTCCCAAGGGATCCCATAATCCCTTGGGTGCACAGGTATTTAAGGAGGCTTCACATTTTGGAGAGGAACTCTGAAGACCTGCAATAAAAGACTAAGGTCAAATTTTACTTTGAGCTCAGTGTTCAGTCTGACTCTTTCTCCAGACACAACAGGGAGCATATCGCGACAGCTGGCCAGCATCTCCGGCACAATGATAAAGTTCGTTCCATGGATGGCGGAGTTCCTGGAGGCGATAGCCAGGAACATTGGTGGCACAGGCCTCCCAGTATTCCCGGAGCGCAACTCTCCACTCCTGGGCTCCGTACCCCCAGTGCCAATGACACATATGAGGCAGGAGCAAGATCCTGCTTCTGTATCAAATACTGTTGCTCCCTCGTTAACCCACCCCCCACCCTCCTGAATCCATTTTTTTCACCAAAGTGGATAACCTCACATTTATCCACATTATACTGCATCTGCCATGCATTTGCCCATTCATCTAACCTGTCCAAGTCACTCTGCAGCCTCTTAGCATCCTCCTCACAGCTCACACCTCCACCCAGCTTAGTGTCAACTGCAAACTTGGAGATATTACATTCAATTCCTTCCTCTAAATCATTGATGTATATTGTAAATAGCTGGGGGCCTAGCACTGAACCTTGCGGCACTCCACTAGTCACTGTCTGCCATTCTGAAAGGGACCCGTTTATTCCTATTCTTTGCTTCCTGTCTGCCAACCAGTTCTCTATCCATGTCAATACATTATCCCCAATACCATGTGCTTTAATTTTGCACACTAATCTCTTGTGTGGGATATTGTCAAAAGCCTTTTGAAAGTCCAAATACACCACATTCACTGGCTCTCCCTTGTCCACTCTACTAATTACATCCTCAAAAAATTCTAGAAGATTTGTCAAGCATGATTTCCCTTTCATAAATCCATGCTGACTTGGACCGATCCTGTCACTGCTTTCCAAAGGCTCTGCTATTACGTCTTTAATAATTGATTCCAACATTTTCCCCACTACCGAGGTCAGGCTAACCGGTCTATAATTCCCTGTTTTCTCTCTGCCTCCTTTTTAAAAAGTGGTGTTACATTATCTACCCTCCACTCCATAGGAACTGATCCAGAGTCTATAGAATGTTGGAAAATGACCACCAATGCAACCACTATTTCTAGGGCCACTTCCTTCAGTACTCTGGGATGCAGACTATCGGGCCCTGGGGAGTTATCGGCCTTCAATCCTATCAATTTCTCTAACACAATTTCCTGACTAATAAGGATTTCCTTCAGTTCCTCCTTCTCACTAGACCCTCGGTCCCCTAGTACTTCCGGAAGGTTATTTGTGTCTTCCTAAGTGAAGACAGAACCAAAGTATTTATTCAATTGGTCTGCCATTTCTTTGTTCCCCATTATATTTGTCTTCACTGATCATTTTCTATTCACATATCTATGGAAGCTTTTGCAGTCCATTTTTATATTCCCTGCAAGCTTACTCTCATACACTGTTTTCCTTCTCCTAATTAAATCCTTTGTCCTCCTCTGCTGAATTCTAAATTTCTCCCAGTCCTCATGTTTGCTGCTTTTTCTGGCCAATTTATATGTCTCTTCCTTGGATTTAATACTATCTATAATTTCCCTTGTTAGCCACAGTTGAGCCACCTTCCCCGTTTTATTTTTATGCCAGACAGGGATGTACAATTGTTGAAGTTCATCCATGTGATCTTTAAATGTCTGCCATTGTCTATCCACTGTCAATCCTTTAATTATCATTCGCCAGTCTATCCTAGCGAATTCACGTCTCATACCATCGAAGTTACCTTTCTTTAAGTTCAGGACTCTAGTCTATGAATTAACTATGTCACTTTCCATCTTAATGAAGAATTCTACCATATTATGGTCACTCTTCCCCAAGGGGCCTCGCACAAGATTGCTAATTAATCCTCTCTCATTACACAAGACCCAGTCTAGGATGGCGTGCTCTCTACTTGGTTCCTTGACATATTGGTCTAGAAAGCCATCGCTTATATACTCCAGGAAATCCTCCTCTACCGTATTGCTACCAGTTTGGTTAGCCCAATGTATATGTAGAATAAAGTCACCCATCTTAGTTTGGGCACATAATGCTGTGGATTAGACGTTGTGCCATTTGCACTCTGCAGCATCTGCATTTTAATCGATGCAGGCTGAGAAATGGCTGGCCCCATTCCAATAAAAGTATAATGCCGATTGTTCACATTGAGACACCTACAGTAAAACCCAATCGTCTACAGTATGAAAAGATGTCTGTTGAGATGGTCACATTACCTGAGAAGAACTCCAGAGTAACTCCAAACTCCCCCAAAGTTGAAGCAGCCTTTTCAATGAAGCGACCTGCGATTTACAAAATGGTGTCCATAACGCTGTGATTTAATCAGATTAGTTCAACTTTTTCAGAGCGCTGTTTTGGCGAGCGATATTGTGGGCGAGATGTACGCGAGTTGCTGAAAGTAACGCTGGGCCATATACTGGGCGTTAGTTTTGGCAAATGTGATCTTGACGTCAAAAAAAAGTGGGCGGTCGGTTTTATTGAATCTCGGCGTTAATTACGTGCCAAAAGTAATGCTGGACGATATTATGGGTGTTGGGTTCGCCCATTCTGATGATTCCGCCAAAAAAAAGTGGGTGGCCTGCATGATTCTTTCCCTGCGTTTTGTTCATGGCGAGTGTAATGCTCGCCAATAAATGTCTGAGAAATAGGCGTCAGTTTCAATTTTGTGGCTAAATAGGTGATATCTGGGCATTTCACCTCATTTCAGCGTTAAAATCGATGTTAAGTGGGCGTTGTGCATGCAAAAATAATGGCAAATCTAGCCCATGATCTGGGTTTGCCTTTTCCATTGCCTTAACTATCTTTATATCTGCATTAAATCACCTCTCAGACTTCAATGGAAAGGAACACTGGGCAGGATGTATAATGGTAGCAGCTGATCTGCTACTACCTATCGCCAAACGATAGAAAGTTAAAATCACCGTTTTCATTTCCAGCATGAAAAACTCAAGTTTCGTCAGTCTTTCTTCATAAATCAGAACTTTAACATTCGGGATCAGCCTCATATCTATTCTCTGGACACAGAACATAGGAGACAGTTTGGCCAGAGTACACTACAGTTTGATCATGACTTCCTTTTATTTTGTATTCTACAGTTTTGGCTATATAGCTCAACATTCGATTGGTTTTGCTGCTTGCTATTTCAGCACCTTCATGTACCGCTTATTTTTCTTCCTATGTCCAATACTTTACATTTGTCTGTATTATATTTCCTCTGCCATTTATTTGTTAATTTGCATATTCTATCTAACGCATCTGTAACTGCTGATCTGTTTCCTCCTCTTCTACTGCCTCCTCTGAATTGGGTATCATTTGCAAATTTGACCAATTTGCATTAAGTTTCTGAATCCAGGCCATTTATGTAAATTAGAAACAGAACTACTCCCACCATTGAGCACCCCCAGTCAATATTAATCCCAGCCGGACTCTGTACTCATTGTTTTCTACCCTTCAACCAATTTCTTATCCATTCCCAAGAATTACACTGAATCTTTAATGCTTTGAGTTTAACTATTAGCTTTCATGTAGAACTTTATTAAATGCCTTTTAAAAGTCACGCAGTAGAGCTTACCACAGTCCATTTGGGTTGTCACTTTCTTGAAGAAGTCAAGGAAGTTTGCCAGGCAGGATATTCCCCTCCTGACCGTTAAGTTATTATTGTACGAATAATATTGAAGTATTTGGGGATGAATTTTGTCTTGACCGCGAGCACAAAACGGACAATGGTGCATCAGGTGTCCGTATTACAAACCGCCATTTTCTTTCCATTGGCTTCAATAATTACTTTCTCCAAGTATTCACAAGATAAGATATTAGCTCATGCATTCTCTTGTGAATACTGCTCGAAAGTAATTATTCAGAATATTTTCATTTTTTGTTCATGCTCAGTTTTAAGCCTGTTTTCATCTTTTACAGTTTTAACCTCTTTTCTGACTGCCCTATTACTCTATTACAATAGTTCTGGACACCAGAATTATAGTCGTGAACAGTAATATACAGTCATAGACAAATAGGCAGCCAAAACTGCCTCTTATACTTGCAAAAATGGTCCTTTTCATGCCAAAAATCCAACTGTCCTTCCCCTGAGGCTGTCCAACAGAAAAGCAAACTCAAGTCTGTGGTTTGTTCCTTTGTCAACTGATCTGTACCTCAATGTATGGCTCAGACGAGCCTGGGTCAAATAGCTTTCCTTTGTCTTTCGATGGTCTGAAACCCCGGCAGCTTTACTTAAAGTTTCACTGATGGGCACCTTTTATCATAGAATGGGAACCAATCAACCATGATGTTCCTGCTTTCAGCCATTCTCATTCCGCCCAGCTGATGTGTATTCAAGTTCAATATGTTTGGACCTGCCCCAGGTCAGTGCTGTCTGCTCTCTGCAGTAACAGGAGTTTTTGCTGTCGGGTTTTTGCCGAATCTTAAAGTCTCCCCTATGATATTTCAAGAATCCTTCTGGAATATCAAACGTCTGCTAGTGAAAACACATCGTAGTCCAACCAACCCGATATACTTTATTTTTAACACCCCGAATACATCCCATAAAATACAACATGAAACACATTTGTACAACATATTTACAGAGAAAAACATTCAGGTTCAACCTTTAACCAAGGCCTCTCCCACCGACTTCGGAGAGCCTTGCTTCGCCTTTTGCAAGACAGCCGCAATAAATACATTACAATGAGAAACTGTGTAATTACAAGAGTGCGAGCAATTCCGGATCCACGGAGGAACTTCTACAGTCAAACCAATGTCCCACCAGGGCGGGGAATTTATCCCTTTAATTCCCCCTCCTGTGTTCTGGTTTGTCTGTTCCAATGAAACTAATGTTTCTGTGAGAGCTCAACGGCTTTTATTAAAGTTGTGAGGTGTTCGGGCAGAAAAGGAATCTGATACCCGAACTGTGTGATGTACTACTGCCGATTATGGATTATGTCATTCACTGTGATGTGTACCGTGGATGGCTCTGGGATTGGAAGGATGCGCTCTTGAGCCACTTGAACTTCAGTGTGGGGTTTGAAGCAACAAGTCATGTCGGTGACCGGACACCAAGTGTCGCGGTGCACCCGGTACTGGTCCACGCTCGTCGTGACACACTATGTCCCGTTGCCCACATATGCTACCTGAGGTGGAAAGTGGCTCTGGGCCATCGCCTCCATGGTGCAATTAATAGGCTCTGGACTCTGATTCAAACCCGCACTCTGGTCGGTCGAACGCATTCAAGTGATGGGGACACAATGTGACGTTTGCAGCCCTGCTCTGGCACCCCTTGAGGTCAGTGCCGGTCATGGCGTGCTCCCACTTTATTGCAAATGGTGGGGCCCCATGGTACTACACTTGCACCCACTCCCGTAAGATGCCAATGTTCTCCACTCTGTATACCGGCGCTGGCTGTGGTGTTCCGCCCATCACCGGCATATGCAACACACCCCCATAACCAAGTGGTTGGACCGACTGTAATCCATTGGGATTGGGTAGGCTTCGGAAGATAAAGGGAGCTGACACGGACTCATCGAATTATGATTCGGGCTGAGTGCTGCGAGGTGCCGGTTGCTGACCCACGATGGAACGCGACCTTGCCGGAGGTCCTCCAAATTACTGCGTCCCTTGCCTAGCAACCAGGCACTGTACAACACACACACTTCATTCATGGCTGCCTGTGCCGAAGCATCCCTGTCCTCCCCTATTAATTCACTAACCGTTTTAGTATATGTCTCCAGCTCCGCGATGACCTCTTTTAAGTGAATAGTCATCGCCTGGTCCTTCTTTAGCTCCAACCCTACCACTTCTTTCCTTTCCCCCAGGATCTTCCGCAGCTGGTCCTTTAAACCGCTAACCTGCATTTGAAGCTGCACATTGTCCATACTATTGATGAGAGATGTACCCACGTTAAACGCTGTAGTGACATCATTGAGTGCCCTTTGCCTCCGCCTCCCTGGACCAACGTTATCGTACATTCCCATGTCGTACACTTTACCCGACTCACATCCCTGTAACTGAGTTCAAAGAACTGGCGGAACATTGCTTTACTGAGCGCCTCACACAGCTGCTCAGTTTTTTTTGGACACCACTCGGGCAGATGTTCCCCAGTTAAGTTTAAAATGACCGATACGACCGCGTAATGCACCCCCTGGAATAAAACCTTCCCGGTTGGGACTAAAACCAAACCATTCCCTGGGCCTGGTGTAGTGGTTGGACACCTAACTTCTATCATCTGTACCGGTGGGGCTGTGGGCAGGGGCTTCCTCTCGTGTGCGACCAGCTCCGTGGAATTTATTGCGTTGGGGGGGTCTGGGATCACGCAGGAGTCCATACTCCGATTCCATCTGATCCCAGCCCCAGCATCCTGCCATTGCCTCGAAAAGGCAATCGACACACCCGCTGGGCAGATCCGCTCCGACCCCCACAGACACACATAAATTCCCTGTTCCTCCTTCCACCACTTGTTCCAGCACACTTCCACTCCCCTCTGTGTCCCCGTGATCTGTCGGTACATATCATTCCCTATTCTCTCCCAGTCCGTTGTCTGGTTCCCTGTGTCCTGACTCAATTTCCTGAGCCACCACCACCGTCCCAGGGGAATGTGTCCCTTGCACTTCAAGCATACGCGCTTGCCCTCGGTCACCCCAACTCGTGTGGCTGTGACGTTCAGTATGGAAGCCTCCCCGTATGTGAACCCGGCGTGGTGGAGTATTTCATTGAATCCGACCCGAGCCACCCTGGCTACCTTCCCTCGTGGAAGTAGGCTGCCATCCCGTCCGTGTCCCCTGTCCTACCCCCCTGTGTCATGGTGGGTCCATTCCCCCCAGTACATCCATAGAGGAAGGACAACTCACTGTCTCCTCTCCTGCTGAGCCCCATTCCGGCCAACATCCAAATCAGGCTCAGTCTCAGAGCTGTGTCCATTCCGTCCTCAGCTTCCTGCAAAATAAAACTAACAAGTACCTTGCTGTGAAAGGGTCTACCTCCACAGGTCTGGCTTCATTACAACTAATCAAACACTTTAAAAGAAAACTATGTATAATACCACCCATGACGCCGGGTGGCCCCGCTAGGCGTCTCTTGCCTGGGCCTTTTACGGCTCCTGGTCGGCGTGTAAGGGGACGTCCATGGCACCTTTTGCCGTGGGATCCTGCTGCTCCTTCTTACAGCCCCCACCACGGGGTCCTCGCTGTCCCAAACTATGGGAGGAAGACCCGTGTCCACCATGCTGTTTACAGCACCTTAGTGTTTCCTTTCCTTACCCTTTCCCCGGGTTAAACAACTTACACTGGTTCACGTGGAACCACTTTATGCGCCTTGGAAGTTTAACTGCATAAACCATGGGGTTTATCCACTCTACTGTAAGGTCCCACAGACAGTGGCTGAAACGTCCCTACACGAGTGTAGTTTCGGACCATCACCTGGTCCCCTACCTTCCACTCGTGTGTTCTCTGGGGCTCGAGCAGCAACCGATTACTCCGGTGCTGCTTCCCCATGTTACTGGCTGTCTGCCAATGAATCTGCTTCAACCTCTCGTACAGATTCTTGACAAACTTATCCCGGTTTACTTCTCTCACTTGACCTTCGGTGAGAACCGATGCCACAACATGATTGGGCGTGCACATGACCCTCCCGGTCATGAACACATGTGGGGAGTACCCTGTGCTCCTGGAGAGGCTGGCTCGGACTCCCATCAAAACTAATGGCAGGACCTCATCCCAGATTTTTGGGACTGTCCTGTTTCCTTCCGCAGCCTTTCTTTGATGGTCTGACTAAGTCGCTCCACAACCCCCGATGACTGTGGGTTGTGAGCCACATGCCATTTACCGTCTATCCCCAGAACCTTCAAGGTGGCCTGCATGACTTGCCCCGTGAAGTGACTCCCTTGGTCGGACTCCATGATCTGTGGCAGTCCCCACCTGGAGAACACTTCCCTTATCAAAATCATTGCTGTCGCCAGCGCTGTGGCTGATCGGGAAAAGAAGACTTCCATCCACTTGCAGAGCACATCTACTAGGACCAAACATTACTTGTAACCCCCCCTTTGTGGTGGGCAATGGTCCGATGTAATCGACCTGTACTGACTGCCATGGTCCCTCCAACCGTCTTGTGTGCCCCGTGGGAACCTTCCTACGTTGCAGATCGGGGTTGTTCACCGCACACACCAGACAGTCTGCGCAAAAATCACGGACATCCTCCCTCAGTTGTGGCCACCACCCTGCCTGTTCTACCCTTTGCCAGGTGGTCTCCGGCCCTGGGTGTCCAGCTCCTCGGCCCCCGAGAGCCAACTGAAGGAATTCTCTTTGGTGCTCCTCGGGAACTATCCACCAATCCTCCTTAAAGAGCATCCCCTCCTTTACAGTGATCTCCACCACCCCGAATGGACCTTCTACCTTTCTGCCCTTAGCCAGCTGCTCCAGCACGACCTTGAGGACGGGATCCTGTGCCTGAACTTGCCTCAAACCCAGGGCCAATGCTACCCCTGCACTCCCTGGTGTCCCAACTTTGTCCCAGATCGCTGCTACTAGGTGGGACCCGTATGGATCCCAAATACCTCTTTCCCTGGCTCCCTCCTTTGCTAACTCATCTGCCCTTTGGTTGCCTTCCCCTCTGGGCTCTGTCTTGGATGAACCTTTACTTTGTGGATGTAATGACATCCCAGGGTCCCTGTGGCCTCTAAGACCTTTCTCAGCAACTGTGCTGTTGCTAAGGGCTTCCTGTCTGCGGATGTGAAACCGCGACGAGCCCAGATGGCCAAGTATTGGATCCATGAATTGCACATAAATATAAATTTCTGAGTAGATGGTGCATGGGGCCGCCAGTGGTGTAACACCACTGTCAACAGTTCGGCATGCTGGGCGCTCAGGCTGCTCGGGAGTTTAATGGCCCTTGCTATCCCAGCCATAGGGTCATAAATCCCTCATCCGGTAAAACGCTCCCCGTTCATCACTGAACTAGACCCGTCGATGTGTAACCCAGCCTGCAATCCTACATCCACTTCCCATACCCCTTCCACCGTACACTTGTGGGCCGTCCCTGGGTAGATCATGTTGATGGCCAACTTGGACTCACTGAGGCCTTGCACTCTCAGATGCATTTGTGAGAGCAATAAAGTTCAGCGGGCAATGTGAGCACTGCTCACCATGCCGTCCTTTATCCTCCCATCTCATAACATCTGAGTGGGGTATGGTGGGTTGGTAGAACGATCAGGGACAATCCTGTAAAGAGCTGTGAGTGCTTTATGGCCCAATGTGTGGCTACATCCGTGAGGACTCTTGATGAGTACACCACGGGCCTCAGTTTGCCGTGCCGCTCCTGGAGCAGCACCGCGATCAAACTGTCCCCGCTGGCTGCTACTTCCAAAAAGCCCTCCCCACCATTAATCGCCCCTAATGCAGGTGCTGTCTGCAGGTCTCCCTTAAGTCCTCATCCCACTCCTATCCGACTTCCTTGCGGAGGAGCCAAAGTAGAGGGACTGCCGTGGCAGCATAATCCTCAATAAAATCCCTGCAGTACCCCATGAGCCCCAGGAAGGATCTCACGCCCGTCACGGTTGTTGGAGCTGGTAACTCCTGTACCGGCTTCTGTTTGGCCTCATCTATAGCCCTTTCTGCAGCCTTCACAGTCAGACCAAGGAATTTTACTTCCCTCTGACCGATCTGAGCTTTCTTAGGATTGACCTTGAACCCTGTCTCTTCTCAGCAGCTCCAGCAGCTCGGCCAGCAGCGGACCATGCTCCTCCCCCTCATCGGAGAACAAAAGCAAATCGTCCACATACTGCACCAACTGTTGGGGTCTGCTGAAACCATTTAAGGCATCTGCCATACACTGGTGGAATATGGAGTGGCTGTTATGAAATCCATGGGGAAGGCATATCCATGTATACTGCTGTCCTTTAGAAGTGAAGGCAAACTTGTACTGGTCTTCCCATTTCAGGGCAATCGACCAAAACCCGTTTGAAATGTCCAGCACTGTAAATGTGATTGTGGTTGTTGGAATACTCCCTATCAGATCAGCTACGGCTGCAACTGTGGGCGCACAGGCTGGGGTGTTTTTGTTGAGCACCCGATAGCCCACAGTGGCTCTCCATGACTGGTCTGGTTTCCTAACCGGCCAAAGTGGCGAGTTCACATGTGTGGCGATGGACCTCAACACTTCCTGTGCTACCAGGGATCCCAGTGCCATCTCCAAGTCGGTCTCTGCCTCTCTGGGGAAACTGTACTGCTTCTGTGGCCGTGACATGTGGTCCCCCTGTACTCGGACTTCCGCCCCCGTCATCCTACCACAGTTGTGTTTGTGTGTGGCGAACGATGCGAGGTTGTCCCGCACGTACGCCTGGTACTTGGCCGGGGTAGCATTGACCAATTACTCTAGGTCGTAACTCCTCTTCGGCTTCATGGTACACATGTTGCCTTTTCCTTCCACTTACCTTGTGATCACTACAAATTCTTTCTTCTTATCGGAACCCACTGCCCCCCAAAGGCAGTGATTCCTCAAATCCATCATGATTCTGTGCGCTAACATAAAGTCAACCCCTAGGACTCCTGACATTGGCTGTTCCCACTTTATAAGGGTGCATTCCCACCTGATGTGTAGGGATCCTAAATCTATGGCCAACGGCCTGGATATCGCCCCCACCTGCTCGTTCCTGGTGAACCCCACGAGATTGAATGGACCCTTGCTGGACCAGGGTGAATCGGATTCTTCGCATGGATCACCGTGCTCGAAGCTCCGGTGTCCACCAAGTACTTCCCCTCTACCTTCTCCACCCCCATCCTCACGCATGGTCTACTCCACTCATCGTACGTGAGTGAACACAGGTACTCAGGCTGGGTGCGTGCTAGTCAGGGTGGTGGGATTACTGGAGCGGTTGTGATCTCCCTGCTCACGGCAGCGTCTACCCTTCCCTGCTCTGGCACAAAAACTGTCCGAAGGGCAGCCATCAGAACATCAAATTGTTCCGCTGTCAGTCCCTTTGCCTCGGCAGGTTTTGTCTTCGGCATTGGAGGATCCACTTTGCCGTGCCTCCTCCTCGCGGCCGGGCAGTCTTTCCTCCAGTGTCCCATCTTCCCACACCCGAAATACGTCCTAGCCTTCCCTGTGCTAACCCCTTCATGATGCCATTCCTTTTTACTAGCCTCACTGGCCTTTATTTCATGTACTTTGCCCTTACTTGGTTTGACTGCCTCCTCTGAGCAGGTTTTAAAGTCCAGGCTCATGTGATGGAGCACTCGAGCCTCCGTATTTGCGAGGTCCTCGGAGTCAAATCAGGCCTCTGCTTTTACCCTTATTCGTGGCACATTGTTTGCCACGAGGGTCCTGAGCCAATGGTTTCGCGGCCCCTGCCCCCTCCCCTGCAACTGTGCTCTGCCCATGGCCAGAGCCTGTCCGTGAATGCCTGAGGTGCTTCCCCTGCCAGTTGCAGTGTCCTCTCTACTCTGGAGAATGGACTACCCTGAGTGTGACCCATGGCTCTCAGGATTTCCTCCTTTAAGCCGGCCATGGTCCCCTGTTCCCATTTGTTCTCGGCGGACAGGGCCTGATACAGTTTCCCATCCAGGGAAAACAGCAACAGTTTGTGAGCCTCAGCCTCATTACACCCGTTAAACCCCCCAACCTGGTCCACCTCGGTGAAGTGAACTGAGGGGTCCCCTTCTTTCTTTAACTTGGGCACCCCCGAGATCATATTCTGCAGCTGAGGGGTGGTGAATGGAACCACAAAATCACTTTGCGGCGCACCCTGACCCACACCATCCACGGGCGGGCCGAACGTCTGCTGCCGTATGGGCCACATCGGTCCCTTTGGCGCTTCAAGTGGTGGTTGGACGTCCCTACCCTGTCCCCAATCCTCGCTATCTTCTCCTTCCTCTTCACAGACCACCCGAGCTTCTCCCGGGGCCATCAGGCAAACCATCCCTTTGGCTTTGGATAGAGCTTGAGTCAAGGTTGGATTTTTTCCTGGCAGGGCCCGTGATTCCCAGTCTCAACCCCCCTACTGCTAGCTACCCTGGAAGCGGTCTTAATATCTCTCAGTTGCTTCTCCAGCCCATCAACTTTACCCGTTAAGCAGGTGTTCTCCTCCCATACAGCCTGTTCGTTGAGCTTGGCCTCGGTGACCTGGCATTGCAGGTACTCCCCGGTATTACGGGAGGTTTCCTCCTGAGTGCGCCTTTCCTGCCTCTCCTCACGTAACTCATCCACTAATCTGTTCCCCACTGTGGCCCTTGCGGCTGACTGCTCCTCTGACTCTTGGAGCTCTGCCTTAAGCTTACCAACCTGCTCCCTGAGCAACTGGACTTGCTTCTACAAACACAGGAGCCAAATGGCCTTTTCTTTTGCCTTTTTGTGCTCCTTACTCCCCGTCCACTCTGCAGCTCTGTCCTCAGGACTCTCAGCCCGCAACAGGTCTAACACCCACTGCTGTGTTACATTAACTTTACTGAATACATACGAGGAAATCCTATCCTCCATTGCTGATCTCTTGACCTTGAAATCTTCCATGACTGTCAGTTCACGCATACCGGAGTCCTGCCCGTGGTCACCAGATTCTGTAAGTGGTTTTACCCCTGGTGGTTTCGAATCACCCCTCTTACAATAGTTCTAAACATGGAATTATAGTCGTGAACAGTAATATGCAGTCATAGACAGATCTTTTCGGTCTCCACCATCACACTGCTTCTATTCAATTTAAAACACACCTGCACCCAGTAAAAACACACCCTGATAGTGTAATACAAACAAACACAGTATGACACACAGTCTGGCCTGTCTAAACAGGCCCGTAACACGAAGTACCCATGTCTAAAACATCCTTGCTCGAATTCAAAATTGCACCACTGAAATCACCACAATAGAATGTGTGTACGCTTATGATCCTTGCAAAAACCTCCTCACTAAAACCCCAAAGGCTTGGTTGGGACATACGACATCCTTTCATACAATGCAATGATCTTAAAGATGCGTGGGCAGGGATAAATGCTCACCAATTACCCCTCTGTCTTACTCGCTGCTTTCTCCAATGAAATGTATCTTCTGTGTCTTCAAGTCCAGACTCAAGGTCAGCTTCCCAGTTGAAATAGCGAGGCTCTCTGGTGTTTCTTCTCTCCATCCCAGACGGAGTGCTCAGCCCTTGTGTGTTGCAAGCAGGCATGGAAGATGGGAGAGAGAGAGAAATGGCAGCCAAAACTGCCTCTTTTATACTTGCAAAAATGCTCCTTTTTGCACCAAAAATCCAACTGTCTTTCCCCTGAGGCTGTCCAACTGAAAAGCAAAATCAAGTCTGTGGCTTGTTCCTCTGTCAACTGGGCTGTACCTCGATGTTTGGCTCTGATGAGTCTGTGGTCAAATAGCTTTCCTTTGTCTTTCGATGGCCTGTAACCCTGGTTACTTTACTTAATGTCTCACTGATGAGTTCCCATTCCATGACAAAAGGCGCCCATTAACCATGATGTTCCTGCCATTCTCATTCTCATTCCCACCAAGCTGATGAGTATTCAAGTTAAACATGTTTGGACCTGCCCCAGGTCAGTGCTGTCTGCTCTCTGCAGTAACAGAAGATTTTGCTGTCGAGTTTTCGCCGAATCTTACAGCCAATACTCCAGCAGTCCTTTTGGATTACTTTTTGTACCTGTGCACTAGCTTTTAGATTTGCTTGTACACTCCCACCATTAAGAACATTTCTGGTTTGCCTTTTCCAGATCCAAAGTGGATGACATCACAAAGCCCACATTGAGGTCGGAATCTTCCCACCTCGAGTACAGGTTTGGAGGTGGGCCCGCTGTCAAAATGGCCCTGATTTACAGCGGGGCCGGATCCCACTCTCAACCTGCCTTCTTGTAAGTTTCTCAGCTGTCAGGTCTGTGTGCGAATTACATTATCACTGGCAGGCGGGAGCCAAAATTGGTGAGGGTTGAGGCTGCCACCGGGGACTCCAGGAAAGAGTCACCGGTAAGCTAAGTACAGGTTGGGGATGGGTCAGCAAGTCTCTGGTGGAGGGGGGAAGCCCAGGGCAGGTGAGGCAGAAGGTATCCTTCTGGGGCCAGGAGGAGCATTCCTGTTCCTCCTGTCCCACAAGGCACCTTTAAAAAAAATTAAGAAAAAAAATTAACGTTGGCCTCCTGTGGTCTGTTGAGTGGGCCACATTGTTCACATGCCTGACACAAGACTCCCAAAGCAAGCGCTCTACTCGGAATTCCTACACGTCAAGCAAGCCCAGGTGGGCAGAGGAAATCTTTCAAGCACATGCTCAAAGCCTCCTTGATAAAATATAACATCCCCACCGACACCCTGGGAGTCCCTGGCCAAAGACCGTCCTAAGTGGAGGAAGAGCACCCGGGAGGGCGCTGAGCACCTCGAGTCTCGTTGCCGAGAGCATGCAGAAAACAAGCGCAGGCAGCAGAAGGAGCATGTGGCATACCAGTCCCACCCACCCTATCCTTCAACGACTGTCTGTTCCACTTGTGACAGTGACTGTAATTCCTGTATTGGGTCACTTAAGAACTCACTTTTAGAGTGGAAGCAAGTCTTCCTTGATTTTGAGGGACTGCCTATGATATGATGATGATGGGATCCTTGCTGCCACCAGCTTTTGCAGGTGGACTGGAGATATAGCAGGCTTTATTAAGTCTGCAGATAAAATTATGTCAGTGGGACACGACGCTGCCATATAAATTAAGCCCCCCACTCTTCTGGGGCAGGTGACCTTCCCATGCCTGATTTCAGGCACTTAAAAATGGTGGGCGACGGGACTGCATTGGGAATGCAGCTCGAATCCCCACCACTCCACCATCTTATCCTCCCTCCCACCCGCATCATTCCCTCCGGACAGAGGAGTTAAAATCAACCTTACCAAATTTACTTTCATGGCACCTAACAGCTTCATGAGACCTCTATCATGTAGAAGATCATGGGAACATTAGTCACCTCCAAGTTACACTCCAAGTCGCACACCATCATGAATTGGACATATGCCATTGTTCCTTCATCACTACTGAGTCAGCAAAGTCCCTACATAACATCTATGTGGGTGTACGTTCAGTATATGGGTTGCAATGGTTCAAGGGGAAGTCTCTGCCCAGTACCAACTTTTCTGGAATGGCAATAAATGTGGCTTTTTTTCAGAATTGGCCACATCCCAAGAACAAATTTTAAAAAACAACTCCCTCTGCACATCCCTTGCACACAAACTGCCTCCCTCTGACCTTCCCAACCATTATTGTCTGCCTGTTCCACAGAGTTGTCAGTATTGGACAAATCCTAACTGTGAGATTTTCAGTCATGAGCTGTACAGTTGAGGCGTCCTCTCATGTCAAGAAAATGAATGTGGTTAAAAATAGTCTATGTCCATCATTTGGGCTACAGAACACAACTTGTCAGTGCTTCAATCTGAGTCTACTGCATTCGTCAAGTACATTTCAGCTGAAAAGTGTCTGCAGTTCTTGATTGTTCGTGTGAATTTTGCAACTAGTTCAACTTGTGTGAACAAAATGACGCAGGGCTACTTTAGATTGGTAAAATCGCCATGCCTGAGCTATGACGGAATAGTGTCACTGTAGAATTTATAGATTGAAAACAAGCATAATGAGGCATTTTTACACATAAAGTTCATTTCAAGACACTGGGGTAGAAATATGCCTCGTTTGCACTTCCTGTTAGCACCTCCGGGATGCGGTAATGGGGTGCTAAGGGGGATACTGACTGGCGGGTCAATATCACCAAAGCCCGCGAACTTCCCTGACGGTTTTGTGCTGGCGCTAAAACTTACCGCCTCGATCTCCTGCGTCCTGTAGATCGTGACGGCATCTGGTGTGCAGCGCCCCATTACCGCCCCGGATGTGATATTCGCTCCCGCCACCTGCAGCATCGCCGGGAGTCAACCTCGGCAACTGCAGGAGGCATTGTCACCTTGGCTGGCCGCTTGAGGAGCGATATGTAAAGGCAGTGGTGCTCAAATAGGCCAAAATCTAATCATGCTCCCAGTGTGCTGCTTTTTGATTTCTTTGGAACCCACGATTGATCAGCTCTGCGCTCTCTTAGAGTGCTTGGGGCTGCTGTGCACATATTACAGGTGCTGTCGACGAATATACTCAGCCTTAGGCTTCAATGACCGCAGCACTAGCATTTCCCGTTAAGTGAGGGAAGGAGGGAAGGAGTCGGTAAAATTGGAAGCTCGGCACGGAACATTGCTCAGTGCTCTGCTGCTACCTTCCTTCTCACTCCCTTTGGCGCTCTTAGGGAAGTGGTAGTGCTTGATTTAACACTCCACTTCCCTCTTGAGGCAGCAAAGCAGAAATTCCCAGCAGAATCAAATGATTAACGCCCCACAATCGGGGCGCTATGTAATTTCTATCCTTTGTTTTCGTATTATCCTTTATATCATCCATTATAATACATAAAATATTTTTCCTGGTTTTATCTTTATCAATAACAAAGAATACGACTGGGGTATTCCTCCACCGACCTATTGGCAACATGGTATAGCAGGTTGGGCTCTGCACCCGCTAGGCAGATATACTGCTGATGCTGGCAACATTTCTAGGATTAGCTTATTTAAAATTGTTCGGTAGGATTCCCACAAGGGATCACTCCTGGGGGAGCTGCATGGGTAGGATGCCTGTACAATTTAAAGAGGCAAGGAGCCTGCTTTGAAGGCAAAGATAAATATCCTTGGCTTGATAAAATTGCAAAATCTACCAATCATTCCACTGTACCTAAATAATTTGCTCATCCTGCTTCGAGTCTTTAAATTCCTGACATACTTGCACCTACCCTACCAATGCTAGAAAACATTTGATATTTGATGTCAACTCTATCATTGTTGCGGCATCAAAATCCATCCACCATAAGGACATAAGAAATAGCATTACGAGTAATCCATTTGGTCCCTCGAATAAGGTCATGGCTGATCTTCTGCCTCAACTCCACTTTCTTGCACTATCCTCATATCTCTTAATTTGCTTAATATCCAAAAATCTATCTATCTCTGTCTTGAATGTAATCAACGACTGAGCCTTCACAGCCTCTGGAGTAGGTAATTCCAAAGTTTCACCACACTCTGAATGATGAAATTTCTCCTCATCTCAGTCCTAAATGGCCGACCCCTTATTCTGAACCTGTGGTTCTAGACTCCCCAGCCAGAGGAAATATTCTCCCTGCATTTAACCTATGAAGCCTTGTTACAATTTTGTATATTTCAATGAAATCACCTCTCATTGTTCTAAACTCTAGAGAATATAAGCCTAACCTACTAATTTTCTCCACATAGGACAATCCCCCCCATCCCAGGAGTCAATCTGGTGAACCTTTGTTGCACTCCCTCTATGGCGAGAATATCCTTCCTTAAGTAAAGGGACAATGGGCTGAATTTTCCCCGAGCCCGTTTTCTGGCGTACTTGCCCGAGTTGCACCATTAATTACGTGAATAGATGCACCAGGAAAAAATCTTCATAGTTTCCCCGATGTTTGGCCTCTAATCTGCAGCTGTGCAGCATGGCCAGTCGCCTCAGGGGGTGGAGCCTGCGGTCTGTGCTGAAAAAAGGAGCCGGGCCTTCTGCGCATGTGTCATGTATGTATGCTTGGGTTTACTAGCCACTGTCGGAGGTCATTGGACTGTGCTGCACATGTGTGTCTGGCCCAGGTATAAAAGGCCAGCCACCTTGTAATATAATCACTTTGGGCCTTAATAAAGTAGAGCCAGATTTGAACCTATTCGGAGTTTACAGTATTCAGTTATTGCGCACACAATATTTGGCGACGATGTAACAAGAACCTTCGCATGCAAAAATGAGCACAATTGGAAATCTGGAGCGATTCATGGAGGGAGAAGATTGGGCAGACGTTGTAGCCCGCTTGAACCCGTAATTTGTGGCCAACAAAATGGAGAAAGAGGCAGACGCAATTCAGCGCCGAGCGGTCCTCCTCACGATTTGTGGTCCGAAAATCTATGGACTCATAAAGAACCTCCTCTCACCCTTAAGTTGAACAGACAAGGACTATGAAACATTGTGTGCTCTGGTACGTGACCATCTCAAACCAGATGAAGATATTATCATCTCAAGATATCGATACTATAGGCACATTCATTCTGAGGGCCAGGATGTATCAGAATTCGTTTCCAACCTAAGACATCTGGCTGGACCATGTAAGTTCGAAACTGCATTAGCAGACATGCTGTGGGACTTCTTTGTAATCGGCATCAACCACAAGGTGATCCTGCGTAAGCTACTGGCGGATTTGAGCAAGGCCATCACGATTGCCCAAACATGCATGACGACGGACAAAAGCTTAAAGCAGATATTATTGAAAAATCAGAACTCGGAAAGTACTGTAAACAAGATAGTAGCGTCGTTTGGCAGAGCTGCATATGGCAGGGCCTACCCGACTACGTACGCGAAACCTGTGGCTGCTCAAAGTCCACCAACGATAATGAATCTGATATCACCATGTTGGCGTTGTGGGAGAAATCATCGGCATCATCAGTGTCGGTTTAAACAGTATATTTGTAAAGGCTGTTCGAGAGTGGGGCATCTCCAGTGCATGTGTCCGCAACTGAGCAAGCGTGCTGTGACACACCACGTGGAGGATGATGACAAGTCTAGTGCAGATCCGGATATGCAATCTGAGATGCCAGAGGAGGAAGTGTATGTACTGCATTCATTCCAAACAAAGAGCCAATCGATAATGATTAATGTAAAACTTAATGGTGTGCCAGTATCGATGGAATTGGATACGGGTGCGAATCAATCAATAATGAGCCAGAGGATGTTCGACAGGCTGTGGGATACTAAGGCTGTGAGGCCTAAGCTGAGTCCAGTCAATGCCAAGTTATGTACGTATATGAAAGAAAGGTGATTGGCAGTGCAGTAATCAAGGTGCCGTATGATGGTGCGGTTCACGATTTACCGTTATGGATTGTTCCAGGCAATGATCAAACGCTGTTCGGCAGGAACTGGTTAGAAAAAATCAAATGGAACAGGAATGAGATCAAAGCATTGTCGTTGGAGGAGGATACTCCATGTGGTCAAGTGCTGAACAAGTTCCCCTCGCTGTTTGAACCAGGCATCGGCAATTTCACAGGAGCCAAGTTGCAGATCCACGTGGACTCAAATGCAAGACCCATCCATCATAAAGCTCGGGCAGTTCCGTACATGATGAGGGAGAAGATCGAAATTGACTGGACAGACTCCAGCGTGAAGGGATCATATCACCGGTCGAATTTAACGAATGGGCCAGCCCCATTTTTCCCGTGTTGAAAAGTGATGGCACTGTCAAGATTTGTGGAGACTACAAGGTTACGATCAACCGAGTTTTGAAACAGGATCAATACCCATTACCAAAGGCTGATGACCTGTTTGCAACGCTAGCCGGGGGGATGTCAGTCATTAAACTGAAACTGACATCGGCCTACATGACACAGGAGCTAGTCGACACGTCGAAGAAACTTACGTACATCAACACTCATAAAGGACTGTTTATCTCCAACAGGTGTCCTTTTGGAATTCGCTCAGCTGCAGCCATATTTCAGATGAACATAGAGAGTCTACTTAAGTCCGTCCCCAGAACTGTCGTGTTCCAAGATGACATACTGGTCACAGGTCGTGACTCCACCGAACATCTGAACAACCTGGAAAAGGTTCTACATCATCTGGACAAAGTGGGACTCAGACTGAAATGCTCAAAGTGCGTCTTCATAGCACCGGAAGTCGAATTCCTGGAGAGGAAGATTGCTGCTGATGGTATCAGGCCTATGGACTCGAAAACCAATGCCATCAAAAATGCACCCAAGCCTCAGAATGTGATGGAGCTGCATTCGTTCCTTGGTTTACTCAACTACTTCGGTAATTTCTTACCTAGATTGAGCACCTTATTAGAGCCACTGCACATGCTGCTAAGAAAAGGCAACAACTTGGTTTGGGGTGCATCTCAAGATAGAGCTTTTGAGAAAGCTACTAATCTGCTTTGCTCTAACAAGCTGCTGGTACATTATGATCTGTGTAAGCATCTAGTATTGGCCTGTGATGCTTTGTCATATGGAGTTGGTTGCGTGCTTCAAGCTAATGAGTCTGGCAAATTACAACCTGTTGCATATGCTTCAAAATGTTTGTCAAAAGCAGAACGAGCCTACAGCATGGTAGAGAAAGAAGCACTAGCTTATGTGTGGGGGGTTAAAACGATGCATCAGTATGTGTTTGGTCTTCAGTTTGAACTGGAAATAGGTCACAAGCCACTCATTTCATAGTTTTCGGAAAACAAAGGTATCAATACCAATGTATCGTCCTGCATCCAGAGGTGGGCGCTGACATTATCTGCCTATGATTATGTCATTTAACATAGACCTAGCACTGAGAATTGTGCTGATGCATTGAGCCGTCTCCGTTGCCCACGGAGGTGGAAACGCCACAACCGGCAGGCCTACTGCTAGTCATGGATGCTTTTGAAAGTGAAGGAACCCCTGTCACGGCGCAACAAGTTAAGACCTGGATCAGCCAGGACCCGATATTATTGGTTGTGAAACATTGTATCCTTAGTGCTGATTGGTTTGCCATACCCAAGCAAATGTGTGAGGAGACCAAACCTTACATCCGTCGCAAAGACAAACTATCCACTCAATCAGATTGTATACTGTGGGGTAATCATGTTGTTATGCACAAGAAAGGCAGAGAGGAATTTGTGCATGATCTGCATAGCACGCATCCCGGTATTGTCATGATGAAAGCCATTGCCAGGTCTCATGTATGATGGCCTGGAATTGACTCTGATCTGGAATCATGTGTGCATCAGTGCAACACTTGCATGCAGCTTAGTATAGAACCAGCGGAATCGCCGCTGAGTCTGTGGTCATGGCCATCTAAACCATGGTCCAGATCCATATCGACTTTTCAGGTCCCTTCCTGGGAAAGATGTTCTTAGTTGTGGTGGATGCTTATTCCAAGTGGATAGAGTGTACAATCATGTCATCCAGCACATCCACAGCTACTATTGAGAGCCTTTGTGTCATGTTTGCTACGCATGGTCTGCCTGATATCTTTGTAAGCGACAACGGATCTTGCTTCACCAGTATGGAGTTTCAAGAGTTCATGAAACCCAATGGTATCAACCATGTGAGGTCAGCACCAATCAAACCTGCATCCAATGGACAAGCAGAGCGTGCGGTCCTAACCATCAAGCACAGTATGAAACGTGTAACTTAAGGTTCACTACAAACTCGCTTGTCATGCATATTGCTTAGTTACAGGACAAGACCCCATACGCTTACTGGGGTCCCCCCTACAGAACTATTGATGAAGAGAGGTCTCAAGACCAGGCTCTCTCTTGTCCACCCTGTCTTGAATAATCGTGTCGAATGCAGACATCAAAGTCAGCAACGGTATCATGATCGCGCTATTGTGTCACGTGACATTTCTATCAATGATCCTGTTTATGTACTGAATTATGGTCAAGGTCCCAAATGGATCGCGGGTACTGTTACGGCCAAGGAGAGTAACAGAGTGTTTATCGTTCAGCTCAAGAACGGGCAGACATGCAGGAAACATGTCGATCAGATAAAGTTGTGGCGCATGGATGAACGGGAACAGTCTGAGGAAGACACAATCAGTGATCAACCAACTTACCCTCAGTTATCAGAGGACTCCGCTGTCATCAATGTATCTGGACTTTCAATCACTGACATGGTCAATGAATCTGGACTTTCATCCCTGGAGTGGTCATTGCCACTCCCATCAGATCGGCTACACAGCCCCCAGTCATAACAGACTCAGAACGCTTGCCCAAGGCTGGAGTTGAACTGAGACAATCAACTCGGGAGCGGAAATGCCCCGGACCGTTTCAATTTGTAAAAAGACCATTACTAATATCTTAAAGGGGGATATTGTCATGTATGTATGCTTGGGCTTACTAGCCACAGGTGGCGCCACTGTCAGAGGTCATTGGGCTGTGTGCACGTGTGCGCGGCCCAGGTACAAAAGGCCAGCCATCTTGTAATGTAATCACTTTGGGCCCGAATAAAATAGAGCCAGGTTTGTACCTGTTCGGAGTTTATAGTATTCAGTCTATTGAATTATTGCATACACAACAGCATGCATGGGGGAAAAAAGTGATGTTCTTTATGTCACTGAAATGGTTGCACATGCGCAGTAGAGCTCCGAGTCTGGGAGACTTCCTTCAGCTTCATATAGTGAGTTATCTTCGAGGTCTTTCTTTTTCTAACCAGCATTTAGGGATCACAATACATGAATTTCTTTCCCATTTTTCCCAGGAGAACTGAGAGCCAGTGGGCAAGCAAATCACTCGGGGCAATAAATTACTTGCTCTGATGAGGAGGGGGTCATGAGACCTGATATCTCCAGGCAACAGTGGCCCAACAGCGCAGGAGAGAAATTTGCTGTCATTAAACAAGATTAGTTCCATTCATCACCGAGACATGTAAGCAGCAGGCAAAGAACACGAGAGTTAATTCCTCTGCAAAATCTGGATGTGCCCCTTGAAAACCTTGCACTTGCGCCTTCTTGCTTCGCAGCCTTGGGGTATCTGGCACGGTGGGAGGCCAGTAGTCCTCTTCATACAGCAGGCCAGTTCGCTCTCCGCATTCCCCACGCGCCCCCCTCGAGCCTCTCCGGTGTCTTCCCGCCGCTCTGTGGCTCCCGATGCTGGCCAGTTTACTCCCTCCCCACGCCCCAAGCCTCCCTGTCTGCTCCCCCGCCCCTAGCCCTGGCTGAAGAGCTTGCCAGTGCGTTCTCCCGCCCCTAGCCCAGGCCGAGTCGCCTCCCAGTCCGCTCCTCCGCCCCTAGCCCAGGCCAAGTCGTCTGCACCCTTCCGGTCCCCGCACCTAACTACACCCAAAAGGTTTCCTCCCACCCCCCCTCCCTCCCCCCACTTCTCTCTTCCTCCTCCATCTCTTTCTCTCTCCCCCTCTATCTTATCTTTCCTGTTGCTGCTGTCCGGGCATCTGCTGTACTTACCTGCGCCGATTTCCTTACCTGCGCTGATTTCTTTAATTCTCTGCAAAGGTTTTCTCGAGTGGGCACGTACGCTGGCCTAAGCAGAAATGGAGTAACCATTAGCTGGTCAAAGTTGCCTCAATGGCCAGAATTGGCGTAGGTGACTGGCAATGCCCCCTTTTGAGGAAAAAAAAACTTACCTAAAAAAAACCATAACTAAGTCAGTTACACTGGTGCAAATTGATTGGGGAAACTGGGGATTTTTAAGTTAGGCCAGAAAAAGCAGCCTACTCCAAAACAAAATGGAGCAAATACTGGGGAATATTATGCCCCAAAACTGTACATAATATGACAGGTATGATCTCACCAGGGCTCTATATAATTGCAGTAAAATATCTTTGCTCTTATATTCAAATCCCCTTGTAATAAAGCCAACATACCATTTGCTTTCTTAATTGCTTGCTGTACCTGCATGTTAACCTTCAGTGATTTTTGTCCAAGGACACCCAGGTCCCTCTTAACACCAACATTTCTAAATCTCTCGCCATTTAAAAAATACTCTGCTTTCTATTTTTCCTACCAAAGTGGATAACTTCACATTTCTTCACATTATATTCCATTTGCCATGTTCTTGCCCACTAACTGAGCCTGCCTATATCCCCTTGGAGCCTCTGTGCATCCTCCTCACAACTTACATTATCACCTAACTTTGTACTATCAGCAAACGTGGCTCATCATAGGCAGTCCCTCGGAGTCGAGGATGACTTGCTTCCACACTAGAAATGAGTTCTCAGGTGACTGAAGAGGCCAATGTGTGACGTACAGTCTCTGTCACAGGTGGGGCAGATGGTGGCTGGAGGAACAGGTGGGTGTGTGTGCCTGGGTTGCCATGTGCTCCTGACGTTGTCGATGCATGTCTTCAACATGTTCTCAGCAAAGAGACTCAAGGGGCTAGATTTTACACTTTGGTGCATATCGTCCAAAAATGGGCATTATTTCCGGCTTGGGTGGCAAAAATGGGTTTTCAGATCGCTGGCTTCTCACCCATTCTCAAAGCATCTAGTATCCATTTTTTAAATTGGGCGTTACCGCGAGCGATATGAAATGGGCGGTAGCGTTAAATCTCTCTGACTTTCTGCTGTAAGGTTTTCCCGTCCTTAGCAACGGCATGGCAATGCTCGATTCCCACGATTCAGGAGGTCAAGGGTCATCATGGCATGCGTAGAAGAGGAGACAGAGAGAGAGGGAGCTGAGAGGGACTGAAAGCGTGTGTGGCTGTGGTGTGTGCTTGTTTGGCTGTTGTGGGAGGCATGAGGGAGATTCACCAGCAGCAAAAAGCCTACTAAGCACCAAGAACATAGTTGGCCAACAAATAAGATTTAACATGAAGGGATGGTAGAGGCCCTGGAGCTGGTAGCCAGGAACACTGGTGGCAGAGGGCTCCCAGTGGTCCGGGAGCGCGGCACTGCACCCCAAAATGCCGCACCCCCATTGCCAACCACACACGAGAGCCAGCAGCAACATGGGGGTGAGGGTTGGTTTTTACAGAAATACTGATGATTTCAGACTAATGTTTGGTTTAAATATTTTTTATTTAACAAAATCTTGTTGCGCATTGGCTCAGATAGCTGCACCGTTAAACACTGGTGATTCCGTAACATCAAAGGGTATAATTACACTTAACTTCAATCAACTTAAACTTTAACTGTCATCACGGTGATGCCCATCATTGATGGATGACCTGCACACCCAGCAGTGTGTAAGCTTTGTAAATAACACCAATGTTCTTTCAGGCAAAGCGATCATTGATGAGCTCCTGACGGAAGGCTCTTGCAGCTATCATGCCACCACAGGCCCTTCCATGCAGTCTACAGGGGGGCGGTTGCATGGCTTCAGCGTCAGCCTGATGGCCTGGGCCAATGTCAGCGTCCGCCTCCTTGCCCTCCTCTTCCTCTCTGTGGTGAGGTGGACTGTCAGCCTCTTCAGGCAATTCTTGTCCTCTCCTGATAGCCAATTTGTGCAGCATGGAGCACACCACCACGAATTGAGTTACCTGCTCAGGGTGGTATTGGAGGTCGCCTCTTGATTGGTCCAGGCATCTAAAGCGCTGCAAAAGCACGCCAAAGGTTTTCTCACGATATTGCGAGTGGCTCTGTGACTCTCGTTATATCGCTCCTCGGCCTCAGTGTGGGTGTCAGGCAGGGGGGTCATCAGCCAGGTGGTGAGGCCATATCCTTTGTCACCAAGCATCTAGTATTGACCTTGTAGCTGATTGTTAAACAAGTCAGATACACGCTCTCACGCAGGATGTGAGTATAATGGATGCTGCCCGGAAATTTAGCATTCACTGCCTAATTATTTTCTGATGGTCGACTATGAGTTGGACATTCAGGGAGTGGAATCCCTTGTGGTTCCTGAAAACCTCTGCATTCTGAAAAGGTGCCTGCATCGCGATGTGCGTACAGACTATTGCTCCCTGCACTTTGGGGAAGTTTGCAATTCTGGAGAATCCAAGAGCCCTCTCAGTCCGTGCCTTCCTGGTCATAGGGAAACTGATCAAATCCCTCCTGCGTGCGTACAAGGCTTCAGTGATCTGTCTAATGCAGCAATGTCTGGCATGCTGAGACAGACCGCAAATGTTGCCAGCTGAGGCCTGAAAAGAACCCGACACGTAGAACGACAGTGCCGCAGTGACTTTGACCTCGACGGACAGTGCAGTACTGATGGGCATGGTAGGCTGCAGATCTCCCCTTATGAGCTGGCATACCTCAGTGATAACCTCTTTGTGGAAGCGCAGTCTCCGAAGGCAGGTGGTGTCAGGCAAGTCGAGGTAAGACCACTTCTCCCTGTACTTGCGGGGGGTGTAACGTCTGGTCCTCCTCATCAGTCTGGCACATTTGGCACATAATGCTGTGGAGTGTACCTTCTGCCATCTCGAGTCTGCAGCATGTAATTAGTCATCAAGAGAGGGTGAGAAAGGACAGGCCCCAATGCAATAGCTCTCTGTTTTCCACCGATTGGTCACAAAGAATGAATGTCCCGATGAAGACACCTATTAAATTCCAATCAGTCACAGCATGGTCAAGATGTTTGTACAGATGTTCACATCACTTCCAAAGACCTCTCGAGTACATCCGACCTCCTGCGAAGTTGAAGCAGAGCAGCCTTTTAAAGGATGCAACTTGTGATGTAGAATATGGCGGCCATAATGCTGTGATTAGTTCTGGTTAGTTCCACTTTTTCTGGGCGTTTATTTGGGCGAGCGATATTGTGGGCGAGATGTGTGCGAGGTGGTGAAAGTGATGCTGGCCGATCTCCTGGCTGTTAGTTTCGGCAAATGTGATCCTTACAACAAAAAAAGTGGGCAGGCGGTATTATTGAATCTTGGCGTTAATTCCGTGCATAAAATAATGCTGGGTGATATTATGGGAGTTGATTTTGCCCATTCTGATGATTCTGCCCAAATAAAGTGCGGCATTACGACAATGGGGAAAGTAACGCTTGGCAATAAGTTTCCGAAAACTGCCCGTTAGTTTCTATTTTGTGGCTAAATGGGCGATATATGGGCATTATATATCATTACAGTGGTAAAATGAACATTAAGTGGGCGTTAAGCATGCAAAAAAAGTGAAAAATCTAGCCCTAGTTGTTCAGCGCCTTCCCGGATGCTTTTCCTCCACTTTGGACGTCTTGGGTCAGGGATTCCCAGCTGTCAGTGGGGATGTTGCATTTTTTCAAGGAGGCTTTGAGGATGTCCTTGAAGCATTTCCTCTGCCCACTTAGGGCTCGCTTGCCATGTCGGAGCTCTGAGTAGATCGCTTATTTTGGGAGTCTCGTGTCAGGCATGCAGACGATGTGGCCCGTCCAGCGGAGTTGATCAAGCGTGGTCAGTGCTTTGATGCTGGGGATATTGGCCTGAGCAAGGACACTGACTATCCTGCCAATGGATTTGCAGGATCTTGTGGAAGCAGCGTTGATGGTACTTCGCCCACGTTTTAGGTGCCTGCTGTACATAGTCCATGTTTCTGAGCCATATAGGAGGGTGGATATCACTACAGTTCTTAAACCATGAGCTTGGTGTCGAGTTTGAGGTCCTGGTCTGCAAACATTCTCTTCCTTAGGTGACCGAAGGCTACACTGGCACACTGCAGGTGGCGTTGGACGTCGTCGTCGATGTCTGCCCTTGTTGACAGTATGCTCCTGAGGTATGTAAAATGGTCCATATTGTCCAAGGCCTCGTCGTGGATTTTGATAACCAGGGGGCAGTGCTGTGAAGTGGGGGCAGATTGGTAGAGGATCTTTGTCTTACGGATGTTTAGTGTGAAGCCCATGCTCTCGTATGCCTCGGTGAAGGTGTTGACGATGGCTTGGAGATCGGCCTCCGAGTGTGCGCAGTCACAGGTGTCGTCTGCATACTGTAATTCGGTGACGGGGGATGGGACGACCTTGGATCTGGCCTGGGGGTGGCGGAGGTTGAACAGATTCCCATTTCTCCTTTAATTTAGCTCCACACCCACGGGGAGCTTGCTGAGGGTGAGGTGGAGCATTGCAGCAAGGAAGATCGAGAAGAGTTGGTGCAATGACACAGCCCTGCTTGACCCTGGTCAAACATGGAATGGGTCTGTGGTGGATCTGTTGGTCAGGATCATGGCTTGCATGTCATTGTTGAGTAGGCGGAGAATGGTGACACACTTTTGAGGGCAGCCGAATCTGAGGAGGAAGCTCCATAATCGCTCATAGTTGACAGTGTTGAAGGCTTTTGTGAGGTTAAAGAAGACCATGTACAAGGGTTGGTGCTGTTCCCTGCATGTCTCTTGTATCTGCTGCTCAGTGAAGATGATGTCCATTGTGCTCCCTAGTGGGCGGAATCCACATTCCGACTCTGGGTGGAGTTCTTCAGCCACAGGAAGAAGGCGATTCAGGAGGATTCTTGCAATGACTTTCCCGGTGGTCCACAGCAGGGAGATTCCTCTGTAGTTACCACAGTCGGACTTGTCACCGTTCTTGAAGTTGGTCATGATTACAGCGTCTCTGAAATCTCCTGGCATGATCTCTTCCTTCCAGATAAGTGAGATGAGGTCATGGACCCGCGCCAGTAGTGCTTCTCCGTCATGTTTTAGTGCTTCGGCGGGAATTCCATCTGCTCCTGAGGCCTTGTTGTTTTTCAGTTGTCGGATGGCCTTTTCAACCTCATGCCGGGCTCGGGTTGTGCTGAGATGGTGGCGGGTGGCATGCTGTGGGATGGAGCCGAGGACACTCACATCGAAGACAGAGTCTCGGTTGAAGAGATCCTCGAAGTGCTCCTTCCAGCAGGCACTGACTGCCTCACTGTCCTTGATGAGCACCTCTGCATTCTTGGCCAGTATTGGAGTAGGGCCTTGGGTGTTTGGGCCATCGGTGTTCTTGACTGCGCTGAAGAATCCTCGCATGTTGTGGTTGTTAGCTAGTTGCTGGATTTCTTGAGCTTTCTCCACCCATCATCTGTTCTTTAGGTCGCAGGTTTTCTGTTGGAGCTCGGCCTTCTGACGTCTGAAGAGCTGCTTTCTAGCCCTCAAGTTGTGTTGCTGCTTCCAGTCGAAGAATGCCTTGCGCTTGCGGCATATTAGCTCCTGGATCTCCTGGTCTTTCTTGTTGAACCAGTCTTGGTTTTTCTGGTCGAGTGACCGAGCGTCTGTTTGCTGATTATGGAAGCCTTGAGGATTGACCAGGCTCTGTGGACACTCTGTGTCTCTGGGTCACTGGGACTTGTCAGGTGGGTGGCGAGGCGCTGGATGAATAGGGCTTTCTTAGCAGGAGCTTTGAGTGCACCGGTGTGGATTTTCCTGCGGCATTATTTCTGTTTCCGTTGCTGTTATAGGGCAATGTTAATGCAATGACAGAGCGAATTAGGTGGTTGTCCATCCAGCAGTCATTAGTTCCTGTCATGGCATGGGTGATGCGCACGTCTTTGTGGTCCCTCGCTCGGACGATGACGTAGTCTAGCAGATGCCAGTGCTTGGAGCGAGGGTGTTGCCATGAAGCTTTATATTTATCCTTCTGACGGAACAGGGTATTGATTATGACAAGGCCATGTTCTAAGCATTCATCAGGAAAAGGCTATATTGGCTATATTACATTTGTTTCCCTCATCCAAATCATTGATATAGATTGTGAAAAGCTGGGGCCCAAGCATCGATCCTTGTGGTATCCCACTAGTTACAGCCTATCAACCCAAAAATGACCCATTTATTCCTACTCTCTGTTTTCTGCCCATTAACCAATCCTCAATCCATGTTAGTATATTACCCCTTTTGTTTTGTTTTGTTAATTTTGTTTAATAATCGCTTGTGCGGCACCTTATCAAATGCCTTCTGAAAAACCAAATGCATCACTTCCACTGATTCCCCCTTATCTATTCTGCGAGTTACAAACTCAAGAACTCTAACAGATTCATCAAACGTGATTTCCCTTTCATTAATCTGTGTTGACTCTGCCCAATCCTATTATTATTTTCTAAGTTTCCTATTACCACATCATTAATAATAGATTCTAGCATTTCCGTACTACTGATGTCAGGCTAACTGGTTTATAGAGCCCCATTTCCTCTCTCCCTCCTTTCTTAAACAGCGGGGTTACATTTGCTACCTTTCAATCTGTGGGAACTGTTCTAGAATCTATGAATTTTTGGAAGATGACAACCCATGCATCCACTATCTCTATAGCCACCCCTTTCAAAACCCTCAGATGTTAGCCACCAGGTCCAGGGGATTTGTTGGTGTTCAGTCCCATTAATTTCTCCAATACTATTTTTTTACTAATACTAATTTCTTTCAGTTGCTCATTGTCGCTAGACACTTGGTAGTCCACTATTTCCGGGAGATTTTTTGCCTCTTCCTCTGTGAAGACAGATAAAAATTATTTGTCTAATTTCTCTGCCATTTCCTTATTCCCCATTATAATTTATCCTGTTTCAGCCTATAAGGGATTTTCATTTACTTTGTTTAATCTTTTCCTTTTTATGTATCTATAGAAACTTTTACGGTCTGCTTTTAAGTCTCTCACTAGTTTACTCTCATTTTCTGTTTTCTCTTTCTTTATCAATTTCTCGGTCCTCCTTCGCTGAAAAATCCTCCCAATCCTCACCCCTACTGCTCTTTTTGGCAACATTATCAGCCTCTTGCTTTGATCTAATACTATCTTTAACTTCTCTTGTTAGCCACAATAGGATCACTTTTCCTGTAGGGTTTTATGCCTTAAAACCCTAGTTTCAGATTTAACGTAATCACATTCTATCATATTATGGTCACTCTCTCCTAAGGACTCCTTTACTAAAAGGTTATTAATTAACCCTTTCTCATTGCACAGTACTAGATCTAAAATAGCCTGTTCCCTTGTTGGTTCCTCAACATACTGATCTGGGAAACTATCTTGTACACATTCCATAAATCTGTCCTCTGCACTATTACTGCAAATTTGGTTTGCCCAGTCTATTTGTAGATTAAATTCCTCCATGAATAATGTATTACTCTTGTTACATGCACCTCTAATTTCTAGATTTACACTCTGCCCTACACTACAACTACTGTTTGGGGGCCTATTAACAACTCCCATCAATGTTTTTTGTTCCGCGCTGTTTTTAGCTCCACCCAAACTGATTCTACTACTTGATTTTTGGAGCTAAGATCCTTTCTCGCCACTGTTAATATCCCATCCTTTACTAATAGGGCTACTCCTTCTTCTTTTCTATTTTGCCCATCTCTTCTAAAAGTTCAGTATCCTGGAATAGTTAGTTCTCCACCTTGGTCACTATGCAGCCACATCTCTGTAATAGCTATTAGATCAATCCAATTAATTTCTACCTGCGCTATTAATTCATCTATGTTATTGCAAATGCTCCCTGTATTCAGATAAAGTGCCTTTAGCTTTGACTTATTTCTATTTTTCCCTGATGTCACCTTAGTCACTGATGCGCTATTTCCTTTGTTACTTTCTCTGTCTCTTCCTGTCATACTCTTCTTATTTTTACACAAAACTCTGCTCTGCTCCAAAGCCTTGACATTTCTCTTGCTGCTTTTAAATTTACTCTTTCCTGAATCCTCCCACTCCCCCTTCATTAGTCTAAAGCCCTGTCTACTGCCCTAGTTATTCGATTCGCCTGGACACTGGTTCAAGCCCGGTTCGCCAAGGAACAGCTCTGTCTTTCGTCTTTCCCCAGTATTGGTGCCACTGTCCAATAAAGCCAAACTTCTGCCTCCCGCACCACTCTTTGAGCCATGCATTTAACCTTCTAATCTGCTTATCCCTAAACCAATTGGCACGTGGCTCAGGTAACAATCCTGCTTACTTTCTTTGAGGTTCTGCTTTTAATTTGGATCCCAACTCCTCAAACTGTCTCAGCAGAACCGCTTTCCTAGTTCTACCTATGTCATTGGTTCCTACATGGACCACGACAACTGGATCCTCCCCTTCCCACTCCAAGTTCTTCTCCAGCCGCAAGGTGATGTCTTTAACCCAGGCACCGGGCAGGTAACACAACCTTTGAAATTCCCGGTCACAGCTGCAGAGAATTGTATCTATCCCTCTGACTATATTGTCCTCTACCACAAATACAGTCCCTTTCACTCCCCCAACTTGAATGGCCTTCTGCACCATGGTGCCATGGTCAGCTTGCCCACCCATTCTGCAGGCTTTTCCCTCATCCACACAGGCAGCAAGAACCTCATACCTGTTGGAGGCTTCTCCATCACTTGGGGCCCTCTTACCTGCTTGAGTTATAGTCACTTCCTCATGTCCCTGACCAATAACTAGACCTGTACCAATACATAATCTAAGGGGTGTGACTGCCTCCTGGATCAAAGTGTGTTCAGGTAACTCTCCCCCTCCCTGATGCTCCGCAATGTCTGGACCTTAGACTCCAGCTCAACAACTCTGAGCTGAAGTTCCTCAAGATGCAGGCACTTACTGCAAACATGGTTGTCCGGGATCACAATGCTTTCCACAAACTCCCACATGCTGCAGTTGTGACACACCACCTTCACTGCCTTCCCTACATGATATTGTTCTATTTAATTACATTTGTATTTAAGCAATGTTATTTAGTTTCTTGACTACTTAATTGATCTAGATTAAGTTATGGGCAATGAAATTAAATATCTACCTGTACAATGCACTACAAGTACTAAAGGCAAAAACCAGCAACTCCTTCCCCCTCTTCTCCAAATTATTTAGTTGGGAGCCTTGGGAGTTCAGCGAAATTGATGCCAGAAAATCTGACACACGGAAAAATGTAACAGATCCCTGATCCATTTTCCACCACCACCTTCCCAGTACTGGTGGTAAACTGGTGTAAAGGTAAAGAAAAATCTTTCTTGTGGTTGTTTTATAAACCAGCTGTATTCATGATTACAGGGGAGATTTTCCTGGCTCTGCCCACAGAGCACATGGTTTGCACTGTGAATTTCGGAGGATCAGGCGGTTCTGAGCACATGCCTGTAAAGGAAACCATCAATTTCCCTTCCACTTAAATTCATTAGAAGTAGATTGAGCGAGTTCTTTTACAGGTGTGCGCTGCAACCCACCTCATTTTCCAATATTCCCTGCACCCGGGAATTTCTGCGTGCTTGGGAGCAGACCCAGTAAAATCTTCCCTTATGTGCTCAGTCTTACTTGATACAATGTTTGTGAAGTTTTGTCAGTTGTCTCCAAAACATGAGGAAGGAACCAACCCTCATTCAAACAGAGAGAGAGAGAAGGACTTTAACTCGATCTGCCCGATGGGAACAGGGCATCTATGCAGGTAGCACTTCCTCTGTAAATGTACTGCCCCATTCCCATTCAATTGCTCCCCACCACCATTGCTTGAACCACCCACTTTATTTGAATGGCCAAGGCATTTGCGCGAAGAAAACGGGCGCCTCATGAAGGAGAGAACAAAGAGCAGCAACAGCAACAACATTCAACAACCAGGAGCAGCAGCAGGTGGGCTTGTGTGAGAAGACAGGTGACGGGGGACTGCTCTTGGAAGGCCTTGCCCACAGGGTCTGTAGGCCAAGAGTCACTTTTCTGGATATTTCTGCATGAGAAGGCTGCTTTTCTCCAGACGGGCCCTTGCTGATCTCTGCAGCCTCCTGGACCAGGTGGCCATGGTTTGCCAGTGGCTGTCAAAGTCACAATTCCCCATAATTTTTATTGTTACCTCAGGCTCATTTCAGGGTGTTTCAGTGGACATCTCTCACATCTCCCAGTTTGCACCGCACAACTGCATTAAGCAGGTCACGAAGGCCCTATTTGGCAGGGCAAACCAATACGTCGCCTTTCCTGTGGATGCCAAGAGTCACACTGAGAGAGCTCTGGGATTTGCAGCAGTGGCTCTCTTCACATGGCCAGGGTTGTATTGACTGCACTCATGCATCCATCAAGACATCAGAACACAAGCCAGCAGTGTTCAGTAACAGGAAGGGCTTTCACTCCATTAATGTCTAGCTGGCCTGTGACCATCGCCAATGTTTATCACTCTTGGAAGATCCTGATTTCCAGTGCTTCCTGCTCCATCAGGGTGCAGCTGCCGATGATGGGCACATCCCCACAACCCCTCCCCCACCATCCCAAGTGTTATTGATCACCTTTGTGTCGTGCACTATTTTGCCCTGTAAAAAGAGAGCGCTAAAGTTCGATAGTGGCTACTGAAAAGGAGAGTGCAAATGTGTGGGACTTCTACATGTAGTGCATATGTTGAGAGGGAGAAGAAGCCAAATGTAAGCAGGGTGGTGCCGTGTTGAATGGAAAGCATGAGGATGGAACATGAAGTGAGAATGGAATCATGAGACAAGTTCCTGGTTCTATAATTGCTACTATGTGAGAAGAGAATGCTGTGAAGGCAGCAAGCAAGAGGTGAGTGTGTGTTTGGAATGAGAATGAGCGGTGGTATCCTTCTGATTGGTGGTGAAGGATATGATGCAGAGAAAGACATTTGCTTACTGTGCTGGGGGAGGGGGAGGGAAGGACTGTTGTTATTGAGAGAAATGGAGAAATAGAGTGCTGACCATCTCTGCCACCTCACTCCAAGCATGAGGAAAGTAGGCCTTGCCAATCTTCTTCCCAGGAAACAGAGCATCGCTCCTCACCCTCATCTCTTCCATTAAGACATCCAGAGAGGCATGAGACAACCTGGGGGAAGCCTTGGGACTCATCGCTGAAATTCGCTGCCCTTGTGCTTCTTGGTGGTAGAGGTCGCAGGTTTGGGAGGTGTTGCCGAAGAAGCCTTGGTGTGTTGCTGCTGTGCACCTTGTAGATAGTACACACTGCATTGCCCTTCCAACCATATCAGAGACCAATTTGCAGCAGTGAATACAGTCTCCCTTTTAGAGCTTCATTCATACTTTAATAGGTCTCTGGCGGCCTGACGGAATCCTGTCGGGAAAGTGTCTGTTTTTCGTGATGGCATGGGCAATCCACCAATCAAATGTAAGTAGATGACACTGGATGCATTTGACGCTTGCCCCGCCCACCGATCATCTGAAACTCGCAATCCCCAAATAATTAATCAATTTAGACAACTGCAATAAATATAAATGTTCTGATTTACAAATGTAATTAAAAATCCCTTCATTACAGCAAATACAATAAGAATTACATTTTTTGAAAAATAATGTTAAAAATTTTGCATAAACTAATTTTCGGAGTTTGTACATCATTTTTCATTTTTTAATTTTGAATTTAAGATGTATAATAACCCTTATGCTGGTGATGACAGGCCTTATTCCTGCTTTTACCAGCCGTAAGAGTTTCATGGGCATTTGCTGGTCAGTCATTGGGCAAATAGCCTAACTCTGCGCCAGCGAAAATGATTTTCTAGTTGGTTCAAAGGCGAAGCGCATGAAGAAACCGGGAACTTACGGGGCCTTTCAGAAGGCTTACGACAGCGTACGCTGAGCATACACCATTATGGAAACCGTACCGTTTGGCCCGTTATCACCAATAAATTGGCCTTATAATTGTATGGGGCTGTAAATAAGAACATAAGAACATAAGAAATAGGAGCAGGAGTAGGCCATTTGGCCTCGCGAACCTGCTCCGTGATTCAATAAAATCGTGGCTGATCTGATCATGGGCTCAGCTCCACTTCCCTGCCCATTCCCCATTGTAAGAATAACAGCAGAGCTATCAGAACCCTCTCAATGTTTATAATATGTGAGCCCTGAGGAGATAAACCATATGAGGAGTCAATAAGGATATTTCCCCTTCAAGGTGGGGAATCTGCAAGAATAAAAGTGTTTAGTAATGATAAAATTGATTCTGTATATATATATGTTAAAAGTATAGATTATACAGAAAGGCTGCAGTTTTGAATGAAACAAAATGGAGGACTTCCCCTGGAAACAATACCCATTCCTGAGGCTTTGTGAGAGACAATGGCCTTAAAGGATATAAAAAGTCAAGGCAAAGATTTCTGGGTCTCTCTTTTCTTAAGTACATGGCAAAAGCAGGACCTTCCTCTACAGATCAAGAAGCAGGCCATGTGCTTTACCAGAGGGAAATGAAGTATACCTTTTTATAGCTTTTTTATTGTAACATCATTATATCTGTTGGAACTAAGTAGATCAGATAGCTGAGGACTACTGTGTCCCTGATAGATGTACATGTGTGTATTTAATAAACTATTCCAAATTGTTTTAAAAGAATCCGTCTTGCTGTCAATTTAATGCCAGAGATTTAGAAATCTTGCAAAATTGGGGGCTCCTCCGAGATCTAGCGAGACAGCTTTTGATCATTCTTTTGAACAATTGGAAATCTCGAGATTTGCGATTCTAACCCGTGTTGCGAAGTTTAAACTACATATTTTTACATGGATCAGGAGAAGTTAAGTCTTAAGGAGCAGTTGCCTCGATAGTTGGAACTATTTAAGTGGGGACCCACCAGTGGTTAAATTCAAAAGCTACAAGATAAAGGGATTGGTCATGTACAGAAAGCCAGCAAAAGATATACAGGTAGTTTATCAGGAGAAAGTATTCGAAAAGGTGTCCATAAAGGACATAGAAGAGTTACAGGCACAGGCAATGTACTTTCGTAAGGGCCAACATGCGTCCTTTGGAGCGCTCATGGCATTTTTTCCAGGAGAAATTAAATCAAGGAAAGCTAAAGACAAAACGGGCAAACGGTCTCTTGGCATTCAGCGCACATTACTTCACTCAGAGAGATGAGGAATTAATGAGGCAGGATGCAAAAGAGCATCAAAATTTAAGGGAAGTGATTCAAGATTTAAAATACCAAAGTGCAAAAGAGATACAAGATTTTTAAAAATTGCAAGTAAAAGAAGTTCGACTAAAAGAAAAAGAGATTCAAAGTATAAAAGAACAAAAGGAAGAAGGACTTAAACTTATTCGACAGTTAAAGGAGGGAAAAATACAGCATTTGAGACAAGAAATTGATCAATTAAACTACATTATTAGACAATTAGAAAGAGTGGCAGAGCAACAAAGCCTTTCAAATTTAAATGCCACAGCAGCATCATTGAAGCAAATGAAAACAAATTACAGATAAAAAAATATAAATTGGAAAATGTGGGGCTCCAGTAACAGGTAGAAGATACTAGGGGAACATTAAGGGAAGTAATTAAGAAGCCACATAGGGAGACAGACCACTCCTGATGCCAACTAGAAATAGCGAGGCTAAAAAGTAAGTTAGGGGAGCAGCAGGCCCTGGTATCTGCAGTAACATGGGGAGCCATAACAAAGACAGCAGAAGGGGACAAGGGGGAGACAGATTGGGAAGAGGAAGGCAGGCAGTATAAGCCCCAGGAGGATGGTGAAGGATGGGATACCTTAGAGACATGAGGGCCAAGTGAAGCAGTAGTAACCACTTCTTTACGATGTAATGCACATGGTCACATCACCAGTAACCATACCAACTCACGGCCCATATCTGGTGCTGATGCCATGGCGGGTAGCCACGAGTTGGAGCCATTAATGATGGGGATGACCTACTGAGAGTTAACAGGAGGTGGGCAAATTTCAGGAGAAGTCACCCCGAGTTAGAAGAGATGGGCTTAACACGAGTCCTTCTCTTGGCCTGTTCTAGTTCCCTAAAAGATAATCTGCCAGATGCAGTCCTCCAGCCTGGCACAGCGGCCGATGCACTCATGACTGAGATCCTAAACCATTTAGGGATCCAAAACTTAAACTTAATGGCTCTGCTTAATTAGACCAAGCGGCACCCAGAAGAGACCCCTAGAGCCTTCAGTAATCATGTGTACAACATCTATGATCATACCCAGAACCAGGTACCTGCAAATGCTACAGTAGGAAAGAATCAAGAACAATTTAAGTCGATGTTCCTGACCCAACTCCATTCTTTAGTTAAAACCACCCTGACATTGCCATGAGACCCACCAATCAGTGGACAGATATAGAGACTGTGGTGTCTCTGCACCGTACTACAAACTCACACGAGGCATGTACTGCAGACACAGTCACTACATGACCTTAACCTTTATTCCCAGGACCAAGGAGTGCTGACCTTGGGTGGGACCTCCCCTTTTATACCTGGAAACCCAGGTGAGGAGTGTCTCCCACAAGTTCACCCCCTGTGGTCAGGGTGTGCATTTCTAGGTATAAGTACAATGTACAGGAGTTGCATGAAGGTTACAGTTACATGAAGGTTACCGTTGCATGATGGTTACATACATGACATCACCTCCCCCCTTACGTCTTTTTGTGTCAAAGGTTAAGTCTTTCAGGTGGTCGACGCTCTCTCGTGGAGCGCTGCAGTTGTGGCTCTGGTGGCTGAGCCTCGGCATGCGTCTCTGTCACTTGTGGTGATTCCGGCCTGTCTGGGCTGGCCGCAAGGACTGTGCATGCTGTGGACTGTACTTGTTGCTCATCCACTGGCAGTGGTGTGCGTGACATTTCATGCTCTTCTTCAGGTTCCTCTGTGTCTATGCTGAACCTTTTCTTTACTTGGTCCAAGTGTTTGCGGCATATCTGCCCATTGTTTAGTCTGACCACTATGAACCTATTCCCTTCTTTGCCAATTACTGTGCCCTGAAGCCACTTGGGTCCCAAAGCATGGTTAAGAACAAATACCGGGTCATCCATTTCTATACACCACCCCCTTGAGTTTTGATCATAGAACTCGGTTTGGGACTGGTGCTTGCCCTCAACAATATCTGCCAGGGCTGGGTGAATGAGGGACAGCCGCGTCTTAAGCGTGCATTTCATGAGGAGTTCTGCTGGCGGGACTCCCGTGAGCGAGTGCAGGCAGGACCTGTAGGCCAGCAGGAGGCGCGATAGGCGGTACTGAAGGTAGGGTCCTTGGATGCGTAGCATGCCCTGCTTTATGACTTGGACCACACGTTCCGCCTGGCCATTGGAAGCCGGCTTGAACGGCGCTGTCCGGACGTGTTTGATATCATTGCCCGACATAATCTTCTGGAATTGATGGCTGGTGAAACACGGGCCATTATTGCTGACCAGGATGTCCGGCAAGTCGTGGGTCACGAAAACCGTACGCAGACTCTCCATGGTGATGGATATCGTGTACGAGTTTAATATAATGCACGCGATCCATTTCGAGTATGCATCGACAACGATCAGGAACATTTTCCCCATGAACGAGCCCGCATAGTTCACGTGAATGCGTGACCATGGCCTGGTGGGTCAGGGCCACGGGCTGACTGGGGCCTTCCTGGGTGCATTGCCCAGCTGGGCACATATCGTGCACCTGCGAACCCAGTGTTCCAGGTCTGAGTCAATCCCCGGCCACCATACATGTGACCAGGCAATGGCCTTCATTAACACGATGCCAGGGAGCTCGCTGTGGAGTTCCCTGATGAACGCTTCCCTGCCTTTCTGGGGCATGACTACCCAGCTGCCCCATAACAGGCAGTCGGCTTGGATGGAGAGCTCATCCATCTGTTTCTGAAAAGGTATGACCTCCTCGGGACACGCCCTGTTTCCGGGCGCCCAGTCCCCAGTCAGGACACATTTCTTTATCATGGATAGGAGGGGGTCTCTGTTGGTCCAGAGATTGATCTGGCGGGCTGCGATGGGGGAGCCTGCAGTGTCAAAAGCCTCAACGGCCATGACCATCTCAGCGCTTTGCTCCGCTGCCCCCTCGTGGTGGCCAGTGGGAGCCTGCTGAGCGCGTCAGCGCAATTTCCAGTGCCTTGCCGGTGCCGTATGGTGTAGTCATACGTAGCCAGCGTGAGAGCCCATCGCTGTATGCGAGCTGACACATTGGCATTGACAGCCTTGCTGTCGGACAACAGAGATGTTAACGGCTTGTGGTCTGTCTCTAGCTTGAACCGTCTACCAAAAAGGTACTGGTGCATCTTTTTCACACCATAAACACAAGCGACTGCTTCCTTTTCGACCATGCTGTATTCTCGCTCTGCCTGGGAGAGTGACCTGGAGGCATAAGCCACCGGTTGGAGTTGGCCGTCGTCATTACCCTGCTGCAACACACACCCAACCCCGTAGGACGATGCATCGCACGTTAAAACCAGTTTTTTACTGGGGTCATACAAAGTCAACAGTTTGTTAGAACACAGCAGGTTCCTCACCTTATTAAAAGCCCATTCTTGACAGTCCCCCCCAAGCCATTCACAACCTTTACGCAGGAGCATGTGTAGCGGCTCCAACAATGTGCCTAAGTTCGGCAGAAAGTTCCCGAAATAGTTCAGAAGTCCCAGGAATGATCGCAACTCCGATGTGTTGCCGGGCCTGGGCGCCCGGCGGATCGCCTGTTTTTGATTCAGTGGGCCGGATCCCGTCTGCTGCAACCCTCCTGCCCAGGAACTCGACCTCTGGGGCCAAAAACACACACTTGGCCTTTTTCAGCCGCAAGTCTACCCGATCCAGTCGGCATAGCACCTCCTCCAGGTTGTGGAGGTGTTGCTCGGTGTCTCGACCCGTTATAAGGATGTCGTCTTGGAATACGATTGTTCCAGGAATGGATTTGAGCAAGCTTTCCATGTTCCGCTGAAAGATAGCTGCCGCCGAACGAATGCCAAATGGACACCTGTTGTAGATAAATAATCCGTTGTGCATCGTGATGGTGGTCAGAAACTTGGATTCTTCGGCCAGTTCCTGAGTCATGTAGGCTGAAGTGAGGTCCAACTTGGTGAACAGCTTGCCACCTGCCAGCGTGGCAAAAAGGTCCTCCGCTCTCGGGAGCGGGTATTGGTTTTGCAGTGACACTCGGTTGATGGTGGCTTTGTAGTCGCCACAAATCCTAACCGAGCTATCTACTTTAAGGACAGGAACGATGGGACTTGCCCAGTCGCTGAATTCAATGGGCGAAATTATGCCCTCTCTGAGGAGCCTGTCCAGTTCACTTTCAATTTTCTCACGCATCACATATGGCACCGCTCTGGCTTTGTAGTGCATTGGTCTGGCGTCCGGAGTGATGCGTATCACTACTTTAGTGCCCTTGAACATTCTGACACCGGGTTGAAACAGTGACCCGAATTTTTGTAGGACCTGTGAGCATGAACTTCGCTCCACAGATGAAATGGCGTGCACATCCCCCCATTTCCAATTCATCTCGGCTAGCCAACTCCTCCCCAAGAGCGCGGGGCCATTTCCCGGAATGATCCAGAGTGGCAGCCGATTCTGTAATCCATTATGTGTTACCACCAAGTTTGCACTGCCTAGCAGTGGGATGATCTCTTTGGTGTACTTCTGTAGCTGTGTGTCAATGTGTTCCTGTTTGGGCCTGCTAGCTCTGTGTGGCCATAGTCTCTCAAATTGTTGGGCACTCATGAGAGACTGGCTAGCTCCCGTAACGAGCTCCATGCGCACCGTGATGCCATTCAATAAAACTTTCATCATTATGGGTGGCGTTTTAGTGTATGAACTGTGGACGTCAGCCACGTGAACCCACTGAACTTCAGCATCCATGGCTTTTCCCCAGGCATCATCCTGCATTGCAGACCCCTCGTCTGGTTCCTCTGTCTCGGAGATTAGCCTTTTTGGACATCCTGGCCAAATGTCCACTGACATTACAAATCCTACAGGTATATTGCTGGAACCTGCAGCTTTTCGCAGTATGTGTACCCCCACATCTCTAGCATGAGCTGAGATTGTTGTTAACAAAGGGTCTGTTACCAGGCATTCCTCTCTGATTGCCCATTTGATGGTTTCTCAGCACTCCGATGGTGGGTGTTAATGGTCCCATCGCTGGGACGCATCATTCCTCGTGATGGCGTGAATTGTCGATCCCCTTTCCATTGTCCCTGTTGCGGGCCAACCCTAGAGTCTGTTGCTGCCTGGGTGGTTTTGAAATGCCCTTGGCTGCCTGCGGGGTCCCTAGCCGTGTTCACAATGTTAACTCCCTGGTCCATCACCACGTTGGTACCAGGGCTGCGTGCGTAAATTAGCTTGGTCTCCTCTTCCCCTGCCATGAAGGTCGGAGCTATCAATGCCGCCCCTTCTAAAGTCAAGTCCTTGTCCTCTATGAGCTTCGTGAAAATCCCGGCATGATTAATGCCCCAATGAAAAAGTCCCTTAACATCTCCCCCCTGCAGGCGTCTGTGAACTTACAGAGACTGGCCAAGCGCCGCAGGTCTGCAACGAAGTCCGAGATGTATTGTCCCTCCCGACGCCGGTGTGTGTAGAACCAGTGCCGGGCCATGTGTACGCTACTCACCAGCTTGAGATGCTCACTGATCAGCTGGCTGAGCTCTTCAAAGGACTTGTTCGCTGGCTTTTGGGGTGCGAGCAGGTCTTTCATCAGCGCATACGTCTGTGTCCCGCAGCTGGTCAGTAGATGCGCCCTCCGCTTGTCATCTGCTGTCACTCCCAGCCAGTCCTTCGTGACAAAGCTCTGCTGGAGTCTTTCCACGGTCGTCGCAGTCCTCACCCACACAGTAACATTTCCCTGTGCTACCGGTGGCCATCCTCATGGTTCGGTGATTCCCGTTTCTTGTCGCCAAATGTGGTGTCTTTGCACCGTACTACAAACTCACACGAGGCATGTACTGCAGACACAGTCACTATGTGACCTTAATCTTTATTCCCAGGACCAAGGAGTGCTGACCCTGGGTGGGACCTCCCCCTTTTATACCTGGAAACCCAGGTGAGGAGTATCTCTCACAAGTTCACCCCCTGTGGTCAGGGTGTGCATTTCTAGGGTATAAGTACAGTGTACAGGAGTTGCATAAAGGTTACAGTTACATGAAGGTTACCGTTGCATGATGGTTACATACATGACATAGACCAGTGCTCAAATAGCCTGGTGTGGGTGTAAAAGACCAGTTCAAGGTGAAGTGGCCACCCACTGCAAATAAATCAGTGTCAACGGTGGAGGGATCTAGGTGTTACCCATTTATGAGACTGTGCTTTAACTGTAAGAATGTAGGATACCTAGCAACGTACTGCAGCAGACCTAGACAGGCACTGGACCATGGTGCAACTCATAGATACCTCCTGAGGGATGATTCCAAGCCCTCTGGGACAGATCAACAATTGGACCAGTTGATAACGCACATACAAACCAAAATTGCCACGGTGGGATGTAAAATCATTTACTGGTGCACGCAATCTCCAATGCACACTCATTAGAGAGACTCCTTCAAGGATCCACCCTATGATGGGGTCCAGCCCCCAAAGATTGGTTGGAAGTGGGGTTCCGATGTGATGGAGTCCAGTAGTCCAGTAGTTCTTATTGTCTTACAAGGGGGCCGGCAGCAGATTATGCTTATTGATAATGGTAGCTGTTACCATCATCCGCACCCCATACCCTGAACGCCATGCAGCGGCGGGCAAGGGTTGTATGACCCTTAAAGGGTTTAATGTTGATACAACCACCATGTATATAGGGAAGTCTACTGAACTTCAGTTGGGAGGACTTACCTGTAAGGTCCCAGCGCCGATGCTGATGAACACCCCCGACGGATGATGAAGTGCTTGAGGCCAGGTTGAAAGAGATTGATGAATTAAATACAGAGTAGGGACTGATGGGTTGGATCAGTATGTCGCAGTAATAGATTACAATCAGGATTGTGTTTGCATGGGATTAAGAGATAATGCGAGAGTGATAGAAATTTCAGACTCTGTTTTTGCTATTAAAAAGCCATCTGAATATGACCCTCCGGGGAGCGAAAATGAAGCTGTGGCAAAACTAATTCAGGTACACCTAGCATGACTGTGGAAAAATGGCAGGCGAAGAGTCCATTGAGGGACCTCCCATTCATTCACTAAACAGTACCCCATCCCAAGGGAGAGTCATCCTTACATTCGAGACACCATAAAATCCCTAGTTGAGCAGGGCGTTGTTAAGACAGGCGCTTTCACAACCAATTCACCCACATGGCCAGTTAAAAAGCCTGATAGCAGCTGGCGACGTGACTATTGATTACAGAAAGTTAAATTCTGTAACACCAGCCTGCTCACTGGTAGTAAGAGAAACTCCTATCATATTTTCTCAAATTCCTGCTGGTTCCAAGTATTTCTCGACCGTTGGCATCGCCAATGGATTCTGGAGTATCCCTGTAAAAGGGAAGACCAGTACAAATTCGTGTTCACATTTGAGGACCAGAGCTACAGCTGGACATGCCTGCCTCAGGGGTTTCACAATGCCCAGACGATCTTACACTAAAGAATGGTTGCAATTTTGAAAGACTTTTCCCGCCCTACCTGCTTGCTGCAGTATGTAGACGACCTATTGCTGGCAACCGACAGCATGGTGGAGCATCTGTCCCTTTTGCATGAACTTTTGACATTGTTGGCTCAGGCGGGACTAAAGGTGAATCCCCGTAAGGCTCAATTAGTAAAAGAATGGGTCACCTTTCTAGGAGTGTCCATTTCTCCAGAGGGATCGTCCTCCGACTCTCACCAAGGTGGAGATAATACAGCGACTGCCATTACCCGCTTCTAAAACAGCCCTACGATCATTCTTGGGTTTGGTTGGATACCAAAGGAACTTTATCCCAGGATTTGCAGCATGCGCAAAGCCCCTGTATGATTTGATAAAACTGCAGGGTGATGACATATGCCCGGCATGGACTGATGCTCACACCCAGTGTGTGGCTAAATTAAAAACTGCAGTGATACAGGCCGCATGTCTAATCCCTCCCAATCCCATGCAGCCCTTTCATTTGGAGGTTGGGGCCACAGAACAAAGCCTCACTGCAGTTCTGTGCCAAAGCGAGCTGATCGACTACAGTCAATTCCATATGTGTCTCAAATCCTGCAGGGGGCAGAAAAAACGTATATCGTATGCGAGTGCTACCTACTGGCTGTCTTCTGGGCAGTACATCACTTTACCTTTATTACTGGGTTACAGGCTACAATCCTGCACAGCAGACACACACCTCTGAAACTACTGATGAAACCTGGCGATTCGTTAGTTTCCTCGCAGCGCCTCAGCAAATGGTCATTGGAATTTATGGAAAGATACATTGATACCATTTCCAAACCCACCACATTGCTGCCACAATTTCTGATCGATGGGGGGACCCGCATGAATGTCCGTTACCCCTGATTAACTTTGAGACCCATCCTGTGCAGAAAGAGCCCATACAGGATGCCCCAGATGTCGATATCGATGGGTCCTCATATCACATTGAAGGATCCCCTCATACTGGATATGCTGTGGTATTCCCAGAAAGAACCATCCAGCGAAGATGCAACAGACAGTCTTCACAATATGCAGAAATCGCCGCACTTCTAACTGCTGTAAAGGAGACCTCAGATAGACCCGTGAATATTTGGTCACATAGTGCCTATGCTATAAACAGCATGCTCTCCTTGCCCCTATTCCACAAAAATGACTATCGTATGATAGATGGTAAGACCCTGGTCCATGGGCCCTGGTTAAACCTGCTCTGGTCATACCTTAAACAGCGATCTCAGCCCTGCTTCATAGGAAAGGTAGTAGCCCATAGAAAAGGGGGTCCACATAGTGAGGGAAATTCCAGAGCAGACAGAGCAGCCAAGGATGCTGCAATTGATGGGGAGATAGAGGATATAGTTGTTGAGCCCAGCAATGCAGTTAGCAAGGCCTCACCAACAGATCACCTCGATTTAAAATCCCTGCAGCAGCAATACTGGTCATATGCTGTTGTAAGCGCCTGGCACGAGGAAGGCAGACCCCTTCCTCAACCAACAGCCTGGGCTCCCAATACCATACTAGCCACTGCCCCTGACTCAGATGAGCAGTTGCTGATGTTTAAAAGAAAGCCAAACGCCTGCCCTGTGGTGTGTGTTCCACCAGAGATGGGTCAGGAACTGCTCTCCTTCTTTCACTCCCACCCCACAGCAGGGCACTCTTCGGCCCTGGTAACCTTCTATAAGGTAGCATCCACAGCTTGTTGGCCTTCCATGAGGAAAACAATCAACCAATACGTGGCACGATGTCTACCGTGCCTGCAACACAACCCTCCCACATGCACTAACCAAGCCATGCTTCAATGCACACCTCCACCTCAAAGGCCATGGACTCACCTCCAGATAGACTTCATTGGGCCACTTCCACAGGCACAAGGCAATTTTCAGCACGCCCTAGTGGTGGTGGATCAATTCACTAAATGGATCGAAGCATTCCCCTGCCGCTACAATACCGCAAACGCCGAAGCCAAAACACTATTGAATCATGTGTGTTGTCGGTGGGGAGTACCAGTATAAGTGGTCAGTGATCAAGCTTCACACTTTACCGGTAAAACTTTTACCCACCTGCAGGAAATGTTGGGGATAAAACACAAATTACATATTGCTCACCACTCCCAGTCATCCGGAGGGGTCGAAAGGGGGAACAGGACCCTCAAGTTAATGTTAAAAAAATTATGCGCAGACCACCCCACTCAATGGGCTAACATGCTGCCTATGTGCTTAATGGCAATGAGGTCCACACCTCATAGAACAACAGGGGTCTCCCCATATCAGACAATGATGGGGAGGCTCATGAGAACACCAGATCAACTAACACTAACAGGGATGAGTCCCCTGACAATGAAATCATATAGCTCCAAGTGGCTGGAACAAGTGGTAGATCATAGATCATACCGATCAGATGAATCGATTTGTGGCCACCAAATTGGGGAAATATCCTCTCTGCAACCACCTTGTCGAGCCTCCCCATTATCTTATATGTTTCAATAAGATCACCTCTCATTCTTCTAAACTCCAATGAGTATAGGCCCAACCTGCTCAACCTATCTTTAAAAATCAACCCACTCATCTCCATAATCAGCCGAGTGAATCTTCCCTGAACAGCCTCCAATGGAAGTCCTTAAATACTTAAATACAGAGACCAAAACTGTACGCAGTACTCTAGGTGTGGCCTCACCAATATCCTATATAGTTGTAGCAGGACTTCTCTGCTTTTATACTCTATACCCCTTGCAATAAATGTAAATTAACTTTGTGATATGTTGCTTGACTGTCTTTGTGGATCAGGGAAAAACTTTCCAGAACTTACTCTCAGGAGATGAATTAAGTGGGAATGAGATAAATAAATAAAAAACATATCTGTTGGAATTTTGAAATGAAAGGAAATTGAAGTTGCACAGCAGGAAAGTCATGATCCAAAAACATGTCAGTATTTTGAATGATGCCCTTCTTTACTCAGATTATTAGTCTATTTTTCTCGAACTTATTTTCTATTTCCAGCATTTTTTCTTTACATTTAAGTGATGTAGAACTCACAAGAGTGCTGATTGTACATTAGGTGTTAGCCATCACTTCGTGGGTAGCACTCTCACCTCTGAGTTGGAAGGCTGTGGTTTCAAGTCTACTCCATGAGACTTGTGCAAAACACCTCGGCTGCCATTCCAGTGCAATACTGAAGGGGTGCTGCACTCTTGTTCAGTTGAGATGTTAAACCAAGGTCCTGTCTGCCCTCTCAGGTAGAGGCAAAAGATCCCACAACCCTATTTTCCTTATTCTCCTTAGTCTTGGCCAAAATTTGTTCCTCAAACAAAATGAATGAAAAACAGATTATCTGATCAATAGCACATTGCTGTTTATAGGGCATTGCTGTGCGCAAATTGTCTGTCATGGTTCCTACATTACCTGCAAGCCTTTCTTTCTTTCGTACATGGTCAATGGAAACTGTTTGGCTGACTAGCCTCTCTAAACTTTCTTATATTTGCTTGAGCATAAAAGACAAATTAATACTCCTCATAAAAATGAGGTAACTCTCTCCCCTCTCTGGAAATGACAGTTCACTATTGACAGATATTATTTGTTTTAAGGCAAATTTAAGAAAAGATTTGGTTAATGCTTGGCAGATGTATATTGGGTTGAATACCTCAACACTGTCAGACAAAATGGGCACATTGCCCCCGCCTCCCTTATCCATCCAGCACCAGTAGATCTGGTAAAAGGAAACCAGTGACTTCACTTGGGTGCAATTCCAACCCCACCCACCCATCGGATCACCAGAAATTTGTTATGTAAAATATATATTGTAAATTAGACTTTGGAAAGGTTGGCGGAAGCTATAATAATAAACACGATGCGCGTTGCATGATCTAAAGGTGTTATGCAGCTGAGTAAATCAACAAATTCCATAGCTAATTCAGCTAAGCCAGGTAATCTTCCCTTAGTTTGACATGGCTGATACAAAGTCATGCATTTCACAAAAGGAAATGCACAACAGAAGGTGGTTCAGCAGTAAATGTTTGATAATTTACAAGAATACTGACTGGCAACATGCATCAATACACAAAAAAGGAGAAGCAATTATAGAGGTATACTCAAATTGTATGTTTAATGTTGATTTAATGTTAAGTCGGCACGTAACTCTATCTGATGAACAGTGGTGCATATTCTTCAGCAATTTATGCTTGACAGTCATATGCAAAACTAGTTGTCGTGGTTGCATGCAAAATTGTATTGAATACAAAAAAAATCACATTCTTACATTCTTAAATTAGTCTTTGCAGGTGTATGCGATAGGGAAAAATGTTTATTGATTAAAAGTGTTCAGATATTAGACTGAGTGCTGTATCTAACGAATGAAAAACAATGTTAAATTATGCATTTAAATTTGAGACCATCCAGTAATAAAGGATTTGAATTTATTATGGTTGCTCCTTTCAGCCCTTTGACTTGTCCTCAGAAATTTGCAATCACAATATTTCAGTACTGTTTTAACTTTTTATAATCTCATTGTAAAGTGTGAGCTATACCATTGAAGCAGTGCACTAACATTACCATGAAAATAAATAATTTGGGCCTGAAATTCTGATAGAGGTCTTCCCGTGGGCAAACTAAAGATAAAAGGTAAAAAACTGCGCACTTACCTGTTGCTGCTGCGCCCGCTTGAACTTCCGAGTCTGAGGCCTTCACTCCTACGCATCGGAGCGCGTGCACGTCAGGACGTGTGCAGGGCAGGAGCTGTAGTCACATGGCTCTGTGCAACTAATCAACATAAGAATATAAGAACATAAGAATTGGAACAGGAGTAGGCCATCTAGCCCCTCGAGCCTGCTCTGCCATTCAACAAGATCATGGCTGATCTGGCCGTGGACTCAGCTCCACTTACCCGCCCGCTCCCCATAACCCTTAATTCCCTTATTGGTTAAAAATCTATCTATCTGTGATTTGAATACATTCAATGAGCTAGCCTCAACTGCTTCCTTGGGCAGAAAATTCCACAGATTCACAACCCTCTGGGAGAAGAAATTCCTTCTCAACTCGGTTTTAAATTGGCTCCCCCGTATTTTGAGGCTGTGCCCCCTAGTTCTAGTCTCCCCGACCAGTGGAAACAACCTCTCTGTCTCTATCTTGTCTATCCCTTTCATTATTTTAAATGTTTCTATATGATCACCTCTCATCCTTCTGAACTCCAACGAGTAAAGACCGAGTCTACTCAATCTATTATCATAAGGTAACCCCCTCATCTCCGGAATCAGCCTAGTGAATCGTCTCCGTACCCACTCCAAAGCTAGTATATCCTTCCTTAAGTAAGGTGACCAAAACTGCACGCAGTACTCCAGGTGCGGCCTCACCAATACCCTGTACAGTTGCAGCAGGACCTCTCTGTTTTTGTACTCCATCCCTCTCGCAATGAAGGCCAAAATTTCATTCGCCTTCCTGATTACCTGCTGCACCTGCAAACTAACTTTTTGGGATTCATGCACAAGGACCCCCAGGTTCCTCTGCACCACAGCACGTTGTAATTTCTCCCCATTCAAATAATATTCCCTTTTACTGTTTTTTTTTCCAAGGTGGATGACCTCACATTTTCCGACATTGTATTCCATCTGCCAAACCTTAGCCCATTCGCTTAACCTATCAAGGTACAGTATTTTCTCATTCATAATAATGGGAACTCTGTAAGTTCCCATCTTTTTTAAAGATGCCCTAAAATAAACTTACCATAGTGGGGAGGGTTTTTAACAATAAAGTATGTTTTCATATGTGTTTATTTAATTTAATTTTCATGTTTTTATGTATTTTTAAACACATGCCTGTAAAAGTAGGCTAGACGCCTGCTTTTTCAGGTGCAAGATTTTAAAGGACATTTGCAGGGCAAGATATTCATAAATATCGGAAATCTTGCCCTGCAAGTGTCCTCACTCCCAATATGCGCAAGATCTGTCAAGCCAGAAACTTGACAGATCGGAAACGCTGGTTTTCAGTGCATGCGCATTGCGCGCTGAAACCCGGCTTTTCCGATGCCTTCCTGGATCCAGGATATCGGAATTTCAGGGCCAATATTGCTCACTTGTCTGAACCATTGTTTGATAATATGCATGATATGTGGACTACATGCATCAATTTTTGAGTTCAAACTTGTGCATTAAATAATGTCTCTACTATATAAACAAATGGCTTTGTGGCACTCATTGCAATGAATAAGTGCTAAACACATGATAAATAGGCCATTACACTATTTCATCCCATCAGATGGATTCATGACAAATGGCAACTCTGCAATATTGACTGAATAATTCAATCCTATCATCCCATACAGTAGGGTTTCAGAGTAATAAATTGCAACAGTAGTGCAGCTTATTGACTACCAAGGCACAAGGAAGTTGTGACTCAAGAAAAACACTTGGGGACTCATTCTTCAGGAATGACACATATTTCAGTAAGCCTTAGAAACCACCACATGAACATAGTGGTCTAAATTAACAAGGACAAATTAACAATCTTGTTGTGCGAGGCCCCTTGGGGAAGAGTGACCATAATATGGTAGAATTCTTTATTAAGGTGGAGAGTGACACAGTTAATTCAGAGATTGGGTCCTGAACTTGGGGAAAGGTAACTTCGATGGTATGAGATGTGAATTGGCGAGAATAGACTGGCGAGTGATACATAAATGGTTGACAGTGGATAGGCAATGGCAAACATTTAAAGGTCATATGGATGAACTTCAACAATTGTACATCCCTGACTGCCGTAAAAATAAAACGAGGAAGGTGGCTCAACTGTGGCTAACAAGGGAAATTAAGGATAGTGTTAAATCCAAGGAAGAGATATATAAATTGATCAGAAAAAGCAGCAAACCTGAGGACTGGGAGAATTTTGTAATACAGCAGAGGAGGACAAAGGGTTTAATTAGGAGGGGGAAAACAGAGTATGAGAGGAAGCTTGCTGGGAACAGAAAACCTGACTGGAAAAGCTTCTATAGACATGTGAAGAGAAAAAGATTAGTGAAAACAAACGTAGGTCCCTTGCAGTCAGATTCAGGTGAATTTATAATGTGGAACAAAGAAATGGCAGAGCAGTTAAACAAATAGTTTGGTTATGTTTTCACGAAGGAAGACACAAATAACCTTCCGGAATACTACGGGACCAAGGGTCTAGTGAGAAGGAGGAACTGAAGGATATCCTTATAAAGCGGGAAATTGTGTTCGGGAAATTGATGGAATTGAAGCCCGATAAAACCCCGAGGCCTGATAGTCTGTATCCCAGAGTACTTAAGGAAGTGGCTCTAGAATTGATGGATGCACTGGTAGTCATTTACCAACATTCTACAGACTTGCATTCAGTTCCTACGTATTGGAGGGTAGCTAATGTAACCCCACTTTTTAAAAAAGAAGGGAGAGAGAAAACAGGGACCAATTAGCCTGACATCGGTCGTGGGGAAAATGTTGGAATCAATTATTAAAGATATAATAGCAGCGCATTTGGAAAGCAGTGACAGGATCGATCCAAGTCAGCATGGATTTATGAAAGGGAAATCATGCTTGACAAATCTGGAATTTTTTGAGGATGTAACTCGTAGAGTGGACAAGGGAGAACCAGTGGATGTGGTGTATTTGGACTTTCAAAAGGCTTTTGACAAGGGATCGGTGTGCAAAATCAAAGCACATGGTATTGGGGGTAATGTACTAATGTGGATAGAGAACTGTTTGACAGACAGGGAAGCAGAGAGTCGGGATAAACAGGTCATTTTCAGAATGGCAGGCAGTGACTAGTGGGGTACCGCAGTGCTCAGTGCTGGGACCCCAGCTCTTTACAACATACATTAATGATTTAGATGAAGGAATTGAGTGTAATATCTCCAAGTTTGCAGCTGACACTAAACTGGGTGGCAGTGTGAGCTGTGAGGAGGATACTAAAAGGCTGCAGGGTGACAGGTTAGGTGAGTGGGCCAATGCATGGCAGATGCAGTATAATATGGATAAATGTGAGGTTATCCACTTTGGGGGCAAAAACGCGAAGGCAGAATATTATCTGAAAGGCGGCAGATTAGGAAAGGGGGAGGTACAACGAGATCTGGGTGTCATGGTACATTAGTCATTGAAAGTTGCCATGCAGGTACAGCAGGCGGTGAAGAAGGCAAATGTTATGTTGGCCTTCATAACTAGGTGATTTGAATACAGGAGCAGGGAGGTCTTACTGCAGTTGTACAGTGCCTTGGTGAGGCCTCATCTGGAAGATTGTGTTCAGTTTTGGTCTCCTAATCTGAGGAAGGACATTCTTGCTATTGAGGGAGTGCAGCGAAGGTTCACCAGACTGATTCCGGGGATGGCGGGATTGACATATGAGGAGAGACTGGATCAACTGGGCCTTTATACACTGGAGTTTAGAAGGATGAGAGGGGATCTCATAGAAACCTATAAGATTCTGACGAGATTGGACAGGTTAGATGCGGGAAGAATGTTCCTGATGTTGGGGAATTCCAGAACCAGGGGACACAGTCTAAGGATAAGGGGTAGGCCATTTAGGACTGAGATGAGGAGAAACTTCTTCACTCAGAGAGTTGTTAACCTGTGGAATTCCCTACTGCAGAGAGTTGTTGATGCCAGTTCTTTGATATATTCAAGAGGGAGTTAGATATGGCCCTTCTGGCTAAAGGGATCAAGGGGTATGGAGAGAAAGTAAGAAAGGGATACTGAGGGAATGATCAGCCATGATATTATTGAATGGTGGTGCAGGCTTGAAGGGCCGAATGGCCTACTCCTGCACCTATTTTCTATGATTCTATGTTTCTATGTCAAAATTGGATATCGGTAAAACCCGCTGGTGCTACAGCCCGTTGGTATTAATGGCCGCTGGAAATGGTGTCGCTGGCAGGACCGGAAAATTGGTGTTGGGGACTAATTAACATTAGCCCATTGCTAAACTCACCGTGCAACGCCATCCCGGTGGCACTGGTCCCGGCAGGAGTCCCCAATGTAACTTGGCCGGAGCAACTTTTAGAAAGAACAGCATTTTCTTAAAGCAGAATTTCAGAAAGCAGACTGGTTCTGAAAGGGGAACTGCCTTCTCAAATGAAAAATATAAAAATCATGTAATAATAGGCAGTTTGTAACCCTTACAGCTCAACTGCCTTCTGGAAAAAAGATAACATTAAAAAGCATTCTCAAATAGGTGTCTTCAGCTCACAAAGCTGAATTCACTTCCGCACCTTACAAAAATGGGAAAAGACCTTCAGCACTAACACAAATGTCTCAGCCAGCCAGCAAAGGGGCACCCAAGGTCTCGCACGCAGCACTCCAACTTTGTGCAGGGGTCAACACTACAACAGAGGTCTGCTACGCACAGGGGTCAGGAGGTACTCCAAAAAGCTATGGCATGGCTCCAGTGCCCAAAGAAGTTTCATGACCTCAGACCAGTGGTCAAGGTCAGTGAATGCATCTTCAAAAGCCATCTCCTACCAACTGTACAGCTGGCCTCACACACAACTACCAACATTCTGTACATAACACAATGCACACTTTCCATTTCTAGCTTTACCTCAACCCCTCAGAGGAGATGGTGCAGGCCATTCTTGGCAGGGGCATGGCTGTGCCCTTGACCAGCAGTGGGGCTGAAAGGATACAGGATGCTGATATCCTCGTACCTTATCCTCCTTCTCTCAAGAACCTCTTGCTTTCCTGCCCTCCCCTCACCACAACTCTACCCTTGTGCCTTCCTCATTTCTCACACCCGAGAAATGCAGCCTGCCCAGCCAGTGGTGGTGGTGGAAGAAGAGGAAGAAGATGAGGAAGAAGAATAATAATAATGAGGAAGAGGAAGAAAAAATAGGAAGAAAAAGAAAGACTTGGATTTATATAGCGCCTTTCATGACCACTGGACATCTCAAAATGCTTTATAGCCATTGAAGTACCTTTGGAGTGGAGTCACTGTTGCAATGTAGGAAACACGGTATCCAACTTGCGCACAGCAGTCTCCCACAAACAGTAATGTGATAATGACCAGATAATCTGTTTTTCTTATATTGAGTGAGGGATAAATATTGGCCAGGACACCAAGAATAACTCTCCTGCTCTTCTTCAAACTAATGGCATGGGATCTTTTACATCCTGCTGAGAGGGCAGATGGATCCTCGGCTTAACATATCAACTGAAAGACGGAGAGAAGAAGAAAGAAGAAGGAAGAAGAAGAAAGAAGTAGAAGAAGATGATTTTCTTGCAAGGCCATTTATAGTGTCCCCCACCGAAAGTCAGCAGCTTTCCACCAGCCATGCTGCAGCCACTGGGGTAGCATTGTGTGACATCAGTAGGATAGGCAAAGGCTCACACAAGACAGTCATTATGGGTGGCTTAAGGGTGATGGGTTGATTTCTCAATGTGATACTGAATGGATAGATGTATAAAGTTGGATTGGAAAGTTTGTTTTGTGTTGGCTTTTATTTCAGCACTGTGGGCAGCAGGACGCAGTGATGGTCAGTAACAGTGGGTAGGTAAGGTGAGGGACAAATGTTGAAAAGGGAATTGGGATTGTGGTCACTGGTACCGCAGGCAGATGATTCCATCCCAAAATATCCTAGCCAGAAAGGGGCTATCTGGGTTGCCTCCTTCCTTCTGCTTCCTCCTCTTCTGCCTCTTCGTCTTCCCCCTGTGAGTGGATGCTGTAAATCTGATATAAAAGTACAATATGCTGTAAATACACAGAAAGTCAGGTAGCATCTCAACCTGAAATGTGAACTCTATTTCTCACTCCACAGATGCTGCATGACCTGCTGAGTGTTTCTCACATTTTCTCTCTTCTCATAAGAACATAAGAACATAAGAAATAGGAACAGGAATAGGCCACATGGCTCCTTGAGCCTCCTCCGCCATTCAATAAGATCATGGCTGATCTGATCATGGGCACAACTCCACTTCCCCGCCCGCTCCCCATAACCACTTATCCCCGTATCGTTTAAGAAACTGTCTATTTTTGTCTTAAATTTATTCAATGTCCCAGCTTCCACAGCTCTCTGAGGCAGCAAATACCACAGATTCACAACCCTCTGAGAGAAGAAATTTCTCCTCATCTCTGTTTTAAATGATCATGTCCCCTAGTTCTAGTCTCCCCCATCAGTGGAAACATCCTCTCTGCATCCACCTTGTCAAGCCCCCTCATAATCTTATACGTTTCGATAAGATCACCTCTCATTCTTCTGAATTCCAATGAGTAAAGGCCCAAACTACTCAACCTTTCCTCATAGGTCAACCCCTCATCGCCGGAATCAACCTAGTGAACCTTCTCTGAACTGCCTCCAAAGCAAGTATATCCTTTCGTAAATATGGAAACCAGAGGCCTTCCTTTATCATTCAAGGCCTTGCAAGTGTCCAGCAGCATTCCCTGCATGCCTGCACACTTAAAAAAAGCTTTTAACATGCATTGCACCAAGCCATTACCTCAATATAATTTTTAAAAATCCAGTATAAAAGCTTAAATGCAAACTTACCTAAAAGATGTAAGTGTCCCTTTAAGAGATGCATCTCTGCCAGTCTATTGAATGCTCGATTTTCAGAGCGAGCTTAGGATCGAGCACTGAATTCCGCGCTAAAGTTGAAGTTCACAGCGGTGACGTTAAGTCAGTGTTGTACGCCTACTGAAAACAAGATAGATGAGTTGACGGCACAAATAGAAATAAATGGATATGATCTGATAGCCATTACAGAGACGTAGCTGCAAGGTGACCAAAGCTGGGAGCTGAATATTCAGGGTTATTTGATATTTCGGAAGGATAGGCAGAAAGTAAAAGTGGTGGGGTAGCTCTATTAATAAAGGATGAGATCAGTGCAGTAATGAGAAATGATCTTGGCTCAGAAGATCAAAATGTAGAATCAGTTTGTGTAAAGATAAGAAATAATTAAGGAAAGAATTCACTGGTGTGAGTAGTCTATAGGCTCTCCAACAGTAGCTACGTTGTAGGACAGAGTATAAATCAATAAATAATGGAGGCTTGTAAGAAAGGTATGGCAATAATCATGGGCGATTTTAATCTTCATATAGATTGGACAAATCAAATTGGCACCGCCCACTGCTGCCACCGACTGCCACCTACTCCCGCTGACATTCCTCTTGCAGATCCGTCCAGTGCCACTTTGGAGGTGGCCTGGAGCAGGCGGGAGGGGAGAGCTGTCGGGAACTCCGAGTGGACGGCCGAGTGGCACAACTGAGCTCCCACCCGCCGAGCTCCCAGATACCTGTCAGTGGGACTCGACGGTAGAACGGGGTTAGACCGCTGGCTGGTCGGTCCCCGATGGTAAGTCTGAACAACCTGAAAAAAAGGTAAATGAACATTTTATTAAAATTTTCAACAGCGATTTACCTGCTTGGGGTCCCCTGAAGATCTTCGGATAGTTTTTGTATTTTTTAATCGTGATTTTTATTTTCAGGCCTTTGACCCTCCATGGGCCCAACTCCATTCTCGGCGGCACTTGGGCGGCAAGCGCCTCTGCCGCCGAAAATCTGACCTCCCACCCGCTGCCGCCCAGTTTGGTGGCGTACATCTTCCATTTTCCGCTCGCCGACCTTTGAGGGATCTTTTTCATGAATATCCCGCCCAAAGTACCGTCCGGTACCTCGGCGGCCATCAGCGGCACTTTGGGCGGCACTTGGGCGGTCGGGGGCCTTGCTGAAAATCAGCCACTAAGAGAAGGATGAACCATTCTTGGCTAACTAAGGAAGTTAAGGATGGCATCTGTCTGTCTGTCTGTGTGTCTCTCACTCTCTGTCTGTCAGTGTCTGTGTTTCTGACAGCGAGGGGAGGGAGGTGGAAGGGCGGGGAAGGAGGGGGGTTGAGGGAGCGAAGAGGAGGGGGGGGTGGAGGAGGGGGGGTAGGGAGAGGGAGGGGAGAAGGAGGGAGGGGGAGGAGGGAGGGAGGAAAGAGGGAGGGAGGGAGCGGGAGGAAAGAGTGGGGGAGGGGGAGAAGGGAGGGGGAGAAGGGTGAGTGAGAGGAGAGGAGAGGGGAGAAGGGAGTGAGAGAGGGAGGGTGAGAGGAGAGAGGAGAGGAGAGGGAGGCTGAACGGGTCCAGCCTGGCCGGGCCCAACACTTCGGGCGGGGCCCGCCCCCAGCACCGGAGTTAAAGGTAGGTGGCTGGGGGTCGTGTTGGGCCCTGCGGGGGGGTGGGTCGGGTCCTGGGGTGGGGTTGGTTGGGTCGGGTCCTGGGGGGTGGGTGGGGCCGGGTCCGGGGCGGAGCGGGAGTTGGGTCGAGTCCGGGGCGGTGGAGCGGGAGTCGAGTCGGGTCGGGTCAGGTCGGTTCCAGGGGGATGGGGGGGGGTAGGAGCCCGGGTCGGGTCCGGGGGTGGGGAGCAGGAGTCAGGTCCGGGGGGGGGGGAGCAGGAGTCAGGTCCGGGGGGGGAGCAGGAGTCAGGTCCGGGGGGGGGGAGCAGGAGTCAGGTTCGGGGGGGGTGAGCAGGAGTCAGGTCCGGGGGGGGAGCAGGAGTCAGGTCCGGGGGGGGGAGCAGGAGTCAGGTCGGGGTGGGGGGGGCGCGGGGAGTTGATTCACTTCCGGGAGTGGAGCGGGAGTCGGGTCGAGTCCGGGGCGGGGGAGCGGGCGTCGAATCGGGTTGAGTCGGGTCAAGTCCTGGGGGATGGGGGTGGGGAGCGCGGGTCGGGTCCGGGGGGGGAGCGTAGGTCGGGTCCGGGGGGAGAGCAGGGGTCGGGTCCGTGGGGGGAGCAGGGGTTGGGTCACGGGGGGGAGTTGAGTCGGGTCCAGAAGTGGAGCGGGAGTCGAGTCGAGTCCGGGGGCGGGGGCAGAGGTGCGGGGGTCGGGTTCGGGGGGGGAGCAGGGGTTGGGTCCGGGGGGGGGAGTCGGGGGCGGGGGGGTTGGGTCAGGGGGTGGGGTGGTCTGGTCGCGGTGGGGCGAGGCGTGGTTTGAGAGAGCCAGCTGAAGGGAGGAAACAGGAGCTGGGCGTGGGAGGTGCAGCCTGATCCACGCAGCCCCAGTGAGCATATTCAGCCAGGGCTAGGGGCTGCGTGCTTCTGGCCCCTCCCACGCAGTTTTGTGCGCCTGGAGCTACTGCACATGTGTGCCCACTGTAGCGTGCCTGTGCAGAGGTCCCGGCACTATTTTCAGCACAGGGACCTGGCTCCGCTCCCCACAGCTCGTGCTGCGCCGCCCCCAGCTCCAGAGGACCTGCAGGGAGCCGGAGAATCTGTCAGTATTTTTTAGGCGCACTTTCGAGTATGAAAAATGGGCGTCCAGGTCAGGGCTGCGCCGTTCTAGGCGCGGCCCGAAACTTGGGCCCAGTGTTTCTGCTGGAAGTGGTGCAGCCATCAGTAAAGAATTAAATGGAACATCCGGGGAATTTTCAGGTTTTGGAGTGAGGGAGTAGGGGATCATAAGCCATGCCAAAATATAATTGTGGGGCAATTTCCCTGATGCCTTCCAGTGTCAACTGGACTTTAAAAATGGAATTTCTTTCCATAATTTGAAGAGTTAACAACAGATATTTTTCCTGAAATCTTGGTGCAATTTAATTGCACGTCGGTTGTGAGAGGGTGCATTGTGTTAATGAGCCCATCACATCACTCAAACTGCTCTTTGAAAACGGGCTCTTCCAGTATTTTGGCCAATAACTAAATCAGGTAATAAACAAAATTCATAAAATATAAGCCTGATATTTCTCTCCGCTATGCTTTGATATCGAACTCAATTCATAGTTGTAAAGAAGAGAAAAAGTTGGCACACGTTCTGATGATGCATCTCTACTCCACAGTCTGTTAACCAGGCCGGAGCTGTGGTAGTGTTTGAAGTGTTTCTTTGAGGAGCACATTTTCAGTGTAGAGTTGTTGCAAGAAAGCTGAATTTTGGTCCCTTGAGAAATGTACGCCAAGGAACCAGACAAATCTTTTATTTCCTCCTTTAACTCTTTATGATGGGATTGAAGGCCGATAAATCCCCAGGGCCTGATGGACTGCATCCCAGAGTACTTAAGGAGGTGGCCTTGGAAATAGTGGATGCAGTGACAGTCATTTTCCAACATTCCATTGACTCTGGATCAGTTCCTATCGAGTGGAGGGTAGCCAATGTAACCCCACTTTTTAAAAAAGGAGGGAGAGAGAAAACAGGGAATTATAGACTGGTCAGCCTGACCTCAGTAGTGGGTAAAATGATGGAATCAATTATTAAGGATGTCATAGCAGTGCATTTGGAAAATGGTGACATGATAAGTCCAAATCAGCATGGATTTGTGAAAGGGAAATCATGCTTGACAAACCTTCTGGAATTTTTTGAGGATGTTTCCAGTAAAGTGGACAAGGGAGAACCAGTTGATGTGGTATATTTGGATCTTCAGCAGACTTTCGACAAGGTCCCACACAAGAGATTAATGTGCAAAGTTAAAGCACATGGGATTGGGGGTAGTGTGCTGACGTGGATTGAGAACTGGTTGTCAGACAGGAAGCAAAGAGTAGGAGTAAATGGGTACTTTTCAGAATGGCAGGCAGTGACTAGTGGGGTACCGCAAGGTTGTGTGCTGGGGCCCCAGCTGTTTACATTGTACATTAATGATTTAGACGAGGGGATTAAATGTGGTATCTCCAAATTTGCGGATGACACTAAGTTGGGTGGCAGTGTGAGCTGCGAGGAGGATGCTATGAGGCTGCAGAGTGACTTGGATAGGTTAGGTGAGTGGGCAAATGCATGGCAGATGAAGTATAATGTGGATAAATGTGAGGTTATCCACTTTGGTGGTAAAAACAGAGAGACAGACTATTATCTGAATGGTGACAGATTAGGAAAAGGGGAGGTGCAACGAGGGGTGTCATGGTACATCAGTCATTGAAGGTTGGCATGCAGGTACAGCAGGCGGTTAAGAAAGCAAATGGCATGTTGGCCTTCATAGCGAGGGGATTTGATTACAGGGGCAGGGAGGTGTTGCTACAGTTGTACAGGGCCTTGGTGAGGCCACATCTGGAGTATTGTGTACAGTTTTGGTCTCCTAACTTGAGGAAGGACATTCTTGCTATTGAGGGAGTGCAGCGAAGATTCACCAGACTGATTCTCGGGATGGTGGGACTGACCTATCAAGAAAGACTGGATCAACTGGGCTTGTATTCACTGGAGTTCAGAAGAATGAGAGGGGACCTCATAGAAACGTTTAAAATTCTGACGGGTTTAGACAGGTTAGATGCAGGAAGAATGTTCCCAATGTTGGGGAAGTCCAGAACCAGGGGTCACAGTCTAAGGATAAGGGGTAAGCCATTTAGGACCAAGATGAGGAGAAACTTCTACACCCAGAGAGTGGTGAACCTGTGGAATTCTCTACCACAGAAAGTAGTTGAGGCCAATTCACTAAATATATTCAAAAGGGAGTTAGATGAAGTCCTTACTACTAGGGGGATCAAAGGGTATGGCGAGAAAGCAGGAAGGGGGTACTGAAGTTGCATGTTCAGCCATGAACTCATTGAATGGCGGTGCAGGCTAGAAGGGCTGAATGGCCTATTCCTGCACCTATTTTCTATGTTTCTATGTTTACTACGTGACTGTCTGGGGTTTTACCTTACAGCATAACTATCGGAAGAATGATGCCTGACTTGGTTCACCAAACTGTCTTACACTATCCAGTTTGGGTCAAAATGAATTTAATTTGTGAAAAATCAGTTATGTTACCTTCAAGCTGCTGAGTGCCAATTCAACAAGAAGGAAGCCATATAGCAAGTCATGCACTAAACATTATTTATTGGTTACAAGTTGCAACTTAAAGCTAAAGTTGGGTACACGTACGCTTAGTAGACAAATGTAATCAGAATTACCTAAGAATTAAGTAGCAAATCATTAATGGACAGATTGGGTAACAAAGGCTACAAGATCACTGTAAATCAGCACTAACAAATGCTGAGTATTAACTATAGCAGTGACAAGAGTCTGAGGTTATAAATTGGTGAGATTACTTTAAGAGTAATTCCTTACATTGCTGACAAGTTAACAGATTTGAATAGCCAATCTATTAAATAGTTCATGTCTTCGTGTATGATTAACAACATTCAGAGCTTAAACATTCTCATACTCACCAGCTTCCTTCCCTTGGATGCAAATATTAGGTTACGGAATTCTGAGTCAATGAACCCCTTTGTGGTGGGAATATCTGTTTCACTTGGATGTTTACTTTTGACTGAACCTACCTTACACATGAGTGACACTATCTGAGCTGCCTTCCCTCTCATATTTCTCGATTTCAGTCTTCTCACAACAAAGTAGCACTCTCAGGTCTTTCTGTAATGGCTGGTGTAGCTACAATTGAGCTTCTATCCTCTGGCACTTTGTCCTTAAAGATGCCTTGTACTGGTAGGGATACCTCTTACACATCGTAGGTAAAGGTTCTTCCATTTTGAGCCACTTCAACCATGCAGAATGGCTGTAGTTGCCCTTGTACAGAGGTCATAACTCTGCAACCGATGATCTGCTGACCTGGAGCCTGTATAGCAAGTTCGCCTCAGTCAATGTCATGTAAGTGTGCCAAAGCTAGCAGATATATACAGTGACATAATGACAGATGCAGGCAGTCGAGCTTTGGTACTTACTGTTCTCATAGGAATAGCTTCTTCCATCTTGAGCCACTTCAACCATGAAATACTATATTTATGCGCAGTGGGATTACAAAAAGAATTTGTGGGTCAGAAATGTATTTATTTTTTCCTCGCATGCGCTGTGCCGTTTCAGCGCATATTGGAGGCTCCGTCGAGGAGAGTTGGATTCGGTAGCGCCAGAGGTGAGGAAAGTACGCATTTTTATTTTCAACGCAGAGGGGCCTAAAAAAAAACGGTGGTCCAGGTAAGTTAAGGCCTTTTTTTTTGCTTTGGGGTAAATTGGGGCCATTGTACTTTAGCTTGCTGGTCAACACTTTTTAGTTTGCACTGAAATGTCTTATGATCCCATTCAGTTTTACATTGGAGCAATTTTTGTTTGCAGGTGGCATTTTCTTCAACAGTTCCTGTCCTGCTGAAGTCTTTCAGAAGCTTTGTTTACGGTTCATTTAAGTGACTCTGGGAGCAATTTTTTTTAGGTTTGTCTTACAAGTTATCAATTAAGTAGGGATTGTACCAGAAAAAAAATATGGAAAAGTGGAAAAACATTAACAACACAATGTAGGAACAGTGCCCTGTAAAATTGCGTGACGGGCAAGGGCAACTGCATCCATTCTGCACCACAGGGACTGCACGGCCCATGAAAGACAAGGTCACCAACTCCTTTAACTTTAATATAAAAGCAAAATACTGCGGATGCTGGAATCTGAAATAAAAACAGAAAATGCTGGAAATCTCAGCATGTCAGGCAGCATCTGTGAAGAGAAACAGAGTTAACGTTTCAGGTTTGTGACCCTTAACATTAATGTCTGCAACTCCTTCCAGGCTAGCATAGAGATTGATTGCAATATCAGCCAACGCATTGACCACATATGAGTCAAGCAGGTACCAAAGTATGAGACAATATGCCCAGTGCTTCCACAACCTATCTGTATGATGCATGGGCTCTTGCTGGCACACAAGAAAGGCCATAGATTTATGGGGTCCAAATTTCCCCAGAGTTGCTCCGTTTGTTTTGGAGCAACTTGATTTTTCTGGAGTATCATAAAAATTCTCATTGTGCACATTTAATTTGCGCAAGTGTAAGTGAGTTAGTTAGGATTTTTTTTAGTTTCGTTTTTTTTTCAAAAGGGAGTGTTACCAGCCACCTACGCCCGTATCTTGTATCCCTCAGCACGGGAAGGCAACGGCCGGCCTGTGCGGCAGGCTACTCGGCCTGGGATAGGGGTGGGAGGCGTTGGGTCCCACGCTGCAGGCATACATCATCACAATCATGCACATGCACGAAAGCTCTACTGCGCATGCAGACAGCTGCTGGCACTCTTTTAGGCGCAGGGCCCTAGCTCCACCCCCAATGGACTCGCCATGCTGCGCCAAGCCCCGGGAGAGTCGGCAGAGGGGCCAGAATCTGGGGATATCTTTTTGCCGCCGTTTGGATAGTAGGAAGTCGTTGCATCTCACGTGAGTGCGCCGAAAAAATGGGTGGGCCAAATTTGGGCCTATGGAATTTAGACTATTTTCCATTCGCCAGAGACTGTTCCATTTCTGTGAGCAGAAAAAAACAACCTGTGCCTGGACACTTGGAAAAGCCTAACTTTTTATAGGACAGCCATCATGGATTCAGAAGAGTGAATGTTAGTTTTTTGGCTTTTATATTATTTCAACTACTGGTTCTATTCAGTGCCCACTTACCTGTATAAATTGGAAGAATAACACTATGCTAGGTTTTGTTTTAGATTTTAACAACTGAACAAACATATTAAGTAATAATACAGTGTCAGTTTTGGCTCAGTGGGTGGCACACTCGTGTCTGAGTTGGAAGGTTTTGGGTTCAAGTCCCACTCCAGGGACTTGAGCACATATATCTAGGCTGATATTCCAGTACATTGCTGAGGGAGAGCTGCATTGTTGGAGATGCTGTCTGCTCTCTCAGGTGGACGTCAATGATCAAATGGCACTATTTCGAAAAAAAGCAGGGGAATTATTCCCATTGTCCTGGCCAATATTTATCCCTCAACCAACATAACAAAACAGTTTATCTGGTCATTATCACATTGCTGTTTGTGGGAGCTTGCTGTGCGCAAATTGGCTGCCGCGTTTCCCACATTACAACAGTGACTACACTCCAGAAAGTACTTAATTGACTGTAAAGCACTTTAAGAGTTCCAGTGGTCGTGAAAGGAACTATATAAATGAAAGTCTTTCTTTCTTTAGAACAACCAATGTTGCAGTAATTGTTAGCTCGTTTTGCAGTAGAGAATAATAGTTTGTAAATCTCATACTAAATTATACTGCATCATAATTACTATTTATATGTCTTTTTCTTTGATTTAGCTAGAAGTTTTTTGGAAGTTTCAGCTTCATTACAAAGATTACAGACATAGGGCCCGAAATTCATCGACATACCATTCACTACTGCTCGCTTACTGCTGAAAAATACAAGTTTCGTCAAAAACAGGTACATACCGCTCGGAGGAAGATTCATGAGTGACATACCACCGGGCGGTCTGTACATCGCCCGCCCATGTTGAACTGCCTGCATACCTCCCAAAACTGCAAGTTTCATGACATATTGCCGACATACTGCTGGAAATGCATACCGTCCTGGAGAAGGTGCTTTTCAAGTGCACCTTAAGTGGGCGCTATGGACGCAGAGCTGACAAATTTGTTTGATATTACACAGGTCTTTATAATTCTCCACAGTTTGACATATTTTAAATGGATTGTAGTATTTTCTAGTGTTAGCCAAATAATATAAATGGTCTAACAAAGCCTTATTTACTCCTTTTTTAATGAACAATAATAAAAATTTTATTAGTCACTCTCACCCCGCACAACGATCTCTCTCTCCTCCCTGTCTCTCTCACCCCCCAGTATCAACCCCCCCACAGCAATCTCAGCCCAGCAGGACTCACGACACCAGGCAACCCAGCAAGGCCAGCTGCACAGCAACCCAGCGAGGGTCCAACAGATGGTTCACTAATACCAGTATCTGCACCAAGACAATCACCCAGGGAAAGAAGGGCCCAGATCGTCTCACCTAGTAAATAGCTACACTGTTGACTTTGGGGGTGGGGGAGTGTTGTCATATATGTAAACGTACTTACCTTGTACATCCACAAGAGGGCTCATCCCCTGGAATCCCAAGGAATCCCATAATCCCTTGGGAGCAAAGATACTTAAGGAGGCATCACAGGCTGGAGAGACACGCTGGAGACCTGCAATAAAAGACTAAGGTCACACTTTACTTTGAGCTCACAGTATCCAGTCAGACTCTTTCTTCATACATAAGTTTCCACTTGTGGTGAAGAGCATAACTAGAGGCAATCAATATAAGACAGTTACCAATAATCCGATAGGGAATTCAGAAAAAACTTCTTTACCCAAAGAGTTGCGTGAATGTGGAACTCGCTACAATAGGGAGTGGTTGAAGTGAATAGTACAGATGCATTTAAGGGGAGGCTAGACAAGCATATCATACAATCATAGAATCACAGAATGGTTACAGCAAGGAAGAAGGCCATTTGGCCCATCGAGCCCATACCAACTCTCAACTAGTCCCACTCCCCTGGCCTATTCCTGTAGCCCTGCAAGTTTTTTTTCCTTCAGATATTTATTCAACTCCCTTTTGAAAGATAAAATTGAGTTTGCCTCCACCACCCCTTCCATACCCTCCACTTTAACACCATACACTCCTGGCAGTGACTATGCAGCGCTCCATGTAGCACAGGAAAATTCCCACCATTAGTGCCCCACTCTCACCACCGACAGGAAATGGAGTGTGTGAGGGAGAAGGAAATGGAAGGTTATGCTGATAGATTTAAATTAAGAAATACTGGAGGAGGCTCGAGTGAAACATAACCACCGACATGGGCTGGTTGGGCCGAATGCTCTGTTCCTGTGCCGTCTGTCCTTTGTAATCCTATGTTACCGTAGGGGAGAGAAATAAGTCACTCAGCTGTTTGGGGCAGTAACTGCGGTGATGCGTAACTTCCTGCTTCCGGCGTGGAAGTCCCAACTCGGCAGCAAAATTGGGGTTACCGCCCCCAAGAGGCAGTGGAGCGCAATGTCGCATGCTCCACTTCCTCTCGGGGGACAGGACACTGCAAACTCTGCAATGGGGCAAGTGGCCACCACTTCATCACCGGGGAGTGGGGTGCCGTTGCAGCAACCCGGCACAGAAGCGGAGTGCCGGGCTGCAACATCACGGCACGGAACCCGTGATTACCACAAGGCAATGTAGCGACTGGTAGTCAGCCACTTTTTTTAAATTGCGCACCGCACCTCTCCTATAATTAATTTAGGTAAAAGTTTGAAATATTGGCTGTGCCTGTCAGTTTCTGCTTGCGCCAGTCAATAGCTTTTCACTTATTTCCTTTAACGAGGCAAAAGCCATGGGCTGACAAGCACAAAACCCCAGCTGTGAAGTTAAGAATGAGCAAATTAGGGGTGAGACAACAGGAAAAGTTAAGAGTTATGGAATAAATAACCAGGAAAGGGCACCAAAGTGGGCAATATAAATGGTTCAAGGGACAATTAAACGTGTTGCTGGAGATAAATTAAATCGAGAGATATGGTGAGAAGACAGTTACAATAGTATTGATCTATAAAAGACAGACAGGCTCAATGGGCATATTGGCCTTCACCTGTTCCTAAAAATCATAGTGTGCTTTACAGTATTTGAGGTAGAGTTTCCGCTAGTTTGTGCAATTTGCTCATGATCAGCCAAACTAGTGTAAAAGATTGAGGAATTCTAAGCGGAAGTTATGCCCAGCGCAAATCAAGTCTCCATGATCTTTTACATTGGTTTAAAAAACATCACGTCCATAAAAGGAATAATGGGCATGGCAAGTTTTTGCCAACTGCGTTTGTTTGCGACTGTTCGAGGAGGCTCTGAAAATTATGGTTTTTTTTAGGTGCAAACATACTAGTAGGCACCTTTTTAAAGGTTTAAAATATTTTAAAATAGTAGATTTTCGAAGAAGCTGACTAGTACGGGGTTGCACAAGGGGTCAGCGCCAACGGTAAGGGGTCAGCGTGCCAGGCGGGACGGGAAAGACGGGGTACGGCGGAAACTTGTTTTCCGGGGGCTATTGAAGATAGGTCGCACCCTCTGCCTGCCTCCGAGCGGGAAGGCCTTACCGCCACATTACCGCCTCTGGTAACAGGCCTTAAAAAAAGGGGCAATTCCGGCCCCTTTATATTTGTGATTAAGCAAATGAGTTTGCGCAGAAACTTGAACCATAAGTTCGCTTCGGAAAACCAGCGCATTGGAAGCACAACTTGCACCCAGATTGCCTATTTTGCTGAAAGCTGAAACTCTACCCCTTTGTATTTAACGTATTCTGCAGGAGACAGTTTCTTTTTTAATTAAGAAATTAGGTTTTCTCGGGGATGCGTGCAGGAAGGAAGAGTGTTGTTAACTTTGTGAAAACTTACGGCATTATGTACTGACCTTCTCTAGAATAGCGCTCGAAGCTTGCCTGAAGATCATCGGTGAGTGACGTATTGAACTTTACCACTTTCTAATTGAATTGAGTTATTCCTTAATAGTTCTTCATCTCATTAAGAGGTAGCTTCCCTCCTAATTGATGACCTTTAAACATTGCAGCTCGAGATCTGCTGAAAGCAGAATCCAAAAGGCTTGAGCATGTTCCTATACCTTTATGTAACCACTGCATAGAGTGATAAGATTAAACCTTTGTGTGCGATCTTCCTGGTTCCACGATAAACGCAACCGCAGCTAATATTTTTGATAGCATTGGCATTAAACTCGCAGGGTCATTTTAGATGGATGGGATAAATCTTATTGGTTACATCAAAAGCAAAAAGGGAGGTTGGTGTCTCATTTAGACCTGCATCTAATAAATCACAGCACTTTGACTGAACTGCATAAAAAGCAACTTGTCAGTGTGGGGGGGGTGGGACAAACTTGAACGTGCATGCATTTGATCATGAAGTAATGACGACTAAAAGAAAGATTTGGGCCGGATTTTCGGCAGGTTTTGCTGCGATTTGACCCTCCGCAGTGAAAACCCGGTCAGAAAACCCTGTAAGTATCGGCTCCCTAAGGATTGTTGAATACCTGGACATTGCGTTTTAATATTCCCCACTGAAAAAAAAGCTGGCAGCTTGATGTGGGAGGGGCCCAGGTACTTTTCCATGTTTTACTTAAAATTCACAGCTGATGGGTAGGGGTGGTCTGGGAAGTTACAATGGCCAGGAGAAGGCAACTCCTCATAGGTGTAAAGTCCTGTCCCATCTGTACAGATTCACACGAGGCATGTAGTGAAGTCAAGGTCACTCTGGCCCTGCACCTTTATTTCACAGCTCTGGAATGCTGCACTTGCCTGAGACCTGTCCTTATATACCTGTCTCTTGCAAGTGCACCCCTGGTGGTAAGGTATGCTGGTGGTTACAGGTCATATCTTATTACAGTCATGTATAGCATGTTAGGATACAGTTATATCTAATAATGTAAGATACATGACATCACCCTCTCCCAAGGCCTTATTGTCTTTATAGGTTCAGTCTCTCAGGTGGTCTACACTCTCGCATGAAGCGTCTGAGTTGTGGTTCAGTTGTTTGCCTTGGTGTCTGTTTTTCTTTGGGTGAGGTTGCTGGCATCTCGCCTGGGCTGTCTGTTTTGATTGGTGTGATTGTTGTTGACTCGCCTGGGCTGTCTGTTGGGATTGCCCTTTCCTCAGGGTGTTCCCTCTTTCTGTCCACCAGGTGTGGTGTGAGTTCCACATTGTAGTCTGCCTCTGGTTCTGCAGTGTTGTTGGTAAATCTGCTTTTGACTTGGTCTATATGCCTCCGGCAGGTTTTGCCATTGTCCATTTGTACTACCAGTAGCCTGTTTCCTTCCTTGCCCGTTACTGTCCCTGCAAGCCATTTGGGACCCCTGCCATAGTTTAGTACAAACACTTTGTCCCCTATCTCATTCCATCTCCCCCTCGAATTTCTATCATGGTACTCAGTCAGCTTACGGCGCTTTGCCTCAATGATTTTGTGCATGTCTGGGAGGATTAATGAGAGCCTTGTTTTTAAAGTCCTTTTCATCAACAGTTGCGCGGGGGTGGATCCCAGTCAGTGAGTGAGGACGAGATCTATATGACAGCAGCAGTCGCAACAGGCAACCCCGCAGCATAGGACCTTGGATTTTAAGCAGGCCTTGTTTCATGATTTGCACTGCTCTCTCCGGCTGGCCGTTGGAGGCCGGCTTGAACGGTGCCATCTTGACGTGATTTATGCCGTGGTCAATTATAAAGTCTTGGAATTCTGCGCTGGTGAAGCACGGACCATTGTCACTGACCAATATGTCAGGGATTCCGTGCATTGCAAACATGGTTGCGAGGCTCTCCTCAGTGATGGAGGTTGTGCTCGAGTTTTGGTGCATTTTTTTGACACCGTACACGCACGTGACCATCTCCTTCTCTAACATTCCGTACCCGCGCTCCGCCCGCGAAAGTGCCCTGGAGGCATAAGCTATGGGTTGTAATTTGCCCGCACTATTGACATGTTGCAAAACGCACCCGACCCCATACGCTAACGCATCGCATGTGAGAACTAGCTTTTTACCTGGGTCAAAGAAAGTCCAAACACTGTTGGAACACAAAAAGTTGCATGCCTTATTGAAGGCACGTTCCTGGGCATCCACCCAAAACCTATCACACCCCTTCCTGAGTAGCATGTGGAGAGGCTCCAGCAGCGTGCTTAAGTTCTGCATAAAGTTCCCAAAGTAATTGAGTAGCCCGAAAAAGGCGCGCAGTTCCGGGGCCTGGCTGCCAGGCGAATTGCTTCTGTTTTGGACTCTGTTGGGCGGATTTCATCAGCGGCAATCCTTCTGCCCAAAAATTCAACCACAGGTGCGAGAAATAGGCACTTGGATTTCTTGACTCGTAGGCCTACCCGATCCAACCGCTTTAGTACTTCCTCCAAATTATGGAGATGGGAGTCGGTGTCCCTGCCCGTGATAAGTATGTCATCTTGAAATACAACCATCCCCGGGATGGACTTGAGCAGACTCTCCATGTTGCGCTGGAATATGGCAGTTGCCGACCTGATGCCGAATGGGCATCGCTTGTACATGAAAGGGCCTCGATGTGTGTTGATGGTGGTGAGTAGCTTGGAATCCTCGGTCAATTCTTGCGTCATATACGCAGATGTGAGGTCTAATTATGAGAAAAGTTTACCTCCAGCCAATGTGGCAAATAAGTCCTTCGCTCTGGGCAGAGGGGACTGGTCCTGCAGGGAGAATCTGTTTCTGGTAGATTTGTAGTCCCCACAAAATCTTACGGATCCATCAGGCTTCATGACTGGGACGATGGGACTTGCACAGTCGCTGAATTCCACAGGTGATATAATGCCTTCCCGCAGAAACCTGTCTAGTTCGTGTTCAATCTTTTCCCTCATCACATAGAGTACAGCTCTGGCCTTGTGATGGACAGGTCTAGCATCCTGTGTGATGTAGATTTTGACTTTGGCCCCTTTGAAAGTGCCCACACCTGGCTGAAAGAGATGTTCAAATCGCTTTATAACTGTTGAGCAGGAGTTCCGTTCCTCTAATGACATGGCATGGACATCATCCCATTTCCAGTTTAGTTTTGCCAGCCAGCTTCTCCCCAGCAGTGCTGGGGGGTCTCCGGGGACAATCCACAGGGGAAGTCGGTTCACTGTCCCTTTGTGTGTGACAGAGAGCATGGTGCTGCCGAGGACTGGTACGATTTCTTTGGTATAGGTCCTTAGTTTGGTGTCGACCCTTGTGAGTTTTGGTCTGTCTCTTTTATGCGGCCACAATTGTTCAAATTTTTGAGCCCCCATGATAGATTGACTCGCTCCCATATCCAGCTCCATTTTGACAGATATCCCATTGAGTAGAACCCTCAATATTATAGGAGGCGTCCTGTTGTAGGAGCAGCGGCCATTGATCGTGTTGACCTGCTGTACATCGGTGTCCCGGGTACTGTCCCCACCGTCTTCTGGTCCGCTTTCCAACCCATCTGATTCGTATACCAGCCGAGCTGCCGTTTTTTTGCCCTGTATATTCACAATTTCTGCAAACAGCTTGCTGAAATCGACATCCCCTTGACGAGTGCCCACCCCCACACCTCCAGCACAGACCTGTTCCATTGTTCAAAGAGTTCCCAAAGAATGAGCTGCGTCTGGCTGATCTCTCTTGAGCTTCTCTCAGTTTGTAGTTGATTGCTCACATTGTGGGTTGATGAGGTGTGAACGGCCATTTCTGTGGCCATTGATGGCTTCTGCCTGCTGTTGAAAGCCTGTTCTCCTGGTTTTGTCTGTGTGTGGGGGTAGCAGCTTGTTTAGTGCTGTGAACTTCTTGTTCCAATATTTCGTGAGTTGTTGTACCTGCATTGTAAATCAATCTCGTTTCTTCTTCCCCTACCAAAAATGTCTGTGCAACCAGTGCTGCTGCCTCTAAGGTCAGGTTCTTGGTCTCTATGAGCTTTCGGAATATGCCTGCGTGGCCTATTCCTTCAATGAAAAAGTCTCTCAGCATTTCTCTCATTTCATTGGAGAACTCACATAAACTAGCCAACCTCCGAAGTTCCGCCACGAAGTCGGGTATGCTCTGGCCCACACAGCGTCTGTAGTTGTAGAACCTGTGTCTGGCCATGTGTAGGCTGCTCGCTGGCTTCAGGTGGTCTCTTACCAGTGTGCTCAATTCTTCAAACGATTTGCTTGCTCGTTTCTCGGGTGCCAACAGATCCTTCATTAAAGCGTATGTTTTCGAGCCACAGTTGGTCAAGAGATTGGCTCTTCTCTTGTCTGCCTTATCGTCACCTAACCAATCTTTGGTTACAAAGCTTTGCTGGAGCCTTTCTATAAAGTTCTCCCAATTGTCTCCCGCATTGTACTTTTCATCTGATCCGTTGTTCGCCATTCTGTGGATTCTGTAATCCCATAACACGTCGCCACTGTAAAGTCCTGTCCCCTCAGTGCAGATTCACACGAGGCATGTAGTGAAGTCAAGGTCACTCTGGACCTGCACCTTTATTTCACAGCTCTGGAATGCTGCACTTGCCTGAGAGCTGTCCTTATATACCTGTCTCTTCCAAGTGCACCCCTGGTGGTAAGGTATGCTGGTAGTTACAGGTCATATCTTATTACAGTCATGTATAGCATGTTGGGATACAGTTATATATAATAATGTAAGATACATGACAATAGGTAATGGGCAAAGATGGAGGGTACATTGTTAAGCAATGTCAACTGGTCAGTGATCAAGCCATTACCTGGAACGAGATAACCCCGAGGGGGGAAACCAGAACAATAGAAAGCCATTAAGCCCTAGACCGGTTGGAAGCGAAACCCCATCACCAGACATCACTGGAATACACATGGGCCACTCAGACAGAAGCCTCGAAACAAGGAAAACTTTATTGGGCCAGAAGAAGCAAAAAACAGCATCCTCGAAACAAGGAAACACTTTTTTTGGGCAGAAAAGGCAAACATACTTTGGATATAAAAGGTGGCCGCATGGCCATAGCTCTCTCTCTTTTGCTCTAGGTTGCTTCACCTCTACAAGGATTGATTGCTCCATCTGCAATGGAGAGAAGAAACCATCGACAGTATCAACAGGGTGGATAAAGAGGAACCAGTGGATGTGATGTATTTCGACTTCCAAAAGGCATTTGACAAGGTGTCACATAAAAGGTTACTGCACAAGATAAAAGTTCACGGAGTTGGGGTTAATATATTAGCATGGATAGAGGATTGGTTTACTAACAGAGAACCGAGAGTCAGGATAAATGGTTCATTCTCTGTTTGGCATTCAGTAACTACTGGGATGCCGCAGGGATCAGTGCTGGGACCCCAACTATTTACAATCTATATTAACAACTTGCAAGAAGGGACTGAGTATAAAGTAGCCAAGTTTGCTGATGATACAAATATGGGAAGAAAAGCAATGTGTGAGGAGGACACAAAAAATCTGCAAAAGGACATAGACAGGCTAAGTGAGTGGGCAAAAATTTGGCAGATGGAGTAAAATGTTGGAAAGTGTGTGGTCATGCACTTTGGCAGAAAGAATCAAAGAGCAAGTTATTATTTAAATGGAGAAAGATAGCAAAGTGCCGCAGTCCAGCGGGACCTGGGGGTACTTGTGCATGAAACACAAAAGGATAGTATGCAGGTACAGCAAGTGGTCAGGAAGGCCAATGGTATCTTGGTCTTTATTGCAAAGGGGATGGACTATAAAAACGGGGAAGTCTTGCTACAGCTATATAAGATAATGGTGAGGCAACACCTGGAATACTGCATGAAGTTTTGGTTTCCATATTTACGAAAGTATATACTTGCTTTGGAGACAGTTCAGAAAGGTTCACTAGGTTGATTCCAGGGATGAGAGGGTTGACTTATGAGGAAAGGTTGAGTAGGTTGGGCCTCTACTCATTGGAATTCGGAAGAATGAGGTGATCTTATCGAAACCTATAAGATTATGAGGGGGCTTGACAAGGTGGATGCAGAGAGGATGTTTCCACTGATGGGAGGAGAACTAGAGGGCATTAACTTAGAATAAGGGACCATCCATTTAAAACAGAGATGAGGAAAAATTTATTCTCTCAGAAAGTTGTAAATCTGTGGAATTTCTTGCCTCTGAGATCAGTGGAAGCTGGGACATTGAATAAATTTAAGACAAAAATTGACAGTTTCTTAAACAATAAGGGGATAAGGAGGTAAAAGGGCGGGCGGGAAAGTGGAGCTGAGTCCATGATCAGATCAGCCATGATCTTATTGAATGGCGGAGCAGGCTCGAGGGGCCGTATGGCCTACTCCTGTTCCTATTTCTTATTTTCTTATGTTCTTTTGTACGGAACCAGAAGAGACACATTTTCACCAGGAGAAGCAGCGAGTAAGCCACTGAATCAGTGAGCATCATCCCTGCCCACACATCTTTAAGATCACAGCCACTGTGTGAGGAGGTGTCGTGTGTTCACCCAACCAAGCCTTGGAAGGGTTTTAGTGGGGAGGTTTTGCTGCAAGGACCATGGGGGAACACCCAGCCAGTCGGTACAGATTCGGGGGATACACTGTGGATCCGAGCAGATGGTATAGACGTTGGGTACTTCGTGATAGGGGCGGTTTAGACACTCCAGGGTACTGGATTGTACTACATCGTCACTGTGTTTACTTGTAGTTTTGCTGTGTTGAGGTAGCTTTACTGAAACATTGACAGTTGAGACCGAGGTATTTGTCCATGACTCATTCATCTGTTCAGTACAGTAATCACTCCCAGGTCTAGAACTATTGTAATGTGGGAGTGCGTTGAAAACACCGAAGGGAAATCACTTACAGAATCTGGTGTCCACAGGCAGGACATGGGTGTACTGAACAGAGAGTTATGGAAGATATTAAGGTGAAGAGATCAGCACTGGGGGATAGGGTTTCCTCATATATCTTTGGGAAAGTTAACGTACTCCCATAACACCGGGGAGTACCTGCAGTGTCAGGTAACCGAGGCCAAGCTCAATGAGCAGGTCGCACGGGAGGAGACCGCTCATTTAGTGGGTAAAGTAAACAGACTAGAGGGGCAACTGAAGGATATTAAAACAGTGTATAGGGTAGCCACCAGTAAGCGTATTGAGAGTGGAAATCACGGGCCCTGCCAGGAGAAAACCCAAAGCATGACCCAAGGCTAAAGGAATGGTTTGCCTAATGGCCCCGGGGAGAACCCGGGTGGACTGGGAAGAGGAAGGGGAAGACAGTGAGGATTGGGAGTCGGACAGGGGCGCACGACCTCCGCCAGATGCGCCGGAACCCATGTATCCAATACGACAGCAGAAATATGGTGCGACTGTAGCTGGTCAAGGTCAGTGGGTGCTGCAAAGCGATTTTGTGGTTCCATTCACAACCCCACAGCTGTAAAATGTGATTTCAGGGGTGCTCAAGCTTACCAACGAAGAAGACCTATCCATCCACTTCATGGAGGTGGAACAGATGGGAGGGATTAATGGGTGTAATGAAGCAGAGGTTCACAAGCTGCTATTATTTTCCGTGGCGGGGAAGATGTATCAGGCCCTATCTGCCGAAAGCAAGAGGGCGCAGGAAACCATAGAGGGCTTAAAGGAGGAAATCCTAAGAGCCATGAGTCACACCAAAGGTAGTCCATTCTCCAGGGTGGAAAGGACGCTGCAACTGGCTGGGGAAGCACCTCAGGATTTGGCGGACTGGCTCTGGCCGGTCTAATAATAAAGCCTGTAATGGAATGCTGGACCGGGCGCAGTTGCATGGGCAGCCAAGGAACCATTATCTCAGGACCCTAGTGTCAAAGAGGATTAGGGAAAAGTCCAAGAACTGGTTTGACCCTGAGGATCTCCAGAATAGGGAGGCCGATGTGCTCCATCACATGAGTCGGGCATTCAAGGCCGGCGTGGAGGAGGATGCCAAACCAGTCAAAGGGAAGGTTCATGAGATGAAGCCCAGTGCGGGTAGGAAAAGGGAATGGCGCCAGGAAAGGGGTAGCTCAGAGAAGTTTAGGGCGTGTTTCGGGTGTGGGAAGCCGGGCCACTGGAGGAAAGACTGCCCGGCCCTGAGGATGGGGTAAGGGAAAGAGGATCCTCCGACGCCCGTGGTGAAACCTGTTGAGGTGAAGAAGCCGAACACCGAACAATTCAATGTTCTGGTGGCCGCCCTCCGAACAGTTTTCGTGCCGGAGCAGGGAAGGGTAGCATAGAAGTCCCGACCGCTCCGGTAAACCCAGCATCCTGACTAGTACGCGCCAAGCCTGAGTACCTGCGTCTGCTCATTTATGACGAGTGGAAGAGACCATGTGTGAAGATGGGGGTGGAGAAGGTAGTGAGGAAGTATTTGTTGGACACCGGAGCTTCCAGCACGGTGATTCACGCAAATAATCCGACTATCTACTTTTGTCTAGCAAGGTTCCACACAGTCTGGTGGGGTTCACAGGGAACGAGCAGTCGGTGTCGATCTCCAGGCCACTAGCCATCGAATTAGGACCACTCCACGCAAAATAGATATGCGTCCTGCTGAAATGGGAGCAACCGGGGTCAGAGTCCGAGGGACAGATTTTTTGCTAGCCCATAGAATCATAGTGGATTTAAGGAACCACTGGTTTTGGGGACGGTGTGTTCAGGGAAGGAGAGGGAAGTAGTGGTTATCCCGGAGAAAAGGAAAGATAAAGGCACGGTGTGTACGATGAAGCCGAAGGGTAGTTATGACCTCGAGCAATTGATTAATACTACCCCAGCAGACTACTAGACTTACGTGCGAGACAATCTCGCATCGTTCACCACACACAAACAGGACTGCGGTAGGGTGACGGGGGTAGAAGTCAGGGTACAAGGAGGCCCTTTAAACCGACCGTAGAAACAGTATAATTTCCCCAGGGAGGCAGAGGCTGACTTAGAGATGGCATTGGGATCCCTGGTAGCCCAGGAAGTGTTGAGGCCCATAGCCACACACGTGAACTCTCCACTTTGGCCGGTTCGGAAACCGAACCAGTCGTGGAGGGTCATCATGGACTATCGGGTGCTCAACAAGAACATCCCAGCCTGCACGCCCACTGTCGCGGCCGTAGCCAACCTGATAGGGAGCATTCCAGCATCCGCGACCACATTCACAGTGCTAGATATATTGGACAGGTTCTGGTCAATTTCCCTCAAAAGGAAGGACCAGTACAAGTTCGCCTTCACATTTAAAGGGCAACAGTATACCTGGACGTGCCTTCCCCAGGGTTTCCACAAAAGCCCCTCCATTTTTCACCAATGTATGGCCAACAGTTTAAAGGGTTTCAGTTGGCCTCAGCAGTTGGTGCAGTATGAAGACGACCTGCTTTTGTTTTCCGATGGGGGGGAGGAGCATGGTCCACTGCTGGCCGAGCTGCTGGAGCTGTTGAAGGACACCGGGTTCAAGGTCAATTCCAGGAAAGCTCAGATCGGTCAGAAGGAAGTGAAATTCCTCTGGCTGACTTTAAGGGTTGGGGAAAGGGCTATAGGCGAGGCCAAACGGAAGGCGGTCCAGGAGTTACCAGCCCTCACGACCGTGACGGGGGTGAGATCCTGGGGCTCACGGGGTACTGCAGGGATTTTATTGAGGATTAGGCCACCACGACAGCCCCCCTACTTCGGCTCTTCCGCAAGGGAGTCGGATGGGAGTGGGATGAGGACTGCACGGCAATGTTCAATCATCTCAAGGGAGACCTGCAGACGGCACCCGCACTAGGGGCAATTAATGGTGGGGAGGTCTTCTTTTTAGAAGTAGCAGCCAGCGGTGACATTTTGAGCGCTGTGTACTCTAGCGGTACAGCAAACTGAGACCCGTGGCTTACTCTTCAAGAGTTCTCACAGATGTAGAACGGGGTGCTCCAATCGCGAGAGGCATCTCCTTGCCAAGCATTTGGCCATGAAGCGCTCCCCGCTCTTCACAGGGTCATCCCAGATCATTCCACGAACCCACCATACCCCCACTCAGATGTTGCTAGATGGGAGAATAAAGGACGGCACAGTAAGCAGTGCTCGCATTGCTCACTGGACTTTATTGCTCTCATAGATGAATCTGAGAGTGCAAGGCCTGTGTGAGCCCAAGCTGGCAGCTAACATGATCTATGCAGGGGCAAGCCCACAAGTGGTCGATAGATGGAGTATGGGATATAGACATAGGATTTCGGGCTGGGTTATACCCCACGGGCCGTGAAATATATGTCGACGGATCCAATTCGGTGGTAGCGAAGGAGCGTTTCACCGGGTGCGGGACTTATGACCCGACAGCAGGCATTGCAAGGGCCATTAAACTCCCGAGCACGCTGAGTGCTCAGCACGCCGAACTGTCAGTGGTGGTGTACTTCGTTACCCACGCTGACAAGTTCCCGACCCCATACACCATCTGCTCGGATTCCATGTTCACATGCAATTCATGCACCGAATATTTGGTCATCTGGTCTTGTCGCGGTTTCACATCTGCAGACGGGAAGCCCTTAGCTACCAAACCACTGTTGCAAAGGATCTTAGAGGCCACAGGAACCCAAGGAAGCCATTACATTCATAAAATAAAGGCCCATTCCAAGAGAGAGCCCAGAGGGGAAGGCAACCAAAAGGCTGATGAGTTAGCCAAGGAGGGAGCCAAAACAGGAGAGTTTTGGGATCCATATGAGTTCAGCCCAGTAGCAGCGATCTGGAAAAAAGGGGGAAAACAAGGCAGTGTAGCTTTGGCCCCAGATTTGAGGAAAGTCCAGGCACAGGATCCCGTCCTCAATGTTGTCCTGGAGCAGATGGCTAGGGGAGAAAAGGTAGAAGGTCTGTTCGGAGTAGAGGGCATTACTTTAAAGGAGGGAATGCTTTTCAGGGGAGATCAGTGGGTGGTTCCAGAACAGCACCAGAGGGAATTCCTCCAGATAGCCCACGGGGCCAGAGACTACCTGGCAGAGGGTAGAACAGGCAGGGTGGTGGCCGCAACTGAGGGAGGATGTCCGTGATTTTTGCGCAGACTGTCTGGTGTGTGCGGTGAACAACCCCGATCCCCAGAAAAGAAAGGTTCCCATGGGACACTTGAGCAGGGTAGAGGAACCATGGCAGTCAGTACAGGTCGATTACATTGGGCCATTGCCAATCGCAAAGGGGGGCTACAAGTACTGTTTGGTCCTAGTAGAAGTTTTCTCGAAGTGGATTGATCACGGCACTGGCAACAGCACGGATCTTGGTGAGGGAAGTGTTCTCTAGATGGGAACTGTCGCAAATCATGGAGTCCGATCAGGGGAGCCACTTCACAGGGCAGGTCATGCAGGCTACCTTGAAAGTGCTAGGGATAGAAGGGAAATGGCATGTGGCTCACAACCCACAGTCGGATTAATCGGATCATTAAAGAAAGGCTGTGCCCGAAACAGTGGGGGTTGAGGTCCTGCCATTTGTCCTGATGGGGGTCCGAGCCAGCCTCTCCAGAAGCACAAGGTATTCCCCGCATGAGCTCATGACAGGTCGGGTCATGCGCACGCCCACCCATGTTCTGATGCCAGTTCTCACAGCGGGGCAGGTGCGAGAGGTAAACCGGGACAAGTTTGTCAAGAATCTGTTCAAGCACTTGAAATAGATTCATTGGCAAGCTGCCAGCAACATGGGAAGCAGCACGGGAGCAATCGGTTGTTGCTCGAGCCCCAGAGAACCTACGAGTGGAAGGTAGGGGATCAGGTCACGGTCCGCAATTACGCTCGGGTGGGCATGTTTAAGCCTTTGTACATGGGACCCTTCAGCATCGTCGATATGGCCTGGCCCATGGTGTACGTGGTTAAGCTTCCGAAGCGCACAAAGTGGTTCCATGTGAACCAGTGCAAGTTGTTTAACCCGGGGGAATGAGCGAGAAACAGAAAGAAGCACCGAGGTGCTGTAAACAGCATGACGGATGTGGGTCTTCCTCCCATAGTTTAGGACAGTGAACAGCCCGTGGTGGTGGTGGTTAGGAGGAGTAGCAGGATGCCACAGCCGAGAACGCCGTGGTCACCTCATTACACACAGCCGAGGAGCCGTAAAAGGCCCAGGGTTATAGAGACCTAGCGTGGCCACCCAGAGACAGGTGGTGGTGTATATTGTTTCATTCTCAGTTTCGTGTTTTACAAAGTGTGTTTTGATGAAGCCAGACCTGCGGAGGTATACCCTCTCACAGAAAGATTGTTGCTTCTTTGTATCTTCACAGGAAATTGAGAGAAAGATGGAGACAATCCTGGTAATCGTTCTTTGGAGCTTGGCCAGAACAGGGTACAGCAGGAACGGGGACACCGAGTTTTCCCTTCTCTATGGATGTACTAGGGGGAATGGACCCACCATAACACAGGGGGGTAGGGCAGGGGACATGGAAGGGATGGCAGCCTACTTCCACGAGGGAAGGTGGGTCATCCATTTTCACATACGGGGAGGCTTCCATACCATGTCCCAAACTGAAGGTCATAGCCAATGGGTTGGGGTGACCGAGGACAAACGCGTATGCTTGAAGTGCAAAGGCGACATTCCCCTGGGACGGTGGTGGTGTGTCAGGAAATTGAGTCAGGACACGGGGAACCAGACAGCGGACTGGGAACGACTGGGGAATGATATGTACCGGCAGATGATGGGGTCAAAAGGGGGAGTGGAAGTGTGCTGGGACAAGTGTGGAAGGAGGAACAGGGAATTTATGTGTGTATGAGGGGGTCAGAGCAGATCTGCCCAGCGGGTGTGTTGATTGCCTTTTCGCAGCAATGGCAGGACGCCGGAGCTGGGATCAGATGGGATCAGTGTATGGACTTCTGTGTGCTCCCAGACCCCCCCCCAACACAATAAATGCGACTGAACTTGTAGCACACACGAGGAAGCCCCTGCCCATAGCCCCACCGATACAGACGACAGAAGTTAGGTGTCTCGCCACCACACCAGGCCCAGGAAATGGTTTAGTTTTAATCCCCCTGGAAAGTTTTTATTCCAGGAGGTGCATTACGTAGTCGCGACAGTCATTTTAAACTTAACCGGTGTACATCTGCCCGAGTGGTGTCCAAAAGAAACTGAGCAGCTGTACGAGACGCTCATTAAAGAAATGTTCCGCCAGTTCTATGAGCTCAGTTACGGGGATGTGAGTTGGGAAAAGTTGTACGACATGGGAGTATACGATAATGTTAGTCCGGGGAGGCCAAGGCGAGGGGTGCACAATGATGTCACTACGGTGTTTAGCGCGGGTACATCTCTCGTCAATAGCATGGACAATGTGCAGCTGCAGATGCAGATCAACAGTTTAAAGGACCAGCTGCGGAAAATCCTGGGGAAAGGGAACACGGTGGTAGGGTCGGAGTTAGAGGAGGACCAGGCAATCACTGTCCATTTAAAGGAGGTTATCGCAGTACTGGAGACACACGCAAAGACTGTAAATGCATGAATACAGGAATGCCTCGGCGCAGGCAGCACGGAATGAAGTGTGCATGTTATACGGTGCCTGGTTAATGAGTGAGGGGTGCAGTAATTTAGAGGACATCCAGTAAGGTCGCATCCCGTCGCAGCACTCAGCCCGAATCATAATTCGCTGAATCCATGTCAGCCCCATTTAACTTCCGAAGCCTAGCCAGTCCCATTGGATTGTGGTCGGTCCAACAACACAATCATGGGAATAGTGTTGCGTATGCCAGTAATGGGTGGGACATCAAAACCAGCGCTGGTATAAAGGGTGGAAAACATTGGGGTCATACGGGAAGGGGTGCACGTGCGGTATCATGTGGTCCCACCGTTTGTTATAAAGTGGGAGCACGCCATGACTGGTACTGACCTCAAGGGGTGCCAGAGCAGGGGTGCACAAGTCATATTGTGTCCTCAGCATTTGAACGCATTCGATCGGCCAGAGTGCGGGTTTGAATCCGAGAGTCGAGAGCCTATCAATTGCATCATGGAGGTGAGGGCCCAGAGCCACGTTCCACCTCAGGTGGTATAGGCGGGCAACGGGACACTTGGTTTCCGGTCACCGACAGCACTTTCTGCTTCAAACCCCACGCCAAAATTCAAGTGGCACAGGAATGTATTATTCCAATCCCAGAGCCATCCACGGTACACATTATGGTAAACGACACGATCCAGAACCTGCAACAGTACCTGCTCCCTTTCTGATCCTGCCCCCAGATCTAGTCACTCCAGGCAATGGAATTTGGCGAGTCGGGAGTTCGGCGAGTTGGTGAGTCGGGAGGTCGGCGAGTCGGAAGGTCCTGTGAGGTCGGCGAGTCGGGAGTTCGGAGGCCGGGAGTTTGGCGGCCTCAGAGGTCGGTGAGGTGAATTGGTAAGTAGCTCTCTTTTCTCTATTTCATTTTATTAGGTCGGGAATTTGGAGGCCGAGAGGTCAGGTGGCCACAGAGGCCGGTGAGTTCGGGAGGCCAGAGAGGTCGGTGAGGTGAGTTTGTAAGTAGCTCTCTTTTCTCTATTTCTTTTGAAGTAGATTTTAAACTAGATAAGGCTAACTAGAAGGGTGGCAGTGCAGCTCAGTTCTGTGGAGTGCACATCCTACGGCATGTGGGAAGTCCTGGATGCTTCGCGCAGCCTAGACAACCACATGTGCAGGTGGTATCGCCAGCTCAAGTGCTCGAGCTCCGCGTTTTGGAATTGAGCAGCGAGTGGAGTCAATACGGTGCATCCGTGAGGCTGAGAACTAGGCGGCTAGCACGTTTCAGGAGGTGGTCACCCCACAGCTTAAAGGCGTGCAGGTAGAGGGGAAGTGGGTGATCACCAGACATAGTAAGTGTGCTAGGCAGGTAGCGCAGGAGTCCGCCCGTGAGTCCATCTCGCTTTCAAACCGATATTCACTTCTGAGTATCGGTAAAGACGATGGTGCCTCTGGAGAGTGCAGCCAGAGCCAACTCCAAGGCACCACGGGTGGCTCAGCTGCACAGAGGGGCGGGTCAAAGAACAAAAGAACCCGAGTGACAGGGGATTCTATAGTTAGGGGAAGAGACAGGTATTTCTGCGGCCGTAGACGTGACCTGAATGGTTTTGTGCCTCCATGGTGCCAGGGTCAAGGATGTCACAGAGCGGACGCAGGGCATCCAGGGGGCGGAGGGTAAACAGCTAGAGGTCGTGGTCCATATTGGGACCAACGGCATAGGTAAAATGAGGGATGAGGTCCTACAGGAAGAATTCAGGGAGCGAGGAAGAAAATTAAAGGATAGGACCTCAAAGGTCTACATGTGCCACATGCTAATGAGTATAAGAATAGAAGGATAGAGAGGATGAACATGTGTCTGGAAAGTTGGTGTAGGAGGGAGGGCTTTAAATTCGTGAGGCATTGGGACCACTTCTGGTGGAGATGGGACCTGCACAAACTAGACGGGTTGCACCTCAACAGTGACGGGACCAATATCCTGGCGGGGAGTTTTGTGAGTGCTGTTGGGGAGAGTTTAAACAAGCTTGGCAGGGGGATGGGAACCTGAGAACAAATTCAAAAGGGAAGGAAGTAAAACAGAAGTTGGATAGCAAGAATCTAGAAAGTGAATCTGTAAGACAGAGGAAACTGGGCTTAGTATGTAAAAAGCAAGGAGGTCTTCCTATGCTGAATGGTATATACTTTAATGCAAGGATTATAGCGAATAAGGCGGATGAGCTAAGAGCACAGGTAGACACTTGGGAGTATGATATTATAGCCATTACAGAAACATGGCTGAAAGAGGGGCAGGTTTGGCAGATCAATATTCCTGGCTGCAGGATTTTTAGGCAAGATAGAGAGGGGGGTAAAAAGCAGTGGGGAGGGGGTGTTGCAGTACTGATTAAAGAAACTATTACAGTGGTGAGGAGGGATGATATGTCAGAGAGATCATCAAATGAGGCAATTTGGGTCGAATTGAAAAATAAAAAAGGGCGATCACACTGCTGGGTGTGTTTTAAAGACCCCCAAATAGTAGGAGGGAGATAGAGGAGCAAATATGTATGCAAATTGCTGTGAAGTCCAAAAACCTTAGGGTATTAATAGTAGGGGATTTTAACTATCCAAATATTGATTGGGACAAATTTAGTGTGAAGGGTATAGAGGGTGCGGAATTCTTGAAATGCATTCAAGAGAACTTTTTAAGTCAGTATGTAGCAAGCCCAACACGAAAGGGGGCAATCTTGGATTTAGTTTTGGGGAACGATGCTGGGCAGGTGGAAGGGGTATTAGTGGGAGAGCCAGTGATCATAATTCAGTCAGATTCAAGTTGGTTATGGATAAGGATAAGAATAGTCTTGGAATAAAAGTTCTGAATGGGGGAAAAATTAATTATGCTAAGTTAAGGAGTAATTTGGCCAAGGTGGACTGGAAACAGCTACTTGTGGGTAAATCAGTGTCGGAACTGTAGGATTGCAAAATTCGTGGGAAACCCCCTGCCCCAGTGTTTGGACTCATTGGAAAGTAAATTTAATTTGGAACTTTCAACCAGAAAGTTTGGCAACTTAACCTGCACATGGAAGAAACTACGAGTTTTAATCGAATTTGGATTTTACAAGGCAGATTGGGTCCATGTGGAAAGGGCTGAGAACTAAAGGAACTATCCTTCAAAGAAACCAGTTTTAGGTATTGAAGCTCTCTGGGGTATTGAAGCTCAACAAATTGTCTGGGGAATTGTGTAAATTTAAAAGCCCTTCTCCCCGGGAGACATTAATATAGCAACAATCAACCCAGAGATAGCCAGCCATCACTCTGAGCAGCAAACCCATCCAGCACATACATACATAATAATGGCTCATCCAGCCCGCATGGAAAACCCAGGCCTAGGCAGACATTGCAAATACCAAAAAGCTAATTTTCCCGATCAAGAAACAAATTGGAAAGATCGACACATCCGAGACAGGTTACCATTAATGGGCCTGCCAAAATATAACAAAGAGATATCAAGCCCGCCAAAATTAAAACAAATAATCGGGGCTGATTTGGCACGCAGATTAGAACGGCTCCCAAAGTATAACAGGGGCCATTTTTTTTAACGAAAGGAAAAGAGGAAGGAGGGAAAAAGGGGAGAGACCGCCGCAGCAGTTTTTAACAAGCTTGCTACACAACCTCCAAGCTCTTCTGAGCACCAACATCTCCATCCTCGACAACACTCCTGGGCCACACTGCTCTGCTATTGAAGAAGAAGGAAGAACAACATCACGGCAGAGAAAGCAGTTCCCAGTAACTTCGGACATCATCATCGCGGCAGCAACTGACCACAGCCAACGTGGTAACATCAAAAACACCGCGATCGACAAATTTTAAGACCAAAACTCCTCAAGAAGAAGCCGAAAATTCGAAAGTTTCCACTTTAAAATCTGTTCCTAGCTATCAACAGGTGAAACATTACCTAAAGAGACTTTGAAAGCTACTCCTACCAGAAGAAAGTGGGTACTCACCCCATAAGTCCAATACGTGCCCTACCGCATCAGTGGATACCACCCAACTGAAGATTACGCAGTAAGGGGTCTTCCACGATGTTTGGGGTACAGCAAGCAGAACCTACAGAGTCCAGTGAACCCCAAAATCGTGAACCAGCGCCAACTGACAATAAAAGGATTGGTGAGAATAATCCCTATTTGCCGGAGTTCAACCTAGTCAGAGTTAGGCATTGGGAGGTGGGAGGTGTATTATTTTTCTGTAACCCCTTTGAATGTGTGATATACTGTTCTGTATTCTAGTAATTACAAGCTTGACAGTGTACATTCTTGTCCTTAATAAAATCAAAGTTCTTTGCATCAAATCAGTTGTCTCTTGCACTTTGTCACATCTCCAAATTGATCCAAAGTCCAGAACCCAGGGAGTGGGAGCAATTCGAACTGCTCAGAAGGTCAGAGGTGAACCTGACCCCCAAGACCACCTCCTACAGAATGGCGACTGCAGCAGGACTTTGGTATGAAGGATGTGATGCAGAGAGTGCTGTTTTGGAGGAAAGAACATAGATGGAAGAGAGGATTTCCTCCTATGTGTATAAGAAAGTGAATGTCATAAAGGAATGGCTGATTGGTCTGTTGCACGCTGAGCATCCAGGAGACGCTGCAGTCCAGTGGACAGCCAGCAAGGACCATAAGGAATCAGTAGAACAGGCAATTTGGTTGGCCTGTCTACAGGATAGGTTCAACTCCGAGATAAGAAAATGTTTTTTTGGTCATCACAACCGTAAAGAAATCACGCGTATGGCAGTAGTGAAAAGAGTAAAATAGGATAAGAATGTTTAGATGAATACGAAATGAAAGAGTTTCGGCTGACAGCCGGTGTCCAACGAGTGACTTGTGCCTGATAGTATTTGGGAGGAGACGTGTGAGAGCCCATTTGCGGCTATGAAAAGAATCCACCTGTGCAGCTATTAGAAGAGGCACAGACCGGGTAACATCCGGGAGTATGAAGAATCTACCAGTACAGCTATTAAAGGAAGCACCGGTAATAGTTCTTGGGGAAAGGAAAAGACACCACCTTGTAGGCAGTTAAAGAGGCACTACAAGAACAAGAAGAGTAAAATGACTGAAACAAAAGTTAAAAACAGACATCAGTTTCGACAGGAATTGGAAAAGACAGCCAGCTGATTAAAGACTTTATTATGTTTCCAAGAAGAAATGAGACCAAATTGTAACTCGATCACCTTTTGTCAAGCCGGAGAGCTTTCTCAGGCCTGGACTATCTGTTTTATGTGTCCATACAGGAAGGAGAATGACATGAACAGGACCCTGTTCCTGCACACCTTGATAAGGATGAGCAGCGGCGGCTGAGGAGACATGGAAGAATCCCTCATTTATGGGTGCTCAGGAGAGAGAGCACCGATCGTGACTGCAGGGGGTGGCACACCGGGTGTGGAAGAGCTCGCCGTTTATGCCCACAAAGGGAGGTGGCCAGGGTGGCTGGGGTCTAATTCCACTCGCTATACCAGCCAGGAGGGGTTTACCTATGGGGAGGCTTCCATTCCATGCCCCTTGATACGGATCATTGCTGCGCGGGTCAGTGTTATGGAGGGAAAACGTGTCTGTTTGACTTGTAAAGGGCAGATTCCCCTGGGTAGATGGTGGTGGCTCAGGAAGCTGAGCAAGGACGTAGGCAACCAGGAATCTGACTGGGAACGACTCGGTAACGATACATACCGTACCATCACGGGGACACGGAGAGGAGTGAAGGTGTTTTGGAACAAGTGGTGGGAGTCTGAACAGGGAATTTACATCTGCATATTGGGGTCAGAGAAGATCTGTCCCGCAGGCATATCAATCGCCTTCGCTAGGCAAAGGCATGGTGGGGAAGGGATGGGTGGGATTCCAGCCTACACGGGTGTGCCGTCCCACACTCCCCACTTCCAATTAATGCCACCGAACTTATAACATGCATTAACAGACCCCTGCCCATGACCCTGCCAGTGCGAACAATAATAGAAAGGTGTCCTACCACCACCAAGGGACCAGGGAATGGATTAGTATTGGTACCGACCAAAAAGTTGTTATACCAGTGGGTACACTATGCAGAAACTTCAGTTATTTTCAACCTTACCGAGGTGCACTTACCTGACTGGTGCCCAAAGGAAACAAAGCTGTTGACCAGGCCCTACTCAGAGAAATGTTCAAGAAATTTTACGAATTAGATTTTGGGAATGTAGGCAAAGCAGATTTGTACACCCAAAACGCTAGGGACGCCATGAGCACAGGCAAACCTAGAAGGGGAACCTTGAATGACATTTTTACTGCATATAATACAGGATCCTCTGCGATAAATAGCCTGGACGATATAGAACTGCAAACGCAGATAAATGGTCTTAGGATCCAACTGAGAAAGATGCTAAAAGAGGAAAACACAGTAGTGGGCTCAGAGCTACACGAGGACCAGACTATGACACTCCATTTAAAAGAGATCTTTGCTGAGCTGGAAAAAAATGCACAAACAGTGAATGTACTCATGCGGGAGGATAGAAACGCTTCAGACCAGGCTGCACAGAACGAGGTTTGTGTGCTGTATGGGGCGTGGTTGTTGGGCGAAAGCCGCAACAACCTGGAAGATTTAAAACAAGGTTTAGTCCCCTCCTGGATCAGCAACAAGCACCTCGCAGCCCTCCACCCATACAGTAATTCACTAAGCCCGTGTCAGCTCCACCTAGCTTCTGAAGCCTACCCTGTCCCAGTAGATTGCGGGCATTCTAATCACACTATCATGGGGATAGTACTAAGGATTACGGTCATTGGTGGGACAGATCGACCCGCATCGGTATACAGGGTGGAGAACATTGGAGTCATTCAAGGAGGTGCACACGTTCGTTTCACAGCGGTCCCACCGTATGTCATAAAGTGGGAGCATGCTATGACGGGTACTGACCTCTCCGAGTGCCGGAGCCGGGGTGCACACATAATACTGTGTCCCCAGTATGTGAACGCCTATTCTAAACCAGAGTGCGGGTTTAAAGCTGCTGGTACACAACCTATCAATTGTACTGGCACAAGACCATATTCCGCCACAGGTAGCATACATAGCGGGTGGGAGATATTGTGTCTCCACAAGTGTGCTCCACTACCAGCATGGACAACACTTCTGGTGTCTGGTGAGTGACAGCAGTTTTTGCTTTAAATCCGAGGCAGAAGTTCAAGTGGCCCAGGAACGGATCGTCCCCATTCCCGAATCCTCCACTGTTCACCTCCCTGTGAGTGAAAATATCACAAACCTGCAGGATTAGAAACATAGAAACATAGAAAATAGGTGCAGGAGTAGGCCATTCGGCCCTTCGAGCCTGCACCACCATTCAATAAGATCACGGCTGATCATTCCCTCAGTACCCCTTTTCTGCTTTCTCTCCATACCCCTTAATCACTTTAGCCGTAAGGGCCATAACTAACTCCCTCATGAATATGTCCAATAAACTGGTATCAACAACTCTCTGCGGTAGGGAATTCCACAGGTTAACAACTCTCTAAGTGAAGAAGTTTCTCCTCATCTCAGTCCTAAATGGCCAGCCCCTTCCTCAGACTGTGTCCCCTGGTTCTGGACTTCCCCAACATCGGAAACATTCTTCCCGCATCTAACCTGTCCCGTCCCATCAGAATGTTATAAGTTTCTATGAAATCCCCTCTCATCCATCTAAACGCAAGTGTATAAAGGCCCAGTTGATTCAGTCTCTCCTCATATGTCAGTCCCGCCATCCTGGGAATCAATCTGATGAACCTTCGCTGCACTCCCTCAATAGCAAGAATGTCCTTCCTCAGATTATGAGACCAAAACTGAACACAATATTCCAGGTGAGGTCTCACCAAGACCATGTACAACTGCAGTAAGACCTCCCTGCTCCTATACTCAAATCCTCTAGCTATGAAGGGCAACATACCATTTGCCTTCTTCACCGCCTGCTGTACCTGCATGCCAACTTTCAATGACTGATGAACCATGACATCCAGGTCTCATTGCACCTCCCCCTTTCCTAATCTGCCGCAATTCAGATAATATTTTGTGTTTTTGACGCCAAAGTAGATAGCCTCACATTTATCCACATTATACTGCATCTGCCATGCATTGGCCCACACATCTAATCTGTCCAAGTCACCCTGCAGCCTTTTAGCGTCCTCCTCACAGCTCACACCGCCACCCAGTTTAGTGTCATCTGCAAATGTGGAGATATTACACTCAATTCCTTCATCTAAATCGTTAATTAGATTGTAAATAGCTGGGGTCCCAGCACTGGGCCCTGCGGCACTCCACTAGTCACTGCCTGCCATTCTGAAAAGGACCCGTTTATCCCGACTCTCTGCTTCCTGTCTGCCAACCAGTTCTCTATCCATGTCAGTACATTACCCCCAATACCATGTGCTTTGATTTTGCACAACAATCTCTTGTGTGGTATCTTGTCAGAAGCCTTTTGAAAGTCCAAATACACCACATCCACTGATTTTCTCTTGTCCACTCTAGTAGTTACATCCTCAAAAAATTCCAGATTTGTCAAGCATGATTTCCCTTTCATAAATCCATGCTGACTTGGACCGATCCTGTCACTGCTTTCTGAATGCGCTGCTATTTCTTTAATAATTGATTTCAACATTTTTTCCACTACTGATGTCAAACTAACCGGTCCGTTGCACATTTTGGCTTTGAAATTCTCCCTCCACCTGAACATCTTACCGCTCTGCTATAAGCTGCAGTAATCTCACAAAAACATTTCTATACTCTAGAACAGAAAACAATTGAGTTAGGGAGAAAAATTCTCAAGATCACAATTACGCCTTGGTGGGACATTTTCAGAAATATAGAAGTTCCTGCCGGGATCAGAATAGCTTCCCACGTTTTGGTTGCCTGCCAACTCGTGATTATTCTTTACTTATGGTGTCTTACTTGCCGAGTGAAATGCAGAGGCCATCAGATCTGGCACCAAAGGCTGCTGTGCACTCCCTGGCCAAACTTGGGGATCGCACAGGGAGGGGTAACAACATATTACCATGTTTGATTTGATTTAATTTTCACCTGCTGTAAAAACGCAGAGGTCGAGTGTTGTAAGAATGTTACTTAAAAATGTGTTTGACTATGTACCTTTATGTAAAGTCAGAGTAATGAAGGGGCATCGGACCACCCCTATGCTGTAACATAATTGGAATGACTGCATTTGCCTGTAAACTGCATTACATTTCAAAGTGGGTATCTACGTTTAAGTTTAGTTAGGTAAATACAGGGGAAGATTGACTCTCGGGAATCAGGAATTTTGCTCACCTGGCATGATACTCTCGCATGTAGAGTATCACGGGGACTGTAGGATTGCAAAATTTGTGGGAAACCCCCCCCCCCAGTGTTTGGACTCATTGGAAAGGACATTTAATTTGGAACTTTCAACCAGAAAGTTTGGGATCCTAAAGTGCACATGGAAGAAACTACGAGTTTTAATCGAATTTGTGATATTACAAGGCAGATTGGGTCCGTGTGGGAAGGACTGAGAACTAAAGGATAACTGTCCTTCAACGAAACCAGTTTTGGGTATTGAAGTTGTCTGGGGTATTGAAGCTAAACAAATTGTCTGGGGAATTGTGTAAACTCAAAAGCCCTTCTCCCCGGGAGACATTAACATAGCAACAATCAACCCAGAGATAGCCAGCCATCACTCTGAGCAGGAAACCCATCCAGAAAATACATAATGATAATGGCCCATCCAGCCCGCATGGAAAGCCCAGGCCTAGGCAGACATTGCAAATACCAAAAATCTAATTTTCCCGATCAAGAAACAAATTGGAAAGATCAACACATCTGAGACAGGTTAACATTAATGAGCCTGCCAAAATATAACAAACAGATATCAAGCCCGGCAAAATTAAAACAGAGAATCGTGGCTGATTTGGCGCGCAGATTAGAACGGCTCCCAAAGTATAACTGGGGCCCTGTTTTTTTAACAAAAGGAGAAGTGGAAGGAGGGAAAAAGGAGAGAGACCACCACAGCAGTTTTTAACAAGCCTTCTAGAGAATTTGCTACAGAGCCTCCTATGCAGCTCTGCTGAGCACCAACATCTCCAGCCTCGACGACACTCCTGGGCCACACTGCCCTGCTATTGAAGAAGAAGGAAGTACATCATCGCAGTAGAGAAAGCAGTTCCCAGTAATTTCAGACATCATCAATGTGGCAGCAACTGACCACAGCCAACGTGGTAACATCGAAAACACTGCGATCGACAAATTCTAAGAACAAAACTCCTCAAGACGAAACCGAAGATTTGAAAGTTTCTTACAATCTGTTCCTAGCTACCAAGAGGTGAAACATTAATGAAAAAGACTTTGTAACCTACCGCTGACGGAAGAAAGTGAGTACTCACCCTATAAGTCCAATACGCGGCCTACCGCATCAGCAGACACAACCCAACTGAAGACTATGCAGTAAGAAGTCTTCCACGACATTCGGGATATGGCAAGCAGAACCTACAGAGTCCAGTGAACCCCAAAATCGCGAACCACCGCCATCTGACAATAAAACGATTGATGAGCTTAATCCCTGTTTGCCCTGGAGTTCAACCTAGTCAGAGTTAGGCATTGGGAGGTGGAAGGTGTATTATTTTTCTGTAACCCCTTTGAATGTGTGATAAAATGTTCTTTATTCTAGTAATTACAAGTTTGACAGTGTACGTTCTTGTCCTTAATAAAATCGAAGTTCTTTGCACCAAAACCAGTTGTCTCCTGCACTTTGTCACATCCCCAAATAAATCCAAAGTCTAGAACCCCCAGGGAATGGAAGCGATTCGAACCGCTCAGAAGGTCAGAGGTGAACCTGACCCCCAAGACCACCCCCTACAGAACAGTGAAAGGCATTCAAGGAGGAGATCCGGAAGGCTCAGGCCAAACATGTGCCCTTAAAGAAACAGGCTGGGAATAATAATTCTAGAACCCCCTGGATGTCTAGGGACTTACAGGGGAGGATTAAGAAAAAAAAGGAATGTTTATGTCATATACCAACTGCTAAATACTATAGAATCATTAGAGGAATATAGAAAGTTAAGAGGCAAAATTAAAAAGGATATTAGAAATGCTAAGAGAAACCACGAGAAATTCTTGGCCAGTAAAATTAAGGAAAACCCGAAGATGTTCTATAAATATATTAAGAGTAAGAGGGTAACTATTAGAGACCATGAGGGTAATCTTTTTGTGGAGGTGGAAGATGTTGGTAGGGTTCTTAACGAATGTTTTGCATCTGTTTTCACAAAGGAAAGGGGCAAGACTGCTATCGAGGAGGAGTGTGATATTCTGGATGAAATAAATATAAAGGGAGAGAAGTATTAAGGGGGTTCGCAGTTTTGAAAGTAGATAATTCCCCAGGCCTGGATGAAATGCATCCCAGGCTGTTGAGCGAAGTAAAAGAGGAAATAGCAGAAGCCTTGACCATAATTTTCCAGTCCTCTTTGGATCTAAGCATGGTGCTGAAGGATTGGTGGACTGCTAATGTAGTACCCTTGTTTAAGAACGGAGAAAGGGATAGGCCGAGTAACTGCAACAGGATAAATCTGCATTTGTAAAGGCAAGGATTAGTTGGGGACCGTCAGCACGGATTTGTTAAGGGAAGATCGTGTTTGTCTAACCTGATTGAATTTTTTGAGGAGGTAACCAAGAAGATCGATGAGGTTGTGCAGATAATGTATATATATGGACTTCAGCAAGGCTTTTGATAAGGTCCCACATGGTAGACGGGACATGAAGGTTAAAGCCCATGGGATACAGGGCAAAGTGGCAAGTTGGATCCAAAATTGGCTTGGAAGTAGGAAGCAAAGGGTAATGATTGATGGATCTTTTTGTGACTGGAAGGATGTTACCAGTGGGGTTCCGCAGGGCTCAGTACTGGGACCATTGCCTTTTGTGGTATATATCAAAGATTTAGATTTGAATATAGGGCGTATGATTAAGAAGTTTGCAGATGACACTAAAATTGGCTGTGTGGTTGATAATGAAGAGGAAAGTCATGGGCTGCAGGAGGATATCAATCTACTGGTCAGGTGGGCAGAGCAGTGGCAAGTGGAATTTAATTCAGAGAAGTATGAGGTGATGCACTTTGGGAGGGCTATACACAAGTGGTAGGCCACTTAATAGTGTAGATGAACAAAGGGACCTTAAAGTGCTTGTCCACAGATCCCTGAAAGTAGCAGGCCAGGTGAATAAGTTGGTTAAGAAGGCATATGGAATGCTTGCCTTTATTGGCCGAGGTATAGAATATAAGAGCAGGGAGGTTATGCTTAAATTGCATAATACTTTGGTTAGGCCACAGCTGGAGTACTGCGTGCAGTTCTGGTCGCCGTATTATAGGAAGGACATGATTGCACTATAAAGGGTGCAGAGGAGATTTACTAGGATGCTGCCTGGAATGGAGAATCTTATGAGGACAGATTGGATAGGCTGGGTTTGTTCTCATTGGAACAGAGGAGGTTGAGAGGAGATCTCATTGAGATGTACAAAATATTGAGGGGCCTGCACATAGTGGATAGTAATGGTCTATTTCCATTGATGGAGGGGTCTATTATGAGGGGGCATAAGATGGTTGGTGGAAGATTTCGAGGGGTTTTGAGGGTGGGGGGGGCTTCTTTACACATAGGTTTGTGGGGATCTGGAACTCGCTGCCTGGAAGAGTGGTGGATGCATAAACGCTCACCACTTCGAAGAGATGGTTGGATGGGCACTTAAAGTGAAGTAACCTGCAAGGTTATGGACCTAGAGCTGGTAATTGGGATTAGATTGGATGACCTTTTATTGGACGGTGTAAATATAAAGATAAATACTGCAGGGAATAGAATACGGCCAGGGTGATCTCCTGGACTAGTTTCGATCGCCTGGATGGGTCGGAGAGGAATTTTCCCAGATTTTTTCTCCCTAAATTTGCCTGGGTTTTTATCTGGTTTTTGCCTCTCCCAGGAGATCACATGGCTCTGGTTGGGATGGAGTGTAGAATGTTTCAGTATGTCCCACACAAGAGATTAGTGTGCAAAGTTAAAGCACATGGGATTGGGGGTAATGTACTGACGTGGATAGAGAACTGGTTGGCAGGCAGGAAGCAAAGAGTGTGAATAAACAGGTCTTTTTCAGAATGGAAGGCAGTGACTAGTCGGGTACCGCAAGGTTCAGTACTGGGACCCCAGCTAGTTACAATATATATTAATGATTTAGATGAAGGAATTAAATGTAATATCTCCAAGTTTGCAGATGACACTAAGCTGGGTGGCAGTGTGAGCTGTGAGGAGGATGCTAAGAGGCTGCAGGGTGAATTGGACAGATAAGGTGACTGGGTAAATGCATGGCAGATGCAGTATAATGTGGATAAGTGTGAGGCTATCCACTTTGGTGGCAAAAACAGGAAGGCAGATTATTATCTGAATTGTGACAGATTAGTAAAAGGGGAGGTGCAACGAGACCTGGGTGTCATGGTACATCAGTCAGTGAAAATAAGCATGCAGCTAAGAAAGCAAATGGCATGTTGGCCTTCATAGCAAGAGGATTTGAGTATAGGAGCAGGGAGGTCATACTGCAGTTGTACAGGGCCTTGGTGAGACCACACCTTGAGTATTGTGTGCAGTTTTGTTCTCCTAATCTGAGGAAGGACATTCTTGCCATTGGAGGAATGCAGCAACGGTTTACCAGAATGATTCCCGGGTTGGCAGGACTGACATATGAAGAAAAACTGGATCAACTGGGCTTATATTCACTGAAATTTAGAAGAATGAGAGGGGATCTCATACAAGCATATAAAATTCTGACGGGATTGGACAGGTCAGATGCAGGAAGAATGTTTCCATGTTGGGAAAGTCCAGAACCAGGGGTCACAGTCTAAGGATAAGGTGTAAGCCATATAGGACCGAGATGAGGAGCAATTTTTTTAGAGAATTGTGAATCTATGGAATTCTCGACCACAGAAAGTTGTTGAGTCCAGTTCATTGGATATATTCTAAAGGGAGATAGATGTGGCCCTTACAGCTAAAGGGATCACTGGGTATGGAGAGAAGGCAGGAGTGGCGTACTGAAGTTGCATGATCAGCCATGATCATATTGAATGGTGGTGCAGGCTGAATGGCCTCAAAATGCACCTATTTTCCATGTTTCTACAAGTGGTGTCGCAGTTGTGTGAGGCTGACTGGTTGGGCTGGGTGCTCTTTGCCTTTCCGTCATTGTTCATAGGTTTATATGTAACCTTTATAAGAACATAAGGACATAAGAATTAGGAACAGGAGTAGGCCATCTAGCCCCTCGAGCCTGCTCTGCCATTCAACAAAATCATGGCTGATCTGGCCGTGGACTCAGCTCCACTTACCCGCCCGCTCCCCATAACCCTTAATTCCCTTATTGGTTAAAAATCTATCTATCTGTGACTTGAATACATTCAATGAGCTAGCCTCAACTGCTTCCTTGGGCAGAGAATTCCACAACCCTCTGGGAGAAGAAATTCCTTCTCAACTCGATTTTAAATTGGCTCCCCAGTATTTTGAGGCTGTGCCCCCCAGTTCTAGTCTCCCCGACCAGTGGAAACAATCTCCCTGCCTCTATCTTGTCTATCCCTTTCATTATTTTAAATGTTTCCATAAGATCACCCCTTATCCTTCTGAACTCCAAAGAGTAAAGACCCAGTCTATTCAATCTCTCATCATAAGGTAACCCCCTCATCTCCGGAATCAGCCCAGTGAATCGTCTCTGTACCCCCTCCAAAGGTAGTATATCCTTCCTTAAGTAAGGTGACCAAAACTGCACGCAGTACTCCAGGTGCGGCCTTACCAATACCCTATACAGTTGCAGAAGGACCTCCCTGCTTTTGTACTCCATCCGTCTCGCAATGAAGGCCAACATTCCATTCGCCTTCCTGATTACCTGTTGCACCTGCAAACTAACTTTTTGGGATTCATGCACAAGGACCCCCAGGTCCCTCTGTACCGCAGCATGTTGTAATTTCTCCCCATTCAAATAATATTCCCTTTTACTGTTTTTTTTTCCAAGGTGGATGACCTCACACTTTCCGACATTGTATACCATCTGCCAAACCTTAGCCCATTCGCTTAACCTATCTAAATTTCTTTGCAGCCTCTCTGTGTCCTCTACACAACCCGCTTTCTCACTAATCTTTGTGCCATCTGCAAATTTTGTTGCAGGTCATCTATGTATATTGTAAACAGTTGTGGTCCCAGCACCGTTCCCTGTGGCACACCACTAACCACCGATTTCCAACTCGAAAAGGACCCATTTATCCTGACTCTCTGCTTTCTGTTCGCCAGCCAATTCTCTATCCATGCGAATACATTTCCATTGACTCCACGTACCTTTATCTTCTGCAGTAACCTTTTGTGTGGCACCTTATCGAATGCCTTTTGAAAATCTAAATACACCACATCCATCAGTACACCTCTATCTACCATGCTCGTTATATCTTCAAAGAATTCCAGTAAATTAGTTAAACATGATTTCCCCTTCGTGAATCCATGCTGCGTCTGCTTGATTGCACTATTCCTATCTAGATGTCCTGCTATTTCTTCCTTAATGATAGTTTCAAGCATTTTCCCCACTACAGATGTTAAACTAACCGGCCTATAGTTACCTGCCTTTTGTCTGCCCCCTTTTTTAAACAGAGGCGTTATATTAGCTGCTTTCCAATCCGCTGGTACCTCCCCAGAGTCCAGAGAATTTTGGTAGATTATAACGAATGTATCTGCTATAACTTCCGCCATCTCTTTTAATACCCTGGGATGCATTTCATCAGGACCAGGGGACTTGTCTCCCTTGAGTCCCATTAGCCTGTCCAGCACTACCCCCCTAGTGATAGTGATTGTCTCAAGGTCCTCCCTTCCCACATTCCTGTGACCAGCAATTTCTGGCATGGTTTCTGTGTCTTCCACTGTGAAGACCGAAGCAAAATAATTGTTTAAGGTCTCAGCCATTTCCACATTTCCCATTATTCTCATCTTCTAAGGGACCAACATTTACTTTAGTCACTCTTTTCCATTTTATATATCTGTAAAAGCTTTTACTCTCTGTTTTTATGTTTTTCACAAGTTTACCTTCGTAATCTATCTTTGCTTTCTTTATTGCTTTCTTAGTCATTCTTTGCTGCTGACCAAGGGCCGTGCAGCTCTTTGTCGGCTGGCGTGGACACGATGGGCCAAAATGGCATCTTTCTGCGCTGTAAATTTCTGTTTCTATGTTTCTCTTTCCCAGTTCGGGTATCAGATTCTTTTCCTGCTGGAACACCTAACAACCTTGTAAAAGGCCATCGAGCTATCCCAAAAACATTATTTCACACTGGAACAGACAAACCAGGACACGGGAAAGAATTAAAGATATAAATTCCCACCCTGGTGGGACCTTGGTATAAGTGTGGAGGTTCCTCTGTGAATCTTGATATGCTCACATGCTCTCGTCATTGTACAGTTTTTGATTGTGATCTACCTGTTGTGTATTTCTTGCAAAAAGAGAAGTCAGGCACTCCGGAGTCAATGGGAGGCCGTGGTTAACGAACCTTGAATGTAACTTTCTGTATATATGTGGTAACAGTGCGGTGCACTGTTGTATTTCGGGGATGTATTTTCGGGGTGTTTTAAAAGTAAAAGGGATAAGATTGGTTTGGAATGTTGATATGGTCAAGAAGGACTCTTGAAATATCATCGGAGGGATTGTAAGGATCAGCTCCCCAAGGATGGTTGGATTTTTGGACATTGCGTTTTAATATTTCTCACTGCAGAAAAAGCTGGCAACTTGTTGTGGGAGGGACCCAGGTACTTTTCCATGTTGTGTTCGAAATCCACATCTGATGGGTGGGGGTGGTCTGGGAAGTTACAATGGTCAGGAGAAGACAACTCATCACAGGTAATGGCAAAGATGGAGGGTCCATTGTTAAGCAATGAGAACTGGACAGTGATCAAGCCATTACCTGGAATGAGATAACACCGAGGGGTGGGAAACTAGAACAATAGAAAGCCATTAAGCCCCAGACCAGTTGGAAGCAAAACCCCATCACCAGCCATCACTGGAATACACATGGTCCAGTCAGACAGAAGCATCGAACAAGGAAAACTTTATTGGGCCAGAAAAGGCAAACAGACCGAGGATATAAAAGGTGACCATGTGGCATAGCTCTCACCTTTTTCTCTCGCTTGCTTCACCTCTACAAGAACCGAGCAATCCGTCTGGAATGGAAAGAAGAAACCATAGACAGTGCGGAACCAAAGGAGATACGTTTTCACCAGGAGAAGCAACAAGTAAGCCAACAAATCAGTGAGCATCATCCCTGCCCAGGCATCTTTAAGATCACAGCCGCTGTGTGAGGAGGTGTTGTGTGTTCTCCCAACCAAGCCTTAGATGGGTTTTAGTGGGGAGATTTTGCTGCGAGGACCATAGGGGTACGCCCAGCCAGTCGGTTCAGATTCAGGGGGTACACTGTGGATTCGAGCAGAGGGATTAGACGTTGGGTACTTCGCGATAGGGGCGGTTTATCATGCCAGGGTATTGTATTGTATTATATCGTCACTGTGTTTACTTGTAGTTTTGCTGTGTTGAGGTAGCTTTAATAAAGCATTGACAGTTAAGACCGAGGTATTTGTCCATGACTCATTCATCTGTTCACTACAGTAATCACTCCCAGGTCTAGAACTATTGTAACATGGGGATGCGTCAAAAACACCTAAGGGAAACCATTTACAGAATCTGGTGACCGCAGGCAGGACCTGGGTGTGCTGAACAGAGAGTTATGGACGATATTACGGTCAAGAGATCGGCAATGTGGGATAGGATTTCCTCATATATCTTTGGGAAAGTTAACTTCACACAACAGTGGGTACTAGACCTTTTGCAGGTTGAGAGTCCAGAGGACAAAACCGCAGAGTGGACGGAGAGTAAGGAGCATAGAAAGGCAAAAGAAAAGGCCATCTGGCTCCTGTGTCTGCAGAAGCAAGTCCAACTGCTTACAGCGGGAGTTTGCGGCGACACTTCCAAGTACCGCTGAGGAAAGGTGCGCCGACGTACAATGACTTGGATTGTGTTTGCATCTGAATTTCGGCACTCTCCCAACCCGTATGCCACACCCAGAACAGCGACAGATCAAACCTGTCAGTGCAGCCCTGCCAGCAGTGGTAAGTATGAAAACCTTTAAAAAGATAAGTTAAAGTTTTTTTTGCTTTTCTCTCGCAGCGATTAGATAGTTAAGGGGCTTGTAAATGTTTTTGGAATATTTTTCGAATGTTTTTTTCCCCTCCCAAGGCCTCTCTCGCAGCACTCCCGGCCCTGAACTAATGTTGCAGAAAGTTGCATTTTGCACCGTGAATGCTTGTGCAACACCTCCCTTACTGATGCTCACCTGGCAGAGACATAAAAGTTGACAGTTCGGGCTAAAAACAGTAGCGCAATGAAAACATTAAGTTTGACATATCGCTGCCATTTTTGCCAAAAAACTCCGAAAGCCGAAAATCTGGACTTGCATTTATATAGCACCTTTCACGACCACCGGACGTCCCAAAGCACTTTCCAGCCAATGAACTAGTTTGGAATATAATCACTGTTGCAATGTGGGAAATGCGGCAGCCGATTTGCGCATAGCAAGATCCCACAAATAGCAATGTGATAATGACCAGATAATCTGTTTTAGTGATGCTGATTTCGGGATAAATATTGGCCAGCACACCGGGATAACACTCCTGCTCTCCTTCGAAATAGTGGCACGGGTTCTTTTATGTCCACCAGAGAGAATAGATGGGGCCTCAGCTTAAAGTCTCATCTGGAAGAAGCCACCTCCAACAGTGCAGCACTCCCTCAGTACTGGCACTGGAGTATCAGCCTAGATTTTTGTGATCAAGTCTCTGGAGTGGAGTACCCAGCCTTCTGATTCAGTGGTGAGTGTACTATCCACTGATAATAAAGTTAAGTTTCATGCAAGAATTTTATCTTTGTATAAAACCTCTCTGTAATGGGAAAGTGTTACCTTGGAAAAGCAATTTTAAAATACATACTAAAATGCCTGATGAAGTAGCACTGGTGCAAATGGAACATAGCTACCTGGTCCAAAATACAATGGCTATAATCTCCAAGCAATGAACTAATGCCAGTGTGATACAAGCTAGACCCTGGGCCATTATTGATGCAAACAGACAACTACCACATGTGCTGGGGATGAAACTGGCAGTGGGAACCAACTGCAATGTACGGGTGCTGGACCCAAGGGTGCCATTTTGTTCAGATGTTTGGTTTCTTGTATTAATCGGAAAGGCTCAGCTTTGTGCATGTGATCACCCCTCCCCACCCAAATTTCCTCTATTCACCTCGCCCCAATTATAGCGAAGCAACGTAAAAGGAAAAGCTACCCAATCCAGCTTGGGATCATTGATATATCAGGTTCAGCTTGCTACAATATTTGGTCATTGGATTCACGTAAATATGATGGAATTCTTCAACTCACAAAAAAGGAGCTAAAAAGCTCAAGTATAAAAAATAGACATATGTAACAACTATGGAAAATAATTGTATATGTCTTCTGTACCCACTTGAGTACTCAATCATTAGTTTCTTATTTGTACATCATGAGGTAACTTTTTTGGCCACCATCTTGAAAACTCCTTTAACAGGAGTTAAACAGGAAACTGTTTTGTAAATTTTGTTCCACAATGAAAAACATTCAGTAACAGCTTTATAGAATTAAATAAATTATGTCATAATTCAAGTTAGTTTCTCTGGTATAAAAAGACAATTGGGGATGATTTTCACTGCCTTCGCTTGGAGTTTACGGGATGGTAATAGGTTTAAAATGGGGTTGGGTGCCTTGCAGCCCCGTAAACACTGGTGTAGTGTATTTGCTTCATGCTTAAAAATTCATAACTACACATTTTCTGTAAAGAACTAACTGGTTTATTAGCAAAGGTTCAACAATCAAACTGAACACTACCAGTTCATCCACCAGGTTCACAACTGCACATCTCATCATGGAGAACCTGAACTCAATTAACTGGGGCTTTATTGAGTCTTGCGAACATCACGTGACTGGCTAAGCAGCTCATAGTGCAACAGCTCCAAAAGCCTGTGAGCATGCTCACAGGTGCATACATTACAACTGGCGATGCGGCCTAAATCCGGGTGTCCGAAGCGCTCACCTGTTTCAGGGAATCGGCTCCTTTCAATCTGGAAATCAGGGTCCCATGACATAATTAGGACCCTGCTTAACATTTCAGGTTGGTACTAATTCGAGCCTGCGCCGTGCATGCACCGACCACTTCGACATGTGACGGAACGAAGAGCCCCGACAAAGTGAAGGGTTGGATTATTTTGGGGGACCTCGGAAAAGTGCTTTTAACCAATCCTTCCGACTACTCAAATGTTCCCCATTTTTAAAAGTTTAATACAAATAGAGGTTTCTAGATGATTCAATTGTACCAAAGGCCAAGGCCTCGTCGTGGATTTTGATAATTAGGGGTCAGTGCTGTGTGGTGGGGTTAGGTTGATAGAGGACTTGTGTCTGGGGATGATGGCTCAGACCAACATCCCAAGCATCGAATCATTGACCACGCTTGATCAGCTATGTTGGGCGGGCCGCATCATCCGGATGACTGACACGAGACTCCCAAAGAATATAAGAACATAAGAAATACGAGCAGGAGTCGGCCATTTGGCCTCGCGAGCCTGCTCCACCATTTAATAAGATCATGGCTGATCTGATCATGGACTTAGCTCCACTTCCCTGGCCACTTCCCATAGCCCTTTATTCCCTAATCGCTCAAAAATCTGTCCATCTCCACCTTAAATATATTCAATGACCCAGTCTCCACAACTCTCTCTGGGCAGAGAATTCCATAGATTTACAACCCTATGAAAGAAGAAATTCCTCCTCATCTCAGTTTTAAATGGGCGGCCCCTTATTCCGAGATTATGTTCTTTAGTTTTAGTTTCCCCCATGAGTGGAAATGTCCTCTCTGCATCCACCTTGTCGAGCTCCCTCATTTCCTTATATGTTTCGATAAGATCCCTCTCATTCTTCTGAACTCCAATGAGTATAGGTCCAACCTATTCAACCTATCTTCATAAATCAATCCCCTCATCTCTGGAATCAACCTAGTGAACCTTCTCTGAACAGCCTCCAATGCAATATATCCTTCCTTAAATACGGAAACCAAAACTGTATGAAGTGGCCTCACAAATACCCTATACAGTTGTAGCAGTACTTCTCTGCTTTTATACTCTATCAGCCTTGCAATAAAGGCCAACATTCCATTTGCTTTCCTGCATACTAACTTTTTGTGTTTCATGCACAAGGACCTCCAGGTCCCTCTATACTGCAGCACTTTGCAATTTTTCTCCATTTAAATTATAATTTGCTTTACTATTTTTTTCTGCCACAGTGGATAGCCTCACATTCTCCCACATTATACTCCATCTGCCAAATGTTTGCCCACTCACTTAGCCTGTCTATATCCCTTTGCAGATTTTTTGTGTCCTCCTCACAATTTGCTTTCCCACCCATCTTTGTATCATCAACAAACTTGGCTACATTAGACTCGATCCCTTCATCCAAGTCATTAATATAGACTGTAAATAGTTGAGGCCCCAGCACTGATCCCTGCAGCACTCCACTTGTTACTGTTTACCAATCGGAAAATGTCCCATTTATCCTGACTCTCCGTTTTCTGTTAGTTAACCAATCCTCTATCCATGCTAATATATTACCTTCAACCCCATGAGCAGTGAATTCCACAGATTCAAAACCCTCTGAGGGAAGAAATTTCTCCTCATCTAAGTTCTAAATGGGCAGCCCCTTATTCTAAGATCATGCCCTCGAGTTCGAGTCTCCCCCACCAGTGGAAACATCCTCTCTGCATCCACCTTGTCAAGCCCCCTCATAATCTTATACGTTTCGATAAGATCACCTCTCATTCTTCTGAACTCCAATGAATACAGCCCTAATCTACTCAATCTTTTGTCATAAGTCAACTCTCTCACCCCCGGAATCAACCTCGTGAACCTTCTCTGAACTGCCTCCAAAGCAAGTATATCCTTTCGTAAATATGGAAACCAAAACTGCATGCAGTATTCCAGGTGTGGACTCACCAATTTCCTGTATAGCTGTAGCAAGGCTTTCCTGCTTTTATACTCCATCGGCAGGGGAGGTGGAAGGGAAGGAGGGAGAGGATGGGGGAGGAGAAGAATGAAACAGAGAAAGAGAGAGTGAGAAGTAACAAACTTATGGCTGGATCAATCAGATACAGGCATATATAAGTGTGTACATTAGATATGGAATCATAGAATCATATAAAGTTACACCACGGAAGGAGGCCATTTCAGCCCATCATGTCCGTGCCAGCCGACAAAGAGCTATCCAGCCTAATCCCACTTTCCGGCTCTTGGTCCATAGCCTTGTAATTAACGGCCCTTTAAGTGCACATCCAAGTACTTTTTAAAAGTGGTGAGGGTTTCTGCCTCTACCATACTTTCAGGCAGTGAGTTCCAGACCCCCACCACCCTCTGGGTGAAGAAATTTCCCCTCAAAACTCCTCTAAACCTCACCCCAATTACTTTAATTCTATGCCTCTTTGTTGTTGACGCCTCTGCTAAGGAAAATAGGTCATAGAAACATAGAAAATAGGTGCAGGAGCAGGCCATTCAGCCCTTCTAGCCTGCACCGCCATTCAATGAGTTCATGGCTGAACATGAAACTTCAGTACCCCCTTCCTGCTTTCTCGCCATAACCCTTGATCCCCCGAGTAGTAAGGACTTCATCTAACTCCCTTTTGAATATATTTAGTGAATTGGCCTCAACTACTTTCTGTGGTAGAGAATTCCACAGGTTCACCACTCTCTGGGTGAAGAAGTTTCTCCTCATCTCGGTCCTAAATGGCTTACTCCTTATCCTCAGACTGTGACCCCTGGTTCTGGACTTCCCCAACATTGGGAACATTCTTTCTGCATCTAACCTGTCTAAACCCGTCAGAATTTTAAACGTTTCTATGAGGTCCCCTCTCATTCTTCTGAACTCCAGTGAATACAAGCCCAATTGATCCAATCTTTCTTGATAGGTCAGTCCCGCCATCCCGGGAATCAGTCTGGTGAACCTTCGCTGCACTCCCTCAATAGCAAGAATGTCCTTCCTCAAGTTAGGAGACCAAAACTGTACACAATACTCCAGGTGTGGCCTCACCAAGGCCCTGTACAACTGTAGCAACACCTCCCTGCCCCTGTATTCAAATCCCCTCGCTATGAAGGCCAACATGCCATTTGCTTTCTTAACCGCCTGCTGTACCTGCATGCCAACCTTCAATGACTGATGTACCATGACACCCAGGTCTCGTTGCACCTTCCCTTTTCCTAATCTGTCACCATTCAGATAATAGTCTGTCTCTCTGTTTTTACCACCAAAGTGGATAACCTCACATTTATCCACATTATACTTCATCTGCCATGCATTTGCCCACTCACCTAACCTATCCAAGTCACTCTGCAGCCTAATAGCATCCTCCTCGCAGCTCACACTGCCACCCAACTTAGTATCATCCGCAAATTTGGAGATACTGCATTTAATCCCCTCGTCTAAATCATTAATGTACAATGTAAACAGCTGGGGCCCCAGCACAGAACCTTGCGGCACTCCACTAGTCACTGCCTGCCATTCTGAAAAGTACCCGTTTACTCCTACTCTTTGCTTCCTGTCTGACAACCAGTTCTCAATCCACGTCAGCACACTACCCCCAATCCCATGTGCTTTAACTTTGCACATTAATCTCTTGTGTGGGACCTTGTCGAAAGCCTTCTGAAAGTCCAAATATACCACATCAACTGGTTCTCCTTTGTCCACTTTACTGGAAACATCCTCAAAAAATTCCAGAAGATTTGTCAAGCATGATTTCCCTTTCACAAATCCATGCTGACTTGGACCTATCATGTCACCATTTTCCAGATGCACTGCTATGACATCCTTAATAATTGATTCCATCATTTTACCCACTACTGAGGTCAGGCTGACCGGTCTATAATTCCCTGTTTTCTCTCTCCCTCCTTTTTTAAAAAGTGGGGTTACATTGGCTACCCTCCACTCCATAGGAACTGATCCAGAGTCAATGGAATGTTGGAAAATGACTGTCAATGCATCCGCTATTTCCAAGGCCACCTCCTTAAGTACTCTAGGATGCAGGCCATCAGGCCCTGGGGATTTATCTGCCTTCAATCCCATCAATTTCCCCAACACAATTTCCCGACTAATAAAGATTTCCCTCAGTTCCTCTTCCTTACTAGACCCTCTGACCCCTTTTATATCCGGAAGGTTGTTTGTATCCTCCTTAGTGAATACCGAACCAAAGTACTTGTTCAATTGATCCGCCATTTCTTTGTTCCCCGTTATGACTTCCCCTGATTCTGACTGCAGGGGACCTACGTTTGTCTTCACCAACCTTTTTCTCTTTACATACCTATAGAAACTTTTGCAATCCGCCTTAATGTTCCCTGCAAGCTTCTTCTCGTACTCCATTTTCCCTGTCCTAATCAAACCCTTTGTCCTCCTCTGCTGAGTTCTAAATTTCTCCCAGTCCCCAGGTTCGCTGCTATTTCTGGCCAATTTGTATGCCACTTCCTTGGCTTTAATACTATCCCTGATTTCCCTAGATAGCCACGGTTGAGCCACCTTCCCCTTTTTATTTTTACGCCAGACAGGAATGTACAATTGTTGTACTTCATCCATGCGGTCTCTAAATGTCTGCCATTGCCCATCCACAGTCAACCCCCTAAGTATCATTCGCCAATCTATCCTAGCCAATTCTCGCCTCATACCTTCAAAGTTACCCTTCTTTAAGTTCTGGACCATGGTCTCTGAATTTACTGTTTCATTCTCCATCCTAATGCAGAATTCCACCATATTATGGTCACTCTTCCCCAAGGGGCCTCGCACAATGAGATTGCTAATTAATCCTCTCTCATTACACAACACCCAGTCTAAGATGGCCTCCCCCCTAGTTGGTTCCTCAACATATTGGTCTAGAAAACCATCCCTTATGCACTCCAGGAAATCCTCCTCCACCGTATTGCTTCCAGTTTGGCTAGCCCAATCTATGTGCATATTAAAGTCACCCATTATAACTGCTACACCTTTATTGCATGCACCCCTAATTTCCTGTTTGATGCCCTCCCCAACATCCCTATTACTGTTTGGAGGTCTGTACACAACTCCTACTAACGTTTTTTGCCCTTTGGTGTTCTGCAGCTCTACCCATATAGATTCCACATCATCCAAGCTAATGTCTTTCCTAACTATTGCATTAATCTCCTCTTTAACCAGCAATGCTACCCCACCTCCTTTTCCTTTTATTCTATCCTTCCTGAATGTTGAATACCCCTGAATGTTGAGTTCCCAGCCCTGATCATCCTGGAGCCACGTCTCCGTAATCCCAATCACATCATATTTGTTAACATCTATTTGCACAATTAATTCATCCACCTTATTGCGGATACTCCTTGCATTAAGACACAAAGCCTTCAGGCTTGTTTTATTAACACCCTTTGTCCTTTTAGAATTTTGCTGTACAGTGGCCCTTTTTGTTCTTTGCCTTGGGTTTCTCTGCCCTACACTTTTCCTCATCTCCTTTCTGTCTTTTGCTTTTGGCTCCTTTTTGTTTCCCTCTGTCTCCCTGCATTGGTTCCCATCCCCCTGCCATATTAGTTTAAATCCTCCCCAACAGCACTAGCAAACACTCCCCCGAGGACATTGGTTCCAGTCCTGCCCAGGTGCAGACCGTCCGGTTTGTACTGGTCCCACCTCCCCCAGAACCGGTCCCAATGCCCCAGGAATTTGAATCCCTCCCTGCTGCACCACTGCTCAAGCCACGTATTCATCTGCGCTATCCTGCGATTCCTACTCTGACTATCACGTGGCACTGGTAGCAATCCCGAGATTACTACTTTTGAGGTCCTACTTTTTAATTTAGCTCCTAGCTCCTTAAATTCGTTTCGTAGGACCTCATCCCTTTTTTTGCCTATGTCGTTGGTACCAATGTGCACCACGACAACTGGCTGTTCTCCCTCCCATTTCAGAATGTCCTGCACCCGCTCCGAGACATCCTTGACCCTTGCACCAGGGAGGCAACATACCATCCTGGAGTCTCGGTTGCGGCCGCAGAAACGCCTATCTATTCCCCTCACAATTGAATCCCCTATCACTATCGCTCTCCCACTCTTTTTCTTGCCCTCCTGTGCAGCAGAGCCAGCCACGGTGCCATGAACTTGGCTGCTGCTGCCCTCCCCTGATGAGTCATTCCCCTCAACAGTACCCAAAGCGGTGTATCTGTTTTGCAGGGGGATGACCGCAGGGGACCCCTGCACTACCTTCCTTGCTCTACTCTTCCTGCTGGTCTTCCATTCCCTATCTGGCTGTGGACCCTTTCCCTGCGGTAAGACCAACTCACTACACGTGATACTCACGTCATTCTCAGCATCGTGGATGCTCCAGAGTGAATCCACCTTCAGCTCCAATTCCGTAACGCGGACCGTCAGGAGCTGGAGGCGGATACACTTCCCGCACACATAGTCGTCAGGGACACCGGAAGCGTCCCTGAGTTCCCACATGGTACAGGAGGAGCATAACACCCGACCGAGCTCTCCTGCCATGTCTTAACCCTTAGATACACTTAAACTGGTAATAACAATGTTAAAAGTTACTGACCAATATAAGAAGAAAAAGAAAAACTACTCACCAATCACCAGCCAATCACTTACCCCCTAGGCTGTGACGTCACCTTTGTTTTTTTGCCTTCTCCCTGTAGCTGCACCGGTACGCCTCTCGCCGACCCTGGACTCGCGCTGCTCCGAGCTCCCGCCTCCTCGACTGACTGCTCGACTCCCGCTGGCCTTTATAGGCCTCTCGCCGTCCTTCCTATCCACTCTATCTAGGTCCCTCCTCATTGTATACACCTCAATAAAGTCTCCCCGCAGCCTCCTTTGTTCCAAATAAAACAAACCCAGCCTATCCAATCTTTCTTCATAGCTAAAATTCTCCAGTCCAGGCAACATCCTCATCAATCTCCTCTGTACCCTCGCGAGTGCAATCACATCTTTCCTGTAATGTGGTGACCAGAACTGAATACAATACTGTAACTGTGGCTTAACTAATGTTTTATAAGTTCAAGCATAACCTCCTTGCTCTTGTATTCTATGCCTTGGCTAATAAAGGCAAGTATTTCATATGCCTTCTTAACCACTTTCTCTACCTAGCCTGCTACCTTCAGGGATCTGTGGACATGCACTCCAAGGTCCCTTTGCTACTCTACACTTCTCAGTGTCCTACCATTTAATATGTATTCCCTTGCCTTGTTAACCCTCCCCAAATGCATTCCCTCACACTTCTCAGGATTGAATTCCATTTGCCATTGTTCTGCCCACCTGACCAGTCCACTGATATCTTCCTGCAGTCTATAGCTTTCTACTTATCAATCAAACAGCCAATTTTTGTATCACCTGCAACTTCTTAATTATACCCACTACATTTAAATCTAAATAATTGATATATACCACAAAAAGCAAGGGACCCAGCACTGAGCCCTGCGGAAACCCCTGGATGCAGCCTTCCAGTGACAAAAACACCCATCAACCATTATCCTTTACTTCCTGCCTCTGAGCTAATTTTGGATCCAACTTGCCACTTTGCCCTGGATCCCATGGGCTTTAACTTTCGTGACCAGTCTGCCATGTGGGACCTTACCAAAAGCCTTGCTAAAATCCATATACACTACATGAAATGCACTGCCCTCATCGACCCTCCTGGTTACCTCCTCAAAAAATACAATCAAGTTAGTCAAACACGGCCTTTCCTTAACAAATCCATGCTAACTGTCCTTGATTATTCTGGTTCTTTGTAAATGAAGATTTATCCTGTCCTGTAGGAATTTTTCCAATAATTTTCCCAACACCAAGGTTAGGCTGACTGGCCTGTAATTACTCGGTCCATCCCTTTCTCCCTTTTTAAAAAAAGGTACCACATTAGCATTCCTCCAGTCCTCTGACACCACACCTGAAGCCAGAGAGGACTGGAAAATAATTGTCAAAGCCTCTGCTATTTCCTCTTTTGCTTCTCTTAACAGCCTGGGATAGATTTCATCCAGGCCTGGGGATTTATCCACTTTCAAAGCTGCTAAACCCCTTAATATTTCCTCTCTCACTATGTTTATTTCATCTAATATTTCACACTCCTACTCCCTGATTGCAATGTCTGCATCACCCCTCTCTTTTGTGGAAACAGATGTAAAGTATTCATTCTTTAGTTATTCTCTTGCTCTTAATATATTGATAAAATATCTTTGGGTTTTCCTTGATTTGACATGCCTAAATGTTTTCAGGCTCGCTCTTTGCTTTCCTAATTTCCTTTTTAATTTCACACCTGCGCTTTCTATACGCCTCCAGAGTTTCTGCAGTATTGAGCCCTCAGTGTCTGTCAGAAGTCTCCCTTTTTTTCTTGATCCTACCCTAGAACAAGTAGATGTTGAGTCTAGGGGTCAGGACAGCAATCCTGTGGACTGGTCTCTCCAGGACCCTGATTGTTAAGTATCGAATAACTCCACGAGGCTAAGTACAGTGAGTTAGTTCAGGCATAACCTTAATCCAGTTTATTTACTCTCAAAGTAAAGATTCAACATAGCTACCAACATTATATACATGGCTTGCACGTGTCTGCCAGTGACCATTAGGATTCCGACAGTCGCGCCCTCCGGTGGCAGGTAAAACCCAGTTAACATACATAACATCATTCCCCCCCCAAAGTCCTTGGTACAGGTTGCATTTACAAGTTGAAACGGTCCGGGGTCTTCCACTCCCTGGTTGATCTTCTCAGTTCGAACCCAAGCTTGGTTGAGTTAGTAGGACCATTGCTGCATTACGGAGCAGTCAGTCTGACAGGACTGTCGCGAATGATAGGTTCGTCTTAGTGAATGACACAAGAGTCAACTGACGGTTGGATGTGTGTTGGTTGGTCGATGATGATGTCATCTTCAATTTGTTCTGGGTTGTCTGTGAATCGCAGTTTGGTTTAGTCGATATGCCTCTTGCACGTTTGGCCATTTAACAGTTTGACTATGAACACCCTGTTCCCCTCCTTGGCCAAAACCCTGCCAGCAACCCACTTTGGACCATGACCATAATTCAGGATAAATACAGGGTCATGAACAGCAATGTCACATGATACGGCTGCGCGATCGTGGTACCATTGCTGCCGTTGCCTTCTAGTTTCAACATGATCATTGAGATCCGGGTGTACAAGGGAGAGTCATGTTTTGAGGGCTCTCTTCATTAACAGCTCGGCAGGAGGGACCCCGGTGAGCGAGTGGGGCCTCGTCTGGTAACTGAGCAGAATGCGGGACAAGCGGGTCTGTATGGAACTGTGAGTCACGCATTTTAGGCTCTGCTTAATGGTTTGGACAGCCCGCTCTGCTTGACCGTTAGACGCGGGTTTGAAAGGGGCAGACCTGACATGCTTGACGCCATTACGGGTCATAAACTCGTGGAACTCTGAACTGGTGAAACACAGTCCATTGTCGCTGCTAAGGACGTGGGACAGGCCACGGGTGGCGGACATGGCCTGGAGGCTTTCAATAGTGGCTGTGCACGTGCTGGATGACATGATTATGCATTCAATCCACTTGGAGTAAGCATCCACTACCACTAAAAATATTTTGCCGAGAAAGGGGCCCGCAAAGTCTATGTGGATCCTTGACCATGACCATATACTCAGCGGAGCTTCCACAGGTGCATTACTCAGTTGTATGCAGGTGTTACACTGATGCACGCATGAATCCAAGTCCGAGTCAATGCCTGGCCTCCAAACGTGAGACCTGGTAATGGCCTTCATCATGACAATGCCTGGGTGGGTACTGTGTAAATCCCGCACAAAAGTTTCCCGGCCTTTTTTGGCATAACAATACGATTACCCTATAACAGACAATCAGACTGAATAGACAATTCAACTTTGCGGCAGCTATAAGGCTTAATTTCATCCTGCATTTCTCTGGGAATGGCAGACCAATTTCCATTTAGGACACACCTTTTTATGCTTGACAGTACAGGATCCTGGCTGGTCCAGATCCTAATTTGGCGAGCCTTGACGAGTGACCCCTCACTTTCAAAGGCATCCATGACCAGCAGCAAGTCTGCGGGCTGCGGCATTTCCATCCTGGTTGTTGTCAATAGTAGCCGACTAAGCACATCAGCACAGTTTTCAGTGCCTGGTTTGTGGTGGATGATATAATCATAAGCGGATAATGTCAGTGCCCATCTTTGGATGTGGGACGAGGCATTGGTGTTTATACCTTTGCTCTCAGAAAACAATGAAATGAGCGGCTTGTGGTCTGTTTCAAGCTCAAACCGAAGCCCAAACAAGAACTGGTGCATTTTCCTAACCTCATATACGCATACTAAAGCCTCTTTCCCTACCATAGTAAAGGCTCTTTCAGCCTTAGACAGACTTCTGGACACATATGCAACTGGTTGGAGTTTGCCTGATACATTGGCTTGCTGGAGTACACAACCGACCCCATATGATGAGGCGTCACAGGCCAGCACTAACCGCTTACATGGATAATAGTGTACTAGTAATTTATTGGAACATAGCAGGCTCCTGGCCTTCTCAAAGGGTCTGTCTTGAGATTTGCCCCAAACCCAGTCATTACCCTTTCTCAACAACATGTGCAAGGGCTTTAGCAATGTGCTCAAACTAGGTCAAAATATTTGAGAAGACCCAGGAACGAAAGCAGATCCATCACACTCTGGGGTCTGAGTACATTCTTGATGGGCTCTGTCTTCGAGTCCATAGGCCTGATGCGGTCTGCTGCACTCTTTCTCTCCATGAATTCGACTTCTGGTGCCATGAAAATGCACTTGGAGCGTTTTAGCCTGAGTCCCACTCTGCCCAGACGACGTAGAACCCCTTCCAGGTTGTGCAGGTGTTCGGTGGCGTCGCGACTAGTGATCAGGATGTCATCTTGGAACACGACGGTTCTCGGGACAGACTTCAGTAAACTCTTCATGTTTCTCTGAAATATGGCTGCTGGTGAGCGAATTCCGAAAGTGCATCTGTGGTGTATAACCAGTCCTTTGTGCGTGTTGATGCACGTTAGTTTTTTTGAAGATTCCACCAGTTCCTGTGTCATGTAAGCGGAGGTCAGGTCCAATTTGGTGAACGACTTCCTCCGCGCTAGTGTTGCAAACAGGTCATCAGCCTTGGGTAATAGGTACTGATCCTGTATCGAGACTCGGTTGATTGCTATTTTGTAGTCGCTGCAGATCCTGACAGTGCCATCACTTTTCAACACCGGGAAAATTGGACTGGCCCATTTGATGAACTCAACTGGTGATATGATTCCTTCCCATTAAAGACTGTCCAGTCGATCTTGTCCTTCTCCCTTATCATGTGCGGAACCGCCTGAGCCTTGTGATGGCTAGGTCTTGCATCCAGGCCTAGGTGGATCTGCACCTTGGCTCCCGTGAAGTTGCTGATGCCTGGTTTGAGCACTTGAGCACACGAAGCATCATCCACTGATGACAAGGCTTTAATATCGTTCCAGTTCCATTTAATTTTCTCAAGCCAACTCCTGCCGAACAGTGTTAGGCCATTGCCTGGAACGATCCACAATGGTAAATCATGCACAGCTCCATCGTACGATACCTTTACTGCCGCGTTGCCAATCACTGGTGTGAGCTCTTTGGTGTAGGTATGCAGCTTCGCATTGATTGGGCTCAGTTTGGGTCCTTTTACCTTAGTGTCCCACAACTTTTCGAAAGCCCTCTGGCTCATTATTGACTAACTCGCACCCGTGTCCAATTCCATGAATACTGGAACCCCATTTAATTTAACTTCCAGCATTATCGGAGGAATTTTGGTAAAATAATGTACCCCATTCACTTCTTCATTCTGTAACTCAGGTTGAGTCGCCTGTGCCACTTGATCCACGCTGGATCGATCATCCTCAGCCACGTGGTGTGTCGCAGCATGCCTGCTCGGTTGCGGACACATTCGCTGAAGGTGCCCCATTGTTGCACAGCCTTTGCACACGTATTGCTTGAATCAGCATTGATGGGCCTGATGATAGCCCTCGCAATGCCAATAAGGTGGACTTTGAGCAGTTACAGATTGTACGAACACAGGCGAGCAGACCCTGCCATGTGCAGCTCTACCTGCTGATGATATTATTTTATGCACAAAACTTGCCGGTGAGTTTCGATGCTGGGAAGATATCTGTTTCGAGTTTTCATCTGTCGACATGCATGCCTGGGCGATCGTGATGGCCCTGCTCAGGTCTAGAGATTCTGCAGCCAGCAGCTTTAGAAAGGTGACCTTGTGGCCAATGCCAAGCATGAAAAAGTCCCGCAGCATTTCCTCCAATGCAGCTCCGAAGTTGCACGGCCCAACGAGACGTCTCAGGTCGGTGCCAAATTCTGCCACGTCCTGGGCCTCGGATCAATTGTGCGTATAGAAACGATACCTCGCCATGTTGATGCTTTCCTTCGGTTTAAAGTGGTTCCGAACCAGTGTACATAATTCATCGTAAGTTTTATCAGTTGGTTGAGGCGCTGAGAGTAGATACTTGATAAGGCCATAAATTTTTGACCCACAAATGGTGAGGACAACCACCCTGCGCTTAGTTGCATTATCGGTTCCTTCCAATCCATTGGCTACGAAGTACTGGTCGAGGCAATCAGTGAAATCCTCCCAGTCTTCCCCTGCCATGAATCTCTCCAAAATTGCAACAGACATGGTTGCGTGAAAGTTCGTATTTTTAAATCGTCGCCAATTGTTAAGTATCGAATAACTCCACGAGGCTAAGTACGATGAGCTAGTTCAGGCATGACCTTACTCCAGTTTATTTACTCTGAAAGTGAGGATTCAACATGGCTGCCAACATTATATACACGGCCTGCATGCGTCTGCCAGTGACCATGAGGACTCTGAAAGTCGCGCCCTCCGGTGGCAGGCAAAACCCAGTTAACATACATAACACTGATAGTCTTTGTTCAGTATCATGAGAAGACAGGACAGCGACCAGTTCCCAAACCGGTGGCAGTGATTGTAGATGGTGCACACTGCAGCCACGGTGCGCTAGTGGTGGAGGGAGTAACGTTTAAGATGGTGTATGGGGTGGCAGTAAAGCGGGCTGCTTTGTCCTAGATGGTGTCGAGCTTCGTGAGTGTTGTTGGAGCTGCACTCATCCAGGCAAGTGGAGAGTGTTCCATCACACTCCTGAGTTGTGCCTTGTAGATGGTGGAAAGGCTTTGGGGAGTCGGTAGGTGAGACAATCGCTGAAGAGAGAGTGGCCTTGATGGACCTCCCTATTGGGAAGCAAGTCGGCACCCCTCAGCTCTGTACCCAACAAATGCTGGAGATGAGGAACTCTTTATGTGGGAATCATCCCTTTCTCTCTGTGGCTTTGTGAGCTGAGGTTCCAACAAGTTGTGACATAGCACCACTATCCTGAGAGAACAGTATTAAACAACTGAAGAGCACACAGAGTGGAACTCTACACTGGTAAAGATAACATTTTGTGGTCAGAATAGTTTGTTCAAATTGATATTTATTGCAAATATTGAGAAAGCAGACACTGTTCCAACATAAAAGTCCAAAAGTGATGCTTTTAGCAACATGTATGTCGTATTTGTTTGTCTTGGCAGCCAGTTAGTTCAACGTGGATGCAGGTACTCAAGATGCCAATAACAATGTTGCTTAGCAACCGAATTACACCCACATTGTGGTGAAGGGGAGTCATCATCATCATCATAGGCAGTCCCTCAGAAATGAGGAAGACTTGCTTCCACTCAAAATGAGTCTTTAGGTGGCTGAACAGTCCAATACGAAAGCCTCAGTCGTTGTCACAGGTGGGACAGATAGACATTGGGGAAAGGGTGCGTGGGACTGGTTTGCCGCACGCTCTATCCACTGCCCGCGTTTGTCTTCTGCATGCTCTCGGCAATGCGACTCAAGGAGCTCAGCGTCCTCCCAGCTGCACTTCATCCACTTAGGGTGGTCTTTAGCCAGGGGAGTGCATCCATTGTGGAGCAAGAGGAGATCCGAGGGTAGAAGCAATGTCTCTTTTCTAGGTTCATAATTCTTAGTTGTCGCGAGCTTGTGGCTCAAACCTGGGTCCAAAATGGTGGGTTGGTTACATACGTTGGTCTTTCAAGTAAATTTGCTTGGTAAAGTTTGAGTGAGCATCATTGATTTACTCATCAGGGTTTGTCAAAGTGTACAGTGATGTGACGAGGAATTAATTCAGTTCATAATAACGTTGATTGTATCTACTGCAACTTTTGTTTGATTTCTGTTAAAGAATTGAGAGATCCTAAATAAAGAATTAGTATTTCTTTTTTTTTAAATTAATTCATGGGATGTGGATGCTGGCAAGGCCAGTATTCATTGCCCATCCCCAACCGCCCTTGAGAAGGTGGTAGCGAGCCATCTTCTTGAACCGCTGCAGTCCGTGTGGTGAAGGTACTCCCACAGTGCTGTTAGGGAGGGAATTCCAGGGTTTTGTATATGTTTCCATCAAATAAAACTTTCCAGAGGGTTTCCACAGGGCTCAGTACTCGATCCTTACTGTTTGTAGTATCTATTAATGAGTTGGAATTAAATGTAGGGGGCATGATAAAGAAATTTGCAGATGATACAAAATGTGGCCGTGTGGTTGACAGTGAGGAGGAAAGCTCAAGACTGCAGGAAGATATTGGTGAGCTGGTCAGTTGGGCAGAAAACTGGCAAATGGAATTCAATCTGGAAAAGTGTGACGTAATGCATTTGGTGTGGCGCAACAAGGAAAGGGAATACACAATAAATGGGAGGACATTGAGTGGTGTGGAGGAACAGAGGGACTTTGGAGTGCATGTCCACAGATCCTTAAAGGTGTCAGGACAGGTCGATAAGGTAGTTAACAAGGCACATTGAATGCTTTCCTTTATTAGCCAAGGCATAGAATATAAGAGCAGAGAAGTTCTGCTGGAACTGTATACAACTCTAGTTAGGCCACAGCTTGAGTACTGCATATAGCTCTGGTCACCACATTACAGGAAGGATGTGATTACACTAGAATGAATGCAGAGTAGATTTATGAGGTTGTTGCTAGGACTGGAAAACTTTAGCTATGAGGAAAGATTGTATAGGCTGGGGATGTTTTCTTTGGAACAGATGAGGCTGAGGGGAGATTTAATTGAGGTGTATAAAATAATGAGGGGCCTAGATAAAGTGGATAGGAAGGACCTGTTTCCCTTAGCAGAGGGGTCAATAAGCAAGGGGCATAGATTTAAAGTAAAAAATCAACATACTGCAGATGCTAGAATCTAAAATAAAAATAGAAACTACTGCAAATCTCAACGAGTCAGGCAGCATCTGTGGAGAGAAAAACAGAGTTCACGTTTTAGATCGATGGCCCTTTGATTTAAAGTAGTTGGTAGAAGGATTAGAGGGGAGTTGAGGAACCATTTCTTCACCCAGAGGGTGGTGAAAGTCTGGAACTCACTGCCTGAAAGGGTAGTAGAGGCAGAAAACCTCATCACCTGTAAAAGGTACTTGGATGTGCACGTAAAGAGCCGTACCCTGCAGAGCTACAGACCTGATGCTGGAAGATGGGATTAAGCTGGGTAACTCTTTTTCGACCGGCACAGATATGATGGGCCGAATGGCCTCCTTCTGTGTTATAATTTTCTACGATTCTATGATTCCATGATGACGGTAACTGAGATTTAGCTTTGCGTGTCTAAAACCAGATATCAGTGCAGGAAGTGAATTTACCCAAGAGCAGAGGATCCAAGAAAGATCGGATATCAGCATTATGGACAGGGGATTGTCACCTTGGTATCTCAGGAGACCAGTACCATAATCCCACAGGGCACCGAGGCAAGCAGCTATGCTAATTCATAAGGAGTGGTTGTATAAGATCTGGAAAAATGCTAACTACATGCATAAAATTTTAATCCGTCGAATAGACTGGCTATCTAATGCTACTAATTTGTCAGCTATTTTAGGAGTATAATCACAAATTAATCTCATCAAATTATATTCATTACAGACACTGCTCTCAACTATAAATTTCTAATCACCAGATAATGCTGAATTACAGTGACATAGCTGAACTGCCTTTGTAACCTTTGTTTGTCCACCCTTTCTACTAAACAATTGCATACTCAATGGGGGAAATTTTCATCCCCAAAATTGGGTGGGTTGGGAGTCGGGTGGGAGGTTTTTAAATATGTTTGAATAATTTTAATTTTGGTGGTTGGTGCTTTAAACATTATAATGAGGCTGGAAGCCTCAGATTTACCCTGCTGTGTAGGTTTAACTGTGTCTGGTCGGGGTTCCTGGGGCTTGAGTATGTTGGTAGCTGAAGTGAGGCAAGAACAGAATTAGGGAGCAGCTGTGGCTCAGCGGGTAGCACACTTGCTTTTGGGTCCATAGGTTGAGAGTTCAAGTCCCACTCCACTCCCTTCCCTCCTTCCTCTCCTCGACCATCAGCCCCATCCCCCGGGGACTGGAGCCCCCTCCCCACAAAGTCGGGATCAGACCACCCTCAGGGTTGAACCCCCTGGGTCAGTGATTAATACCCACCCCCCTTCCTGCAGTGGTCGGGACTCACACCTACCTGTGGTTGCTGCCTCTTGTCCAGGGTTCCCCACCCAACTGGAAGCCAGCCTGTCAATCAGGTTGGGTAACCTGTCCGTAATGCTCGATCACCTCCCCCCACCCCCATATCTCCCGTCGGTCTAAACATCAAAATTCAAGCCAATGTCTAGGTGTAAATGTTGCTGATTATGATCTTGAGGGTAATAAAAAATTGTTAGTTCAAGACTTCATGATCTAGATGTTTCTTTAATAATTTGGCAAGAAAAAGATAATTAATTTGCTCAACAGCTCATGTATCCTAATGGGAGGTTATTAGTGCTAATGCTAATGCAATCTAAATTGATTAATCGCCAGTTGAGCGATCCACATTTAGTCATCATTACCTCCACAGTTTTGATAAATAGTCTTGTCAGGTATCCATCCCAGTGTTCTTCCATGTGGCAAGAACATCAATTCAACTTTGGTGGGATGAGGCACGGGCGATAGCGATTGGGACACCCATTATCCTCAACTAACCTCAATGGAAAGAAAAAGGGCGCATGTGTAATGAGAGGCCAACCCACGACCACCTGTTTGGTGTTGTACCCACTTTGGTTATTTATACTACGCAGGTGCCTCCAGCAGCACTCCTGCCATAGAAAGCAACCCAGGGTGCATGAAGTTATCTGAATCTTCTTTGTACAGCCGCAATAGAGCCACATCTTTTACAGTGCTATCTCCATCTTCATCCCTTCTGGTCATATGTATGTGTTATAGCATGCTGTTGAATTTAAGGAGTATCAGTCTAATTAACTGTACTTGTCTAGTTCAGAGCAGCTTTCATTTGTACTTCCTAACTAGCAAAAAAGATTCAGGACATTAGTCACAGCAAATGAATATGCAGTGATCGCAGTGAATTGTCTTTATAGGTTGTCGTTTTGTGCAAGCAATCAGCAAACTGTCAAGCAATAAAACATATGAGTTAAGTGCTGCATTCAAGTCAGCGGCACAGCTGAATGAACATACATTTCCAGAGTTCTCCAGCTCTGGCTACCCATTACTGGTTAAAAGCCTTAAACATGCAACAGATGTGAAAGATGTTTTTTTTTCTCATTACTGAACATTCAAATCAGTTAACAGCCGAGTGAACTACTTAAGCCTGCTGTCTAATGTAATGACATTTTTGTGCTGTGTGCTCTTACTTCCTCTGCTGTTTATGTTCCTTGGCTGTGGATAGCAGCACCAGGCTTTTGGGTCAATTTTCAAGAGGAAATGAGGGAACGGGTGGCGTTGTAACATCTACTCTACCCTATTAGGAAGAGCACAGAATGTCTCCTGTTATTATTGGACCACTTGCCACTTAATGCTCACACAGCAAATCAGTTTTCTTGGCCTAACGAGAGTGATTGGCCATTTTGCATGCTTAGGTGGCCTCTTTTTTCTTTGTTTTATTTCCCTTTTATTCATGTTGACAGTATGCAGTTCTTTTCGACCACATTATTCCATCAGTGAGTTGATGGCACAGGAAAGGATACTGCTGAAGGTAATCATTCTGAAAACAAAACTTCAAGGTTTGCCCCTGAAAATGGGCACGGTGTATGGGAATCGCAATACATGGTCAACCCACGTCCGTTTGGTGGACTGCAAACAGCCAGTGAACTTCAGGCTGCCTGTTCATTTCCATGATTGTGGCATTCAGCCCATCGATGAACATGCTGATGAGTGGCTGAACGCTCAGCAGGGGCCCCAAGTTTCATGCGAGGCTAGCGCCACTTAAAGTTAGCCTGCACTACCTAAAGGCATCTGCACCTCTAAATGGGGAGGTGCATTTTGCCTGCAATGGATCATTAAACTGGCTGGGGAAGTTAGTGGAAAAGAGCTGTTAATATTGGCAGGGAGAGAGTGAGCACCTACGTTCTCCAATGCAACACTGGAGGCCTTGGTGCAGGAGGCCAATAGTTGGAGAAAAGTCCTCTTTCCACACTGGGCCAGGAGACCCTCCAGGCAACAGTGTAAAGTTGTAAAGTGGGAGAAGATAACCACTGTGGAGAATGCCAGCAGTGTAGCAGCAAGAACGTGGACGCAGTGCAGGAAGAAGTTTAATGACCTCACACAAGTGGTCAATGCCAGTGAATGCATCTTCAAACGCTATATCCCTCCATCTGCACCACTAGCCTCACGCACTGCTCAATGCACCACACCCCTATCACTCATCAATCAACAATCTCTACCAAACATGATTCAAACCTCACATTTATAGCTCCACTTCACCCTCACACACTTACCACTGATGCAGGTGTCACACACACGAGCAGCATGTACACACGAGCAGCTATTCAACCATGACAGGCACATATCACGCCAACACATTGCAGCACTCTCACTGACTCTCTCGCTCTTGCAGGAAAAGGTATCGCATAACCAGCGGCAGCAGAACCTAACTGGTGGGGTACAAGCTTGCCTGCATCACTTCACCTGCATGGAGATGACGGTACTGGCCATTCTTGGGAGAGGCATGGCTAGGGTAGCACCTCGTAGGAGCACTAGGACAGGCAAAGATACACACAAGACAGGCATTAAAGGAATGCACAAGGTGATTAGTCAGCTTTGTTATGTAATATTGGATGGATTGATAAAGAAAGAAAGACTTGTATTTATATAGCATCTTTCATGAGTATTGCATTTGAACCCCATTCTCCTCTCTCCCACTGTCTCTCGCTCACCTCCTCTCTCTCCCCACCCCCTCTCCTCTCCACTTCTCCCCCTCTCTCTGTCCCCCTCTCTTCTCCCCTCTCCCACACTCTCTCACTCTCCCTCACTTTCTCACCCACTCTCTCCCCACCCCTCACTCCCCACCCTTCTCTCACCCACACTCCCCCCTCTCTCTCTCTCCCCCTCTCTCCCCATCTCTCCCCACATCTATCTCCCCCCAATCTCCCCCCTATCTCCCCCCCTATTTCCCCCCTCTCTCTCCTCTCCTCTCTCACTCTCCTTTCCTCTCTCAATCTGCCCCCTCTCTTCTCAACCCTCTGTTCCCCCCTTTCTCTCCCGCTTCCCCCTCTCTCCCCACCCTCTCTCTCCCCACCCCTCTTTCCCCACCCCTCTCTTTCCACTCTCTCTCCCACCCTCTCCCCCCACCCCCCTCTCTCACCCCCTCTCTCCCCATCTCTCCCCAAACCTATCCCCCCCCATCTCCCCCCTATCTCTCCTCCCCTCTCTCCCCACCTCTCTCTCCCCTATCTCTCCCCTCCCCCTCTTTCCCCCCCTCTCCTCAACCCTCTCTCTCCTCCTCTCCCTCCACCTCTCTCCCCTCTCTCTCTCCCCCCACTCTCTCCATCCACTTTCTCCCCCTTTCTCTTCGCTCCTTTCACCCCCCTACCCCTCTCTCCCCACCCCTCTCTCTCCACCTCTCTCTCCCCCTCTCTCCCCCTCTCTCTCCCTCCATTCTCTCCACCTGCTTTCTCCCCCTCTTTCTTCCCCCCATCTCTTCCACATCTGTCTCTCCCTCTCCCTCTCTCTCCCCCACTCTCTCTTATCCCCCTCATCTCCCCCTCTCTCACTGCCCCTTTCTCTCCCCCCGTGTGTGTCTCTCTCCCCATCTCTCTCCCCCTCTCTCTCCCCCCTCCTTCTCTCCTCCCTCCCCTCTCTCCCCTCTTTCTCTCTCTCTTTCTCTCCCACTATCTCCGATGTTTTCTCTTCCAAAGAAGGCCGCAAAAATGTTCCAAAAGCTAGAAGCAGCTACAGCTCCAGTGGCTGCTCCATGCGTCTCGTGGTTGAGCCCGACTTTCGACCTCCGGCTTCCTCATATGCCGCACTGCGCATGCGCGACCGAATCGAGGGTCCATGCTCAAAATGGGGCAGAGTCCAATGCACTCATGCGCAGAAGGACACACAAAAACCTAGTGCATATAGTCAATCTGTAGAGAAAAAGTACTTGATAAATTAATGAGTTTAAAAGCCAAAAAATCCACTGGACCTGATGGCTTACATTCTAGGGTTCTAAAAGAGGTGGCTACAGAGATAGTGGATGCATTTTTTGGGATCTTCCCAAATTCCCTAGATTCAGGAAAGGTCCCAGCAATTGGAAGGTAGCAAATGTAACCTCACTATTCAAGAAAGGAGGAAGAGAGAAAACAGGGAACTAAGGCCTGTTAGCCTGACATTAGTCATCGGGAAAATGCTGGAATCCATTATTAAGGAAGTGGTATCAGGGCACTTAGAAAATCATAACCATGATTAGACAGAGTCAATATGGTTTTATGAAAGGGAAATCATGTTTAACAAATTTATTAGAGTTTTTTGAGAATGTATCCAGCTGGTAGATAAAGGGGAACCCGTGGATGTAATATATTTGGATTTCCAAAAGGCATTCGATAAGGTGCCACATAAAAGGTTGTTAAGCAAGATAAGGGCACAAGGGATTGGGGATAAGGTATAAGCATGGATAAAGGATTGATTAACAGGCAGAAAACAGAGAGAAGGGATAAACGGGTCATTTTTAGATTGACAGGCTGCTACTAGTGGGGTGCCGCAAGGATCAGTGCTTGGGCCTCAGCTATTTACAATCTATATTAATGACGTAGATGAAGGGAGTAAGTGCAATATATCCAAGTTTGCTGATGATACAAAGCTAGGTGGGACAGATCACATTGATGAAATTCAACAATTGTACATCCCTGTCTGCAATAAAAATAAAACGGGGAAGGTGGCTCAACCGTGGCTAACAAGGGAAATTGAGGAGAGTGTTAAATCCAAGGAAGAGGCATATAAATTGACCAGAAAAAGCAGCAAACCTGAGGATTGAGAGAAATTTAGAATTCAGCAGAGGAGGATAAAGGATTTAATTAGGAAGGGGAAAATAGAGTATGAGAGGAAGTTTGCAGGGAACATAAAAAATGACTGCAAAACCTTCTATAGATATGTGAAGAGAAAAAGATTAGTGAAGACAAACGTAGGTCCCTTGCAGTCAGATTCAGGTGAATTTATAATGGGGAAAAAAGAAGTGGCAGACCAGTTGAACAAATACTTTGGTTCTGTCTTCACGAAGGAAGACACAAATAACCTTACGGAAATAATAGGGGACCGAGGGTCTAGTGAGAAGGAGGAACTGAAGGAAATTCTTATTTGGCAGAAAATTGTGTTGCGGAAATTGATGGGATTGAAGGCCGATAAATCTCCGGCACCAGATAGTCTGCATCCCAGAGTACTTCAGGAAGTGGCCCTAGAAATAGTAGATGCATTCGTGATCATTTTCCAACAGTCTATCAACTCTGGATCAGTTCCTGTGGACTGGAGGGTAGCTAATGTAACCCTACTTTTTAAAAAAGGAGGGAGAAAGAAAACGGGGAATTATAGACCGGTTAGCCTGACATAAGTAGTGGGGAAAATGTTGGAATCAATTTTTAAAGATAAAATAGCAGCGCATTTGGAAAGCAGTGACAGGATCAGTCCAGGTTAGCATGGATTTATGAAACGAATCATGCTTGACAAATCTTCTGGAATTTTTTGAGGATGTAACTAATAGAGTGGACAAGGAAGAACCAGGGGATGTGGTATATATGGACTTTCAAAAGGCTTTTGACGAGGTCCCACACAAGTGATTGGTGTGCAAAATTAAAGCACATGGTATTGGGGGTAATATACTGACATGGATAGAGAACTGGTTGAAACATAGAAACATAGAAAATAGATGCAGCAGTAGGCCATTCGGCCTTTCGAGCCTGCACCACCATTCAATAAGATCATGGCTGATCATTCCCTCAGTACCCGTTTCCTGCTTTCTCTCCATACCCCTTGATCCCTTTAGCCATAAGGGCCATATCTAATTCCCTCTTGAATATATCCAATGAACTGGCATCAATAACTCTCTGTGGCAGGGAATTCCACAGGTTAACAACTCTCTGAGTGAAGAAGTTTCTCCTCATCTCAGTCTTAAATGGCCTATCCCTTATCCTAAGACTGTGTCCCCTGGTTCTGGACTTCCCCAACATCGGGAACAATCTACCCGCATCTAACCTGTCCAGTCCTGTCAGAATCTTAAATGCTTCTATGAGATCCACTCTCATCCTTCTAAACTCCAATGTATAAAGGCCCAGTTGATCCAGTCTCTCCTCATATGTCAGTCCGGCCATCCCGGGAATCAGTTTCGTGAACCTTCGCTGCACTCCCTCAATAGCAAGAATGTCCTTCCTCAGATTAGGAGACCAAAATTGAACACAATATTCCAGGTGAGGCCTCACCAAGGCCCTGTACAACTGCAGTAAGACCACCCTACTCCTATACTCAAATCCCCTCGCTATGAAGGCCAACATACCATTCGCCTTCTTTACCGCCTGCTGCACCTGTATGACAACTTTCAATGACTGATGAACCATGACACCCAGGTCTCATTGCACCTCCCCTTTTCCTAATCTGCCACCATTCAGATAATATTCTGTCTTCGCCTTTTTGCCCCTAAAGTGGATAACCTCACATTTATCCACATTATACTGCATCTGCCATGCATTTCACCACTCATCTAACCTGTCTCAGTCACCCTGCAGCCTGTTAGCGTCCCCCTCACAGCTCACACCGCCACCCAGTTTCGTGTCATCTGCAAACTTGGAGATTTTACACTCAATTCCTTCATCCAAATCATTGATGTATATTGTAAAGAGCTGGTGTCCCAGCACTGAGCCCTGCGGCACACCACTAGTCACTGCCTGCCATTCTGAAAAGGACCCGTTTATCCCGCCTCTCTGCTTCCTGTCTGCCAACCAGTTCTCTATCCACATCAATATATTACCCCCAATACCATTTGCTTTGATTTTGCACACTCATCTCTTCTGTGGGATCTTGTCAAAAGCCTTTTGAAAGTCCAAATAAACCACATCCACTGGTTTTCCCTTGACCACTCTACTAGTTACATCCTCAAGAAATTCCAGAAGATTTGTCAAGCATGATTTCCCCTTCATAAATCCATGCTGACTTGGACCGATCCTGTCACTGCTTTCCAAATGCGCTGCTATTTCACCGTTCATAATTGATTCCAACATTTTCCCCAGCACTGATCTCACGCTAACCAGTCTATAATTATCCACTTTCTCTCTGTAAAGTCCTGTCCCCGCAGTACAGATTCACACAAGGCACATACTGGAGTCAAGGTCACTCAGGACCTGCACTTGTATTACACAGCTCTCGAATGCCAAACTTGCCTGAGACCTGTCCTTATATACCTGTCTTGGACAGGTATCCAGTGTCTTCTGCAAATGCACCCCTGGTGGTAAGGTAAGCTTGTGTTTACAGGTCATCTCTGGTTACAGTCATGTATAGCATGGTAAGATACAGTTATGTACAGTAGTGTGAGATACATGACATCACCCTCCCCCAAGGTCTTATTGTCTTTATAGGTTCAGTCTCTCAGGTGGTCTACGCTCTCACGTGGAGCGTCTTAGTTGTGGTTCAGTTGTTTGCCTTGGTGCCTGTTGTTCTTTCGGGGTGATTGCTGATATCTCGCCTTGGCTGTCTGTTTCGTTCAGTGTGATTGTTGGTGTCTTGCCTGGGCTGTCTGTTCGGATTGCCCTTTCCTCAGGTTGTTCCCTCTGTCTGTCCACCAGGTGTGGTGTGAGTTCCACATTGTAATCTGCCTCTGGTTCAGCAGTGTTGTTGGTAAATCTGCTTTTGACTTGGTCTACATGCCTCCGGCAGGTTTGGCCATTGTCGATTTGTACCACCAGTAGCCTGTTTCCTTCCTTGCCTGTTACTGTCCCTACAAGTCATTTGGGACCCCTGCCATAGTTTAGCACAAAATCTTTGTCCCCTATCTCATTCCACCTCCCCCTCGAATTTTGGTCATGGTACTCGGTTAGCTTAAGGCGCTATGCCTCAGCGATATCATGCATGTCTGGGAGGATTAATGAGAGCCTTGTCTTTAAGGTCCATTTCATTAATAGTTGCGCGGGGGTAACTCCAGTCAAGAATGCGGACGAGATCTGTATGCCAGCAGCAGTCACGACAGGCGGCCCTGCAGTGTGGGACCTTAGATTTTGAGCATGCCTTGTTTAATGATCTGCACTGCTCGCTCCTCCTGGCCATTGGAGGCCGGCTTGAACGGTGCCGTCTTAACGTGATGTATGCCGTGGTCACTTATAAAATCTTGGAATTCTGCGCTGGTGAAGCACAGACCATTATCACTGACCAATATGTCAGGAATGCTGTGTGTTGTGAACATGGTTCCAAGGCTCTCCACAGTGGTGGAGGTGGTGCTCGAGTTTAAAATGGTGCATTCGATCCACTTAGAAAATGCATCTACAACTACGAGGAAAATTTTGCCCATGAATGGGCCCGCATAGTCTACGTGCACCCGCGACCACGGTTTGGTGGGCCAGGGCCAGGGGCTCGGGGGGGGCTCCCTGGGGGCATTACTGAGTTGGGCACAAATGGTGCACTGTCGGACGCAGAGCTCCAAGTCCGCGTCAATGCCAGGCCACCAGACGTGGGATCTGGCTATGGCCTTCATGAGAATGATCCCCGGGTGCTCGCGGTGGAGCTCCCGGACAAATGCCTCTCTGCCTCGCAGAGGCATAACTAGTCGGCTGCCCCACATCAGGCAGTCTGCTTGAAGTAACAGCTCATGCATGCGCCTATAGAAAGGTTTAATCTCCTCGGAGCAGGCATCGCGAGCCTCTGCCCAGTCACCGGTTAGGACACATCTTTTTACTCGGGATAACGTGGGGTCGCTGGTCATCCAGGCTCTGATTTGGTCAGCCGTCATGGGCGAACCTGTGGACTCAAAGGCATTGATTGTCATGACTATCTCACAGTCCTGTTCGTCAGACCCTTCCGTGGTCGCCAGGGGTAGCCTGCTAAGCACGTCGGCACAGTTGTCTGTGCCTGATTTGTGCCTTATGGTGTAATCGTAAGACGCCAGCATTAGTGCCCACCGTTGAATGAGCGCCGAGGCATTGCCGTTTATTGCCTTGCTTTCAGAAGTAGGGATGTGAGGGGCTTGTGGTCGATTTCTAATGCGAACTTGGCCCCGAAAAGGTATTGGTGCATCTTTTTGACACCGTACACGCACGCGAGTGCCTCCTTCTCCACCATTCTGTACCCGCGCTCCGCCCATGAAAGTGATCTGGAGGCATAAGCTATGGGTTGTAATTTACCCACACTATTGACATGTTGTAAAACGCACCTGACCCCATACGCTGACGCATCGCATGTGAGAACTAGCTTTTTACCTGGATCAAAGAAAGCCAAAACACTGTTGGAACACAGAAGGTTGTGTGCCTTATTGAAGGCGCGTTCCTGGGCGTCCCCCCAAAACCAATCGCACCACTTTCTGAGTAGCACGTGGAGAGACTCCTGCAGCGTGCTTAAGTTCTGCATAAAGTTCTCAAAGTAATTGAGTAGCCCGAGAAAGGCGCGCAGTTCTGAGATATTCCGGACTTGGGTGCCAGGCAAATTGCTTCGGTTTTGGACTCTATTGGGCGGATTCCACCAGCGGCAATCCTTCTGCCCAAAAATTCAAACTTGGGCATGAGAAACAGGCACTTGGATTTCTTAACTCTTAGGCCTACCCGATCCAACCGATTTAGTACTTCCTCCAAATTGTGGAGATGGGAGTCGATGTCCCTGCCCGTGATATGTATGTCATCTTGAAATACAACTGTCCCAGGCATGGACTTGAGCAGACTCTCCATGTTGCGCTGGAATATGGCAGCTGCCGATCTCATGCCGAATGGGCATGAAAAGGCCTCAATGTGTGTTGATGGTGGTGAGTAGCTTGGACTCATCGGTCAATTCTTGCGTCATATAAGCAGATGTGAGATCTAGTTTTGAGAAAAGTTTTCCTCCAGCCAATGTGGCAAATAAGTCCTCCGCTCTGGGCAGCAGGTATTGGTCCTGTAGGGAGACTCTGTTTATGGTAGATTTGTGGTCCCCTCAGATTCGTACCGATCCATCAGGCTTCATGACTGGGAACATGGAACTTGCCCAGTCGCTAAATTCCATGGGTGAGATAATGCCTTCCTGCAGAAGCCTGTCCAGTTCATGTTCAATCTTTTCGCTCATCACATATGGCACAGCTCTAGCCTTGTGATGAACCGGTCTAGCATTCTGTGTGATGCAGATTTTGACTTTAGCCCCTTTGAAGGTGCCCACACCTGGCTGAAAGAGATGTTCAAATCGAGTTAGAACTGTTGAGCAGGAGGTCCGTTCATCTGATGACATGGCATGTACATCATCCCATTTCCAGTTTAATTTTGCCAGCCAGTTGCTCCCCAGCAGTGCTGGGAGATCTCCGGGGACAATCCACAGGGGAAGTCGGTTCACTGTCCCTTTGTGTGTGACTGAGAGCATGGCGCTGCCGAGGATTGGGATTGTTTCTTTGGTATCGGTCCTTAGTTTGGTGTCGACCCTTGTGAGTTTTGGTCTGTCTCTTTTGTGCGGCCACAGCTGTTCAAATTGTTGAGTGCTCATGAGAGATTGACTCGCTCCCGTATCCAGCTCCAGGTTGACAGGTATCCCGTTGAGTAGGACCCTCATCATTATTGGAGGCATCTTGTTGTAGGAGCAGTGGCCATTGATCGTGTTGACCCGCTGTACATCGGTGTCCCGGGTACTGTCCCCACCGTCTTCTGGTCCGCTTTCCGACCCTTCCAATTCGTATACCAGCCGAGCTGCTGTTTTTCTGTACATGCGGGCCAGATGCCCTGTATAGTCGCAGTTTCTGCAAACAGCATGCTGAAATCGACATCCCCTTGATGAGTGCCTTCCCCCACATCTCCAGCACAGGCCGCTTCCATTGTTTCCAAAGAATGAGCTGCGTCTGGCTGATCTCTCTTCAGCTTCTCTCAGTTTGTAGTTGATTGCTTGCATTGTGGGTTGATGAGGTGTGAACGGCCATTCATGTGGCCCTTGATGGCTTCTGGCACCACTGCTTGCTGTTGAGGGCCTGCTCTCCTGCCTTTGTCTGTGTGTGGGGGTAGCAGCTTGTTTCACGCTGTGAACCCCTTGTTCCGATGTTTCGTTAGTTGTCGTACCCGCAGTGTAGATCAACCTCGTCTCTTCTTCTCCTGCCAGGAATGTCTGTGCAACCAGTGCTGCTGCCTCTAAGGTCAGGTTCTTGGTCTCTATGAGCTTTCGGAATATGCCTGCGTGTCCTATTCCTTCAATAAAAAAGTCTCTCAGTACTTCTCTCCTAAGTTCATCGGAGAACTCACATAAGCTAGCCAACCTCTGAAGTTCCGCCACAAAGTCGGGTATGCTCTTGCCCACACAGCGCCTGTAGTTGTAGAACCTGTGTCTGGCCATGTGTAGACTGCTCGCTGGCTTCAGGTGGTCTCTTACCAGTGTGCTCAACTCTTCAAACGACTTCCTTGCTGGTTTCTCTGGTGCCAGCAGGTCCTTCATTAAAGCGTAGGTTTTCGAGCCACAGCTAGTCAAGAGATGGGCTCCTCTCTTGTCTGCCTTGTTGTCGACTAACCAGTCTTTGGTTACAAAGCTTTGCTGGAGCCTTTCTATAAAGTCCTCCCAATTATCTCCAGCATTGTATTTTTCATCTGCGCCGTTGTTCGCCATTCTGTGGATTCTGTGATCCCGTAACTCGTCACCATTGAAAAGTCCTGTCCCCGCAGTACAGATTTACACGAGGCACATACTGAAGTCAAGGTCACCCAGGACCTGCAACTTTATTACACAACTCTCGAATGCCACACTTGCCTGAGACCTGTCCTTATATACCTGTCTGGGACAGGTATCCAGTATCTCCTGCAAGTGCACTCCTGGTGGTAAGGTAAGCTTGTGGTTACAGGTCATCTCTGGTTACAGTCATGTATAGCATGGTAAGATACAGTTATGTACAGTAGTGTGAGATACATGACACTCTCTCCCTCCCTTTTTAAAAAGTGGTGTTACATTAGCTACCCTCCAGTCCATAGGAACTGATCCCGAGTCGATAGACTGTTGAAAAATGATCACCAATGCATCCACTATTTCTCGGGCCACTTCCTTAAGTATTGAGGAATGCACACTATCAGACCCCGGGGATTTATCGGCCTTCAATCCATCAATTTCCCTTACACAATTTCCCGCCTAATAAGGATATCCTTCAGTACCTCCTTCTCACTAGACCCTCAGTCCCCACTACTTTCGGAAGGTTATTTGTGTCTTCCTCCGTGAAAACAGAACCAAAGTATTTGTTCAATTGGACTGCCATTTCTTTGTTGCCCATTATAAATTCACCTGAATCCGACTGGAAAGGACCTACGTTTGTCTTCACTAATCTTTTTCTCTTCACATATCTTAGAAGCTTTTGCAGTCAGTTTTTATGTTCCCAGCAAGCTTCTTCTCGTATTCTATTTTCCCGTTCATAATTAAGCCCTTTGTCCTCCTCCGCTGAATTCTAAATTTCTCCTAGTCCTCAGGTTTGCTGCTTTTTCTGGCCAATTTATATGCCTCTTCCTTGGATTTAACACTATTCTTAATTTCCCTTGTTAGCCACGGTTGAGCCACCTTCCCCGTTTTATTTTTACTCCAGACAGGGATGTAATATTGCTGAAGTTCATCCATGTGATCTTTAAATGTTTGCCATTGCCTATCCACCGTCAACCCTTTAAGTATCATTTGCCAGTCTACTCTAGCCAATTCACGCCTCATACCATCGAAATTACCTTTCCTTAAGTTCAGGACCCTAATTTCTGAATTAACTGTGTCACTCTCCATCCTAATAAAGAATTCTACCATGTTGTGGCCACTCTTCCCCAAGATGGATTATAATGTCGGGAAATGTGAGATTATTCACTTTGGTTGGAAGAATAGAAAAACAGTATATTTTTTAAATGGTGAGAAACTATTAAATGTTGGTGTTCAGAGAGATTTGGGTGGCCTAGTACTAGACTTAGCATTAAGGTACAGCAAGCTATTAGGAAGGCAAGTGGCATGTTGGCCTTTATTGCTCGAGGGTTGGAGTACAAGAGTAAGGAAGTCTTGCTACAATTATACAGTGCTCCGGTGAGACCACACCTGTAGCTCTGTGCACAGTTTTGGACACCTTATTTAAGGAAGGATATACTTGCTTTACAGGCAGTGCAACAAAGGTTCAGTAGGTTGATCCCTGGGATGAGAGGCTGTCCTATGAGGAGAGATTGAGTAGATTAGGTCTTTACTGTGGAGTTTAGAAGAATGAGTGGTAATCTCATTGAAACATATAAGACTCTGAGGGAGATTGACAGGGTAGGTGTTGAGATGTTTCCCCTGGATGGAGTGTCTAGAACTAGGGCACAGTCTCAGGAGAAGGGATCGGCCATTTAAGACTGAGATGGTGACATTTCTTCACTCAGAGGGTTGTGAATCTTTGAGCTGGGGATGCTCCGTTGTTGAGTATTTTCAAGGCTGAGATAGATAGATTTTTGGACTCCAGAGGAATTAAGGGATATGAGGATCGGGTGAGAAAGTGGAGTTAATGTCAAAAATCAGCTGTTATATTGAATGGCGGAGCAGGCTCAAGTTGTGGTATGGCCAACTCCTGCTCCTAATTTGTATGTTCTAAGGTAAATAGAGCTTGAGAAGTTAGGGAAAAGATGTTGGATATGAAGTCAGTGTGCGAGATTTTAATCCTCAGCGGCAGGGGCCAAGGTGAGCACCAAACCCTCCTCCCCTCACTTCGGCAGCATGAGGCCCTTGTGATTTTAATTCCTGGGTCTCATCTGAATGCCCCCAAACCCACCCCACAACCCACGCTTCCTGAGTTACCAGCTCAAAACAGGTAAAGACCAGTTGACCGGCAGGAGAGCACGTAATTTTGGTCAGCAGGAGGCCGGGACTGGGGCCAAAGGAACAGTTGCTGGAACTCTATGTAAGTCACCGAGAGAGGATTTCAGAAGCTTCTCGCATTTCAGACAGACGGGAATCTGAGGCAGGGAAGGCCGTAACTTTCCTTGCGGGGTGGGAGGAGCTCTTCCCCTTATTTTCAAAGGCTTCCATGTCCTTAATGTCAGCTATGGCTCAGTGGGTAGCAAACTTGACTTTGAGTCAGAAGGTTGTGGGTTCAATTCCCTCTCCAGGGACTTGCACACATAATTCTAGGCTGACAGTGCAATGCTGAGGGAATGCTGCACTGTTGGAGGTGCTGTCTTTTGGATGAGATGTTAAACTGAGACCCCATCTGCTCTCTCAGGTGGATGTAAAAGATCCCACGGCAATGTTTCGAAGAAGAGCAGAGGAGTTATCCCCAGTGTCCTGGCCAATATTCATCCATCAATCAACATAATAAAAACAGATTATCTGGTCATTATCACATTGCTGTTTATGGGAGCTTGCTGTGCGCAAATTGGCTGCCGTGTTTCCTGCAATACAACAGTGACTACACTCCAAAAGGACTTCAAAGTGTTTTGAGACATCCGGTGGTCTCGAAAAGTGCGATATAAATATAAGTCTTTTTTTCTTCCGACACCTTCCGACCTGCCTTCACGTGGTAGGAAAGCCGTGGCAACTTCCAAGCTCAGGCCCTGAATAATATTCAATTGGGTCCCCGATTTGTATCAATTTCTCAGGTGAGCACCTTAGCCATCTGCAGTACTGCTCTGCAGTGAGCACTTAAAATGGTGGCCAGCAGGATTCCAGCGAGAACTCACCATGTTAAAGACACTTCCATTCTTGCTAGACGGGATTCTTCCCATTGCTCGTTACATTCTAGTCCTTCTAAAGCAGGTATTACTCACTTCTCCATGAATAATGTTACAAGACATTCACTCGTAATATGTTAAACATGATACATTTACTCACACCTCCAATCTGTCGCAGGTGTCACATCGTAGCATTATGATACGGCATCACACGCTATCTGTAAAGCAGAAAAAAAGCATAAATCTTTAAATATGAAGAAAACCTACCAGTAAAACAATTATAGAAACTGAACCAATTAAATCATTCAACATGCTCTTTCAAAACTCGTTCACATTTCTTTTTACAATTTCTTCCACTGAAAGTGAGTCGTTCATTCCGATTTCTTCAGCTCAGCTCCCTGCCCGTGATAACAGCAAAACCACCAACTCACCATGAGCAGTGCCACGAGAGATAATAAAAGAATAGTTGTTCACCCTTCCAGTCTGTCACACATTCTGTGTCATACATCTCTTGTACACACTCATCTCGCCTATTGGGCTTTATACTTAACAGAGGCAAATTATGCAGGTCATTGGCTCAAATTTTCCAATTTGTAAAGGAATGGCAATCCAAAGTCTGTAATGGCGAGAAGTGATGGAAATCTGCAAATAGATCAGATGAATTGGGATCAATTAAAACACTATTATTTTCAACATCCCTTCAATGGAAAGGGAAACCGGGCGGGGCGTATAACGAGTGGTCGATTCGCTACCGCCACCCACACCAACTGTGAAAATCATCCCACCTCCCATATCCCTCCCTCACTCTCCCCACCCCCTTCCCCCACCTCCCCTCCCCCCTCCCCCTGTCTAATATGGTTTATTCGACAATTTGAAAAAAATTATTGTCCAGTCAAATATTTGTTTCTCTCACTTGAAGCATATATTTTGTTATACTACATCAATATTGATGAGGTTATTTGTTTTCCAAATAATTCAAAAACAAGCCAGAGGATAAAGGTTGAAACCTTTTACGAGTTGTTGAGTATAGTTTCGACTTGGTGCGACAGTGTAAAATGAGTGATAGTGAATTGTTAGTCAACATCTACCCTGTCGAAAAACTATTACCTAACTTTATTGTTTAGTCGAATAGATTATTTGTGCTGGGAGACTGAGGAGGCAAATACATGAAATCCTGAGACAAAGAGCTAGATCGATTGGTGGGAGGTATTTCTCCACGTAGAGAACTGCTGCTCTCTTTGACAGATTATGAAAGGATGCCGTTTGTATTGATTCCCTGCAGCTCTTAAAAATGGAGCTGCAGAAATTCCTGAGTGATAAAACATCTCAGGAATATTGAACATTATCCCTTTTTTATCTCAAATCTCTCCAGTCTTCCACCCTATCACAGACCTTCTCTTTTGTTCTTTCCTCCCCTCCCCCTTTCAGTGCTCCTTAAGAAATTGTTCATTTCGAACATTCACCAGTTCCGATGAAGGGTTATCGACCCAAAACGTTAACTGTGTTTCTCTCCACAGATGCTGCCTGACCCGCTGAGATTTCCAGCATTTTCTGTTTTTATTTCAGGAATATTGAGACTTGCCTCAATCTCCTGCTGGATGGCCTCAGCGAAAGGAGAGACTTTTCCTAGAATAGAATCATAGAGCACGGAAGGAGACCATTTTAGCTCATTGTGTCCATGCCGGCCAACAAGAGGCTATCCAGCCTAATCCCACCTTCCAGCTCTAGGTCCATAGCCCTGCAGGTTATGGCACTTCAGGTGCATATCCAAGTACATTTTAAATGTGGTGGGGGTTTCTGCCTCTACCACTCTTTCAGGCAGCGAGTTCTGGGTCCCCAAAACCCTCTGTGTGAAGAAATTTCCCCTCAGATTCCCCTCTCAACCTTCTACCAATTACTTTAAATTTATGACCACTCTGTTAAGGGAGATCGACCCTTTTCACCCACTATATCTAGGCCCCTCATAATTTTATACACCTCAATAATGTCTCTCCTCAGGATCCTCTGTTCCAAAGAAAACAACCCCACCCTATCTAATCTATCCTCATAGCTTAGATTCTCCACTCCCGGCAACATCCTCGTAAATCTCCTCTGTACCCTCTCTAGTGCAATCACGTCCTTCCTGTAATGCAGTGACCAGAACTGCATGCAGTACTCCAGCTGTGGACTAACCAATGTTTTATACAGTTCAACCATAACCCCCCTGCTCTTGTTTTCTATGCCTCGGCTAATAAAGGCAAGCATTCCGTATGCCTTCTTAACCACCTTATCAACCTGGCCTGCTATTTTCAGGGATTTATGGACATGCACTCCAAGGTCCCTTTGTTCCTCTACGGTTCTCAGTATCTTACCATTTAATGTGTATTCCCTTTCCGTGTTAGCCCTCCCAAAGTGCATTACCTCACACTTCTCTGGATTAACATTTTTTGCTAAATTGTCCACAGGTTTTTTTCTCTGGTGTTTTTTTTTCAATACCTCTCTCAGGAAATAGTGGGCTTGTGTTTCGGCCTGAGTTGCTCCTATTTTTTTGGAGCAACTAGTTTAGAATGGAGCATCTTAGAAATTGCAATTCTCGGCATTTAGTTTGCTCTAGTTCTAGTGAGTGAGAATAGTTTCATTGTAGAACAGATTTTCTTTTTAAACGAGGGTGTGGCCAGCCACTTATGCCTGTTTTGCAAGTTTAGGCAGTGAAAACTTACTCCAAACTAACTTAGAATGGAGTAAGTGTAAATTTTTGTATGCTCAATAAAACCTTGCCTACACTTACAAATCAGGCATGGAGAACGAGAGATGGGGGGGAAGGGAAGTAATTGAATTTTACAAGCATTTAACAGTTTCACTTCTACAAATAAAGAGCCATCCTGAATAATAAATGATAAATAAAGCAAATAAAAAATACATTGAATTTTCCTACCTGTCTGAAGCAGCAGCAGCAGCCTTACAAGCTGCGAAGAGTCAGGCAGACAGGCCGTTCAGCCAGGGAACAGGGGCGGGAAGCGTCAGGCAGGCCACACACAGACGCCAGCAGCAGCCTTCCAGCTGCGAAGATTCAGGCAGGCCATTCAGCCAGGGGACAGGGGAGGCATACAAAGCACCTGGAGGGAGAGCCAGCCAGCCAGCCAGCCAGCAAGTTTAAAAGTTTAATTTGTACGTCAAGTATGGGTGCTGCATTATTAACACCACGGATTATGCAATGGTTCTCCATCAATTCACTGCATAGGAGAGAATTGATTAGAGCTCACCACACCAGGAACGTCATAGCCCGCAGGCTGATGGGCAGGAGACCTTACCCACTTCGGTAATACCGAGCCAGGCGCTCGTACCTGGACATGAGCGAGGCTGATTGTGTCAAAAGGCTGCGTTTCCGCAGAGAAGTTGTCGTTGAGGTCTGTGATATGCTGAGAGCAGATTTGCAGCCCAGAAGCAGAACGCCGACTGCTTTGTCTGTTGAAGTGAAGGTAACAGCTGCACTTGCCTTCTATGCCTCGGGATCATTTCAAGCTACAACTGGAGATGTGTGCGCCATCTCTCAACGTGCAATACATGCCTGCTTTTACCAGGTCAAGGCTGCACTATATGTGCGGAGGAATGACTTCATCGAGTTCCCAATGACCGGCCAAGCAATGCATGACAGGGCTGTGGGCTTCTCCAGGATTGCTGGCTTCCCAAAGGTAGAGGGCTGCATTGATTGTACCCACATCGCCTTGTGAGCACCTGTGGAGGATTCCGAATAGTACAGGAATAGAAAAGGTTTGCACTCCATTAATTTGCAACTCGTGTGTGACGACAAGCAGCGCATCATGTCAGTCGATGCGAGATACCCTGGCAGCACCCATGATGCGTCATCCTACGCGACAGCGTTATATCTGACATGTTTGAGCAGCAGCGAGAAGGGCAGAGCTGGCTCCTGGGAGACAAAGGGTACGGCCTGACCACCTGGCTCATGACGCTCCTAATCATAACATGGACGGAAGCTGACCATCAATACAACATGGCGCACATTGCGATGCGCAGCATCATAGAGAGGATCATTGGCATCTTGAAACAGCATTTCCAATGCCTGGACCATTTCGGAGGCCACTTGCAATACTCCTCTGAGATTGTCGGTAACTTCACTGTTGTGTGCTGCATGCTGCATAACTTAGCTATCATGAGGCAGCAGGAGCTGGTAGTGGAACCAGAAGACCCACATGAGGGGCAAGTGCCTGATGATAGTGATTTGGAAGAGCAGGATGAGGATGATGACGACGATCAGGAAAGCATGCAAGTGTATGATGCCGGAGCACGAGGTCAGAGGAGGGCGGTCCATCGTGCTCCTTTAACGATTGCTTGAGCCCTGCGCCAGCAGCTCATCCGTGGACACTTCAATTACTGATGCCTGAGGGTTCTGCGACAACTGTTGTGCATGGACATGTTAATTTTGGAGTTGTTCCTATGTTGTGTTGTGTTAATGGAACATGATTCAGTTTTAATGAAAAAATATTGTATTGAAAAGTTCACTTTAGTGTAATAAAATATTTGTTTATCAAACTTTACTTTTTAATATGACTCTTTAAGATCACTTAAAAACTTTAAGATCACTTATAAACTTGTAAAGTTACAAAAGTTACAAAACAATTTCAATGTGAAAAATCTTACACTCTTAAGATCACTGAAACTTCAAGATCACTTTTTTGGTGCAAAATTAAATAAGTTCCAAAATGTGAGAGCATTTACACTTTAAGATCACTTAAAAACTTTAACTTTTGTAACTTATAAGTTGTAAAGTTACAAAACTTACAAAACAATTTCAATTTGAAAAACGTTACTACAGTTACATCAAGAACAAGAACAAAAGCAGCAAAGAAAGGCTGCAACCATCTCTCATCCACATATCGGTGAATGTTCACTTCTTCATGGGGGTGTCATTTGATTGGCTGGGCTGTGTGCCCTTACTGCAGCAGCTACCTCACCCAGGCCCTCCCTGATGGCCTGTGCTGTTACTTGCACTCCCTCGGACATTCCCTCCCTCATTTCCCGTGTCATTACTGCTATTTCTCCCGTCAATACCGTTACCTCTTCACCCACTGCACCGATGCTGCCCACGAGTGCTCGGGTAAGGTCATTGCTCTCCGCATCCAATGCCACAACCTGAGCCGCATCTGTTGCACGCTGCATCTCAGGAGAGCATGTTTCCAAACTAATTCTCCTCTGCCTGAGTCTGCCTCGCGGCACCACTCCAGTGGGAGCCACAGGCTGGGCTGATGGGGCCCTGGGTCTTGCATCGGGCACCACTCCAGTGCAAGCGTGGGCTGGGACGGTGGGGCAGTGGGTGTAAACTGCTGCATTACATCAGCAGCACCACTGGGACCTGCAACGTAGGAATCAAAACCATGGAAGGTGGAACCAGAACCTACGCAAAGGGTTGAAACTCTGAGGTCCGCTAATGTGGGCTCATAAATATTAAGTTGGAAGGTCTCCCCTGAAGACATTTCAGTCAATGCCTGCAGCCACCCTTGGTCTGAATCGCCCGCATCTGGTTCTGGTTCTTCTGGTTCTTCTGGTTCTTCTGGATCTTCAGGATCTTCAGGATTGGCATCATCATCTTCTGCAAAATATATCAGAACAGTCAAATGGTTAGCAGAAGAGGAGGGGGAAGGATAGGTGGCATGAGTACTCTCACACATAGCAGGCCAGGCAGCAGGTTGATTTGAAGGGCCACGATGCATTTTCAGGACTTACCCTCTTCCTCGCATGTGGGCCCAGCTTGTGCTGTACTGATTGCTTTTCTCCTTGTATGACTCTTCATAGCAGCTACCCTCTGTTCCAAGGGTGTCAGGGGATGCAGATTTGGCAGGCCTCCTCCTGTTCGAGTTCTTTCCCTTTTGTTGTGAGCCAATTTCTTCTGCAAAGATTAAAATATAACTTTTTACAGGGTAGGACATATACAGATGGTCACATTTACAATTAAGATTCCATTGAAAAATGAAAATATTACTTACACTAACTACATGACCAAGGTCATGCCATTTCTTTTTACACTGGCTTCCAGATCTCCTGGTATGCACACTGTGCAGTAATCTTCTGCAAATTGGTTCCAGTTTTTCTTCATTTCTTTGGGTGGCACTTTTCTGCGACCTCTGTTGCTGGTATCCAGCTCCTGCCATCTTTGCTCAATGTCATTAACTAATGTCTCCACTTCCTCATGCAAGAAATTCTTCATTCTTGGTGGACGTTGTTCCATTGCTGTATTGAATTGACACTCTGATTTTTCAAAACACACAGTCCTTATTTTGCATGCACCTATGCAGCACTTGTTCTGGAAGTTTAGCAGCAAAAAGCAGCACTCACTGATTTCAGCAGGTGATTTTTTCAACAGTGCTGCTAAAAGCACTCCTTCAGGCACAAAAAATCAGCAAAATTCACTCACAAACCTTTCCACAGCTCCACTAAACAAAACAGCACTTTTCCTGATGTACCTTTAAAAATGGCTGAGTGCCAATGTTTATATCACACTGCACATGTGCAAAGCATCCAGCGTGCATGCGCAGGGCTGCTGGCATAACATCGGCTTCTGTGAGCTAGCCCCGCCCCTCCCCTGCAGGCAGAGAATCGGCGCCACGCTTTGGCCCCGCACACCGCTGATGTTTCCATGCTGCGCCAACGTGGAACATGCCCGATTTGGAGCAGAGAATCACGCAGTATTAGGCGCACATTTTATCGGAGAAAACAGGCATGGCTCTCGGAGCTGCGCCAATCTCGACGCGGCCTGAAACTTGCCCGCAGTGTAACTGAGGGCGATGAGGGTGGCTTGATTGCACATGTGGCTATGGCACATCCAGATGGGAAAGGCTTGATGAACCAGTTGGTCTTTTCCTACTTTTTTTCCGACATAAATTTTCCAGAAACCAATCACTGTCTTTCCGCAGAAATTCTTAGCACTTGCTGCTGAATTTTCTCATTAGATATCTGCACTCCTCCCCCAGTTCCACATCATACTTAAAGAAAGAAAAGAAAGAACTTGCTTTTATATAGCACCTTTCACAACCTCAGTATGTCTCAAAGTAGTCAATTTAAATACCTTTGAAGAATTGTCACTGTTGTAATGTCAGAAATGTGGTATCTAATTTTGTGCAGAGCAATTTCCCACAAATAGCAATGACATAGGCTGAGATTTCGCCTACTGAGGCAGGTCCTGGGCGGCCGGGGTTGGTAGTGTGGTCCCAGCCTGCTGCCTGCTCCATCCCGCTCTGTTGAAGTAATTTTACAATGATTGGGCTTGTCAAGCCCGCCCAGAGAGGTTCCCAGCCAATTGAAAGGAAGCGTGTCTGATGATGTCATTTAATGATGCAACATCAGCCAGTTTCCTTAAAGGGACCATCTCCACATTGATTTTGACAGTTGTTCTGTCAGTGTTCTGCAGCACTAACAAGCACTGCACAGAGATGCACAGCTGCAGCCAGGCTCTCCCATCACTCCCTCCATATACTTACGGAGGGAGTCAGTGCACGCAGGGAGGTTCTCTTCCCTTCCAATAGGCGGAAGAGATCGCCCCTGAACACCAACGCAGCCTGCTTGCACATTGCACAGGGATGTCGTCAGAAGACCAGACTGCAGTGGCACAAATCCTTCAATTATCTCAGTGGATCATGAAACATTACTGTAAAGCCACACTCAACCTCATCCTGCAGTGCCACTCATCACATCTCCATCACTCTGCCTTCCCTACCCTACTCCTGCATATCCTTACTCACGCCAACTTATCTTGCACCTCCACCCAAACCTCTCTCTCTATCTACATTATCACATCCTCATCTCACTACCCACCCCTCACACTTATCCTCATCCTAGTGCAAGTATTCCAACTAACAAGCACAAGGTTAGACACTTGGGTTTTTTTCGCCATTGTTCATGTAAAGTTTCTGTTAATGTGTTGTCAAACATTGAAGTCTGTATTTTCAACACTTTGCGTTCTTGGACAGATTTGTGTGCACCTTTGGAAGTGGCTTAGTGAGTTGCAGTGAATGGTCAGACATAATGGTACCCCCGCAATGGTGATGAGTGTGAAAGGAATGGCTTGGGCATTGTAGGGATGCTTTATTGTGCTGGCGTGGGGTGGTGCTAAACTGGCGCATCATGTAGCAGTTAGAGTGTACAGCATCAAGTGAAGTAAAGCTGGTTCTGGCGTCCCGGGCTTCAATGTGGTCAGGTGCTGATGCTCTCTGTCCTGTGCAGCATCAATCGATTGCGGGGAAGGTGAGTGTTTTTGATGCTGCTGGTTTGCCTGCTGCTGCTGGTATTGGGGATGATCGTGGTCGGATTCTGACCACCAAGGTGAGATTTTTTTCAAGGGCACCATGCTGATGGAATAGATGGCAGGTGAGGTTGAGATGACAGAAGTGATCTGTCAATGGTGAGAGAGGTTGGTCCAACGAGATGACACTGGATAGAGAGTTTGTTCCAAACACTTGCAAGCTGCATAAAGTTCAATGTATCTTGCAAATGAAGTTAGTAACAGCTTTTGAGCTTGGAAAATGAATACCTATGAAATAGGATATTTTATGGACCATTTTCAGCTGTCAAGTTAAGAAATCATCCCATACTGACACAACACCCAACCTCCATACCTGACATGATCCCCAAGCAGCGGGAATGCTGTTGGCGAACTCCAAAAATCTAAAGATGAGATTAAAATAGTTTTTCAGTGCCTGTTAACAAGCTCTTAATAATCTAAATTGCCTCTCCCGCCCCTTGGTGTCAGGTCTGTTCAGCACTGACAGAGCCGACAGTGGGGGGAGTAGCATGGAGGCGGAGTCCTGATCCACTGTCAATCATTTCAAATTTCACAGCTGACCCACCACCGATCCAGTCCTCTCCGCACTGGTAAAAGTCTGGCCATATTGACCAGATATCTGTTTTAGTGATGTTGGTTGAGTGATAAATATTGGCCAGGACACCAGGAGAACTCCCCCCTGCTCTTTTTCAAATAGTGTCAATGGATATTTTACATCCACCTAAGAGGGCAGTTTAACATCTTGTCAAAATAAATAGCACATCAGCCAGTGCAGCACTACCTCAGCACTGCGCTGGAGTGTCAGCCAAGATTATGTGCTCAAATCTCTGGAGTGGGACAGCAATGTAACCTCTGTCTCACCATGAGCAACATTATGGGAGATTGTTTGTGCCTGTGAGCATATGTGAGCATGTATAAATGGCATATCTGGAGCACATTTCCCACTGTACCTGTTATTTGTGATGTACACTATGATGAAGGATTCAGAGGGGATGATTTTGGTTCCTGCAATCATTGGAGGGGTAGTGGGTAGGGCATTTTACACCCTACTGAAGGAATTGTCATGGAGCCTGTGCCAGTTTTGTAGTCGGACTTCATTTGAATTAAATCAGTGAGCTGCCGGCATAAAACGTGCTCCCTATGTGTAACGTAAAATGTGTCAGCCATTGCGCAGTGGGTAGCACACTCAACTCTGAGTCAGAAGGTTGTGGTTTCAAGTCCACTTGAGCACATAAATCTAGGCTGACACTTCAATGCAGTGCTGAGAGAGTGCCGCACTGTCGGAAGTGCCATCTTTCGGATGAGCCGTTAAACCAAGACCCCGTCTGTCCGCTCAGGTGGACGTAAAAGATCTCATGGCACCATGTCGAAGAAGAGCAGGGGAGTTATCCCCGGTGTCCTGGCCAATATTTATCCCTCAATCAACGTAACAAAAAACAGATTATCTGGCCATTATCATATTGCTGTTTGTGGGAGCTTGCTGTGCGCAAATTGACAGCTGTTTTTCCCAAATTATAACAGTGACTACATCCCAAAATCACTTCATTGGTTGCACAGTGCTTTGAGACATCCAGTGGTCGTGAAAGGCGCTATATAAATCCAAGTCTTTCTTTCTTTTCTTGGCAACTTTCAGCTTGGGAGGGTGGGTAAACATCGGAGCAGCCAAAACCTATGGCAGCCTGCATAACACTAAAGAGAAGGCGCTTTTTTGGTGGTTGACAGCAGGCAGTGATAATGTGTAGCAGCAGGCAAGGTGACATGAACCAGTGCTCTGAGATGCCTGGGTGCAGTGGAGAAGAACATAAGAACATAAGAACATAAGAATTAGGAACAGGAGTAGTCCATCTAGCCCCTCGAGCCTGCTCCGCCATTCAATAAGATCACGGCTGATCTGGCCGTGGACTCAGCTCCACTTACCCGTCCGCTCCCCATAACCCTTAATTCCCTTATTGGTTAAAAATCTATCCATCTGTGACTTGAATACATTCAATGAGCTAGCCTCAACTGCTCCCTTGGGCAGAGAATTCCACAGATTCACAACCCTCTGGGAGAAGAAATTCCTTCTTAACTCGGTTTTAAATTGGCCCCCCCGTATTTTGAGGCTGTGTCCCCTAGTTCTAGTCTCCCCGACCAGTGGAAACAACCTCTCCGCCTCTATCTTGTCTATCCCTGTCATTATTTTAAATGTTTCCATAAGATCACCCCTCATCCTTCTGAACTCCAACAAGTAAAGACCCAGTCTACTCAATCTATCATCATAAGGCAACCCCCTCATCTCCAGAATCAGCCTAGTGAATCGTCTCTGTACCCCCTCCAAAGCTAGTTTATCCTTCCTTAAGTAAGGTGACCAAAACTGCACGCAGTACTCCAGGTGTGGCCTTACCAATACCCTATACAGTTGCAGCAAGACCTCCCTGCTTTTGTACTCCATCCCTCTCGCAATGAAGGCCAACATTCCATTCGCCTTCCTGATTACCTGCTGCACCTGAAAGCTAACTTTTTGAGATTCATGCACAAGGACCCCCAGGTCCCTCTGCACTTCAGCATGTTGTAATTTCTCCCCATTCAAATAATATTCCCTTTTACTGTTTTTTTCCCCAAGGTGGATGACCTCACACTTTCCGACATTGTATTCCATCTGCCAAACCTTAGCCCATTCGCTTAACCTATCTAAATCTCTTTGCAGCCTCTCTGTGTCCTCTACACAACCCGCTTTCCCACTAATCTTTGTGTCATCTGCAAATTTTGTTACACTACACTCTGTCCCCTCTTCCAGGTCGTCTATGTATATTGTAATCAGTTGTGGTCCCAGCACCGATCCCTGTGACACACCACTAACCACCGATTTCCAACCCGAAAAGGACCCATTTATCCCGACTCTCTGCTTTCTGTTCACCAGCCAATCCTCTATCCATGCTAATACATTTCCTCTGACTCCGCGTACCTCTATCTTCTGCAGTAACCTTTTGTGTGGCACCTTATCGAATGCCTTTTGGAAATCTAAATACACCACATCCATCAGTACATCTCTATCCACCATGCTCGTTATATCCTCAAAGAATTCCAGTAAATTAGTTAAACATGATTTCCCCTTCATGAATTCATGCTGCGTCTGCTTGATTGCACTATTCCTATCTAGATGTCCCGCTATTTCTTCCTTAATGATAGCTTCAAGCATTTTCCCCACTACAGATGTTAAACTAACTGGCCTATAGTTACCTGCCTTTTGTCTGCCCCCTTTTTTAAACAGATGTGTTACATTAGCTGCTTTCCAATCCGCTGGTACCTCCCCAGAGTCCAGAGAATTTTGGTAGATTATAACGAATGCATCTGCTATAACCTCTGCCATCTCTTTTAATACCGTGGGATGCATTTCATCAGGACCAGGGGACTTGTCTACCTTGAGTCCCATTAGCCTGTCCAGCACTACCCCTCTAGTGATAATGATTGTCTCAAGGTCCTCCCTTCCCACATTCCTATGACCAGCAATTTTTGGCATGGTTTTTGTGTCTTCCACTGTGAAGACCGAAGCAAAATAACCTTTCAAAGTCGCAGCCATTTCCACATTTCCCATTATTAAATCCCCCTTCTCATCTTCTAATGGACCAACATTTACTTTAGTCACTCTTTTCCGTTTTATATATTTGTAAAAGCTTTTACTATCTGTTTTTATGTTTTGCGCCAGTTTACCTTCGTAATCTATCTTTCCTTTCTTTATTGCTTTTTTAGTCATTCTTTGCTGTTGCTTAACATTTTCCCAATCTTCTAGTTTCCCACTAACCTTGGCCACCTTATACACATTGGTCTTTGATTTGATACTCTCCTTTAGTTCCTTGGTTATCCATGGCTGGTTATCCCTTCTCTTACCACCCTTCTTTTTCACTGGAATATATTTTTTTGAACACTATGAAAGAGCTCCTTAAAAGTCCTCCACTGCTCCTCAATTGTGCCACCATTTAGTCCTTGTTTCCAATCTACTTTAGCTAACTCTGCCCTCATCCCACTGTAGTCCCCTTTGTTTAAGCATAGTACGCTCGTTTCTGACACATCTTCCTCACCATCAATCTGTATTACAAATTCAACCATACTGTGATCACTCATTCCGAGAGGATCTTTTACGAGGAGATCATTTATTTTTCCTGTCTCATTACATAGGACCAGATCTAAGATAGCTTGCTACCTTGTAGGTTCTGTAACATACTGTTCTTAGAAACAATCCCGTATGCATTCTATGAATTCCTCCTCCAGGCTACCCCGTGCGATTTGAGTTGACCAATCGATATGTAGGTTAAAAGGTGCACATTGAGTAAGTGAGCAGAGGGGAACAGATTCTCATCTCCTCTGATGGTTGATAGGTGCCAAGATAAATTAGTCAGCAGGTGTGGTGAGAGGTGGCAGATCATGTATATGCCACCAGCATTGTCCCCAGAACCTGGCTGCAGTGCAGGAACACATTTCATGATCTGATCACACCTGGAATACGGTGAGCAGTTCTGGGCACCAACCTTAGGAAGAATATATTGGCCTTGGAGGAAGTGTAGTGTAGATTTACCAGAATGATACCTGGTATCATTACGAGGAGAGATTACACAAACTAGGGTTGTGTTCCCTGGAATTTGGATGGTAAAGGAGTGATTTTATCGAAGTTTTCAAGATATTAAGGGGAACAGAATGAGAGAAATTATTTCTATTGGTTGGGGGGTCCAGGACTAGGGGCCATAGTCTAAAACTTAGAGCCAGACCTTTCATGGGTGAAATAAGGAAACACTTGTACACACAAAGCATAGTAGAAGTTTGGAACTCTCTTCTGCAAACGGCAATTGATGCTAGATCAATTGTTAGCTTTAAATTGGAGATTAATAGATTTTTATTAACCAAAGGTATAAAGAAATATGGGCCAAAGGCGGGTATATGGAGTTAGATCACAGATCAGCCATGATCTCATTGAAAGGCGGAGCAGGTTCGAGGAGCTAAATGGCCCACTCCTGTTCCTAATATTCCTATGTTCCTTTGACCAGGACTGCCAAGGTAAGACTCATCCTTTCATATCTCTCTTACTGCCCTGCACGACCTCACTTAGGCCAGCCCAATGAATCCTATGCTTCCTCTCTCTCATTGCCTCTCCTCATGTCAGCATGGAACATTCACTTTTATCGTGCACTCACACCATCAAAACCTGCTACCGACCTTCCAATTTTTGGTCACACCTGCTGCTTCTTCCTGTCATCATGCACTCTATGCTTATCCATCTTGAAAACCCTCAATCAGGATACATATTAGCCCATGTCCATTCTTCATGCTGCAGTAGTTGACACAGAGCAGGAAGGAGATTATAGGGACAGCAGGAGATCATTCCTCTACGTAGACATTGACACCATTGGAAAAGGTCATGATCGATATCATTGGCAGAGAGAGGTCACACACCATCGGAAATGGCTAGGCTGGAGGCCAAGCACAGCAGGGTGATTGGGCATCTTCTCTTTCTTGTTTCTTTCTATTTAATTCTCTGACTCACACACTCAGTATGACTACTTGGTGGTGCATTGCGCTTTCACTCATCCACTACTATGAACCCTTGCCCCTATGCATCAACCCTTGCCCTCTTTTTCAAGGTCCATCAGAAGACTCAGGTCTTGCGGGGTGGGGAGGGGGTGGAGGCGGGAGTTGGAAAGAACCATCTCAAAGATGCACCTACATTTTCTCTCATCCTTCCAAGCACCAGTATAGAAATCAGCACCCTATGTGATATAAATAGTTAGAGGGGTCTGTACTGGGTGATTCACCAAGAGCAATTGAGCATGAGTAAGTGTGAGTGGGAAGGGCAGCTCAGGAAACAGCTCACCGGAAGGCTGGCTTACGTCCTAGCCCTGGTGAAGAGAACAGTGATGAAGACTGTAGGGGCCTAGCCTTTAATGAAAGATGCTTCCTGCACACCAGTGAATACATTGAACTGTTTGCCACAACATGTCAAAGAGTGTTTCAGAATATTATGATTAAACTTATGTCTCAAATTATCTTTGAGCACATTCATTATCACATTAACTCTGAGTACTCAGCCTTCATGAGAAGCCTGTGGTTTGAGTTGATACTTTCCTCAGAGTTATCAGTCTGTTGAGTGAAGAGAGGTGATAATTGCACCTGTGCCTCCCAATTTCAAACTAGCACTGTGGAGAATCTCACAGCATGGATCACTATGATTCTCTCACAAAATTTCCCCAACATCTCAAACCATGACTTCAATGGAAAGTAAAGCCACGCAAGGTGTAAAGCCATCCGATGATCTGATATGGATATATATTTTATTGTGGTGGTGTAGATTAACGTCTGGACTGAGCGTGATTTATAATTTCGGTAGTGTATTTTCTGTGCCTAATCAGAATTTATAATGTGCCTAAAGTTATTTGCATTTGCCACTGAATATTGGCTAAATGGATATTTTCAGTGTAAAAGATTTACTGGTGTTTTAAAAGTATGTCAAAATCTGCAAGACAGGTTTATTGCCATCCAATAGCATGGACTTTCCTCCATTGCCCACCTATTAATTGGGCAGTAATAGCAGAAAATGAGTGGGAGTTGCATGGTGTCGGACCTCAACTTACTTTGTGTTGGGAAGACACTTTCGAGGGAGGGCAGCAGTTGTATGACATGGTTGAAAATGGTTAAAATTTACATTGCTGTCGCTGACACACCACACAAATATAGACAGAAGATTCAAGTCACTGTCTAATCATCATTCTGGAAAGATAAATTCCACTTAGATTCACAGGACTTTGAAAACCTAAAACCATGATGGGCTAGATTTTCAGTTTTCGGCACAAACGGTAATTTTACGCCAAAATTACCATTTTCGCTGCGCAACCGTTTTTTAGGCCTAACGTTCAACCTTTACGTCTCGGTAAAATTGGCGTTGCACGAAAATTCGCAGCACAAACCGCGAGTTTCGGCAATTTTAGTCCAGGGCCGGTAGCGCTGCGAGAGAGGCCTAAAAAACAAACAAAGAAAACTGTAAAAAACATTCAAAAAACATTCACAAAACATTCAAAAAACTCTTACCTACTAAATAAAAATAATTTAAAAATAAACTTTAACTTACCTTACTTATCACTGCCGGCAGGGCTGCACCAACAGGCTTGACCTGTCAGTATTCTGGACGTGGCGTTTGGGTCGGGAGAGTGCTGAAAGTGCGACACAAACACATTCCGCGGCATTTCACGTCGGTGCAAGCGCCGCCGCAAAGAGGTGCCCGAGGATCCCGCCGACCACGGAGGGTCAAATCGTGGCGAAAACCCGGTCACAAAGTCGGCGAAAATCCAGAAGAATTTTCTGGAGAAAGATAAGAGGAACCTGCCTACTTTAGAAAGTTGAAGAGTTGAGAAGAGAATGATTGAAGGTTGAGTCAGCTTGACATCAAAGGACCATTGTATCATGTGCACACTAGCTCAGAAATGTAAAGTTGTATGTGGGCCCAGCATGATCAGGCCATGCCAGGTATGCCATAAGATCATTTTGATAAGATCGTATAAGCAACTATATCACTGTTATCGCCAACACCTTGTTCCTCCAGAGGGACAAATACAAGGCATCGTGGCAACACCCTCGCTACAAACGCTGGCACCTGCTCGACTATGTCATTGTCCAAGCCAGGGATCGCAAGGATGTGCACATCACCCGCGCCATGACAGGAGCTGAAGACTGCTGGATGGACCACCGCCTAATCCGATCCATCATTGATGTAAACAAAGCCCCAAGGCGGAGGGGGCAGCAGAAGTGCCACAAAAAAGTCAATGCTGGGGCACTTAAAGACCCAGCTAAGAGAGCCCTACACAGTCAGTGCCTCACAGCTAACCTGGCATGCCTTGATGACCCCGAGACGCAGAATGCCCACAGTGCTTGGTCTGTCCTCCAGGCCTCCATAACCAGTGCCTGCGAAGAGACGCTTGGTCACTCAACCAGGAAACACCGGACTGGTTTGATGAGAATGACCAGGAGATCTAAGAGCTAATAGAACACAAACACTGGGCATTTATGAGCCTTAAACAACAACCCAAATCGGGAGTAGCAAGGGAGCATTACAAACGGCTTAAGGCTGAGGTCCAACAAAAAACCCAGGACCTAAAGAACAGGTGGTGGATGGAGAAAGCACAGGAGATACAACAGCTGGCCGACAGCCATAATGTGCGAGGATTCTTCATTGCCGTCAAGGCCGCCTACTGTCCAAACACCCAAGGCCCCACCCCACTGCTGGCCAAGAACGGGGAAACACTCATGAACAGTCAAGGCCTGTTGGAAGGAGCATTTCGAAGATCTCCTCAATCGAGACTCTGCCTTTGACTCGAGTGTTCTCGACTCCATCCTGCAGCCTGCTACCCGCCACTACCTCAGTAAAACCCCAGCATTGCACGAGGTAGAAAAAGCCATAAGACAGCTTAAGAACAACAAGGCTACGGGAGCGGATGGAATCCCCGCTGAGGAACTGAAGTATGGCGGAGAGGCACTGTTGGCGCAAATACATGACCTCATCTCTCTTATCTGGAGGGAGGAGAGCATGCTGGGAGATCTCGGAGATGCAGTAATCATGACCATCTTTAAAAACGGAGACAAGTCCGACTGCGGCAACTACAGAGGAATCTCCCTATTATCAGCCATTGGGAAAGTCGTCGCTAGAATCCTCCTCAACCGTCTTCTCCCTGTGGCTAAGGAGCTCCTCCCGGAGTCACAGTGCGGATTTCAAACCTACAGGGCACAATGGTCATGATTTTTTACAGTGTGACAGCTACTGGAAAAATGCAGGGAAGACCGCCAGCCCTTATACATTGCCTTCTTCGACCTTACAAAGGCTTTTGACACTGTCAACCGCGAGGGTCTAAGGAGCGTCCTCCTCCATTTTGGATGCCCCCAAAAGTTCATCACCATCCTCCGCCTGCTCCGTGACGACATGCAGTCCGTGATCCTTACCAACGGATCCATTACAGACCCTATCCACGTCCGGACCGGGGTCAAACAGGGCTGTGTCATCGCCTCAACCCTCTTCTCAATCTTCCTCGCTGCCATGCTCCACCTCATAGTCAACAAGCTCCCCGCTGGAGTGGAACTAAACTACAGGATTAGTGGGAACCTGTTCAACCTTCATCGACTCCAGGCCAGATCCAAGACCACCCCAATGAGGTCATCGAGCTACCGTACATGGACGACGTCTGCATCTGCATACATACAGAGGCTGAACTCCAAATCACAGTCATGGGGAGAGCATACAGAAATCAAGCGTAGGCGGTGGAAAGAGCGTGCAGCAAACCAGTCTCACCCACCCTTTCCCTCAACGACGATCTATCCCACCTGTGAAGGGACTGTGGTTCTCGTATTGGACTGTACAGCCATCGAAGAACTCATTTTAAGAGTGGAAGCAAGTCTTCCTCGATTCCGAGGGATGCCTATAATGATGATGAAAAGCAACTAGGATATATTAATCAGCATATTATAACAAGACTTTGGATTAGACCTAGGATGATTGCGCTTAAGAACGGTAAACACGACAGATCTTGTGGTGGAAATTTGGTCACGTCTCTGTTGTGGCGTTAACCTGGACGGAGCAGTACATTTTGTGCCAGGAAATGGTTTGTGTCTCCAGCCATAAAAACCACTAGCTGGGTGCTGAGTGTGGAGTGTAGTGCTAATGGAGGCTCGGTCGGTTCAGCAATTGAAAATCCCGAGTGGACTTCCAGAAGGCATTTGATAAGATGCCACATAAAAGGTTACTGCACAAGATAAAAGTTCACGGGGTTGGGGGTAATATATTATCATGGATAGAGGATTGGCTAACTAACAGAAAACAAAGAGTCGGGATCAATGGCTCATTCTCTGGTTGGCAGTAACTAGTGGGGTGCCACGGGGATCAGTGCTGGGACCCAACTATTTACAATCTATATTAATGACTTGGAAGAAGGAACCGAGTATAACGTAGCCAAGTTTGCTGACAATACAAAGATGGGAGGAAAAGCAATGGGAGGACACAAAAAATCTGCAAAAGGAGAGAGACAGGTTAAATGAGTGGGCAAATATTTGGCAGATGGAGTGTAATGCTGGAAACTGTGAGGTCATGCACTTTGGCAGAAAAAAAATCAAAGAGCAAGTTATTATTTAAATGGAGAAAGATTGCAAAGTTCTGCAGTACAGCGAAACCTGGGGGTACTTGTGCATGAAACACAAAAGGATAGTATGCAGGTACAGCAAGTGATCAGAAAGGCAAATAGAATCTTGGCCTTTATTGCAAAGGGGATGGAGTATAAAAGCAGGGAAGTCTTGCTACAGCTATTCAGGGTATTGGTGAGGCCACAGTTGGAATACTGCGTGCAGTTTTGGTTTCCATATTTACGAAAGGATATACTGGCTTTGGAGGCTGTTCAGAGAAGGTTCACTAGGTCGATTCTGGAGATGAGGGATTGACTTATGAGGAAAGGTTGAGTAGGTTGGGCCTCTACTCATTGGAATTCAGAAGAATGAGAGGTGATCTTATCGAAACATATAAGATTATGAGGGGGCTTGACAAGGTGGATGCAGAGAGGATGTTTCCACTGATGGGGGAGACTAGAATTAGAGGGCATGATCTTCGAATAATGTGTCGCCCATTTAAAACTGAGATGCGGTGAAATTTCTTCTCTCAGAGTGTTGTAAATTTGTGGAATTTGCTGCCTCAGAGAGCTGTGGAAGCTGGGACATTGAGACAAAAATAGACAGTTTCTTAAACGATACAGGGATAAGGGGTTATGGGGAGCGGGCGGGGAAGTGGACATGAATCCATGATCAGATCAGCCATGATCTTATTGAATGGTGGAGCAGGCTCGAGGGGCCGTATGGCCTACTCCTGTTCCTATTTCTTATGTTCTTATGTAAACAGACGGCCTCGGTGCACCTTAAGAGAGGTTATGTTTCAATAAGTTCACGTCTCATTTTTCTGAACTCCAATGTGTATAGGCTCGACCTACTCAATCTATCTTCATAAGTCAGCCCACTCATCTCTGGAATCAACCTAGTGAACCTCCTCTGAACAGCCTCTAATATCCTTCCTTAAATACGGAGACCAAAACTGTACACAGTATTGTAGGTGTGGCCTCAGCAATAACCTGTACAGTTGTAGCAGCACTTCTCTGCTTTTATACTCTATCTCCCTAGCAATAAAGGTGAAAATTCCATTTGCCTTCCTGATTACTTGCTCTACCTCCATACTAACTTTTTGTGTTTCATGCAGAAGGACCTCCAGGTCCCTCTGTACTGCAACACTTTACAATTTTTCTCCATTTAAATTATAATTTAATTTTCTATTTTTTATGCCAAGGTTGATGACCTCACATTTTCCCACATTACACTCCATCTGCTAAATTTTTGCCCACTCACTTAGCCTGTCTATATCCCTTTGCAGATTTTTTGTGTCATTCTCACAATTTGCATTCCGACCCATCTTTGTATCATCAGCAAGCTTGGCTACATTGCACTCGGCCCCTTCATCCAAGTCATTAATATAGATTGAAAATAGTTGAGGCCCCAGCACCAATCCCCGCAGCACCCCACTAGTTACTGTTTGCCAACTGGAAAATGATCCATTTATCCCGACTCTCTGATTTCTGTTAGTTAGCCAATCCTCTATCCAGGCTAATATATTAACACAACCCCATGAACTTGTGCAGTAACCTTTTATGTGGCACCCTATCGAATGGCTTCTGGAAATTCAAATACACCACATCCATTGGTGTCTCCTTAGCGACCCTGCTCGTTACATCCTCAAAGAACTCCAACAAATTTGTCAAACATGATTTCACTTTCATAAAACCATGCTCACTCTTCATTGAGTTATGCTTTTCCAAATGTCCTGCTACTGCTTCCTTAATAATGGACTCCAGCATTTTCCCAACAACAGATGTTAGGCTAACTGGGCTTTTTGTCTTCGTCCTTTTTTAAATAGGGGCGATACATTTGCAGTTTTCCAATCCCCTGGGACTGCCCCAGAATCCAGGGATTTTTGGCAGGTTACAACCAATGCATCCACTATCTCTGCGGCTACTACTTTTAAGATCACAGGATGTAAGCCATCAGGTCCAGGGGACTTGTCCGCCTTTATTCCCATTATTTTACCGAGTACTACTTCTTTAGTGATAGTGTTTGTTTAACGTTCCTCCCGTGCAACAGCCCCTTGATTATCCACTTTTGGGATGATTTTAGTGTCTTCTACCGTGAAGGCTGATACAAAATATTTGTTCAACGTCTCTGTAATTTCCCTGTTCCCCATTAATTCCCCATTCTCATCCTCTAGGGGACCAACATTTACCTTCGACACTCTTTTCCTTTTTATGTACCTGTAGAAACTCTTACTATCTGTTTTTATATTTCGTGCTAATTTACTTTCATGATTTTTTTCCCTCACTTGATCATTTTTTTAGCCGTTCTTTGCTGTCTTTTAAAAGTTTCACAATCCTCTGGTCTCCCACTAGTCTTGGCCACATTGTATGCCCTTGTTTTCAATTTGATACCATCCCTTATTCCCTTAGTTAGCCACGGATGGTTATCATTCTCTTACAGTCTTTCCTTCTCAGTGGGATATATTTTTGTTGCGAGTTATGAAATATCTCCTTAAATGTCTGCCACTGCTCATCAACCGTTCCATTCTTTAATCTATTTTCCCAGTTCACTTAAGCCAACTCTGCCTTCATACCTTTGTAGTCTCCTTTATTTATGCTTAAGACACTGGTTTGATATTCAACTTTCTCACCCTCCAACTGAATTTGAATTTCAACCATGTTATGGTCACTCATTCCTAGACGATCCTTTACTAGGAGATTGTTTATTAATCCTGTCTCATTCCGCAGTATCTAAGATAGCCTGCTCCCTGGTTGGTTCTGCAACGTATTGTTCAAGCAAACTATCCAGGATACACTCTATGAACTCTTCCTCAATGCTAGCCTGGCCAATTTGCTTTGTCCTATCAATCTGAAGGTTAAAATCGCCCATGATTATTGCCATTCCTTTTTTACAAGACTTCATTATTTTTATGCAGCTACTGTTAGGGGGCCTATAGACTACGCCCATCAGCAACTTGTCGGTCAGTTCACTGTTGTCTGCTGCATGCTGCACAACTTAGCCATCATGAGGCAGCAGCAGCTGTTAGTAGAAGAGCCACCTGAGGTGAGAGTGGCTGATGATGAGGAGGAAGATGCAGATGACGAGGAAGAAGAGGAGGAGGAGGACGAGGAAGCCATGCAACTACCTGAACCCGGGGCACGATAGCGGAAGAGGGTGGGCCATTGTGCCCCTTTAACGATTGCTTGAAGCTTGCGCCAGCAGCTCATTGCTGCCTGAAGGCTCAGCAGCAACTATTCCAAATGGACCATGTTTACTGTTTGGACCTGATCCGTAATGTTGTGTTGTGTTAATGGAACAAATAATGCAAATGATTCTTCTTTAGTTCAAAAAGTTGTGTTAATAATGGAACAAATAATGGAAATGATTCAGTTATAATTTAAATTATATTTTATTCAAAAGTTTTGCACTTATTTGTACTTAACTTTAATAAAAATATTTTTGTCTCAAACTTTAATGTTTTCAGTTAAGATCACTTACAAACTTTTAAACTTGTAAATTTACATCACTTACAAAAAACTTTTAATTTGAGAACAGTTACAACAGTAACAACAATAATAACAACAACAACAACCACAACAACAGCAGCAGCAGCAAAGAAAGGCTGCACACATCTCTCCTCCACCTTATTCTAAGACAATTCGCTGCACTTGGTGTTGGTGACTCCACCCCTGCCCACAGGCGGTGGCACAGCATTTCTCGGGTTGATACCAAGCTTATTCTTTTGAGCATCTCGGGTAATGCGCACTTATTGATGGGGGGCGTGGGCAGGCGGTAATGTGGAAGGCCTGGCTTGGGCCTCTTCAGAGGCTGGTCTTGGGATTGGAGTGGGGGTGGCAGTTGATTCTGTCAATGGGACAGGATCTGGGTGTGCTTCCTTTTTTCAGCAGCTACCTTCAACATTCCCTCCTTCATGTGCCCCAACAGCGTCTCACCTACCTGTGACATTCACTCCCTCATATTCACCGACAGTGTATCAGCTACCTGCGAAATTCCCTCCCTCATATTCACCGACAGTGTATCAGCTACCTGCGAAATTCCCTCCCTCATATTCACCGACAGTGTATCAGCTACCAGCGACATTCCCTCCCTCATGTGCCCGGACAGTGTTCCCATTTCTCGCAAGAGTGTTGTTATTTCTCCCGACAGTCCCGATACCTCATGACCCACCCCACTGATGGTGTCCAGGAGTGATCACGTAAGGTCGCTGTTGAGCTCTCCTTCCCCGCCATCACCCTGGATGTGGCTCGCTGCATCCCACTGGAACCCGCAGCCTCAGACTGTGTGAAACCATGAAATGTCCCAACACTGGTACCATTCAAGAAAGGGTCTGGCATCACAATGGGCGGCACAAGCACCTCCTCCAGAGTGAGAATAACAGTGGGGGCTTCATCCTCACCTTCCCTCTGCCCCTCCTTCTTCCCCTCACCCCCATGCTCTTGGTCTGGAAGGTCGGATTGGAAGATGTTCTCCTCTTCAGGTTCATCTGCGACTGATTCTTCTACATCGGCTTCAGCCTCGTCAGGGTTGGCCTCAAGTTCTGCAAAATATAACAGAACAGACAAATTGTTAGCAGCAGAGGAGTGGCAGGGTGGCATGAGTAGGCTCACACAGCGCAGGCAGCAGGCTCATTTGAAGGACCGCGATGAATAATAGCACATTGCATCTACCGAAGTGTAGCTGACTGAAACATCCCCATGAACCGATGCATGGCTAGCCCGCACAGTACTTAACTTTTAGCAAAGCCAGACTGTGGAATTTGCAGGACTAACCCTCTCCCCCGAGTGTGGGCCCAGCTTGTGCAGTGGTGGTTGCTTTTCTCCAGGCAGGACCCGACAAAGCAGCGACCCTCTCTTCCAAGAGTGTCAATGGCTGCAGATTTGCCAGGTCTCTTCCTGTTCAACCCAGATAGCACCCAATTAGGACGTGGAGCATGCGACATTGCGCTCCACTCCCTGTGAGGGGCGGTAACCCCAATTTCTTGGCTGGGGACGGACCTCTGCACCGGGCGATGGAAGTCCTTCCCCGACTCGGTTAACACCCTCAAATGGGGCGCTTGGGAAATTTTCCCCCACTTTCTTTCTTTCCATGTGGAGGTTCCTATTTCCAAAGGAAGCAAGGGCTAACGATTTAATGGGATAGATTTTTAACATGGTAATGAAAATAATCAGGTAGTTTCTGATCTGCAACACCAGTCTTACAACTGGGCGGCAAGTTAAAAATCTGTCCCAGAAGGAATTGAATGTAATATCTCCAAGTTTGCAGGTGACACTAAGCTGGGAGGCAGTGCGAGCTGTGAGGAGGATGCTAAGAGGCTGCAGGGTGAGTTGGACAGGTTAGATGAGTGAGCAAATGCATGGCAGATGCAGTATAATGTAGATAAATGTGAGATTATCCACTTTGGTGGCAAAAACAGGAAGGCAGAATATTATCTGAATAGTGACAGATTAGGAAAAGGGGAGGTGCAACGAGACCTGGGTGTCGTGGTTCATCAGTCATTGAAAGTTGGCATGCAGGTACAGCAGGTGGTAAAGAAGGCAAATGGTATGTTGGCCTTCATAGCGAGAGGATTTGAGTATACGAGTAGGGAGGTTTTATTTCTGTTGTACAGGGTCTTAGTGAGGCCACACCTTGAATATATTGTGTACAGTTTTGGTCACCTAATCTGAGGAAGGACATTCTTGCTATTGAGGGAGTAAAGCGAAGGTTCACCAGACTGATTCCCGGGATGGCAGGACTGACATGTGAAGACAGAATGGATCGACTAGGCTTATATTCATTGGAATTTAGAAGAATGAGGGGATTGTAGAGTTGCAAAATTCGTGGGGAACTACCCCCACCCCCCCGCCCCACCACCCGCACCGCCATAGTGTTACATAAAAACATAGAAACAGAGAAAATAGGTGCAGGAGTAGGCAATTCGGCCCTTCGAGCCGGCACCACCATTCAATAAGATCATGGTTGATCATTCCTTCAGTACCCTGTTCCTGCTTTCTCTCCATACCCCTTGATCCCTTCAGCCATAAGGGTCAAATCGAACTCCCTCTTGAATATATCCAATGATCCGGCATCAACAACTCTCTGTGGTAGGGAATTCCATAGATTCACAACTCTCTGAGTGAAGAAGTTCCTCCTCAACTCAGTCCTAAATTGCTTACCCCTTATCCTAAGACTGTGTCCCCTGGTTCTGGACTTCCCCAACATCGGGAACATTCTTCCTGCATCTATCCTGTCCAGTCCAGTCAGAATTTTATATGTTTCCATGAGATCCCCTCTCATCCTTCTAAACTCCAGTGAATACAGGCCCAGTCGATCCAGTCTCTCCTCATATGTCAGTCCTGCCACCCCAAGAATCAGTCTGGTGAACCTCCGCTGCACTCCCTCAATAACGACAACGTCCTTCCTCAGATTAGGAGACCAAAACTGAACACAATATTTCAGGTGGGGCCTCACCAAGGCCCTGTACAACTGCAGTAAGACTTCCCTGCTCCTATACTCAAATCCCCTCGCTATGAAGGTCAACATACCATTTGCCTTCTTCACCGCCTGCTGTACCTGCAACTCAACCTTCAATGACTGATGAATCATGACACCCAGGTCTCACTGCACCTCTCCTTTTCCTAATCTGTCGCCATTCAGATAGTATTCTGCCTTCGTGTTTTTGCCCCCAAAGTGGATAACCTCACGTTTATCCACATTGTACTGCATCTGCCATGTATTTGCCCACTCACCTAGCCTGTCCAAATCACCCTGCAGCCTCTTAGTGTCCTCCTCACAGCTCACACTGCCACCCAGTTTAGTGTCATCTGCAAATTTGGAGATATTACACTCAATTCCATCATCCAAATCATTAATTTATATTGTAAAGAGCTGGGGTCCCAGGACTGAGCCCTACGGCACTCCACTAGTTACTGCCTGCCATTCTGAAAAGGACCCGTTAATCCCGACTCTCTGCTTCCTGTCTGCCAACCAGTTCTCTATCCATGTCAGTACATTACCCGCAATACCGTGTGCTTTAATGTTGCACATTAATCTCTTGTGTGGGACCTTGTCAAAAGCCTTTTGAAACTCCAAATACATCACATCCACTGGTTCTCCCCTGTCCACTCTACTAGTTACATCCTCAAAAAATTCCAGAAGATTTGTCAAGCATGATTTCCCATTCATAAATTCATGCTGACTTGGACCAATCCTACCACTGCTTTCCAAATGTGCTGCTATTTCATCCTTAATGATTGATTCCAACATTTTGCCCACTACTGATGTCAGGCTAACTGGTCCATAATTACCCGTTTTCTCTCCCCCTCCTTTTTTAAAAAGTGGAGTTACATTAGCTACCCTCCAGTCCATAGGAACTGATCCTGTGTCGAAAGACTGTTGGAAAATTATCACCAATGCATCCATTATTTCTAGGGTCACTTCCTTAAGTACTCTGGGATATAGACTATCAGGCCCTGGGGATTTATCGGCCTTCAATCCCGTCAATTTCCATAACACAATTTCCTGTCTAATAAGGATATCCTTCAGTTCCTCCTTCTCACTAAACCTTCGGACCCCTGGTACATCGGGAAGGTTATTTGTGTCTTCCTTTGTGAAAACAGAACCAAAGTACTTGTTCAATTCATCTGCCATTTCTTTCTTTCCCATTATAAATGAGTTTGTACTCATTGGAAAGGAAATTTCATTGGGCACTATCTACCAGAAAGTTTGAGATCTTAAAGTGCACATGGAAGAAACTAAGAGTTTTAATCGAATTTGGGATTTTATAAGGCAGATTGGGTCTGTGTGGGAAGGGCCAAGAACTAAAGGAGAACTATCCTTCAAAATAACCATTTTGAATATTGAAACTGTCTGGGGTATTGAAGCTAAAACAAATTGTCTGGGGAAATTGTGTAAACTCAGAAACCCTTCTCCCCAGGAGACATTAACGTAGCAACAATCAACCAGCCATCACCATGAGCAGAAAACCCATTCCAGCACATTCATAATGACAATGGCGCATCCAGCCTGCATGGAAAACCAAAACCTAGGCAGACATTGCAAATACCAAAGCTAACTTTCCCATCAAGAAACAGATTTAAAAGATTGACACATCCGAGACAGGTTAACATTTAATGAGCCCGCCAAAATATGACAAGGAGATATCAAGCCCGCCAAAAATTAAAGAAAGAATCAGGATTGATTTGGCGTGTAGATTAGAACAGCTCCAAAAGTATAACTAGGGCCCTGTTTTAATGAAGGTATGCTTAGCAGAACAATGCTTTTGCTTGAGAGGTCAGTATCAGCATCAGAGAGCATCAAGAAGGGAGGAGAGAGAGACCACTACAGCAGTTGTAACCAGCCTCTCCAGCCTCAATGATGCTACCGGGGTCACATTACCCTGCTATCGAAAAGGAAGGAAGAACATCACCATCGCGGCAGCAACTGACCACAGCCAACATGGCACCATTGAAAACACCACGATCGAACAACTCCGAAACAAAACTTCTCAAAGAAGAAACCGAAGATTCGAAAGTTTCCACTTTACAATCTAAGCCTGACTACCAACAGGTGAAAACATTACCTAAAGAGACTTTTAAAACTATTTCTAATGAAAGAAAGTGGTACTTACCCCATAAGTCCACAACTCACCCTACTGCATCAGCGGACATGACACAACTAAAGATTGCACAGTAAGAAGTCTTCTAGGACGTTCGGGGTACGGCAAGCAGAACCTACAGAATCCAGCGATCCCTGAAATCACGAACCACTGCCAACCAGCAGTAAAGGATTGGTGAGCATAGTTCCTGTTTGCCCTGGAGTTTAACCTAGTCAGAGTTAGGCATTGGGAGGTGGGAGGTGTACTATTTCTGTAACCCCTTTGAATGTGCGATATAGTGTTCTTTATTTGAATGATTACAAGTTTGACATTGTAATTTTCTTGTCCTTAATAAAATCAAAGTTCTTTTCACCAGACCAGTTGTCTCTTGCACTTTGTCACATCCCCCAAATAAATCCAAAGTCTAGAACCCAGGGAGTAGGAGCAATTCGAACCGCTCAGAAGGTCAGAGGTGAAGCTGACCCCACACACCACCCCCTACAGGATGGCGACCACGCCAGGACTTTGGTATAAGGGATGTGATGCAGAGAGTGTTGTTTTGGAAGAAAGAACCAAGATGGAAGAGAGGATTTCCTCATATGTGTACAAGAAAGTGAATGTCACTAAAGAATTGGTGCTTGGTCTGTTGCGCGCTGAGCGTCCGGGAGACATTGCGGCCCAGTGGACAGCCAGCAAGGACCATACAGAATTAGTAGAAAAGGCAATTTGGTTGGTCTGCCTACAGCGACAGGTCCTACTCTTAGATAAAAACATTGAATCACTACAGGCAGAACCAAGGGAATGTGCTGAGACATCACATGAAAGGGCTATGGCAGGAGAAAGGTTATGGGGAGAACTCCGTAAGCTAAAGGTGCAGCTAATGGAGAGGTTCAAGAACAGCCAGGGGCAGTGTGCTGCAGCACCGGAGGGAACGTTCCCCTAATAGGGTGGGACTCAGACCCACCTCCGGTCAGGACACTCCGGATCCTGCGGTACAGGCTGACTTGCTACTGGCCCGCTAGAAACTTAGAGGCCAGAGAAGAAAAGATAAAAACAGGAATTAACCTGGCCACCCAGAGACGGGTGACAGGTGTACATAATTAGGATGATAAGAATCGAACATAGCGCAGGATTAAGGATTTTTTCTTTTTTGCTAGGTTCACCACGACCGAAAGTAAACCACGCGTGTGGAAGTAGTGAAACAAGTAAAATACGATAAAAGCATTTGTATAAATATGTAGTGGAAGAGCTCCGGATGCCAGCCGGTACCAAATTGGTGATATAGGCCTAGTAGTATTTGAAGGAAGCACCAATAACAGTTCTTGGGGAAAGGAAAAGACCTCATCTTGTAGGCAGTAAAAGAGGCACTACATGAACGATAAGAGTAAGATGAGAAAAAACTTGATAACAGACATCAGTTCCTACAGGAACTGTAAAAGACAGCCAGTGGATTAAAGACTTAATTGTGTTCTCCGAGAAGAAATAAGCCCAAATTGGAACTCAATCATCTTTTGTCAAGCCAGAGAGTTTTCTCAGGGCTGAACAATCTGTTTATGTCCCCCTACAGGAAGGAGAACGCCATAAGAAGGGTCCTGTTCCTGCTTGTCTTGATATGGATGAGCAGCGGCGGCCGAGGAGATGTGGAAGAATCCCTCATTAATGGATGCTCGGGAGAGAGAGCACCAATCGTGACTGCAGGGGGTGGCACACCAGGTGTGGAAGAGCTCACCATTTATGCCCACGAAGGGAGGTGGCCAGGATGGCTGGGGTCTAATTCCACTCGCTACTCCAGCCAGGAAGGGTTTACCAATGGGGAGGCCTCCCCAGGATACAGGTCATTGCTGAGCAGGTCAGTGTTACGGAGGGGAAACGTGTGTGTTTGACTTGTAAAGGGCAGATTCCCCTGGGTAGATGGTGATGGCTCAGGTAGCTGAGCAAGGATGCGGGAGACCAGGAATCTGACTGGGAAAGACGCGGTAATGACACGTACCGTACCATCACGGAGATACTGGGAGGAGTGAAGGTGTGTTGGAACAAGTGGTGGAAGTCTGAACAGGGAATTTAAGTCTGTATGTGGGGCTCAGAGGAGATCTGTCCCGCAGGCATATCAATCGCCTTCGCCAGGCAATGGCAAGTTGACGCGGAAGGGATGGGGTAGGATTCCAGCTTACACGGGTGTGCGGTCCCACACTCCCCACTCCCAATTAATGCCACCAAACGTAGAGCACATATTAAGAAACCCCTGCCCATGACCCCGCCAGTGCGAACAATAATAGAAAGGTGTCCTACCACCACCAAGGGACCAGGGAACAGATTAGTATTGGTACCGACCGAAAAGATGTTATACCAGGGGGTACACTATGCAGTAGCTTCAGTAATTTTAAACCTTACCGAGGTGCAATTACCTGCATGGTGCCCGAAGGAAACAAAACAGCTATACCAGGCCCTACTCAAAGAAATGTTCAAGAAATTTTACAAGTTAGACTTTGGCAATGTAGACAAAGCTGATCGATACACCCTATACGCTAGGGACACCATGGGCATGCGGAGACCTAGAAGGGGAACCTTGAACGACATTTTTACTGCATTTCATACAGGATCCTCTGTGATAAATAGCCTAGATGATATAGAACTGCAAATGCAGATAAATGGTCAAAAGAACCAACTGAGAAAGATCCTAAAAGAGGAAAACACAGCAGTAGGATCAGAGCTACACGAGGACCAGGCTATGATGGTTTATTTAAAGGAAATAGTGGCTGAGCTGGAAAAACATGCACAGACAGTGAATGCAGTCATACGTGAGGATAGGAACGCTTCAGACCAGGCTGCACAGAATGAAGTGTATGTGCTGTATGGGGCATGGTTGTTGGGTGAGGGCCGCAACAACCTGGAGGATTTAAAACAAGGTTTAGTCCCCTCCTGGATTAGTAACAAGCACCTCGCAGCCCTCCACCCATATAGTAATTCACTAAGCCCGTGCCAGCTCCGCCTAGCTTCTGAAGGCTACCCTGTCCCAGTAGATTTCGGGCGTTCTAATCAGACCATCATGGGGATAGTACTAAGGATGCCGGTCATGGGTGAGACAGCCCGACCCGCACCGTGTACAGGGTGGAGAACATTGGAGTCATTCAAGGAGGTGCCGGAGCTGGGGTGCACACATAATACTATGTCCCCAGTATTTGAACAGTTATTCTAAACCACAGTGCGGGTTTAAAGCTGCTGGCGCACAGCCTATTAATTGTACCATGGAGGTAATGGGACAAGACCATGTCCCTCCACAGGTAGCATACATAGGGGGTGGGACATATTGTGTCATCACCAGTGCGTCCCACTACCAGCATGGACAACACTTCTGGTGTCCGGTGAGTGACAGCAGTTTTTGCTTTAAACCCGAGGCAGAAGTTCAAGTGATCCAGGAATGGATTGTCCCCATTCCTGAATCCTCCACTGTTCACCTCACTGTGAGAGAAAACATCACAAACCTGCAGGATTACGTTGTACATTTTGGCTATGAAACTCCCCCTCTACCCGAACATCTTACTGTTCTGCTAGCAGCTATAGTAATCACAGAAACATTTCTACACTCTGAAAACAGAAAACAATTGAGATAGGGCGAAAGATTCTAGAGATCACAATTCCACCTTAGTGGGACATTTTCAGAAATACAGAAGTTCCAGCTGGGATCAGAATAGCTTCCCACATTTTGGTTGTCTGTCAACTCGCGATTATTTTTTATTTATGGTGTGTCACTTGTCGAGTGAAACGCAGAGGCCGTCAGGTCAGATACAAAGGGTGTTGTATGCTCCCTGGCCAAACTTGGGGATCGCACAGGGAGGGGTAACAACATATCACCATGTTTGATTTGTTTTTATTTTCACCTGCTGTAAAAACGCAGAGATCGAGTGTTGTGAGAAAGTTACTTCAAAACGTGTTTGACTATGTATCTTTATTTTCTGTAAAATGGAGGGGTGTTGGACCCCCTCCATGCTGTAACATAATTGAAATGACTGTATTTGCCTGTAAAATGCATAGCATTTCAAAGGCGGATGCACGTTTAAGTTTTAGCTAGGTAAATACAGGGAAGGTTGACTCTTGGGCGATTAGGGATTTTGCTCACCTAGCATGACTCAAGTATGTAGAGTGTCACAGGGGGAACTGTAGAGTTGAAATATTCGTGGGAACCCCCCCCCACCAGTGTTTGGACTCATTGGAAAGGAAATTTAATTTGGAACGATCTACCAGAAAGTTTGAGATCCTAAAGTGCACATGGAAGAAACTAAGAGTTTTAATCAAATTTGGGATTTTATAAGGCAGATTGGGTCTGTGTGGGAAGGGCCAAGAACTAAAGGAGAACTATCCTTCAAAGAAACCATTTTGAGTATTGAAACTGTCTGGGGTATTGAAGCTAAAACAAATTGTCTGGGGAAATTGTGTAAAATCGAAAACCCTTCTCCCCAGGAGACATTAACATAGCAACAATCAACCCAGAGATAGCCAGCCATCACCATGAGCAGAAAACCCATTCCAGCACATGCATAATGACAATGGCACATCCCGCCCGCATGGAAAACCAAAACCTAGGCAGACATTGCAAACACCAAAGCTAACTTTCCCATCAAGAAACAGATTTAAAAGATTGACACATCCGCGACAGGTTAACATTTAATGAGCCTGCCAAAATATGACAAGGAGATATCAAGCCCGCCAAAAATTAAAGAAAGAATCGGGATTGATTTGGCGCGAAGATTTGAAAGCTCCAAAAGTATAACTGGGGCCCTGTTTTAACAAAGGTATGCTTAGCAGAACAATGCTTTTGCTTGAGAGGTCAGTATTAGCATCATACAGCATCAAGAAGGGAGGAGAAAGAAACCACCGCAGCAGTTGTAACCAGCCTCTCCAGCCTCAACGACACTACCAGGGTCACATTACCCTGCTATCGGAAAGGAAGGAAGAACCGACCACAGCCAACATGGCACCATTGAAAACACCGCGATCGAACAAATCCAAAACCAAACTTCTTAAAGAAGGAACCGAAGATTCGAAAGTTTCCACTCTACAATCTAGGCCTGACTACCAACAGGTGAAAGTATTACCTAAAGAGACTTTGAAACCTATTTCTAATGACAGAAAGTGGGTACTGACGCCAGAAGTCCAAAACGTGCCCTACCGCATCAGCGGACACCACCCAACTGAAAATTGCGCAGTAAGATGTCTTCTACGACGTTCGGGGTACGGCAAGCAGAACCTACAGAATCCAGCGAACCCCGAAATCGCGAAACACCGCCAACTACTAGTAAAGAATCGGTGAGCATAGTCCCTGTTTGCCCTGGAGTTTAACCTAGTCAGAGTTAGGCATTAGGAAGTGGGAGGTGTATTATTTCTGTAACCCCTTTGAATGTGTGATATGGTGTTCTTTATTTGAATGATTACAAGTTTGACATTGTAATTTTCTTGTCCTTAATAAAATTGAAGTTCTTTATACCAAACCAGTTGTCTCTTGCACTTTGTCACATGCCCCCAAATAAATCCAAAGTCAAGAACCCAGGGAGTGGGAGCGATTCGAACCGCTCAGAAGGTCAGAGGTGAACCTGACCTCACACACCACCCCCTACAGGATCTCATAGAAACATGTAAAATTGTGACGGGATTGGACATGTTAGATGCAGAAAGAATGTTCCCGATGTTGAGGAAGTCCAGAACCAGGGGTCACAATCTAAGGATAAGAGGTAAGCCATTTAGGACTGAGATGAGAAGAAACTTCTTCACTCAGAGAATTTTGAACCTGTGCAATTCTCTACCACAGAAAGCTGTTGAGGCCAGTCCCTTTAGATATATTCAAAAGGGAGTTAGATCTGACCCTTACAGCTAAAGGGATCAAGGGGTATGGAGAGAAAGCAGGAATGGGGCGCTGAAGTTGCAAGATCAGGCGTGATCATATTGAATGGTGGTGCAGGCTCGAAGGGCAGAATGGCCTGCTCCTGCATCTATTTTCTATGTTTCCAATGTTAGTATGTCTGTGCTTTCAGTCGCAGTGCAGGAAAGAAGGACAGCTCTCCTGATCAACAGCCTACACTAGCCAAGATGCCACTAACCATAACAATAGGCTCTGGCACAGCAAACTGGCAATTAATTTTTGCCTGTCATTTCTTAGTCTCCTCCTTCGTCAGCCTTTGCAAATTCTGCTAAGTCGGGAACTGTATTCACGAGGTTCAAATCAGCATAGAGCCAGATGCAATGCAATGCTTTTTGGTGCAAGGCCATTTGCAGCTACCTTGCAACCTGAGGAGTGGGAGAATTTTGTAATTCAACAGAGGAGGACAAAGGGTTTCATTCGGAGGGGAAAATAGAATATGAAAGGAATCTTGCTGGGAACATAAAAACTGACTGCAAAAGCTTTTATAGATATGTGAAGAGTAAAAGATTAGTGAAGACAAACGTAGGTCCCTTGCAGTCAGATTCAGGTGAAATTATAATGGGGAACAAGGAAATGGCGGACCAGTTAAACATATACTTTGGTTCTGTCTTCACGAAGGAAGACACGAATAACCTTCCGGAAATACTAGGGGACCGGGGATCTAGCGAGAAGGAGAAACTGAAGGAAATCATTATTAGTCAGGAAATTGTGTTAGGGAAATTGATGGGATTGAAGGCCGATAACTCCCCGGGGCCTGATAGTCTGCATCCCAGAGTACTTAAGGAAGTGGCCCTAGAAATAGTGGATACATTGATGATCATTTTCCAACAGTCTATCGACTCTGGATCAGTTCTTATGGACTGGAGGATAGCTAATGTAACACCACCTTTTAAGAAAGGAGGGAGAGAGAAAACGGGTAATTATAGACTGGTTAGCCTGACATCAGTAGTGGGGAAAATGTTGGAATCAATTATTAAAGATGAATTAGCAGTGCATTTGGAAAGCAGTGACAGGATCGGTCCAAGTCAGCATGGATTTATGAAAGGGAAATCATGCTTGACAAATCTTCTAGAATTTTTTGAGGATGTAACAAGTTGGGTGGACAAGGGAGAACCAGTGGATGTGGTGTATTTGGACTTCCAAAAGGCTTTTGACAAGGTCCCACACAAGAGATTGGTATGTAAAATGAAAGCACATGGTATTAGGGGTAGTGTACTAACCTCGATAGAGAACTGGTTGGCAGACAGGAAACAGAGAGTCGGGATAAATGGGTCCTTTTCAGAATGGCAGACACTAGTGGGGTGTCGCAGGGCTCAGTGCTGGGTGCCCAGCTATTTACAATATACATTAATGATTTAGATGAAAGAATTGAGTGTAATATCTCCAAGTTTACACTAAGCTGGGTGGCGGTGTGAGCTGTGAGGAGGACGCTAAGAGGCTGCAGGGTGACTTGGACAGGTTAGGCGAGTGGGCAAACGCATGGCAGATGCAGTATAATGTGGATAAATGTGAGGTTATCCACTTTGGTGACAAAAACACGAGGGACAAATATTATCTGAATGGAGGCAGATTAGGAAAAGGGGAGGTGCAATCAGACCTCTGGTACATCAGTCATCGAAAGTTGGCATGCAGGTAAAGCAGGAGGTGAAGAAGGCAAATGGTAGGTTGGCCTTCTTGCTAGAGATTTGAGGATAGCAGCAGGGAGGTCTTACTGCAGATGTACAGAGCCTTAGTGAGGCCTCACCTGGAATATTGTGTTCAGTTATGGTCTCCTAATCTGAGGAAGGACGATCTTGCTATTGAGGGAGTGCAGCGAAGGTTACCAGGCTGATTCCCAGGATGGAAGAACTGGCATATGAGGAGAGACTGGATCGACTGTATTCACTGGAGCTAAGAAGGATGAGAGGAGATCTCACAGAAACATATAAAATTCTGACAGGACTGGACAGGTTAGATGCAGGAAGAATGTTCCCGATGTTGGTGAAGTCCAGATCCAGAGGACATAGTCTAAGGATAAGGGGTAAGCCATTTCGGACTGAGATGAGGAGAAACTTCTTCACTCAGAGAGTTGTTAACCTGTGGAATTCCCTACGGCAGAGAGTTGTTGATGCCAGTTTATTGGATATATTCAAGACTATGTGGCCCTTACGGCTAAAGAGATCAAGGGGTATGGAGAGAAAGCAGGAAAGTGATACTGAGGTGAATGATCAGCCATGATCATATTCAATGGTGGTGCAGGCTCGAAGGACCGAATGGCCTAATCCTGCACCTATTTTCTATGTTTCTATGGCTGGCAATGCAGTGACAGTATTAATCAGCTGTGACCTAAAACTTAGCACCACCTGCTATTGAACATAAGAACATAAGAACATAAGAATTAGGAACAGGAGTAGGCCATCTAGCCCCTCGAGCCTGCTCCGCCATTCAATAAGATCATGGCTGATCTGGCCGTGGATTTAGCTCCACTTACCCACTGTCTCCCCGTAACCCTTAATTCCCTTATTGGTTAAAAATCTATCTATCTGTGACTTGAATACATTCAATGAGCTAGCCTCAACTGCTCCCTTGGGCAGAGAATTCCACAGATTCACAACCCTCTGGGAGAAGAAATCCCTTCTCAACTAGGTTTTAAATTGGCTCCCCAGTATTTTGAGGCTGTGCCTCCTAGTTCTAGTCTCCCCTACCAGTGGAAACAACCTCTCTGCCTCTATCTTGTCTATCCCTTTCATGATTTTAAATGTTTCTATAAGATCACCCCTCATCCTTCTGAACTCCAACGAGTAAAGACCCAGTCTACTCAATCTATCATCATAAGGTAACCCCCTCATCTCCGGAATCAGCCTAGTGAATCGTCTCTGTACCCTCTCCAAAGCCAGTATAACCTTCCTTAAGTAAGGTGACCAAAACTGCACACAGTACTCCAGGTGCGGCCTTACCAATACCCTATACAGTTGCAGCAGGACCTCCCTGCTTTTTACTCCATCCCTCTCGCAATGAAGGCCAACATTCCATTCACCTTCCTGATTACCTGCTGCACCTGCAAACTAACCTTTTGGGATTCATGCACAAGGACCCCCAGGTCCCTCTGCATCTCAGCATGTTGTAATTTCTCCCCATTCAAATAATATTCCCTTTTACTGTGTTTTTTCCCAAGGTGGATGACCTCACACTTTCCGACATTGTATTCCATCTGCCAAACCTTAGCCCATTCACTTAACCAAATCTCTTTGCAGCCTCTATGTGTCCTCTACACAACCCGCTTTCCCGCTAAGCTTAGTGTCATCTGCAAATTTTGTTTTACTACACTCTGTCCCCTCTTCCAGGTCATCTATATATATTGTAAACAGTTGTGGTCCCAGCACCGACCCCTGTGACACACCACTAACCACCGATTTCCAACCCGAAAAGGACCCATTTATCCCGACTCTCTGCTTTATGTTCGCCAGCCAATTCTCTATCCATGCTAACACATTTCCTCTGACTCCGCGTCCATCTATCTTCTGCAGTAACCTTTTGTGTGGCACCTTATCGAATGCCTTTTGGAAATCTAAATACACCACATCCATCGGTATACGTCTATCCACAATGCTCGTTATATCCTCAAAGAATTCTAGTAAATTAGTTAAACATGATTTCCCCTTCATGAATCCATGCTGCGTCTGCTTGATTGCACTATTCCTATCTAGATGTCCCACTATTTCTTCCTTAATGATAGTTTCAAGTATTTTCCCCACTACAGATGTTAAACTAACCGGCCTATAATTACCTGCCTTTTTTAAACAGAGGCGTTACATTAGCTGCTTTCCAATCCGTTGGTACCTCCCCAGAGTCCAGAGAATTTTGGTAGATTATAACGAAAGAATCTGCTATAACTTCCGCCATCTCTTTTAATACCCTGGGATGCATTTCATCAGGACCAGGGGACTTGTCTACCTTGAGTCCCATTAGCCTGTCCAGCACTACCCCCCCTAGTGATAGTGCTTGTCTCAAGGTCCTCCCTTCCCACATTCCCGCGACCAGCAATTTTTGGCATGGTTTTTGTGAAGACCGAAGCAAAATAATTGTTTAAGGTCTCAGCCATTTCCACATTATTAAATCCCCCTTCTCATCTTCTAAGGGACCAACATTTACTTTCGTCACTCTTTTCCATTTTATATATCTGTAAAAGCTTTTACTATCTGTTTTTATGTTTTGCGCAAGTTTATCTTCGAAATCTATCTTTCCTTTCTTTCTTTTTTTTTTGTCATTCTTTGCTGTTGTTTAAAATTTTCCCAATCCTCTATTTCCCACCTTATACGCATTGGTCTTTGATTTGATACTCTCCTTTATTTCCTTGGTTATCCACGGCTGGTTATCCCTTCTCTTACCGCCCTTCTTTTTCACTGGAATATATTTTTGTTGCGCACTATGAAAGAGCTCCTTACGTGTCCTCCACTATTCCTCAATTGTGCCACTGTTTAGTCTGTGTTTCCAGTCTACTTTAGCCAACTCTGCCCTCATCCCACTGTAGTCCCCTTTGTTTAAGCATAGTACGCTCATTTCTGACACAACTTCCTCACCCTCAATCTGTATTACAAATTAAACCATACTGTGATCACTCATTCCGAGAGGATCTTTTACTCGGAGATTGTTTATTTTTCCTGTCTCATTACACAGGACCAGATCTAAGATAGCTTGCTCCCTTGTAGGTTCTGTTACATACTGTTCTAAGAATCAATCCCGTATGCATTCTATGAATTCCTCCTCCAGGCTTCCCTGTGCGATTTGAGTTGACCAATCGATATGTAGGTTAAAATCCCCCATGACTACTGCCATTCCTTTTTCACATGCCTCCATTATTCCCTTGATTATTGCCCGCCCCACCGTGAAGTTATTATTTGGGGGCCTATAAACTACGCCCACTAGTGACTTTTTCCCCTTACTATCTCTAATCTCCACCCACAATGATTCAACATTTTGTTCATTTGAGCCAATATCGTCTCTCACAACTGCCCTGATATCATCCTTTATTAACAGAGCTACCCCACCTCCTTTCCCTTCCTGTCTATCTTTCCGAATCGTCAGAAACCCCTGTATGTTTAATTCCCAGTCTTGGACACCCTGCAACCATGTTTCTGTAATGGCCACCAAATCATACCCATTTGTAATGATTTGTGCCGTCAACTCATTTACTTTATTTCGAATGCTGCGTGCATTTAGGTAGAGTGTTTTAATGCTAGTTTTTAAATCATGATTTTTAGTTTTGACCCCTCCTGCAGCCCCTTTATATTCAGTGGCCCTTTTTGTTTTTTGCCTTGGGTTTCTCTGCCCTCCACTTTTACTCGTCTCCTTTCTGTCTTTTGCTTTTGTTTCCCTCTGTCTCCCTGCATTGGTTCCCATCCCCCTGCCATATTAGTTTAACTCCTCCCCAACAGCACTAGCAAACACTCCCCCTAGGACATTGGTTCCGGTCCTGCCCAGGTGTAGACCGTCCAGTTTGTACTGGTTCCACCTCCCCCAGAACCGGTTCCAATGCCCCAGGAATTTGAATCCCTCCCTGCTGCACCACTGCTCAAGCCACGTATTCATCTGAGCTATCCTGCGATTCCTACTCTGACTAGCATGTCACACTGGTAGCAATCCCGAGATTACTACTTTTGAGGTCCTACTTTTTACTTTAGCTCCTAGCTCATTAAATTCTTCTCATAGGATCTCATCCCTTTTTTTAACTATGTCGTTGGTACCAATGTGCACCACTACAATTGGCTGTTCTCCCTCACTTTTTAGAATGTCCTGCACCCGCTCCAAGACATCCTTGACCCTTGCACCAGGGAGGCAACATACCATCCTGGAGTCTTGGTTGCGGCCACAGAAACGCCTATCTATTCCCCTTACAATTGAATCCCCTATCACTATCGCTCTCCCACTCTTTTTCCTGCCCTCCTGTGTAACAGAGCCAGCCACGGTGCCATGAACTTGGCTGCTGCTGCCCTCCCCTGATGAGTCATCCCCCTCAACAGTACTCAAAGCAGTGTATCTGTTTTGCAGGAGGATGACTGCAGGGGACCCCTGCACTACCTTCCTTGCACTGCTCTTCCTGCTGGTCTTCCATTCCCTAGCTGGCTGTGGACCCTTCACCTGCGATAAGACCAACTCGCTACACGTGCTAATCACGTCATTCTCAGCATCGTGGATGCTCCAGAGTGAATCCACCCTCCGCTCCAATTCCGCACCGCGGTCCGTCAGGAGTTGGAGGCGGATACACTTCCCGCACATGTAGTCGTCCGGGACACTGGAAGTGTCCCTGTGTTCCCACATGGTACAGGAGGAGCATATCATGTGACCGCGCTCTCCTGCCATGACTTAACCCTTAGATACCCTTAAATTGACAACAACAATGTTAACAGGTTACTTACTGATATAAAAAATAAAAAGAAAAGCTACTCACCAATCACCAGCCAATCAATCACCCCCTTGGCTGTGACATCACCTTTTGATTTCTTTCGACTTCTTTTTTGCCTTCTCTCCCCGCTGCAGCTGCACAAGTACGCCTCTCGCTGCCGCTGGGCCTTTTATAGGCCTCACCAACCACGCACTCCCGCCTCTTGGACATATGGCAAGATTAATCTATGGAGATGGTGTCATAAGGCTCAATGTTCGGCTTGAGTTGCACCTATTTTTTTGGAGCAACTAGTTTATTATGGAGTAACTTAGAAATTGCAATTCTCGGCATTTAGTTTGCTCCAATTTTAGCTTGTTAAAATTGTTTCGTTTTAGAACAGGTATTTTTTTCAAAAGGGGCCGTTGCCAGCCACTTACGCCTGTTTTGCAAGTTTAGGTAGCGAAAACTTACTCCAGACTAACTTTGAATGGATTACGCTCAGAATAACCTTGCCTACATTTTTGGAATTAGGGGCAAGGAGCAAGAGATAGCGTGGGGGAGGGAAGTTAGGCGACTTTCAACCATTAAACATTTCACTTTTACCAATAAAGAGCCATCATGAATAATAAATGATAAATAAATCAACGAAAAAATAAATTAAATTTTCCTACCTCTATGAAGCAGTGACAGCAGGCACCGAGCTGCGAGATTTCGGCCGTTCGGCTAGGGGATAGGGTCGGCGTGCAAAGCACTGGCGAGGGAGAGCGGCGTCAGCAGAGCCCGGCCCGCAGCAAATTGAGCTGCGATATTTCGGCTGTTCGGCCAGGGGGTAGGGGAGGTGTGCAATGCACCGGAAGGGAGTAAGAGCCAGCCAGCCAGCCAGCCAGCAAGTTTGAAAGTTTAATTTGTACTTCAAGAAGGGTGCTGCATTGTCAAAACCACGGATTATGCAATGGTTCTCCATCAATTCGCTGCATAGGAGAGAATTGATTCGGGCTCACCACACCAGGAACATCATAGCCCATAGGCTGATGGGCAGGAAGCCTTACCCAATCGGCAATATCGAGCCAGGTGTTCGTACCTGGACATGAGCGAGGCTGATTGTGTCAAAAGGCTGTATTTCTGCAGAGAAGTTGTCGTTGAGGTCTGTGATATGTTGAGAGCAGATTTACAGCCGAGAAGCAGAATGCCGGCTACCTTGTCTGCTGAAGTGAAGGTTACAGCTGCACTTTCCTTCTATGCCTCGGGATCGTTTGAAGTTACAACTGGAGATGTGTGCGCCATCTCTCAACATGCAATACATGCCTGCTTTTACCAGGTCACAGCTGCACTGTATGCGTGGAGGAATGAATTCATCAAGTTCCCTATGACCGGCCAAGCAATGCATGACAGGGCTGCGGGCTTCTCCAGGATTGCTGGCTTCCCAAAAGCATAGGACTGCATTGATTGTACCCACATCGCCTTGTGAGAACCTGTGGAGGATGCCGAGCAGGACAGGAATAGCAAAGGTTCCCACTCCATTAATCTGCAGCTGATGAATGACGACAAACAGCGCATCATGTCAGTCGATGCGTGATACCCTGACAGCACCCATGATGCGTTCATCCTATGCAACAGCGTTATATCTGACATGTTTCAGCAGCAGCGAGAAGGGCAGAGCTGGCCACTGGGAGACAAAGGGTACGGCCTCGCCAGCTGGCTCATGACACCCCTACGCGTAACACGGATGGAAGCTGATCATCAATATAACATGTCACACATTGCGACGCGCAGCATCACAGAGAGGACCATTGGCATATTGAAACAGCGTTTCCGATGCCTGGACCATTCCGGAGGCCACTTGCAATACTCCCCTGAGATTGTCGGTAACTTCACTGTTGTGTACTGCATGTTGCATAACTTAGCCATCATGAGGCAGCAGGAGCTGGTAGTGGAACCAGAAGACCATGAGGGGCCAGTGCCTGATGATCGTGATTTGGAAGAGCAGGATGAGGATGATGACGACGATCAGGAAAGCATGCAAGTGCCTAATGCCGGAGCACGAGGTCGGAGGAGGGCCGTCCATCGTGCTCCTTTAACGATTGCTCGAGCCCTGCGCCAGCAGCTCATCTGTGTACACTTCAATTACTGATGGCTGAGGGCTCAGTGATAACTGTTCCGCATGGACATGTTTATTTTTTGGAGTTGTTCCTATGTTGTGTTTTGTCAATGGAACATGATTCAGTTTTAATGTAAAAAAATTTAATGAAATGTTCACGTTACTGTAATAAAATATTTCTTGTATCAAACTTTACTTTACTATGATTCTTTAAGATCACTTAAAAACGTTAAGATCACTTATAAACTTCTAAAGTTAGAAAACTTACAAAACAATTTCAATGTGAAAAATCTTACACTCTTCAGATCACTGAAACTTCAAGATCACTTTTTAGGTTCAAAATTAAGTAACTTACAAAATGTGAGAATATTTACACTCTAAGATCACTTATAAAATCCTAAGCTCACTTATAAGTTGTAAAGTTACAAAACTTACAAAACAATTTCAATTTGAAAAACGTTACTACAATTACATCAAGAACAAGAACAAAAGCAGCAAAGAAAGGCTGCAACCATCTCTCATCCTCATCTCGGTGAATGTTCACTTCTTCATGGGGGTGTCATTTGATTGACCGGGCTGTGTGCCCTTATTGCAGCAGCTACCTCCCTGAGGGCCTGTGCCGTCACTTGCACTCCCTCTGACATTTCCTTCCTCATTTCCCGTGTCATTACTGCTATTTCTCCCATCAGTACCATTACCTCTTCACCCACTGCACTGATACTGCCCACGAGTGATTGGGTAAGGTCATTGCTCTCCACACCCAATGTCACAACCTGAGCCACATCTGTTGCACGCTGCACCTCAGGAGAGCGTGTCTCGAATCTCCTTCTCCTCTGCCTGGGTCTGCCTCGCGGCAGCACTACACTGGGAGCCACGGGCTGTGACAGTGGGACCCTGGGTGTTCCAAACGGCAGCACTCCAGTGGGAGTTGCGGGCTGGGACGGTGGGGCCCTGGGTCTTGCATCTGGCTCCACTCCAGTGGGAGCCACAGGCTGGGACGGTGGGGCAGTGGGTGTAAACTGTTACATTACACCAGCAGCACCACTGGGACCCGCAGCATCGGAATCTGAAACCATGGAAGGTGGAACAAGAACCTATGCAAAGGTTTGAAACACTGATGTCCGTTGATGTGGGCTCATAAATATTAAGTTCTAAGGTCTCCCCTGAAGACATTTCAGTCAATGCCTGCAGCCATCCTTTGTCTGGATCGTCCGCATCTGGTTCTTCTGGTTCTTCTTCTGGATCTTCAGGATCTTCAGGATTGGCATCATCATCTTCTGCAAAATATATCAGAACAGTCAAATGGTTAGCAACACAGGAGGGAGCAGGATGGGTGGCATGAGCACATAGCAGGCCAGGCAGCAGATTGATTTGAAGGGCCACAATGCATTTTCAGGACTTACCCTCTCCCTCGTGTGTGGGCCCAGCTTGTGCTGTACTGATTGCTTTTCTCCATGTATGACTCATCATAGCAGCTACAGTCTGTTCCAAGGGAGTCAGGGGATGCAGCTTTGGCGGGCCTCCTCCTGTTCGAATTCTTTCCCTTTTGTTGTGGGCCAATTTTTTCTGCAAAGATTAAAATATAACTTTTTACAGAGTGCGTCTTTCTGCAGGGTGGGACATATACAGATGGTCACATTTACAATTTAGATTCCATTGAAAAATGAAAATATTACTTTCACTAACTACTTGACTAAGGTCATGCCATTTCTTTTTACACTGGCTTCTAGATCTCCTGGTATGCACCACTGCGCAGTAATCTTCTGCAACTTGGTTCCAGCGTTTCTTCATTTCTTTGGGTGGCACTTTTGTGCGACCTCTGTTACTGGTATCCAGCTCCTGTCATCTCTGCTCAATGACGTTAACTAATGTCTCCACTTCCTCATGCAAGAAATTCTTCATTCTTGGTGGACGTTGTTCCATTGCTGTTTTGAATTGACACTCTGATTTTTCAAAACACACAGTCCTTATTTTGCATGCACCTATGCAGCACTTGTTCTGGAAGTTTAGCAGCAACAAACTCATTGATTCCAGCCTGTGATTTCTTCCATAGTACTGCTAAAAGCACTCCTTGAGGCACAAAAAATCAGTCAGAAGCCTTTGCACAGCTCCACAAAACCAAAAATCACTCTCCTGCATGTACCTTTAAAGATGGCTGATTGCCAATGTCCCTGTGCCACTGCGCATGCGCGCACGCTCCAACGCGCATGCACAATGCTGCTGGCACTAAGAATGATGTTGGGCCATAGCCCCACCCCCCTGCCGGCAGTTCTTCCTCGCAACGCCTTTGCTCCTCCCCCAGCAGCTCCTGCTGCACCGCGCTGACCTCGAAACGACCCGAAAAAATCGGAGAATCGCGAGGTAAGTAATAGGCACACTTTATGTTCCACAAATTAGGCGGGCCTCTCCGATGTGCGCCATTCCAGCAGCAGTCCGAAACTTGAGCCCATAGAGTGACACACAGGGCAGCCCTACTAGCAGCATTTCACTCAGCACCATCTCCACTTCAGAATGCATCGACAGGTGGTCAGGAGCTGTGCTGTTCCATTGCTTGCCTGGAAACTGCACCTTGGGTCTCTGCCCCCTTCAATCTTACCCGATGAGCTGCACCGATTTGTTTCAATGCAGCATTGCGCTGTGCTGAATGAATGATTTGCCAATACAATAAACTTATCTAAGGCGTCCAGATTCTTTTTAACATAAAGTGCTGTCTGTTGCAATCCAAGGCAGTTAGAGGGAATCTGAAATTTCCTGCACCTCTATACTGCCTTTCATAGTTCTATGGCCTCGAAGTACACTTTGTGGAATAAAAATACTTAAATGAGGGGGGCGGGGGGGGGCATTTCCGTAGGGTTTCTCCCATGGGTCCACCGTACCTTTGGTGAAAGAATCATGGAAATCCTGGAAAAATGTCATAATCATAATTTCTGAGATTATTCTATAAAGTTAGGGAAATCCTTCTCCAACTGTACAGGTGAGACCACACCTGGAGTACTGCATGCAGTTTTGGTCTCCATATTTAAGGAGGGATATACTTGCATTGGAGGCAATTCAGAGAAAGTTCACGAGGTTGGTTCCTAAGATGAAGGGGTTGTCGTATGAAAAATGTTTGAGCAGGTTGGGCCTATACTCATTGGAGTTTCGAAGAATGAGAGGTGATCTTATTGAAACATGTAAGATTCTGAGGGGGCTTGACATGGTAGATGCAAAGAGGATATTTCCCCTCGTGGGGGAATCTAGACCTAGGGGGCATAGTTTCAGAATAAGGGATCACCCATTTATAACAGAAATGAGGAGGAATTTTTTCTCTCAGAGGGTCTTGAATCTTTGTAATTTTCTACCCCAGTGAGCTGTGGAGGCTGGGTCATTGAATATATTTAAGGTGGTGATAGACAGATTTTTGAATGATAAGGGACTCAAGGGTTATGGGGAGGGGGCATGGAAGTGGAGCTGAGTCCATGATCAGATCAGCCATGATCTTATTGAATAGCGGAGCAGGCTTGAGGGGCCAAATGGCCTACTCCTGCTCCTATTTCTTATGTTCTTATGTTCTTATGTTACATTGAACCAACAGAAGCCCCCTGTGAAAATTCACCCCCAGTGGATTCATATGAAATAGAGTTACATAGAATTTACAGCATAGAAATAGGCCAATCAGCCAATTTGGTCTGTGCCGGTGTTTATGCTCCACACGAGCCTCCTTCCACCCTTCTGCATCTAACCCCATCTGCAAAACCTTCTATTCCTTTCACTTCATGTACATATCTAGCTTCCCCTTAAACGTATCTGTTATTTGCCTCAACTACTTCTTGCGTTCCACATTCTTACCATTCTTTGGATGAAGATGTTTCTCCTAAATTCCCTGTTGGATTTATTTGTGACTATCTTAGGTTTATGGCCCGTAGTGTTGGTCACCACACAAATGGAATCATCTTCTCTATGTCTACCCCATCAAACCCCTTCATTTTTTTAAGACATCCATCAGGTCACTACTCAGAATTCTCTTTTCTAAAGAAAAGAGCTCTACCCTGTTCAATCTTTATTGATAACTATAACCTCTCAGGTCTGGTATCATCCGAATAAATATTTTTTGCATCTACTCCAGGGCCTCCAAATATGTTTTATAATATGGAGACCAGAACAGTGCACAGTACTCTGTGTGATCTAACTAAGGTTCAATACAAGTTTAACATCATTCCAACCCACCCATTTCCGGGACTAACAGATGTGGGACAGGATTCGTGCTGCTAAACTGCTCTCAGGAGGTGAGTTGGCCATTTATAATGAGGATGGGAGCTTCACATTTATCTTGTTTTACAGGTAAAAGGTAAGTGCCCTTACAGCATGGCGTGTGGGCCAAGAGGAGCAGGAGTGCTTCCACCGGCCACCAAATTTACCAGCTTCCCTGGGATTGTAACCCCCCCGCCACATCAGAACACCCCTCCATCCAAATACCCTCCCAATTGGAGATCAGAGCCCACAGCCGGGATCGGACTCCGAGCCCTATACTCCTAATAGAAGTTGCAGGCTCCATACCTGGGGCTGCGGCCTGCTCCCAGCCCGACTGGAAGCCAAGCCTGTCAATCAGGCTGATTTCTGGGCGGGGATCCAGTGAAAAAAATAAGGAGTAACTATTTGTACTGTGTTTTTTCTGCGCATGCGTCTGTCAAGCTCCACCCCCGTGCCTCCTACATGAACCGGAAGTGCTGGACCAGAAGTGTGGCCCCGCTCTCATTCCACATGTCCCAGAGCGGTGGCGGGCGGCCCAGAGGGGCAGCGGGGGTTGCGATAGCAGTGGCGGATGACCGAGAGGGCCAGCGGGGGGCCATGAGGGCTGGTGGGCAGCCGAGAGCAGCGACGGACAGAGAAGTGGTGGGGCGCAGAAGAGAGAGAGAGACTGGGGGAGGGAGAGGGAGAGAGAGATTGGGGGAAGGAGAGGGAGAGAGAGACTGGGAGGGAGAGAGACTGGGCGGGGAGGGGAAGACACGGTGGCGGGGGGGTTGGCAGCGAGAGAGGGAACTCAGGGAAGATGGATCACATTCTTCCAACCCCCTACAAGGGACCTCGTTGGAATGGATGATATCCAGAAGTCACGGCACTGTCACTATTCACTTCATACCCAATAAACCTGTTAACAATCTGTACACAAGGCCTGCCCCATCTATGGTGGTGTGCAGGGGCGGGGGCGGGTGGAGAGGGGTAAGGTCATGCACTTGCGTTGGTGTAAGGAGGGACTTTGGCTAGGGGAGGGATGCACTTGGAATGGGGTAAGGCACTTCAACTGTGGTGGGATGCACTTGTGCTGGGGTACGGGACTTTGGCTGGCCCTTGGAGTCTTCTGGGGAGATTTATCCTGTGTGGCTTCTGGAAATCAGTAATGGATTGAGTTACAATTTGCGAAGTCAGTGAGACCTTGGGATGGGCAGCTCCAGTTACACATTCCAAAGAAACGTCAGGGTATGACTTATCCTCCAAGGGGACCAATCATTGACGAAGGGCGGACCAAGGCGGCCATTTTTACAGTACAAATAAGCTCATCCAAACAAGTACGCACACTGTGAAGTTAAAAGTCCACCTCCTCCTCTACCTCCCTTTGGTTCCCCCTACCCTGCTGACTGACCATCACACACTCCCCTTCCTGCATCTGTGTCTTCCTCTCAGGTGTGACTGAATTCTGGAGTAAACTATCCAGAAATTCCTCTCCCTCCCTTCGATGCGACTGTGTCTCTAACTCACACTTCAGGTCAATGACTCTGAGCTGGAGTGTCTCAAGGTGTAGTAGTGTAATGGTAATGTTACTGGACTAGCAATCCAAAGGCCTGGACTAATGATCTGGAGATGTAGGGGCCGAAATTCAGCTTCCCGATAAGGCCTGTTACCAGCGGAAAGCGGCGGCCATAGGGCGGTGTCAAATGGCTGACGATTTTTTGTCGAATGGCCGCCGCTCATGAAATTCACCTCGGTGGTTTTTCCGATGGTCCCCACCTCCGTCATCAAAGCGCGTACCGCTGATTTCCCACCCCGAAGCAAAAGTTACCGTGACAAATCTTGCTGCTGCCGCTCGCTGCTCCCGGCAGTTTTTTCTGTCAGTGCACTGTGCTTGCAGTGTGTTCAAAATGGTGGTGCAGCCGCCATTAAAGGGGAGGGCGCACTGCTGCGGCCACCATCTTATTTTTTTTGTCGGCTGACTGATAGGTCGGCCTGGCAATTATGTCCCCGGGTTTGGCCGGGCCCTCTTGGGTGTGAGGCCATTGGCCCGGCTGAAACCCTCTCTGGTGGCCCAGTGGACTGAACTAAAATAATCGCAGAGCTCGCAGCGGTCTTCCCCTTTAAGTGAAGTGGAATGACGTGCTAATGCGCCAGCGTGATGACATCATCAACGCTACACTGATGACTGACAGCGGGGGACACTCCGTCCGCCCCCACTTCTCCTCCCAGTTTGACTGACTTCCGCCCCGCTAGAATTTTGCGCAAAAGTCCACCGCATCCATTGCGGCGCTGAAAACAGCTGAAACATGGTGGGTGCAACCTGTTTCTGGCAGGGGTGAGTTTCAGCCCCGTAATTTCAAATCCCACCACGGCAGCTGGGGAATTTAAATTCTGTTAAATCAATCTGGAATGAAAAGCTAGCATCAGTAATGGTGACCATGAAACTACCGGATTGTCGTAAAAACCCATCTGGTTCACTAATGTCCTTTAGAGAAGGAAATCTGCCGTCCTTACCTGGTCTGGCCTACATGTAAATCCAGACCCACAGCAATGTGGTTGACTCTTAACTGCCCTGTGAAATGACCCAGCAAACCACTCGGTTGTCAAGAAAGTGGCTCACCGCCACATTCTCAAGGGCGATTAGGGATGGGCAACAAATGCTGGTCTTGTCAGCGACGCCCACATTCCATGAAGGAAATAAAAGGCAGGGACATTTCCTGCAGATGTAGCAGTCTGGGACAGTCTCACTCTCCACAAACTCCCACATACTGCAATCCCGACACACTGTGCGTTTGCATATTTCTTCAAAATGTTTATATTAGATAGCAATACTTTATTGCTAGATCTAATATAATCACTAGAAGTCTAGATTATATTTAATAAACGTTTTTTGTTTGATTTCAATTTAATTCGTAATTAATTAATTTCTCTGCTTATTACTCAACTATGCCTTTATATTTTTAAGATGATTGTTTCTTACTCAATGAGTACTACAGTTAATATTAGAGTATATACTAAATTAACTTTGCCTGACTTTCATGGGCTCTGCCGCTCTTCCTTTGTGTTGACTGTGACATCTCTTTTAAAATTTTTTCTGAGTTGTCTTATGCTGCTCTGCGACGCTCTTTGTTAAATCCTTGGGGCCTCCCACGTGGTTTGCTCTTTGCTATCCTCTTGGTCCACATTTTTAACTGAAGCGTTAAACCGTTTCCAATAAATGGGTTAATGACTTTGTTAAAATAGCGAACACAAGAATTTAATTTGATCAGCTGAGCATCTATGCACTAATATCACAGGTCCACATTTCAAGGCCTGTATTTCCATTCACACTGTTACAACTCAGATGAAAGAGTCAAGCACTCTCGAAACCCATGTCCTTACTGATGTCGCTCCTGAAATTTCTTTAAATCATTTTGATAGACCACCAACACATTTTCTCCAGACTGCCCTGACTGATCTGTTAAATTAGCAATGTGCTGCAGTACGCGCACGGCAAATGTAGTTAAGATTGGAGTCATTAAAGATATTATTATCTCTTTCCTGGTTCTGCACCCAATGACTCACATTAAAGTGAGAGTAACTGAAAAATATTACAGCAAAGATAGACAACTGCTAAGTAATATTAAGCTTGAAAGCTCCACTGTAGCCAGGAAACATGATGTCAACAGTCCACTGTATCATCATTATTGTTGCAAGCAACTTATTTTAAGGTCCAAAGGAAATGACATCAATGAGTAAATCACTCAGTAACCATTCGGTGAATTGTACAGCTGATACTGGAAATCTCCACCCCACTGAACCGAGGTTCTTACATAGGATATAGGATATACGGCACAGAAACAGGCCATTTAGCCCAACCAGTCAATGCCGGCATGTTCTCTTAAAGAGAAACTTCATTAAAACAGCTCAAAAGGATTATTACTAAATCTCATGTTAAGTTCTTGAACATCATACAGCCTGACCTGAAGATACTGCGATCCTGGCAGGAGCATTGACCGCTAATAGACTATATCGGGAGACCGCGCATCTATACCCCATCATGTTAATGGAGAGTGCGGAGTTCGTCTGTGAATTCTTGATATGCATTCCCAGTCAGTGAACCTCCGCATTAGTAGACTCATACGTTAAGTCAACCTCTACTATTGTTGGATAAAAATTTGCTTCTGTTTTAAACAGAAATCAACTCCTTGTGCGCCCTGTTTGAACCCTGAGCGAGCTTATCTCAGCAGAAGGGGCCACAGCTGCCTTAGGCCAAGGGAGAGACAATTGACCTGAGATCTTGTATTTGATCAAATCCAGTGGCCCGTGTTGGAAATGCCTATGCGGGCAAGGCATCACTACAGGATTTGCTGCAATGCCTCTTTCAAGTTATTTAAAATAATGATCGTTGTCCCAACTTACACATGAATAATGGTCACTTGGAAGAGGCGTTGCAACATGACTTGCACTGTTAAATCATACCTCAGTAAGGAACTAGTAGATCTTTAGTCGGCAAAGTAACTTGATAATAAAAAAAATGCCCTGCAGCAGGCCATCTAACGGTATCTGCTAGATGGGAAAATATTATTATGTGAAGAGATTTGAGATACCAAGACTACGTCCATAGAGGTTCCATAGTCTATGGAGCATCCTCCTCCATTTTAGTTGCCCCCAAAAGTTTGTCACCATCCTCTGCCTGTTCCACGACAACATGCAAGCAATGATCCTGACCAATGGATCTACCACAGACCCAATCCACGTCCAGACCAGGGTCAAGCAGGGCTGCGTCATCGTGCCAATGCTCTTCTCGATCTTCCTCGCTGCAATGCTCCATCTCACACTCAACAAGCTCCCCACTGGATTGGAACTAACTATAGAACCAATGGGAACCTGTTCAACATTCGTTGCCTGCAGGCTAGATCCAAGGTCATCCCATCTGTCATCGAACTACAGTACACGGATGACGCTTGCATCTGCCACATTCAAAGGCTGAATTCCAAGCAATCGTCAACATCTTCACCGAGGCGTACAAAAGCATCCATAAGACAAAGGTCCTCCACCAACCTGACCCCATCACAGGGAACTACCCCTGGATCATCAAAATCCACGGCGCGGCCTTGGACAACATGGACCATTTTCCATACATCAGGAGCCTAATATCAGCAAGGGCAGACATCGGCGACAAGGTCTAACACCGCCTCCACTGCACCAGCGCAATCTTCGGTCGCCTGAGGAATCACTCTCTGATTTAAGCCCACACTCGGGCCGATCGAACGTGTTCAGGTGCTGGGGACACAGCACCATGTGTGCGCCCCTGCTCTAGCACCCAGACCCACACCACCTGTGACTGGTGACACCGATCAAGAGGCTCGCCAGTCAGAAGCCAGGTCTTCCATACCCTGAGCTTCTCCAGTGGATCCCCACATGGCATCTCCAATGTCTCTCCCCCAAATTCAGCAGGACTCTGGCCGCCTTGCTGCACGAATTCTTGGTGCCACTTTGGGTAGTGGCACCAGGTCGGGGCGGGGGGGGGAAGAGCCTTTTGGTAAAAGACAGTGGGGCAGCGATTATTATTTTGTTTTGTTGTTGTTGTTTTATTAAAGTTTACAAAGTTTCCCAATTCTGTTGAGAAGGTTATAAAAGTTCACACTATTTAATACATTTTATTAAAATTTCACAATTACGGTTACAAAGTTCACAAAGTTTACAATGTTTAATACATTTTTTATTCACCTTAACCATTCCTGTGTAGTGTCTCATTTACAGACTATGAAGGGGAATAGTCAACATTGTGGGGTAGGGTGGCCAGGCAACGGTCAACTGTGCCATTCATTCTTCAAGCAAAGCATTGAATTATGAACTGCTGACTAACGCTTTTGCAGCTGTGAAAGCTCCACGAGGCCTCCCCTGTGGTTGTGGTGGCAGTGGTGGCATGGGTTCCTCGTCAGGCTAGTCTTCCTCATCTTCCTCCTCCTCCTCCTCCTCCTCCTCCTCTTCCCCTCTCTCCTGAGCTGGTTCTGCAATCCCCATTGGCAAATCCTGTCCCCTCATGATGGCTCTGTTGTGTAGCATGCAGCACAACACAACTCAGAGACTTGCTGAGGGGCGTATTGCAGGCAGCCTCCTGAGTGGTCCAGGCATTGGAAGCACTGCTTGATCACTCCAATTGTCTGCTCGACAATGTTGCTTGTGGCTGCATGGGTCTCGTTATAGCGATGAGCGGCTTCTGTTTGAGGGTTCCGTAGGGGGTCATGAGCCAGTTGGCGAGGCCATAACATTTGTCCTCTAGTATCCAGCTCTGTCCTTGTGGTTGAAGCTGGAACAGGCCTGAGACAGTGCCCTCATGCAAGATGAAAGCATCATGGATGCTCCCTGGATATTGGGCATTGACTGCCATGATGCACTGAGTATGGTCGCAGAAGATCTGTATGTTCATGGAATGGAATCCCTTTCGGTTTCGGTAAACATCTGGATTGTGTAAAGGTGCTCACAGGGTGATATGCGTACAGTCAATGGCAGCCTGAACCTTGGGAAACCAGCAGCCCTCTCATTTTGGGCCTCCTTGGTCATTGGGAAATTTATGAAGTCCATCCTGCATGCGTACAGTGCAGTAGCCACCTGGTAAATGCAGCACTGTGTAATATGCTGCGAGATGGAGCACATGTCCCTTGCTGATACTTGAAAGGAGCTAGAGGCATGGAAGGCAAGTGCCACAGTCACCTTCACCTCGACGGGCAGGTCGCTGTGAAGGTATTGTTGCCGCTGTTATGCTCTAGGTCTACCTTTATGAGCTAGCATATCTCTATCTACACTTTCTTTTGGAAGTGCAGCCTTCTAGCGCACTGTGCCTCCGAGAGCTTCAGGTATGAGCGATGTTCCCTGTAAACTCATGGGGGGTATGGCCTCCTCTGCATACGTCTGCAACCTCTTCAATTACGTTGAAAATGCTCAGCAATAAGCCTTCTTGCAATTCGACGCTGTACAAATATAGCAACCAGGAATAATGGCTGACACAGTATGGCCCCCATCTTTTAAATTGTCCTTAAATGTCCTTTAAAACGAACTATAAAGTCGCATAAAACTTCACTATGAAAAACGCAGCCTTCTTCTCCCAATCCTTTAATGCACTGAACTTCTGCTCCGTTTTAAAGAAGGTGCCACTAGCGTAGACCCTGTGTCCGATCTGGGTGCGAATGCTTTTTGCTGGCAGGTTCCCGGGCGGATGCTAAATCGGGCGATATGCTCGAAATATCCGCCCGGGTGGAGAAAACATCGGGTGGGCATTAAATTTTAACACCGCCGCAAAACCACTGCCAAAAAAATCATTTTGGCACCACACCCAAGCGCTAAACGGGGCGCAAATGAGCCGAAAATCCAGTTCTTTGTTTATTTCCTGTCCAAAAGAAATGTTTTCCTTGATAAATGGTGAGCATTTATTTTCTGTTTTAATTATCGATTTCTTTTTTAGCTAAAGGTTAGATTTCTCTTTTGAACTCTCCGGGCTGTACAACCATTTGTAGCCAAGAGGGGAAATGGTTTGTCTATTCTGGGAGCATTGCCAAAGCCACTATCCATTAAGAAGCATATGAGAGTAGGCTGGATTTGAAGTTCCCTCAATCTCTCCTCCGTCCCTAAAGGGAATCGTGTGATATATAGTTGGAGCTTCTCTAAGTCAGCGTGCAATAATTGACAATTCACTATTTGGAGGATTGTGACACAAATTCATGTCTCTCCACCTCTGGTACAGTGTGTATTTGTTGCTCCTGTGCTACTGTACGGCCTAACTCTGAACAGTTATCACCAGAAGCATTCCAACAGAGAATTTGATCAAATAAGAAACACTATGGAGTTGAGTTTCCTCTTAGTACAGACACCGTGTTCAATGGGAATTCGTATTTTGGCCCATTTTAAGCAAACTTGCAGGTGCACCTAACTTTGCCTTGCTTGCTGTACTTTCGAGAAGTTGAGTGCATTAAAAGGAATATACAATTGAATGGCCAGTCTGAAAGCAGCTGCAAATGTTCTGTCTGGCCAGCAAAATATTCACTTAATAAGGATAGTTCTCTTTGATCCAAAGCAACTGCAACTACAGAGAGCACTCTTTCTGGCAAGCATGGGGAAAATGGGGGGGAACTAGAGAGCAGAAGCCATTATTTAGTAAAGATTTTCAGATTTTAGTGGACAGTGCGAGGGTGTTACGCATTTTGCCTCTGCACTAGATATATTTTGGGGTTCATCGACTCAGTTTCTTCCACAATTGGAAACTATGGGGCCGAAATTCAGTAGCGCCCCATTTTGGGGTGGTAATCAAGGCGAGTAAGGCAGGACATCCTGCACCTGGTGCGGAGTTCCTGCCCCAGCAGCAAAATTGGGATTACCGCCCCTGAGATGAATTGGAGCACAATGTTGGGCTTTCCACTTCCTCTCGGGGGCAGGACTGGGGCGCTAAAGGTGGGAATTTTCCAGTGCTACGCAGAGCATCACATAGCGCTGGCGGGAGTACGGGGCCCTCCCCTTCCGTTAAAGGGGAGGGCACACTGCGAGCTCTGCAAAGGGGCGAAAGACCACCACTTCACCACCAGGGAGTGCGGTGCCATGGCAGCAGCCCGGCACAGAAGCGGGGGACACTAATGAAGTGCAAACTATGTGAATTTCTCCCCCCATGTCCTTTATGATCAGGTGTTTGCCATTGATGCTCAGGAATAGAGTGTTTGAAGACCAGGACCTCAAATCTGGCAACAAGCTTATGGTCTATAGGGCAGTAGTGATACCCGCCCTCCTATATGACTCAGTGACGTGGACTATATACTCATCATCATAGGCAGCCCCTCGAAACGAGGATGTCTTACTTCCATGCCAAAAAGCGATGAGTTCACAGGTGTTTCAATGAAGGACCTAATATTCCAGATCCCAAACTACATTTTGAAGGGTGGAAGATGTCTGTGCATGAGTTTTTTTAATGTGTGGTGACCGTTGCACACCAGCCACCACATGGGCTTGACAGAGCTAGGTCTTGGTCCAGTGGCAAGGATTAACCAAGACGACTGGAGAGCAGCTCTGTTGCACGGACCTAGTGCGCACACATATCGCAGTGTGGGCTGGCCCATGCTGCCACTGGGCCCTCACCTCTTCTGGGCCCCGAACTCACGTCTCTCCTGCGCCCTGATCACATCCCTCTATGAACTCTTGCTGCTCCTTCACCCCGACCTCGTCGCTCCTGCTGTACCTGCTCGTACTGCAATCAGCCGTTGCCCTCCTGCAGCAACACGCGCTGCTCGCTGAAGTGGCATGCCGCCGCACACTGCTCCCGCTAATGGCACCGGCCTGCTGACACCAGCGCTGTCTCTGCAAGATCCTGCAAATCAACTGGGAGGATAGACGCACCACATCAGTGTTTTTGCTCAGGTCAACATACCCAGCATTGACCACGCTTGACCAGCTCCGTTGGGTGGGCCACATCGTCCACATGCCCGGCACGAGACTCTCTAAGCAATCACTCTCCTTGGAGCTCCAACACGGCAAGCGAGTCCCAGGTGGGCAGAGGAAATGTTTCAAGGACACCCTCAAAGCCTCCTTGATAACATCCCCAACGGCACCTGGGAATCCCTGGCCCAAGATCATCCAAAGTGGAGGAAGAGCATCCGGGAGGGCACTGAGCACCTTGAGTCCCATCGGCGAGAGCATGCAGAAATCAAGCGCAGGCAGCTGAAAGAGTGTGCGGCAAACCAGTCCCTCCCACCCTTTCCTTCAACCACTGTCTGTTCCCCCGTGACAGGGACTGTAATTCCTGTATTGGACTGTACAGCCACCTGAGAACTCACTTTTAGAGTGGAAACAAGTCTTCCTCAATTTCAAGGGACTGCCTAGGGGAATTGGGGGAGGGAGGCTGGGATAACTTGTGTAAATGTATCTGCATTCTCCTCGTTACCCCATTTAGAGTTTAAGCTGTATTCTTTTCCCCACAGGCTGCAATTTGACATTTTATTCAATGTGTTGTACCCCTCAGTGTATATTGGTCTGTGTGTGTTATTAAAGGTGTGCCTTTTACTTCTTTTTAAACACAATAAAGCCATACCTGCTTCCTACCTTGAAACCGATTGTCTGTCCAAGTCTGTCACAGTCCCTTCATAATTCCAGTGTCGAGAACCATGGGTGTGGGAGCGATTCGGAACCGCTCATATAAGGTCAGAAGGGAAAGCTGACCCCCTGCAAACCACCCCTTACATAATGACGATCCAGATGGGACACTGGTACAAGGGACGTGATAAGAGAGAGACTGGTTTCAGGAAACGAAGCAAAATGGAAGAGGGGATTTCCTCGTATGTGTTTAAGAGGGTAAATGTGGCTAAGGAATGGGTACTCGATCTATTGTATGCTGAGCATCCAGAAGATGCTGCAGCTCAATGGACCGAGAGCAAGGATCATAAAAAGTCGATAGAGAAGGCCATTTGGCTAATTTGCCTTCAGCAACAGATCCGGCTTCTAGATGAGGAGAATGAGGAATTAAAGGGAGTATTAAGACAGGCAGAAGAGAGGTCCAGCGCAAGGGCCACAGTCGGGGAAAGGCTGTGGACAGAGGTGGGACAGTTAAAGGAAAGTAGAGAGCTCATTAAAGAAAGGTACAAAACCCAACTGGACCTTTTACAGTATCAGATTATTGAAGCCAAGAATAGCGAACTGGCATTGCGGGAAGAGAATTCCTGCCTCGCCAAGCAAGTTAAAGAGTACGGGGAGAGGGTGAGAGACATTCAGGTAGCCTATAAGGAAGCCAGTACCAGGGAATTTGAGGCAGGAGACCACGGCCCCTGCCAGCAGCAGATCCAAAGCTTGAACCTTGCTCTATCCCGGGCTAAAGGCATGGTGTGCCTGTTAAACCCGGGTTTAGCCCAGGAACACCTGGTTGGGCAAGGAGAAACCCCACAGTCACCGCCTGCAGCTCCCAGGAATGGCCCGGGGCAGCAGGGGTGTCAGCCAGAGTGTGGGACAGGCAAGGATTGCGAACTACCAACACCGGCAGCCCCGAGTTTTAACTCGGCTTGGCAGCAGGGGGAAGAAGGCAAGCCAATACAAGAAGGGCCGGAACCAGGGCCAATGCACCCGGTCCGGCAGCAGAAGTTTGGCCCGCCTGATGCCAATGGGGCAGCAGGACCCCTAGAAAGCAACTTCGTAGTCCCCCACGACACCCAAAAACTGAGGGCTATGATAGGCCACCGAAGTAAGCTCACCCAACAGGGGGATCCCTCGGTACACTTCCTGGAAGTGGAACACACAGGGGATATTAACGGGTGCGATGATTCAGAGCAGGCTAAGCTGTTGCTCTTCTCATTAGACACCAAGCTGTGCCATTCCCTCTCTGCAGACAGCAGAAAGGGGCGAAACACGTACGCTACGGTTAAGGAGGAGGTTCTAGAGGCCATGGGTATGAACGACGGGAGTCCTTTCTCCCGAGTGGAGAAAACAGTGCAGCTCTATGGGAAGACTCTACAGGCTTTCACCGACAGGTTGTGGCCGGTCTACGAAAGGGCCTGTAGTGGGGTTCTTGACCGGGCCCACCTGAACCCTAACGAGCTGGCTCACTGGCTCCGCAGCCTGGTGGCAAACAGCCTACCTGGAGTAAAGGCAAAAGCCGAGGTCTGGTTCGATCCAAGAGATCCCAGAGCCACCGACGAGACAGTGGTCAGGCAGTTGACCCTGGCTTACCGGAACAGTAGAGGGACAGAGGAGCCCTCCTCTAAAGGGAGGGTCCATGAGATTAAACCCAGCCAAGGCAAGAGAGAGTGGCATCAGGAAGGTGGGAACCCTCCCCACAAAGGGGGCAAGTGTTTTGGGTGTGGGAAAAGTGAGCACTGGAGGAAGGATTGTAGAAACCCATGGAAAGAGACTAAGGGAGAGGCCACTCCAGCCCCAGCCCGTAAGGCCGGGGCAGGAACACCCGACTCATATGAGACACTCGTAGCCGCCCTACAGACACTCATAAACAGACAGCGAGCAGTAGCTATCGCAACCGGTCCAGTAGCCGATATGGTAAAACCCTCTGCTCCAACCTACATGACTAAGGCCAGTGCAGCCTGTGTACTTGTGTTCCCTAGAGTACGATGCCTGAAAGAGACCGTGCGTTACGATGGAGGTGGAGAAAGTGAAAGGGACCTACCTGCTAGATACTGGTGCTTCTAGCACCCTTGTATATGCAGATAACCCAGCTACCTCACCTCTATCGAACGGGGTCCCATACAGTCTAGTGGGGTTCACAGGCAATGAGTAAACTTGTTCATTTTCCATCCCACTCACCATTCAGTTAGGGACACTCAAAACCAAATGGAAGTGTGTCCTGATGAAATGGGAGCAGAAGGGAAAAGGGATCCTGGGAGCTGATTTTAGCATTGGCCACCAGATCCTAGTGGATCTCAGGAACCACTGTCTATGGGGAGCCACAGTGACTGACAGGGAAGGTGAGGTGGCGGTGATCCCAGAAAAAGGGGCCAAGGGAACATTGTATACCGTGAAGCCAAAGGAGAGTTATGACTTGGAATTACTGGTCAGTAACACCCCAGTGGAGTACCAGGCATATGTACGGGCACATCTTGCAGCATTTGCCACCCACAAACATGACTGTGGTAGGGTAACGGGGGTGGAATTTAGTATAGTAGGGGACCACAAAAGCAATATAACTTCCCCAGGGAGGCAGAGGCAGACTTGACAACGGCGCTGGGATCACTGGTAGAGCAAGGGATGTTAAGACCGATAGCAACCCATGTGAACTCTCCACTGTGGCTGGTTAAGAAACCGGACAACTCATGGAGGGCCACCGTGGACTATCAAGTACTAAATAAGAATATCCCTGCCTGTGCTCCCACTGTAGCAGCCGTAGTGGATCTCATAGGGAGTATTCCAGCATCTGCGACCACTTTCACGGTGCTGGATATTTCAAATGGGTTCTGGTCCATTCCTTTAAAACGGGAGGACCAGTACAAGTTCGCCTTTACCTTTAAGGGCCAACAATACACGTGGAACTGTCTTCCCCAAGGCTTCCACAATAGTCCCAGCATTTTTCACCAATGTATGACGAACTGTTTAAAGGGCTTTAGCAGACCCCAGCAGTTGGTGCAGTATGTGGATGACCTGCTTCTGTTCACCGATCAGGGGGAGGAGCATGGCCCACTGCTGGCTGAGCTGCTGGAGCTGCTGAAAGAAGAAGGGTTTAAAGTAAACCCAAGAAGGCACAGATCGGCCAGAAGGAAGTCAAATTCCTGGGGCTGACTGTGCACGCTGGGGAAAGGGCCATAGACAAGGCTAGAAGGGAGGCAGTACAGGAGTTACCAGCCCCCAACACAGTGACAGGGGTAAGATCCTTTCTAGGACTCACCGGGTACTGCAGAGACTTTATTGAGGATTATGCAGCCACCGCAGCCCCTCTGCTCAGGCTCCTACACAAGGGTGTAGAGTGGGACTGGGATGAGGGTTGCGAGGCAGCATTTAATCAGCTCAAGAAGGACTTGCAGACCGCGCCAGCCTTAGAGCGATAGATGTAGGACAGGAGTTTTTCCTGGAGGTGGCAGCCAGCGGGGACAGTTTGAGCTCAGTGCTGCTTCAAGAGCGGCACGGCCAGCTGAGTCCGGTGGTTTACTCCTCCAGGATCCTCACAGATGTGGAGAAGGGGTACTCCAACTGTGAGAGACACCTCCTAGCCACACATTGGGCAGTGAAAAGATCCTTGATCTTCACGGGAGGGTCTCCTCTAACACTCCTAACCCACCATACACCTACTCAGATGCTCCTAGATGGGAGGATTAAGGACGGGACGGTGAGCAGTGTCAGCATTGCTCGCTGGACCCTGCTCCTCTCCCAGATGGACCTCAGAGTAGAAGGCCCCACGAGCCAAGGCTCGCAGCCAACCTAATCTATCCAGGGAAAGCCCACAGGTATTCCATAGAAGGGGTATGGGAGGTAAACATTGGCCTTCGGGCGGGGTTACACCCTACAGGCCAGGGCATCTACATGGACGGGTCCAGCACGGTATCTGCTGGCCAACGACTCACTGGCTGCGGAGTCTATGACCAAGGGCAGGTATTGCCCTGGCAATCAAGCTCCCCAGCACCATGAGCGCCCAGCATGCTGAACTGTCCGCCGTAATGTACGTGGTGACCCACCCCGAGGAATTCCCTACCCCGTACACGATTTGCTCAGACAGTATGTTCACCTGCAATTCATGTACGGAGTACCTGGCTATCTGGTCACGTCGCGGATACATGTCCGCTGACGGGAGATCCCTGGCAATCAAGCCCCTGCTGGAGAAAATCATGACAGCGGTGGGGGAAGAAGGAAAGGTCTACATACATAAGGTGAAGGCCCATTCAACAACTGAACCCCGTGCAGAGGGAAACCAACAGGCTGACAAACTGGCTAAAGAAGGTGCCCGCACGGGAAAGTTCTGGGACCCCTATGACACCGGCCGCATAGCAGCGGTCAAGAATAAGAACAGGGCAGCAGAGAGTACAGGGATAGCTTTGGCCCCGGACTTAAAAACAGTTCAGCTACAGGACCCAGTCCTGAAAGCTGTCCTGAACGCGTTAGCTAGAGGAGAGAGAGTAGAAGGTCCGTGTGGCACAGCAGCCATTACTGTTAAGGAAGGCATGCTGTTTAAAGAGGGACAATGGGTCGTGCCACAGCAGCACCAGAGGGAATTCCTAAAACTGGCCCATGAGGGTCCAGGAGCGGGACACCCCGGGCCTGAGACCACCTGGCAACGGGTGGAACAGGCAGGATGGTGGCCGGGACTCAGGGAGGACGTCCGCGAGTTCTGTGCGAACTGCCTGGTGTGTGCTGCGAACAACCCTGACCCCCAGAAAAGGAAGGTGTCCCTAGGACACGTCAGCAGGGTAGAGGGACCATGGCAGTCAATCCAAATTGACTACATCGGGCCCCTACCTACTTCCCAGGGAGGCTACAAATACTGCCTAGTCCTGGTGGACGTGTTCTCAAAATGGGTTGAAGCCTTCCCCTGCCAAACAGCCACCGCACTAGGGACAGCTAAGATTCTAGTGAGGGAAGTGTTCTCCCAGGGGGGACTCCCACAGTATGTGGAGTCGGACCAGGGGAGACATTTCACCGGGCAGGTAATGCAGGCAACCCTTAAGGTGCTCGACATTGAGGGGAAATGGCACGTTGCCCACAATCCACAGTCATCTGGTATTGTGGAGCGTTTAAACCGCACCATTAAAGAAAGGCTGCAGAAGGAAACGGGAGACTCACCCCAAAAGTGGGTGGAGGTCTTACCATTGGTCCGAATGGGGATCCGAGCTAGCCAGTCAAAGAGCACCGGGTATTCCCCATATGAGCTCATGACTGGCCGGATCATGCGGACCCCCACCCATGTCCCAGCCCCGGTGCTCACAGAAGGTCAGCTCAGAGAGGTGAACCTTGACCGGTTTGTCAGGAACCTGTTTGAACACCTCAAACAGATTCACTGGCAGGCTGCTAGTAACATGGGCAGACAGCATCAGAGTAACCGATTGCTGCTAGAACCCAGCAAACACCACGAATGGGAGATAGGGGACCAGGTCATGGTGAGGAACTATGCTCGGGTTGGGGTTTTTGAAGCATTATATATGGGGCCATACAGCATTGTGGATAAGGCAAGCTCGATGGTCTATGCCATAAAGCTGCCCCGCCGTACTAAGTGGTTCCACATCAACCAGTGCAAGCTGTACAACCCAGGGTCAGCCAACCACAGAGGGCAGCCGGGAGGGGTGAACCATCCTCAGGACAGGGACCCTCCGTTGGCCGCCCCCGACGGTGGAGGGCCCACAGGGAATGTGGCAGGCTCAGAAACCGTGCCGAGAGGGGCGGTGAATTGCACTACTGGAGGGGCTATCCCACCCATCGTGTGGGATTCGGACGCACCCCCAGTAACCCAAGCCCTGAGAAGGACCCTCCGTACACCACGGCCAAAGATACCGTGGTCACCGGCATCTGAACCTCAGCGATTCTACCCTAGGAGAAGGGCAGCCCGACAGGAAAGGCCGAAGGTCAGAAGTACAGAGGCCGCTCAGAGTAGGGACCACCAGCCAGCAGCCTCCAGCAGTGAGGGACTCACAGGAGCAGTAGCAACGAGCTGTCCCAGAGACAAGGGTCTCCAGCTCACCAGCTGCGGGGAAACCCTAGCATCCAGGCGGCTATCAGGCTGCACAAGGCATGGGCCTGACAGGGACTAACCAGGCCACCCGGAGACGGGTGGTAGTTGTACATAGCTTTAATTTTAGTTTAAGGCAGCTGACTGCACTATTTTACATTTTAAGGTTTAGTTTAGAATTGAGATTAATGTTGCAGTAATGTTTTGGTGATTATTTTGAGTTTGTCTTGTGTGTCAGCCAGCCTGAGAGCAGTTCTCAAGGGCAGGATATAGACATTACCGGGTGATGGACAAACCTCAGGAGACCAATTGATGTTGTTTAGTTTTAATCTATGTTTTTTTTCCTTCTGTAATGTGGTTGTACGTTGCCTATATGCTGGTGAATATAATGTAACTGAAATGAAATGTAACTGTGCTGAAATGCAATTGTAGTAATTGAACCCCCTCCAAGCTGGGAGGGTATAAATGTAAAAAGTTTGTACCTGTAAAGGGAAAAGTATGCATCTATGGTGATGTTGCATAAGTGTAATGCATTTTGGGTATTAGTTTAGCTAATTTACAGGGAAGGTTATCTCTTGGGAGTCAGGAACTTTGCTCACCTCGAAGAATGATACCATAAGTGATATGGTATCATGGGGGGAATGTAGAATTTACCAATATCTCGCAAAGATTCCAGGTACCTTTCCCCTGCAGAGGAGAAGAATCCCTTTCTGGACTTTTAAAATGGAAGGAAAACTTTGGGACACAAATTAATTTTAAAGGGGCAGACGAGGCCTGCAGGGGATAAAAGGGGGTGCATTCATGGAGACCCCCCCCCCCGCAGTGTTTGGACTCATAGGAAAGGGAATTTAATTTGGAACTATCTACCAGAAAGTTTGAAATCCTAAAGTGCACATGGAAGAAACTACGAACTTTAATCGAATTTGGGATTTTTAAAAGGTGTATGTTGGGTCTGCAAGAAAAGGGGTGGGGTCAATATCTAAAGGGCCAGTTTGGACATTTAACTAATCAAATTGTCTGGAAACTGTATACCCTCGAAACTTGCCCCTTGAAAACATTAGCATTTAAACAATGCCACATACATATTCCAACACCTTTTCAACAGGCATAGAAATATCTGGCTCAGGCCAGACTAGCACAATGGAGAGCTCATCAACTTCGAAAAGCCTATTAACGCCAGATTAAAACAACTTAATCAAGTTTCAGTTAGCTGGGCTAGATTTGGTGGGAGATAAGGAAGCCTTTGGTGGGTATATCTATTCCCAGTTTTACCAAGGAACAGAACACAGAAAGCAGGACACAGACGAACAGCAGAACACAGACTCAAACACAGACAGACACAAGCAGCCGGAGGTGGGGAGTGAAGAAATGGAGTAGTGAAGGAAACTACAAGAAATCATCAAGGACCGACCGAGCACGAGGCCCACAAAATGGAAGGTTGTCAGCAACCAAATTGACAACCCGGGCCACCACAACCAGCGAAACGACCAACCAAAACCAACTCAGCAAAAACCGAAGAATCAACATTTATTTCCACTCTACAATCTACTTCGGAACGACCAACGGGTGAGAAATTACCAAAAGGGACTAACTAAACTATTCCTAACCAAAGAAAGTGGGTACTTACCCCATACATCCAAAACGCAACTTACCGCATCAACGGACGCACCCCAACTGAAGACTACGCAGTCCGAAGTCCTCTCCTCCGACCGCGGTATGGCTCGCCTAGAAGGCCAAGTGCAGCGAACCCCAAAACCGTGATTCACCGGCAACTGTCAAAAAGGGGATTGGTGAGCATGGCCCCTGAACCCACAGAGCTATAACTTAGTTAGTTAGGGGAGGGAGGCTGGGATAACTTGTGTAAATGTATCTGCATTCTCCTCTTTACCCCATTTAGAGTTTAAGCTGTATTCTTTTCCCCACAGGCTGCAATTTGACATTTTATTCAATGTGTTGTACCCCTCAGTGTATACTGGTCTGTGTGTGTTATTAAAGGTGTGCGTTTTACTTCTTTTTAAACACAATAAAGCCATACCTGCTTCCTACCTTGAAACCGATTGTCTGTCCAAGTCTGTCACAGTCCCTTCATAATTCCAGTGTCTAGAACCAAGGGTGTGGGAGCGATTCGGAACTGCTCATATAAGGTCAGAAGGGAAAGCTGACCCCCTGCAAACCACCCCTTACAAAAGGACAAGCTGTCCATTCAGGCAGACTGCCTGTTGTGGGGTAACCGTGTAGTGCTACCCAAAAAGGGCAGGGAGACGTTCATCTTGGATCTCCACAGCACACTCCCGGGTATAGTAATGCTGAAAGCGATAGCCAGATCCTACGTGTGGTGGCCCGGTATCGACTCTGATTTAGAGTCCTGTTTACGGCAATGCAGCGTATGTGCTCAGTTGAGCAACGCGCCCAGAGAGGCACCACTAAGTTTGTGGTCCTGGCCCTCCAGACCTTGGTCAAGGATCCATGTCGACTATGCGGGCTCGTTTCTCGGTAAAATGTTCCTGGTGGTGGTGGATGCTTTTTCAAAATGGATTGAATGTGAAATAATGTCGGGAAGCACCGCCACTGCCATCATTGAAAGCCTGAGGACCAGGTTTGCCACCCACGGCTTGCCTGACATACTGGTCAGTGACAACGGGCCATGTTTCACCAGTGCCGAATTTAAAGAATTCATGACCCGCAATGGGATCAAACATGTCACCTCGGCCCCGTTCAAACAAGCCTCCAATGGGCAAGCAGAGCGGGCAGTACAAACAGTCAAACAGAGCCTTAAACGAGTCACAGAAGGCTCACTCCAAACCCACCTGTCTCGAGTACTGCTCAGTTACCGCACGAGACCCCACTCACTCACAGGGGTGCCCCCGGCTGAGCTACTCATGAAAAGGACACTTAAAACCAGACTCTCGCTGGTTCACCCCAACCTGCATGATCAGGTAGAGAGCAGGCGGCAGCAACAAAATGTAAACGATGGTCGCACCACTGTGTCACGGGAAATTGATCTGAATGACCCTGTGTATGTGCTAAACTATGGACATGGTCCCAAGTGGATCGCGGGCACGGTGATAGCTAAAGAAGGGAGTAGGGTGTTTGTAGTCAAACTAGACAATGGACAAATTTGCAGAAAGCACCTGGACCAAACGAGGCTGCGGTTCACAGACTGCCCTGAACAACCCACAGCAGACACCACCTTTTTCGAGCCCACAACACACACCCAAAGGATCAACGACACCACCTCGGACCAGGAAATCGAACCCATCACACCCAACAGGCCAGCAAGGCCAGGCTCACCCAGCAGTCCTACAGGGCCAACAATACGCCAGCTCAGCAAGGGCACAGCCAACACACCAGAACAGACATTTGTACCGAGGCGGTCCACCAGGGAAAGAAAGGCTCCCAAACGTCTCACCTTGTAAATAGTTTTCACTTTGACTTTGGGCGGGGCAGTGATGTTGTGTATCTGTAAAGCATGCACTCCCATGTTCCGCCACCAGGGAGTGCATCCCCTGAAGTCTCAAGGGATCCCAGCATTCCTTGTGAGCACTGTATATAAGCCGGCCCCTAAGGCCTGTTCCTCACTCTGGAGTGTCTTAATAAAGACTGAGGTCAACTCCTTGTGTGCAGTCTCATCTGTGTTAGGAACACAATACAGTAGATTTAATTGATCTAGATTTTCAAAATGCCTTCGATAAGGTACCCCATAATAGACTGATAAACAAGGTCAGAGAATGCGGAGTCAAGGTCAAGTCGCAGAATGGATAGTTAGCTGGCTTCTCGACAGAAAGCAGAGAGTAGGGGTAAAAGGTAGCTATTCACAGTGGCAGTAGGAGGGTAGAGGTGTTCCAAAGGATCAGTGCTGGGACTACTGTGGTTCACAATTTATATCAACGACATAGACTTGGGACTCAAAAAAACAATTTCTAAATTTGCGGATGACACCAAATTGGGGGCAATAGTCAAAACTGAGGAGGACTGCAACAAATTACAGGAGGACATTAATAATCTTGCAGAGTGGGCATATAATTGGCAAATTAAATTCAATACCGATAATTGTGAGGTATTACATTTAGAATAGGGAGGTCACATATTACTTGGAGGGTGTGAGCCTAGGTGAGGTAGAGGAATAAACGGATACACAAATCACTAAAGGTTGCCACAAAGGTCAGCAAGAGCATAAAAAAGCAAACCAAGCACGAGGGTTTCTTTCTAGAGGTATAGAATTGAAAAGTAGGGAAGTTATGCTAAACCTGTATCGAATCACACTTAGAGTCCTGTGTACAGTTCTGATCGCCATATTATAAAAAGGATATAGAGGCTTGGAGAGGGTGCAGAGAAGATTTACAAGGATGATATCAGAAATGCGTGGGTATATATATCAGGAAAGGATGAACAAGTTGGGTTTCTTTTCTCTTGAAAAAAAAAGGCTGAGGGGTGGCTTAATAGAGGTCTTTAAAATTATGAAAGGTTTTGATAGCGTGGATACAGAGAGAATGTTTCCACTTGTGGAGAAGAGCATAACTCAAGGCCATCAATATAAGATAGTCACCAAAAAATCCAATCGGGAATTCAGAAGAAACTTATTTGCCCAAAGAGTGGAGAGAATGTGGAACTCGCTACCACAGGGGGTAGTTGAATGAATAGCATTTAAGGGGAGGCTAGATAAGATATGAGGGAGAAGAGAATAGTGGGTTATGCTGATAGATTTAGATGAGGAAAAACAGGAGGAGGCTCGAGTGGAGCATAAATGCCAGCATGGACTGGCTGTGCCTAGTGGCCTGTTTCTGCGTGGTATATCCTATGTAATCCTATATAAAATGGACAAGTGCAGGAACTTCATGTCGTTCAATACATTTAAACCAGGAGCCTGACAGCCAGATGCCCTTTTCGCGAAGCTAATGAGACAGCTGAGCATCTTGGAGAGCAACTTTTGGATTTCCCCATTTACTCGTCCATCTGTGCTCACCTGATGTTGCTGTGGCATTTGCACATAAATATCGGGCCTGTGTAATTCATGTCAAGGGATCAATGGTTTAAACCACCAAGCTCCTCATATTCCTAGTATTCTGAATAAGCAATGGTATATTGACGTTTCCTGCTATTTTTACTTGGACACCAATATATTACAATAGTCCTCAAAGAGTTAAAACAAATAACTGCCGGATCTTAATGCAGAATCCTGCACTTAAAGCAGCAGTACTGTGCTGGGAATGCAATTAGCATAAAGACGAGGTACACTGCTGCTCCACCAGGTTAAAATTTGATTTCAGTTTCATGAATTTAATCATGCCTCAAAATAATCAATTCTGCCTGAATAGCAAACACTTCAAAACAAATGATAAAATGCTGCTTGTGCACGTTATATGTGAACTAACTAGATTAATTCATAAATGGGGTGAGGTGGAATTATGTGATATGCCCCTCCCCTCGCTCTTGCTGCCCCACCCCATTCATTATTCTATGTAGACTATTTGCTGGATGAGAATTTTTAAAATGAAGATATCGGTACAACGTCTGTAATCTGGAATCTTCGGGACCGAGTCTGTGATGGTTTATGCGTTTTGCCGGATTTCGGACAAGAAAATCAATAACCTGAAATCCAGAATCCTCGGGATTGAATCTGTGCCGGACTTCGGGTTTTGGTGGATTTCGCACCTCGTCGCCCATCAATCGTCCGCTCCTCACCGCTCGCCGATTCACATTGCCCACCGATTCCCGCGGCACTGCGTGTTTATTGGTTTCCTCGTCCCTCGCTGCCCGATGCCGCCACCTTGGCCGCCTCAAAAATGTCCGGTTTTTGGAATTCCGGATTCTGGATGTTATACCTGTAATTTGTATTTTAAATTTGGAGGTTTTTATCTTTCAGTAGCCTGACTGGCAGTACAGTGGGAAAGTTATTGAGGCAGTGCCAATAAGCTGTTCGTTATATCACACCACAAGTGTGGAATTAATTCCAAAGTAAACATGAGTGTCATTAGCAAGCATTGGAAATCTGAGTATAGGACTTCCTCAATAGCACATTTTTTTTTACTTCAGAGACCCTTCAAGATACATATAATGAGAGAAGTGGCACATTGGTATGATTCAAACTTGTACCTGGGTGCACTTTTCATGTGTTCGATATTTTCAACCAACCTGTCACATTTTCTATGCATCAGGATTTCATCTTGTGATCATCAGGTAAGTGTGGTATATTTATCGATGTACACAGCACATATTTACTGTTAAAGCTACACTGTCTTATTCAGTCTTGTGTTCACAATTTAAGTCAGTAGCTTCCTTTTGATCATTTCAGTGGTGTGATTGTAGAACTGTCACATATCCAGCTGTGTGGCAGATTTGTGGAAACCAAGTATTTCAGTTTTATTTCCAGAAAGACAATTTATGGGAAGGTTCAGTAAAAAATGGTTATTACAAGAGATAAAACAAAATGCAATGCTAGCTGTGCTGAAACTATGGTAATTAGAATATATCTGCAGACCCATTCCTGTTTAACTTCAAGACGTTTCCAGATTTTGAAGTTCTTTTTAAATTCCATTCTCACTTACCTTTTCTGTTGTACCAGAGTGATCATCTACAGTAATGATCAGATTATATTAATAGAAGAATATTGGAATAAAGATCCCAATTCCTGCTGCTGGTTTATATTTTTTCCCTACTTGCCATTGGAAGTCTCCTCGTTCAGGCATTTTCAGACAGTCCCAGCTCAGGTATAGCCAGAAGGAAAGACCTTGAATTTATATAGTGCCTTTCAGGACCTCAGCACGGATAAATACAGTGAGTTTGCCGCACTCTGAAACGAATTGAAACTGCCCAAACTAATTTGACATTTGACGCTTTATAGCCAATGGAGACTTTCCTCTCATCACACTGAGTTGGAGTTGAACCCAGCTAGCAGATGCAAGAGATCAATTTCCATCCCACTGCACAAGCCAATCCAATGATTCATGAGATTTTTGCTTGAAGTAGCTAACTAACCAGTGATGAAACACAAAGCCAAAATAGCAACAGGGATCATGAAGGTTGAAGTCATGAGTACAAGTAAATGGAGCCTAAATCGAACATCCGTGCATCCATTTCATGTGCCTAAAATGGACAGAATGATAACCAATTTATCAGGGCCAAGGCCTGTGCCCAATCTGCATGGGCATTTGAGCCACTGCTAAATAGGTTGGGCCTTTTTCTAGGTGGCCCTGAGAGCCACCTTAAATAAGCACAGACTACATTTCAATATTGATGAAATAAGGGGTGATCATTCTGAGATTCGGACTGAGGTACGTTGTTGGTGAGCAGAGAGGCAGATCCACTCCCTTACCAGCCATGTTATACCTGACCTGAGCATGCTCAACACTGGAAAAGGTTCCATTTCTAAGCAGTGATATCCCTCACCTTGAAGGGTAAAAAACTATTATAAATATATATATATTATATATATAAAATATATAATATATTATACATAAATGTATAGGGGGCATAGTTTCAGCATAAGGGGTTGTCCATTTAAAATGGAGATGAGGAGAAATTTCTTCTCTCAGAGGGTCATGAATTCTCTACCCCAGAGAGCTGTGGAGGCTGGGTCATTTAATATATTTAAGGCGGAGATAGACAGATTTTTGAAAGATAAGAGAGTCAAGGGTTGTGGGGAAATGGAGCTGAGTCCGTGATCAAATTAGCCATGATCTTACTAAATGGCGGAGCAGGCTCGAGGGGCCAAATGGCCTACTCCTGCTCCTATTTCCTATTTCTTATGTTCTTTATATACCTGTACCGTTTGTTTCAGATATTGCATGGGCCATTTCTGTTGCCATAGAGACAGTGGATGCTTATGCATCACGAATACCTAAAACAACTACTATGACAACTAGTAGTTTGGTTTCCTGCTTGGCCAGTGTTATTGATGTTTGGTAGAGAGTCAGTTGCTATGTCATCCATTATAGATATTAATACATCTGACAAAGATTGCAGTGATCCAAATTGATGACAATAACAAGCCAAGATAAGTTGCTTGACATTTTTTCTGAAATGATTTGACAAGTTTTGCATGTTAAAATGGCAAAGGCAAGTGAGAAAACCACAAATCGTTCCCCTTTTGAAAGAAGTCCTTAAACAAGATGCAGCAATATGAGAAAATTCAAGATCTTAATTATAGGATAGAATGAAAAATAATAATTAAGTGCAATTTTTAATCGCACATTTCGGCATTACACATTTTCAGTATATCAGCCCAGTTGGGTCTGAATAGCTCCAAGAGAACCTTAAAGTATTCATATAAATGCAGACCACTCAAATCATGAATTTACTGATAATTTATTTAAGAGAAATAAAGTAATACTAAAATGCAAGGCTCACAAGAATTATTTAGTTCACGCTGACTGACAAAACATGAGTTTCTTTTTAACTTTCATTTGCATCTCCTGAATGTAGTATGTTAACAATGAGAAATTACCAAAAGAAATTCAAGGCATCACCATAATTCTTACCAGAAATTTCTGAATCTTCCATTCTGAAGATCTGAACCACACATGACAAGGTTTTACAAGATGACGATCTCCCTCGAATAGTACATTGGGATTAAAGATGATTACAATGTCAGCTGTGGCTCAGTGAGTAGCACACTTTCCTCTGAGTCAGAAAGTTGAGGGATCAAGTCTCACTCCACAGACTTGAGCATATGAATCTAGGCTGACACTCCAGTGCAGTGCTGAGGGATATGCTGTCTTTCAGATGAAACGTTAAACCGAGGCCCATCTGCTCTCTCAGATCCCATGGCACTATTTCGAAGAAGAGCGTGGGAGTTACCCCGGTGTCCTGGTCAATATTTATCTGTCAATCAACATAACAAAAACAGTGTATCTGGTCATTATCACATTGCTGTTTGTGGGAGCTTGCTGTGCACAAATTGGCTGCCGCGTTTCCCACATTATAACAGTGATTACACTCCAAAAAGTACTTCTTTGGCTGCAGAAATGCTTTGAGACATCTGGTGGTCGTGAAAGGCGCTATATAAATCCAAATCTTTCTTTTCTTACTTAAAACAAATATTCTTGGGATGTGGGCATCACGTGTAAGGCCGGCATTTATTGCTCATTCTTAGTTGCCGTTGTGATGGTGGTGGGGCTGCAGCTGAAGATCTCTTTCAATGTTGAGCGGGTGATTCCTGTAGGTTTGACCAACTCTAAAATATATCTACCCTTTGCAAGCATTGTGTAGCCTCAGAAGAAGTTACTGAAAATGAACACAATATTCCAAAAGAAATAAGGTCGATCAAAACTGATTGCGGGGATAAACTATGGTGAAAAGACCATGGGGCTGGATTTTCAGCTTTTTGCGATTTCGCCCGTTTCCGGGCACAAATCACGGCAAAATCAAAATTTTAGCGCTGGGTTGGCGTTAGCACTAGAGCGCACAACGTTCGTCAAATGAAAGTTCACGACGGCGTTAGGGCAAATTCCGACGTTGCACTACAGAATTTGTGCGCCGGAGCCGAAAGTTCTGATCGGGAAAAAAATCGGCCGTTCTGCATGTTATGTATGTAAACATGTAATTACCATGTCTAACCACCAGAGGGCTTATCCCCTGGAGTCCCAAGGGATCCCACAATCCCTTGGGAGAACCTGTATATAAGGAGGCCTCACAGGCTGGAGGGGCACTCTGAGACCTGTAATAAAGGACTACGGTCACACTTACTTTGAGCTTGCAGTATCTAGTCTGACTCTTTATCCAAGACATAACACTGCGCATGCGCAAATTTTTTTTTTCCGTGCTTCTGGTCTGCTGTTCGATCACAAACGCTAATGCAGAGCACAGCCGCCGCGTTCTTGCGCTGTATACCTTGGGCTGAATCAGCCATTTTATAATTTGATTTTCATGATGGAGAAGGAGGACAACAGGCAGCATGTCAGAAGATTCACACAGGAGGCTAATGACGCTCTTGTGGGGGCTTTGGAGAGGAGATGACAGGAACTCCACAGGAGGCGTGGATCTATACCCTTGCCAGCGATTTTTGAGAGGATCTGGAGGGAGATTGCTGAAGAGGTCACTGCCTCAGATACAGTAATAAGGACTGCAACGCAGTGCCGATAAAGTTCAACAAACTTTCGAAGGTCGTTAGAGTGAGTACAATTTTTATTCATAACCCCTTTATTACGTAAATTATAAAGCTGACACACTATTTGTTCTCACGCTGTTGCTGTCTCTCAGCATTCTGTGGGTTGCCTCCTAAAATGTATGACACATAGGTAGGCTTAGTGTGGCACCCGATTTGCCATGAATGATCTTTACACATTATTAAGATTGCTTTCTGAGATCCCATAAGATGTTTCCATGCTTCGATTCCTCCTGATGATCCATGTGCAACTTCCAAGGCCATTAAACAGAGGACTGTATTATATTCAGGTATAAGTGCTTTGGTGGCTATCTGTGTGTGCCACAAGAGCAGATGGACCCTCTGGTCACCATTCCCATTGTCATCTTTGAAGGCAAGAAAGTCCCACAACCAGCACGAACAGGTGCAGTAAGGCGGAGGTCCGCCTCGGACCCTGCCACTTACAGACCTGGAGGAGCGAGTGGCAGGCCTCATCAGTGCCTCAGGGAGGTCAACTGCCACTGGGGGTGCTGACCCCTGCTTGTATACTGAGGGTAAGTCCTGCACACTCCCTGGACTGGTTTGGGGCAATGTGATGCAGTGTCTGTGGATTAGGGTTGGGGCATGGCATGCAGTGTCTGTGGACTAGGATTTGGGCAATGTGATGCAGTGTCTGTGGACTAGGATTGGGGCAATGTGATGCAGTGTCTGTGGATTAGGGTGGAGGCAATGTCATGCAGTGTCTGTGGACTAAGGTTGGGGCAATGTGATGCAGTGTCTGTGGACTAGATATAATGGAGGTCCTTCAACTGAGCCTGTGCTATGTGACTTTCCTCATGTCACCCTGCCCCCTCCCTTGCTGCTAACCACTCGTCTGCTGCTTTCTACTTCTAGATGACCAGTTGCAGACGCCGCATGCCTGGGATCAACCCTCCATGTCAGGCCATCATGTGGAGGAGGAGGAATTCAAGGAAGAGGAGTTGACGGAGTAGTTGACTCCAGTGGGGGTTGTAGATGCACTGGCAAACGCCTCGTTTGAGGATGAAGCTACATTCCCGGGCTTTGAGATCTCTGAGGTTCCTGGGACTAGCGGCGTGCTGCAAAGCAGTTCTGGGGTCGAATCCCGTATGCCATCTCTCCGGAGGATGAGTCGGTAAAGTTGGTCTGCTGACAGACAGGCCGATGTGGAACTGGACATGGTGGGATTGTCCAGGGAGAGCGTCAGCTCCTTGATGTCCTGGGTAGGATTCCCGTGATCATCGACAGTCGGAAAGCGACCATAACGGAGGTAGGGTCGCAGATTGTCGGTGCGAGCCGGGAAACCTGCGAGGCCATCACTGCCCACACTCAGCTGGTGGCCTCCACCAGTCACACTGGAGTCCTGGAGAGTGTGGCGAGCAGCCTTTCCGAGTTCCCCAGTGTGACACCCAGACACACCCCCACACCACCTGTGACTGGCGACGCCGATGAAGAGGTTCACCAGTCAGAAGCTGGGCCTTCCACGTCACGAGCTGGTCCAGTGTCTCCCCAGGAGGCGTCTCCAATGTCTCTCCCCCCAACACAGCAGTGCTCTGACAACATTGCTGCACGCCATCGTGGTGCCACTTTGGGTACGAGGAGCAGCCAAGGGAGAGGGGTAAGGGTAAGGCGGGGGGGGGAAGCCGGTGGTAAAAGACCGTGGGCCAGGGTTGTTGGTTATAATGTTGTTGTTGTTGGTGTTATTGTTGCAGTATAATCACAGTTTAATCACAATTTATGTTATTTTATAAAAGTTTCAATATTTTCAAATTATGTTTACAAAGTTATAACATTTTACAATGTTTGATAAATTCTTTTGTTCACCTTAACAATTCCTGTGTAGTGTCTCATATGTCCCTGCTAATGCCTGAAAGGAGCCGGAGACATAGAAGGCAAGTGCCACAGTCACCTTCACCTCGACGGGCAGTGCAGTCCTGATGCTACTGGTAGGCTGTAGATCTGCCTGTACGAGCTGACATATCTCTATCAGCACTGCTTTTTGGAAGCGCAGCCTTCTAACGCACTGTGCCTCAGAGAGCTGCAGGTATGAGCGATGTTCCCAGTAAATTTGTGGGTGGTAAGGCCTCCTCCCCATATGTCTGCAACCTCTTCGATGACATTCAAAATGATCATCAATAAGCCTTCTTCCAGCTCGATCCCATATAAATATAACAGCCAGGAATGTTGGCTGTAATAGTATAGCCCCCATCTTTTAAAATGTCCTTAAATGTCCTTTAAAACAAACTATAAATTCCCATAAAAGTTCACTATTAAAGACGTAGCCTTCTTCTCCCAATCCTTTTATGGTCCGTTTTCAAGATGGCGACGTTAGCGCCAGGTGCACCTTGGGTCCAACCTAGGTGCATCTGCTTTTTGCTGGCGGGTTCCCGGGCGAACGCTAAATTGGGCGATATCAGTGAAAGTTCCGCCCAGGGTGCTAGCGCAGCGTTCCACGACGATTTACTTCATCCAAACGATGAAAACATCGGCCGAGCGGTTAAGTTTTAGCGCCGCTGAAAAACTACTGCCAAGGGTTCTGCCCACGCGCAAAATGTTGTGCGCCTCGTTTCGCGCCCCAAAAATCATTTTTGCGGCCTGCCCAGGCGCTAAATGGGATGCAAATTAGCCGAAAATTCAGTCCCATAGATTAATTTACTTCATCATCAAGAACAGATGGGTTGCAAAAATACGAAGCTACTCCAGTTATGATGATCTGAGGTAAAAATAACTTGTTGAGGGCACAAACCACCAATATAAACCAAACATCTGTTGTATAACATGTATTAGCATCGCTAAATAAAAACCTCTAATTAAAAAAACACACTTTATGCTACTGAACTCCTGCTGATATAAACCTTACACTGCCACAGGTGTTGCCATGTGATTAAAGCTTCTGGTTCAATGGCAGAATCTACAATACACCGGGGAAGACTGGATTAACCTCACTGTTGCTGGTTCAGTACACTGAAACACAATGCAAACTTCACTATATTAGCAAAACAAAACAAACACAGAAGTACATGAACAGTGTGCTTTGTGTACAATAGAGTAAGTGTGGCAGAGATTTTTTGCTCCATGCTAGGTGCGGGAGACATTGGGCTGAATATTGTGGCCTCGCTGGGTGTGTACGATGTGCGCACGGATCCGAAGAGGCCTCGCAAATTCCGGTTCTTGGCGCGCGATGCAATCTGTCAAAATTCCAACGCATCCCCAGGAGAAGGACATCTGCTATTTGCCCAAATCTTGCCCAGCGAATGTCCTTCAAACTCTTACACCTGGTAAAAGCAGATGTATAGCCTACTTTTACCAAATATAAGAGTTTTACAGCATTGAAAAATGTAAAATTAATACTTGAGTTTTAAACATAGAAACATAGACATAGAAACATAGAAAATAGGTGCAGGAGTAGGCCATTCGGCCCTTCTAGCCTGCACCGCCATTCAATGAGTTCATGGCTGAACATTCAACTTCAGTACCCCATTCCTGCTTTCTCGCCATACCCCTTGAAAGCCCTAGCAGTAAGGACCTCATCTAACTCCTTTTTGAATATATTTAGTGAATTGGCCTCAACAACTTTCTGTGGTAGAGAATTCGACAGGTTCACCACTCTCTGGGTGAAGAAGTTCCTCCGCATCTCGGTCCTAAATGGCTTACCCCTTATCCTTAGACTATGACCCCTGGTTCTGGACTTCCCCAACATTGGGAACATTCTTCCTGCATCTAACCTGTCTAACCCCGTCAGAATTTTATATGTTTCTATGAGGTCCCCTCTCATTCTTCTGAACTCCAGTGAATACAAGCCCAGTTGATCCAGTCTTTCTTGATAGGTCAGTCCCGCCATCCCGGGAATCAGTCTGGTGAACATTCGCTGCACTCCCTCAATAGCAAGAATGTCCTTCCTCAGGTTAGGAGACCAAAACTGTACACAATACTCCAGGTGTGGCCTCACCAATGCCCTGTACAACTGTAGCAACACCTCCCTGCCCCTGTACTCAAATCCCCTTGCTATGAAGGCCAACATGCCATTTGCTTTCTTAACCGCCTGCTGCACCTGCATGCCAACCTTCAATGACTGATGTACCATGACACCCAGGTCTATGAAGGTAAGTTGATCTTTAACACAATGATTTACAAAAAATTATTAAAAAAATTTTTTTTTTCTCTAAAACATTTAATTTAATGCAATTTCTATTCATTTAAAAAAAGTGATGTTTTTCTTTAATTTATGTTTGTGTTTTATTTGATTTTAGGGGTGTTCTCATTGAAAGCATGGGGGCTCAGAGCTCGGAGCTCAGAGCTCCCATGACTATCAATGAGAATACACATACGCTCCTGGAAGACATGTTCCCGTACACTGAACATCGTAAATCGAGGCCTCAGAGCGCAAATCTTGTTCCTCCGGGACCACCAGGTATTTTCATTAAAAAAATTTTGGTCGGTGGCAACCGCCCACAGGAAGCTTCCGGCCCCAATTTTCCCCCCATAGTGAACAAAGCAAGGTGCAATCCATTCGTTTGGAAGGATTTTCCAATTTCCCTGGAAATAGGGGAGCCGAAATTCAGCTTATTGAAAAGGACGCCGGAAGGCGGTGGCCAATCAGTGGAGTCGAGTGGCCATCGATTTGCGGTTGAATGGGCGCCGCAGGCGAAATTCACCTCGGGGGTTCACTTCCGCCCCGCTGCCCCCACTTCTGCCAAAGTCTTGTGGATGCGGCCTTAAAGTCCTCTTCAGAAAGCGCACCGTTGTCTCTCTGCCCCAAAAGCAATATTCAGTATTAAAAATCGGCCTGCTGCCTGATGCTGCCCCCGACAGCTTTTTGTGCCGGCCAGCTCAAGACTGCCAGCGGAGGTGAAAGGAGTGTTGAGTGAATCACCATCTTTTTAATCAAAACTTTTTCGGCCTTGTCAAAACTTTTTCAGACTTGTAAAAACTTTATAGCACTTGTGAAAAATTTCTTACTCACCCTTTTCAGATCGGCATTGAATACTAGTGGCCTGGGGGCCTCAATCTGTACTCCACAGAGGATTTGTAATGAAGTTTGAGCATGCAGACCCAATGGGCTCAATGCTAGCAGAGGAACGCTTTGTGCACATTTTGCGCGGCAGGAAGGCACACAGGAGAAGGTAGTGTCATCTGCAACTGATCCAGAGGCAGCGGGCAAGGATATGTCCAGCATAGAGAAAGGCTTGGAAGTGGTGACAGACCTCAAGGCAGAGCGGTTGGCCAGGAAGGAGCTGGAGTGAGGAGAAGGGTCAGGTATGCTGACCCCCGACACCAGATGGTGAGCGCTGAGGAAGATACTTACCAGCAGCAGCTTGCAGAGGCTGAAGGAGAAGGCAATCAGCCAGCTGCCATAGGAGGAGCCCAGCATAGAGTTGTGGGGGAAGAAGTACCTGCTGTCCAAGTGTCTACAGGCACCAGTTTTCCTTCATGAAGTTGCAAAGGGATAGAGACAGGCTAAGTGAGTGGGCAAAAATTTGGCAGATGGAGTATAATGTGAGAACATGTGAGGTTATCCACTTTGGCAGAAACAATAGAAAAACAAATTATAATTTAAATGGAGAAAAATTGCTAAGTGCTGCAATACAGAGAGACCTGGGGGTCCTTGTGCATGAAACACAAAAAGTTAGTATGCAGGTACAGCAAGTGATCAGGAAGGCAAATGGAATGTTGGCCTTTGTTGCAAGGGGGATAGAGTATAAAAGCAGAGAAGTCCTACTGCATCTATACAGGGTATTGGTGAGGTCACGCCTAGAGTACTGCATCCAGTTTTGGTCTCCGTATTTAAGGAAGGATATACTTGCATTGGAGGCTGTTCAGAGAAGGTTCACTCGGTTGATCCCGGAGATGAGGGAGTTGACTTTTGAAGAGAGGTTGAGTAGGTTGGGCCTATACTCGTTGGAGTTTGGAAGAATGAGAGGTGATCTTATCGAAACACATAAGATAATGAGGGGGCTCGACAAGGTGGATGCAGAGAGGATATTTCCGCTCATAGGGGAAACTAAAACTAGTCTCAGAATAAGGGGCCGCCCATTTAAAACTGAGATGAGGAGGAATTTCTTCTCTCAGAGGGTTGTAAAACTGTGGAATTCTCTGTCCCAGAGAGCTGTGAAGGCTGGGTCATTGAATATATTTAAGGCGGAGATAGACAGATTTTTGGGCGATAAGGGAATAAAGGGTTATGGGGAGCGGGCGGGGAAGTAGAACTGAGTCCATGATTAGATCAGCCATGATCTTATTAAATGGTGGAGCAGGCTCGAGGGGCCAGGTGGCTACTCCTGCTCCTATTTCTTATGTTCTTATGTTCTTATAAGGGATATCTACTGTGCACTTGGCTGCTCAATCCTCTTCACAACCCCAGGTCTGCTGCGCAACATGCCGACTTCTCTTCTTCAGCCACCAGATGAATAATTGAGCACTGCAGCAAGATCCTTAAGCAGAGGGTCCATTGCCTGGACCACTCTGGTGGAGTGTACAGTACTCGCCTGAGTGGGTCTCCCTAATCGTGGTTGTCTGCTGCATGCTTCACATCCTGGCAATCATGGGGGTCCAGCTGCTGGACGGCGATCTAGCAGTAGCACCTCAGGAGAAGGTGCAGCAGCAGGAGGAGGAGGCACAGGAGGGGGAGGAGGAGGCACAGGAGGGGGAGGGGTAGGTCCAGGATGCACGTTGCCAGCCACCCAAGGGATGTCGTCACCTTCCCAATCCTGCAAGGGAGCTGCAGACCCATCTCATTGCTGTTCATTTCCGATGAGTTCATGTCCACATCGCCCTTCACCTTTGCATTTCTATGGCCATCCCAATGAGTCCGTTCAGCCATCATTGCCCACAGCCAAATGATACACCTGACCAGATATAAGAACACAAAATAAAGATTTATCTCAGAATAAAGAAAGGTGCAAAAAACATACACATAATCATTTCTCACCATTGTGCATCTCCTTATAATGCCTCTTATGCAAACCTATTCTACTACTACGCTGCAGTGTCTCTCCTGTGGCTGCCTCATGGGTCTGGGAAGGCTGTTGTGTTTGCTGTATCGAAGCTACAGATGTCCTTCTGGGATGCCCTCGACCAGCTCTTGCTGTAGACTGGTCAGCACCCTCCTCGGAGGGTTCAGTCGGTCTTGGCTCGGGCGACTCCATGCTTGGAAGCAATGGAGGAGTGACATGTCTAGGGCCAGGAATGGTGTGATCATAAGAGACCACATCATCATCATCCTGGTCCGAGGAGCCTGCGCCACTCCCCGGGGGCAGCACATTACCACTGGCACCAACCTGAGGGAGCTCCGGTCGGTGGTGTGGCGCCACACAGGAAGGTCCCCCGTGGCCCATGGTGGACCCAGCTGCGGTGTTGCGTGGTATGCAACTGAGATTGCATGAGAGCTGCAACAGTTTCAAAGCTCCCAGACATGACAACAGTAAGACGCTTCGTGGCCTGCTGCCCAGGGTGCTTAAGAGCATTTTGAATCTCCAGGGCCGAGGCCAACCTCTCGAAAGCAGCACTGATGCGCTTATTCCCTTGTGCATGTGCTGTAATGGCAGCTGCCACATCACCAACGAGTTGTGGCATCATAGCTGGATCCGCACGGTCTCTCTAGGAGTCCACCATCGCCTGCACACTGGCATTGATGGGCTCCATGGTGCGCGCAGAGCTGTTGACAATGCAGACTCCTCCATGCTCCTGATCAATTCCGACAGCCTCTCCGGCACCCTTGCCACTGCCCTCAACATCTGGGAATGCATGGCCTCCAACCTTCTTTCATAAGTGGCAACATCGATGGGCTCGTCTGAGTCCTCTTCAGCATAAATCCTCTGTGGACTCGCCCTCTGGAGAGATGGCACCCGAGGTTCCCTTTGCCCGTCACCATGCTGCAGCCTGCTAGGGCCTGGTGTAACACCCAGTGCAGACCCCTCTGCTATGTCTAATAAATCAGACTGCATACTCCCAGTATTTGTGCTGGCGCGTGTGACTGTAGGAAGCAGTGACGCGGTGCTGCCAGCAGTGTCCCCCTCTTCCTCCGCCTCATCTGAAATGGCGCCAGCAGAGGGAGTGGGCTTCAGGGTGTCATCCAGGCTCACGTCCCCAATTTCCTCCAGGGTGTCAGGATGGCCATGGCACTCATTGCCCTCTTGACTGTCCTCCAGGCTTTGCCTCACATTGTCCAGATCAGTCTCTCCCTGGCCTCAGCTGCCACTGCCCTCAAGGCTGTCCTCCAGGCTTGGCCTCACATTGTCCACATCAGCATCTCCCTTGCCTCGGCTGCCACTGCCCTCAAGGCTGTCATCCTGCCTTTCCCTCCCACTCGCACCAGCACTAGGACCCTTGCCTTGGCTCTCTCTCAGCTTCTCATCTGCAAGCATAAATGACACAAGGCCTGCCATGAGGATGAGGTATGAAATTGACACATGGAGGCTGCAACTTGCACACTTTCAGAAGGCAACGCACAGTAAGCCCTGGCACTTTCGGAGAGATGTAGCATTAAAGGAAGGCCTTCATTTACACAAGCTACCCACAGTGGGATCGGCAGTACTGGAGGCCATAGGGAAGGCAGCATGTCTACCCACTAGCGCCTCGACCCTCTCTTCCAATGGTGTGAGAACCTAAATATCTGCCTCGCCATCACCAGAATTCCTTTGCTCCATGCGGTTCTGAGCAACCTCAGCCTGCAAAACAAAGAATGGTTGCTGAGTAGCAGTTTCATGAAGCATCAGAAATGAGTGCACAAGAGTGTGCCCCTGACATGCAGCTGTAACTGTGACATGAAAGGGAGCCGCCATTGCGAGAACACACACCTATATATAAATGCCTCAATAATGAAATGCTGCTTCAGTGACTATATAGTGAAGGTGGTAAATAAGGGAAGGATGAAGGAGAGGCTCACAGATGGAAGGTCAGCGGTTCATGGAACAAGTACTCACTTTCATCAGACGAATGATGTCGTTCATCCTTTTCCGGCATTGGGTGGGGCTGCGATCATGAATGGAGGTCCATGACACCTACACAGCTATCTCTCTCCAGGCATTAGTAAAAACTTCCCGAGTGGATCTGCCTGCTTCGGGGTACAGGACTCACCTCCTTCCCTCCACAGCTTCCATGAGTGTCCTCAGTTCGGCATCAGAAAATCAGGTTGCCCTCCTTCCTACTGGTTCAGCAGCCATGGCCTTAACTGAAAGGCCTGCTCTGCGCAGGGCCTAGCTGCAAATTCTAGCCTTTAAGAAGGCCAGAGACAAGCCGTCTCATTAGCAGCAAATCACCAGTAGGTGAATTTTGCGGTTCAAATGCCGCTCCCCGCTCTCGCTGCAAACTGCCAATTCCCGCCAGACAATACCACTGGCCGGCAGTATTTTTTACAAAAAAAGCTGAATTTCAATCGAATGACTGCCGCAACCATTGCGGCGGTAATGGCGGTCAAAAAATGATGCCCCATTTTGGGTGAACCTGAATTTCTACCCCAGTGAGAGTAGCAAGGGCTAGAAATTCATTGGTGCCTGCCTGTTTTACAGGCATAAAACGCCCCGATATCTGCCGGCATAAAAAAGGCAGTGGATATGTGCGTGACGGGTTGGGGGTCGCTTTCAGCATATTTCACTTTTTAACTCTACCCCGACCCACTCCAGCCCATCGTGGGATGGCGGGAGGCGGGGGTGGGGGGGCGGGGGGCGGGATGAGTTTTATATTGAGGCTGAAGTGTCCAGAGAATATATGCCCAGAGTGGTTATAGTTTGCAATTCGATCTTGAGATTCAGGAGATGTTCACTAACGGTGAAACTTTTGATTCAGTTGAAGATTTGTAATTCATTCCCACATCTGGATATCTTGATGCAAATATTAAAATATAAATGTGCATTCAAAAGAAGATTGTGGTTTATTTCTCAAGGTTTTCCATTTTTTTCCCATTACCATGGTTCAGATAATATACTGTAAACAAAACTGATGGGTTAAATTCATAATTTACAAATCAATTAACATACTTCCAATACAAAACACTTTATCCAGCATGGTAAAAATCAATCTTTATTCAAAAACCAATCTAATAAAATATTTAAAGGGGTGGTAACAGAAGGTTGAAACCAGTGTCATTTTAATCATTTAACAAAGATCTGAAGCATGATCCTGTGCATGATCCGTTGCCTTGACATCTACATTGAAGGATATAAATAAAAGTAATAAATCCATGTCTGCATGGTTCTATGAGTTTATGAAAGATGTGTCAAATCCAATGAATTTATTGGAATAGCTTTGAGGATGTAACAGAGTTAATAGATGACAGTAATGAGGTTAATTTAATGTATCTTGATTTTCAGTAGGCCCTTATAAGCTCCCTTGCGAGAGGTCTGTAGATATAATAAGAGCTCATGGGTTCAAGGATCAGACTCAGCATTAGATAATAAATTGGCTGGAAATGAAAAAGTAATTATCCATTAAAATAGTCAAAATGAATCGCAGTTCCCACAGTGATGGATAACAACATGAAAACAAAACTTTATGGAGAAAAGTTAGGCCAATCAAGCATCGTCCTTTCTCGCACATCAACCCTACATTCCAACTTTGCACCATATCCTTTAATCTCTTCTCTCTAAAATTGCATTCGCTGGTAACTCATGCTATCTTACTTGCCTTCATACTCCAAATTTCTTCATTTTTAATGTGTGTCGCCGAGTATTTGAATCCTTCACAACAGTGAATAATTTGCCTTGGTCAGTTTTGTCAATCTGAATCAAAGTCTTGAGCACTTCAATTAACAGCCCCTCACCCCCTCCAATGGCCCAGCTGACTCATTCAGCCATACAGACCAGGCTGGTCTCAAGTTTTACCCCGTTTTGGCAGCCCGATGATGGTTGAGGTGAGACAATTGACCACTGTATCCCTGGGTTAGATAGGGGAAACTCAGTCAGAGATCCCACTCTTGATTGTTATGCAATGACCCCCTGCTGGAAGTTCTCAAGTGTGGCCTTGGATGGGGACAGGATATCCTTAGCTCTTCCCTCTGGGTGAACTGTTCATTGACACTCAGGCTGGAATCTTCCCAGCCCCGCGAGTGCAGGTTTGGAGGCTGACAAAATGACCCTGATTGACAGCGGGTCGAGATCCCGCTCTGAATCCGCCTCTGTGTGCGTTTCTGACCTGACGAGTTTGCATGCAGATCACAGACCCAACAGCAAGCAGCGGGCCAGTGAAATAAGGTCGTTAAGTGGTAGTTGAATCCTCCTTAACAGGATTAAAAGCAGGCATTCACAATTTTACCAAATTTTTGACGGGTTTGCCATTCCTCAGGGAACATGCCAGGTAAGTGTGTCAGGTTCTCAGTGTCTCTCTATTGCTTTGACAAATTGACAGTTGCAAAAGTGGTACAAAAGCTACTGTTTCACAGCTGTTCACTTTCCAATGTCAGAGCTGAAGCCTTGAAGATTTGGAAGAAATTTTTGAGCAGTATGCAGTTTAAAAATGTTTGCAGTGAACTATCTATGCCCTGTCACCTCCTTGGGCAACTCTCACGCCATTGATGGATCATTTCTGTCATTTCAACCTCACCTGCCAACTACTCCAGCAGCATCGGTGCCCTTGAAGAAGTCTCATCTTAGTCCTCAGAATTCAACCACGATCACCAACAACAACAGCAACCTTCTCCATAATCACCTGATGCTGCAGAGGACATAGGGCAGTAGCACATGGCCATGTTGCTGTCTGAGACCCCAGGGATGGCCTCACATTTACTTTACTTGACGCTGTGCATCTTGGATGCCACATGATGTGTCAGTTTCGCACCACCCTATACCAGCTCCATAAAGCATCCCTGCAATGCCCAAGCCATTCCATTGACACTCATCACGTTATGTCTGTCCATTCACTACCACTCACTAAGCCACTTCCATAGGTGCACATAATTCTGTCCAAGAACACAAAGTGTTCAAAATAAAGATTTCAATGTTTGACAACACATTAGCAGAAACTCTACATGAACATTGGCTAAAATCCAAGTGTTGTTCATTGGTATGATTGGACAGGATGAGGGTGAGTGTGAGGCGTGGCTAGTGAGATGGGGATGTGATAATGTAGATAGAGAGAGAGGGACGGGTGGAGGTGCAAAGTAAGTTGGTGTGAGTAAGGATGTGCAGGAGTAGGGTAGGGAAGGCAGAGTGATGAAGATGTGATGAGTGGCACAGCAGGATGAAGTAAAGTGTGGCTTTGCAGTAACATTTTGTGATCTACTGAGATCATTGAAAGATTTGTGCAACTGCAGCCAGGTCCTCCTGACGACATCCCTGCTTGTGTCCTCCTGTGCAATGTGCAACCAGTCTACGTTGGCGTCCTGTGGAAGTATCTTCTGCTCATTGGAATGGAAAAGAATCTCCCTGCATGTTGAGACTCTCTCCATAAGCATCTGGCTGGAGACATGAGAGAGCCTGGGTGCAGCCGTGCTGCTCTGTGCAGTGCTTGCCAGTTGCTGTAGCACCTCAATGCTGGAGAACTCTGACAGAAGAACTGTCAAAAATAAGTTGTCCGTGGTCCCTTTCAGAAAACTGGCTGATGACATGTCATCAAATGATGTCATCAGAACGGCTTCCTGTTAGTTAGCCGGGAACCCCGCAGGGTGGGCTTAACAAGCCCAATCATCGGAAGATTTCTGTCATAAGGTTGGCTGCAGCTGGGAGCACATTCCCCACCCACCACCGATGCCGCTCGCACCCAAATCACCCCCATTGGCGAAATTGTAGCCTGAGTGCCAAGATCCATGCATGAATAGTGGCCATTTAGGATCGATAGCAGAACTAAACCAGGGGCACTGAGAGACTCGAAGAGGGGAGGGGAAGTAATTAGAGGAAAGCAACTTTAATTGGGACATTTCAATGTCACCTCTTTTCCAAAAAAAACAAGACCAACTTTCAGAAATAATTAGAGAGAAGCTAAGATGAAGGTCAAAGGGCCATTGAGGTTGTAAAGGGAAACAGAGAGGACGTGGCCAATGAGGAAGTGATATTTAGATGACAACAAACTTGGGTCTTAAAAGTCTGAAAACTATAAGAAGACAGAAAATATATTTTAGATCTTGATAAAGCTCTGATAAATGGTTATTTAGCAAATTAAATTCAAACTAATAATCGGGATTTAAATTTACATGATATTTAATATCCAATTACTGGAAAAAAAACTGCAAGGTACATTCATTTTGATGAAACAAGATAAGCACACTCTTTAATGACTTAAATATTAAAGATTCTTAAAATGTATGGTTAACGAAAGGGTTTCTTCAAAGGTCCCACGGAATTATATTGAATCTACTGCACAGAAAAATAATATTCGGCCCTACTGGTCGCTGCCGGTGTTTATACTCCACACAAGCCTCCTCCCACTCTAATTACCTCTTCCCACCCTATCTTCATATTGTTCTATTCGCTTCTCCCTTATGTATCCATCAAGCCTCCATTTAAATGTATCAATGCTATCTGCTTCAACCCTTCCATGTGGCAGCGAGTTCCACATTTTCACCACTCTCTGAGTAAAGAAATTTCTCCCAAACTCTTTATTTGATCTGTTAGTGGCTATCTTATAATTATGCGCCCTTGTTCTGGACTCACCCATAAGTGGAAACAATTTCACTACATCCACCCTATCGAACCCTTTCATAATTTTAAAGGCTTCTATCAGCTCTTCTCTTAGTCTTCTCTATTCCATAGAAAAGAGCCCCAAGCTGCTCAGTTTCTTCTGATAGTTACATCCTCTTAATTGTGCTAAAATCCTTGTAAGTCTTTTCTGCACTTTCTCCAATGCTTCAACATTTTTTTAAATTTAGTATGGAGACCAGAACTGTGCACAGTACTCTAAGTCCAACCAACGTTCTATATAGATTTAACATGACCTCTCTGCTTTTATATTCTATTCCACTAGAAATGAATCCCAATAGTTTGTCTGCACACTTTATGGCCTTATTAACTTGTGTTGCTAGTTTTACTTCCACCATAACTTTGGCAAAAGATCAGCAGAGATTCCATTGAAATGGTGCAAACTTTGTGACAGTGGTAGATTGGGAATCCCTCAGGAATTTCATATATAATTTTTGATACTTCCAACAACATAAGCCTGGAAATTACTATGAGCCATGTTAAAATAAATGGATTAATGCTTGTGACAAAATAAAGGGAAGAATTTGATATGAGCATGTTATATGTTCGTATAAGATTGGCCCAGATTTTGTGTTGGTAATGCCGGTGAAACTGTCAGCATTCGCTGTCAGTCCCCCCCTGTGAAACTGACAGCAGCTTCAGTATTTAGCACATGCACAGATCAATGTCGAAATCCTGAAGTTGCGGTCAGTCATTCACTGCTCCTCCACAGATTGTGCTGGGGACCTCCTCAGAGCTGGCAATCAATTGGAATCACATATAAGGATGAAAACTTTCCCTATTGCACTGGAATATTACTGTTAAATCCCTACACTGAAAAAGTTAAGCCTTGTTGAAAGAGGTGGACTGGGCTTTTTATGGCGTATTAACTGATGAACAACCATTCTGGTCCTGAAAAGTGAATTTTATATTCGTGGAATGTGAACATTTTCCATTAATATGATTAAGAGTTGCATTGTTTTTCAAATATAAATTTGTAAAAGTTTGTTAATGATATTTCAGCTTGTACCTTAATCCTATGTGCAAGTCCTAATCTTTATTTTGTTCTCAGAGAGTGGTGAAACTTATAAAAAGTAAATTAGAATCTGTGCATTTTACTTCCTGGTTTGCTGTCTGTGAAAATCCTTCAATGTGATTGGCTGCTTATTCAGCTTGGTGACATCACTGTTGCTGGACACTGGAGATTCACTTGATTTGGCACCAGATTCAAACTAATTTCAGGAGTGCTGAAATGCACACTACAGAGATCGCATAAAGTTCATTTTGTCAAGTTGCCGGGCCACACAAGTTGTGCACAAGCGCAAAAAATTCAGTAGCTAGACTGCTATATGTGATGAAGAGTACATTCACTCCTGATTTTATAGGGCACTATAGGGTGTGGATGATGGTAACCATCTGGGCTCTAAATAAGTGGTCGCAGCTATCTCTGTTTAATCAAATAAGCAAGGAGATTAAATAATCCAAATAATTCGGCCTTTGGGTGGACTGCCAGGATGGAAATACAAAAGTACCATTGATCGGTGGCAAATTTTGTGTAAGTGTATTTTATTTGGTGAATCTAAAAATAAAAGTGTACAGGAGCACTGAACTGCCTTCGAACGACTGGATTGAATCGGTTTTGAGAGCACCGAGTGTTATACAAGTGCTGGCCATCCTAAGACAAGGGATGCTTGATCACATGTGGCATGTTTTGTAGAAAATTTCCAGTGACAGTTATTTTTATTGCCAATGGAACAAGATGATATAACAACATAAGAGCATAAGAAATAGGAGCAGGAATAGACCATTCGGCCCCTCGAGGCAGCTCTGTCATTCAATAAGATCATGACTGATCTTCTACCTCAACTCCACTTTCCTGCGCTATCTCCACATCCCTTGATTCCCTTAATATCCAAAAATCTATCGATCTCTGTCTTAAATATACTCAACGACTGAGCCTCCATGCCCCTTGTGGTAGAGAATTCCAAAGATTCACCTCTCTCTGAGTGAAGAAATGTCTCCTCATCTCAGTCCTAAATTGCCGACCTCTTATTCTGAGCCTGTGACCCCTGGTTCGAGACTCCCCAGCCAGGGAAGACATATTCCTCCTATAAATTGCTGTCAAATAAAAAAGATAGTCCCACAAGTCTAGGAAACAGCTCAAAGACTCATTAAACAAATTTTACAGCACAGAAAGAGGCCATTCAGCCCATCATACCAGTTCTAACTCTATGAAATAGCTGTTCAATTAGTCCCACTCCCGATCTCTTTTCCCATAACCATGCAAATGTTTCCTTTTCAAGTTTATAGCCAAGTACCTTTTGAAAGTTGCTATTGAATCTGCTTCCACCACCCTTTTAGACAGTGCTCTCCAGATCATAACATGCTATGTAACAAAGAAATTCCCCAACTTTTCTTTTGCCAATGATCTTAAATCTATGTCCTCTGGTTACCGACCCACCCACCAATAGAAACAATTTCTTCTTATTTACTCTCTCAAAACCGTTCATATTTTGAAGACCTCTAATAAATCTCCCCTTAACTTTTTGTGTTCTAAGAGCAATCCCATATTCTCTATCTCTATTCTGTATCCATCTGATTCTATTTCCATAAGTACTTAAAAAAAAATTATTGGTTTATTTCAGAGCAGATTGTAAAGTTTTTCATTAAAAAAAATCAATCTGGTCACTTTTCAGCAATCTCATTGGCCAACTATGATCACATGATTGTTCGGTTCATGATTTCTAGTATTCTCATTGGCTGCCAGTAAGCATGTGACCAACATAATTGTTCTGTGTTTGATTGATCGGGGCTGTGGACCATTGTCAGTAAACGGTGGACAGAAACGATGGACATTCAGTGAGCTAAAGCATATAAAGCAAAGGTATCTCACACAGCCATTGGGAATTGCTATGCTTTGCTCTGCTGCCAAGTCCTGGCTCTGGCAGTTCACTCCATGAATATGTCCAGACCATGCTAATGCAGAATATGATAGAAGTCCCATCAAAATGTAGCTGTCGTTGCCACACAAAAATTAAAAACGTGGATCTGAAACGTTAACTCTGTTTCTCTCTCTGTCTGACCTGCTGAGTATTTCCAACATTTCCCATTTTTATAACCAATAAAATGGGTGGATTTTAACTCCCAGTGGGATTCTGCTAGATTAAGGCACAAGGACGAATTTACTTCAGTCCTCGGGGGTCGACATTCCAACTCGTCATCACTGCACACCATCGGAATCGGATCCAGTTTGGACCAGGCAGTTAGTGCAGGAGTCCCCTGAGTACATCTCACTCTCCAATCAGTATTCAGTACAATACTGGTGAAGGCAATGGTTCCTCTGCGAGGTACAGCCAGAGCAATGTCCTTGGCACCACAGGTGGCTCAGCTACAGGGGGAGAAAAGAAAGATCAAAAAAGCAATAGTGATAGGAGATTCGATGGGGGAAACAGACCGGCATTTCTGTGGCCGCAGACATGTCTCCAGGATGGTATGTTGCCTCCCTGGTGCCAAAGTCAAGGATGTCACTGAGCGGCTGCAGAACATTCTGAGGAAGGAGGGTGAAAACCCAGAGGTCGTGGCCGATATCAGAATCAACGACATAGGTAGAAAGAGGGATGAAGTCCTGCTGGCAGGTTTTAGGGAGCTAGGACAGAAATGAAAAAAGCAGGACCTCAAAGGTAGTGATCTCCGCATGAGTCCCAGTGACACGAGCTAGTGAGTATAGAAATAGGAGAATAGAGCAGATGACTGTGAGGCTGGAGAGATGGTGCAGAAGGGAGGGCTTTAGATTCCTGGGACATTGGAACCGGTTCTGGGGGAGGGTTGCACCTCAACAGGGCCAGAACCAATATCCTCGTGGGGTGTTTGCTAGTACTGTTGGGGAGAGTTTAAACTAATTTGGCAGAGGGGTGGGCACCAGAATGTAGTATTAGAAAGGAGAAACAAGATTCACAAAGAATTGGGAGAGACAGATAGCACTAGAGTAAGAAATCGTACCGTATTAGGTCGGATCAGACTAAGATGGAATATAAGAAGGTTTAAGGTAGGTTTACAGTGTATGTGTGTGAATGCATAAAGTGTGGTAAATAAGGTTGATGAGCTGCAGGCACAAATAGACACATGGGAATATGATGTTGTGGCGATAACGAAGACAAGGCTCAAAAAAGGGCAGGATTGGGTACTAAATATTCCTGGATACAAGGTGTTCAGGAAAGATAGGGAAGGAAAGAAAGGAGGTGGATTGGACTATTGATTAAGGAGAATATTACAGTGCTGGAGAGAAAGGATGTCCTGGAGGGGTCAAGGACAGAATCTATTTGGTTAGAGTTGAAAACAATAGAGATGCCATTACACTACTAGATGTATTCTATAGGCCACCAACTAGTAGGAATGATATAGAGGAGCAAATTTGCAGCAAAATTACAGAGGTACAAGAACTATAGAGTAGTGATCAAGGGGGATTTGAACTATCCAAGTATAGATTGGGATAATAATATTGTAAAGAGCAGAAAGGGGGGAGAATTTCTGAAGTGTGTTCAGGAGAACTTTCTCGATCAGTATGTTTCTGGCTCAATGAGGGAGGAGGCTTTGCTGGATCTGGTTCTGGGGAATGAGATGGGTTAAATAGAGCAATTTTTAGGAAAGAAATGTTTAGGGAACAATGATCACAGTATCATAAGGTTTAGACTAGGTATGGTAAAGGACAGGGAGCAATCTAGAGTAAAAATACTTAATTGGAGGAAAGCCAATTTCAGTGGGTTGAGAATGGATCTGGCCCGGGTAAATTGGAATCAAATTGACAGGCAAAAGTTGAGTGGAACAATGGGCTGCCTTTAAAGACAAAATAGTTTGGGTACAGTCGAGGTACATTCCCACAAGGAGGAAATGGGCAACCAAAGCCAGAGCTCCCTAGATGATGAAAGAGACAGAGAGTAAGATGAAGTAGAAAATGGGGGCGTATGACAGATGTAGACCGTGCCTGCCTACCTGACTGACCGGCTTACACTGACCATGCATACACTGACCATAACCAGGAGGTAACCAGGAGAAGGTAACCAGGAGGGTCAATGAGGGTAGTGCATTTGATGTAGTCTACATGGATACCTGGGGATCCTTGTGCATGAAACACAAAAAGTTGGTATGCAGATACAGCAAGTAATCTGTTTTTGTTATGTTGACACTGCCATATCAAGTACAAGCAGTAAATGGGGGGATAGGGGAGGGGCACCAGTAAATGGGGGAGGATGTGGAGGGGCACCAGTAAATGGGAGATAGGGAGGGGCACCAGTAAATGGGGGATAGGGAGGGGCACCAGTAAATGGGGGATAGGTGAACCAGCCCACACTGAGATAAGTGTGCGCACTAGGTCCATGCAGCAGAGCAGGTTTCCAGTCATTCTGGTTCAACCCTTGCCATTGGATAAAGGCCTAGCTCTGTCAAGCCCATGTAGTGGCTGATGTGCAACGGTCACCACACGTTAAGTAAATCCACGCACAGGCATCTTCCACCACCTCAATTGGAGTTCAGGACTGGAACATCGGGTCCTTCATTGTAACATCTGTGAACTCATGTGGAAGCAATTCATCCTCGTTCGAGGGACCGCCTATGATGATGATGATGAAAAGTGAGAACCAAGCTGAATATAGAAGGTTCAGAGGGAAAGTGAAAAAGGAAATAAGAGGGGCAAAGAGAGAGTATGAGAACAGATTGGTAGCTATCATTAAAGGGATTCCAAAAGTCTTCCATATAAATAGTAAATGGGTAGTAAGAGGAGGGGTGGTGCCAATTAGGGACCAAAATGGAGATCTACGCAAGGAGGCAGAGGGTATGGCTGAGGTACTAAATGAGTACATTGCATCTGTCTTCACCAAGGAAGAGGCTGCTGCCAAAGTCATAGTGAAAGAGGAGGTAGTTGAGATACTGGATGGGATAAAAATTGATAAGGAGGAGGTACTAGAAAAGCTGGCTGTACTTAAAGTAGATAAGTCACCAGGACTGGATGGGATGCATCATAGGATGCTGAGTGAAGTAAAAGTGGAAAATGCTGAGATACTGGCCATAATCTTCCAATCATCCTTGGATACAGGGCTGGTGCCAGAGAATTAGAGAATTGCAAATGTTCCACATTTGTCCAAAAAAGGATGTAAGGATAAACCCAGCAATAACAGGACAGTCAGTTTAACCTCGGTAGTGGGGAAGTTTTTCAAAATGATACTCAGGCACAAATATGGTTTGATTAAGGAAAGCCAGCACGGATTTGTTAAAGGCAAATCATGTTTAACTAACTTGATTGAAGTTTTTGATGAGGTGACAGAGAGGGTTAATGAGGGCAATGCTGTTGATGTGGTGTACATGGACTTCTAAAAGGTGTTTGATAAAGTGCCACATAATAGGCTTGCCAGCAAAGTTGATGCCCATGAAATAAAAGGGACAGTGGCAGCATGGATACAAAATTGACCAAGTGACAGGAAACAGAGAGTAGTGGTGAACAGTTGTTTTTTGGACTAGAGGAAGGGTTTACAATGGTGTTCCCGGGATTGTTTCTGGGACCACTGCTTTGCTTGATATATATTAATGACTTAGACTTGGGTGTACAGGCCACAATTTAAAAATGTGTTGATGACACAAAACTTGAAAGTATAGTGAACAGTGAGGAGGATAGTGATAGACTTCAAGAAGATATAGATAGTCTGGTGGAATGGGCAGACATTTGATAGATGAAATTTAAAACAGAAAAGTGCAAAATGATACATTTTGGTAGGAAGCATGAGGATAGGCAATATAAACTAAAGGGTACAATTCTAAACATGAACAAGAGACATGGGGGTATATGTGCACAAATTGTTGAAGGTGGCAGGGCAGATTGAGAAAACAGTTAAAAAAGCTTACGGGATCCTGAGCTTCAGAGTACAAATGCAATGAAGTTATGCTGAACCTTTATAAAACACTGGTTTGGTCTCAACTGGAGTACTGTGTCCAATTCTGGGCACCACACTTTAGGAATGATGTGAATGCCTTGGAGAGGGTGCAGAAAAGATTTACAAGAATGATTCCAGCGATGTGGGACTTCAGCTATGTGAATAGACTGGAGAAGCTAGGGTTGTTCTCCTTGGAGCAAAGAAGGTTGAGAGGAGATTTGATCGAGGTGTTCAAAATCATGAGGGTTCTAGACAGAGTAGATAGTGATAAACTGTTCCCATTGGCGGAAGGGTCGAGATCCAGAAGACACAGATTTAAGGTGATTGGCAGAAGAACCAAATATGACATGAGGAAAATCTTTTTTACGCAGTGAGTGGATAGGATCTGGAATTCACTGCCTGAAAGGACAGTGGAGGCAGATTCAATCATGGCTTTCAAAATGGAACTGGATAAGTACCTGAAGGAATAAAATTTGTAGGGCTATGGGGAAAGGGCAGGGGAGTGGAATGAGCTAAAATGCTCTTGCAGAGAGCCGGCACAAGCTCGATGGGCCAAATGGCCTCTATTTGTGCTGTAACCATTCTATAATTCTATCATTCTATTAAGGAATTTAGACCCCATAATATTTCGGAGATTATGCGATCAGAATTTAAAAAAAATCCTTGTTGAAAATAAGATTTATAAGAGAGTGATGTGATAACCTTAGAAAACTTGGCAGATTATAGAAGTTCATGGACTATTGCACTCGAAAATGAGTTTGTTTCCAACTCACACCTCAGAGGCTGCACCATTTAATTTGGAATAAGACTGTGTGCATGAAGTGGAAAGCCATTGTTTAATGTTCATGAATTTATATGAATGACACTGAAGTAGTTGGTTGACTACTATTTACATTCATGTTCAGCTCCTGTGGATCCATATAAATTATTCATAATGAATTCAAATGGGTACTTGCCATAACATGTTCAGCTTGACAATTTTTGAAGGGCTTGTTAGACTGTAAAGGAAAAGCACCATGAGAAACACCAAACTACAAGTAGAAAGGACACAAGTTAAAGCAAGGAACCAAAAGACGAGAAAGTAGATGAAGCTAGCCTTGTTTTACAGGTGTAAAACAGGAGTCAAAGTATCCAACATGGTGGGCGACGTGCGCACACATACTCTGGGGTCAAGTTTCGGGCTGCGCCGTTAACATGGACGCCCGTTTTTCGCTCCTAAAGCGCGACAAAAATGTACCTTGCAATTCTCGGGCTCCCTGCAGGTCCCTAGGAGCTCGGCGCGGCGCGCAGACATCGGCGGGGGGCAGAGCTACAGAGTCACGCCGATTCTGCAAGTGCAGGGGGCCGGGGCTAAGTTAAATGGGAGACGATCGTGCCAGCAGCCTTGCGCATACGCGTGGGACCGCGCGCGCACGCGCAGTAAGCCATAAACATTAGCACTCGGCCGTTTTTTAATGAACTTGAAGAAAAGTGCTGGTTTGTCTCGTGGACCTCTGGAAAGGCTTGGGATTGAATTTTGGTGATTTTTTGGTGTCTGAAGGAGTGCTTATAGCAGCATTGTTGAAGAAATCACCTGCTGAAATCAGTGAGTGCTGCATTTTGCTGCTAAACTTCCAGAACAAGTGCTGCATAGGTGCATGCAAAATAAGGACTGTGTGTTTTGAAAAATAAGAGTGTCAATTCAATACAGCAATGGAACAACGTCCACCAAGAACAAAGAATTTCTTGTATGAGGAAGTGGAGATATTATCGAGCAGAGATGGCAGGAGCTAGATACCAGCAACAGAGGTCACATAAAAGTGTCACCTAAATAAATGAAGAAACGCTGGAACCAAGTTGCAGATGATTACTGCGCAGTGGTGCATACCAGGAGATCTGGAAGCCAGTGTAAAAAGAAATGGCATGACCTTGGTCAAGTAGTAAGTGTAAGTAATATTTTCATTTTTTAATGTAATCATAATTGAAATGTGACTATCTGTATGTCCCACCCTGCAGAAAGATGCACTCTGTAAAAAGTTATATTTTACTCTTTGCAGAAGAAATTGGCCCACAACAAAAGGGAAGCAACTTGAACAGGGGACACCCTTGGAACAGAGGGTAGCTGCCATGATGAGTCGTACATGGAGAAAAACAATCAGTACAGCACAAGCTGGGCCCGCACTCGAGGAAGAGGACAAGTCCTGAAAATTTATCATGGCCCTTTAAATCAACCTGCTGCTTGGCCTGCTATGTGTCATGCCACCCATCCTGCCCCCTCCCTTGCTGTTAAACATTTGACTGTTCTGATATATTTTGCAGAACATAATGATGATGATGATGACGCTGCCAACCCTGAGGATCCTGAAGATCCAGACCAAGAACCAGTACAACCAGATGTGGACGATCCAGACTGGATGCTCGTGGCGATGACTGAAATATCTACAGGAGAGAGCTTCCAAATTAATGTTTATGAGCCCCCATTAAGGGGCATCAGAGTTTCAACCCCTTGCATCGGATCTGGTTCCACCTTCCATGGTTTTGATTCCGATGTTGCGGGTCCCAGTGGTGCTGCTGGTGTAATGCAGCAGTTTACATTCAGTGCACCACTGTCTGAGCCTGCGCCTCCCACTTGCATAGGTTCTGGTTCCACCTTCCATGATTTTGATTCCGACGTTGCGGATCCCAGTGGTGCTGGTGATACCATGGGGCAGTTTACACCCATTCATCCACCATCCCAGCCCGCGGCTCACACTCGAGTGCTGTCGTCTGGAACACCGAGCGCCCCACTGTCCCAGCCCGCGCCTCTCACTCGAGTACTACCGTCTGGAACACAGAGCGTCCCACCGTCCCTGTCCGCGGCTTCCAGTGTAGTGGTGCCGCGAGGCAGACCCAGGCAGAGGAGAAGGAGATTGGAGACACGCTCTCCTGCGATGCAGCGTGCAACAGATGCGGCTCAGCTTGTGGCATTGGGTATGGAGACCAATGAGCTTAGCCAATCACTCATCGGTGGCGTCAGTGCAGTGGGTGAAGAGGTGACAGTCCTGATGGGAGAAATAGTAGTAATGACACGGGAACTTCGGGAGGAAATGTCCGAGGGAGTGCAATCGACGGCACAGGCCATCAGGGAGGGCATGCAAGTGACGGCACAGGCCCTCATGGAGGTAGCTACTGCAATAAGAGCACACAGCCCGGCCAATCAAATGACACCCCCATGAAGAAGTGAACATTCACTGAGATGTGGATGAGAGATGGTTGCAGCCTTTCTTTGCTGCTTTTGTTCTTGTTCTTGATGTAGCTGTAGTAGCATTTTTCAAATTGAAATTCTTTTGTAATTTTTTAACTTTACAACTTATAAGTGATCTTAGGGGTTTTTAAGTGATCTTATAGTGTAAATGCTCTCTCATTTTGTATCTTATTTAATTTTGCACCTAAAAAGTGATCCTGAAGTTTAAGTGATCTTAAGAGAGTGTAAGATTTTTCAATTTGAAATTGTTTTGTAACTTTTGTAACTTTATAACTTATAAGTGATCTTAGGGTTTTTAAGTGATCTTATAGTGTAAATGCTCTCACTTTATATAACTTAATTTAATTTTTCACCCAAAAAGTGATCTTGAAGTTTAAGTGATCTTAAGAGCGTAAAATTTTTCACGTTGAAATTGTTTTGTAACTTTTGTAACTTTACAAGTTTTTAAGTGATCTTCAAGAGTCATATTAAAAAGTAAAGTTTGATACAACAAATATTTTATTACAGTGAAGTTAACTTTTCAATAAAATATTTTTTCATTAAAACTGAATCATGTTCCATTAACACAACACAACATAGGAACAACTCCAAAGAATAAACATGTCCATGAACAACAGTTGTCGCAGAACCCTCAGGCATCAGTAATTGAAGCATTTATGGATGAGCTGCAGGTGCAGGGCTCGAGCAATCGTTAAAGGAACATGATGGATGGCCCTCCTCCGACCTCGTGTTCCGGCATCAGGCACTTGCATGCTTTCCTGATCATCGTTATCATCCTCATCCTGCTCTTCCAATTTACTATCATCATGCACTGGACCCTCACGTGGGTCTTCTGGTTCCGCTACCAGCTCCTGCTGCCTCATGATGGCTAAGTTATAGAGCATGCAGCACACAACAGTGAACTGACTGACAATCTGAGGAGAGTATAGCAAGTGTTCTCCGGAATGGTCCAGGCATCGGAAACGCTGTTTCAATATGCCAATGGTCCTCTCTATGATGCTGCACATCGCAATGTGCGCCATGTGGTATTGACAGTCAGCTTCTGCCCGTGTCACGTGTAGGGGCATCATGAGCCAGGTGGCCAGGCCATACCCTTTGTCTCCCATTTTCCAGCTCTGGCCTTCTGGCTGCTGCTCAAACATGTCAGATATAACGCTGTCACGTTGGATGAGCACATCATGTGTGCTGCCAGGGTATCTCGCATCGACTGACATGATGCGCTGCTTGTCGTCACACACGAGCTGCACATTGATGGAGTGGAAACCTTTTCTATTCCTATACTGCTCGGACTCCTCCACAGGTGCTCGCAAGGCGATGTGGGTACAATCAATGCAGCCCTGTACCTTTGGGAAGCCAGCAATTCTGAAGAAACTCACAGCCCTCTCATGGATCGCTTGTGCGGTCATTGAGAAATTGATGAAGTCATTCCTTCGCGCATACAGTGCAGCTGTGACCTGGTAAATGCAGGCATGTATTGCACGTTGAGAGATGGCACACACATCTCCAGTTGTAGACTGAAATGATCCCGAGGCATAGAAGGCAAGTGCAGCTGTTACCTTCACTTCAACAGACAAGGCAGTGGTGTTCTGCTTCTGGGCTGCAAATCTGCTCTCAGCATATCACAGATCTCAATGACAACTTCTCTGCGGAAATGCAGCCTTTTGACACAATCAGCCTCGCTCATGTCCAGGTACGAGCGCCTGGCTCGATATTGCCGACATGGGTAAGGTCTCCTGCCCATCAGCCTACGGGCTATGACGTTCCTAGTGCGGTGAGCTCTAATCAATTCTCTCCTATGCAGTGAATTGCTGGCGAACCATTGCATAATCCGTGGTGTTGAAAATGCAGCACCCATACTGCAATTACAAATTTAAGTTTCAAACTGGCTAGCTGGCTGCCTCTCCCTTCCGGTGCTTTGCACACCTACCTTGTCCCCTGGCCGAATGGCCTCAGGCTCCCTTGCAACTCGAAGGCTGCTTCCTGTTTCTTCGGCTGCCGTCGAGCCACTGATGCTACCCTTATCCCATGACCGAATGCCCTCAGCCTCCCTCACAGCTCGAAGGCTGCTTGCTGTGTCTTCGGCTGCCATCAGTCACTGCCACCGTCTCTATCCCGTGGCCGAATGGCCTCAGTTACCCTCGCAGCTCGAAGGCTGCTTGCTGTGTGTTCGGCTGCCATCAGCCACTGCCACCGTCTCTATCCCATGGTCGAATGGCCTCAGTTACCCTCGCAGCTCGAAGGCTGCTTGCTGTGTGTTCAGCTGCCATCAGCCACTGCCACCATCTCTATCCCGTGGTCGAATGGCCTCAGTTACCCTCGCAGCTCGAAGGCTGCTTGCTGTGTGTTCAGCTGCCGTCGAGCCACTGATGCTGCTCCTGTCTCCTACATGGAAGGCCTGCCTGAAGCACCGCAGCTCGAAGGCTGCTTGCTGCCGTTGTTGTTGGGCTGCCGTCGAGTCACTGACGCTGCCCCTGTCTCCTACATGGAAGGCCTGCCTGAAGCACTGCAGCTCGAAGGCTGCTGCTGCCTCACACAGGTAGGAATATTCAATATTTTGTATTTGTTTTGTTTATAATTTTTTATTCAGGATGGCTCTTTATTTGTATAAGTAAGACTGTTGAATGCTTGTAGAATTTAATTACTTCCCTTCCCCCCCCACCCTCCCCCCCACCCCCTCATTCCCCACGCCTGATTTGTAACCTACGCCTGATTTCTAAAGTGTAGGCAAGGTTTTTCTGAACGTACAAAAATCTACACTTACTCCATTCTAAGTTAGTTTGGAGTAAGTTTTTACTGCCTAAACTTTCAAAACAGGCGTAAGTGGCCGCACATGCCCCCTTTTGAAAAAAAAAATCTGTTCCAAAATGTAACTGTTCTAACTGACTAGAACTGGAGCAAACTAAATGCCGAGAATTGCAATTTCTAAGATACTCCATTCTAAACCAGTTGCTCCAAGAAAATAGGAGCAACTTAGGTCGAAACATGACCCCTCTGAGCTGGTAGTATGCCTGAATGCTTGCTCACGTGAATCGGAAGGCGCAGGATTGCTTCCTGCTGGCTCCGGCTTCAAACCAAGGCCAGCCACCAGTCAAGTATCTCCATCCACTCCAATCGCTGCCTTGTGCCACCCAATCTCCTGATCACCCCCATCTCTCCCTGGTTGCCCAACCCCCACCCTCTCCTGATCGCCTTGCACCCGCCCCCCCTTCTCTGAAGACCTGTCGGCGACACAGATTCCTGAAATTCAAACGGTCTTCGCTGGAGAGCAGCCTGGAGACTCTCAACAGCCATCTGTAGCTTACTAGTCTGAGGTAAATGAGGCCTGAGACCCAATATTGGGTGGGCTATGGGTCTACCCATTCTGGCTCGGGGATTGATCCAAGATGCACCACCATTCCTGCCCTCCCCTGCCACAATTTCATGTGTAACAGTCCATTAGCATAAGTCACCATCTCAGGAATGAAGGAATACGGGTAGAGAAATGATTTCCAAAAACATGGAAGTGGGCAAGCACTTAACAGCGTGAAAAAAACACATACTGAGTAAGCTCCTTTCATGGTTATTTTCACACTTGTGTCATTCTGACTTCCAGTGCTGTGAAATATTAATTTGAGAATGTCAGATGTGTGAGAAAAGTGGCACTCGTCTCTGCAGGGTAGATCATAGCAAATCATTTCTGGAGACAGAACGGATGGATGAGCAACAAATTTATGTATTCTCAGTTTGGGAACACTTATAGTTAGGGCTTGTGTTCTAAAATGATAGGCAAGGTAATGTTGAGGCTTGGAAACTGATTAAATATGAGGAGAGGAACAGGATAATCAACTCTGGATCAATGGTATGTCTTCAAAGTATTTGGACTTTCAGAAGGCTTTCGACAAGATCCCACACAAGAGATGAATGTGCAAAGTTAAAGCACATGGGATTGGGGGTAGTGTGGTGACATGGATTGAGAACTGGTTGGCAGACAGGAAGCAAAGTGTAGGAGTAAATGGGTACTTTTCAGAATGGCAGGCAGTGACTAGTGGGGTACCGCAAGGTTCTGTGCTGGGGCCCCAGCTGTTTACATTGTACATTAATGATTTAGATAAGGGGATTAAATGTAATATCTCCAGATTTGCGGATGACACTAAGTTGGGTGGCAGTGTGAGCTGCGAGGAGGATGCTATGAGACTGCAGAGTGACTTGGATTGGTTAGGTGAGTGGGCAAATGCATGGCAGATGAAGTATAATGTGGATAAATGTGAGGTTATCCACTTTGGTGGTAAAAACAGAGAGACAGACTATTATCTGAATGGTGACAGATTAGGAAAAAGGGAGGTGCAATGAGACCTGGGTGTCATGGTACATCAGTCATTGAAGGTTGGCATGCAGGTACAGCAGGTGGTTAAGAAAGCAAATGATATGTTGGCCTTCATAGCCATGGGATTTGAGTACAGGGGCAGTGAGGTGTTACTGCAGTTGTACAGGGCCTTGGTGAGGCCACACCTGGAGTATTGTGTACAGTTTTGGTCTCCTAACTTGAGGAAGGACATTCTTGCTATTGAGGGAGTGCAGCGAAGGTTCACCAGACTGATTCCTGGGATGGCGGGACTGACATATCAAGAAAGACTGGATCAACTGGGCTTGTATTCACTGGAGTTCATAAGAATGAGAGGGGATCTCATAGAAACTTTTAAAATTCTGACGGGTTTAGACAGGTTAGATGCAGGAAGAATGTTCCCAATGTTGGGGAAGTCCAGAACCAGGGGTCACAGTCTAAGGATAAGGGGTAAGCCATTTAGGACCGAGATGAGGAGAAACTTCTTCACCCAGAGAGCGGTGAACCTGTGGAATTCTCTACCACAGAAAGTTGTTGAGGCCAATTCACTAAATATATTCAAAAAGGAGTTAGGTGTAGTCCTTACTACGAGGGAGATCAAGGGGTATGGCGAGAAAGCAGGAATGGGATACTGAAGTTGCATGTTCAGCCATGAAACCATTGAATGGCGGTGCAGGCTCGAAGGGCCGAATGGCCTACTCCTGCACCTATTTTCTATTCTTCTATGTTTCTATGTTTCAAAGTCTTGATATCGTGCTATCAGAAATATGTAATTCCTTCTACGTGGCTGCCCTCCAATATCTCATCTAAGTGGGACATCTTCATGTAAGAACTAAGGCAGTGAGTAATTGTGAATTATCTCGCCACCGTCAAATATATAGGATTACATAGGATTACATAGGGCCATTTGGCCCAACCAGACCATGCTGCCGTTTATACTCCACTCGAGCCTCCTCCCGTCTTTCCTCATCTAAATCTATCAGCATAACCCTCTTTTCCCTTCTCCCTCATATGCTTGTCTAGCCTCCACTTAAATGTATCTATACCACTCGCTTCAACCACTCCCTGTGATAGCGAGTTCCACATTCTCACCACTCTTTGGGTAAAAAAGTTTCTTTTGAATTCCCATTTGAATTTCTTGGTGACTATCTTATATTGATGACCTCTAGTTATGCTCTTCCCCACAAGTGGAAAAATTCCAGCAAAATATTTCATAATTTTAAAGACCTCTATTCAGTCACACCTCAGCTTTATTTTTTCAAGAGAAAAGTGACCAGGGTCCGAAATTGATGAAGGCCCAAAGGACTGCCGATGGCCGCCGAGGTACCTGACGGTACTTTCGGCGGGATTTTCATCGGAGAGGTCCCTCGAAGGTCAGCGGGCGGCAAATGAGCGATTCATGCCACCAATCTGAGCGGCAGCCAGCGGGAGCTCTCATTCTCGGCTGTAAAGGCACTTGTCGCCCAAGTGCCACCGAGGATGGAATTGGGCCAACTGAGGGTCGAAGTGCTGAAAAGCAAAAGCATAAAAATTACATTTTTAAAAATCTGAAGACCTTCAGGGGACCCCCATCCAGGTAAGTCCCTGTAAAGAAAAAAATTACAAAAAGTGGACTAACCTTTTTTTCATCATCTTCCTAACTACCAACCATCTTCCTACCTACCATCGGGGACAGACCAGCCTCCAGCCAGCAGTCCACCCCCGTTCTGCCCTGACTGCCGCCGACACCCGCCCGCATCAATATCGCAGCTCGGTGGGCAGGAGTTCAATTGCGTGACTCAGCCATCCGCTGACGGTGCTTCCCGGCGACTATCTCCTTCCGCCCGCTCCAGGCCACGTCGAAAGTTGCACTGGGCGGTTCAACCAGAGGAATGTTGGCAGCAGTAGGCGACAGTCGGCGGCAGTGAGCAGTAAGTTCTTCAATTTCGGGCCCCCAGTCTGTTCATCCTTTCCTGATATATATACCCTCGCATTTCTGGTATCATCTTTATAAATCTTCTCTGCACCCTCTCCAGTGCCTTATATCCTTTTTATAATATGGCGACCAGAACTGTACACAGTACTCTAAGTGTGGTCTAACCAAGATACGATACAGGTTTAGCATAACTTCCCTAATTTTCAATTCTATACCTCTAGAAAGAAACCCTAGTGCTTAGTTTGCTTTTTTATGGCTTTGCGAACCTGCATCGCAACTTTTAGTTATTTGTGTATCCGAGATCCCTTTGCTCCTCTACCCCACCCAGACTCGCACCCTCCAAGTAATAAGTAACCTCCCTATTCTTCCTACCAAAATGTAATACCTCACATTTATCTGTGTCGAACTTCATTTGCCAATTAAACAATCCCATTCTCAGCCAACAAGCATTCTTTGCTGCAGAGGTCACAGAACAATCAGCTGAACAGAGAATTCTGGCTGATTTTTCCACTTATGTTCTCTAGCCCTCCCAACTGCACCACGTCCAAAATTGGATAACTCTGCACGAACCATGTCATCCCGGATCCAGGTTCGGGTTCGGGCCTCGTTTAATATCTACCAACAAGCCACGGGTGCCAACAGGTGCGCTACTACAGCTAGTCATTGTGAGGGGGTGCAGGAAATACATTGGCTCTCATGCTGAGCCAACCGGTAGATCGGGTCCTGGGGGGCATTGGAGGAGAGGTAGGTTAATCGAACAGGCCGTCTACGAACTGGAGTCTTTTTATGGGCTCAGGAACGGAGACCTCCTAGGCCCAGAATAATTAAAACTCTATAAGGGGTCGAAATTGCCCTACGCTAGATTTGCAGCGCATAATTTCAATTAGAACCTCCTTTTTCGCCGGCATGGGAAACGCCAGAGCCAGCATGGAATTGCCCTCTTTTAGAAAAAAATGGTGGTGGAGGGCCGCTGTGATCTCTGCAGCATCTTCAGCACCTGAGCCGGCACAAAAAAGATAGCGGTCGCTGCCACGGCACTCCCTCCCCACCCCCCCGCCATTTAATATTTCAATTTCCCCCACGGGGAGCAAAAGGATCGTCGCAGGTTGATAAGGGGTCGGTGCGCGTGGCATTGATGACTTCACTGGGGCACAATGCAAACCCCTTTTCACCTGCCGACCCCTGGGGGCAATTCTGGGGTAGCGCCCGGTCAATAACCCTTTAGCGCACCCTTATCACTGGCACTAACTGGCCTTATACAAAGGAGCAATTTTGGCCCCTATATTTCCTGGGCTGTGTTTTGAGGGGTCTCCAGCAGTCCCTTTAATGACCATTGGTTAGGCTGCTCACCACCTAGTGCAAATGGGCAGCCTATGGGAGTCATACGCTCCAGCCATTTGCAACCTGAATTTTGCAATCGGGGTTCTCTAACTGGTATAGGACCCTAATTTGCATATTTAGCAGCCTGACACCTGTATCGGGCAGATGAGCTGCTTACCCATATATACAGGCCTGCTCAGAGGTTGCATCAAATGTGCCTTGGGCATTAAAGGGGTAGAAGAGGTGCCTCCCTCCCCACACCCAAATTTCAACTGCTAACCATTCCTTTTTCAGGTGTAAAATAGACAGCTGTGAACTGAATTTCTACCCCATTGGAAAAAATAATTTGCTGTGCCTTTAAGTTTTACTTTTCAAAATTACAACCTTTCCTACATTACAACAGTGACTACATTTCAAACGTACTTCATTGGCTGTAAAGCAATCTGGGATGTCCTGAGGTCATGAAAGGTGCCATATAAATGCAAGTTCTTTCTTTAAGACATTTTCACTTGTGATGTTCCTCATGGATTTCTGTTCCATCTCTGTTTAATTCTGGGAGCAGTAAATGGCCAATCTGAAGTACCATTTGCCACATGTGGAGGGAAAACACCAACACAGCCTAGTTAAGCCAATGTACTTTTAATATCCTTGCAGGTGGAACTAAAATCAGTTCCTTTATGTTCTTTCCAGTCTTCAAAATGTACTTACTAGAAAATGGCAAATTGTCTGTAAAATCTGGGAAGAGCAAAGAACAGAAAGAAATAGTTATGTTTATTATCTTGTGTCAGCCGTGGCTCAGTGGTAGCGCTCTGAATCAAACCACACTCCAAGACCTTGAGTGCATAATCTAAAAAGATACTTCAGTGCATCACTGCTCACTATGTCAGTGCTGCACTGTTGGCAATGCTGTCGTTCACATGAAATGTTAAACTGAGGCCCTACCAGCCATCTCAGATGGATGTAAAAGATCCCATGGCAATTTTGAAAAAAAGCAGGGGAGTTTTCCGAATGTCCTGGCCAAAAGCTACCTGTCAACCAACATCACTAAAAGAAAAGCAGATTATCCGGTCATTATCTCATTGCTGTCTATAGGAGCTTGTTCGGGAGAGGTCGCAGCAGATTGTAAAACCGTACATATAATGCCCCTATTTAAGAAAGGAGGGAGACAGAAAGCAGGAAACTATAGACCAATTAGCTTAACATCCGTCATTGGGAAAATGTTGGAGTCCATTATTAAGGAAGTAGTGGCAGGACATTTAGAAAATCATAATACAGTCAAGCAGAGTCAGCATGGTTTTATGAAAGGGAAATCATGTTTGACAAATTTGCTGGAGTTCTTTGAGGATTTAATGAGCAGGGTGGATAAAGGGGAACCAGTGGATGTGGTGTATTTGGCTTTCCAGAAGGCATTCGATAAGGTGCGACATAAAAGGTTACTGCAGAAGATAAGGGGTCATGGGGTTGGGGGAAATATATTAGCATAGAGAGAGGATTGGCTAACTAGCAGAAAACTGAGAGTCGGGATAAATGGGCCATTTTCACATTGGCAAACTGTAACCAGTGGGGTGCTACAGGGATCAGTAGACTTGGATGAAGGGACCGAGTGTAATGTAGACAAATTTGCTGATGATACAAAGATAGGTGGGAAAGCAAATTGTGAGGAGGATGCAAAGAATCTGCAAAAGGATATAGATGGGCTAAGTGAGTGGGCAAACATTTGGCAGATGGAGTATCATGTGGGAAAATATTAAATTTAAGGTGGAGGTAGACAGATATTGGAGCGGGCAGGGAAGTGGAGAAGAGGGCAAGATGAGATCAGCCATGATCTTATTGAATGGCGGAGCAGGTTCGAGGGGCCCAATGGCCTACTCCTGCTCCTAGTTCTTATGTTCTTTGTCAGTGTAGATGAGATGGACTGGCTATTAATCCCATTTTTAAGCGTTACCACCATGTTAACAACAGGCGATACAAGTGCAAATTGACCCCCACAAGTTTAGCATTGGTGTAAAGCTAAAATTGCTTGATGCTGATGCTGAACTAATAATGTTACTGCACTCTGAACAGTACTCACTCTGCCAGCAGATCAGTCACACCAGACTGACATTAATGACTGGGGACAGATTACTGAGAGCCAAACCAAATGCCACTTTGAGTTCCTTGAAACATATATTTACACATCATTAACCTCAGGGCTGTAGTTGACTTCAGATATGGCCTTTACGGCTAAGGGGATCAAGGGGTATGGAGAGAAAGCAGGAAAGAGGTACTGAGGGAATGATCAGCCATGATCTTATTAAATGGCAGTGCAGGCTCGAAGGGCCAAATGGTCTACTCCTGCACCTATTTTCTATGTTTCTATGTTTCAGATGTCAAGCAGTGAATAAAAGTAAGTCACCATTTGACCCTGAATGCGCATACACGTGAAAAAGAACCAAACGGTGGGAGGACATCTACAACAACAACAACTTGTATCTATATCGCACCTTCAACGTAGTAAAATGTCTCAAGGTGCTTCACAGGAGTGTTATAAGACAAAAAAATAAATTTGATACCGAGTCGCATAAGAAGAAATTACAGCAGATGATCAAAAGCTTGGTCAATGTAGTCGGTTTTAAGCAGCGTCTTAAAGAGGAAAGAGAGGTGGAGAGGTTTAGGCAGGGAATTCCCGAGCTTAGGGCCCAGGCAGCTGAAAGCATGGCCACCGATGGTTGAGCAGTTATAATCAGGGATGCTCAAGAGGGCAGAATAAGAGGAGGGCAGACATCTCGGGGGGTTGTGAGGCTGAAGGAGATTACAAAGATAGGGAGGGGCCATGGAGGGATTTGTAAACAAGGATGAGAATTTTGAAATTGAGGCTTTGCTTAACAGGGAGCCAATGTAGGTCAGTGAGCACAGGGGTGATGGATGATCGGGACTTGGTGCGAGTTAGGACACGGGCTGCTGAGTTTTGGATAACCTCAAGTTTAAGTAGGGTAGAATGTGAGAGGCCAGTCAGGAGTGCGTTGGAATAGTTAAGTCTAGATGGAACAAAGGCATGAATGAGGGCTTCAGCAGTGGATGAGCTGAAGCAAGGGTGGAGACGGGCAATGTTGCAGAGGTGGAAATAGGTGGTTTTAGTTACGCCGTGGATATGTGGTCGGAAGCCGGAATCCAAAAGATATTGTTTTAGAATGTTAATAATTTGGTTGAACTAAGCAATAAAAACACTGTTCTCTTAATCCCTTAACCTTAACCTTAACCTTGAATTATTAATGATATTTCTAAATATACTTAGATTTTTAGTATGTAATTACTGATAATGAAAGCACGCCCTCAACCCCCTATTTTTCAAATCTTTCTTCATATCTTAATTGCAAGTCTTTTCTTTCTTTATTTCTTTCATCGTTCAACATCCTTCCTATAGTGTGGAGCCCAAAACAGCACTCCAAATGTGGTCTAACATAGGTCCACCATAACAGCTCAACCTTTATGTTCTGTATCTTTCCCTATAAATTTCAATAGTCTATTAGTTGTTTTTTGCCTTATCCACTTGAGGTGCTGCTTTTAATGTTGTGTGAACCTGAACTCCCAAATTTCTCTCCTCTTCCATATATCAGCCCTATATCCTAAATCAGCTGTGGCTCAGTTTGTAGCTCTCTTACCTTTGAGGCAGTAGGTTGTGGGTTCAAGTCCCACTCCAGAGGCTTGAACACAAAAATCACACCTGACACTCCAGTACTGAGGGAATGCTGTACTATCAGAGGCCATGTCTGCTCTTTCAAGTTGACATAACAGAAAGAGCAGGGATTTCCCTGGTGTTCTGGTGAGTATTTATCCCTCAACTGCAACTGAAAAACAGATTATCTGCTCCACTCCCACTCTGACGTATGTTTCAATGCAAACTTGAGGAACAGCACCTCATTTTTCATTTAGACAGCCTTCTGGACTCAACATCGAGATCAACAATTTCATAGCGTAAATGCTACCAATCTTTGCATCCCTTCCCCAGCCCCCCGAGCCTGTTTCTTTTTTTTCTCCTAGTCTCCAATGGGAATTGGTCATTATTCTGCCATTCACACTCCATCTTGACTAATGTTTTTCTAACTCCTGGCATTACCATTTCAATTCGACCCATCATCCTTTTTGTCTCTCTAATCTCTCCTGCCTTCCATCCAATTACAGACCTTCCCTTTTGTTCTTCCCCTCCCCCTTTCAATGCTTGTTAAGAATCTGCTCTTTTCGAACACTCTCCAGTTCTGACTGGAGCAAAAGGGAGTAAAGGGTTATGGGGAGTGGGCAGGGAAGCGGAGCTGAGTTCATGATCAGATCAGCCATGATCTTATTGAATGGCTCGAGGCTCGAGGGGCCAAATGGCCTACTCCTGCTCCTATTTCTTACGTTCTTATGTTGTTATGTTCTGACGAAGGATCATCGACCCAAAACGTTAACTCTGCTTTCTCTCCACAGATGCTGCCTGACCCGCTGAGATTTCCAGCATTTTCTGTTTCTTTCCAGATTCTAGCATCCACAGTATTTTGCTTTTATATTATCTGGTCATTATTGCTTGCTGTTTGTGGGAGATTTATGTGTGCAAATTGGCTGCTGTGTTTCCTAAATTACAACAGTGCCTACACTTCAAAAAGTGCTTCATTGGCTGTAAGGGGTGTCCATTATATAAATGCAAGAGTCACTTTATTTTTTCTTTATCATCCAGTTTTCCCCCATTCAAAGTAATATTGATATTTTCATTGATACTTTAACCAGTTTTTAATCTAATTTTGCTCACCTTCCTCCAATTCCATATCCCTTAATCTTCTCCAGTAGCTTTCTGTGTGGTACCTTCTCAAAAGCTTTCTAAAACTCCATGTACACCATATTTACTCCATTTCCCTCATCCACCAAATCTCAAATACATCTCTTCAGGTTTGTTAAGGCAATTGTCCTTTCTTAACTCCATGTTGACTGCTTCTAATTTTTTTTTCTCATTATCTAGATTTTTAGTCATTTAGGCCTAGTAATTAGGGAGGTTCTCATTTTTGGGTGCTTCCATACTTATGCTGCTCACAAATGGTAGGATCCAAGGAGTTCATGACATCGGGCCTCAGATCTCATTCACACAGGAACACCGTTACGGGAGGGGACCAAGAAGGTAAGTGGTGATAGTTTGGGCTGCGGCTAGTGCCGCAGTGGACCAGCGGTACGTGTTAGCCTCGGAGAGGGAGGGGAGGTGAAATTGCAGACCTCGGGGGAGAAGGAGGGTGTATTGTGGGACTCAGGTGGTAAATTGTAGCCAGAGAATTTCTAGCAATGGATTCTCTTCCTGCCTATCAACCATCACCTTTGGAATCACCCAAGGATCTATTCTTAATCGCCTCTTCTTACTCATCTACATGCTGCCCCTTGACAACATTATCTGAAGACATGGGGTCAGCTCCTACATGCAGACTGACAACACTTACCTCTAGCTCTCCAACACCTGTTTTGACCCCTCCACTAGTTCTGTTATCGGACTGCTTACCCAAAATCCAATCTTGGATGAGCTGCAATTTCCTGCAGTTAAACTTTGTCTGAACTCTGTAAGTGTCTACACCTCTATCGAATATCTTATTACGATTACATTCCCAACTGAATTGCTAATCTTCCCTCTCCCCCTCCACCTCCCCTTGAGCCATCTCATGTTTTTTTTCCTGCCATTGTAAACCATTTGACAATCCTGCCCATACTCTTCACCCTCCCCATAGGAAGCCAGTGCTTCAAACTTGTTAGCGAGGGGAATTTTTGCTGAACATTCCTGCTCTTGTCTGTTCACCCCACCCCCCACCCCCAACATGCATACACAGTCACCATTCCTCCTCAACATTTTTAAAACATATTCAAAAAATAACGTTTTTCTTAAAACATTTAATTTAATTCAATTTCAATTAATTTTAAGTATGTGAGGTGCTTTTTTATTTATTGTGTAGTTTTTCTGTGTTTTTGGGGGTATTCTCATTGACAGTAATGGGAGCTCATACAAACGTAACTCGCCATTATTATCAATGAGAATACTACATTGCGATTGGTGGTCCAGGCCCACGTGATGCCAGGATGCGCTTATGTTCCTGTGATACATGGGCTTCTACGCTGGGCTGCACACCTAGGCCTTGGAGCACAAGTGTTCATTCCTTTGGGACCACCAGGTACTTTCGTTAAAAAAATTTGGTTTGAAGCATCCGCCCACGGGAAGCCTCCGATCGTAATATTTGGCTCTTTTTTTCCTACCTGTGTTGTCATTATTACTATAACTGTCAGATAAGTTGTGTGGAAGTTTATATTTTTACCTACTTGAATAGTAATGAAACCACTCTGCTTCTCCTTAGCCTTCTGTTCCAAATTCCCATTTAGTCCAATTTCCACTACGGAAATACTGTTCTCACGTAATTCCAAACTCGATTACCAGCTCACTTCGTACTGTGCGCTCTGCTCAAACTGATGTGCATTTGCTGAAACAAATTTCTTCCTATATCCAACCAAATTAGATCACATGCCAGTTTCAGCAGCTCAGTCGGGCCAATTACACAGTACATTAATTAACACCTAGCTGGTGACTAATGATTTTATGCTACTTGTTAGCTGCTAATTCACTACAGTTGCACAATATTTAACCTGAAGTTCAGTTACAAAAGGATGGAAAACACACATAATATGTTCTGAGTTCATCATCATCATCGGCAGTCCCTTGTATCGAGGATGACTTGCATCCACGCCAAAAAGGGATAAATTCACAGGTGTTTCGATGAAGTCCTGATATTCCAGGTCCCGAACTACATACTGAAGGATGGAAGATGCTTGTGCGTGGATTTTTTTTAAGGTATGGTGGCCATTGCACACCAGCCACCACATGGGCTTGACAGAGCTAGGTCTTGGTCCAGTGGCAAGGATTACCCAAGACGACTGGAGACCTGCTCTGCTGCATGGACCTAGCGCGCACACATATCGCAGGCTGCACCTGGGCCTTACCTCTTCTGGGCCCCGATCACGTTGCTCCACAATCTCTCGCCGCTCCTTCGCCCCAACCTCGCCATACCTGATGTACTCCGACCACCTCACCACATACACACACACACACACACACACACACACAAAACCCTCCCACCCACACCCCAACGCCCCCAACCCCACCTAAAATCCCCAACCTACCCCCTACCACCCCGCCATCCTGTTCATGGAAAATAATTTGGAAAGGAAAAGATGATTACATGGGATTTAAGGTGCAACTTGCATTCATTTTCTGTGAGAATTGTGGCAAATCACTGCAACATGCCATTTCCTACAATGTTAGACACCCTGACCTGTGCATTAACCGCCTGTGTACTCATTTGGTCTGGGCTGGTTTAGGTACATTTAAGGAGCTGCTACTGCAAGTGATTCAGAAGAAAGACTTTCAAGTGAAACTCTCCATTGCGCCGATAAGATGGGATCGCAACTTCCCTACACCCCTCTCCCTGTGTCATTGCTCTACCATTGGCCCCGGAGTGCTGACCCATACTTGGAACAGAGGGATGGGGAGGGTGGTGAGCAGGTCTCCGGCACAGAATGCCTGCGAGCACAGCTTCACAGCCTGGGACAATGCGGGAAGGCCAACTTTGCCGGGCCTCTGCCAAACTTTGGGATCTGCTGCTGCTCCTCCGCGGCTACTTTGAGAATCATCCGCGACAGTCTGCCAGGAGTCAGAGCAACCAGCGTCTCGGCAGGGGAATTCAAGCATTTTCCCTTTACACCATTTCATTTCCAGCAGCCGGTGCAAGGCTTGGCTACTCCACTTGAAAGCAAACACTTGTTTATAGAACCTGACTTTCGTTGTGTGTGCTTGGAAAGGTGGGGAGAAACAATGATATTTTTTTAAAGTTATTATTTTAAGCGTTCTTATATAAACCCATGCAGAAGGACCCTTGGTTTGGTTTTGCTCAGATTGTAGAGGGGCCGATTCTTGCCATTTGCACCATCACATCATGCCACACACATGAAATCGATTCCCTGCTTTGAAATGCAAATCCCTGTCACACTGACCTCTAATTTCTGCCGGTCACTCCTTTAATTTTGAGTTACTCGATTACTATTTACCTTTGCTCACCGCTGAATTCCCACTCCAGTCAAATTCTGTCCTCACTTCACTCTGTTACCAGCTCACGCTGTTGTGTGCTCTCTTTTCAGTGAATTCAAGAGGATAAGTTACCAGTGGAAGTTTGGAATAAAGTTACCCCTCTGTGACAGATTCTAGGAACATAGGAACAGAAGTAGGCCATTCAGCCCCTCGAGCTTGTTTCACTATTCAATGAGATCATGGCTGATCTATGACCTAACTCCATATTTGCCCTATATCCCTCAATACCTTTGGTTAACAAAAATCTATCAATCTCAGATTTAAAATTAAAATTGAACTAGCAGCAATTGCTGTTTGCAGAAAAGTGTTCCAAATTTCTACCACCCTTTGCCTGTTGAAATGTTACCCAACTTCACTCCTGTAAGATCTGGCTCTAATTTTTAGACTATGTCCCCCTAGTACAAGACGCCCCCCCCACCTCAACCAGCATAAATAGTTTCTCTCTATCGACCTTATCTGTTCCCCTTAATATCATGAAAACTTTGATCAGATCACCCCTTAACCTTCTAAATTCCAGGGAATACAACTCTAGTTTGTGTAATCTCTCCTTGTCCGGGTATCATTCTGGGTTGGGGGCAATTTATTATCAAGCACAGAGGATTGGTTAAATAACAGAAAACAGAGAGTTGGAATAAATGGTTCATTCTCTGGTTGGCAATCAGTAACTAGTGGGGTGCCGCAAGGATCAGTGCTGGGACACCAACTATTTACAATCTATATTAACGACTTTGAAGAAGGGACCGAGTTTAACATAGCAAAGTTTGCTGATGATACAAGGATGGGAGGAAAAGCAATGTGTGAGGAGGACACAAAAAATCTGCAAAAGAACATAGACAGGCGAAGTTTGGAAGATGGAGTATAATGTTCGAAAGTGTGAGGTCATGCACTTTGGCAGAAACAAAATGGAGAAAGATTGCAAAGTGCTGCAGTACAGCAGGACCTGGAGGTATTTGTGCATGAAACACAAAAGGACAGTGTGCAGGTACAGCAAGTGATCAGGAAGGTCAATAGAATTTTGGCCTTTATTGCAAAAGAGATTGAGTATAAAAGCAGAGAAGTCTTGCTACAGTTACACAGGGTATTGGTGAGGCCACACCTGGAATACTGCGTGCAGTTTTGGTTTCCATATTTACGAAAGGATATACTTGCTTTGGAGGCAGTTCAGAGAAGGTTCACTAGATTGATTCCGGAGATGAGGGGGTTAACTTATGAGGAAAGGTTGAGTAGGTCGGGCCTCTACTCATTAGAATTAAGAAGAATGAGAGATGATCTTATTGAAACATATAATATTACAGGGTGGATGCAGAGAGGATGTTTCCACTGATGGGGGAGACTGGAACCAGAGGGCATAATCTTAGAATAAGGGACCACCCATTTAAAACTGAGATGAGGAGAAATGTCTTCTCTCAGAGTGTTGTAAATTTATGGAATTTGCTGCCTCAGAGAGCTGTGGAAGCTGGGACATTGAATAAATTTAAGACAGAAATAGACAGTTTCTTAAACGATAAGGGGTTATGGGGAACGGATAGGGAAGTGGAGCTGAGTTCATGATTGGATCAGCCATGATCGTATTAAATGGCAGAGCCGGCTTGAGAGGCCATACGGCCTACTCCTGCTCCTATTTATTATGTTCTTATAAATACCCCACGGGAAAAGCAGTAAAACCTACTCTGCACTCCCTCCAAGGCCAAGCTGCGTGGCAGTGTGAGCTGTGAAGAGGACACGAAGAGACTGCAGGGTGACTTGGACAGGTTAGGTGAGTGGGTAAATGCATGGCAGGTGCAGTATAATGTGGATAAATGTGAGGTTATCCACTTTGGTGGCAAAAACAAGAAGGCAGAATATTATCTGAATGACGGCAGATTAGGAAAAGGGGAGGTGCAACAAGACCTGGGTGTCATGGTACATCGGTGATTGAAAGTTGGCATGCAGGTACAGCAGGTGGTGAAGAAGGCAAATGGTTTGTTGGCCTTCATAGCTAAGGGAGCAGGGAGGTCTTAATGCAATTGTACAGGGCCTTGGTGAGGCCTCACCTGGAATATTGTGTTCAGTTTTGGTCACCTAATCTGAGGAAGGATGTTCTTGCTATTGAGGGTGTGCAGCAAAGGTTCACCAGACTGATTCCTGGGATGGCAGGACTGACATCTGAAGAAAAACTGGATCGACTAGACGAATATTCACTGGAGTTTAGAAGGATGAGAGGGGATCTGATAGAAACACATAAAATTCTGATGGGACTGGACAGGTTAGATGCAGGAAGAATGTTCCCAATGTTGGGGAAGTGCAGAACCAGGGGGACACAGTCTAAGGATAAGGGGTAAGCCATTTAGGACCGAGATAAGGAGAAACTTCTTCACTCAGAGAGTTGTTAACCTGTGGAATTCTCTACGGTAGAGAGTTGTTGAGGCCAGTTCATTGGATATATTCAAGAGGGAGTTAGATATGGCCCTTACGGCTGAGGGGATCAAGGGGTATGGAGAGAAAGCAGGAAAGGGGTACTGAGGTTGAATGATCAGCCATGATCTTTTTGAATGGTGGTGCTGGCTCGAAGGGCCGAATAGCCTACTCCTGCACCTAATTTCTATGTTTCTATGTTAGTATATCCTTCCGAAAGTGTGGTGCACGGAACAGCTCACAGTGTTCCAAGTATGGTCGAACCAGGGTTTTGTATAGCTGCAGCATAAATTCTACCCCCTTGTATTCTAGTCCTCCGGATATAAAGCCCAGCATTCCATTAGCCTTATAATTATTTTCTGTACCTATCCTTCACATTTTAATGTTCTATATAAATGTTCTGTCGCATAGGAAAATCCAAGCCTTAACCATCCATACAAATATTCTTCCTCCAGCCTGACCATAGCTGTTCCAATGAAGGTTTACACCTAAAACTTTGGTCTACTTATCTTTTTCTTTCAGTTCACTAGTTTCTTTCTATCTACCCTATCTGTTCCCCTTAATATCTTGAAAACTTCGATCATATAATCCCCTAACCTACTAAATTCTAGGGAAATACAGCTCTGTAATCCTATACCCGAAGCAAGCAGAATTGCACGGCACTGTTGATGACTGATCAACCTGTTTGGCTGCTGAATGGAGCCGAGAGGGTAGACCTGCAACTTGAGGTTGGGATTTTACCCACTTGGCTTAGCTCAGGAAGAAAAAGCCCGAATGGTAAAGGTGGACCTAAGGGTCAAGCAGCAGAGACCATTCCAGAGCTCTGTACTGGTAATATGTCAGATTGCAGCTTGGAACTTCCTCAGCCTTGGTTCTGCCAGTGGGTACTTATTCTCTATACATCGAGGTGAGTGGAATGTGGCCTTATGGGGTGTGCACTTCATGGTTGCAATTTCGCCGATTGAGATGGGCCCAGAGCAGCCGGGATAGGGGGCGGGTTGCGACCCCGTTCCCAGCTCCATCCCGCAATTTGAACGGAATTTTACGTTACATGAGAACATAAGAAATAGAAACAGGAGTAGGCCATATGGCCCCTCGAGCCTGCTCCGCCATTCAATAAGATCATGGCTGATCTGATCATGGACTCAGCTCCACTTCCCCGCCCGTTCCCCATAACCCCTTATCCCCTTATCATTAAAGAAACTGTTTATTTCAGTCTTAAATTTATTCAATGTCCCAGCTTCCACAGCTCTCCGAGGCAGCGAATTCCACAGATTTATAACCCTCTGAGAGAAGAAATTACTCTTCATCTCTGTTTTAAATGGGCATCCCCTTATTCTAAGATCGTGCCCTCTAGTTCTAGTCTCCCCCATCAGTGGAAACATCCTCTCTGCATACACCTTGTCAAGCCCCCTCATAATCTTATATGTTTCGATAAGATCATCTCTCATTCTTCTGAATTCCAATGAGTAGAGGCCCAACCTACTCAACCTTTCCTCATAAATGAACCCCCTCAACCCCGGAATCAACCTAGTGAACCTTCTCTGAACCGCCTCTAAATCAAGTATATCCTTTCGTAAATATGGAAACCAAAACTACACGCAGTATTCCAGGTGTGGCCTCACCAATAACTTATATAGCTGTAGTAAGACTTCCCTGCTTTCATACTCCATCCCCTTTGCAATAAAGGCCAAGATAACATTGGCCTTCCTGATCACGAGCTGTACCTGCATACTATCCTTTTGTGTTTCATGCACCAGGACCCCCAGATCCCTCTGTACTGCGGCACTTTGCAATCTTTCTCCAGTTAAATAATAATTTGCTCTTTGATTTTTTCTGCCAAAGTGCATGACCTCACACTTTCGAACATTATACTCCATCTGCCAAATTTTTTCCCACTCACTTAGCCTGTCTATGTCCTTTTGCAGATTTTTTGTGTCCTCACACATTGCTTTTTCTTCCATCTTTGTATCACCAGCAAACTTGGCTCCGTTACACTCAGTTCCTTTTTACAAGTCGTTAATATAGATTGAAAATAGTTGGGGTCCCAGCACTGATCCCTGCGGCACCCCACTAGTTACTGGTTGCTAACCAGAGAATGAACCATTTATCCCAAATCTCTGTTCTCTGTTAGTTAGCCAATCCTCTATCCATGCTAATATATTACCCCCAACCCTGTGAACTTTTATCTTGTGCAGTAACCTTTTATGTGGCACCTTAACAAATGCCTTCTGGAAGTCCAAATACACGTTGATGTACATGGAAACATAGAAAGTTGGTGCAGGAGTAGGACATTCAGCCCTTCGAGCCTGCACCACCATTCAATATGATCATGACTGATCATGCAACTTCAGTACCCCGTTCCTGCTTTTTCTCCATACCCCTTGATCCCTTTAGCCATAAAGGCCACATCTAACTCCTTTTTGAATATATCTAATGAACTGGCCTCAACAACTTTCTGTGGTAGAAAATTGCACAGGTTCACAATTCTCTGAGTAAAGAAGTTTCTCCTCATCTCAGTCCTAAATGGCTCGCCCTTATCCTTAGACGGTGACCCCTGGTTCTGGATTTCCCCAACATCGGGAACATTCTTCCTGCATCTAATCTGTCCAATCCTGTCAGAATTTTATATGTTTCTATGAGATTCACTCTCATTCTTCTAAATTCCAGTGAACATAAGCCTAGTTGCTTCAGTCTTTCTTCATATGTCAGTCCTGCCATCCCGGGAATCAGTCTGGTGAACTTTCGCTGCACTCCCTCAATAGCAAGAATGTCCTTCCTCTGATTAGGAGAACAAAACTGCACACAATACTCAAGGTGTGGTCTCACCAAGGCCCTGTACAACTGCAGTAAGTCCTCCCCGCTCCTATACTCAAATCCCCTCGCTTTGAAGGCCAGCATGCCATTTGCCTTCTTTACCATCAGCTGTAGCTGCATGTCCACCTTCAATGACTGATGTACCATGACACCCAGGTCTCGTTGCACCTCGCCTTTTGCTAATCTGTCACCATTCAGGTAATAATTTGCCTTCCTGTTTTTGCTAGCAAAGTGGATAACCTCACACTTATCCACATTATACTGCATCTGCCATGCATTTGCCCATTCACCTAATCTATCCAAGTCTCCCTGCATCCTCCTAGCATCCCCCTCGCAGCTCCCACTGTCACCCTGCTTGGTGTCATCTGCAAACTTGGAGATATTACATTCAATTCCTTCATTTATATCATTAATATATATTGTAAATAGCTAGGGTCCCAGCACTGAATCCTGAAGCACCCCACTAATCACTCCCTGCCATTCTGAAAAGGACACGTTTATTCCCACTCTTTGCTTCCTGTCTACCAGTTCTCTATCCATTTCAATAACTTACCTCCAATACAATGTGTCTTAATTTTGCACACTAATCTCTTGTGTGGGACCTTGTCAAAAGCCTTTTGAAAGTCCAATTACACCATATCCACTGGTTCTCCCTTATTCCCTCTACTACTTCCATCCTCAAAAAACTTGAGAAGATTTATCAAGCATTATTTTCCTTTCATAAATCCATGCTGACTTGGACCGATCCTGTCACTGCGTTCCAAACGCGCTGCTATACATCTTTAATAACTGATTCCAACATTTTCCCCGCTACCGATGTCAGGCTAACTGGTCCCTGTTTTCTCTCTCCCTTCTTTTTTAAAAAGTGGGGTTACATTAGCTACCCTCCAATACGGAGGAACTGAACGCAAGTCTATAGAATGTTGGTAAATGACTACCAATGCATCCACCAATTCTAGAGCCACTTCCTTAATACTCTGGGATGCAAACTATCAAGCCCTGGGGATTTATTGGCCTTCAGTCCCTTCAATTTCCCTAACACCATTTCCTGACTCATGAGGCTTTCCCTCAGTTCCCCCTTCTCGCTAGACCCTCGGTCCCCGAGTATTTTCAGGAGGTGATTCGTGTCTTTCTTACTGAAGACAGAACCAAAGTATTTGTTCAATTGGTCTGCCATTACCTTGTTCCCCATTATGAATGCACGTGATTCTGACTGCAAGGGACCTACATTAGTCTTCACTAATCTTTTTCTCTTCACATATCTATAGAAGCTTTTGCAGTCAGTTTTTATGTTCCCTGCAAGCTTACTCTCATACTCTATTTTCACCCTCCTAATTAAACCCTTAGTCCTCCTCTGCTGCATTCTAAATTTCTCGCAGTCCTCAAGTTTGCTGCTTTTTCTGGCCAATTTATTTGCTTCTTCCTTGGATTTAACACTTACCCTAATTTCCCTTGTTAGCCACGGTTGAGCCGCCTTCCCTTTTTTATTCTTATGCCACACAGGGATGTACAATTGTTGTAGTTCATCCATGTGATATTTAAATGTCTGCCATTGCCTATCCACCGTCAACCCTTTAAGTATCATTCTCCAGTCTATCCTAGCCAATTCACGTCTCATACCTTCGAACTTTCCTTTCTTTAAGTTCATGACCCTAGTATCTGAATTAACTGTGTCACTCTCCACCTTAATGAAGAATTCTACCATATTATGGTCACTCTTCCCCAAGGGGCCCCGCACGACCAGATTGCTAATTAATCCTGTCTCGTTACAGAAGATCTACGATGGCCTGCTCTCTAATTGGTTCCTCGACATATTGGTCTAGAAAACCATCCGTTATACACTCCAGTAAATCCTCCTCCATAATATTGCTACCAGTTTGGTTAGCCCAATCAATATGCAGATTAAAGTCACCCATGATAACTGCTGTACCCCACGCATTCCTAATTTCCTGTTTGATGCTATCCCCAACCTCCCTACTACTGTTTGGTGGTCTGTACACAACTCCCACTCATGTTTTCTGCTCTTTGGTGTTTTGCAGCTCTACCCATATAGATTCCACATCATTTACACTAATGTCCTTCCTTACTATTGCGTTAATCTCCTCTTTAACCAGTAACGATACCCCACCTCCTTTTCCTTCCTGTCTGTCCTTCCTGAATATTGAATACCCCTGAATGTTGAGTTTCCAGCCTTGGTTACCTTGGAGTCATGTATCCGTAATCTCAATTGCATCATTCCGTTAACAGCTATCTGCGCAGTCAATTCATTCAAATTATTACGAATGCTCCTCTGTAGGCTTGTTTTTTTAACACTCTTTGTCCTTTTAGAATGATGTTGTAATGTGGTCCTTTTTGATTTTTGCCCTTGATTTCTCTGCCCTCTACTCTTGCTTTTCTCGTTGCTACCTTTTACTTCTGCCCCCTTTTTACTTCCCTCTGCCACCCTGCATAGATTCCCATCCCCCTTCCTTTTTAGTTTAAACCCTCCCCAACAGCACGAGCAAACACACTGCCTAGGACATCGGTTCCAGTCCTGCCCAGGTGCAGACCGTCCGGTTTGTACTGGTGCCACCTCCCCCAGAACCGGTTCCAATGTCCCAGGAATTTGAATCCCTCCCCTTTGCACCATTCCTCAAGCCACATATTCATCTGAGCTATCCTGCAACTCCTACTCTGACTAGCACGTGGCACTGGTAACAATCCTGAGATTACTACCTTTGAGGTCCTACTTTTTAATTTAACTCCTAGCACCTTAAATTCAGCTTGTAGGACCTCATCCCATTTTTTACCTATATCTTTGGTACCTATATGTACCATGACAGCTGGCTGTTCATCCTCCCCCTCCAGAATGCGCTGCAGCCACTCTGAGACATCCTTGACCCTTGCACCAGGGAGGCAACATACCATCCTGGAATCTCGTTTGCGGCCGAAGAAGCACCTATCTATTCCCCTTAGTATCGAATCCCCTATCACTATAGCTCTCCCACTCTTTTTCCTGCCCTCCTGTGCAGCAGAGCCACCCATGGTGCCATGAACTTGGCTGCTGCTGCCTTCTCCGATGTGTCATCTCCCCCAACAGTAGCCAAGGTGGTGTATCTGTTTTGGAGGGAGATGACCGCAGGGGACCCCTGCACTACCTTCCTTCCACTGCTCTTCCTGAAGATCACCCATTCCCTATCTGTCTGCCTGTGTAATCTTTACCTGCGATGTGACCAACTCACTAAACACACAGGAGAAACATGACATGGGTCTGGGTTCTCTTGACTTAACCCTTAAATTAACCTAATGGATAACAACGCCAAAGATTTCTTACTGATCAGAAAAGCAAAAGAAAAAGAAAAAGATTATATACTCACCAATTCACCAGCCAATCACTTACCCTCTTGGCTGTGACATCACATTTTTTTTTACTCCTTTGTTTACTCCTTCTGCCCCTGCACTAGCTGGCTCCTCTGACTTGGTCATCTTGAAACCACATCTCTGTAATGGATGCTTTCCTGTGATGTCATGCGTTGATTTCTTTTTATTTCGCTCCCCTCACAGGTCTGTTTGCGCTGCTCCCAGATAGCTCCTTTATCTCCCCTTCGATCTCACGCTGTTAAGCCTGGCCTGCAAGTTTCCCAGCCAAAAAAAAGGAAGTGGATCTGATGTCATCATTCGATGACTCGTCACCAGCCGATTTCCTTAAAGCGACCATGTCCAAATTTATTTTGACAGTTGTGCTGTCAGTATTCTACAGCATTGAGGTGCTGCAAGCATTGCACAAAGGTGCACGGCTGCACCCAGGCTCTCCCATGACTCCCTCCAGATGCTTATGGAGGGAGTCACAGGACGCACGGAGGTTCTCTTCTCTTCCAATGTGTGGAAGAGACCTCCACAAGATATCTACGCAGCCTGGTTGCACATTGCACAGAAGAGCACAAGCAGGGATTTTGTCAGGTGTACCATGCTGCAGTGGCACAAACCTTTCAATGATCTCAGTAAATCACGCTAAGTTACCTCAAGCTCATTCTGCTATGCCACACATCACATCCCCTTCACTCTGCCTTCCCTATCCTACCGCTGCACATCCTTACTTGCACAAACTTACCTTGCATCTCCAACCATCCCTCTTCTCTATCTCCATCATCATATCACTAGCTGCACCTCACACTCACCCGCGTCCTTTTCCAATCTTAGCAACTAACAACACACAAGGGTCTTTTAGCCAATTGTTCATGTAAAGTTTCTGTTGACATGTTGCCAAACATTGAAATTTTTATTTTCAACACTGCCTTCTTGGATAGATTTGTGTGCACCCTTGGAAATGGCTTAGTGAGTTGTAGTGAATGGTGGGACATAATGGTACCCCCGTAATGGTGATGAGCATGAGGGAAATGGCTTGGGTATTATAGGGATGCTTTATGGTGCTTGTGTGGGGTGGTGCCAACCTGGTGCATCATGTGGCAACCAGGGTGTACAGCATCAAGTGAAGTAAATTTGGTCATGATGAAGCCATCCCTGGCTTCCCGTGCACCCAGTGGTCGGGTACTGATGCCCTGTGTCCTGTGCAGCATCAGTTGATTGTGAAGAAGGTTGGTGTTATTATTGGTGCTGATGGTGTGCCTGGTGATGTTGGTGTTGGGGTTGATCGTGATGGAATTTTGAGGACCAAGGTGAGATTATTTCAAGGGCCGATGCTGATGGAATAGATGGCAGCTGAAGTTGAGATGACAGAAGCAATCTGTTAATGGTGAGAGAGGTTACTCCAAGGAGGTGACACTGGATAGAGTTCACTGCAAACACTTCAAACCTGCATAAAGCTGTAAAGTGTATTCCAAATCCTGAAGGCTCCAGCTTCGAAGATTGGAAAGTGAACAACTGTGAAATGGTAGAATTTGTACCAGTTTTGCAGCTGTCAACTATTCAGAGGAATGGAGAGTCATTTAAAACCCGCTCTACTTACCTGACATGATCCTCAATGCCGGGAATCTCGTGAAAAAGCTGGAAAAGTGATAAGTACAGGGTAAAATTCTGCTTAAATACCTCTTAACGAGCTCTTAAAGAGGTTAATTGGCTCCCCCGCCACTTGATGTCGGGTCTGTAAAGTGCAAACAGACCCGACACTTGTGAAACTGACATGGAGATGAGTTGACAGTGGGCTGCCGACTCGCTGTCAATCTTTTATATTTTGATAGCGGACCCGCCTCCTAACCCACCCTCTCAGCACCGGCAAAATTCCGGCCCATATCTAGCAAACAGGAATGCCTTGGTCGGAGAAATTTAAATATGGTGATAGGTGTCCATGCTGTCAAAAGAGTTTAACTGAATATGATAAATTTAATGTGTGCAACATGCTGGTGCTAGTTATGTCAAGGAAAATTAGATTTTAAAGTTTCATCTCTTTCTGAGGAGAAATGAATAACATGATCATGGAATACAATACTGAGTTAAAGAAGTGGAAGGATCCAGGATCAGCTAACCTCAGCTAGAGTGGTGGAAGACTACATTTGGATTTATAATAACAGAGATACTGAGGGTAAGGTCTTGATCATATTCTCGCAAACCCTGTTGTAAGCACACGAACGTGGCTGTCAGGTGAGAACGGGCTGGGCTCAGCTATGAAAAACTCCACCATCAAATATCCCTGCAGCACTCACCCCCATCTCACTCATGAATAATGACCATCTCGGTGAGATACTAGAATGCTGACTTCCAGGGGAAAACTCTGAGGAAAATGTAAGGGGAGAAGAAAATATAATTCACATATTTAAGAAGCCACTCCCATGACTTGAGCATAGAATCTAAACTGACACTTGAGGGGGTTGGGTGGCGGGGGGGGGCAGATTTTTACTTCCCGGAGTGCTGGGATAGAGGGTGAGGGGTGTTATGATAGCGCACTGTTTACCCATAAGTCTGGGTTTCCCCACATGCTGTGGAGATCTAACTCCACGGTGTGCGTCTTTCCTCATTGACAGATTACCTGCCCAGAAGTCAGCCTGATTGATAGCTTGGCTTTCAGTCGGGTGGGGAGCACTCTGGAGGAGGCTACAGGACCAGGTAAGTCCAATACTTGGCCCCCAGGGGGTTGGGGTCCAATCCGAAGGGGAATTCGATCCTGCGGTGGGGGTCCAATCCCTGACCCCCAGGGGTGGGGGGTTGTCTGATGGTGGGGGATTTTTGGGGGCTGGGAGAAAGCACTTCTGCTCCTCCTGGACAACAAGGAATGCTCCCCGAAGCTGTCCTCACCTCCCTTCAGCTGCCAGGTTTATCAAGGTCTGGGAAACCCGGCCGGCTACAGTTAAACCTCCACGGCAGATTTAATTCGAGGCTTCCAGCCTCATTAACATATTTTAAATGCCAACTCGCCTCCTGGGAAATGAAAAGAAAGACTTGCATTTATATATCACCTTTCATGAACATATGATGTCCCACAGCCAATGAAGTACTTTTGTAGTCACTGTTGTAATGTAGGAAAGGCAGCAGCCAATTTGCACACAGCAAGCTCCCACAAAAAGTAACGTGATAATGACCAAATAATCTGTTTTTGTTATGTTGATTGATAGATAAATATTGGCCAGGGTACCAGAGATAACTCCCCTGCTCTTCTTCGAAATAGTGCCATGGGATCTTTTACGTCCATCTGACAGAGCAGACGGGGGCCTTGGTTTAACGATTCATTCAAAAGATGGTACCTCCGACAGTGCATCACTCCCTTAGCACAGCACTGGAGTGTCTGCCTAGATGTTTGTGCTCAAGTCACTGGAGTGGGACTTAAACCCACAACCTTCTGACTCAGAGGCAAGAGTGCTACTTACTGAGCCACAGCTGACACTGTGTTGTTGGGAGTGGGTTGGCTGCCCACCCCTTGTCCTGCCTCAGTAAAAGGCAGAGGTCAGCGGGTTGGAGCTGGCTTCCCAACACGCTTCGATCTTTTTTGCCCATTTAACTCCCCCACTCACACCCATTCTCACCCCCCTACTTCATTGTAGTATTCAAGGAGTGCGGTATAGTCTGAGGTGACATCCTTTGAGTGAGCCTCGAAACCTAAACTGACGTTAAAGATCCCATTACTCTTTCGCTCGAAGAAGAGCAAAGAGTTCTCCCAACAATCTGGGCATTCACCTCATTGCAGTTTGTAAACTAAAGCCCCACATGCCTATCAACATAACAATCCCATTGTTCACTATTTGAAGAGCAGCGAGATCTCCCTGTATTCTGGTAAGTCATCATGTTGCTGTTTGTGGGATCTTGCTGTGCACAAAATGAAAGCCGCATGTGACTAAATAACAGCAATCAATCTATTTCAAAGTAAACAGGTAAACGTGCAAGCTGCTTACCAAATTTATAATTAAGGTTTAGGCTTCTACCACGCGGTACCCCAATGGGATATGATTTTTCTCATCCTATTTAAACCCCATTTCTGATTGTGATTATAGCACTCTTTTAACTGAAGTGATGGTTAATATCCCCACAAGGAAATAATAGTCAGAAATGTACTGCGTTGATAGTGCAAAATGTATATGCACGATTAACCCATCGGCTGTATAAACAGGTTAATGCAATGAATGCTGTGTGTTAGGTTTTATGAGTTAAGACTTTCTCATTAACTTGTAGTACAATACATCAGCAGAGTAACTAGAGCAAAGCCATCAGCCTCTATATCCCAAATGTGTGTTATAGGCTAGTTTTTATCAAGATAATTACATCTGAAGGGCTACTGTCTTCATTAAAATGTCTCTTGTGAGCCTATTTTATGTGTGCAATGGGAGAAGTGTCATTCAGCCTTTTCAACATGACACACACTAATGTGATTCAATTTATGTCAAGAAAAGATCATTTGTTTGTAAACAAATGGGAGAAGGTTCGCCAAGCACCATGTCCCTTTAAACAGATGGCCAAAGTGATTCCAAATTGTGTCGTGAGATTTGCATTGGCAGATGCTTTAATTAAATTTGAGCGGATTTGGGTTGTGTTTTTTAAGATATGCTAATTTATTTTAATGTGTGGATTTTTTTGTTGCTATTTCCAAAACCAAGAGGTCGGGTGGGGATGGTTTGCATCACAATGTGAATGTGCTAATTAAAGTGTCTAGTCAAGCTGGTTCCCTTAAAAGTACTGCTAGGAGCAGGAAATATCTCGAGGAAATGCAACGAGTGGAAGGAAGAGAGATAGTGATGATGATGCTGTTTATGAGAGAACTGACCGGGGATTGCATCATTCATAAGACCCATCACTGTACAACTTGCTTTAATATGTAAGAAGGAAATTACTGACGTGTGGCTAAATCTTGCTAACACGTTTCCAAACAGTGGTAAACATGCATACTAAGATTTGTTGGCTGCAGCTTTCGAGATGCTTACAGATTCCTCATTTCCGTGACTTCTGAACTATATTATATCATTACCATTAATCCTGCCAGAAGGTCTGCCCATTTATCGTGCTGCAAGTTAACGATGACGTCTGTTATGTCTTCTACTTCATTTAATTGTTCAGTACGCAATGCATGTTTCAGAACCCGTATGTAGCATTTGCCTTATTATTCTTTGCTTCCATGCTTCAAAACACATTCTTATTTACTCACTGTATTGGCAGCTGGTAGTATGGTTTCCTAGGGTATTGTCCCTCAGGACTTTCTTTCAGGCTAGTTTGAATTTGTATCTCCCATTATTTCTCATGGAGCTGCTCCCCTCACTGATCAACCTGGTGGGGAAAGAGACATGATCTCACGTTTGTTTATTAAGTAAAATGTCATCAGCAGTCCTGAAACTCATTTTTTTTCCTATAAAATGCATAAAAAATACTCTCCGCCCCTCCTCCCCTTTGACATCCATTCTTTTTAAACAAAATAATTGGTTTATTTTAAGTTATTATAAATAGGTATTTATTTTTTAATGGACTCCAATGTTAGTGTCAGCTTTAATGTTTCACATTTGTGCCTCAGATAGTTCCATTCAATTGTACTCCGTCACTCACTCCTCCGAGAGTATGGAAAAGCCGAGTGACAAAATCTGCTTATGCTTTTACTGCCACTGAGATATCAGTCCCCAATCACAGGCAGTTCGGGACTTGAACCAGGGAGTAAGAACATAAGAACATAAGAACATAAGAATTAGGAGCAGGAGTAGGCCATTCGGCCCCTCGAGCCTGCTCCACAATTCAATGAGATTATGGCTGATCTTCTACCTCAACTCCACTTTCCTGCATGATCCCCATATCCCTTGCTTCCCTTAATATCCAAAAATCTATCATCTCTGTCTTGAATATACTTAAAGACTGAGCCTCTGCAGCCCTCGGGGGTAGAGAATTCCAAAGATTCACCACCCTCTAAGTGAAGAAGTTTCTCCTCATCGCAGTCCTAATTGGCCGACCCCTTATTCTGAGACTGTCACCCCTGGTTTGAGACTCCTCAGCCGGAGGAAATACCCTCCCTGCATCTACCCAGTCAAGCCTCCTACACTGTTCCAATGAAGCACAATGCAAGCTCAAGGAACAGCACCTCATCTTTCGTTTAAGCACTTTACAGCCTTCTGGACTCAACATTGAGTTCAACAATTTTAGACCATAACCTCTGCCCATATTTTGCTCCCTTTCCTCCTTTTTTTAACCCCTCCCTCCCCCCCACCCCGCCCCCGATCTTATATGATTTTTTTTCTCGCTGTTTCCCATGGCAGCCGGTAATTATTCTGCCATTCATACCCTTTCTAGACTAATCTTTTTCTAACTTCTGCCATTACCATCTCAAGTCGGCCCATCATCCCTTTTGTGTCTTTAATCTTCCCCTTCTTCCACCTTCCCTTTTGTTCTTGCCTCCCCTCCCCCTCTCAGTGCTCCTTAAGAATCTGTTCATTTCGAACATTTGTCAGTTCTGATGTAGGGTCAACGACCTGAAACATTAACTCTGTTTCTCTCTCCACAGATGCTTCCTGACCAGCTGAGATTTCCAGCATTTTCTATTTTTATCTCTCTCTCTGATGCCTTCAGATGGATTATTCAGTTTTACAAGAAAGCTTGCCAAATACATTTCAGAAAATGACCCGGAGAAAGCAAGTTTAAATGTGTGTCTCTTAATTATAATAAGTGAAACATATTTACAAACAAGACTTGTATTAGAATGTAATGGCTTGTTCCCCCTTCTCTTGAATACTTTATCAGACAATAACACCTGCTTGCACATCAAAACAAGTTGGGCCCTTTCTGTAACTGAACCAGGTTTTTAACCCCATATGTACAGTTACAGAAATAAATAAACCAATATCTTGACATATCATAGACAAAAATGTATCTGCTATAGAGATTTTTGGATTTGAGGATAGGAGCATTCCTGGGAATGAGTCTGGGAGTGAAGGTATTCGTAGGTTGAGGCTGAAATGAAGGCTGTGTAACATATAGTGGGCTCAATTTTCCCCAATGCCATTTTTTAGTGTATTGCCAGATTTGCGCCCGTTTTTCTGGTCCCAACTACTCCAAAAAAATAAATACCAAGGGCTCAATTTTCCGCAAAGCTGTTTTTGGTGTACTTGAAGAGTTACGCCCATTTTTGGGGGGCCCCAAGTACACCAAAAAAAAAATCTTCCCATTTTCCTGATTTGATTTCTTCATTTTGGCGCTGGCTAACCTGCCATTTAGTTTTGGGAGTGGAGCCTTGATCTGTGCCAAAAAGGTCAGGTTGCCAAGGTAACCATGGGCAGAATGTGGGCTGATGCTTGAAAGTGATACTTATAGACAGCTCACAGCAAACAAGCACAAGCACATTACAGTAATTTACCAAGCACAAGCACATTAAACAGTGCAGTAACTTACCTCCATTAAATTATTAAAGTCCCCCCACCCACCCCATGCCGGTGTCAGTCCCTACTCCTATCCCAGGCCGAAAGGCCTCCTCCCTCCCGGTCCCCGCACATATCCCTGGTCGAATGGCTCCCTCCCTCCTGCTCCCCTCTTCTAATTATACCTGAAAGGCTCCCCCCACCCCCCCCCCCCCGCCGCCTCTCTCCCACTCTCTCTTACCTCTCCTGCTGCTGCTGTCCAGGCTGCTACGCTGATTTCCTTACCTGTGCCAATTTCCTTAGCTCACCAGAAGGTTTTTCTACAGAGACCATATACGGCGGCCTAAGAAGAACTGGAGTAACTCTGATCTGGCCAAACTTGCCTAACTGGTCTTAACTGGCGTGGGTGGCAGGTTACGCCCCCTTTCACTCAGAAAAAACTAATATAAAAAAATCGTAACTAACTGAGTTACACTGGTGCAAATTGATTGGGAAAACTTGTATTGTTTAACATAGGCCAAAAAAAGCGGCATGTGCCAAAAAAACGGCGCAAATCACTGGGGAAAATTGAGCCCAAAGTTTCCCCGTTCTGGCCTTTAGCTTCGGGGGGTGAGGTGGAGCCTAATGTCTGCACCAAAAACAACTATGTCCCCTTCTTCTGCGTGTGCATGAAAAAAAAAGGATGTTTTTGACATGATTGCTATGGGCACGCATGCCCAGTACAGCTCCCGGTCTGCATTCAGCCATTTTTAAAGAGCCAGTTGTGTGTGAGAACTTTAATTCTCATTGGGAAAATCAGAGCTGCAATACAAGATGCAACGTGGCTCAAGGACCAATAATTTCTTACAGGATGAAGTGGAAGCACTGGTTATTGTAATTGAGGCCAGATGGCATGAGCTGGACACCAACAATGGTCACATAAAAGTTTCACCAAAATAAATCAAGAAACAACTTGCAGAAGATTAGTGTGCAATGATGACAACCCTGAGGTCTGGAGGCCAATGCAAAAAGAAGTGTCAGGACATTGGTCAAGTAGTTAATGTAAGTAATATTTTCATTTATTCAATGGAATTGCAATTGTAAATGTGACCAGCTGTATATGTCCCACCCAGCAGAAAGACACCCTCCCTAAAAGGTTGTGTTTTCAGCTTTGCAGAGGAAGGTGGTACACAACAAAAGCGAAAGAACTCAAACAGGAGGAGGCCCAGCAAATCTGCACCCACTGACCCCTTTGGAAGAGAGGGTCGCTGCTTTGATGGGTCCTGCCTGGAGAAAAGCAACTCCCACTGCGCACGCTGGGCCCATGCTTTTGGGAGAGGGTGTCTGGCTTGGCTAAATTTTAAGTACTGCGCAAGCTAGCAATGCTTCAGTTCATGGGGATGTCTCCGTCAACTACGCTTCAGTTGATGCAGTGTGCTATCATTCATCGTGATCCTTCAAATGAGCCTGCTGCCTGAGCTATGTGAGCCTACTCATGCCACTCTGCCCCCTCCTCTGCTGCTAACCATTTGTCTGATCTGTTATATTTTACAGAACTTGCTGCCAACCCTGACAATGCAGAAGAAGATTCAGATGTGGAAGAGCCTGAAGAGGAGATCATCTTCCCACTTTCCAGACCAAGAGCATGGGGTTGAGGGGGAGGGGGAAAAAGGAGGGGATGGATGAAGCCCCCATTGTTATACTCACTTTGGAGGAGGTGCAGGTGCCGCCCATTGAAGTGCCAGCCCCTTTCCTGAGTGTCCACGGTTTCCCACAATCCGAGGCTGCAGGTCCCAGTGGGATGCAGCGAGGCACAGCCAGGGCCCCACCATCTGAGGTTGCAGGTCCCAGTGGGGGTGCAGCGAGACACACCCAGGGTGAGAAGGGGAAGGAGAGCAAGACAGCATTCTCCTAAGGTGCAGGTTCTAGCAGATGTGGTTCAGATGATAGCAATGAATGTGAAGAGCATTGACTTTACGTGATCACTCCTGGACACCATCAGTGGGGCGGGTGATAAGGTATTGGGATTGTTGGGAGAAGTAACAACACTCTCACAGGAAATGGAAACACTATCCGGGAACATGAGGGAGGGAATGTCTCAGGCAATGGTTACAATGTCGGTGCACATGGAGAGAATGTCGTAGGTAGCTGATGCGCTGTCAGTGAATATGAGGGAGTGAATGTTGCAGGTAGTTGACACGCTGTTGCTCAACATGAGGGGGGGCATGTCACAGGTCGCTGAGACAATATCGGTGAACTTGAGCGAGGGAATGTTGCACGTAGATGACACACTGTCAGGGCACATGAGGGAGGGAATATCGGAGTTAGCTGCTGCAATAAGGGAACATAGCCAGACCCCGTGCCCATTGAAAGAATCAACTGCCATTCAAACTTCAATCCCCAGACCAGACTCTGAAGAGGCCCAAGCCGGGCCTTCCACATTACCGGCTGCCCCCCCACCACCATCAAGAAGTGCACATTACCCGAGATGTTCGAAAGAATAAACTTGGTACCAACCCAAGAAACGCTGTGCTACCGCCTGCGGGCAGGGATGTAGTCAACAAGACCAAGCACACAGGTGGTCTTAGAATAAGGAGAGATGGGTGCAGCCTTTATTTGCTGCTGTTGTTGCTGTTGTTGTTATTATTATTGTTGTTACTGTTGTAAATGTTCTCAAATTAAAAGTTTGTTGTAAGTTATGTAAATTTATAAGTTTTAAAGTTTGTAAGTGATCTTAAAGCTTTTAAGTGATCTTAGAGTTTGTAAGTGATCTTAAAGTTTGTAAATTATCTTAACTGAAAACTTTAAAGTTTGATACAAGAATATTTTTATTAATGTTAAGTTAAGTACAAACAAATTTTTGTTAAACTTTTGAATAAAATATATTTTAAATTATAATTGAATCATTTCCATTATTTGTTCCATTATTAACACAACTTTTTGAAGCAAAGAAGAATAGTTCCATTATTTGTTCCATTAACACAACACAAGATAACGGAGCAGGTCCAAACAGTAAACATGGTCCATGTGGAATAGTTGCCGCTGAGCCTTCAGGCATCAAAATATTCACGGATGAGCTGCTGGTGCAAGGCTCGTGCAATCGTTAAAGGGGCATGTCGGCCCGCCCCCTCTCCGCTGTCATGCTCTGGATTCAGGTAGTTGCATGGCTTCCTTGTCCTCGTCCTCGTCCTCTTCCTTGTCATCTGCATCTTCCTCCTCATCATCAGCTACTCTCATCTCTGGTGGGTCTTCTACTACCAGCTGCTGCTGCCTCATGATGGCTAAGTTGTGCAGCATGCAGCACACAACAGCGAACTGACCGACAATTTCAGGGGAGTATGCAAGTAGACTGCAGAATGGTCCAGGCATCATAAATGCTGTTTCAAAATGCCAATGGTCCTCTCTATTACGTTGCATGTCATAATGTGAGACATGTTTTTTCCTGGTCAGCTTCCATCCGGGTTACGCGTTGGGGTATCATGAGCCAAGTGGCGAGGCCGTACCCTTTGTCTCCCAGTAGCCAACTCTGCCCTTCTGGCTGCTGCTGAAACATGGCAGATATAGCGCTCTCGTGTAGGATGAATGCATCATGGGTGCTCCCAGGGTATCTTGCATCAACTGACATGATGCGATGCAGGTCGTCACACATGAGTTGCACAATCACGGAGTGGCAGCCTTTTCTGTTCCTGTACATCTTGGAATCCTCCAAAAGTGATCGGAAGGTAATCTGGGTACAATCAATAGAGCCCTGTACCTTTGGGAAGGCGGCAATCCTGGAGAAGTCCACAGCCTTTTCACACATTGCCTGGGTGGTCATGGGGAACTTTATGGAGTCATTCCTCCAGGTATATAGTGCAGCAGTCACCTGCAGAATGCAGATATGTGTTACATGTTGAGAATTGGCACACACATCCCCAATTGTGGCCTGGAACAATCCAGATGCATAGAATGAAAGTGCAGCTGTAACCTTCACTTCAACTGACAAAGCAGTCCTCCTGATGCTTCTAGGTTGCAGGTCTGCTTTTACCAACTCACAGATCTCGGTTACAACTTCTTTGCGGAAGAACTTCTGACACAGTCTGCATCACTCAGGTGCAGGTATGAACGCCTGTCTCGATATACACGACGTGGGTAAGGCCTCCTGCCCAATATCCTATGTGCGCTGAGGTTCCTCATGCAATGATGTTGAATCAATTGTCTCCTCTGCAGCACCATCGTGCAGAAGGCTTGCATGAGGTATGGCATTGTCATTATTGCTCCCATGATTAAATGTACTTTTGCAAGAAGCTCAAAATGGCAGGCAGGTCAAGCTTCTTTGTTGTCTCTCTCCCCAAGGTTGATGCCCTAGTATGGACCACACCCAGGTCTGAGCATGCGCAATGGGCTTGCTTAGATCGGGAAACACCCCCCCAATCCCCGGGTTTCATTTGATGCTGCTTGGTGCATAGTGGCATAGTGTAAGGGTTCTCATGCCGTCTGTTCAGCTCCCACATCCGCCCCACCCCCCTGGGCTGCATTTGATGCTGCTTGCTGAATATTGTAAGGCTTCTCATGCCTTCAGTTCAGCTTCCACTACCCCCCCAACGCCGCCCCACCTCTTCCCCCGGGCTTCTTTTGATGCATAGTGGCATAGTGTAAGGGTTCTCATCCTTTTAATTGGACTTCCACACCCCACAACCCCCCATCCCTGCCAGGCTTCTTTTCAAGCTGAGCCCCGAGCCCCTGTGTCCGGGCGAGGAACCGATTCTACCGCCCAACGCTCTGACCCTCAAGCCCAGTTTGGAGATGTTCAGTGGTGGCGTGGCACTTAAAAAAAATCCAAACTTAAAGAATTGCATGAAACTTCCATTTTCTGCATTTTAAGTTTGAAAAATTTAAGCTTGATGATGCATATTTATGTGTTCTTGACACCCTCCAAAATTTCCCCTAAAAACAATGGCGTCTTTCTGCGCTGATTTTTTGATTTTCTTAAGTGCCCAGAAGGTTTTTTGGGAGTGGTCATGTATGCCGTCCTTGGAGAAATGTAAGTTGGCCAAACTTGCATAATTGTGAAAAACTGGTGCAGACATCAGGTTACACCCGCTATGACGCAAAAAAACTCTAACCTAAAATAATTGTAACTAGCTGAGTTATGCTGGTGCAGAATCTTTGGGGAAACTTGAATTTTTAAATTTAGGCCAAAGAAAGCAGCACACGCCAAAAAAACGGTGCAAATCACTGGGGAAAATTGAGCCCAGTATGTTTACATTTTAATTTGTTATATAAATTACAAATCCTTGTATATGTTTAGCTATATTGCTTTTCTTGTAAATTTTCCTCAGATATAATTCAAAAGGTCATTTGTATTGTAGTTTGTTTATACAAAAGAATACATTTTACAGCTACTTTGAAAGTACTAATTATACGCAATAATGGTTTCTCTGGGCTGTAGAATGCCGTGATGTCATACCTTTCCTATCATTTGTGGCGGAGGTGCGGCGAGAGTTTGTGGCGGAGGAGCGGTGAGAGTTTGTGGCGGAGGAGCGGCGAGAGTTTGTGGCGGAGGAACGGCGAGAGTTTGTGGCGGAGGTGCAGCAAGAGTTTATGGCGGAGGAACTGCGAGAGTTTGTGGCGGAGGTGCAGCAAGAGTTTGTGGCGGAGGAGCGGTGAGAGTTTGTGGCGGAGGAGCGGCGAGAGTTTGTGGCGGAGGAACGGCGAGAGTTTGTGGCGGAGGAACGGCGAGAGTTTGTGGCGGAGGTGCAGCAAGAGTTTATGGCGGAGGAACGGCGAGAGTTTGTGGCGGAGGTGCAGCAAGAGTTTGTGGCGGAGGAACGGCGAGAGTTTGTGGCGGAGGAACGGCGAGAGTTTGTGACGGAGGAGCGGCGAGAGTTTGTGGCGGAGGTGCAGCAAGAGTTTATGGCGGAGGAACGGCGAGAGTTTGTGGCGGAGGTGCAGCAAGAGTTTGTGGCGGAGGAACGGCGAGAGTTTGTGGCGGAGGAACGGCGAGAGTTTGTGGCGGAGGAGCGGCGAGAGTTTGTGGCGGAGGAACGGCGAGAGTTTGTGGTGGAGGAACGGCGAGAGTTTGTGGCGGAGGTGCAGCAAGAGTTTATGGCGGAGGAACGGCGAGAGTTTGTGGCGGAGGAGCAGCAAGAGTTTGTGGCAGAAGAGCGGCGAGAGTTTGTGGTGGAGGAACGGCGAGAGTTTGTGGCGGAGGAACGGCGAGAGTTTATGGCGGAGGAACGGCGAGAGTTTGTGGCGGAGGAGCGGCGAGAGTTTGTGGCGGAGGAGCGGCGAGAGTTTGTGGCGGAGGTGCAGCAAGAGTTTATGGCGGAGGAACTGCGAGAGTTTGTGGCGGAGGTGCAGCAAGAGTTTGTGGCGGAGGAGCGGTGAGAGTTTGTGGCGGAGGAGCGGCGAGAGTTTGTGGCGGAGGAACGGCGAGAGTTTGTGGCGGAGGAACGGCGAGAGTTTGTGGCGGAGGTGCAGCAAGAGTTTATGGCGGAGGAACGGCGAGAGTTTGTGGCGGAGGTGCAGCAAGAGTTTGTGGCGGAGGAACGGCGAGAGTTTGTGGCGGAGGAACGGCGAGAGTTTGTGACGGAGGAGCGGCGAGAGTTTGTGGCGGAGGTGCAGCAAGAGTTTATGGCGGAGGAACGGCGAGAGTTTGTGGCGGAGGTGCAGCAAGAGTTTGTGGCGGAGGAACGGCGAGAGTTTGTGGCGGAGGAACGGCGAGAGTTTGTGGCGGAGGAGCGGCGAGAGTTTGTGGCGGAGGAACGGCGAGAGTTTGTGGTGGAGGAACGGCGAGAGTTTGTGGTGGAGGTGCAGCAAGAGTTTATGGCGGAGGAACGGCGAGAGTTTGTGGCGGAGGAGCAGCAAGAGTTTGTGGCAGAAGAGCGGCGAGAGTTTGTGGTGGAGGAACGGCGAGAGTTTGTGGCGGAGGAACGGCGAGAGTTTATGGCGGAGGAACGGCGAGAGTTTGTGGCGGAGGAGCGGCGAGAGTTTGTGGCGGAGGAGCGGCGAGAGTTTGTGGCGGAGGAGCGGCGAGAGTTTGTGGCGGAGGAACGGCGAGAGTTTGTGGCGGAGGAACGGTGAGAGTTTGTGGCGGAGGTGCAGCAAGAGTTTATGGCGGAGGAACGGCGAGAGTTTGTGGCGGAGGAGCAGCAAGAGTTTGTGGCAGAAGAGCGGCGAGAGTTTGTGGCGGAGGTGCAGCGAATGAGGGTACGGGACCCAGAAGAGCCGAGGGCCCAGGGGCAGCATTGGCCAGTCCACACTGCGATATGTGTGTGCACTCGGTCCGTGCAGCAGAGCAGGTCTCCAGTCGTCCTAGTTAACCCTTGCCACTGGATAAAGGCCTAGCTCTGTCGAGACCATTTGATGGCTAATGTGCAACGGTCACCACACGTTAAAAAAATCCACGCACAGGCATCTTACTCCCTTCAATTGGAGTTCAGGACTGGAACATCAGGTCCTTCATTGAAACATCTGTGAACTCATGTGGAAGCAAGTCATCCTCGTTCGAGGGACCGCCTATGATGATGATGATGATCATTATAGTGATTATGGGTTACAAACAGCAAGCCACGCATTCTCTGTGAATGTCAAGCATTCTCTTGCGGTCAATCAATATTTCAAAATGTGGGAATGTTCATTCAGAAGTTGCAACTGGTTGAGTCTCTTTATGAAATCCCAACTATCCAGTCTTTGGCCCTCCATTCACTATGACATTTCTGCTGCCACCCCTGCTCAACCGCACCCTCACCACTACCTTTGATACCCTTGTCCCCAGTAAAACCATTACTCTCTCTCACCTTGGTCATTCCCCCTGGTACAGCCCTCATCTTCGCTCCCTCAAGTCCAAGGAGTGCGGATTTGAATGGATGTGGCAGACAACTGGTTCAGCCTTTCACTGCCAGATCTGGCTCGACCACATAAAGCACTATCGGGTCCTATTCTTGTCTGCCAAAACTGCTCACTATTCCAGATTCATTCGGAATGTAAAGATAATGCCCGACTACTATTCTCTACTGCTAACCGTCTTCTTAAATCTCTCTCCCTTGTCTCCACCACACTCATCACCAACAATAAGTATGAGGAGCTCATGGTCTTCTTTGTCTTAAAGATTGAGACCATCCGATCAGCTGCCTCTGCGAGTTCCCTTCCTTCCCCAAACCACCGGGCCAAACTAATTCTGAGGTTCCAAACTGTCCTAGCCCTGAACTTGCATCTTTCTCCAATTTCTCTCTGATCTCCCCTCTTGACCTCTCTAAGCTCATCTTGTCCATGAGACCCCTTCCTGCTCCCTTGACCCTATTCACACTAAACTGCTGACCACCCAACTTCCTTTTCTGGCTCCCATGAAGGCCGACATTGTTAATGGTTCTGTCTCCTCAGGTACTGTCCCCCTCTCCTTCAAATCTGCTGTCATCACCCCTCTCCTCAAAAAAACAACCCTTGACTCCACTGTGCTTGCCAGCTACCATCCCATCTCCAACATCCCTTCCCGCTCCAAATTCCTTGAACATGTTGTCGCCTCCAAAATCTGTGCCCATCTTTCCCGGAACTCCATGTCTGAATCCCGCCAATCCGGTTTCCACAGCTCTCATCAAATTCACAAATGACATCCTTTATGACTGTGATAAAGGTAAACTATCCCTCTTCATCCTTCTCAACCTGCCTGTAGCCTTTGACACGATTGCCCACTCCATCATCATTCAGTTGGGTGTGACTGCACTCACCTGGTTCCATTCTTATCTATCCAATCATAGCCAGAAAATCACCTGCAATGGCTTGTCTTCCCATTCCTACATCGTTACCTCTGGTGTCCCCCAAGAATCTATCCTTGGCCCCTCCTATTTCTTATCTAAATGCTGCCCCTTGGTGAATTCATCCGAAAACATGGCGTCAGCTTCCACATGAACGCTGACGACACCCAGCTCTACCTCAGCACCACTTCTCTCAACTGCTTGTCTGACATCCAGTACTGGATGAGCAGGAATTTTCTCCAATTAAATATTGGGAAGACTGTAACCATTGTCTTTGGTCCCCGCCACATACTGCGTTCCCTAGCCACTGACTCCATCCCTCTCCCGAGCATCTGTGAGGCTGAACCAGACTGTTTGCAAACTTGGTGTCATATTTGACCTTGAAATGAGTTTTCGACCACATATCCGCGGCATAACTAAAACCGCCTATTTCCACCTCCATAACATTGCCCATCTCCGCCCCTGCTTCATGCACATCTGCTGCTGAAACCCTCAACCATGCCTTTGTTACCTCTAGACTTGTCTACTACAATGCACTCCTGGCTGGTTTCCCACATTCTAGCCTATGTAACTTTGAGTTTAGCGAACTAAGAGAGAGATTAAAAAGCAGGACCTCAAGGTAGTAATCTCCGGATTACTCCCGTTGCCACAAGCTAGTGAGTACAGAAATAGGAGGAGCAGATGAACGCGTGGCTGGAGAGATGGTGCAGGTTGGAGGGCTTTAGATTCCAGAGGCATTAGGACCGCTTCTAGGGGAGGTGGGAACTGTACAAGCCGGACAGGTTGCACCTCAACAGAGCCGGGACCAATATCCTCGTGGGGCGGGGGAGGAGGGGTGGGGGTTGTGCTGTTGGAGAGGGTTTAAACTAGCTTGGCAAGAGGATGGGAACCTGAGAATAGATTAATTATGGATGGAAGTAAAGCTGGAATTGGAAAGCAAGAATATAGGAAGTGAATTTGAAGGACAGAGGAAACAAGGGCTAGAAAGTAGTCAACAAGAAGGTCTGGCTGTACTAAATGGTATATACTTCAATGCAAGGAACATAGAGAATAAGACAGATGAGCTGAGATCACAGGTAGACATTTGGGGGTATGATATTATGGCTATTACAAAGACATGGCTAAGAGATGGGCAGGTATGGCAGCTCCACATTCCTGGATATAGGATTTTCAGATGGGATGGAGGGGGTTAAGAAAGGTGGTGGGTTTGCGGTATTGATTAAAGAAACTATTACAGCTGTGAGGAGGAATGATATGTTAGAGGGATCATCAAACGAGCCCATAAGGGTAAAACTAAACAAAAAAGGGATGATCACATTGCTGGGTGTGTACTATGGACCACCAAAACACTGGGAGGGAGATAGAAGAGCAAATATGTGGGCAAATTTCTGAGAAGAGCAAACACTACAGGGCAGTAATAGTACAGGATTTCAACTATCCTAATATTAACTGGGACAAAATTAGTGTAAAGGCTATGGAGGGGGCGGAATTCCTAAAATGCATTCAAGAGAACTTTTTTAGTCAGTATGTAGCAAGCCCAATAAGGGAGGGGGCAGTTCTGGATTTTGTTTTAGGGAATGAAGCTTTGCAGGTGGAGGGGTATCAGTGGGAGAGCATTTAGGTGCGAGTGACCATAATTCAGTTAGATTTAAGGTAGTTATGGAAAGGGACAAGAAAAGACCAGGATTAAAAGCTCTAACTTGGGGAAAAGCCAACTTTGCTAAGCTGAGAGGTGATTTTGCCATAGTGGACTGGAAACAGCTGCTTGAAGGTAAATCAGTGTCAGAGCAGTGGGAGGCATTCAAGGAGGAGATTCGCATTGTTCAGGCCAAATATATGCCCATAAAGAAAAATTATGGGACTAAAAAATCGAGAGACCCCTGGATGTCAAGGGACATACAGGGTAGGATAAAGAAAACAAGGGAAGCTTATTACAGATACCGAGGATTAAATACTGCAGAAACTCCAGGGGTGAAATTAAAAGAGATATTAGGAAAGCAAGAGAGGGCATGAAAAATTCTAGGCATGTAAAATCAAGGAAAACCCAAAGATGTTTTATAAATATATTAAGAGCAAGAGGATAACTAAAGAAAGGGTAGGGCCTATAAGAGACCATGAGGGTAATCTGTGTGTGGAGGCAAAAGATGTGGATATGGTTCTTAATGAATACTTTGCGTCTGTTTTCATAAAAGAGAGGGGCGCTGCAGACATCGAGGAGGAGGAGTGTGAAATATTAGATGAAATAAACATAGTAAGAGAGGAGGTATTAAAGGGTTTAACAGCTTTCATAGTGGATAAGTCCCCAGGCCCGGATGAAATGTATCGCAGGCTGTTAAGCGAAGCAAAAGTGGAAATAGCAGAGGCTTTGACTATCATTTTCCAAACCGATCTGGATTCACATGTGGTGCCAGAGGACTTGAGGACTGCTAATGAGGTACCTTTTTTTAAGAAGGGAGAAAGGGATAGACTGAGTAATTATAGGCCAGTCAGCCTAGCCTCAGTAGTGGGAAAATTATTGGAAAAAATCCTGAAGGACAGGATAAATCTACATTTAGAAAGACACAAATTAATCAGGGACAGTCAGCATGGATTTGTTAAGGGAAGATCATGCCTGACTAACTTGATTGAATTTTTCGAGGAGGTAAGCAGGAGAGTCGATGAGGGCAGTGAGTATGATATAGTATATATGGATTTAAGCAAAGCTTTTGTTAAGGTCCCAATGGCAGACTGGTCATGAAAGTAAAGCCCATGGGATGCAGGGCAAAGTTGCAAGTTGGATCCAAAATTGGTTCAGAGGCAGGAGGCAAAGGATAATGATTGATGGATGTTTTTGTGACTGGAAGGATTTTTCCAGTGGGCTTCCGCAGGGCTCACTACTCAGTCCATTGCTTTTTGTGGTATACAATAATGATCTAGACTTGAATATCGGGGTACGATTAAGAAGATTGCAGATGATAACAAAATAGGCTGTGTGGTTGATAATGAAGAAGATAGCTGCAGACTGCAGGAAGATATAAATCAACTGGTCAGGTGGGCAAAACAGAGGCAAATGGAATTTAATACAGAGAAGTTTGAGTTAATGCATTTGAGGAGGGCTAAAAAGGAAAGGGAATACACATTAAATGGTAGGACACTGAGAAGTGTAGAAGAACAAAGGGACCTTGGAATTCAAATCCATAGATCCCTGAAGGTAGCAGGCCAGGTAGATAAGGTGGTTAAGAAGGCATACAGAAGGCTTGCCTTTATTAGCCGAGACATAGAATATAAGAGCAGGGGTGTTATGCTTTCATATATAAAACACTAGTTCAGCCACAGCTGGAGTATTGCATGCAGTTCTGGTCACCGCATTACAGGAAGGACGTGGTTGCACTGGAGAGGGTACAGAAGACATTTATGAGGATGTTGCCAGGAGTGGAGAATCTTAGCTTTGAGGTCAGATTGGATAGGCTGGGTTTATTTCCTTTGAACAGTGGAGACTGAAGGGAGACCTCATTGAGGAATATAAAATTATGTGGGGCCTTGATATAGTGGAAAAGGCCTATTTCCCTTAGCAGAGGGGTCAACAACCAGGGGGCATAAATTTAAAGTAATTGGTAGAAGGTTTAGAGGGGAATTGAGGGGAAATTTGTACACGCAGAGGGTTGTGAGGGTCTGGAACTCACTGCCTGAAAGGGTTGTAGAGACAGAAACCCTCACCACATTTAAAAAGTACTTGGATGTGCACTTGAACTGCAGTGACCTTCAGGGTTATGGACCTAGAGCTGGAAAGTGGGATATCTGCATTCCTCAAATTCTGCCCTCTTGAGCATTCCTGATTATAATCAGTCAACCATTGGTGGCTGTGCCTTCAACTGCCTAGGCCCGAAGCTCTGGAACTCGCTCCCTAAACCTCTCCGCCTTTGTATCTCTTTATCCTCCTTGAAAGTGCTCCTTAAAACCTACCTCTTCAGCCCTAATTTCTCCTTATGTGGCTCGGTGTCAAATTTTTATCTTATAACGCTCCTGTGAAGCGCCTTGGGACGTTTTACTATGTTAAAGTCGCTATATAAATATAAGTTGTTGTTGTTGTTGTTGGTATTCAATTAAGCTTCATGCTCAGGGATAACTGTGGGGATAAAGCAAAACCCAAATCCCACCCCAAGAGAGGGGCAGAGTTCCGCTGGAAATAATTGTTGGGGACATTTCAAACACAGAAAAGACATGGATAAGTTTAATGATATAGTTGTTAGTTATATATGGCTAATGCATTTATTATTTTATAATCTTGGCTCCACCTCCTAGAGGGAAAATCTAATTTCAGCATGGGGGTAGGGAATTGGGGCAGAATATGTTTGCACCAGGACCTCCTGTCTGCCCTTCCCATTTCAAGTGGTTTATCTGGGGGATTTCCCACACTTCCCCATGAATTACACCTCGTGTACCACTGGACAAGCACAACAGAAGGTACCCCACCGTTCTCTCACTTTTAGACCCTCCTTAAAGACCACCTCTTTAACCAAGTTTTTCATCACCCCTCCTAATATGTCTTTCTTTGGCTTGGCATCAGTTTTTCCTGATGCCTCTGTGAAGCACCCTGGAATATTTTCTATGTTAAAGGTGCTATATAAATATAAGTTGTTTCTGTTTATAAACTTCTGATTCCTGTTTGGTAGCTTTAATTCCTCTTTGGCACATTTTGATTGGTACTTTTCGTAGCTGCTTTCTACTTGACATTACTCAGTTCCCTATATGTTGAATAATGTTGCTTTTTATGAATATTATCTTTGAACCATTCAGGTAGAAGCATGACATGGAATTTGAATATGTGACACATCGCTGCGTGATATTTTGAGGTGTGATAGATGCGTGCTATACGCAGACTTTTATTTCTATAAATTAAAAGGGCACTGTTTTTGATTGAGGAAGGTGAAGAGTTAAATAAGAACATAAGAATTAGCAGCAGGAGTAGGCCATTCTTCCCTTCGAGCCTGCTTCACTATTCAATAAGATCATGGCTGATCTTCTACCTCAATTCCACTTTCCTGCACTGTCCCCCTATCCCTTGGTCCTCTTAGTATCCAAAAATCTAGCGATCTGTGCCTTGAATATACTCAGCGACTGAGGATCCACAGTCTCAGGGGTAGAAAATTCCAAAGATTCCCCATCTTCTGAGTGAAGAAATTTCTCTTCATCTCAGTCCTAAATGGCCGACCCCTTATTCTGAGACTGTGACCCCTAATTCTAGACTACCCAGCCTGGGGAAACATCCTCCCTGCATCTACCCTGTCAAGCCCTTATACGTGTCAATGAGATCCCCGCTCATTCTTCTAAATTCTAGGGAATATAGGCATAATCTACTCAGTTTCTCCTCATAAGACAATTTCCCCATCCCAGAAATCAGTCTAGTGAACCTTTGCTGCACTTCCTCTAAGGCAAGTATATCCTTCCTTAGGTAAGGAGACCAAAACTGTCTTTATGTTCTTATGTTAAAATATTCCAGATATGATATCACCAAGGCCCTGTATACTTCTTTACCCTTATACTCCAATCCTTTTGTAATAAAGGCGAACATACCATTTTCTTTCCTAATTGCTTGCTTTACCTGCATGACAACTTTCAGTGATTCATGTCTTCTCCTTCTTCTTAGGCATTCCCTTGAATCGAGGATGACTTGTTTCCATGCCAAAAGGGGATAAGTTCACAGATGTTTCAAAGAAGGACCTAATATTTCAGGTCCCAAACTGCATATTGAAGGGCGGAAGATGCCAGTGTGTGGATTTTTTTAACGTGTGGTGGTCGTTGCACACCAGCCACCACACGGGCTTAACAGAGCTTGGACTTGGTCCAGTGGCAAGGATTAACCAAGACGACTGGAAACCAGCTCTGCTGTACGGACCTAGTGCGCACACATATCGCAGTGTGGGCTGGCCCGTGCTGCCCCTGGGCCCATGCCTCTTTTGGGTCATGAACTCACACCTCTCCTGGGTCCCAATCATGTCACTGTGTAATCTCTCACCGCACCTTTGCCCCAACCTCACCGTACCTGCTTCACCTGCCCATGCTCTAATCAGTGACCTGGGTTATCGTGACATCTAATCCAGTCGCCCTCTTCACGTCATGGCCTTGCTGCACCAGCTCCCACTGCTCCCTGGGGTGGTATGCTCCTTTTAAGGCCCCGACCTGCCGCAGATGTTTCCTCGCAGATCAGGACTGCCACGTGATTCATGTACAAGGACTCCTAGGTGCCTCTGAACATCTTTGGGGCCGAAATTGCCACTCTCCTTAAGGCCTGTTGCAACCAGAAATCAGCGGCCATGCTGTGAGTGCAATGGCCGCCGGTTTCTTGTGTAATGGCCGGCATTTTTAAAATTTTGCTCCTGCGGTATCCTGGTGGTGACCCACTCCACCCCACTGCTTCGCTGCTGCCGATCCGTCCTAAGTGCGTCATCAGATGTTCTCACCCGATGTCGAAATTCTGCTAAAGAAATCTTGCTCCCACCACGCGGTGCCAAAAACAGCTTTTTTTGCCGGTGCACTGAGCTTGGAGTCCTTCTAAAACGGTGGTGCAGCTCCTATTAAAGGGGAGGACCGACTGCCGCTGCCGTCATGGTTTTTTTTTTCCGCCGACTGCCATGTTGGGCCAACAATTATGCCCCCAGGTTTGTCCAGGCCGTTAACAGGCAGCCTGGCACCGCCGAAACACTCCCTGCTGCCCCAGTGGACCAAACTTAAAGAATCACACAGGCTCCCCTTTAAGTGAAGGGGAGAGCCGTAGTGATGCGGCACTATGATGACATCATCAGCTCTACGCTGATGACTGACAGCGGTGGCCATTCTGCCCACCCCGAAATTCCGGCCCTCTAGACGGCGAACTTTCGCGCTCTGCCACACTTTCACCCCCATTATGACCGACTTTTAGTCCTTTGGGAAAAAAAAAGCCAAAGGTCAGAATTTTGCTCAAGAGGCCGCCACATCTACCGTACCAGTAAAAACACAAGAAACAGGGTAGGTGCGCCCTGTTTCCAACAGTGGGCAATTTCAGCCCCCAAAACTTCCCAATCTCTCACCATTTAAAAATATTCTACTTTACTATTTTTTCTACCGAAGTGGATAACTTCACATTTGTCTACATTATATTCCATTGCCATGTTCTTACCCACACACATAATCTTTTCAGCCTCTTTGCGTTCTCCTCACAACTTACTTTCCCACCTAGCTTTGTATTGTCAGCAAACCTGGATGCATTGCACTCAGTCAACTCATCCAAATCATTGATATTAATTCTAAATAGCTGTGCCCCAAGTACTAATTCTTTGCGGCACCCCACTAGTTACAATCTACCAACCTGAAAATGAAGGGTTTATTCCTACTCTCTGTTTTCCATCTGTTAACCAATCCTCAATCCATGCTGGTATATTACCCCCAATTCCATGAGCACTAATCTTGTGTAATAGCCTCTTGTGTGGCAACTTATCCAATGTTTTTTGAAAATCTAAATACACTACACTTATGATATAATATAGTTTAAAGTAAAGAGCAGCCATATGGGATGAATCACTTGTCTTTTAAAATATATTCTCATTGAAATCAAACACTATCTGATCCGTTTATAAATAACCATTCATGTGTTGAGCTTTCATTTTCAGATGTTGTACTTTTGAATTTGTATTGGGCCACATATTTGAAAAAGTATGGCTATAATGAACAATCTAATGAGATCCATGCTTTACAACAAGTACATTCTTCTGCTACACCACAGAACAAGAATAGTCAAATGGTTCTTGATACATATGCTTATCACTATAATAAATCACATGTGGCCCATTGCTGGAGCTGATCACCTTGTGACTTTTAGGTTTAATGTAAACTCCAAAAGTGAGCACTGCAGGAGGAGCCTGCTTTATATAGGGAGGCACTACGAGGTGCAGTAATGTGTGCCTCCCGGGCTTTCCCCATCTGTTGGCCGCTACATGTAATTACATGGTACAAAGCATTGTATAGAGCATGGCTGTAAATACATCACAACACTTCCCCCCAAGTCTTAGATGCGGTTTGCAGGTCGAGCCTGACCGGGGGTCTGCGCTCTCTGGTTGAGTGTCTGAGTTGGACGCTGGGTGTGGGCGGCCTGACCGGAGTGTTGTGGCCTTGCGGTGCTGCGGCTCTGGTCGGACTGTCCGGTGCGACGGGTTCTGTCTCTTGGTGAACCGCTGGTTCTGTTGCTTGTGGTTGGAAGTCGATGTCACTGTAGTTATCCAGTGGTTCTGGATCATCGGTGAACCTCAATTTGGTTTGATCGATGTGCTTCTTGCAGGTTGGGCCATTAGTGAGTCTTACCACGAATACCCTACTCCTCTCTTTAGCTACGACAGTGCCTGCGAGCCACTTGGGGCCCGTACCAAAGTTCAGCACGAAAGCAGGGTCATCGACATTGATACAACGCGTTACAGAGTTGTGGTCATGATATGTACATTGCTTAAGATGCTGGCTTTCGACAATCTCACTTAAAACCGGGTGCACGAGGGACAACCTTGTTTTGAGGGTAGTCTTCATGAGGAGTTTGGCGGGCGGAACCCCTGTGAGTGAATGGGGCCTCGTCCGATATGCAAGCAGAACGCGAGACAGACGGGTCTACAAGGAGCCTTCCGTCACTCGCTACATACCCTGCTTTATGGTCTGTACTGCCTGTTCAGCTTGGCCATTGGAGGCTGGTTTGAACGGGGCCGACCTGACATGATTTATGCTGTTACTGCACATAAATTCTCAAAATTTGGAACTCGTAAAGCATGGTCCATTGTCACTAACAAGGACATTGGGCAGGCCATGGATGGCGATCATTGTCCGAAGGCTCTCTATTGTGGCGGTGGATGTGCTGGACGACATTATAACACATTCGGTCCATTTTGAATAAGCATCAATTACAACTAGGAACATCTTTCCTCGAAAGGGACCCGCGTAGTCTACGTGGATACGAGATCAGGGTTTGGAGGGCCAGGACCACAGGCTCAGGGGGGCTTCCCTGGGTGCATTGCTGAGTTGCGCACACATGTTGCAGCGGTGTACACACGACTCTAAGTCTGCTTTGATGCCGGGCCACCACACGTGCGATCTTGCAAAGGCTTTCATCATTACGATGCCGGGGTGTGTGCTACGGAGATCCTTGACAAATAAATCTATGCCCTTCTTGGGCAGGACTACGCGATTTCCCCACAAAATGCAGTCAGCCTGGACGGATAGCTCATCCTTACGCCAGTGAAACGGCTTAAAATCGCCATGCATCTCTCCATACGTGGTTGCCCAGTTTCCACTTAATATACAGTTTTTCACCTGGGACAGCAGTGGGTCTTGGCTGGTTTAGATTCTTATCTGGTGCACCGTGACGGGTGACCCTTCGCCCTCAGAGGCTTCCATGGCCATGACCAGTTCCACGGGCTGCTCTGCTTCACCTTCGGAGGTGGCGAGCGAGAGCCGGCTGAGCACATCTGCGCAGTTATCAGTGCCTGGTCTGTGGCGGATCGTGTAGCCGTAAGCGGACAGCGTTAATGCCCACCTCTGAATGTGAGCTGAGGCGTTAGTGTTAATGCCTTTGCTCTCAGAGAATAGCAATGTGAGCGGCTTGTGGTCAGCTTCTAGTTCGAACCGCCAGCCAAATAGGTACTGGTGCATCTTTTTTAACCACGTACACACAAGCTAGGGTCTCCCTTTCGACCAGGCTGTACCCTCTTTCAGCCTTGGAAAGGCTGCGGGACACATACGCTACAGGTTGGAGCTTACCCGACACGTTCGCTTGCTGAAGCACACACCCGATCCCATAGGATGACGCATCTCACGCTAAAACAAGATGCCTACAGGGATCATACAACACCAGTAGTTTGTTTGAGCACAATATGTTTCTGGCCTTCTCGAAGGCAGTTTCTTGATTTTTACCCCAGACCCAGTCATCACCCTTACGGAGCAATACATGTAATGGTTCAAGCAAAGTGTTCAGCCCAGGCAGAAAGTTACCAAAGTAGTTCAGTAGTCCTAGGAACGAGCGCAGCTCCATCGTGTTGCGTGGTCTCGGGGCCTTCTGGATCGCCTCCAGAAGTCTGAGAGAGTCTGAGGGTCTGATGCCATCTGCTGCGATTCTCCTTCCGAGGAATTCCACCTCTGGTGCCAAGAAGATGCATTTGGTTCGTTTCAACCTGAGACCTACTCGATTTAGTCGGCATAGCACCTCTTCCAGGTTATGGAGGGTTCATCAGTGTCGTGTCCGATGATCAAGATGTCGTCTTGGAAGACGACTGTTTCCAGGACAGATTTCAGCAGGCTCTCCATGTTTCATTGGAAGATCGCAGCCGCTGAACGAATCCTGAAGGGGCACCGGGTGTATACAAACAGCGCTTGTGTGTGTTTATGCACGTCAGCATCTTGGACAATTCCGCCAGCTCCTGGGTCATGTACGCCGAGGTGAAGTCCAATTTCGAAAACAGCTTTCCACCCGTCAGGGTCGCGAACAAATCCTCCACCTTGGGTCGTGGCTACTGGTCCTGCAACAATATTCAGTTTATGGTTACTCCACAGATTCTAATTGTCCCATCACTTTTAATAACGGGGACAATGGGACTGGCCCAGTCATTAAATTCCACTGGCGATATGATGCCTTCGCGCTGAAGCCGATCTAGCTCGACTTCTACTTTCTCCTGCATCATGTAAAGGACTGCTCTGGTCTTGTGATGAATGGCTCTCGCGTCTGGGCTGAGGTGAATTGTCACATTGGCTCCTGTGAAGTTGCCGATGCCAAGCTGGAAAAGTGACGGAAACTTGTCTAAGACCTGCGCACACGTGGCTTTCTCCACCGACGATAAATCTTTTACATCGCCTCATTTCCAGTTAAAGTTCCATAGCCAGCTTCTGCCAAGCAGCGTGGGCTTGTTACCAGGAACAATGCATAGTGGCAATTTATGCACAGAACCATCATACAGCACCTGAACCATTGCACTTCCAAGGACCAGGATAATCTCTCTGGTGTAGGTGCGCAGCTTCACGTCGATTGGGCTCAGCTTGGGCCTGTGTGCCTTGTTTGTCCATAACTTCTTGAAGGCCTTCTGGCTCATGATCGATTGGCTCGCACCCATGTCCAGTTCCATCGGTACCGGTATGCCGTTCAGTTTAACGTTCATCATAATCGTGGGACTCTTGTTGGTAAAGGTCTGCACTTCATGCATGTGCACCTTATGTACCTCTTCCTCCTCGGTCATCTCTGCACGATCCTCAGGATCTATGCTTGACCTCCCATTCTCCGCTACATATCGAGTTGTAGCATGTTTACACATTCGGAGGTGCCCCATCATTGAGCAATTCTTGCAGACATGTTGTTTGAACTTGCACTGGTTTGCTCGATGAGCCCCTCCACAACGCCAACAGCTTGCTGATGGACTTGCATTCTCAGGTACTGATCTCTTCACATTAGTCCATTGTTGTGGTGAGTGAGTCATCTCAGGTCGAGCAGAGGTCGCATTAGCCCAACTGAGGGCACCTCTCCTGTCTGCCGAAGAATTTAGCTTATTCATGGTGTTTGGCCCCGGGTGATTCCGAAGTTGTGAGTAGAGTAGCTTTGTTTCTTCCTCTCTGGCAATGTATGCCTGAGCAATTAGGGAGGCTTTGGCTAGGTCCAAGTCTTCCTCCGCTAGCAATTTGCGATAAATCGCTTCGTGCCCGATTCCCAAAACAAAGAAGTCTCTTAACATTTCTTCAAGAACTGACCCGAACTTGCATGGCCCCGCAAGACGCCTGAGCTCAGCGATGAATGCTGCCATGTCTTGGCCTACTCCACGCCGGTGGGTGTAGAAACGGTACCTCACCATGAGCGCACTGCATTTCGGCTTTAGGTGATTTCGAACTAGCTCGCACAGTTCTTCGTAACTTTTCTCAGTGGGTTTCGTCGGGGCCAGTATGTCCTTGATCAGTGCGTATGTCCGTGATCCGCAGACTGTGAGGAGGACGGCCCTGCGTTTGCTGGCATTTGCGGCTCCCTCTAAGTCTTTCACGACAAAGCATTGATCCAGCTGGTCAATGAAGTCATCCCAGTCTTCCCCGACGCAATATCGCTCGATGTAGTCAACGGTGGCCATAGCTGCGTGTTAGTATCCTATTCTCGTCACCAGTTGATACATATGATTATCACTATAATAAATCACATGTGCCCCATGCTGGAGCTGGTCACCTTGTGACCTTTAGGTTTAATGTAAGCTCCAAAAGTGAGCACTGCAGGGGGAGCCTGCTTTATATAGGGAGGCAGCACGAGGTGCAGTAATGTGTGCCTCCCGGGTCAGTGTTCGCAATATATCGTGCCTTGTCATTGCCAGCTGAACACCGCTTGGTCCCGGGTGCCTCTTCCTGATCAACGCAGGTTCATCCCCCTCCACAACAATGGACGGATCCAGCAGGTCAGGATATAAGTCCTCCTCCTCCTCCTCCTCCTCCTCCTCCACCTGGAGGTGAGGAAAGTGCTCTTGTTCCTGGGAATCCTGGGAATCCTCGTGTTCCTCCTCTTCCTCCTCCGAGGTAGTTGGTGGAGGTGCAGGGGATGGCTGCAGTGTCTCGAGCTTCTCAGGTTGACCTTAAAAACACGAATGACATTTTTAAAGAACTTATTAGAAATATAGAAACATAGAAAATAGGTGCAGGAGCAGGCCATTCAGCCCTTCTAGCCTGCACCGCCATTCAATGAGTTCATGGCTGAACATGAAACTTCAGTACCCCCTTCCTGCTTTCTCGCCATACCCCTTGATCCCCCGAGTAGTAAGGACTTCATCTAACTCCCTTTTGAATATATTTAGTGAATTAGCCTCAACTACTTTCTGTGGTAGAGAATTCCACAGGTTCACCACTCTCTGGGTGAAGAAGTTTCTCCTCATCTCGGTCCTAAATGGCTTACCCCTTATCCTTAGACTGTGACCCCTGGTTCTGGACTTCCCCAACATTGGGAACATTCTTCCTGCATCTAACCTGTCTAAACCCGTCAGAATTTTAAACGTTTCTATGAGGTCCCCTCTCATTCTTCTGAACTCCAGTGAATACAAGCCCAGTTGATCCAGTCTTTCTTGATATGTCAGTCCCGCCATCCCAGGAATCAGTCTGGTGAACCTTTGCTGCACTCCCTCAATAGCAAGAATGTCCTTCCTCAAGTTAGGAGACCAAAACTGTACACAATACTCCAGGTGTGGCCTCACCAAGGCCCTGTACAACTGTAGCAACACCTCCCTGCCCCTGTACTGAAATCCCCTCGCTATGAAGGCCAACATGCCATTTGCTTTCTTAACCGCCTACTGTACCTGCATGCCAACCTTCAATGACTGATGTACCATGACACCCAGGTCTCGTTGCACCTTCCATTTTCCAAATCTGTCACCATTCAGATAATAGTCTGTCTCTCTGTTTTTACCACAAAAGTGGATAACCTCACATTTATCCACATTATACTTCATCTGCCATTCATTTGCCCACTCACCTAACCTATCCAAGTCACCCTGCAGCCTCATAGCATCCTCCTCGCAGCTCACACTGCCACCCAACTTAGTGTCATCCGCAAATTTGGAGATACTACATTTAATCCCCTTGTCTAAATCATTAATGTACAATGTAAACAGCTGGGGCCCCAGCACAGAACCTTGCGGTACCCCACTAGTCACTGCCTGCCATTCTGAAAAGTACCCATTTACTCTTACTCTTTGCTTCTTGTCTGACAACCAGTTCTCAATCCACATCAGCACACTACCCCCAATCCCATGTGCTTTAACTTTGCACATTAATCTCTTGTGTGGGACCTTGTCGAAAGCCTTCTGAAAGTCCAAATATACCACATCAACTGGTTCTCCTTTGTCCACTTTACTGGAAACATCCTCAAAAAATTAGAACATAACGGTGAACAATACCAAGAGATGTTACATATCAATACTTTACACTACCCCAGAAAGCTGTATTGGCCACATCCTCTGCTTCTTGTGCACAAGGGTTGCATACATTCATGCATGCATGACCTGACATGACATCATTAGTATATCATGAGTACATCACAAGTATATTGCATATTGCATTATAATTACAGGGCATTACATCAGTGACTTATTTAAGTTTTTAATACTGTTTTTAATACTGTTTATACATTACGCAGTGTACATTACTCACGAGACACAAGGCTGGGTTCGGCCAGACCATGGATGGTGGCCGAACGATTGTCATGGCCAACCAGCACGGCCGCACATGATTCAATTTCCGATAAAGTTTGGAGTTGAGCAGAGCCACGCCCCATCCACCTTTGCTCTGACCGGTTAATAGATATCTTCTTCTACAAATGAGAAGAGAGCATGGTATAGCATAAGCTAATGGACTTGGTAGTATTTTGAGGTCACAACAGTTTAAAATGTCACATGCTGTTGCTTCAGATCACTATCCGGATCTTAACATGGTTTACGTAATACATTTAAGAATGACAAACTTAAATTCAATGCAGGAAATTCAATGCTCTAATCAAAATTTGCATGCATCAGTAAAATGTTACCGTTAAAATATAAAATATAAAATGCAACTTACTCTTGCTACCGCCACCAAGCTATTCCAGCGTTTTCAGCATTGGTCAGGCCCCCTCGCCTCATAGGATGCAAACGTTACCACGTCTGCAATCTCCACCGATATTTTTCTGTAGACACAAGGTGGAGGTTTTCCATGCACACCCCGTGTCAAGTTGGCCCACCTGGCATGTACCTCGTTCACCAGGGCCTCGTTCGCCTCATCACTAAAGGATTTTGCCGTTTTCCTCTCGGAATCGCACTCTGATGCCATTTTAAACATTACTTACCTTACTAATATTTATTTATTTTTACTGTCGTTAAATTTATTGCAATTATATTTCTCCAAATACTTCAAAACTAGCCAATTTCCTCTCCTCCTCCACTCTGTCTTGCTCCTCTCTCTCTATTGCTACTTCCTCTCTCTCTCTCTACTCCTCCCTCTGCCTTCTGAGCATGTGTGATGACCCCTGACCTCCCGAAACATGGTAAAACCAGTCGGCTGAAAAAATTCTCACACATGCGCACAAGGTCGTTGCTAGGGAAGCTTTTGACTTCCTTTATTGGTGGGCGAATGTGACTTCGCCGAAAAATCAGATCGCCCATTCCACATCAGCTGAGTGGCTGAGTGGAAAATCGCAAAAAAAAAGGGCCATGTACCAGTGATCAGTAAGGTTGGGCCCTCCTATATCGCTGGAACAAGGTCCATTTTTGGGGGCGATGGCCACCTAGTGGAAAGTCTAGCCCTTGGGATTTTATATTCATAACCACAGCTGGTCTCCTAATAATCCCTAGATCTATTCATTGAGAAAAGTCCAAGAAATGCAGGATAATGCAGTGGGGGCCGAGATCTGATGTAGCAGGTCTCCATCCACTTTTTTTCTCCACAGTTCCTGGGAACTGAGTGTAGTCGAGGCATTTCAAGACATAATTTAGCTCTTGGATGTTGAATGGAGATACTGGGAAGTTGTTTAATATTTATCCTTCCATCTGGGAAGGATATTTATGATCTACGAAGTAGAGCTAGAAGTTGATTGGTGTTCATCCAGTAGATTAGAAAGTTCCTGTTTTCTTGCGCTTGCATCTGAATCCAAGACATAGTCAACATCTTCGCTGAGGCATACGAAAGCATGGGCCTTACACTAAACATCTGTAAGACAAAGGTCCTCCACCAACCTGACCCCATCACACAGCACTGCCCCCCCCAGTCATCAAGATCCAATGTGCGGCCCTGGACAACATGGACCACTTTCCATACCTCGGGAGCTATTATCAGCAAGGGCAGACATCGATGACAAGGTTCAACACCGCCTCCAGTGTGCCATCGCAGCCTTCGGCCGCTTAAGGAAAAGAGTGTTCGCAGGATCAGGCCCTCAAATTTGCCACCAAACGCATGGTCTACAGGGCTATAATGATACCCGCCCTCCTGTATGGCTCAGAGGCGTTGACCAAATACATCAGGCACCTCAAATTGCTGGAGAAATACCACCAACGATGTCTCCGCAAGATCCTGCAAATCCCTTGGGAGGACAGATGCACCAAAGTTAGTGTCCTCGATCAGGCCAACATCTGAAGCATCGAAGCACTGACCACACTCGAGCAGCTCTGTTGGATGGGCCACATTGTTCATATGCCTGACACAAGACTCCCAAAGCAAGCGTTCTACTCCGGAACTCCTATACTGCAAGCGCACCTGGGAGTCCCTGGCCAAAGAGTGCACTAAGTGACGGAAGAGCATCTGTGAAGGCGTTGAGCCGAGAGCATGCAGAAAGCAAGTGTAGGCAGCGGAAGGAGGGTGCGACAAATCAGACTCCCCACCCAGCTTTTCCTTCAATAACTGTCTGTCCCACCTGTGACAGAGACATTAATTCCCGTATTGGACTGGTCAGTCACCTAAGAACTCACTTTTAGAGTGGAAACAAGTCTTCTTCGATTTCAAGGGACTGCCTATGATGATGAAAACAACCGATACAGTATATTGCAGACTATCAGGAAATACTGCTGAACTGTTCTTAATTGTGGATAACCCTGTAATGAAAATGCAAGGTGTATATTTATTTTAAGTGATTTTAGATAGAGTAAACTCAAATTAATAATAGCTTCTGGCAGCTATGGGACCAAGTTTCAGCCTGAGTTGCTCCTGTTTTTTTGGAGCAACTGGTTTAGAATGGAGTATCTTAAAAATTGCAATTCTCGGCATTTAGTTTGCTCCAGTTCTAGTCAGTTAGAACAGTTTCAGTTTGGAACAGATTTTTTTTTCGAAAGGAGACATGTCCGGCCACTTACGCCTGTTTTGAAAGTTTAGGCAGTGAAAACATACTCCAAACTAACTTCGAATGGAGCAAGTGTAGATTTTTGTACGCTCAGAAAAACCTTGTCTACACTTTAGAAAATCAGGCGTAGGTTACAAATCAGGCAAAGGGAATGGGGAGGGGGGTGTTTAAAGGGAAGTTTACAAACATTAAATATTTCAGTTTTACAAATAAAGAGCCATCATCAATAATAAATGATAAATACATCAATAAATCAACCAATAAATCAATAAAAAAAAATTAAAAAAAAAAAAAATCAAGAAATAAAACATTTTCTCCTTACCGCCTGCAGCACCGGGAGTCCTCCAACAGTGTGCTGGGATGGCCCCCCACCCCCAGTGTGTCTCTGTCAGTGTCTCTATCTCTCTGTCTGTCTGTGTGTGTGTCTCTCACTCTCTGTCTATCAGTGTCAGTGTTTCTGACAACGAGGAGAGGGGGGTGGGGGAGGGGGAGAAGGCGGGTGGGGGGGAGAGGGGGAGGAAGGTAGAGTGGGGTGGGGGAGGGGGGAGGTGGAGGGTTTGGGGGGTGGGAGGAGGGGGAGAGGGGAGGGAGGGAGGGAAGGAGAGCGGAGGAAAGGAGAGGGGAGACAGGGAGGAAAGGAGAGGGGAGACAGGGAGGGAAGGAGAGGAGAGGGGAGGGGAAGGAGAGGGGAGGGGAGGGAGGGAGGAAGGAGAGGGGAGGGAGGGAGGAAGGAAGGAGAGGGGAGGGAGGGAAGGAGAGGGGAGGGGAGGGAGGGAGAGAAGAAGGCTGAACGGCCGGGCCCAAGAACTCCGGGCTGGATTTACAGGTAAGTGGCGTCGGGTCTTGGGTCTCGGGTCCAGGGGGATGGTTGCGGAGATCTGGGGGGGGCGCGGAGATCGGGGGGGGGGAGAGTCGCTGAAATCAGGGGGGGTCGCGGAGATCGGGGGGGAGACGCGGAGGTCGGGGTGGTGGGGGGAAGAGTCGCGGAGGTCGGGCGGGGGGAGAGTCGCGGAGGTCGGGGGGAAGAGTCGAGGAGGTCGGGGCGGGGGGGGAGAGAGTCGCAGAGGTCGGGGAGGGTGGGGGGAGAGAGTCGTGCAGGTCTGCAGGGGAGATTCAGGGAGATCGGGGGGGGGCAGGGGAGAGAGTCGCGGAGGTCTGCGGGGGAGAGTCGCAGAGGTCGGGGCGGGGGGGGAGAGAGTCGCAGAGGTCGGGGGGGTGGGAAAGAGAGTCGTGGAGGTCGGGGTTGGTAGGGGAGTGGAGGTTGGGTCGCCGGGCCGGGGGGAAGCGGATGTCGGGTCACCAGGGGGGAGCGGAGATCGGGTCACCGGGGGGGGGGGGGGCGGGAAACAGAGGTCGGGTCGCCGGGGCGGGGTGGGGAGAGCGGGGGCCGGGTCCGGTCCGGGTGCGGCAGTCAAGTCGGGGTCCGGTCCGGTCGGGTGGGAGGTGAGCCTTATTCTCGCAGCCCCAGTGAGGCCATTCGGCCAGGGCTAGGGGCTGCGTGCTTTGGGCCCCCCCACAGTTTTGGGCGCCTGGAGCTACTGCACATGCGCGCCCACTGTAGTGCGCATGTGCAAAGGTCCCAGCACTGTTTTCAGCGCAGGGACCTAGCTCCGCACCCCACAGCTCATGCTGCGCCGCGCCCAGCTCCAGAGGCCCTGCAGGGAGCCGGAGAATAGGTGAGTTTTTTTTAGGCGCACTTTGTGGCGTGAACGGCGACACTTGGGCCCAATGTTTTTAGAAGGCATCTGTGAGGATGCCGCTGTTCGATAGCCAAGTAACTTTGCAAGTGGAAAATACACTTGTTCTTATCTGAATCCATGATCGGATCAGCCATGATCGTATTGAATGGCGGAGCGGGCTCAAGGGGCCGTGTGGTGAATCCTGTTCCTATTTCTTATGTTCTTATGTTCTTATAACTGGCTACATGCAGTTTGACCTCTGCACTGCATTCCATGTTGCTTGCATCCTTGGGATAAAAGATGTGATTTCCACTTATTGAGAGGTATCATAAGACCATAAAAATTAAGAGTAGGAGTAGATCATTTGGCCCCTCGAGCCTGCTCCGCCATTCAATAAGATCATGGCTGATCTTCTACCTCAACTCCACTTTCCTGCACTCTCCCCATATCCCTTGATTCCCTTAATATCCCAAAATCTATCGATCTCTGGCTTGAATATATTCAACGACTGAGCATCCACAGCCCTCTGGGGTAGAGAATTCCAAAGATTCACCACCCTCTGTGTGAAGAAATTTCTCCTCATCTCAGTCCTAAATGGTCGACCTCTGATTTTGAAACTGTGACCCCTGGTTCTAGACACCCCAGCCAGAGGAAACATCCTCCCTGCATCTACCCTGTCAATCCCTGTAAGAATTTTGTATGTTTCAATGAGGTCACCTCTCATTCTTCTAAACCCAAACTCAGTTCAAGCCATTGCTATTTTGTCTGCCTAAATACTAAAATTTTAAGGATGTTGATTATGTGCCCACTTCAAAAGAAGTAAAATGAAAGACCTGCTATATAATTTGTTGTGATACATTAGTTTCTATGTAAATAAATGACTGTGGTTTGGTAATATGTTACTTTTCTGCCTGCTGAGAAGAACATGGTGACCATCTACATACTCTGGAGTAAATGATTTAAACAACTCATGGTTAATTTTAAAACTTAGTCCAAGCTAAACCATAGGTAAGAGAGTTAAGTTACAAAATAGAATGCAAGAACTATAACTTGCCAGAGAGTGACGGACAATGTAGATTTTATAAGTTTTTAAAGGGAAAGTGTTCCTTAGTTGTCCCATATTTCGGCAAGGAAACTGCTTTATTTGCCTACAGGTAAATCAGTTTATTGCAGTATTTTTTATAAGTGTACACCTGTATAAATCTCTGACTTCTGCTTATACTATGTAAGATACAACTAGAATCTGTGACAATGTTCTGACCACTGACCAGACTGTGGCTACAAGAGCAGGTCAGAGGCTAGGTATTTTGTGGTGAGTGTCTCACCTCCTGACTCCCCAAAGACTTTCCACCATCTACAAGGCACAATTCAGGAGTGTGATAGAATTGCCTGGATGAGTTCAGCTCCAACAACACTCAAGAAACCCAATACCATCCAGGACAATGCAGCCCACTTGATTGGCACCCCATCCACCACCTTAAACATTCACTCTCACCACCACCGGCACACCGTGGCTGCAGTATGTACCATCTACAAGATGCACTGCAGCAACTCGTCAAGGCTTCTTCTACAGCACCTCTGAAACTCGCGACCTCTGTCAACTAGAAAGACAAGGGCAGCAGGCATATGGGAGCACCATCACCTCCAAGTTTCCCTCCAATTTACACATCATCCTGACTTGGAAGTATATCGCCATTCCTTTATTGTCGCTGAGTCAAAATCCTGGAACTCACTCCCACACAGACTGCAGAGGTTCAAGAAGGCGGCTCACCACCACCTTCACAAGGACAATTAGGGACAGCCAATAAATGCTGGCCTTGCCAGTGACGTCCACATCTCATGAATGAATATAAAGAAAATAAAGTGCCTTTGTAAGCAATTTTGATCCTAGCCCAATTGCAGAACAGACGGTTCGAATTGCCCCGGCCTTACGAAAGTTCTAGACCTAGGAATTATTATTCAAGTGTAAATGAAATGAGTCACGGACAGGAATGCTTCGATAAAAAATCGTATTTATATTTATTTGGTCTAACATACACTGGCTAAAACATGCACTACTAAACAAAATCACTATCTCTGTGAAGAATAAAATCCAGGTTACAAATAACATACATACAGTACAAAAATGAGACCTAGTAACACGCAGTAATTCCCTGGTGGATTCTAACCCTACCCCTACCACTGAATTACCCTCCCCAGAATAGCACTGAAAAGTTTAACTTCTGAGAAAACCCTGAGCCCTTACCCAGCTTGCCTGGGATACCTGGTTACTGGCTTGGGACATTCTCGATCATGCTCACCACCACACACAGCCGGTTTCCTTTCTTTAGCTCAGCTGTGGGAAGTCACTGCCTGGTCTTCAGTCTCGGTGGCTTCTTCTGTGGTCCTGCAGCCCCTTCCTCTGGTATATCAATCCTGGTATAGTGAGAGCAAGAGGGAGAGAGAGAGAGGGCTCTCTCTAGATACAAGCTGCAAGCTGCAAGCTTCAACCTTTACTTCAAGCTCCAAGCTTCAAGTTAAAAATCAAGTGGATAAGACCCTGTCTTTATGGGAGTTTTGCTACCCCTATCTTTCCCACCAATCTTTAAAATCCCTTTGTTTCTAAGCACAGGTACTGAATCAGTGATGGGCCATCCAACCCATGTGTATTGGACTGATGGCCCTTAATCTGGGAATCTCTGAGTCTTTGTGTTGGGAAAACTCCGGCTCCTCTTTGGCTGGCCAGGCTAGTGGGTTCATTGTCCTGTTTTTTCTTCTGAGATGGAGGTGAAAAGTGCTTTTGCATATTAGAGTGGCTTTGTCAATGCGCCCGCCCCCCCACCTTCCTGGCCGACAGCTCTTTTGTCAATATTCGTGGCCTCCTTCCTTTAGCTGTGACTGGTGGGCAAACCCGTTCTGAATGACTGACAGTTCTTTTGTCACAGCTAACTGCCATGCAGTTTTAACAAAATCAGCTTTTTCACATATCTGTGCAGGGTGACCCCATAAAATCCACGAAATATTCGACTGAGTCCATTCTTTAAGCAGTAACTTTGTGATCTCTTCACCTTCTTGCAGTGGAAGTTTACATGTGTTTGGGTAGCCTTATTTAGGCAAAGGTACTTTTTAATAAATCTAAGTCTTTTAAAAAATTTGTTTCAGGATGTGGGCATCTCTGGCAAGGCCAGCATTTATTGGCCATCCTTGAGAAGATGGTGGTGAGCCACCTTTTTGAACTACTGCAGTCCTTGTGTTGAAGGAACTCCCACAGTGCTGTTAGGGATGGAGTTTTGGGATTTTGGCTCAGCAGCGATGAAGGAACAGCGATATATTTCCAAGTCAGGATGATGTGTAACTTGAAGGGGAACTTGCAGGTGATGGTGCTCCTATAAGCCTGCTGCCCTTGTCCTTCTAGGTGGTAGAGGTCACGGGTTTGGGAGGTGCTGCCGAACATGCCTTGGTGAGTTGCTGCAGTGCATCTTGTAGTTGGGCTCTGTGGGCTCTGTGTATATTAATCAATGTGGGAGTCAAGAGTGATGGGGAGCAGGCAGGGAAGTGAAGTTGAGGCCAAGATCAGATCAGCCATGATCTTATTGAATGATGGAGCAGGCTCGAGGGGCCAAATGATCAATCCTGCTCCTATTTCTTATGTTCTTATGCTTTATGTTGATGATTGGAAGATCCTCACGGTTGTAGGTGTGTCTCTGGATGGTGTTTCTTAACATTCCACATCTCCTTATAGTCAGGCTTAGAATTTCAAATCTCAGGCAGCGATACTACCTGTTTACTTTCCAAGGTTCACCAACCACATGACATTGGCGCGGGGTTCAGAGTGGTACAACAATTGATTATGAACCGTGAAGAGCTGGGCGCATGCTTTCCAGTTCCAGTCTTTGACTTTACTGGGAAAATGTTACCTTCTTTGTCAAGAGGGCTGCTTTTAGCTGCCTCAGAAAATATGTTGGTCTCACAACAAAGGATGAATGACAAGTCAGAGTGGTTGGTGGCCTCTGTGCTGTGAGTGATCAGGCGAAGTGATCAACCACAAAAAACTGACCACAAAGCCTGCCTTTGGCTCTGTGTGACTGACAATCGGACAGACCCAACAGCAGGTAATATGGCCAATGAGTCATTGCCTCAGCAGTTGAAGTCATTATCAAAGGGACGTTAGAGCATGCTGGATATCCATCCATTAAACATAGTCCACAAAAATAACTACAGACGGAAGGAGTGCTGCTAGGCAACAGCAGAGGGTCTTCTAAAGCAATACTTGAATCCTTTTCAGAGCAATTAAGAGCTGTTGCAAAAATAGATTAGTAACAGTGTGCCATGACTTCAGGTAAAGTGGAATCAGTGTCTTGTGTTCATTTGCAAGGGCATCCAATGTTACAAAAGTGATTCTAAATTATTTTCTCTTAGGTAATATCTTGTTCCGAATCAAGATCATAAGGTTCCTGAGGCCTAATCCCATGGACTGACAACTGCAGTGCTCTCCATCCAAGCCCTGAGAGCATCCTTGGAGACTGGAGAAAGCACAAGACTGAGCTGGTGTCTGATCCAACACGCTGCAGTAAGGGGATGGGGAAACTTTTGGAATGTGCCGTGCAGATAAAATTCCTTAATGAACCAGCTTCCGAGGAGCAAACAGATTTCGCACTGTACCACTTTTCAAATGGGTAGGGCAATAGGCTTGGACGATACTAATTCTTAAAAGCAACCCCAGGCATAGAGGCAACAGGGGTGGTGGCAACAGGCATGGAGATCGGTGCAAGGATTGTGGAGAATATTTCATCACATTCCTGACTTACAAATTACAAAGTATTTACAACACAGAGACAGGCCATTGGCCCAACAGGTCCATGTCGAGTTTATTCTCCACATGAGCCTCCTCCCACTTTTCTTCATCTAACCGCATTAACGTATCCTTCTATACATTTCTACCTCATGTGCTTATCTGGCTTCCTGTGAATGTATCTATGCTATTCACCTGAAGCATTTCCCTGTGGTAGTGAGTCCACATTTTAACCACTCACTGGTAAAGAAGTTCTCCTGAATTCCCCATTGGATTTATTAGTGGCAAACTTATATTTATGGCCCAAGATCTGATTTCTCCTGCAAGTGGAAACATCTTCTCTACGTCTACCCTATCAAACCCTTTCATAATCTTGAAAACCTCTATCAGTTCACACCATAGTCTTCTCTTTTCCAGAGACAAGAGTCCAAGCCTGTTCAAACTTTCCTGATAGGTAAAATCTCTTAGTTCTGCTCACATTCGAGGTAAAGTTTTGTTGGACCTTTTCCGGTGCCGCTATATCTTTTTTATAATATGGAGACCAGAACTGTTCACAGTACTCCAAGTGTGTTCTAACCAAGGTTCTATACAAGTTTAACATAATTTCTCTGCTTTTCAAATCTATCGCTCTAGCTCTAGACATGGACCTCAATGTTTAATTAGCATTTTTTGTGACCTTATTAACCTCGGCGAGTTCCCTTCTTTCACCTAGCCCACAAAGCCAAACTTCAACTGAGGCTCCCACTTGCCCTAGCCCTAAACTCACATCTTTCTCTAGTTTCTCTTTGATCCACCCTCTTGATCTCTCCAAGCTCATCTTGTCCATGAGACCCACTTCCTGCTCCCTTGACCCTATTCCCACGAAACTGCTGACCACCCAACTTCCTTTTTTGGCTCCCATGTTAGCTAACATTGTTAATCAGCTACTGTTGTCCTCTCCTCAAAAAATCAACTTTTGACCCCACTTTGCTTGCTAGCTATTGCCCCATCTCCAATCTCCCTTTCCCGTCCAAAGTGTTGTCGCCTCCCAAATCCGTGAACATTTTTCCCTGAATTCAATGTTTGTATCCTTTCAATCTGGCTTTCGCCCCTGCCACAGTACCGAAGCAGCTCTCATCAAAGAGACAAATGACATCCTTTCTGACTGTGACAAAGGTAAACTATCCCTCCTCATCCTTCTGGACCTGTTTTTGATCCAGTTGACCATTCCATCCTCCTCCAACACCTCTCCATCATTGTCGAGCTAAGTGGGACTGCACTTGCCTGGTTCCATTCTTATCAATCTAATCGTAGCCAAAAAATCTACTGCAATCGCTTCTCTTCCCACTCCCGCATTGTTACCTCTGGTGTCCCCCAAGGATCCTTGACCCCCTCTTATTTCTCACTTATACTCTGCCCCTTGGCGATATCATCCAAAAACACGGAGTCAGTTTCCACATGTAAGCTGATGACACCCAGCTCTACCTCTCCACGACTTCTCTTGACCCCTGCTTGGCATTTAAATTGTCAAACAGCTTGTCTGACATCCAATACTGGAGGAGCAGAAATTTTCTCCAATTAAATATTGGAAAGACCAAAGCCATTACCTTTCGTTCCCAAACCACTAACTCCATCCCTCTCCCTAGCATCAATCTGAGGATCAACAAGACTGTTTGCAACCTAGGTATCATATTTGACGCTGAATTGAGTTTCTAGCCACATATCCACGGCATAACTAAAACCGCCTTTTTCCACCTCCGTTATGTGGCCCACTTCCGTCCCTGCCTCAGGTCTTCTGCTGCTAAAACCTCATTCATGCATTTTGTTACCTCCAAACTTGACTGCTCCAACTCACGCCTGGCTAGCCTCACACATTTTACACTACGTAACTCGAGGTCAACCAAAACTCAGCAGCCCGTGTCCTAACTTGCACCAACTCATGATCATCCATCACCAGTCTGCTTTCTGACCTACATTGGCTCCCGGTTAAAAAATGCCTCGATTTCAAAATTATCAGCCTTGTTTTCGAATCACTCCATAGCCTCGCCCCTCCCTATCTCTAATATTTTTCAGCCTCACAACCTTCCTCAAATTCTGCCCTCTTTGTCATGTTTGTAACTACAATGTAACACCACTGTATTACTGTACACACTGTATCCACTGGCCACCACCGAGGGGGCAGCGGAGCAAAGCACTGAGATGGTCATGGCTGTTGATGCCTTTGACAGCGCAGGCTCCCCCATCACAGCCGCCAGATCAAAATCTGGACAAACAGAGATCCCCTCCTATCCTTGATTAAGAAATGTGTCCTGACTGGGGATTGGGCGCCCGCACACGGAGCATGCCCTGAGGAGGTCAGACCATTCCACAGGCAGATGGATGAGCTCTCCATCCAAGCTGACTGCCTACTATGGGGCAGCCGGGTAGTCATGCCCCAGAAGGGTAGGGAGGCATTCATCAGGGAACTCCACAGCGAGCACCCAAGCATTGTGATGATGAAGGCCATTGCCCGGTCACAGATTGGCCTGGAATTGATTCAGACCTGGAACTCTGTGTTCGCAGGTGCCCGACCTGTGCCCAGCTGGGTAATGCCCCCAGGGAGGCCCCGCTCAGCCCGTGGCCCTGGCCCACCAAGCCATGGTCACGCATTTACGTTGACTACATGGGCCCGTTCATGGGGAAGATGTTCCTCATTGTAGTAGATGCGTACTCGAAATGGATTGAGTGCATCATCCTGAATTTCTGCATGTCATCCACCACCGTGGAAAGCCTACGTGCGACCTTTGCAACCCATGGCTTGCCGGACATCCTGGTTAGTGATAATGGTCCGTGTTTCACGAGCTATGAAATCCGGGAGATTATGTCGGGCAATGGCATCAACCACGTCAGGACTGCGCCGTTCAAGCCGGCCTCCAATGGCCAGGCGGAACGGGCAGTCCAAATCATTAAGCAAGGTATGCTCAGGATTCAAGAATCCTACCTACAATTCCACCTATCGCACCCCCTGCTGACCTATAGGTCCCGCCCGCACTCGCTCATGGGGGTCCCACCCACAGAGCTACTCATGAAACGGACACTCAAAACTCGGTTGTCCCTCATTCACAACCAGAGCCCCAACGGCGGCGCTCCACGAGGGAGCGTAGACCACCTGAAAGACGAAAGACTGAAGCTATGATCCCAGTAAGACTTTGGGGTGGGGGGGGGGGTGTGGGGGGAAGGTGAAGTCATGTTTGTAACTTCAATGTAACACCATTGTATTACTGTATACACTCAACTTAGATGCACACCTTGACCACAGGAGGTGAACTTGTGGGAGACACTCCTTATCTGATCACACAGGTATATAAAGGGAGGTCCCACGCAGTGTCATCACTTCTGGGGTCCTGTAATAAAGTGTTAAGGTCACACAGTGGCCTTGTCCCTGGAATGTACCTTGTGTGGTTTCATGTTGTAGAGTAAGGACTTTACACTCTTGAACATCCTTCATTATAACTGCTCAATCATCGGTGGCCATGCCTTCAGCTGTTTGGGCCCTAAGGTCTGGAACTCCCTGCCTAAACCTCTCCAACTCTCTACCTCTCTTTCCTCCTTTAAGACGCTCCGTAAAAACTACCTCTTTAACTAAGCTTTTGGTCATCTGCCTTAATTTCTTCATTTGTGACTCAGTGTCAAATGTATCTGTTTGATAACAATTTAAGAACATAAGAAATAGGAGCAGGAGTAGGCCACCCAGCCCCTCAAGCCTGCTCCGCCATTTAATAAGATCATAGATTCAGCTCCACTTCTCTGCCCGCTCCCCATAACACTTTGTTCCTTTATCGCTCAAAAATTTGTCTATCTCCACCTTAAATATATTCAATGACTCAGACTCCATAGCTCTCTGGGGCAGAGAATTGCACAGATTTTCAATTCTGCGAGAGAACAATTCGTCCTCATCTCAGTTTTAAAAGGGCAGCCCCTTAGTCTGAGACTATGGGCTAGACTTTCTACTAGGTGGCAAAGGCCCCAAAAAAGGGCCATGTTCCAGTGATATGGGACGTCTCGGCCTTGCTGATCGCCGGCACAAGGCCCATTTTATTTTTTGCGATTTTCCACTCGGCCTTACCCGGCGATGTCAAATGGGTGATGTGATTTATCGGCGATCTCATACTCGCCCACCAAAAACGGAAGTCAAAGAAGAAAAAAAGTTTCCCTAGCAACGCTATTCTGTGCATGTGTGGGGGTTTTTTTGTGGTTGAGTTTCTTTGCCGTGTTTTGAGGGGTCAGGGGGGTCATTCCATGCTCAGAAGCACAGGGAGGGTCTCAAAGAGAGAGAGAGAGAGAGGAAGGAAGGGAGTCGGAGCTGTTTGACTGTGGTTGGATTGAAAAGCGAAATCTTGTTGAAAGTTATTCATTCTTTTTGTCTTTTAAGTAATTTTTTTGACCAATATTTGAACTTAGATAATATACAATATATTATCTAATATATTGAAAAATATATTTAAATATATATTATTCTGGAGATAGAAACTAAACGTAAAAGGGCTAAACCCTTTAGCGAAGAGGCCAACGAGGCGTTGGTGAACATAGTGAGCGGCAGGTGGGATGATTTAACACGGGGTGGGCATGGGAAACTTCCACCCTGTGTGTTAAATCCTGACTCTAATATACTGACTTACACGAGACACATGCTGAAGTCAAGATGACTTCGGACCTGCACCTTTAATTCCAGCTCTCCAGTGCGGCACTTGTCTGAGACCTCCCTTTATATACCTCAGTGGGACAGGTATGGAGTGTCTCCTGCAAGTGCACCCCTGGTGGTAAGGTATGCTTATTGTTACAGGTCATATCTAGTTACAGTCATGTATAGCATGGTAAGATACAGTTATATACAGTAATGTCAGATACATGACACCATGCATATAGGAGAATCTGGGCCGAGATTGCCGATGTCGTAACCTCAGCCTCGAATGAAATATGTACACCTGACCAGTGCAGGAAAAGATGGAACAGCTTGCTGGCAGCAGCCAGAGTAAGTTGCATTTTATATTTTAAATTTTACATATGTAATATTTAAATGATGCATGCAAATTTTAATTTGAATCTTGAATGTAATTTTGTTATAGTATTCATTAAATTATGAATTCATTTATGCATCCTAACACTAAGTTGAATTTTATATTATGAAATATTATTCATATGCAATGCAATGCTAATTTCTAATTGAACATTTAAATGTCAGTCTTAAATGTTTATTACCAAGTCCATTAGCTTATGCCATGCAATGTTATCTTATCATTTACAGAAGAAGATATATATCAATCGCACCGAGCAGAGGAAGACGGGCGGCGACTCTGCTCAGGTGCAGATTTTATCCGAATAAGAGGAGCTTGCGGTCGCCTTAGTGGGGCCTGACAGCCGTTCGGTCACAACCCGTGGTGTGAGTAATGGGATTTGTGCAATGTATCAAACATTATTAAATACATATTAAAAATATCTTATTTCCGCATGTAATGTTCTGCAATAATAATATGATATATACTTTTGTTGTACTCTTGATTTATGAATGAGGTCATGGCAGCCCTGGTGAACCCTTGTGCATATAGGGTATTGAAAAGTATTCTTATGTTATGGTTATTGAAAAATTGATATGTATGTTTATTAATAATGAGCACCGTTAATGTCCTCATAAGTTGTTTAGAAATGTCATTCATCTTTTTAAGGTCAAGTGTTGTTAGAATCAGTGGACTCATCCACTATTCCTGCACAGTCAAATGTGGTGGTGGAGGAGGTGGAGGAGGAGGAGGAGGAAGACAATATTCTTTTTGTGGGGGAGGTGGGAACAACTTGCAGCCATCTCTATTGAGATGGATGAGGCACCGGGACCAAGCAGTGTACAGGTGGTGACACCAAGGCGCAAAATATTGCAAATGCCGACCCCACGGAGATTGGGTCAGCGGGGTGAGCAATCGCCTACCATGGCAGGCCAGATGGAGCGCTTGATATCCCTGTGTAGGGAGACGGTCGCGATCGGTCGTGACCTTATCCAGGGTTTCGCGGGTTTCTCCGCAAACTGGAGCTAGTTCAGCACGAACTTCTCCAACTGGCCTTCCGTGCAAGCACAGACAGTATGGGAGACATTGGAGGCTATTTGTCAGCAGACCAATGCAACTAATGCCCTTCGGCATGCGTTGCTGGCTGGACACGGCGCTGCACCCCAAGGTGTTGTGTCAGCTTGCAGTGAGATCCCGAGCACGCAAGCGAGTATGGAGGAAAGAGTTCCTCCTGACTCGGAAGTGGAGCCTCAGGCTCTGCTTCCACTCCGTCACCTCCACCACAGCAGGAAGTCTTGCCGTCCCACACTGCACAACGCGTTCGTGTCGGTGGGCGGGTGGGGTAAGAAAACGGGGTGGGATAGGACCTGGAGGGAAACATGGCTGCAGGTAGGGACGGAGGGGGAGTGTTTTTCATTGTTGAATTGTTTTTTCTTTTTTTTTAATCGTTAACGTTTTGTTCAATGTTCATTGGGATTTGAGGGAAGGGTGGGTTGGGGGGTTGGGCGGGAGTGGAGGGAGGGTGTTGTTAAATAGTTTTTAAAAAATTTGTTTGTTGTCTTTATTAATAAAAAAAAATCTTTAATTCAACAAATTTTGTGCCTTCTCTCTTAGTTACATTAGTTAACAAATTTACAGTTGTCCATCCTTATTTGTTTATTCTTTTATTATAGCAGTATTTACTTAAACTTTACTTAAAGTAAACATTAATGCCGAAGATAGGCCTGTGCAGACAAGACAACAATGAAACCCCACGCAAATGAAACTTTTGATTAAACCTAACTGTAAATGAACATTTGAATATCCACAAAGATAGTTCATGCAAAGCGTTCATTAATGAGCTGCTGACGCAACAGCTTAGCGGGCGTGTAACTGCCACTGATCTTCGAGAGCGGGGTGGTGGTACCGGTGCTATATCGCCAGGCTGATTGCGCTCCCGGATGTCCTCGCCTGTGTCCTCTTCTGCCTCTTCATCCTCCTCATCCTCACCGGCTGGCTCTTCTGTCTCCCCTCCTTCTGGAGGTGGACCTGCAGACAGATCTGGCATTACTTGTCCTCTCTAGGTTATGCAGCATGCTAGGTTATGCAACACACCACAATAAACTCTGTGATCTGGTCAGGGTGGTATTGTAGGCTGCCTCCAGAATGATTCAGGCATCTGAAGCACTGCTTTAAGACTCCAATTGTCTTTTCAATGATGTTGCGAGTCGTTATGTGACTTTCATTATACCGTTTCTGTGCTTCAGTGAAGGGATTACGCAGAGGGGTCATCAGCCAACTGGCAAGGCCATATCCTTTATCCCCCAGCATCCAACCGTGACCTTCTGGCTGATTGACAAACAGGTTAGGTAGAGTACTTCCACATAAGATGTGCGCATCATGGATGCTGCCAGGAAATGTAGCATTTACTGTCAGAATTGTTTGATTGTGGTCGACAACAAGCTGCACATTTAGTGAGTAGAATTATCTTTAAACTAACTCTCTAAATAACTCACAACTATTTAGATCCTTCTTTTCTGTTGCCTCCACCCTTTCTCCGATCTTCAAAATGGCGTCCGTAGTGCCCATTTCCTTCTCTTAAGCCCAGTAAAAGCAACTATTTCTCAGCACTCTTTTGGGCCTTGCATCAGCCCAGCGAAATGCAGGCTAGGTGCCGAAACTTGGGGTGGACCTTGTGTGGGCTATCATTTGGGCGATAATCTCGGCAATCAAAGTGGAAACTTAGGCACCTGTTTTTCCGGTGAAGTTTTGGGCCTAGTTTCCACTTCTTGCTCAAAATGAGCGATAGAGGTCTGTTTTGGGCGATAGATGGCCAGAGGTGGGCGATGTGAAGTGGAAAGTCTAGCCCTATGTCCCCTACTTGTAGCAGGACCTCTCTGCTTTTATACTCTATCCCCTTTGCAATAAATGCCAACTTTCCATTTGCCTTCCTGACTAATTGCTGTACCTGCATACTAACTGTTATGTATGTAATAACTCGATAGACTGAATACTGTAAACTAACACAGGTGCAAACCTGGCTCTGCTATTTTCCCACCCAAAGTGAATACATTACATAATGGCTTGCCTTTTATACCTGGGCCGCACACACGTGCGTACAACCCGATGACCTCCAACAGTGGTGCCACCTGGTGGCTAGTAACACCAAGCATACATACATGACAATATTCTCCTTTAAGATATTAGTAACAGTCTTTTTACAAATATAGATGGTCAAGGGCTTTCCGCTCCCGAGTTGATCGTCTCAGTTCAACTCCAGCCTTGGGCGAACGTTCTGAGTCTGTTATGACTGGGGGCTGGGTAGTCGATCTGATGGGAGTGGCAATGACCACGTCAGGGATTGAAAGTCCAGATTCTTTGACGACAGCGGAGTCCACTGATAACTGAGGGTAGGTTGGTTGGTCACTGATTGTGTCTTCCTCAGACTGTTCCGGTTCATCTGTATGACGCAGCTTTATCTGATCAACATGTTTTCTGCATGTTTGCCCATTCTTGAGCTTGACGATTAAACACTCTGTTACCCTCCTTGACCATAACAGTACCGGCGATCCATTGGGACCTTGACCATAATTTAATACATACACAGGATCGTTAACAGAAATGTCGCGTGACACAGCAGCGCGATCATGATACCACTGCTGACTTTCACGTCTGTATTCAACATGATCATTCAAGTCAGAGTGGACAAGAGAGAGCTTGGTCTTGAGACCTCTCTTCATCAATAGTTCAGCAGGAAGGACCCCGGTATGCGTGTGGGGTCTTGTCCTGTAACTAAGCAATATGCATGACACACGAGTCTGCAGTGAACCCTGAGTTACATGTTTCATACTCTGCTTGATGGTTTGGACAGCACGCTATACTTGACCATTAGATGCAGGTTTGAATGGTGCTGACCTCATACGCTTGATACCATTGAGTTTCATGAACTCTTGAAACTCCAGACTAGTGAAGCAAGGTTCGTTGTCGCTTACAACAATGTCGGGCAGACCATGAGTGGCAAACATGACACGAAGGCTCTCAATGGTAGCTGTGGATGTACTGGATCACATGATTATATAGTTTATCCACTTGGAATATGCATCCACCACAACTAAAAACATCTTTCCCAGGAAGGGACCTGCAAAGTCGATGTGGATCCTGGACCATAGTTTAAATGGCCACGACCACAGACTCAGCGGCGATTCCGCTAGTGCTTTACTTAGCTGCATGCAAGTGTTGCACTGATGCGCACATGATTCCAGATCAGAGTGAATTCCAGGCCACCATACATGAGACCTGGCAATGACTTTCATCATGACAATACTGGGATGAGTGATATGTAGATCATGTACAAATTTCTCTCTGCCTTTCTTAGGCATAACAACACGATTACCCCACAGTAAACAATCTGATTGAATGAATAGTTTGTCTTACGACGGTTTTAAGGTTTTGTCTCATCACCCATTTGCTTGGGTATGGCAGACCAATCACCACTAAGGGCACAACGTTTCACAACCGATAATATCGTGTCCTGGCTGGTCCAGGTCTTAACTTGTTGAGCTGTGTCAGAGGTTCCTTCACTTTCAAAAGCATCCATAACTAACAGTAGATCTGCAGGTTGTGGCGTCTCCACCTCCGGTGTGGGTAACGGCAGATGGCTCAGTGCATCGGCACAATTCTCAGTGACAGGTCTATGGTAAATGACTTAATCATAGGCAGATAATGTCAACGCCCACCTCTGGATGCGGGACGATGCATTGGTATTGATACCTTTGTTTTCCGAAAACAATAAAATGAGTGGCTTGTGATCTGTTTCCAGTTCAAACCGAAGACCAACACATACTGATGCATCTTTTTAACCCCATACACACAGGCTAATGCTTCTTTTTCTACCATACTGTAGGCTCTTTCCACCTTTGACAAACTTTTAGAAGCTTACGTAACAAGTTATAGTTTACCCGACTCATTAGCTTGTTGGAGCATGCAATCAACTCCATATGACAAAGCATCACAGGCCGATACTAGACGCCTACATGGATCATAATGTACCAGCAGCTTGTTAGAGCAAAGCAGATTCGTAGCTTTCTCAAAAGCTCTATCTTGAGATGCACCCCAAACCCAGTTGTCGCTTTTTTTTAGCAGCATGTGCAGTGGCTCTAATGAAGTGCTCAATCTAGATAGGACATTACCGAAGTAGTTGAATAGACCAAGGATCGAATGCAGCTCCATCACATTCTGAGGCTTGGGAGCATTTTTGATGCCCTTGGTTTCGATTCCATAGGCCTGATGCCGTCAGCAGCAATTTTCCTCCCCAGGAATTCGACTTCTGGTGCCATGAAGATGCAGTTCAAACGTTACAGTCTGAGTCCCACTTTGTCCAGACGATGTAGAACCTCTTCCAGGTTGTTCAGATGTTCGGCAGTGTCACAACCTGTGACCAGTATGTCATCTTGGAACATGACGGTTCTGGGGACGGACTTCAGTAGACTCCCCATGTTTCTCTGAAATATGGCTGCAGCTGAGCAAATTCCGAAAGGACACCTGTTGTAAATAAACAGTCCTTTATGAGTGTTGATGCACATAAGTTTCTTCGATGTCTCGGCCAGCTCCTGTGTCATATCGGCCGATGTCAGTTTCAGTTTAGTGAATGACATCCCCCCAGCTAGCGTTGCAAACAGGTCATCAGCCTTCGGTAACGGGTATTGATTCTGTTTCGAAACTCGGTTGATCGTAACTTGTAGTCTCCACCAATCCTGACAGTGCCATCTCTCTTCAACACAGGAACAATGAGGCTGGCCCATACATTAAATTCGACCGGTGATATGACCCCCTTCATGCTGGAGTCTCTCCAGTTCGATTTCGACCTTCTCCCTCATCATGTACGGAACCGCCCAAGCTTTATGATGGACGGGTCTGGCATCCGAGTCCACGTGGATCTGCACCTTGGCTCCCGTGAAATTGCCGATGCCTGGTTCAAACAGTGAGGGGAACTTGCTCAGCACTTGAGCACATGGAGTGTCATCCTCCGACGACAATGCTTTGACATCGTTCCAATTCCTTTTGATTTTTTCTTGCCAATTCCTGCCGAACAGTGTTGGACCATTGCCTGGAACAATCCATTACGGTAAATCATGAACCGCACCATCATACGACACCTTGACTACTGCACTGCAAATCACCGTTATGAGTTCTTTAGTGTATGTACGCAACTTGGCATTGACTGGACTCAGCTTAGGCCTCACAGCCTTAGTATCCCACAGCTTGTCGAATGTCCTCTGGCTCATTATTGATTGACTCGCACTCGTGTCCAATTCCATTGGTACCGGCACATCGTTAAGTTTCACATTAATCATTATCAGTTGGCTCTTTCTTAGCAACGAATACAGTCCATACACTTCCTCCTCTGGTATCTCAGATTGCATATCCGGATCCGCGCTATACTGGTCATCATCCTCCATGTGGTGTGTCGCATCACATTTGCTCAGTTGAGGACACATGCGCTGGTGTTGCCCCAGTCTCGAACAGCCTTTACAAATGTATTGTTTAAACCAACACTGATGAGACCAATTATTGCCCCACAACATGGTGAAATCGGATTCATTCCCGTTGGTGGACTTTGGGCAGCCACAGGTTTCGAATACGCAGTCGAGTAGGCCCTGCCATATGCAGCTCTGCCAAACGACGATACAATCTTGTTTACAGTATTGCCGAATTCTGATTTTTCACTGATATCCGCTTTAAGTTTTTCTCCATCGTCATGCATGCCTGGACAATCGTGATGGCCTTGCTCAAATCCAGCATCTCCACCACCAGTAGCTTACGCAGGATCACCTCATGGTTGGTGCCGATTACAAAGAAGTCCCGCAGCATATCTCCCAAACCGTTTTCGAACTTACATGGTCCAGCTAGACGTCTTAGGTCAGCAAGAAATTCCGACACATCCTGGCCCTCAGAACGAACGTGCTTGTAGAATCAATATCGTGAGATGATGATGCCTTCTTCTGTTTTGAGATGGTCATGTACCAGAGCACACAGTTCCACATAGTCCTTGTCCGTTGAACTTGCAGGCTGGAGAATATTCTTTATGAGTCCATAGTATTTTCGGACTGCAAACTGTGAGGAAGACCGCCCTGCGCCTAACTACATCAGTGGGTTCCTCCATTTACCTTGTCGCCAAATGTTATGTATGTAATAACGCGATAGACTGAATACTGTAAACTAACACAGGTGCAAACCTGGCTCTGCTTTATTAGGGCCCAAAGTGAATACATTACATAATGGCTTGCCTTTTATACCTAGGCCACACCCACATGCGCAAGTCCAATGACCTCCAACAGTGGCGCCACTTGGTGGCTAGTAACACCAAGCATACATACAAGACACTAACTTTTTGTGTTTCGTGCACAAGGACGCCCAGGTTCCTCTGTACTACAGCACTTTGCAATTTTTCTCCATTTAAATTATAATTTGCTTTTCTATTTTTTCTGCCATGTTGATAACCTCACATTTTCCCACGTTATATTCCATCTGCCAAATTTTTGCCCTCTCACTTAGCCTGTCTATACTTAGCCTGTATTTACAGGGTGCACATGGTGTGAGCATGCAGCTCTTGCTTTCCCACCCCTCCCTCAACACAACTCCACTCTTGTGCCTTCTCATTTCAAACACTCATGAAATCCAGCCTGACCAGCCAGAGATTGACCAAAAATAGGGAAGGTAGAGTGAAGAAGAAACACCGTCACTCGTTTTCACACTCCTAGCCATCAGTTCCTTGAGGTCATCCTGCAAGGCCATCTGCAGTCTCCCCCACTGAAAGTCAGCAGCCTTTCATCAGCCATGCTGCAGCCACTGAGGTAACTGTGTTACATCAGGCAAAGTCACACACAAGAAAGTCACTAAGGGAATGTACAAGGGTGATTAGTTGATTTCTTGATGCCATATTGGATGAAAAGATCTATAAAGTTGGATTGGAAAGTTTGCTTTGTGGTGGCTTTTATTTCAGCATTGTGGCCAAGAGGACGCTATGATAGTCAGTAACAGAGGGAAGGTAAGGTGTGGGAGAACTGGTGAAAGGAGAAGGACAGGGGTGGGGGGAAGCCTTTCGGGTGTAGTTCGGTCCTGGGTGGGACCGGGAGGGAGAACACCATTCAGCCTGGGATGGGGCGGGGGAGCAGACTGGGAGGCCAATCGGCCTGGGCTAGGGGCGGGGGAGCACACTGGAAGGACACTCAACTTGGGCTATGGGCAGGAGTGCTGACCGGGAGGCCAGTCAGCCTCGGCTAGGGGCAGGGGAGTGGACCGGGAGGCCACTCGGCCTGGGCTAGGGTGGGAGAGCGCACCTGCAAGCCCTTGGGCCTGGGCTAGGGGTGGGAGAGCACACCGCCGGCAAGCCCTTCGGCCAGATACAGAGAAAGAGAGAGATCGGAGAATCGAACCGGTGGGGACTGAGAATGGGACCGGACCAGCAAACCCTTCCAGCAGGGTTGGAGGTAAGTTGCTGTTATGTGTTTTTCAATTCTTTTAATGTGTTGGGAGCTGGCTATGAGCTTCACTTTGCAGCCTCAGCTCGCATTGTGTTGCTGGTTACCATGGCAGCCCGATCTTTTTGGCGCAGATCAAGGCGTCACCCCCAAAACTAAAGGCCGGATTATGCCAGGCCAAAATTAAGAAATCCAACGGGGAAACTTAGAACATTGTTTTTTGGCGTACTTGGGCCCCAAAAAAACGAAATCTTCAAGTACACCAAAAAAATGCTTTGTGGAAAATTGAGCCCTTTGTTACTGACTCCAACAGAGGAAATACTCCTTTCCTATTCACCATAAAAAAATGAAAAACAGACTAGCATTTATATAGCGCCTTTCATGACCACCTGATGTCCCAAAGCGCTTTACAGCCAATGAAGTACTTTTTGGAGTGTAGTCACTGTTGTAATGTAGGAATCCTTGAGAATATTAAAAATATCTACTAAATGTCCTCTTAGCCTTCTCTTATACAATGGAAACAGATCTTGTGCAGAAAATGTGGGGTTCATTTTCACAGAGGATATTCATCTGGGGATCAGTTGAGCTTTATTAACCATGCTGAACAGTGGACTAACCTGTGGAATATAGCGATGGGCCAGGTATGATGCTATGGCTTTGCCATTGATATCAACAAAATTATATTATGGACTTTCGTCTGACTAAGTATCTCTTTTTTGTAGACAGAGTCCTGAGCATACATGTTGGATCACCAAGGGTATTCGTGCCTCATAACAAAATATTATTCTCTAGCATCATCAGGGGTATCCTTCCTAATCGTTTTTTAGTACCTGAGAATTCTGGTGGTTTCAAGTTTTAGCCTTGACACAGACCTTTAGGAACGCACTGAAGGGTAAAGAACACTTGAGTCTTCAATGACAGCAAGATCCTAACGTTGGTTAAGCCTGTGCCATATAACACATATATCCAAGAAAGTTTGACTTCTTGACCCTGATATTTACCTGGAAGAGACTGGGTGGGATGGGGGAGGTGATTTTTGGCTGGGAAACCTGGAAGTAAGGATTTCTGGCATTTCCTGCCCAAATTAACCACAGGATGCATTTTTAATTTTTTCAACAGGTTTCCCACCTCATTGACAAGATAGCTATCTCTCAGGCTGGAAAGTTTGATATTATGGTGGGGGGGAGACCATTGGAGTGAATCGGACATTGTGGCGGGGGGGAGGGAATTGGACATTGTCGGGGAGGTGGGGTAAATCAAACATCGAGGGGATGTTGGTTTGAATCTCTGGTCTGAATAGTAATTGTTTTTTACTCAGTATTTTAAAATTCTGTTGTGGTGATTTAGGTTAAAAGGGTCTTGAGAATGTTTTTATGATTTTTTATGTTCTGTTTTTTAAAAAAATATTTTTAGTGTTTTTCTCCTCCTAGGCCCAACCCGCAGCCTCGGGGTAAATTTTCAGTAAATGTTTTATTTATTGCCCATTCTCCTTAAGAGCCACCCAATCGACCCAAAATGCCACTTTTTACTGAGAATCGGGGTGCAACACTCATTTTCTTCGCTGGGCAGATTTTTTTCTTTTTATGGGGAAGTTTTCACTGGCGATAATCTTGGGAATCTTAGCAATCTTTTGGTGTAAATTGGGCTCTGGCCCCAGCACCGATCTCTGTGGCACGGCATTAGTTAGTTTGCGAACTGGAAAATGATCCATTTATCCCGACTCTCTGTTTTCTGTTAGTTAGCCAATCCTCTATCCATGCTAATATATTAGCCCCAACCCCGTGAACTTTTAACTTATGCAGTAACCTTTTATGTGGCACCTTATCAAATGCCTTCTGGAAATCCAAATACACCATACCCACTGGTTCCCCCTTAACCACCCTGTTCATTACATCCTCAAAGAAATCCATCAAAATTGTCAAACATGATTTCCCTATCATAAAACCATGCTGACTCTGCTTGACTAAATTATGCTTTTCCAATGTCCTGCTATGGCATCCTTAATAATGGACTCCAGAATTTTCCCAACGACAGATGTTATGCTAACTGGTCTATAGTTTCCTGCTTTCTTTCTACCTCCATTTTTAAATAAGGGTTTCCATTTGCATTTTTCCAATTCGTTGGGATCTCGCCAGAATCCATGGAATTCAGATTACAACCAAGGCATCCAATATCTCTGCAGCCACTTTTTTTAAGATCCTAGGATGCAGCCCTCATAACTTTGTAGTCTCCTTTATTTTAGCTTAGGACACTGGTTTGAGATCCAACTTTATCACCCTCCAACTGAATTCGAAACTCAACAATGCTATGATCACTCTTTCCTAGAGGATCCTTTACTAGGAGATAATTTATTAATCCTGTCTCATTACACTGTTCCAGATCTAAAGTAGTCTGCTCCTTGGTTGGTTCCACAATGTACTGTTCAAGGGAACTATCCTGGATGCACTCTATGAACTCTTCCTCAAGGGTACTATGGCCAATTTGATTTGTCCAATCAATATGAAGATAAAATCGACCTTTCTTCTTTACAAGCCTCCATCATTTCATGATTTATATTCCATCCAACTGGGTAGCTATTGTTAGGGGGCTTGTAGTCTATGCCCACCTGTGACTTGTTCTCCTTATTATTCCTGATCTCCACCCAAACTGATTCTACATCTTGATTTTTGGAGCCAATATCATTTCTCACTACCGCACTGATCTGATCCTTTATTAACAGATCAACCCCACCTCCTTTCCCTTTCTGTCTATCCTTCCAAATTATCAAGGGTGTTGATAGAGTCGACAGGGAGAAATTGTTTCCACTCGCAGGAGTGTCGGTAACCAGAAGACACAGATTTAAGATAATTGGCAAGAACTCAAGGGAGGAAATTTGGGAGAATTTTTTTTTATACAGCAAGTTGTTATGATCTGGAATGCACTGACTGAAAGGGCGGTGGAAGCAGATTCAATAATAACTTACAAAATGGAATTGGATATATTCTTGAAAAGGAAATATTTTCAGGGCTATGGGGAAAGAGCAGTGCAGCAGGACTAATTAGATAGTTCTTTCAAAGAGCTGGCACATGCCCTATTGATCGAATGGCCTCCATCTGTGCTGTATCATTCTACGATTGTATAAGTAACAATCTGGTAGCTGGAAACTCTCTCAGAAATCCAACAGCACAATTGCACACCATTCTTATGCTCCAATTAGCTACAGCTGAGTGCCACTTTAAATATTGCTTCAGTAGCCCTTGAGAGACCAATTCCATTATATTTTACCAGCAAGGTAGGCACTGGGCGGGACCTCTTTGATTTTGCTTTTAACTGCGTCATAGGATCCTGATTTTCAAGTATTCATGAGGTCGCCGGCTGCTTCTGGTGAGTGTCTCGAAAGTAAGATAAAATTGTGGTTGAAATGGCAGCCAACAGGAATGCAAGGGAAACTGCTCTAAGTGCTTTACAGCGATTATTAACCTCTTGCTCGCCTCATCCCAGTCGGGCTGGCAGAGTTAAAATTGCTCCTTTAACTCTCCTTTCAAATGAAGCAGGAACTCTTACTGCAAACCATCCATCTAAGAAAGAAAAACAAAAGCTTTAGCCACAGGTGGAATGAGAAAATGAAGCCAGAAGGAAAGGCTCCAGGATGTGAATAGGCCAGATACCAGAAGGAAAGTCTGTCAGCGGGAGACAAAGGAAATAACTGAGCCTCTGGTGTATGAGGAGAATGAATACATAACAACAACAACAACAACTTGCATTTGTATAGTGCCTTTAATGTAGTAAAACATCCCAAGATGCTTCACAGGAGCGTTATCAAACAACAGTTGACACCAAGCCACATGATCAAAGAAGTAGGTTTTAAGGAGAATCTTATAGGAGGAAAGAGAGGTAGGGAGGCAGGAGGGTCGATGAAGTGAATTCCAGAGCTTAGGGCAACTGCAAGCACGACTGCCAATGGTGGAGTGATTAAAATCGGGGATGTGCAAGAGGCCAGAATTGGAGGAGTGCAGATATCACGGAGGGCCTTTAATTTTGGGGGTGCACGGCCCCTTTAACGGGCTTTGTGGCCCATTCAAAATAGCGTGCATGCGTGTTTTTTTCCTATTTAAAAACTGGTGAGCCGGTTGTGCGGCCGTGCAGCTTAAAGGGAACATTGGTTGTAGGGCTGGAGAGGTTGCAGAGATAGGGACAACATCCTGATGAAAAAGGATGTTAACCCAATCACAATATTATATTTAGATTAAATATAATGATTTAGCAGTTAGCACACTTATTGGATAATGCAGTGTGTTTAAACATTGGCCTTTCATCTCTGGGGAGCAACAGGGAGAAAGTATCTTCTTTGACAACTTAATATTTTATGCCCGGAGCGGTGAGCTAATTTTAGATGATGCAGTCTGAGCATGTACAATGTAGCTAGTTTCCCAACAAACCTCAGTACCGTTCAACATAACAATAACTAATTATCTATCAAACATCAAGGAGAGGAAGGGGAGAATTCATAGGCAATGTAGTGGCATGGTTGTTGCAAGATCAATGTGGCTTGTAAGACTGGATTTATAACCTACAGTTTTCATTTGATTGCTTTGGTGGAAAGGGAACATGGACCGACTTACATGGAGCTTTGTATGGATCATGTACACTCCATGACAGTGCAACCTGCACATGGACTGTGGGGGAAACATCTGGTGAGCCGAAGAACCTTTCCTTGCTTTGTAGTAAATGATATTCTCAAGACCTCTGCATTCCATGTCAGAAATTGTAACTGATTTCTCAGTTACTGAGGTTTACAGAGGTAATATATACTTTAAAAGCATTTGTCACTATCAAATCTACAACATCAATCCAATCTGTTATAGGACAAGGCATGTAGTATTGATTTATGTTGTGGATGACCTACATCAGTAACTTATGACATTGATCCTTATGTGTTAGGGAGTCTGCCACACTAGGGAAATAACATTCTACAGCTTTCCACAGCGAAGTGTCTCCTGTGCTACCCGATGCCCATTCACAATATAGGAAAATTAGAAGACAAAAATGACTTGGTGGAAAATTTCACGACAGGTTTAATGACAATTATAACAACACATTGCATTTACATCGCACTTTTAACGTCAAGAATGCCCCATGGTGCTACATAGTAAGGAAAATGGAAACGGAGAAATGAAGGGCGAGGTTAGGTAGGGTGAACAACAGCTTGTTCAAAGAGAAGGGTATCCACAAGATTTAAAGAAAGATAGGAAGGTGGGGAGGCAAAGAGATTTAGGGAGGGAATTCTAGAGAGGAGGATCCAGGCACAGCCACCATTAATGGGGGAAAGAGGTGAGATGCACTAAAGGCCAGAATGAGAGGAGTGGAGTGTTGCGGGGTGGGCAATATAGGACTGCAGGAGATTGCAGAGATAGGTTGGGATGAGGTCATTGAGGTATTTAACAATGAAGAGGATTTAAAATGTAATATGTTAGAGACGAGGAGCCAATATGACTCAGAGAAAACAGAGGTGATGGACACGCACCGTTCCAGAACCTGTGTGCATTAGATGGCATAATACCAGGCTGCCGCCAATGACGATTGTCACAAAGAAAGATGCTTCTCAAGACTGTCACATGAAATTGACTGTGCAGTGATTGGAAGCATTGAAATACCTGGAGAAATGACAAGAAATAAATGCATGCCCCAGCATGCAATGTTTATTCTCCCTGAATTTAAACCGTTTGGAAACAACAGAGTTCCAGGCAGTGGCACTCTCTTGGAGAGAGCGGTACAGGAAAATGTGGGATGGTTTGTTTCTGAAATGTCATGAAGACTTTTTCGACTGATATTGGAATGTTGAGGTGAAACTGCGCTACTATTGTGCTATTGTGTTCCTGGCAGGAGCAGGAATGTCTGGGTTCTGGTCGGGGAGCAGTAAGTATTGTACTCATACAGGTATTCCTAATCACATTTGTGTCAAAGCTCATGGAAATTACCATACGAACATACATGCAGTCTACAGCACAGAAACAGGCCATTCGGCCCAACTGGGCTCTGCTGGTGTTTATGCTCCATATGAGCCTCCACCCACACTTCCTCATCTAAACCCATCAGCATTTCTATTCCAGAAATAGAGACATTGGTCTACCTAGCCTGTCCCATGTAATTGTGGTGCACAGATACTTACCCACCTGCCCAGAGACACGTAATCTCCAGGGAGAGTTGAAAAGACAGATAATATCCCAGGCTAATTAGGGAAGAGATCTAGAAAATTCCTCTCCGACACCTTTAAAGTGATTGAAACTAGTGTAGATTACACAGACAGTGCAGGAGATCATATAGACAGCCCAGGAGATCACATACACAGCCCAGGAGATCACATACACAACCCAGGAGATCACACAGACAATGAACAGCCATTAGGCAATGTGTCCTGGTCACCAGTGTAAGAAAATCTTGATTGATCTGATTTACTGTCAGTCTTATGTCCCATAAATGGACTAATTCTGCTGATGCTTCACATAAAGTTGGCTCTCGAGGGCTCCTAAAGTGCTGAATAGCTATGCAATCCATTTCATTGTGCCATATCAGCTAAGCTGCTAAACTAGAGACATAAATTCTCAGACTTGGCTGCTATTTAACCATGATAAATGAGTGTCTGTCTTCTTATCACAACGTTTACGCGAGGGTAAAAAGCAAAATATTCCAGAAGCTGATGAAAGGTCATTGATTCTAAATGTTACCCCTATAATACTCTCTCCGCTGGGGCCATCTGGCCTGCTGAGTGTTTACAGTATTTTCTGTTTTTAATTTACACAAGGGTATCATGCTTTAGTTCATGAAAATTGTGCCAGTGTCCATAACATGAAAGCCATAATTCTGCACCTACAGAGAGCAATACATGAACTGGGAATGCCAGATAATGAAGCTGTGTTTTGAAAGAGCAAAGCTTTTCAGTCTCTGGTGCTGCCATCCACCACCTTGTTGAAGATAAAGCCATCGCTTTAACTGCCCGCTGGAAATAGAGGGAACAAGAGGCCATTGAAGGAGCACAGAATTAAGGTCCCTAAATTTGTCTTCTCCCTACGGGAATGGAATGGGCAGATAGGAGAAAATAATCAAACGCTGCTAGGATCAATTGCCTTTTTCTCGGACAGTGTTTGGGCCTTTTCACTAACTTGCATTTATATAGCGCCTTTAATGTAGTAAATTTCCCAAGGTGCTTCACAGGAGTATTATGAGATTAAAAATTTGACACCGAGCTGCATAAGGAGAAATTAACGCAGGTCACCAAAAGTTTGTTAAAAGAGGCAGGTTTTACGGAGCATCTTGAATGAGGAAAGAGAGGTAGAGAGGGGGAGAGGTATAAACAGGGAGTTCCAGAACCTAGGGCCCAGGCAACAGAAGGCACATCCACCAATGGTTGGGCGATAATAATCAGGGTTGCTCAGGAGGGCAGAATTAGAGGAGCGCAGACATCTCCGTTGGTTGTGGGACTGGAGGAGATTACAGAGGTAGGGATGGGGCAAGACCATGGAGGGATTTGAAAATAAGAATGAGAATTTTGAAATTGAGGCATTGCTTAACCAGGAGCCAATGTATGATGATGGGTGAACGGGACTTGGTGCGAGTTAGGACACAGGCTGCTGAGTTTTGGATGCCACACGTTTACATAGGGTAGAATGTGGGAGGCCAGCTAGGAGTGCATTGGAATAGTCAAGTCTAAAGGTAACAAAGTCATGGATGAGGGCTTCAGCGGATAAGCTGAGGCAGGGGCGGAGACGGGAGATTTTACCAGACCCACAACAGCGCTCATGCTAGCTCTGATCTGCCATGAGTTCTGTTGGACCTCAGGAGAGTGTAAAAGGCAGAATTCCCAGGAATTCCTGCAGCTGCAGCCCCAAAACAGTCTTTGGTTTTGGGGAGCTGGTGGGCGAAAGATTTGTCCAATCTCAACCCAATCAAAATTTGGGCTAGAATTTACTTGGGGCAGAAATTTACTGGATCTGCAACTCACTTCACTTCCATCCTCTCACTCCACCAGATTTCCAGTCCCAACAAATTTATCTGTCCATATACCCAGCGCCTAGCGATTGAATAGATTGGGCCTATACTCTCTGGAGTTTCGAAGAATGAGAGGTGATCTCATTGAAACATGTAAGATTCTGAGGAGGATTGACAGGGTAGATGGAGAGAGGTTGTTTCCCCCGGCTGGAGAGTCTAGAACTAGCGGGATATAATCTCAGAATAAGAGATCGGCCATTTAAGACTGAGTTAAGGAGGAATTTCTTCACTCAGAGGGTTGTTAATCTTTGTCATTCTCTGCCCCAAAGGGCTGTGGATGCTCAGGCCTTGAGTATAATCAAAGCTGAGATAGATAGATGTTTGGACTCTGTCGGAGAGGAATCAAGGGATATGGGGATAGTGCAGGGAAGTGGAGTTGAGATTGTAGATCAGCCATGATCTTATTGAATGGCTCGAGGGGCCGTATGGCCTACTCCTCCTCCTAATTCTTATGTTCTTATGTTCTAGCAGACATCTGTTATGCTTCTGACGTCACACCTCAACGTGTTTGCTTGCAAACCTGCAAACTTCCATTGCCAACAGTAATTAACCTCTGAGTGACCTCAGCATTTCCAGAAAATGGACCTTCTAGTCTTAACGGTCAGGCCAGGCTAAGCACAGCCGTACCTTAACAGCAGAATCGTGCATTGTGTATGACATTGCTGCTGGTGTTATGAAAACAGCATAACAGATGACTTAGAAAGAGCAACATCATGGGGATTTGCTAGCTCATTAAAAAAGACTAATAATGTTTTATTGTTGATACTTATATGTTGATCTGAGAAAACAGCAGCAAATTGCCTGTCATCATGAAGCCAGACAATCCGATTTCCAGTGAGGTGCTCCTTCCAGTTAATAACATTTGCCTACAAATAGTGGTAAAAGAGAAAAAAAAAATATTTTCTATTTAATGCTTGCTCGTTTAGATGCAATGAAAGGAATCATAATTAATAGTATGAATTGGACTCTATTGGGAAGATATTTCAATGAAACAATTATCTTTTTTTCAGCCTGTATTATTTCTAATCGTATTGAAGAGCTATAAACCAGAACAGTCCTGTTCCGAAGCAATTCTCACTTGCTGCTGGGGAGAAGTGGGATTCATGAAGAGGCCCGTGTCAGAAACACACCATGGGTATTTGCTTTCATAATTAGGGCTTGAACTTTAATCTCTTTTTGTCACCAGTTTGTGTCTAATTTTCAGTTTTCATTCATGTCTATTTTGATAAAATTAAGCAGATTATATTTGGCAAATTGTTTTAAGAAATACATAAACAGTAAGGTATGAAACAAATTAATTGTGGCCATTTTTAGGTACAGATCTCAATACTACTCCAGATTTTCTTAACTGCAACTGAAATGATACTCTTTAGCCTATGTGCACAGCATGGATAATCCAGCCCATCTCTAGGTTGCTGAGTCCTAACTCAGCACACGGTGAATTAATTGTCAGTTTCAAATAGTCTGCCAAGGAGAGGCACAAATGGAGGTGGCATACTTTCCACACAGGAAGGAGGGCAAAATTAGGGAGAGAGTCAACTCACTGACTGACTGATTTACTCACTCGCAAGTCTTTCAGCAGTGCCGATTAACAGAAGATGAGAAGCAGATGGACCACCTGCCCTTGTAGCTAGCAATGCTGCATAGTATGTGGTTGATGGTTGCTCGAAGAATCTCAGTATTTGTCTAAGCCCTTGAAATTATGCCATGGGGGATTGATATATGAATGATTACCAGGTTGGCATTACAATCCTTAATCCTTACTTAACTATTCCAAAATAGCTGTTAGGAATCTACTAAAGATTTGTACACTAATCTTTGCACACTTTAATTTTGAGGCCTGCATATTTTCACCTTTGAAGACTACCACTTTAGCCAATAAAACTGCCTTGAAGACATTGCTTAAAAAAAAATCAGAATTGATCGATATTTGGTTCGAATCAACAGAAAATGTATTAACTTAATTCCTGTCATTGAAAACTTTGCTCGATGCCAGAATAGAAAGTGACATCAGACGTTGCGTTTTCATGCTGTCTGCTCGGCAAGTGTCGGAGCTACAGTTTGCTTCCTGACAACGTTAATGTAATTGAACCACTTTCTAAATAATTTGTTCTGCTATTTACATGACTTTCTTCAGTTTATCTGGCAGGGCTTCACTGTGATCTACATTGACGGAATCACACAGGAACACCCTCCTCCTCTCCAGTTTAAAAGCAGTTATCAACAGGGACCTAAAACACAGAGGACCTCCTTTCTGAGTGTTGCTTATTTTGATGCGGAGTTACTATCAAGTGAGAAATCAGGTTAGCGTTTGTTCTGATGGCTTTAATGGCAAGTGGCAATGTTTGATGTGAAGTTAACACAGACATAAATGATTGGTAATGGTAGATTAATAATATCCATTGAGCTGCTTATTTGGGGAGAAGTTCTCATATTTATGGATTTGTAAAATTATTAAAAAATCACAGGACAGAAGGAGGCCTTTCGGCCCTGTGACCCATGCACTCTTTAGCTGATGCATCTGGAACAATTCCATCCCCCTGGCCTGACCTTTTACTACTCATCGTTTTTCAAATTCTGAGTCCATTTTAAACAAGACTATAGTCCTTGTCTGACCAGCAGCTTGTGGTGAAATATTCTTAAGCAAGTACTTTTTCTCGGCAGCATTATCATCATAGGCAGTCCCTCAGAGTCGAGGATGACTTACTTCCACTCTAAAAGTGAGTTCTCAGGAGACTGAGGAGTCCAACGCGGGACCTGCAGTCTCTGTCACAGATGGGGCAAACAGTGGTTGAAGGAAAGGGTGGGCGGGAAGCCGAGGTTGACACACGCTCCTTCCGTTGTCTATGCTTGTTTTTTGCTTGCTCTTGGCAATGGGACTCGAGGTACTCAGCGCCCTCCCAGATGCTCTGCCACTTTGACCGGTCGTGGGCCAGGGATTCCCAGGAGTCAGTGGGGATGTTGCACTTTATCAAGGAGGCCTTGAGGGTGTCCTTGAAGCGTTTCCTCTGCCCACCTGGGGCTCGCTTGCCGTGTCGAAGCTCCGCGTAGAGCACTTGCTTTGGGAGTCTTGTATCAGGCAAGCAGACGATGTGGCCCATCCAACGGAGCTGCTCGAGCGTGGTCAGTGCTTCGATGCTGGGGATGTTGGCCTGAGCGAGAACATTAACGTTGATGCATCTGTCCTGCCAATGGATTTGCAGGCTCTTGCGGAGATAGCGCTGGTGGTACTTCTCCAGTGTTTTGAGGTGCCTGCTGTATATAGTCCACGTCTCTGAGTCATATAGGAGGGCGGGTATCACTACTGCCCTGTAGACCATGAGCTTGGTGCTGGATTTGAGGTCTAAGGTCTTCAAACACTCTCTTCCTCGGGTAGAGGACCTTTGTCTTATGGAAGTTTAGCATAAGGCCCATGCTCACGTACGCCTCGGTGAAGGTGTCATCAAGATGGCCCCTGGGATGGCAGCTCCCTAGGGAGCTCCTCTGCTGAAAAACTCTATCCCTGGCTATCCTTTGCCACCCTTCACTCTTTCTCCCCCAATTTCGTCCCCCTCCCCCCGGCCCCCCACTGTTTAAGTTCCTCCTGGTCCTAATAGTGGGTGCATTTCATACCCCTAAAGTGCAAATCCGTGCTACAAGGGCAGCTACCAGAGCCGACTGTCCATCCCCCAACCATGCCTGTTCCTTACCTTCACCTTTGAGCGCGGAATTTCCACCCAGATCGATCTCCCAGCCTACCGGACCTTTCTGCCACCAAGACTTTCACTCCCTCTATGCATCAGATTGGGGCTAAAGCCAATTCTGCCATTTTTTTCACCCGAAAATCAATTGCTATTGAGATATGGCCTGCCCCACAAGCAGTCTTATGAGTCTTCAGCCACCAAACTGTAATATATGCAAAGGAAGGCCAATGGTCTTTAATGTTCGCAATGCACCAGGAATAAGTTCGAATGAGAAATACCAAATACAACGCTGCTGGTTCTGGAGGTTCTGAGCGTGAAAATGACTGAAAGTTTGCATAGCGATTACTGCAGCTCAGAATAAAGTTTGTGCATTCAGCCTACAAATTCTTGGACTTGCCTCTGATTGCCTGTGGGAGTGTGAGACCCCTGGGAGATTCTGACCACCTCCACACATAATGAGGGCTTCTTGGTAGCAGGTATGACATTTCCGGTAGGCATACTTTTTGTATGACATTATGGAGGAGGTGCACGAGAAGATTGAGGCTGCCATATTGAAGGCTTAGCAATTAGCGCCCATAACACAGGTGTGCATGACCATTGTCTTGCAGTACTTTATAGAACCAAAATGCACAGCTTCACATTCCTCTGCATTAAACTGCACATGCCACCCCTCTGCCCCCCAATGTGAAGATATAAATGGTCTCCTACAATCTCCTGCACTTTTCTCCACAGTTTACCATGCTCTATACTTTGTTATCAGCAGCAAATTTTGATATAACTCCTCCTGTGCCAAGGTCAAACTCATTTATGTAAATAGAAAACAAAAGTGGTCCTAGCACAGATTCTTGGGGCACACTGCTGTCCACATCACATCAATCACAAAGCACCCTTTTCTTCTGACTCTTTGCTTCCTGTCTCCTAGGTACCACTTTGTCTATGATAGTAGATTGGGGTAGAAGTTATGCTCATTTCTGTGCCACTCTCTTTAACACAGTGTGCCTTACTTTTCATAACAAACCTCTTGTGTGACATTGTATCAAAGGCCTTCTGAAAATCTAAATATACAACATCTACCAGATTCCTGTTTCCAATAAAGTCTTTGAATTCCTTAACTAATTAAATTAAATTAGTCAAGCATGAAGTGACCTTTAGAAATTTATATTTCAATGACCCATTGTGCAAAAAGCCACACAGAATCAGCTTTTATTATTGCTGGTATACTTAAGTTAATGCTTCTAATGCCATTTGTTTTGTATAGTGGAACAAATTCCACATTTAAAATTAATATTTAAAAGTTACCCGTCCATTACAAAGCATCCTGGTGCCATTTTAATCATATTTAACTACATCAGTAGCTTGTACATGGACCATCCTGATTGAATAATACTGTATTAGTGTATTGTTCTCAGTAGACACTGGGACAGATTTTGTATTGGCAACATTGCTACACAGCAAATAAATTACGCTAGTCAAGTGGCAAAATTCAGGCCAGCTTCTGAATGATCAAATAGCGACAGATATGGAAGAATATTTCAGAGACTGAGATTTATACGTTGAAGGGCATAAGGATTAGGTTTCCTACCTGTGCTTGATGAAATGATATATTTTTTTATTTATTCGTTCACGGGATGTGGGAGTCGCTGGCAAGGCCAGCATTTATTGCCCATCCCTAACTGCCCTCGAGAAGGTGGTGGTGAGCCGCCTTCTTGAACTGCTGCGGTCCGTGTGGTGAAGGTGCTCCCACTGTGCTGACTTTGATGTTGTGGTTTATTACAACTGAATGGCTTGCTAGGCTAGTTCAGAGGGCAGAGTCAACCACATTGCTGTGGGTCTGGAGTCACAGATAGGCCAGACCGGGTAAGGATAGCAGATTTCCTTCCCTAAAGGACATTAGTCAGCCAAATGGATTTTTCCCGACAATCCAGTAGTTTCATGGTCACCATTAATGACACTGGCTTTTTAATTCCAGATTTATTTAATTAACTGAATTTAAATTCCCCAGCTGCCGTGTTGGGATTTGAACTCATGTCCCTGGAGCATAAGTCCAGGCCTCTAGATTACTCGTTCAGTAACATAACTATTATGCTTCCATACAATGGGAATCAAGAACAGGGAAGCAGGAGGAAAGATGACACTGGATAAAGAAATGACAAAAATAAATTGCTCAAATAATCAGACTCTGAGTTTGGCCAATGACAAATCACGCCACAAGAATCATGTCCTCCTGTTTTTGGATAGTATAGTCACCAGGCTAGATCGCAGACTGCAGATCCTGAGCTAGATTTTCGTCCAGTTTGTTGCCTGACTTGTGACAGATGCTGAACAGGTGGTGAAGGAATATTGGGCACAGAGGCCCAGCACTGAGTCCCTACTAGTCCAAAACCCCAATGCAGTGCTACTCTGCCCCCACAGCGCCTGTCACAATTGTGGCTGGTCATGTGAAAATGAGATTTAAACGATCCACTGCCAGTTGTGGACTTTCCCAAAAGCTCAATGGCTACACGAGGGAAAGATTCCCGATTGCTCCGTGGCATTAGGCAGAAGAACTGATGATGATCTCTTAACAAGGATAATGTCCTTGGTCAAATTTTGCTGCTGATTCATTTTTCTTTTTAGGACAGCTTTTTCTAAAGAATCTTACAATACAGAAGGAGGCCATTCGGCCCATCATGCCTGATCCGGCTCTTTGAAAGAGCTGTCCAATTTAGTCCCACACCACATCTTTTTTCCCATAGCCCTGCAAATTAGTCCTCTTCAAGTGCAGGTCCAATTGCCTCTTGAATGTTCCTGCAGCATCGCTACTGGCGCTATAGCGGTGACTCTGGAACCAACCATAAAGCATTTTCAACAAGAGTGTGGCCATTGTGTATTCCCCTGTAGCCATTTTACGAAGAAGAGTGTTATGTATGGAGAAAGGGTCAGACTGAACACTGAGCTCAAAGTAAAGTGTGGAATTAGTCTTTTATTGCAGGTCTCCAGAGTGCCTCTCCAACCCATGAAGCCTCCTTAAATACCTGTGCTCCTAAGGGATTATGGGATCCCTTGGGACTCCAGGGGATGAGCCCTCTGGTGGCTGTACAGAGCAACTACAAGTAGACATATATAACAACACTCCCCCGCAAAGTCAATAGTGTAACTATTTACAATGTGAGTCGATCTGGGGCCCTTCTTTCTCTGGTTGATCGTCTCGATGTGAAAGCTGGTGTTGTTGAATCATTTGTTGGGCCCTCGTTGGGCTGCTGTGCAGCTGGTCTTGCTGGGCTGCCTGGTGTATTGGGACCTGCTGCGCTGCTGTGGATGATGACTTCTGCTTCGTGTTCAACCATGGTGCCGGTTGCCACTGGTGTGTATGTTGGGGGATCAAAAAAGGTAGGGTCCAAGTTAGTTGCTCAGGATAGTCCGTAAATCTGAGTTTGATTTGGTCCAAGTATTTCCGGTGAATTAGTCCATTTGAAAGTTTGACCCGAAACACCTTGCTCCCTTCTTTGGCCAGGACAGTGCCGGGAAGCCACTTGGGATCTTGTCCATAATTTAATACAAATACAAGATCATTGATTTCAACCTCGCGTGACACATTTGTACTATCATGGTATGCACTTTGTTGAAGCCGCCTGCTCTCTACCTGTTTATGTAGATTCGGGTGATCGACCGAGAGCTTCGTCTTAAGTGCTCTTTTCATGAGCAGTTCAGCAGGTGGGATCACAGTGAGTGAGTGGGGTCACGAGCGGTAACTAAGCAGGACTCGGGATAGGCGAGTCTGCAGTGAGCCTTCAGTTACCCTCTTCAACCCTTGCTTGATGGTTTGCAATGCTCTCTCTGCCTGAGCATTGGACACTGGTTTAAACGGGGCAGATGTGACATGTTTAATCACGTTACGGGTTATGAATTCTTTCAACTCGGCACTGGTAAAACATGGCCCGTTGTCGCTCACCAGGACATCGGGAAGGCCGTGTGTGGCAAACATGGCCCGCAGGCTTTCAGTAGTGGCAACGGATGTGCTAACCGACATTATCTAACATTCAATCCACTTGGAGTACGTGTCTACAACCACAGGGAAAATTTTACCCAAGAACGGGCCTGCATAGTTGACTTGTACCCGAGACCACGGTTTGGAGTGTCAAGACCATGAACTTAGTGGTGCCTCCCTGGGTACATTGCTTAACTGCGAGCATGTATTACATATATGAACGCAGGACTCTAAGTCCGCATCGATACCGGGCCAGCACACATGGGATCTGGCTATCTCTTTCATCATTATAATGCCTGGGTGGGTTCTATGGAGGTCATTGATGAAGGTGTCTCTGCCTTTCTTGGGGACCACTAATCGATTGCCCCACAGAAGGCAGTCTGCCTATATAGACATTTCATCTTTGCGCCGCTGGAATGGCTTTATCTCTTCCTGCATTTCCACTGGGACACTGGACCAGCTCCCGTGAAGCACACAGCTTTTGACTAGAGATAATAATGGGTCCTGGCTTGTCCAGGTTTTGATCTGCTGGGCAGTGACGGATGATTGCTCACTCTCAAATGCTTCCATAATCATGGCTAGATCTGCGGGCTGCGCCATTTCCACCCCCGTGGTGGGCAGTGACAGCCTACTGAGAGCATCGGCACAGTTTTCTGTGCCAGGCCTTTAGCGGATGGCGTAGTTATATGCGGACAATGTGAGCGCCAATCTCTGGATGCGGGCCGATCATTGGTATTTATCCCTTTACTCTCGGAGAACAGGGATATAAGTGGCTTATGGTCAGTTTCCCATTCGAATTTTAGCCTAAACAGGTATTGATGCATTTTCTTTACCCCATAGACACACACAAACGCTTCTTTCTCAATCATGCTGTAGGCTCTCTCGGCCTTAGCATAAGCAACCAGTTACAGTTTCCCGAAATCATTAGCTTTTTGCAATACACACCCGACGCCATCTGACGACGCATCACATGCAAGTACCAAGATCATACAACACAAGCAATTTGTTTGAGCATAACAATTTTCTCACTTTTACAAAGGCATTCTCTTGGCTTTTGCCCCAAACCCATTCGCCCCCTTTTCGTAGTAAGACATGCAGTGGTTCTAACACGGTGTTGAGTTACCAAAGTAGTTCAGGAGTCCCACAAACGACTGGAGCTCTGTCATGTTCTGTGGCTTCGGTGCATTCTCGATTGCCTCCGTCTTCGCATTGGTGGGCCTGATGCCATCTGCCACAATCCTCCTTCCCAGGACCTCCACTTCAGGTGCAAGGAGAACGCACTTCGAGCATTTTAACCTGAGCCCCACGCGGTTGAGTCGACTAAGTACATTCTCCAGGTTCTGTAGATTCTCGACTGTGTTCCAAGCTGTGACCAAGATATCGTCCTGGAAGGCCACGGTGTGCGGGACCGACTTCAGTAAGCTTTCCATGTTTCTCTCGAATATCGCCGCCGCCGATCAGATTCCAAATGGGCATCTGTTATAAACAAAAAGACTTTTGTGCATGTTGATGCAAGTGAGGGCCTTCGATGATTCCTGCAGTTCCTGCGTCATATAGGCTGACGTCAGATCCAGCTTCTTGAACATCTTTCCTCCCGCCAGCATTGCAAAGAGGTTGTCGGCCTTTGGTAGTGGGTATTGGTCCTGCAGGGAGAAACAATTGAAAGTTACTTTGTAATCGCCACAGATTCTGATGGTGCCGTCTCCCTTGAGGACTGGGACGATAGGACTGGCCCACTTGTTGAACTCGATCGGCGAAATGAAGCCCTCACTTTGCAGCCGGTCTAGCTCGATCTCTACCCTTTCTCTCATCATGTACGGTATTGTTCTCGCCTTTTGATGGATGGGTCGCGGCCCTGAAATTAGGTGGATCTGCACTTTTGCTCCTTGGAATTTCCCGATGTCTGATTCAAACAGCGAAGGAAATTTGTTTAAGACCTGGGCACACGAAGTGTCGTCAGGTGGCGATAGTGCTTGGACATCGTCCCAGTTCCAGTGTATCTTTCCCAGCCAGCTCCTGCCGAGCAGCATGGGACCATCGCCCAGTACCACCCAGAGTGGTAGCTTGTGCACCGCTCCATCGTAAGAGACCTTACCAGTAGCACTGCCGATTACAGGAATCAGTTCTTTCGTGTAAGTTCTTAATTTCATGCGAACTGGAGCTAAGACTGGCCTTGAGGCCTTGTTGCACCACAACCTTTTGAAAGTCTTTATGCCCACGATGGACTGGCTCGTGCCCGTGTCCAGCTTCATTGACACTGGGAGTTCATTTAGTTCAACCTTCAGCATTATCGGGGGACAATTCGTGGTGAATGTGTGCACTACATGTACCTCTGCCTCCTCGATCTGAGGCTCTGGTTGGTCGTGATCCTCCGTGGATCTGTCCTCCTCTTCAACATGGCCGTTTACACGTTTAACAGGCTTTGCAGCATGTCTGCACACTCGTTGGAGGTGTCCCATTGTTCCACAGCCCTTACAAACGTATTCTTTGAATCGGCATGAATGGAAATGATGATCACCCCCACAGCGCCAACAAGGTGTTAATGGCCTTGCATTCTTCACCCTTGATGGTGGACTCTGAGACATCTGTGGTTGTGCAGCTGCAGGCTGCCCTGTACATTATGATTCGAAAACAACATCACTTTGTTCACAGTACTTGTAGCGGCACTTGTGTGCTGAGAGATTTTCTTAGTATTGTCACTGGTGGCAATGAACGCCTGGGCTATCGCTATGACCTTACTCAAGGTTGGTGTCACTACAGTCAAATGTTTGCGAAGTATGGTTTCGTGGCCAATGCCAAGTACGAAAAAGTCTCTGAGCATGTGCTCCAAATGTCCTTCAAATTCGCAATGCCCTGCAAGGCGTCTCAGCTCGGCGACATAACTCACCACTTCCTGGCCTTCAGATCTTTTGTAGGTGTAGAACCGGTACCTCGCCATCAGAACACTTTTCTTTGGGTTTAAATGCTCTCAGACCAGTGTGCACTAATCGTTGTACGATTTCTCCGTGGGTTTCGCTGGAGTAAGCAGATTCTTCATGAGGCCATACGTTGGTGCCTCACAGATGGTGAGGAGGATTGCCCTTCATTTGGCAGCGCTCTCTTCCCCATCTAGCTCGTTGGCCACAAAGTATTGGTCGAGTTGCTCCACAAAAGTTTCCCAATCATCTCCCTCCAAGAATTTCTCCAGGATGCCCACTGTTCTCTGCATCTTTGGGTTTGCTATCTGTATCTCGTCACCAGTTGTTATGTATGGAGAAAGAGTCAGACTGAACACTGTGAGCTCAAAGTAAAGTGTGACCTTAGTCTTTTGTTGCAGGTCTCCAGAGTGCCTCTCCAACCTGTGAAGCCTCCTTAAATACCTATGCTCCCAAGGGATTATGGGATCCCTTGGGACTCCAGGGGATGAGCCCTCTGGTGGCTGTACAGAGTAAATTCAAGTATACATAAAAAACAAAGAGGAAGAGAAAAGTTCCAAATAAATGCAAGGTAAGCAGGCAGCCAAGGTGGGGCTTCAGGAAGTGGTTGCACAGGGGAACACACTGCCAGTTGCCAAGCATCTGGGGATGTAGCTCATAAGGGAAATCTTTCTTTAAATAACATTTGGTCCAACTGCAGTGTTAGCCTTGCCTTCATAGCCTACTTTTAGCAATGATATCAGCTCACTTATTTGCTGACATGTAGTTCTCCTTTTAAATTACTCAGGCTCCCTTCAGGAAAAGATTCTGCTGCTCTTTCTCTCACGCATTCCTTCACCTTGCCTCAAATCAATTCACACAAATCCAGTCAATGATAAAAGTAAAAACAAATCTGTCTTCCGACTATATTTTACTACTGTGCCTCTCTTTCGTACCTATAAATGAATGCCCTTTCAATCCTAACCTCCTACATCTCCTTTGTAAAGTCACCTCATTTGCAATGATCAAATTGCTCATTTCTACTAGTTAAGGTGATATGTTTGAATAAATTCAATTAACATCCCCCTGGCAGACTGAACTTACTGGAGCTGTTAACTTACAGCTCAGTGGAGCCCTAAATGCACATCCTCGACTTGGAAGTAACTATGCAGCTACTGCCATAACCCAGAATAAAGTGCTATTATGGCTTATAGTCCAAGATTAGGCTCTAGCGTGCTGGATATTTATTGGGGCAGGTTGCATAGGCAGGGAGGCAGAGTTTCAAACAGGAAACCCGGAGGTATGGGGTTCCCTGCATAATGTGGAGTTTTAACACCACAGTGTGTGACTTTTGGCTCTGACAGGTTCCCCGCCCAGATGCCAGCCTGATTGACAGGCTTGGCTTCCAGTCAGGCAGGGAGCACTCCAGAGCGGGGTTCAGGTTCAGGTAGGTCCTATCCCAAGGGGGGCCAATCCCCGACCCTGAGAGAGGGTCTAATCTTGGAGGGTGAGATTTTGTATGGGAGAGGTGGGTGAGGGTTCTAATGGAGATAACTTGAAGGGCCAGGAGGAAGCACTCCCACACCTCCTGGCCCACTTACCTTCTCCTCGAGGTTATCCTTGCCTCTCTGTAGCTGTCGGGTTTCCGAAGGCTTGGGAAATCTGGCCAGCCACAGTAAAATCTGCAAGGCAGATTATATCCGAGGCTTCCAGCCTTATTAATATATAAAATATTGCCTGCCCCCTTGTCCCGCCTCTGTAAAACCCAGAAATCGGTGGTTTGGAGCCAGCTTCCCAATGCCCTAGTAATTTTTGCCCATTTAGCCCCCACCTGCACCCACTCCCACCCATGCACCCATGTTAAAATTCCCATCAATGTTTCAAAATGGTAGATTGTCTAGCCAGTACTTATGTGTCTGGATATTCAGTGCAGTGCCTCTCTTTCTAGAATACTTGTTTTGCATAGACACGCACAAGCATATTCACATTTAAACATATATACACATGCACATGTGCACAGATGCATAATTGTACAAACACGTGCTCAAAAATGCTTCTCACCAGTACTCACATTAGCAACAGATTGGCAGTCACAGTGTGGTGCTTTTTTAGTTCATACAAATATGAAACTTGTTTTGCTTTCCTGTGGCCCTGTTTGGTCTTGTTTTGGAACATGAGGAGGTGGCTAAGGCATGCCGGGAAATGGGAGAACTGGAAACCTAGGAAGAAGGAAAGGAGACATCACAACAGATGGGATACCTGGACACAGCTGGATGAAATGTACAGACAGCCATAGCTTTTAGTGCTATGTATGTCCTCCAGAGAAATAAAAAAGAGTGGTTTTGATTTAGTTAGAACAACTCTAACCAACTTGGCCAGTCTTTCTTCAGAGAAGGGAGAGAAACATTTTGATACTTGACTATCAAATCTGTTTAGCTTGGTTGGCGAAACACTGCAACTTTAGACCTAATTTTAATAATTATACCTATGCAAAGACATATATGGAGTTATTTGTTATTCAGAATTAATTTAAACAAAAAAAGGCACACTTAAAAAATATAGTGCGAGTCATTTTGAATTTGTGCGATAGTGCAAATCGGGCAATCGTGAATTGTCAGCCCTTTTTACACTCTCTCAATTTTTATTTCCATTGACTTTTGTTAATCGGCCACTAGTTTCACGTTGATCTCATTGATAGAGTGGTGTACTTTTCTATTGCTGAATGTTGCTGGCTCTTGTACAGCAGGATACCACGACTCCCGGCACGTGAAGGAAGCTATCCACTGCTACAAAGTCGCAAGTTCTCTTCTGCTGACTGCTGAGGTCAGTGTGGAGGGTGATGTACTGCTGTGCCCTAACAAAGAGAGTGTCAGTCACCTGCTTAATGGCTTTAGGGTTCAATGCACGCCATAGAAGCCCAATTCACATTTATTCATGTAGCTCCCACCTGAGTTAACTGCCCAAGCAAACAACTGCATTAAATACTAGGCCCCCCACTTTGCTGGTAGCTCAGCGATGTGAAACTTCTGGGTGCCCATGCCCAAAGATGCAGATGCCAATCCAAATTGCAATAACATTTGCGGTTTGAGGCAGGCCACGGTGCCTGCAAAGGCACTTCAGCGCTGCCAATCCGATGCAACTTTGGAAGGTGTAGTTCTCTGAGGCCCTTCCTGGAAGTCCTGGATGCTTTGTGCGGCCGAGACAAACATGTGTGCAGGAGGTGTCTCCAGCTTCAGCTACTCGAGCTCTGTGTTTCGGAGCTTCAGCGGCGGCTGGAGTCAATACGGTGCATCTGCGAGGCTGAGAGCTACGTGGATAACACGTTTCAGGAGGTGGCCACCCTGCAGCTTAAAAGCATGCACGTAGAGGGGAAGTGGGTGAACACCAGACGGAGGAAGAACGCTAGGCAGATAGTGCAGGAGTCCCCCCGTGAGTCCACCTTGCCTTCCAACTGATATCATCTTCTGAGCACCGGTGAGGGTGATGGTGCCTCTAGAGAGTGCAGCCAGAGTCAAGTCAAGGCACCACGGGGTGTCTCAATTGCACAGGGGGGAGGAACAAAGGATAAAAGAGCTGTGGTTGTAGGGGATTCAAAAGTTAGAGGAACAGAGAAGCGTTTCTGCGATCGTAGGCGTTATTCCAGGATGATATGGTGCCTCAATGATGCCAGGGTCAAGGATAACACAGAGCAAACACAGGGCATTCTGGGGGGAGAGGGTAAACAGCTAGAGGTTGTGGTCCATATCGGGACCAATGACAAAGAGGGATGAGGTCCTGCAGGCAGAATTTAGGGAGTTAGGAGAAAAATTAAAGGGTAGGACCTCAAAGGTAGTAATCTCCAAGTTACTACCAGTGCCATGTGCTAATGAGTACAAGAATAGAAAGATAGAGAGGATGAATGCATGGCTGGAGAGTTGGTACAGGAGGGAGGGCTTTAAATTCCTGAGACATTGGGACTGCTTCTGGGGGAGATGGGACCTGTATGAACTGGACGGGTTGCACATCAACAGCGCTGGGACCAATATCCTCATGGGGAGTTTTGCTAGTGCTGTTGGGGAGAGTGTAAACTAGCTTGGCAGGGGAGCTGGGCAGGTTTAGCTGCTAAATATTCCTTGTTACAGGATTTTTAGATAAGACATAGAGAGGGTAAAAAGGGAGGGATGGTCGCGGTGTTGATTAAAGAAACTATTACAGCGATGACGAGGGATGATATGTTAGAGGGATCATCAAATGAGGCCATATGGGTCGAACTGAAAAATAAAAAAGGGGCAATCACAATGAGAGCGAGATGGAAGAGCAAATATGTAGGCAAATTTCTGTAAAGTCTAAAAACCATAGGGCAGTAATTGTAGAGGATGTCAATTATCCTAATATTGATTGGGACAAATATAGTATGAAGAGTATAGAAGGTGCGGAATCCTTGAAATGCATTCAAGAGAACATTTTTGGTCAGTATGTAACAAGCCCAACATGGGAGGGGGCAGTTCTAGATTTAGGTTTGGGGAATGAAGCTAGAGAGATGGAAGGTGTATCAGTGGAACAGCACTTGGGTGCCAGCGACCATAATTCAGTCAGATTCAAGGTAGTTATGTGATACGTCCTTACTATACAGTATAAATGCACACGAGGCCCATGCTTGAGAGAAGGCCAGTCTGTGACCTGTCCTTTATTTCATAGCACTCAAGTGCAGGAAGTGGGTGGAGCTTCCCCTTTTATATTGTGGGAGTGTCTCCCACAAGTTCACCACCTAGTGGTCAGTGTTCTCAGTGTACAACTTAGGTCAGTTTATACATGGGTTACAATGCTGGTTGAATAAATGACATCACCTCCCCCCCAAAGTCTTATTGGGATCACAGGTTGAGTCGCTCTGGTAGTTTACGCTCCCTTGTCGAGCGCCTGAGTTGGGGCCCTAGTTGTTGGCCGCTGGCCTGAGTGTCTGCTGTTTTCGGTGCCTCAGGCCTGTCCGGACTGCCCACAGTGACTGGGCTCTCCTCCCTTTGGTTCCTGTGTTCAGTCACTTGTGGTGGAGTGAACTCTACATCCTGTTCTTCCTCTGCTTCTTCTATGGGGTTGCTGAACCTCCTTTTTGTTTGATCCACATGTTTGCGGCAGATTTGTCTATTGGTAAGTTGAACTACCAGAATCCTATTTCCCTCTTTGGCAACCACAGTGCCTGCGAGCCATTTGGGCCCTGCAGCGTAGTTGAGGACAAAAACAGGGTCATTTACATCAATACATCGCGCCCTCGCATTCCTGTCATGGTAGTCATATTGTGACTGGCGCTTGCTCTCGACAATTTCTTTCATGGTGGGATGTATAAGGGATAACCGGGTTTTGAGCATCCTTTTCATTAGCAGCTCTGCGGGTGGAACCCCTGTGAGCGAGTGTGGTTGGGATCTGTAGGCCAACAGGAGGCATAATAAGCGGCATTGTAGGGAACCCCCTTGGATTCTGAGCATCCCCTGCTTGATTATCTGCACTGCTCGTTCTGCCTGGCCGTTTGAGGCCGGCTTGAACGGTGCCGTTCTAACATGGTTAATTCCATTGCCTGCCATGTAGTCCTGGAATTCAGTGCTTGTGAAGCACGGCCATTGTCGCTGACCAAGATGTCCGGTAGACCGTGGGCGGCGAACATTGCCCGTAGGCTTTCTACCGTGGCAGAGGATGTGCTTGAATTTAAAATGTCACACTCGATCCATTTGGAGTAGGCGTCTACTACAACCTAAAACATTTTCCCCATGAGAGGACCTGCGTAGTCCACATGGATGCGTGAGCAAGGATTGGCGGGCCATGGCCAGGGGCTAAGGGGGGCTTCCCTGGGTGCATTGCCCAGCCAGGCACACGTGTTGCACCTGCGAACACAAAGTTCCAGATCTGCGTCCATCCCTGGCCACCAAACGTGTGACCTGGCAAATGCCTTCATCGTGACAATGCCCGGGTGCCCATTGTGGAGTTCTCTGATGAACACCTCTCTGCCCATCTGGGGCATGAATACGCGGTTTCCCCACAGTAGGCAATCGGCCTGAATCGAGAGTTCATCCCTGCGCCTGTGAAATGGTTTAAATTTCTCAGGGCATGCCCTGTACGTGACTGCCCAGTTCCCATTCAGGACACATTTCTTGACTAGAGACAATAGTGGGTCTCTATTTGTCCAGACTTTAATCTGACGGGCTGTCACAGGTGAGCCTTCGCTTCTGAAAGCTTCAACAGCCATGACCATCTCAGCAGCATGCTCGGTAGCCCCTCAGTGGTGGCTAGTGGGAGCCTGCTGAGTGCATCGGCGCAGTTTTCGGTGCCCGGTCTGTGCCGAATTGTGTAGTCATAGGCGGCTAACGTGAGTGCCCACCTCTGTATGCAGGCTGATGCGTTTGCATTTATGGCCTTGTTGTCGGCCAAAAGGGACGTTAGGGGTTTGTGATCTGTCTCCAGCTCAAATTTCCTGCCAAACAGGTACTGGTGCATTTTCTTTACCACATATACACATGCGAGCGCCTCCTTTTCTACCATCCCGTAGCCCCTTTCTGCCTGGGACAGACTTCTGGAGGCATAAGCTACCGGCTGTAACTGACCCTTGGCATTGACATGCTGCAACACATACCCGACACCATAGGACGACGCATCGCACGTTAACACAAGTTTCTTACATGGGTCATATAGCATTAACAGATTGTTGGAACATAACAATTTTCGTGCTCTATTAAAAGCCCTTTCCTGGCTGTCCCCCCAGACCCATTCGCGACCTTTGCGTAGGAGCACGTGTAGCGGCTCTAGCAGCATGCTCAATTTGGGAAGAAAGTTACCAAAATAGTTCAGGAGCCCCAGGAATGAACGCAGCTCCGTCGTGTTACAGGGTCTGGGTGCTCTCTGGATCGCTTCCGTCTTGGACGCAGTAGGGCTGATCCCGTCTGCTGCTACCCTCATCCCCAGGAATTCTACCTCTGGAGCTAGGAAGACGCACTTCGCCTTTTTCAGTCGCAGCCCTACCCGGTCCAGTCTGCGTAGCACCTCCTCCAGGTTGTGGAGGTGTTCTTCAGTATCGTAACCCGTAATGAGGATGTCGTCCTGAAAAACCACCGTCCCTGGAATCAACTTGAGGAGGCTTTCCATATTTTGATGGCAGATCGCGGCGGCCGAGCGAATCCCGAACGGACATCTGTTGTACTCAAACAACCCCTTGTGTGTCGTGATGGTGGTCAGCTTCTTTGACTCACTCGCCAGCTCCTGGGTCATGTAAGCTGAGGTCAAATCCAATTTTGAAAAAAGTTTGCCACCGGATAGCGTCGCAAAGAGGTCCTCTGCTCTCGGTAACGGGTACTGGTCTTGGAGTGACACCCGATTGATGGTGGCCTAGTAATCGCCACATATCCTGACCGACCCATCCGCCTTGAGTACCGGCACAATCGGGCTCGCCCAGTCACTGAATTCGACTGGCAAGATGATGCCTTCCCTCAGCAGGCGGTCCAATTCACCTTCTATCTTTTCCCGCATCACGTACGGCACCACTCTGGCCTTGTGGTGTACTGGCCTGGTGTCCGGGTTTATGTGAATCACTACCTTGGCCCCCATGAAAGTGCCAATGCTGGGTTGAAATAATGAGTCAAATTTGTCCAGTATCTGTGAGCATGATACTCGCTCCACAGAGGAAATTGCATTGACATTGCCCCATTTCCAGTTCATGACAGCAAGCCAACTCCTCCCCAGTAGTGCAGGACCGTCCCCTGGGACAATCCAGAGTGGCAGTCTGTTCTCCGAATCTTTGTGGGTCACGACTACCGTGGCGCTGCCTAGCACCAGAATGATCTGCTTTGTGTAAGTCCGTAGCTGTGCATCAATCGGCGATAATTTTGGCCTCCTGGCCTTGGACGCCCTCAACTTTTCGAACTGTTTGATACCCATCAGGGACTGGCTGGCCCCCGTGTCTAGCTCCATTGATACTGGGATGCCAGTGAGGAGCACTTTCATCATTATCGGTGGCGTCCTGGTGTATGAACTGTATACGTGCTCCACATGAACTCGCTGAACTTCAGCTTCCAGCGATTTTCCCCCAGCGTTCATTTCTGCAGGTATTTTGCTCACCTCTGCAAACTCCGGCTGAGTGTGTGCCTCCACGCCTCCAACATGAGCTGCGGTTTGAAACAAAAGGTCCCTTGCCAGTCGATCATCCCTGACTGCCCCTATTATTGCTAGTGGCCATGCTCGCGTGGTTTAAATCCCAGTTTCTTGTCGCCATTGATACGTCTTTACTATACAGTATAAATGCACACGAGGCCCATGCTTGAGAGAAGGTCAGTCTGTGACCTGTCCTTTATTTCATAGCACTCAAGTGCAGGAAGTGGGTGGAGCTTCCCCTTTTATATCTGAAGGTCTAGGTTAGGAGTGTCTCCCACAAGTTCACCACCTAGTGGTCAGTGTTCTCAGTGTACAACTTAGGTCAGTTTATACATGGGTTACAATGGAATACATGACATTATAGATAAGAACAAGGATAGACCAGGTATAAAGGTCCCGAATTGGGGAAAAGCTAATTTTGCTAAGTTAAGAAGTGAGTTGGCCACAATGGACTCAAACAGTTACTTGAAGGTAAATCAGTGTCGGAACAGTGGGATCCGGAAGGCTCAGGCCAAACATGTGCCCTTCAAGAAAAAGGGTGGGAATAATAATTCTAGAGCCCCCTCGATGTCAAGGGACTTACAGGGGAGGATAATGAAAAAAAGTGAAGTGTATGTCATATATATCGACGGTTAAGTACTATAGAATCTCTGGAGGAATATAGAAAGTTCAGAGGTAAAATTAAAAAGGATATTAGGAATGCTAAAAGACAGCATGAAAAATTCTTGGCAAGTAAAATTAAGGAAAACGCAAAGATGTTCTATAAATATATTGTTGAGGTATCGCTTCAGAGACTGGACCTCTGAAGCGATACCTCCGGGTGAAATGCACCCGCGCTGTCTCAGTTGCTTTTCAACCGAGACCAATTCTGATTCTTCTAATGAGTCGAGTCGGGTAGGTCTTTATTTCTCGAGCATATGATTGGGAGAGGCATGGATATCTCCTCCCACCTTCTCAATCAAATACAATTCAGCTACCAGTTATATAGGGATTACATTCTGTTTGTTCTGGGAGGTTTCGTGTGCATACAGATCCTGTCTTTAAGTTAATCGCACAATGGTTTTGATGATTCGTGGGCCCAGTAGTCAGGGGTTTATTAGTTGGTTTCCCTGCACAATGAACGTCTCCCTCCCAGTCTTCTCATGAGTTGTGATATCTGATCTCCTTGTCCATGCACATCTCGGTTACCAAGCTTTTCCTTAATTGCCTCATTTATTTAATTGTAATGTGTTTAGAAGCTGGTTTCTCTGCACAATTAGTGAAGATTACTCCACAAGCTTATCTCTGGTGTACCTGTGGATCCGGCCCTGCTGACCAGTCTGTTTTCACCAGATTTATTTAACTGAGGCATTCTTTTAATCTGCCTTGTGTCTTACATTTAGTCAACTTGAAATTTTTTTCCATCATTCTCTTCATCCACTAATTCTTACCCCAACATATATTAACAGGATAACGAAAGAAAGGGTAGGGCCTATTAGAGACCATGGGCTAGAACCTCCACTTTTTTTGCATGCTTATCGCCCAATTAATGCCCATTTTACCGCTAAAATGATGTATAACGCTCATATATCGCCCATTTTGGCACAAAATGGAAACTGACGGGCATTTTTAAGAACTTATCGCCGAGTATTACTTTCCCCATGTGCTTAATGCCGGGAAAAAATATTACCACCCGTCCACTTTTTTGGGCGGAATCATCAGAATCGCAAAATCAACGCCCATAATATCACCCAGCATTACTTTCTGCACGGAATTAATGTTGAGATTCAATAATACCGCCTGCAACTTTTTTTGTCATAAAGAGCACATTTGGCGAAATTAACGCCTAGTAGATCGCCCATCGTCAATTTCACCACCTCTCACACATATCGCCCAAATATCACTCACCCAAAAATCCACCCAGAAAAAGTGGAACTGTTCTGAACTAAAGCCAGCGGTGTGGCTGCCATTTTTAAAATCGCAGGTCGCTTCATTCAAAAGGCTGCTTCAACTTCGGGGGAGTATGCATTGACTCTGGAATTCTTCTCAGGTGAAGTGAATATCTCAACAGACATATTTTCAGACTCTGGATTATTGGGGTTTACTCTAGGTGTATTTTAGTGAGGAAATCATTGCTTCTGATCAATCGCTATTATACTTTCAATGCAATGGGGCCAGCAAACAATAACTGTGCTTAAGCAGCGCTTCAGATGTATTGACCACTCAGGAGGGGAGCTACAATACAACACTGAGCAAGTAGATAAATTTGTGGTCGTGTGCTCTATGCTGCACAATCTGGCTATCAAGAGGCACCAAGAATTGCCAGAAGGCACTGTTGCTCCACCTCAGGAGAGAGAGGAAGAGGATGACGAGGGGCTGGACGCTGACCTAGGGCCAGACAATCAGGCTGGCTATGCAACCATGTCCATGACCCCCTTCAGACTGCAGGAAAGGGCCCGTGGTGGCTATATAGCTGCAAGACTCTTAAGTCAGGAGCTGATTGTGCAGCTCAGACATCAATGGTGGCCATCATCTTGATGCCAGTTAAAGTTTACATTGATTAAAGTTAAGTTGAATTTAAGCCTTTCATGTTAAGGAATCACCAGTGTGTAACGGTCCAACTCTCTGAGTCAATGCGCAACAAGGTTTTAAGAATTAGGAACAGGAGTAGGCCATCTAGCCCCTCGAGCCTGCTCCGCCATTCAATAAGATCATAGCTGATCTGGCCGTGGACTCAGCTCCACTTACCCGCCCTCTCCCCGTAACCCTTAATTATCTTATTGGTTAAAAATCTATCTATCTGTGACTTGAATACATTCAATGAGCTAGCCTCAACTGCTTCCTTGGGCAGAGAATTCAACAGATTCACAACCCTCTGGGAGAAGAAATTCCTTCTCAACTCGGTTTTAAATTGGTTCCCCCGTATTTTGAGGCTGTGCCTCCTAGTTCTAGTCTCCCCTACCAGTGGAAACAACCTCTCTGCCTCTATCTTGTCTATCCCTTTCATGATTTTAAATGTTTCTATAAGATCACCCCTCATCCTTCTGAATTCCAACGAGTAAAGACCCAGTCTACTCAATCTATCATCATAAGGTAACCCCCTCATCTCCGGAATCAGCCTAGTGAATCGTCTCTGTACCCCCTCCAAAGCCAGTATATCCTTCCTTAAGTAAGGTGACCAAAACTGCACGCAATACTCCAGGTGCGGCCTCACCAATACCCTATACAGTTGCAGCAGGACCTCCCTGCTTTTGTACTCCATGTTCAATAAAAAAAATGTTATCCCTGTTAAGTATGGAGAAAGAGTCAGACTGAACACTGTGAGCTCAAAGTAAAGTGTGACCTTATCTAATTGCAGGTCTTCAGAGTGCCTCCCCAACCTGTGAGGCATCCTTAATTACCTGTGCTCCCAAGGGATTATAGGATTCCTTGGGACTCCAGGGTATGAGCCCTCTGGTGGCTGTACAGAGTATATACAAGTTTACAGATATAACAACACTCCCCACCCACCCCAAAGTCAATAGTGTAACTATTCACAAGGTGAGTCGATCTGGGGCCCTTCTTGCCCTGGTTGATCGTCTCGGTGTGAAAGCTGGTGTTGGTGAATCAACTATTGGGCCCTCTCTGGGCTGCTGTGCAGCTGGTCTTGCTGGGCTGCCTGGTGTGGTGGGTCCTGCTGGGCTGCTGTGGATGATGGGTTCTGCTTCGTGGCCAACGCGGTGCCGGTTGCCGTGGTGTGTATGTTGGGGGGGGTCAAAGAAGTTAGGGTCCAAGGTGGGTTGCTCAGGATAGACCGTGAGTCTGGGATTAATTTGGTCCAAATGTTTCTGGTGAATGAGTCCATTTGAAAGTTTGACCCGAAACACCCTGCTTCCCTCATTGGCCACGACAATGCCGGGAAGCCACTTGAGACCTTGTCCATAATTCAATACAAATTCAGGATAATTGATTTCAATCTCGTGTGACACATTTGCGCTATCATGGTATGTACTTTTTTGAAGCCGCCTGCTCTCTCCCTGTTCATGTAGATCAGGGTGAACTAACGAGAGCCTTGTCTTAAGTGCTCTTTTCATGAGCAGTTCAGCAGGTGGGATCCCAGTGAGTGAGTGGGGTCTGGTGCGTTAGCTAAGCAAGAATCGGGATAGGCGAGTCTGCAGTGAGCCTTCCGTTACCCTCTTCAATCCCTGCTTGATAGTTTGCACTGCTCTCTCTGCCTGACCATTGGACACTAGTATAAACGAGCCAGATGTGACATGTTTAATCCCGTTGCGGGTCATGAATTCTTTGAAATATTCTCTGGAATATTGCCGCCGCTGATCGAATTCCAAATGCGCATCTGTTATAAATGAAAAGACCTTTGTGCGAGGTGAAGATTCCTCCAGTTCAGGTGTCATGAAAGCTGAAGTCAAATTCTGCTTCGTGAACGTCTTTCCTCCCGCCAGCATTGCAAAGAGGTCGTTAGCCTTTGGTAGTGGGTATTGGTCCTGCAGGGAGAAACGATTGATAGTTACTTTGTAATCGCCACAGATTCTGACGGTGCCATTTCCATAGAGGACTGGACCATAGGACTGACCCACTCGTTGAAGTCGATTGGTGAGATGATGCCTTCTCTTTGAAGCCGGTCAAGCTTGATCTCTACCCTTTCTCTCATCATGTACAGTACTGCCCTTGCCTTGTGATGGATGGGTCATGTCCCCGGATTTAGGTGGATCTGCACTTTTGTGCCTTGGAATTTCCCGATGCCTGGTTCGAACAGCGAAGGGAACTTATTTAAGGCCTGGGCACCCGAAGTATCATCAGCGGGCGATAGCACTCGGACGTCATCCCGGTTCCAGTGTATCTTTCCCAGCCATCTCCTGCTGAACAGTGTTGGACCATCACCCTAGTACCACCGAGAGTGGTAGCTTGTGCACCGCTCCATCGTAGGAGACCTTTACAGTAGCAATGTCGATTACGAGAATCAGTTCCTTTGTGTAAGTTCTTAGTTTCGTGCGAATTGGAGTTAAGACTGCCACTGAGGCCTTGCTGCACCACAATTTCTCGAAAGTCTTTTTTCCCATGATGGATTGGTTCGTGCCCGTGTCCAGCTCCATTAACACCGGGAGTCCATTTAGTTCAACATTCAGCATTATCAAGGGACAATTTGTGGTGAATGTGTGTACTCCAAGTACCTCTGCTCTTCGGTCTGAGGCTCAGGTTCGTCGTGATCCTCCATGGATCTGTCCTCCTCTGCAATGTGGTGGTTTGCAGGTTTAACAGGATTTGCAGCTCGCCTGCACATACATTGGCGGTATCCCATTGTTCCACAGCCCTTACAAATGTACCCTTTGAATCGGCATGAATGGAAATGATGATCAGCCCTGCAGCATCAACAAGGTGTTAATGGCCTGCGGACGTGCAGCTGTAGGTATGTGTGATCTGCCCTGTATGTTGCGATTGGAAAACAACATCACTTTGTTCACAGTACTTGCAGCAGCACTTATGTGCTGCGAGATTTGCTTTGTATTGTCACTGGTGTTAAAAGTTTGCAAAGTATCACTTCATGGCCAATGCCAAGTAAGAAAACGTCTCTTTGCATGTGCTCTAAATGTTTTGCAAGGCGTCTTAGCTCGGTGACATAACTCGCTACTTCCTAGCCTTCAGACCTTTTGTAGGTGTAGAAACGGTACCTCGCCTTCAGAACGCTTTCCTTCGGGTTCAAATGCTCTCGGACCAATATGCACAAATCATCGAATGATTTCTCCGTGGGTTTCGCTGGAGTAATCAGATTTTTCATGAGGCCATATGTTGGTGCCCCACAGACGGTGAGGATCGCCCTTCGTTTGGCAGCATTCTCTTCTCGATCTAGCTCGTTGGCTATGAAGTATTGGTCGAGTCGCTCCACAAAAGGTTCCCAATCATCTCCCTCTGAGAATTTCTCCAGGATGTTCACTGTTCGCTGCATCTTTGGGTTCACGATCTGTATCTCATCGCCAGTTGTTAAGTATGGAGAAAGAGTCAGACTGAATACTGTGAGCTCAAAGTAAAGTGTGACCTTAGTCTTTATTGCAGGTCTCCAAAGTGCCTCTCCAACCTGTGAGGCCTCCTTAAATACCTGTGCTCCCAAGGGATTATGGGATCCCTTGGAACTCCAGGGGATGAGCCCTCTGGTGGCTGTACAGAGTATATAAAAGTTTACACATATAACAATACCAATAACACCCAACCCCCACCCACAACCCAGTTTTTCCACCATTGACATCAATCAAATTTTGAACATGTCCAGCAGCACAGAAGACAAAGGCAAAGCAGGAGGATTGTCCCCAGCCCTCATACATTACAACAAATTGCATACACCCAGATGGAGATATAACACATTCATTACCTGCGGACATGCACCTCAATTTCCTTCCCCCCTCCCCTTCTTCTCCCCACCTCTACCTCTTCCCCTCCTCACTCCACGGTACCTGGCCGAGGAGCTCCTCAGGCGATGCCTCATTGGTGGGGATGAAGGCAGATGCACTGGTTGTATGGGTACAGGAGCAGGGTATGCTGAGGGGGCAACATTCTCTGAAGCAGATGCAGGATCTTGGTCCATGCTCTCATCTGCCGTTCGCAATGGTGGTGCGGAACCTAGGGGTGGAGTGCTGCGCTCGGGAACCACTGGGAGGCCTGTGCCAGCAGTGTTCCTGGCTATCGCACCTAGGGTCTCCACCATCCATGGAACGTACTCAGTCATGGTGGCCAGCTGTCGGGATATGGCCCCCAATGCTTCAATGAGGTGGTCCCCAATGTCTACAGTCCTCCTGAACAACTGTACCATCTCTCCGCTCTCATGTTGCGCTCATGGAACAGACCTGCCGCGTCCATGAAACCTTTGCGGGATAGGCGCCATCCTGGGGAGAAATGGGGTGCCCTGTGGCGAGGTGCTTGTGGCCGGAACCTCCAGAGTGGAGACGGGAATGACTCTCCGGACGATCCTACATCTGGTGCTGAGAAGCTCCGATTCTCGCCCGTCAATCTGCTGAGTCTGTTCTCCACGGATGAGAGCGCAGACTTCGAGGAACCTGCATTGCCATGCTCCAGAAGCCATTCCACCCCAAGGCCATCTAGTGGACTGGAGGGTCACAAGGTGAGTCCAGCGCTACACACAGCATATGCACGACAAAAGCACCACCGCTCTCAAAATCATCACAGACATCACATTTCATGACCATCAACACATTTGCATTGCAATGATTTTCATTAGGCCAGCATTATTTCGATCATCTATTTTAGAAATCATCTATTGATTTGTATCACACAATGGTGTAAGCTTTCCTCACGTGGCATCACTTCCGGGTCTGCAGATGTGTCCATGGCTGTCCGGGGGTGCTTCCCCATGAGTGCGAGCACCCGCTCCTCCATGTCAGTGATGTCGCTGGGGACTGGTGACCCCCCACCCGTTCGCCTCTGCACTGACCTCATCGTCGATAGGTTCTTCTGTAAAAGTGACAGGACGACATGGCATGAGATCATTGCGTGATATCATTGCTAGGTACTGTCACAGAGACTGTGAGGAAGAATGCCGCCTTCACGGAGTCGGCTTCACCATCAAAAACGAGCTGGTTGACAGCCTCAAAGACTCCGCCTGCAGGGTTAACGAAAGCCTCATGACTCTTCGACTCACCCTATCCTGGAACCAATGCGCCATAGTCATCAGTGCGTACGTCCCAACACTCAATGCAACGGATGAGACCAAAGAGGGTTTTTACTCCAACCTCGACAAATCCCTGTCCCGCGTCCCCGAGGGCGACAAACTGATCCTCCTCGGTGACTTCAAAGCCAGGGTCAGCAAATTCACAGCCCTCCGGAGAGGCGTGATTGGCAGAGAGAGGGTAGGGAAAGCCAACTCCAGCAGTACCCTACACCTGACAAAATGTCTGAATATGAACTTCTCATCACCAACACCTTGTTGTTCTGCAAGAGGGACAAATAAAAGGCATCGTAGCAACACCCTCGCTCCAAACACTGGCACTTGCTCGACTATGTCATCGCCCGAGCCAGGGATCGCAAGGATGTGCACATCACCCGCGCCATGACAGGAGCCGATGACTGCTGGACGGACCACCGCCTAATCCGATCCATCATCGACATCAACATAGCCCCAAAGCGGAGGGGACAGCAGAAGCAGTGTGCAAAATATTCAATGTCAGGGCACTTAAAAACCCAGTTAAGAGAGCCCTATACAGCCAGCGCCTCACAGCTAACCTGGCGTGCCTTGATGACCCTGAGATGCAGAATGCCCACAGCTCGTGGTCCCCAGGCCTCCATAACCAGTGCCTGTGAAGAGAAACTTGTTCACTCAACCAGAAAACACCAGGACTGGTTTGATGAAAATGATTAGGAGATCCAAGAACTAATAGATCACAAGCGCAGAGCATTTTTGAGCCTTAAGCAACAACCCAACTTGAGAGCATCAAAGCAACATTACAGGCGGCTCAAGGCTGAGGTCCAACAAAAAAAACGGGACCTAAAGAACAGGTGGTGGATGGAGAAAGTGTCATGTTTGTAGCTACAATGTAACACCACTGTATTACTGTATACACTCAACTCAGATGCACACCTTGACCACAGGGGGTGAACTTGTGGGAGACACTCCTTACCTGATCACAAAGGTATATAAAGGGAGGTCCCACGCGAGGTCATCACTTCTGGAGTCCTGTAATAAAGAGTTAAGGTCACAGAGTGGCCTTGTCCCTGGAATGTGTCTCGTGTGGTTTCATGCTGTAGAGTAAGGACTTTACATTGACGACGAGAAACGGGAATCCACGACCCACGAAAATGGCCACCGGTAGCACAGAGGAACGGTCCTGTGTTGGAGAAGACTGGGACGATTTTGTTGAGAGGCTTCAGCAAAGCTTTGTTGCTAAAGACTGGCTGGGAGATGCAGCTGCCGATAAGCGACGGGCTCATCTCCTGACCAGCTGCGGGCCAAAGACTTATGCGCTCATGAAGGACTTACTGGCACCCAAAAAGCCGTCGGACAAAACCTTTGAAGAGCTTAGCAAATTAATCGGAGAGTACCTCAAACCGGCGAGCAGCATACACATGGCTCGACACAGATTCAACATCCACCGACGTCGTGAAGGACAGAGCATGCCAGACTTTGTAGCGGACCGCCGGCATTTGGTCAGCCTCTGTAAGTTCACAGATGCCTGCAGGGGGGAGATGCTAAGGGACTTCTTTATCGAGGGTATCGTTCATGCGGGAATTTTTCGCAAGTTAATTGAGACCAAGGATTTGACCTTGGAAGCGGCTGCATTGTTAGCTCAAACTTTCATGGCGGGGGAGGAAGAGATGAGAATGATTTCCGCGCACAATTCTGCCTCTAACGTGGCGATGGATCTGAGCGCCAACATCATCAATGCTATTCAGAGCCTCACAGGCAGACAGGGGCAGTCTGACATTTACGAGGCAGCAATAGACCCAAGAGCAGGACCTCAACAGCGGCAATGGCAGGCTGAACAGATGTTCACGCCATCACAGTGGACAATGTGGCCCAGGATGGGGCCATTAACACCCACCAATAGGGTACTGAAGAGCAGTCAAAGGGACAGTCAGCACGGAATGCCTGGCCATAGTCCCTTTGTCCTCAACAATGGAAACTTTAACTCATGCTGGAGGTGTGGGGGAAAACACTCAGCTAGATCGTGCAGATTTCAACAGTTTGTCTGCAGAAACTGCAATCTCAGTGGCCATTTAGCTCAAATGTGCAGAAAACCTGCAACCAGACTAATATATGAGGCAGATGGACCAGAAGAGGGTTCTGTGAGGCAGGATGACTTTTGGGGCAAATCGATGGATGCCAAAGTTCAGCGGGTTCATGCGGCGAATATTCACAGTTCATACACCAAAACGCCACCAATGATGATGAGGGTTTTGTTGAATAGTATCCTAGTACGCATGGAGCTGGACACTGGGGCCAGCCAGTCACTCATGAGCGTTCAGCAATTTGAGAAACTATGGCCATTTAAAGCCAGTAGACCCAAATTAGAACATATTGAGACACAATTACACCAAAGAAATCATTCCGGTCCTAGGCAGTGCAATGATGGCTGTCACACACAATGGGTTAGTGAACCGGCTGCCACTCTGGATTGTCCCGGGCAATGGTCCCGCACTGTTGGGGAGGAACTGGTTAGCCGAGATGAACTGGAAATGGGGAAATGTTCACGCAATGTCCTTGGTGGAGTGAAGTTCGTGCTCACAAGTCCTACAACAATTCGAGTCACTATTCCAACCGGGCGTCGGGACTTTCAAAGGCACTAAAGTTGTGATACACATCACCTTGGACGCTAGGCCAGTGCACCACAAAGCCAGAGCGGTGCCGTATGTAATGCGGGAAAAAATCGAGAGCGAATTGGACCGGCTGTTGCGAGAGGGCTTCATCTTGCCTGTTCAATTCAGCGACTGGTCGAGCCCCATTGTTCCTGTCCTAAAAGCGGATGGCTCTGTCAGGATCTGTGGCGACTACAAGGCCACCATCAATCGGATGTCCCTACAAGACCAATACCCGCTCCCGAAAGCGGAGGGCCTCGTCGCCACGCTGGCAGGCGGCAAGCTGTTCACCAAGTTGGACCTCACTTCAGCCTATATGACCCAGGAACTGGCCGACGAATCCAAACTACTGACCACCATCACCATGCACAAGGGACTGTTTGCGTATAACAGGTGCCCATTTGGCATTCGATCAGCGGCCGCGATTTTTCAACGTAACATGGAAAGCCTGCTTAAATCCATTCCTGGAACAATCGTATTCCAGGACGGCATCCTCATCACGGGTCGAGACACCGAGGAACACCTCCACAACCTGGAGGTGGTGCTACGCCGACTGGACCGGGTAGGCCTGCGACTCAAGAAGTCTAAATGTGTGTTCTTAGCTCCTGAGGTTGAGTTTCTGGGCAGGAGGGTTGCTGCAGATGGGATTCGGCCCACCGAATCCAAAACAGAGGCGATTCGACAAGCACCCAAGCCCGCAACACATCGGAGCTGCGTTCATTCCTGGGACTGTTGAAATATTTCGGGAACTTTCTGCCGAACTTGAGCATGTTGTTGGAGCCGCTACACGTGCTCCTGCGTAAGGGTTGCGATTGATTTTGGGGGGACTGTCAGGAACGGGCTTTTGATCGGGCGCGAAACCTACTTTGTTCAACCCCTGTAAACGTTTAGTTCTGACATGTGATGCATCATCCTCTGGGGTTGGGTGCGTGTTGCAGCAGGGTAATGCTGAGGGTCAGCTACAACCTGTGCCTTATGCCTCCAGGTTGCTCTCTCAAGCAGAACGGGGATATGGTATGGTCGAGAAGGAAGCGCTTGCATGTGTCTATGGTGTAAAAAAAATGCATCAGTACCTCTTCGGTAGGAAATTTGTATTAAAGACAGACCACAAGCCACTCACATCCCTGTTGTCAGACAGCAAGGCTGTCAATGCCAACGCATCAGCTCGCATACAGCGGTGGGCTCTCACGTTAGCTGCTTATGACTACTCCATCCGGCACCGGCCCGGCACTGAAAACTGCGCTGACTCGCTCAGCAGGCTCCCACTGGCCACCATCGAGGGGGCAGCTGAGCAAAGCGCTGAGATGGTCATGGCTGTCGATGCCTTTGACAGTGCAGGCTCCCCCATCACAGTCCGCCAGATCAAAATCTGGACAAACAAGAGATCCCCTCCTATCCTTGATTGAGAAATGTGTCCTGACTAGAGATTGGACGCCCGCACACGGAGCATGCCCTGAGGAGGTCAGATCGTTCCACAGGCGGATGGATGATCTCTGCATCCAAGCCAACTGCCTACTATGGGCAGCCGGGTAGTCATGCCCCAGAAGGGCAGGGAGGCATTCATCAGGGAACTCCACAGCGAGCACCCAGGCATGTGATGATGAAGGCCATTGCCTGGTAACACGTTTGTGGCTTGGAATTGATTCAGACCTGGAACACTGTGTTTGCAGGTGCACGACCTGTGCCCAGCTGGGTAATGCTCCCAGGGAGGCCCCGCTCAGCCCGTGGCCCTGGCCCACCAAGCCATGGTCATGTATTCACATTGACTACGCGGGTCCGTTCATGGGGAAGATGTTCCTCATTGTAATAGATGCATACTCGAAATGGATCGAGTGCATCATCCTGAATTCATGCACGTCATCCACCACCGTGGAAAGCCTACGTACGATCTTTGCAACCCATGGCTTGCCGGACATCCTGGTTAGTGATAATGGCCCGTGTTTCACGAGCTATGAATTCCGGGAGTTTATGTCGGGCAATGGCATCAACCACATCAGGACTGCACCATTCAAGCCGGCCTCCAATGGCCAGGCGGAATGGGCAGTACAAATCATTAAGCAAGGTATATTCAGGATTCAAGGACCCTCCCTACAATGCCGCCTATCGCACCTCCTGCTGGCCTATAGACCCTGCCCGCACTCGCTCACGGGGGTCCCGCCCGCAGAGCTACTCATGAAACGGACACTCAAAACTCGGTTGTCCCTCATCCACCCAGTCCTGACCGACATAGTTGAGGGCAAGCGCAAGTCACAAAACGAGTACCATGACCGTAATTCAAGAGGGAGATGTATAGAAATAAATGATCCTGTATTCATCCTCAATCACGCCATGGGGCCCAAATGGCTTCAAGGTACTGTAATTAGCAAAGAGGGGAACAGGGTCATCGTGGTAAAACTCAACAATGACTAGATATGCCGTAAGCATCTGGACCAAGTAAAAAAAAGTTTCAGCATGGATGCGGAGGAACCTGAAGAAGACCATGAGATGGAGCTCACACTACCACCAGCGAACGTGCAACAAGAACAATCGGGAGAATGCACAGTCCCCGAGGTCAGCCCAGACAGGCCGGAATCACCACAGGTGACAGACACTCATGTCAGTGTCCAACAACCAGAGCCCCAACTGCGGCACTCCACGAGGGAGCGTAGACCACCTGAAAGACTGAACCTATGATCCCAGTAAGACTTTGGTGGCGGGGGGGCGGGGGAAGGTCATGTCATGTTGTAATTACAATGTAACACCACTGTATTACTGTATACACTCAATTCAGGTGCACACCTTGACCACAGCGGGTGAACTTGTGGGTGACACTCCTTACCTGATCACACAGGTATATAAAGGGAGGTCCCACGCAGGGTCATCACTTCTGGAGTCCTGTAATAAAGAGTTAAGGTCACACAATGGCCTTGTCCCTGGAATGTGCCTCGTGTGGTTTCATACTGTAGAGTAAGGACTTTACTGAAAGCACAGGAGATACAACAACTGGCCGACAGCCATGATGTGTGAGGATTCTTCATCGCAGTTCAGGCCACCTATGACCCAAACTCAAGGCCCCACCCCACTGCTGGCCAAGAACGGGGAAACACTCATGAAGGACACCGAGGCAGTCAGGGCCTGCTGGAAGGAGCACTTCGAAGATCTCCTCAATCGAGACTCTGCCTTTGACTCGAGTGTTCTCGACTCCATTCCGCAGCATGCTACCCGCCACCACCTCAGTGAAACCCCAACGTTGCACGAGGTAGGCAAAGCCATAAGCCAGCTCAATAACAATAAGGCTACAGGATTGGAAGGAATCCCTGCTGAGGTGCTAATGTATGGCAGAGAGACGCTGTTGGCATGGATACATGACCTCATCTCTCTCATCTGGAGGGTGGAGTGCATGCTGAGAGATCTCAGAGATGCAGTAATCATGACCATCTTTAAAAAAGGGGACAAGTCCAACTGCGGCAATTACAGAGGAATCTCCCTGCTATCAGCCACTGGGAAGGTTGTCGCTCGAGTCCTCCTCAACCGTCTTCTCCCTGTGACCGAGGAGCTCTTCCCGGCATCACAGTGCGGATTTCGTCGCCTACGGGGCACAACGGACATGATCTTTGCAGCGTGACAGCTGCAGGAAAAATGCAGGAAGCAGCGCAAGCCCTTATACATGGCCTTCTTCGACCTTACAAAGGCCTTTGACACTGTCAACCGCAAGGGTCTATGGAGTGTCCTCCTCCGTTTCAGATGCTCCCAAAAGTTCATCAACATCCTTCACCTGCTCCACGAAGACATGCAGGTCGTGATCCTTACCAACGGATCCATCACAGACCCAATCCACATCCAGACCAGGGTCAAACAGGGCTGCATCATCGCTCCAACTCTCTTCTCAATCTTCCTCGCTGCCATGCTCCACCTCACAATCAACAAGCTCCCCGCTGGAGTGGAAGTAAACTACAGAACCAGTGGGAAGCTGTTTAACTTTTTCCGCCTCCAGACCAGGTCCAAGACCACCCCAATCTCTGTCATCAAGCTATAGTACGCGGACGACGCCTGCGTCTGTGCATATTCAGAGACTGAGCTCCAGGATACAGTCAACGTATCTACTGAGGCATACGAAAGCATGGGCCTTTCGTTAAACATCCGTAAGACAAAGGTCCTTCACCAGCCTGTCCTCGCCGTACAGCACTCAGTCATCAAGATCTACGGCACGGCGCTCGACACCGTGGACCATTTCCCAAACCTCGGGAGCCTCTTATCAACAATAGCAGACATTGATGAGGAGATTCAGCACCGCCTCCAGTGCACCAGCGCAGCCTTCGGCCGCCTGAGGAAAAGAGTGTTTGAAGACCAGGCCCTCAAATCTATCACCAAGCTCATGGTCTACAGGGCTGTAGTAATACCCACCCTCTTGCATCGTTCAAAGGCATGGACCATGTACAGTAGACACCTCAAGTCGCTGGAGAAATACCACCAACGATGCCTTCACAAGATCCTACAAATCCCCTGGGAGGACAGACGCACCAACCAGGCCAACATCCCCAGCATTGAAGCACTGATCCACACTTGATCAGCTCTGCTGGGCAGGCCACATTGTCCGCATGCCAGACACGAGACTCCCAAAGCAAGCGCTCTACTCGGAACTCCTTCATGGCAAACGAGCCAAGGGTGGACAGAGGAAACGTTACAAGGACACCCTAAAAGCCTCCCTGATAAAGTGCAGCATACCCACCAAAAACCTGGGAGTCCCTAGCCAAAGACTGCCCTGAGTGGAGTAAGTGCATCCAGGAGGGTGTTGAGTGCCTCGAGTCACATCACCGAGTGCATGCAGAAAACAAGCGCAGGCAGCGCAAGGAACGCATGGCAAACCTATCCCACCCTCCCTTACCCTCAACGACTGTCCCACCTGTGGCAGGGATTGTGGCTCTCGTATTGGACTGTTCAGTCACCTCAAGACTCATTCTAAGAGTGAAGCAAGTCTTCCTCAATTCCAAGAGACTGCCTATGATGAAGATGATGATTACTGTCACAGAGACTGAGGCAATGCATAACCGACTGATGTAATCATGATTATTATGATAATTATCATTTTTGACCTAAAGACGTGCACCGTGACCGTAGACTTTGAGTAAAACATTCCCGGTAATAATGAAAGACCTCATATCTGCTGATAGTCACGCATGACTGTTACAAATCAAATAATATAAATAAATAAGTACATGTAAATCAAGGGGTAATACTTACTCTTGCAGATCCCACAAGGTCATTCCATCTTTTGTGGCATTGTTTGGCCTCACGAATCTCGTTGGTCGCCGACGAGACCCCTCTGCTATCTCAGTTCATATCCTCAGGTAGACGTTTGGGTGGGCTTCCCACACACTCCCTGTGTCAATTCACCCCAGCATAACTCGACCTCCTGCAGGAGGGAGGCATTTGCCTCCTCCGAGAACCTTCTGGCTCTTATGTGCCCTCCAATATGCTCCTCTCCCACCTCACTGCTCTCTCCAGCATCTATCTCCACGGCGTGCTGTGATGCCTCCTCCTCTCTCTCCATTATAGGCCAAATTCGGGCAAACATGTGGCTGGTAACAGCTACTTTCATGTGCCTACTTGCTGTGAAGCTCTAAAGTCTCCCTCCTTCTTCCCAAAACATCCACACCACTCCCACACATGCCTTCAGTCCCTCTGAGCTCCCTCTCTCTCTGTCTCCTCTTCTGCTCATGTCATGATGACCCTTCACCTCCTGAATCGCGGGAATCGAGCGTTGCCATGCCGTTGCTAAGGACGGCAACACATTATGGCAGAAGGTCAAAAAAATGTAATGCTACCACCCATTTCATATCGCTTGCAGTAATGCCCATTTTCAAAAATGGAGACTAGGCGCTTTGAGAATGGACGAGAAGCCGGTGATCTGAAAACCCCTTTTTTACCGCCCATGCCGGAAAAGCGCCCATTTTTGGGCAAAAAGCAGAAAAGTGTAAAACCTAGCTCCATGAGGGTAGTCTCTGTGTGGAGACAGAAGATGTTGGTATAATTCTTCATTAATACTTTGAGTCTGTTTTTACAAAGAAAAGGGGCAATGCAGATACTGCTATCAAGGAGGAATGTGAAATTCTGGATGAAATAAACATAGTGAAAGAGGAGGTATTAAGGGGTTTTGCAGCTTTGAAAGTGGATAATTCCCCAGGCCCAGATGAAATGCATCCCAGGTTGTTGAGCGATGCAAAAGAGGAAATAGCAGAGGCCTTCACCATCATTTTGCAGTCCTCTTTGGATTTAGGCATGGTGCTGGAGGATTGGAGGACTGTTAATCTGGTAGCCTTGTTTAAGAAGGGAGAAAGGTGTTATGTCTGTAATGCACGTATGAATGACTCCACGAGTCAATGTGTTGTACAGTTTGTGACCTTGGTCCTTTATGCGTAACTCCAGAGTGAGGCACAAGCATGGTGGGCAGCCTTTTATACTGGTCCCTACACACCTATGCACGTGACCCTCAGGTCTCCCACCGCAGTGCCCTCTGGTGTACAACCTCTGCCACAGGGGCAGGAAACCCCGGTCTCTACCAGTTGCACCCTCTAGTGGTGCCAGCATAGTACTTATACAGTGTATAAATCTTATTGATAGTACATCTGGTAACAAGTCTCCATCTTATGCAACTATACAGTGACTACACAGAGAGTATATCTATAATCTGCATATATAACATCACTCTCCCCCAAGTCCTTTGTGCCGATTACCTTTGCACTATGTGCTCTGGCTTAGCTCTCCACAGACTTAAGTGCCAATAGCCCTTGCACCTTGGCTGTGCTTTGGCTTGGCTCTTCCCCTGTTAACCCCCAAGTCCTTTTGCCACAACGTTGTGTAGTGGTTATCAGTTTGGATGGTTCGATGATACAGTGGAGGTTCCAGTGGGTTCTGGGTATGATCCATGTGTGTGTCCATGGCTACATACATCCATTCCCCCGCTCTTCCCGCTCCCCCACAGCGAGATCATGCAGCAGGCCCATTATATTTAAATACAGGATCAGGCACAGTGCAATTACAAAGAAAGGAAGTTACAGTTTGTATCGTGACACCTTGGTTCAGTGATTTACATTCGATATGTTTTGCAGTTGTGCGCCAGGATTGGGTAGATTGCATTCGTGGTTCAGTCATGGTAAGTACTGAGATAGCAGTACAGGTATGCGAGGACGCAGATTCCAGAACAACCGGACGGGGTCATAGTCGTCTGATAGCGGCACTGTGACCCCTGCTAATGGGGTGGGCTTGGTTCGCTCACCTAGCCTTTGCCATTGCCTAGTGGTGGGAGAGCCACAGATGTGTGTGGCCTCCCTGTCCTCCTTTGAGGGCTGCAGAATCTTCTGCCTGCTCTGTAACAGTGTTGGGAACCTGGCAGTTCCAGGTCCCATTTGGGAACTCGTTGGTTCTGACCTTTTGCTCCCGGACATGGCCGAGGTAGCAACTGGGTCCGGGTGGTGGCCAATGGCGGCCGACTGGGCGTATTGGCGCGTTTTCGTTTCCAGGTCTGTGGCGAATAGTGCCATCGGATGCCTGCAGTGTGGGATAGACCTTAGGCAGGGTATCAGGATCAGTGCCTTCACCCTCCTGAGGTCGCTGGCCTATAACTTGTGGGGATACCTGGGGCAGGGCATCAGGATCAGCGTCTTTACCCTTCCAAATTCGCTCACTTGCTACTTTTGGGGACACTCTATTCCCGACATCTCGCAACAACATTTTGTTCTTTATAGTAGGACTGGTACCGACATCTCGCAACAACATTTTGTTTAAAATCTTAATCGGTTCATTACATTGATTGCCGTGCACACAATGTCAATTTAAGTTCAGTTGGTTGCAGGTCTGCATTAAGAGAACCATGCTGGCTTTACCCCAATCAAATCCTTTGTTAGACACCACGTATTGGTCCCTCAGCATTACCCCTCGTGATATGGCCGCGGCCATTTTTTTTTCAGCCACCTTGCACCTCGCTGCACCAGGGACGCCATCTTGCCTCTGTCCTTGAGGTCCTTCTGCCTTGATCCTTCTCTCCCGCGATTCTGCCACAAAAGTTGGAAGAGTGCCTGTGAATTCGATCTTCCTCCCCAGGAGTCCTGCAACTAGAGCTGGGAAGGTACTTTGAAGTCGTTCCTTTAGGATCATTGCCACGCAGTATTGATGGACAGTCTGTGCCTCAGGTGCTGCGCTGATCTGTTCTCTGGTGCCTGGCCCAAGCGAAGGTGAGGTTTTGTTTTGCCTCTGAGCACGGGGGACATCGATTGCTGGAGTGAAGAGGTCTTCCCATTTCCACTGGATCTTCCCTATCCACCTTCTTCCGAGTAGCGTTGGACCATCACCTGCAACAATCCATGGAGGTAACTTGTGCAACATGCCATTATGGATTACACTTACATCTGCACTACCAAGGACTGGGATCGGCTCCTTGGTGTAGGTGTGCAACTTTTCCTGTACTGGAACCAGCTCGAGTTGTTTTTCATTCCATAGCCTCTCAAAGGCATCCTGGCTCATCACTGACTGGCTCGCTCCCATGTCCACTTCCATGGAGACTGGAATGCCATTTATCTCGACCTCCATCTTCACTGGAGGACAATCGGTGGTGCAGTTATACAGTCCATGCACTCCTTCTTGGGGCTGAGCTGCCTCTCTGGCCATATCGTCATATTCCCCGCTGGATTCAAAGTCATCTACCGACTCCTCTGCTTGATGATGAGTCGTATTTCTTTTACACATATGCTGGAGATGGCCCTTCGTGTTACAGGCTTTGCATACATACTCAGCAAACTGACACTGGTGAGCCCTATGGTTTCCTCCGCAACGCCAAATGGTGCTACTCGATTAGCACCCTCGGCGGACTCTGAGTTCTGGAACGCTGAGGTCTGTGCTCTCTGCCCTGGGCAAAGCCACGTTCTACAGTCTTGTCTGTGAAAGGCACCATTCTGCGTACAGTACTTGCCGGGTTTGAGTACACAGGATGAAAATTGTGCTTGGTGCTGCAGGTCGAGGTCATGAACGCCTGACTGATGCTGATGGCCTTCTGCAGGTTGACTGTGGTGTCGGCAGATAATAGCTTGTGAAGGAGGCCCTCGTGGCCAATTCCTATAACGAAGATGTCTCGCAATGCTTCGTGGAGATGCGTGCCAAAATCAAATGGTGCCGCAAGTCTCCTGAGGTCGGCAGCATATTTTCAATCTCCTGGCCCTCAGGTCTGCGGTGAGTGTAGAATCTGTACCTGGCCTTGAGGATGCTCTGGTTTGGTTTTAGTTGGTCGCGAATTAGATCAGTCAGCTCATTGTATGTCTTATCCTTGGCCTTCATGGGTGCCAGCAAATCCCTGATGAGGCGGTAGACCTCGGGCCAACACTGGTCAGCAATATAGCCTTGCGCTTCTTCGCCAATGTGTCCATCTCCCCTGCCAGGTCGTTTGCCACAAAATATTGCTCGAGCCTTTCCATGAAGACATCCCAATCATAACCCTCTGCGAAGTCTTTTAGTGTGCCAAAGGTAGCCATAATCACGTGAAAATCTGTATTCTCGTTGCCAGTTGTTATGTCTGTAATGCACTTATGAATGACTCCACGAGGCAATGTGTTGTACTCAAACTGTAGTGACCTTGGTCCTTTATTTGTAATTCCAGAGTGAGGTACAAGCATGGTGAGCAGCCTTTTATACTGGGTCCTGCACACCTATACAGGTGACCCTCAGGTCTCCCACCGCAGTTATCTCTGGTGGACAGTCTCTGCCACAGGTGGTGCCGGCATAGTATATACACAGTGCAAACCTTATTGATAGTACATCAGGTAACAAGTGAAGGGTTCCCAAAAATTCCCATGAGTCCCTCTCCCTGAAAATTAAAGAAAGGCTCCTCTTGGGCTGTTAAAAATGAGCTTTGTATTTTTCAAGTGGCGATCTAAATTTTAAAAGGAAAGAGGCAAAAGGGGGTGAAGCTCATGGAACCCCCCCACCCCCCCAACCCTAGTGTTTGGACTTTTTGAAAAGAGAATTCAAAATGGACCTAAATTACAGAAGCCTGAGATCCCCTAAACAGCTATGGGAAGGAGCATATCAATTTTAAGATTCTACAACATTTTGACTGCGAAAAAGAATTACCGAATAGAGGAGGTGGGGCTAACCTCTGTGAAACAGATTCGTGTATTAAGGATCCCAGACTGTCTGGGGGAACTATGCAGCACCAATTCACCCCCGAAGAGATAATCAAATTACCAGCCATTATCTAAACTACAGAACACATCCAAAATATGCAAGAAGCCAATTACCCAATCAACCATTATGGAAATCATGGGCCCAACTAGATGGCCAGGAAACTGAACAATCCTAAAACAATGCAAAACCAGTGATAGCACATTATCACACCCTAATCGAGTTACTGCTGACTAGCCCACCAAAAACGTTGACAAAGGAGACATTTGAAAATCAATGGGCAGAACAATTTAAACAAAGCCCAAGAACTGATTTGGTGTGAAGATAAGGAAGTCTGTTTTAATATAATTGAAGGCCTGTTCTGGCAGTTAAGGGTGCTTCGAGAGAAACTATTAAGGTAGCAGTCTCGTTGCATAAGTTTAACACCAGCCTCGAAAAGTGGGACCCCGAAACATCGGCAAAAGGAATCTCTAAAACCCAGAAGGACAGCACCACGACAGCAAACAGGCTTTCAAAATGACGATCGGAAAGTTTCGGATCATCGCGACCAATCAGTCAACCGGAACCAACCCGACATAACCGAAGAAAAACCGAAAATTTTTCCACTCTACAAGCTGGTCCTACGCTACCAAGGGGTAAAACATTACCTAACAGAACTTTTAAGAATACTCTGACCAAGGAAAAGTGAATCCTCACCCCACAAGTCCAATACGCACCTTACCGCATCAGCGGATTCAGCCCAACTGAAGAACTGACCCAGGTTGAAGTCCCCAACGAGGTCTGGGGTACAGACTACAGAACCCGGGCAACTAAGGCGAACCCCAGAGTTTGGAACAGGACCAGGACAACTAAGGCGAACCCCAGAGTTGGAACTGTCAACAGGGAATTGGTGAGCATGGTCCCTGAATCCCCAGAGTTCTAACCTTGCTCGATAGTGGGTCTGGGAGGTTGGGGTTTTCTTACTGTTCCTACCTGTTGATGTTCTTGTGTGTTTTCCCCTTCCAGGTTTAGTGCATAAGTATTTTGGGAGATGGGAGGACTGTGTCTTTTAATCTGTTATATGTGTTATGTATTCTTCCCAAATATAGAGCATTTGAGTTGCCATTTCTCCCTATTTGTACCTGATTACTGTGATTATTAAAAATGTGCCTTTTTATTCTGTTTGAACACAATAAAACCAGTTTTGCATCCTACCCAACTGACTCTGTCTCAGTTTCTCACAACCCCGAAATCAGTCCACTGTCTAGAATCCAGGGTGTGAGGTGCCTCGAAAACGCCAAGGAGTCAGAGAAACCTGACCAAAACACCACCCCCTACACAAGTCTCCATCTTATGCAACTATACAGTGACTACATAGAGAGTATATCAAAATTTGCATATATAACAAAAGGGATAGGCCAAGTAATTACAGGCCAGTCAGCCTAACCTCAGTGGTGGGTAAATTATTGGAACCAATCCTGACGGACAGGATAAATCTACATTTAGAAAGGCAAAGATTAATCAGAGAAAGTTAGCACGGATTTGTTAAGGGAAGATCGTGTTTGACTAACCAGATTGAATTTTTCGAGGAGGTAACTAGGAGGGTCAATGATGGTATAGTGTATGATGTCGTGTAGATGGACTTTAGCAAAGCTTTTGATAAGGTCCCACATGGCAGACTGGTCACAAAGTTAAAAGCCCTTGGGTTCAAGGGCAAAGTGGAAAGTTGGATCCAAAATTGGCTTAGAGGTAGGAAGCAAAGGGTAATTGTTGATGGATGTTTTTGTCACTGGAACGATGTCTCCAATGGGGTTCCGCAGGGCTCAGTACTGGGTCCCTTGCTTTTTGTGCTTTAAATCAATGATCTAGATTTGAATTTAGGTGTATGATTAAGAAGTTTGCAGATTATACTAACATTGGCTGTGTGGTTGATAATGAAGAGGAAAGTCATGGACTGCAGGAGGATATCTATCTACTGCTCAGGTGGGCAGAACAGTGGCAAGTGGAATTTAATTCGGAGAAGTGTGAGGTAATGCACTTGGGGAGGGCTAATAAGGAAAGGGTATACACATTAAACGATAGGCCACTTATAAGTGTAGATGAACAAAGGGACCTTGGAGTGCTTGTCCACAGATCCCTGAAAGTAGAAGGCCAGGTGGATAAGGTGCTTAAGAAGGTATACAGAATGCTTGCCTTCGTTGACCAAGGCATAGAATACAAGAGCAGGGAGGTTATGCTTAAATTGTATAATATTGGCCACAGCTGGACTATTGCTTGAAGTTCTGGTCACTGTATTATAGGAAAGACGTGATTGCACTGGAGAGGGTGCAGTGGAGATTTACGAGGATGCTGCCTGGAATGGAGAATCATAGCTATGAGGGCAGATTGGATAGACTGGGTTTGTTCTCTTTGGAGCAGAGGAGGCTGAGAGAAGACCTCATTGAGATGTATAACATTTAAGTGGCCTGGATATAGTGGATAGAAAGGGCCTATTTCCCTTGGTGGAGATGTCAATTATAAGGGGGCATAGTTTTAAATTGCTTGGTGGAAGGTTTAGAGGTGATTTGAGGGGAAGCTTCTTCATGCAGAGGGTCGTGGGCATCTGGAACTCACTGCCTGGAAGGGTGATAGAGGCAGAAACCCTCACCACCTTTAAAAGGTGCTTGGATGGGCACTTGAAGTGCAGTAACCTGCAGGGTTACGGACCTAGAGCTGGTAAGTGGGATTAGACTGGATAACCTCTTGTTGGTTGGCGCAGAGATGATGATAAGTACGTCAGGTATTCAAATACCGCCAGAGTGATCTCCTGGATGGGTCAGAGAGGAATTTTCCCAGACTTTTTCCCCAATTGGCCTGGGTTTTTATCTGTTATTTTGCCTCTCCCAGGAGATCATATGGCTCCAGTTGGGGTGGAGTGTAAAATGTTGCGATACATGGGGTATTGCAGTTGTGTGGGGCGGACTGGTTGGGCCAGATGCTCTTTACCTTTCCGCCATTGTTCATTGTTCATAGGTTTATATGTAACCTTCAGGGCTGCTGACCGAGGGACGTGTGGCTCTTTGTCGGCCGGTGCGGACACGATGGGCCGAAATGGCCTCCTTCTGCACTGTAAATTTCTATGTTTCTATGTTTCTATTAAGTCAGAGGCACGTTGGGGGGGTGGGGGGGGGCGGTGGTGGAGGAATACGATTTTGTATGGGAAACCCGGAAGTAAGTTCTGCACATTTGCCAGTGGCATTTGAGCGCAGCCACCTCATTATAATTTTAATTCCAGGTTTTGCAGCGATTGCGCGGCACCGGGCATGATCTCAACTCCAGTATTTAAAGGGACAATTCCAAGTTGGAATTTAGAGGAGTTGGAGTTGCAAACAAGAGAAGACAGGGTGTGACAATGGACTCAGGATACTCAAAGGCTGCGCCTCCCTGGATGTGTTGCTGGGGGCTGTGAGGAGCTGGAGAGAGATACTCTTCCCCATCAATGGGAGGAAGAAACCTGCTGCTGCCACAAGGAAGGCAAAGAAGGTGGCCCAGGAGATCAGCAGCAGGTGCCACGCTCCTTAATGACCTAGCCAGGTCAGGAACAGTAAGTACAGTTGCTACATCCTGCTGTGTGCATCACCTCAACCCCTCACTCTACCTTGACAAGCCTCCATCACCACATCACTCATCACACCCACTTACCTTGCATACGCATTCATCCTTCTCCTTCTATGCACTTCCTCCCATTCTTTTCTATCCATCCGCCACTGTCACTCACCCTCACCCTTATGCAATTTGATGCCTTTCCCTGAAAGTCACCCCAACAAATGCACTGCATTCATTGGGTGAACACATGCCATTACAGTCACTCGTTGGTCTGTTTTTTCCACATTGCAGGAGAAGAGATCACAGAACACAAAGGAGAGGGAGAGAACCGGAAGTGGTCCTTTGCAGATTTCCTAGCTAACAACGACAAAGGCCAAAGCGCTGGAGATCAATGTTGTTTTGACATCCCTGGTCATTGGAGATGGGGACTTCCCACCTACAATTAAATATCAACGACCCACATGTCATAAAATGCTCAGTCATGTTGACTTGATTTCAACAGCGAGTGAAAAATGATCATCTTCATAATACTAAGTAACAACATATTTAACTAGCCAGTATTAATTCGTATATTTTCTCTCCATCAGAGCCTTCACACATGCAGCAGGAGACCTGGGACCTCACGGACAACGAATCCTCAGAGGAGCTGGTTTGTTCTGATGGTGCTGCGTCACAAGACGCATGTGTACCATGCACCAGCTCAGCTACTCACACTTTAGTTAGACAGATCGTTTTTTTTTAACCTGGTGACTCACACTTCACAAATGAGCTGGAGCAGAAGGTGATGACAAGGTTAGTAGTGACTAGGCAATGTCGGAGGGCACAGCTCACTCCAAGCTCTGCGCAGCTGCAGATGCTGTACCATGGGGGCCGCCTATGAAAAGGAAAATCATTGAGGAGCTGCAGAGAATGTGCGATGTACTGTCAGGCCTTACTAGCACAGTGACCCTGACTGCAGAGAGAATGGAGGAGTCAGCCTCAAGCATGAGTGGGATGATGTCGCAGGGCATTGCAACAATGTCATCTTGAGTGGATAGAGTGGCCAACTCTGTGGAACATCAAACCCGGCAATCAAATGAGTCCATGCGTGCCTTCACCACGGCCGTGCATATTCTGGATACTAACATGTCTGCTGCCTTAAATAGGATGACAGATACCTTAGCCTTGGCCTTACAGTGCCGCACTAATCTGTACCAAAGTGCTCTCCAGCAGAGTGGTAGCAGTCAAGTGCAAGATGTCTATGAGAGGGATGATGGTGAAAGGTGACATGGAAGTGGAGACTCCACTCCACGCGTTTCCACTTCTCACCCGTTGCCACCCCAGTAAGTACCCGACATGCTGCTTCATGTTTCGATGGCCGAGTCTGCCCCTACACGTGCAGGTGAAGTAGTCTCTTGTGAAGACCTGACCCATTCCAAAACCCAGATAATTGCGAGGAATTACATTTTGGTAAGAAAAATAAGGAGGTCACGTATTACTTAGAATATACGAATCTAAATGGGATAGAAGAGCAAAAGGATCTTGGAGTACAAATGCACAAATCACTAAAAGTAGTGACACAGGTTGACAAGACCATAAAAAAGCAAACCAAGCACTAGGGTTTATTTCTAGAGGGATTGAATTGAAAAGTAGGGAAGTTATGCTAAACCTGTATCAAACCTTGGTTAGACCACACTTAGAGTACTGCATACAGGTGTGGTCACCATATTATAAAAAGGATCTTGAGGCACTGGAGAGGTTGCAGAAAAGATTTACAAGGATGATATCATAAATGTGAGGATATACCTATCAGGAAAGGATGAACAGGCTGGATCTCTTTTTTCTTGAGAAGGTTGAGATGTGATCTAATAGAGATCTTTAAAATTATGAAAGATTTTGGTAGATTGGATAGAGAGAGAATGTGTCCACTTGTGGTGAAGAGCATAACGAGAGACCACCAAGAAATCAAATAGGGAATTCAGAAGAAACTTCTTTACCCAGAGAGAGTGGTGAGAATGTGGAACTCGCTACTACAAAGAGTAGTTGAGGTGAATATTACAGATGCATTTAAAGGAAGGCTGGACAAGAATATGAGGGAGAAGGGAGTAGAGGGTTATGCTGATAGGTTTAGATGAGGAGGCTCGATTGAAGCATAAACGGCATGGTCTGGTTGGGCCGAATGCCCTGTTTCTGTGCTATATATCCTATGTAATCCTATGTACAGGAGGACAGCTTCATGGCAGATCCCCAGGAATATTGCGTACACTTGCAGAAATATCTTTTTATGATTCCACACCAGCTGCACATTGATCAAATAGAATGCTTTGCAGTTGGCGAATACCCCTGGTTGATCTCAGGCTGCGTAGAATACCACGTGTGTGCAGTCGATGACACCCAGCACCTGTGGGAAATTAGGCAGAGATGTAAAACTGAGCGCCTGCTCATTCTGACTGGCATCATCACAGGCATAGTTGGCATAATTACTGCCATTGGCAAACAACCACTCAGTGACCTGTCTTATGCATTTGTGGGGCACCAACTGGGAGATTCAAACTCAGTTACAGTGAATGACTCAACTTGAAATTGGTACTTCCTAAAGATTGATTCAGAAACTGCCTGAGCCAAAGACAGTGTTGCATTCTCGGCTTGTGAGTTTGACCTGACTAGCTGTGTGCATTGGGAACAAATTATTCTGATCCGAAGGCTGTTTTGTGCAGCTGAACTCAGAAAAACTCTTTTAAAATGCATTTATGAGAATGTGTCAAATCAAAGACAGAGGTTAGATGCGTTGTGAAAGGAGGCACTGGTGTTCATTGAACTACGAGTTGCTTGATCATATTCTTTAATTGCTCTGGAAAATCAATGCTCAAATTTTCATTATAGGCATTAAGTAATTTCATTACAACAGGAATATGATTCCACAGTAAGAGAAATGCAATACTTGAAATGTTCAGTTTAAACAGATTCACTATAAGCGAGTTATTTTGTGTATATATCAAGGAAGCAAATTCTGATTTATCTTTTACATAAAGCAATATTGTGGTGAAGTTCTGATCCTGATCTAGATATCTCCCTGGATCACCGTGGACCATAAAGGCATTAGACTTATTAATGTTCACTGTAGAGGGTTGGATACGAACATCAATCATGGTGAAGTAGTTTGCCAAAATGGACGCTGGCTATTCCAGGAGTGAATCAATAGGGATCAGAACCTTTACCTAACAACTAGGCTGCCTGGGAAAATAGACAAACGCTCACTACTAGACTATTAGGAAATAGAACACTGGGGCATCCCCCGTCCCCCATGGACGTACTGAGAAATGGTATTTAAATTTTGCTTTGTTCAGATACAACTCCCTGCAAAACTGGGCATGGGGCCTGAGGTTTACAATTGGGTTGTCTCAGAGTTTCTCAAAGGCCGCCTGATTCATCAGTGACTGGCTCGTCCCTGTGTCCACCTCCATCATGACTGGAACACCGTTGATTTCAACTTCCATTTTCAACGGAGAGCTCTTGGTGGACCAGGTAAACACTCTGTACATCTCTTCGTGGGGCTGAGCTGCCTCATGGACTTTCTCTTCATCTTTTGCTGCAGTCCGGATGATCGGCCAACTCTTCATCAACTCAGTGAATAAAGTTTCTCTTGCACATTCGCTGGAGGTGGCCCTTCATGTTACAGCCTTTGCATGTATAGTCATTGTAGTGGCATTGGTTGGGCCTGTGATTTCCTCCACAGTGCCAGCCGGTTGACCCCATGTGGCGGACTCAGGGTTGCGGGACTCGGGGTTCTGTTCTCTCTACCCTGAGAGCGACTGCTTGCAGCAGCCTTGCTTCTGAAAGGCACCAGTTAGTTCACAGTACTTGCCGGGTTAGAGTCCTGGGGGTGAGTCATCCACTTGGAATCGTAGACCAAGGCCATGAATGCCTGGCTGACGTTAATTGCCTTCTGCAGGATGACCGTGGTGTCCGCAGAAAGCAGCCTGTGGAGAAGGCCCTCGTGGACGATTCCAATAACGAAGATGTCCCGCAGTGCTTCGGTGAGGTGGTCGCCAAAATCACATGGTGCAGCCAATCGTCTGAGGTCTGCAGCATATTTTGCGATTTCTTGGCCTTCGGGCCGCCGGTGGGTGTATAATCGGTGTCTGGCTGTGAGGAAGCTCTCTTTGGGTTTGAGCTGTTCCTGTGCCATCATTACGAGCTCCGTGTATGTTTTGGTTGTTGTCTTCTCTGGGGCTAGCAAGTCCCTAACGAGGCCATAGACGTTGGGCCCACAACTGCTGAGCAGGATAGCTCTGCGCTTATCAGCCAGCGAGATCAGTGTGTCTCCCGCCAGGTCGTTCGCGATGAAAAAGTGTTTGAGCCTTTCCACAAAGGCTTCCCAATCTTCCCCATCGGCGAATTGTTGAAAGTTGCCATGGTTAGCCATTTTTCGCGTGGAAATTCGTAATCTCGTCACCAGTTATTATGTCTGTAAGCACTCTTGTAATGACTCCACGAGGTAAGGTATTGTATTTGAACTGTGGTGACCTTCGTCCATTTATTACAGCTCCTGAGTGAGGGTACAGCAGGGTGAGCTCCCTTTTATACCTGGTTACCTGTCGTGTACAGGTGACCCCTAGGTCTCCACCAGTTGCACCCTCTGATGGCACAGGCATAGTGTATACAGTGTGAAGATACATCCAGTAGTCTTATGTAACTGTACATTGAGTGTACAGGGTATATACTTATGTTATACATACACAACATCAACCACTCAGAGCCAGTCTGATAAGGATCAACAAATCAATGTAACTTCACTGATAGCAGTAGGACAATCGGTGGTTTTGTAGGAGGGTCGCACACCTCAGAAAATGTATAACTTCGATGTAGAGACCTCTGTTGTTAGAAGGTTCATCCGTGAACTCTTACCCTGCATGCTTGAATAAAGACCGGTTGAACCGAGGTTTCGTCTGAGTGATTCCGTGGTTGCATTAACGGGCGGGTGTCGACTCCTTATATCAGGGAGTCCACCTTGAAGAGAAGTCTTCTTTTTACCCCAACACTATGCAAATACACAAAATACTTTCAATAAAATTGGTGAGCTAGAGGTGCAAAATGTATTTTGAATATGAGCTCAGGTTCAGGGTTTTAAGGATTAGTTTTAAAAAGTTTAAAATCAACTTTGCAGCCACGACTGCGGGAGAGGGTATGCCAGGCTCAACCAGCCAGCCCAGTCGATGGAATTTTGACTGTCTTCAGATCAGAAAGTAGGAATCCATTCAGACCCATTGAAATTCACCCCCACCGGAAACGGGTCGCACCTAACATTTTTGTACCGTTTTGGCTGGCGTAATATATGCGGCGGCCCATCTTGCAAAATTCAGCTCTGTCGTTATTTTTTCCAACAAGACGAAAGTCAGTCATGATGGGGCTAGAAATGGGGCCAGGAACGTCATGTCTGTCATAATGGGGGCGGAAATGGAGGCAGGACAGACTCTCAGCCACTGTCAGTCATCAGCGCCAGGCTGGTGACATCAGGGCACTGGCACATCACAACGTCTCTCCCTTTCAGTTAAAGAGGAGGGCCACTGTGAGTTCTGAAGCTTTTTATGTTAGGTCCACTGGGCCACCAGGGAGGGTTTCGGCCAGGCCAGCAGCCTAGCACCTAAGAGGGGGTGCCAGGTTACTTGTTGGCAGCCCGGTCCAACCCGGAGGCATAATTGTCGTCCAGAGCTGGCAGTCGGCCGATAAAAAAAAAGATGGCGGCTGTGGCAATGTGTCCTCCCCTTTAATGATGGCCGCACCGCCATTTCAAACAGTGCACTGACAGAAAAAACTGTCGGGTGCACCGGTCGATGGCCGGAAGACTTTCTCAGCTGAATTTTGCTTCCGGGCCGGGACATCGGCGGTGCGCGATTTGATGACGCATTTAGGAGGCTTCGGCAGCAGCGGGGAGGAAGTGGTGGGAGCGGGGCAGATATGGTCACCGCTGGAAAAACCCCTGAGGAGAATTTTGCGAGCGGCAGCCACTCGATGAAAAATCGGCGGCTATTCGACATCGCCGGGTGCCCGCCACATTCCGGCGAGCAGAGGCCTTATTGGGAGGCTGAATTTCAGCCACACGAAGGGCTAGAACCTCCACTTTTTTTTCTGCTTAATTCCCACCTTAACACCCATTTTCCTGCTGAAATAACGTATAACGCCCATATATCGGCCATTTTGGCAAAAATGGAAACTGGCGGGCATTTTTCGGAAACTTATCACCGAGCGTTACTTTCCCCATGTGGGTAATGCCGAAAAAAAATATTACCGCCTGCTCACTTTCTTGGGGCGGAATCAGCAGGATGGGCGAATGCAACACCCATAATATCGCCCAGCGTTATTTTCCGCTCGAAATTAACGCCGAGATTCAATATTAATGCTCAGCGACTGTTTTTGGTCATAAAGAGCATATTTACCCAACAGATCGCCCATCATCAATTTCACCACCTCGTACACATTTCGCCCACAGTATCACTTGCTCAAAAACCGCCCACAAAAAGTGGAACGAACCGAAACGAATCACAACATTATGGATGCCATGATGTAGATCACATGTCGCGTCCTTTAAAAGGCTGCTGTGCTTCAACTTCGGCGGAGTTTGGATGTACTCTGCAGGTCTTTGGAGTTGATGTGAAAATCGCTAAAAACATTTTGACCATATTGTGACCGATTGGAATTGAAGAGATGTGTTCGTCGGGACATTCCTTGTTTGTGAGCAATCGGTGGAAAACAGAGAGCTACTGCAATGGGGTCTGTCCTTTCTCACCCTCTCTTGGTGACCAAATACATGCAGTAGACTCGATATCGCCGAAGGAATGCTCCACTGCATTATGTGCCCAATGTACGAAGTGACAGACAGATGAGGAGGACCAGACAGTACATGCCATGCAAGTACAAGGAGAAGCATTCTTACCTCGACTTGCCCAACACCACCTGCCTTCGGAGACTGCACTTCCACAAAGAGGTTATCAATCAAGTATGCCAGCTGATAAGGGCAGATCTGCAGCCTGCCAGCACCATCAGAATTGCAGTGTCCGTTGAGGTGAAAGTCACCACGGCACTGTCATTCTGTGCCTCGGGTTCTTTTCAGGACACAGCTGGCGACATTTGCGGACTTTCTCAGCATGCCACACATCGCTGCATCAGACAGATCACTGAAGCCCTGTACGCACACAGGAGGGACTTGATCAGCTGCCCTATTGTTATATCTTGAATGAAGAGTCAGATTAGATTCTGCAAGCTCAAAGTAAGGTGTGACCATAGTCTTTTATTACAGATCTTAGAGTGCCTCTCCAGCCTGTGAGGACTCCTTACATAGAGGTGCTCCCAACGGATTGTGTAATCCCTTGGGACTCCAGGGGATAAGCCGTCTGGTGGTTAGAAATTATATTTACAGGTTTATATATATAACAACACTCCCCCCCAAAGTCAAACATGTAACTATTTACAAAATGCGTTGATCTGGGGCCTTCCTTTCCCTGGTTGGTCGTCTCAGTGCAAATGCTGGTTTTGATGAGTCGTTTGTTGGGCCCTCGCTGGGCTGCTGCACAGCTGGCCTTGCTGGGCTGCTGGGGCTGGTGATTCTGCTGGACTGCTGCAGGTGATGGGTTCTGCTTCGTGGTCACTTGTGTGTGTGTTGGAGGGTCGAAAAAGGTAGAGTCTATTGTAGGTTGTTCTGGATAGTCCGTAAATCTGAGTTTGGTTTGGTCCAAGTGTTTCTTGCAGGTGAGTCCATTTGAGAGGTTGACCACAAACATCCTACTCCCCACTTTGCCAAGAAAGTGCAGGGAGCCACTTGGGACCTAGTCCATAATTCAACACAAATACAGGATCGTTGATCTCAATTTCGCATGACACATTAACGCGATCATGATATGTATTCTGTTCAAGCTGCCTGCTCCCTACCTGTTCGTGTAGATCAGGGTGGACAAACGAGAGCCTTGTCTTCAGTGCCCTTTTCATGAGCAGTTCAGCGAGAGGGACCCCAGTGAGCGAGTGGGGTCTTGTGCGGTAACTAAGCAGGACTCGGGATAAGCGAGTCTGCAGTGAGCCTTCAGTTACCCTTTTCAAGCTCTGTTTGATTGTTTGAACTGCTCGTTCTGCCTGACCATTGGACACTGGTTTAAACGGGGCAAATGTGACATGTTTGATCCATTGTGGATCATGAACTCCTTGAACTCGGCACTAGTAAAGCACAGCCCATTGTCACTAATAAGGATATTAGGCAGGACGAACGTGGCAAACATGGCCCATAGGCTTTCAATGGTGGCAGTGGACGTGCTTGCCGACATTATCACGCATGCAATCCAGTTGGAGTACGCATCTACAACCACTAAGAACATTTTTCCCAAGAATGGGCCTGCATAGTCGAAATGGACCCTGGACCACGGTTTGGAGGGCCAGGACCATAGACTTAGTGGCGCCTCCCTGGGTGCAATGCTTAACTGTGAACGTGTATTACATTTGTGTACGCAGGACTCTTATTCGGCATCGATACCGGTCCACCACACATGGGATCTGGCTATCGCTTTCATCATTACGATGCCTGGGTGGGTGCTGTGGAGATCACTAATGAAAGTCTCCCTGCCCTTTTTTGGCACCAGTACCCGATTACCCCATAGGAGAAGGTCTGCCTGTATAGATATTTCATTTCAGCGCCGCTGGTACGGCTTTATTTCCTCCTGCATCTCTAACGGGACACTAGACCAACTCCCGTGGAGCACACAGTTTTTTACTAAGGACAGGAAGGGATCCTGGCTCATCCAGGTTTTAATCTGTCGGGCGGTAACAGGAGATTGCTCACTCTCGAATGCTTCCATTACCATAACTAAATCTGTGGGCTGTGCCATCTCCACCCCCGTGGTGGGCAATGGCAGCCTGCTGAGAGCATCGGCACAGTTTTCTGTTCCTGGCCTGTGGCGGATGGCATAGTTGTATGCGGACAACGTGAGCGCCCATCTCTGGATGCGGGCCGATGCATTCGTATTTATCCCCTTACTCTCAGAACAGAGGGATATAAGCGGATTATGGTCAGTTTCTAATTCAAATTTGAGCCGAACAGATATTGATGCATTTTCTTTACTCCGTATACGCACGCTAACGCTTCTTTTTTGAACATACTGTAGGCCCTCTCAGCCTCAGACAGACTTCTGGATGCATAAGCAACCGGTTGCAATTTCCCAACTTCATTAGCTTGTTGCAATACACACCCGACACCATAGGACGATGCATCACATGCTCGTACCAAACGCTTACATGGATGGTACAACACAAGGAATTTGTTTGAACATAACAGCTTCCTATCTTTCTCAAAGGCATTTTCTTGGCTTTTACCCCGTACCCATTCATCTCCTTTATGCAGTAAAGCATGCGGGGGTTTTAACAATGTGCTAAGACCCGGTAACAAGTTACCAAAATAGATCAGGAGTCCTTGAAACGACCGCAGCTCCGTCACGTTCTGTGGTCTCGGTGCATTCTTGATTGCCTCCATCTTCGAATCGGCGGGCCTGATGCCGTCCGCCACGATTCTTCTCCCCAGGAACTCCACTTCAGGTGCCAGGAAAATGCACTTCGAGCATTTTAGCCTGAGCCCCACACGATTAAGCTGGCTAAGAACCTCCTCCAGGTTCTGCAGGTGTTCGTCAGTGTCCCGACCTGTCACCAAGATGTCGTCCTGGAAGACCATGGTGCGCAGGACCGATTTCAGCAAGTTTTCCATGTTCCTCTGGAATAGCGCCACGGCCGATCAAATCCAAAACGGGCATCTGTTGTAAATGAAGAGACCTTTGTGTGTGTTGATGCAGGTGAGGCCTTTCGATGACTCATCCAGTTCCTGCGTCATGTAGGCCGAACTCAAGTCCAGCTTCGTGAACGTTTTCCCTACCGCCAGCGTCGCAAATAGGTCGTCTGTCTTTGGTAGTGGTTATTGATCCTGCAGTGAGCAATGTTTTATATTTACTTTGTAATCACCACAGATTCTGACGGTGCCGTCTCCCTTGAGGACTGGAACAATCGGACTGGCCCACTCACTGAATTCGATCAGCGAAATGATGCCCTCTTGTTTCAGCCTGTCCAGCTCGATCTCCACCCACTCTCTCATCATGTAAGTTACCGCTCTCGCCTTGTGATGGATGGGTCGCGCCGCCGGAATCAAATAGATCTGCACTTTTGCTCCTTGGAACTTCCCGATGCCTGGTTCGAACAGCGAGGGGAACTTGTTTAGGACCTGAACACATGAGGTGTCATCGACGGATGCCATCCCTTTCCCAGCCCAGCCAGCATATCTTTCCCAGCCAGCTCCTGCAGAACAGCGTGGGGCCATCGCCCAGTACCACCCAGAGTGGCAACTCGTGCACCGCTCCATCATAGGAGAACTTTACAGTAGCACTGCTGATTACGGGAATCAGTTCCTTTGTGTATGTTCTCAGTTTAGTACGAATGGGAGTCAGGACTGGCCTTGAGGCCTTGCTGCACCACAATTTATCGAAAGTCCTTTTGCTCATTATGGACTGGCTTGCGCCCGTGTCCAGCTCCATGGACACCGGGAGTTCATTTAATTCAAACTTCAGCATTATCGGGGGACACTTTGTGGTAAATGTGTGCACCCATTATACCTCTCCCTCCTTGGCCTGAGGCTCTGGTTCGTCGTGATCTACCATAGATCTGTTCTGCTCTGCAACATGGTGGTTTTCAGGATTAGCATGGTTTGCAGCTCCCCTTCACATACGTTGGAGGTGTCCCATTGTTTCACAGCCCTTGCAAACGTACCCTTTGAAGCAGCATGAATGGAAACGATGATCACCCCCGCAGCGCCAGCAAGGTGTTAATGGCCTTGTATTCATCACCCTTGATGGTGAACTCCGAGTCATCTGCGGACATGCAGCTGCAGGGATGTGTTGTGTAGGAATAAAGAATCTGACTGGATACTGTGAGCTCAAAGTAAAGTGTGACCTTAGTCCTTTATTGCAGGTCTCGAGAGTGCCTCTCCAGTCTGTGAGGCCTCCTTAAGTACCTGTGCTCCCAAAGGATTGTGGGATCCCTTGGGACTCCAGGGAATGAGCTCTCTGGTGGAAGTACAAGGTATGTACAAGTTTACATACATAACAACACTCCCCCCCCCCAGCCAAAGTCAACAGTGTAACTATTTACAAGGTGAGTCGATCTGGGGCCTTTCTTTCCCTGGTTGATCGTCTCGATGCAAATGCTAGTTTTGATGAATCGTTTGTTGGGCTCTCGCTGGGCTGCTGTACAGCTGGCCTTGCTGTGCTGCCTGGCGTGGTGAGTCCTACTGGGCCACTGCGTGTGATGGGTTCTGCTTCATGGTCAATCGCGGTGTCGGTTGCCACTGATGTGTATGTTGGGGGGTCAAAGAAGGTGGGGTCCAAAGTGGGTTGCTCAGGATAGTCCGTGAATCTGAGTTTGATTTTGTCCAAGTGTTTCCAGTGAATCATCCATTTGAAAGTTTGACACGAAACACTCTGCTCCCCTCTTTGGCCACAATAGTGCCGGGAAGCCACTTGGGAACTTGTCCATTATTCAATACAAAAACAGGCTCATTGATTTCAATTTTGCGTGACACATTAGCGTTATGATGATATGTCCTTGGTTGAAGCCGCCTCCTTTCTGCCTGCTCATGTAGATCAAGTTGAACGAATGAGAGCTTTGTCTTAAGTGCCCTTTTCATGAGCAGTCCAACAGGTGGAATCCCAGTGAGTGAGTGGGGTCTCGTGCGGTAGCAAAGCAGAGCTATGGATAGGCGAGTCTGCAGTGAGCCTTCAGTTACCCTCTTCAAGCCCTGCTTGATAGCTTGCACTGCTCTCTCTGCCTGACCATTGGATGCTGGTTTGAACGGGGCAGAAGTAACATGTTTGATCCTGTTACGGGTCATGAACTCTTTGAACTCGGCACTGGTAAAACATGGCCCGTTGTCGCTCACAAGGACATCAGGTAGTCCGTGCGTGGCAAACATGGCCCGCAGGCTTTCAGTGTTGGCAGCGGACGTGCTTGCCGACATTATCTCACATTCAATCCATTTGGAGTATACATCTACAAGCACAAGGAACATTTTACCCAAAAATTGGCCTGCATAGTCGACATGGACCCTGGACCACCATTTGGAGGGCCAAGCTAATAAACTTAGCGGCGCCTCCCTGGGTGCATTGCTTAACTGCGAGCATGTGTTATATCTGTGCACACAGGACTCTAAGTCCGCATCGATACCGGGCCACTACATGTGGGATCTGGCTATTGCTTTCATCATTACAATGCCTGGGTGGGTACTGTGGAGGTCACTGATAAAAGTGTCTCTGCCCTTCTTGGGGACCACTACCCAATTGCCCCACAGAAGGCAGCCTGCCTGTATAGACATTTCATCTTTGCGCCGGCTTAACCTCTTCCTGCATTTCCACTGGGACACTGGACCAGCTCCCGTGAAGCACACAATCTTTTACTAGGGACAGTAAGTGGTCCTGGCTCGTCCAGGTTCTAATCTGTTGGGCTGTGACGGGTGATTGCTCACTCTCGAATACTTCCATAACCATGACTAAATCTGCGCACTACGCCATTTCCACCCCCATGGTGGGCAATGGCAGCCAACTGAGAGCATTGGCACAGTTTTCTATGCCTGGCCTGTGGCGGATGGCCTAGTTGTATGTGGACAACGTGAACGCCCATCTCTGGATGCGGGCCGATGCATTAGTACTTATCCCCTTACTCTCGGAAAACAGGGATATTAGTGACTTATGGTCCGTTTCCAATCCAAATTTTAGCCCAAACAGATATTGATGCATTTTCTTTACCCCATAGATTCACGCCAACGCTTCCTTTTCAATCATGCTGTAGGCTCTCTCAGCCTTAGTCAGTCTCCTGGATGCTTAAGCAACCGGTTGCAATTTCCCAGATTGCAACACACACCCGACACCATCCGATGATGCATCACACGCTTGTACAAAACACTCACATGGATCATGCAACACAAGCAGTTTGTTTGAGCAGAACAATTTTCTCGCTTCTCCAAAGGCATTTTCTTGGTTTTTACCCCATACCGATTCGTCTCCTTTGCGCAGTAAGGCGTGCAGTGGTTCTAACAGTGTGCTGAGACCCGGTAAGATGTTACCAAAGTAGTTCAGGAGTTCTAGAAATTACCGCAGCTCCGTCACGTTCTGTGGCCTTGGTGCGTTCTCGATTGTCTCCGTCTTCGAATCGGTGGGCCTGATGCCATCCGTCGCGATTCTTCTCCCCAGGAACTCCACGTCGTGTGCCAGGAAAACGCACTTCGAGCGTTTCAACCTGAGCCCCACGCGGTTGAGTCGACTAAGAACCTCCTCCAGGTTCTTCAGATGCTCCACTGTGTCCCTACCTGTAACCAAGATATCGTCCTGGAAGACCACTGTGCGTGGATCCGACTTCAATAAGCTTTCCATGTATCTCTGGAATATTGCCGCGGCTGATCGAATTCCAAACGGGCATCCGCTGTAAATGAAGAGACCTTTGTGCATGTTGATGCAGGTGAAGCCCTTCGATGATTCCTCCAGCTCCTGTATCATGTAGGCCAAGGTCAATTCCAGCTTCGTGATTGTCTTTACTCCCGCCTGTGTAGCAAAAAGGTCATCAGTCTTTGGTAGTGGGTATTGATCCTGCAGGGAGAAACCATTGCTAGTTATTTTGTAATCACCACAGACTCTGTTGGTGCTGTCTCCCTTGAGGATGGGAACAATCGGACTGGTCCACTCATTGAATTCGATCGGTGAAATGATGCCCTCTTGCTTCAGCCGGTCCAGCTCAATCTCTGCCCTCTCTCTCATCATGTACGGTACCGCTCTCACCTTGTGATAGATGGATCGCACCCCTGGAATTAGGTGGATCTGCACTTTTGCTCCTTGGAACTTCCAGATGACTGGTTCGAACAGTGAAGGGAACTTGTTTAAGACCTGTGTACAAGAAGTATCGTCAGCGGGCGAAAGCACTTGGACATCGTCCCAGTTCTGGAGTATCTTTCCCAGCCAGCTCCTGCCAAGCAGCGTGGGACCATCACCCGGTACCACCCATAGTGGTAGCTTGTGCACCACTCCATTATAGGAGACCTTTACAGTCGCACTGCTGATTACAGGAATCAGTTCCTTTTGTGTAACTTCTCAGTTTAGTGTGAATGGGAGTCAAGTCTGGCCTTGAGGCCTTGCTGCACCACAATTTTTCAAAAGTCTTTTTGCTCATAATGGACTGGCTCGTACCCGTGTCAAGCTCCATTGACACTGGGAGTCCATTTAATTCAACCTTCAGCATTATCGGGGGAAATGTTGTGGTAAATGTGTGCACCCCTGCCTCCTCGGTCTGAGGCTCTGGTTCGTCGTGATCCGCCGTGGATCTTTCCTCCTCTGCAATATGGTGGTTTGCAGGATTAACAGGGTTTGCAACTCGCCTGCACATATTTTGGAGGTTTCCCATTGTTCCACAGCCCTTGCAAACGTACCCTTTGAAGCAGCATGAATGGAAACGATGATCACCCCTGCAGTGCCAACAAGGTGTTAATGGCCTTGCATTCATCATCCTTGATGGTGGACTCTGAGACATCTGCGGATTTGAAAACAATATCACTTTGTTCACAGTACTTGTGGCATCACTCAAATGCTGAGAGATTTGCTTCGTATTGTCGCTGATGGCAATGAATACCTGGGCTATCGCTATGGCCTTACTATGGGGTTTCTACAGTCAAAAGTTTGCGAAGTATCACTTCATGGCCAATGCCAAGTACAAAAAAGTCTCTGAGCATGTGCTCCAAATGTCCTTCAAATTTGCAATGTCTTAGCTCGGCAACATAACTCGCCACTTCCTGGCCTTCAGACCTTTTGCAGGTGTAGAAACGGTACCTCGCCATCAGAACGCTTTCCTTCGGGTTCAGGAGGAGTGTGCACAAATCATCGGACAATTTCTCTGTGGATTTCGCTGGAGCAAGCAGATTTTTCATGAGGATACGTTGGTGTCCACAGACGGTTAGGATAATCGGCCTTCATTTTGCAGCATTCGCTTCTCCTTCCAGCTCGTTGGCCACGAATTATTGAGTTGCTCCACGAAGGTTTCCCAATCATTTCCCTCCGAGGATTTCTCCAGGATGCCCACTGTTCTCTGCATCGTTGGGTTCGGCATCTGTATCTCGTCGCCAGGTGATGTGTAGGAATAGAGAATCTGCCTGGATACTGTGAGCTCAAAGTAATGTATGACCTTCGTCTTTTATTGCAGGTCTCCAGAGTGCCTCTCTGTCCTGTGATGCATCCTTAAGTACCTGTGCTTCCAAGGGATTGTGGGATCCCTTGGGACTCCAGGGGATGAGCCCTCTGGTGGCAGTACAAGGTTTACATAAATAACAGCATGTAAGTGCTGCCCTCTACATTTCGATTCGAAAACTTAGAAATATAGAAACATAGAAAATAGGTGCAGGAGTAGGCCATTCGGCCCTTCGAACCTGCACCACCATTTAATAAGATCATGGCTGATTATTCACCTCAGTAGCCCTTTCCCGCATTCTCTCCATACCCCTTGATCCCTTTAGCCGTAAGGGCCATATCTAACTCCCTCTTGAATATATCCAATGAACAACTCTCTGCAGCAGGGAATTCCACAGGTTAACAACTCTCTGAGTGAAGAAGTTTCTCCTCATCTCAGTCCTAAATGGCTTACCCCTTATCCTTAGATTATGTCCCCGGTTCTGGACTTCCCAAACATCGGGACTATTCTTCCTGCATCTAACCTGTCCAGTCCCGTCAGAATTTTATATGTTTCTATAAGATCCCCTCTCATCCTTCTAAACCCCAGTGAATACAGGCCCAGTCGATCCACTCTCTCCTCATATGTCCATTTTATATGTTATTTGTTGGACAAAAACTCGGTGCCAACTATGTTCTTGGTGCTTAGTGGGCTTTTTGCTGCTGGTGAATCTCTGTCGTTCCTCCCACAACAGCCAAACAAGCACACACCACATCCACACACGCTTTAAGTGCCTCTGAGCTCCCTCTCTCTCTGTCTCCTCTTCTGCGCATGTCATGGTGACCCTTGACCTCCTGAATCGTGGGAATCGAGCATTGCCATGCCGTTGCTAAGGACAGCCACACATTACAGCAGAAGGTCAGGAAATTTAACACTACCGCCCATTTTATACCGCTCGCGGCAACGCCCATTTTCAAAACTGTAAACTAGGTGTTTTGAGAATGGGCGCGAAGCCGGCGACCTGAAAACCCTTTTTTAGTGCCTACATCGGAAATAATGCCCATTTTTGGGCGATAAGCTGAAAAGTGGAGGTTCTAGCCCAATGCCTTTAGTCATTTTGAAAGGTGCAATGCATAGTATCCAGGGCCTTCACCAAGCGGCTTCAAGAACTATAAAAAGAACTGCAAATGACACAGAGAACCAAGTTAATTGTTTGCTTATTGAAAGAAAACAAAAGAGAAATATATTTGTGGCTGGCAAAAGACATGTCGCTACAACAGTCAGATATCAGGTGGAAGGATGTGGCACAAACAGCAGTGAGTGGCAATTACTTAACGCTGCAAACCCTTCTCCAGTACAGAAATCATGTTCATGACCTTACAAGGTAAAAAAGGTAAGTGTGATTGCAGCATGTTTATGTAGGATCAGGATTAGGCCATTTAGCCACTCGGGCCTGCTGCCATTCAATCAGATCATGACTGATCTGTCATCTAACTCCATATTCCCGCCTTTGCCCCATATTCCTTAATAATTTGGTTAACAAAAACCTGTCAATCTCATATTTAAAATCAACAATTGATCTAGCATTCAATTGCCATTTGCGGAAGACAGTTCCATATTTCTCCCATCCTTTACATGTAAAGTTGTTTCCTAACTTCACTCTTGAAAGGCTCTAATTTTTAGGCTTGCCCCCTAGTCTTAGACTCCCCAACCAGCAGAAATAGTTTCTCTCTGCACTATCACTTCCCCTTAATCTTTTGAAAACTTTGATCAAATCACCCTTTACCCTTCTAAATTCCAGGGAATACATCCCTAATTTGTATAATCTCTACTCGTAATTTAGCACTTGGAGTCCAGGTATCATTCTGGTAAACCTACGCTGCACTTCCTCCAAGGCCAATATGTAACCTTCAGGGCTGCTGACCAAGGGCCGTGTGGTTCTTTGTCGGCCGGCGGGGACACGATGGGCCGAAATGGCCACTTTCTACGCTGAAATTTCTATGTTTCTATATCCTTCCTAAGGTGTGGTACCCAGAACTGCTCACAGTACTCCAGGTGTGGTCGAACTAGAGCTTTTCATAGCTGTTGCTTAACTTCTACACCTGTGTATTCTTGCAATTTAGATATAAAGTTGTAAGCAGTGGTGGCAGAGTCCAGTGCTATCCTTTGCACAATAACACAGAGGGGTTTCTATAATACAGGTCTCCTTGGAACAAGTGGTACCTCCATCATCATCCTCATCATCATCATCATAGGCAGTCCCTCGGAATTGAGGAAGACTTGCTTCCACTCTAAAAATGAGCCCTTAGGTGGCTGAACAGTCCAATACAAGAACCACAGTCCCTGTCACATGTGGGACAGATAGTCGTTGAGGAAAAGGGTGGGTGAGGCTAGTTTGCCGCATGCTCTTTCCGCTGCCTGCGCATGATTTCTGCATGCTCTCAGCGATGAGACTCGAAGTGCTCAGCACCCTCCCAGATGCACTTCCTCCACTTAGAGCAGTCTTTGGCCAGGGACTCCCAGGTATCAGTGGGAATGTCGCACTTTATCAGGGAGGCTATGAGGCTGTCTTTGTAAGGTTTCCTCTGCCCACCTTTGGCTCGTTTGCCGTGAAGGAGTTCCGAGTAGAGCACTTGCTTTGGGAGTCTCGTGTCTGGCATGCGAACAATGTAACCTGCCCAGCGGAGTTGATCAAGTGTGGTCAGTGCTTCAATGCTGGGGATGTTGGCCTGGTCGAGGACGCTAACGTTGGTGCGTCTGTCTTCCCAGGGGATTTGCATGATCTTGTGGAAGCTTCGCTGATGGTATTTCTCCAGCGACTTGAGGTGTCTACTGTACATGGTCCATGTCTCTGAGCCATACAGGAGGGCAGGTATTACTACAGCCCTGTAGACTATGAGCTTGGTGGCAGATTTGAGGGCCTAGTCTTCAAACATTCTTTTCCTCAGGCAGCTGAAGGCTGCACTGATGCACTGGAGGCAGTGTTGAAGCTCGTTGTCAATGTCTGCTCTTGTTGTTAAGAGGCTCTCGAGGTATGGGAAATGGTCCACGTTGTCCAGGGCTGCGCCATGGGTCTTGATGACTGGGGGGCAGTGCTGTGCGACAGGGACAGGTTGATGGAGGACCTTTGTCTTACGGATGTTTAACGTAAGGCCCATGCTTTCGTACGCCCCAGTAAATACATTGCATATGAATTGGAGTTCAGCCTCTGTATGTGCGTAGACGCAGGCGTCGTCCGCATACTGAAGCTCGAAGACAGAGGTTGGGATGGTCTTCGATCTGGCCTGGAGATGATGAATTTTAAACAGGTTTCCACTGGTTCTGTAGTTTAGTTCCACTCCAGCGAGGAGCATGTTGACTGTGAGGTGGAGCATGGCAGTGAGGAAGATTGAGAAGAGGGTTGGGGCGATGACGCAGTCCTGTTTGACCCTGGTCCGGACGTGGATTGGGTCTGTAATGGATCCGTTGGTAAGGATCACGGCCTGCATGTCGGCATGGAGCAGGCGGAGGATGTTGACGAACTTTTGGGGGCATCCAAAATGGAGAAGGCCGCTCCATAAACCCTCGCGGTTGATGGTGTCAAAGGCCTTTGTAAGGTTGAAGAAGGCCATGTATAATGGCTGGCACTGCTCCCTGCATTTTTCCTTCGGCTGTCGCGCTGTAAAAATCATGTCTGTTGTGCCCCGTAGGGGACGAAATCCGCACTGTGACTCCGGGAGGAGCTCCTCAGCCACAGGGAGAATACAGTTGAGGAGGACTCTAGCGATGGCTTTCCCAGTGGCTGACAACAAGGAGATTCCTCTGTAGTTGCCGCAGTTGCTGTAGTTAAAGATGGTCATGATCACTGCATCTCTGAGATCTCCTGGCATGTTTTCCTCCCTCCAGATGAGAGAGATGAGCTCAAATATTTGTGCCAACAGTGCCTCTCCACCATACTTCAGTGCCTCATCGGGGATTCCATCTGCTCCCTTAGCCTTGTTGTTCTTAAGCTATCTTATGCCTTTTTCTACCTCATGCAGTGCTGGGCTTTTACTGAGGTGGTGGCAGTTAGCCTGCTGCGGGATGGAGTCGAGAACACACGAGTCAAAGGCCGAGTCTCAATTGAGGATATCTTTGAAATGCTCCTTCCAGTGGGCCCTGACTGCGTAGGTGTCCTTGATGACTGTTTCCCCGTTCTTGGCCAGCAATGGGGTGGGGCCTTGGGTGTTTGGACCGTAGGTGGCCTTGACTGCAATGAAGAATCCTCGCACATCATGACTGTCGGCCAGCTGCTGTATCTCCTGTGCTTTTTCCATCCACCACCTGTTCTTTAAATCCCGAGTTTTTTGTTGGACCTCAGCCTTATGCCGTCTGTAATGCTACCTTGCTGCTCCTGAGTTGGGTTGTTGTATAAGGCTCAGAAATGCCCTGCACTTGCAATCTATTAGCTGTTGGATCTCTTGGTCATTCTCATCAAACCAGTCCGGTGCTTCCTGGTTGAGTGACCGAGTGTCTCTTTGCAGGCACTGGTTATAGAGGGCTGGAGGGCAGACCAAGCGCTGTGGGCATTCTGCATCTCAGGGTCATCAAGGCATGCCAGCTTAGCTTTGAGGCGCTGACTGTATAGGGCTCTCTTAGCTGGGTCTTTGAGTGCCCCGGCATTGACTTTTTGCGGCACTGCTTCTGCTGCCTTGCCGCTTTGGGACTATGTTGATGTTGATGAAGGATCGGATTAGGCAGTGGTCCGTCCAGCAGTCGTCAGCTCCTGTCATGGCGTGGGTGATGCGCACATCATTGCGATCCTTGGCTCGGACGATGACATAGTTGAGCAGATGCCAGTGTTTGGAGCGAGGATGTTGCCACGATGCCTTGTATTTGTCCCTCTGGCAGAACAAGGTGTTGGTGATGACAAGTTCATGTTCTAGACATTTTGTCCGGAGTAGGGTACCTCTGGAGTTGGTTTTCCCGACCCCCTTTCTACCATTCATGCCTCCCCAGAGGGCTGTGTCTTTTGCGACCCTGGCATTGAAGTCACCGAGGAGGATCAGTTTGTCAACCGCAGGGACACAGGACAGGGATGTTTCGAGGTTGGAGTAAAAACCTTCTTTGGTCTCATCTGTCGCATCGAGTGTTGGGACGTACACACTGATGACTGTGGCGAAGTGATTCCGGGATAGGGTGAGTTGGAGAGTGATGAGATGTTCGTTAATCCCACAGGGGGAGTCATTGAGGCGATCGACTAGCTCGTTTCTGATGGCGAAACCGACTCCGTGGAGGCGGTGCCTCCAGGATCCTTTTCATACACAATCACTGAACATATTAGCCTCGTCACAACTCCATGGCTGTATTAAGGAATGATCTTCTGGGACTATACGCACGGGTGGCTGGGCATTTGTGTGAGGGTCTGAATCTCCTGCAGTGTTGCCTTTTCAGCTTGTCCTCCTGAGCTGCCTATTGTTCCTCCTCCTCTTTTTTCTTTGTATCAATCATGTTAGCTGTGGCTCAGTGAATAGCACGCTCGCCTATGAGTCATGAAAGCTGTGGGCCCAAGTCCCACTCTAGAGACTTAAGCACAAAAATCTAAGCTGGCACTCCAGTGCAGTACTCAGGGAGTGGTGCACTGTTGGAGGTGCGGTCTTTTGGCTGAGACGTTAAACCGAGGCCTTGTCTGCTCTCTCACGTGCATGTAACAGATCCCATGGCATTATTTCGAAGATAAGTAGGGGAGTTATCCCCAGTGCCCTGCCCAATATTTATCCCTCAATCAACATAACAAAACCAGATTATATGGTCATTATCACATTGCTGTTTGTGTGCAAATTGGCTGCCTCCTTTCCTACATTACAACAGTTAGTACACTTCAAAAAGTACATTATTGGCTGTAAAGCACGTTGGGATGTCTGATGCTCATGAAAGGCACTAAATAAATGCAAGTCTTTCTTTTATAAAAAATGGAATCACCATGGGAATTTCCATTTTGCAGCTTTCTTGTTTATTTTAGGGATATTTTTCAAAGCAGAAACATCAAACATCATAGAATAAGGATGATTTGCTTCCACACCAAAAGGAATGAGTTTGCAGATGTTTCAATGAAGGACCAGATATTCCAGTCCTGAACTCCAGGGGTGGAAGATGCCTGTGCGTGGACTTTTTTAATGTGTGGTGACCATTGCACATCAGCCACCACATGGGCTTGACAGAGCTAGGCCTTTATCCAGTGGCAAGGGTTAACCAAGACGACTAGAGACCTGCTCTGCTGCACGGACCTAGTGCACCACATATCGCAGTGTGGGATGGCCCATACTGCCCCTGGGCCCTTGCCTCTTCTGGGCCCTGTACCCAGTTTGCCGCACCTCCACCACGATCTTTCACCGCTCCTCCACCACAAAACATTTGTCGCACCTCTGCCACGATCTCTGACTGCACCGCCGCACCAAACATTTACCACACCTCCGCCGCGATCACTTGCTGAATCTCAGCCACGATCCCTCACCGCTCCTCCGCCCTGATCATCCGTTGCATTTCTGCCTTGATCTCGCGCCACTTCTCCACCTCAATTATTCGTCACACCTCCACCACGATCTCTCGACGTTCATCCGCCCCGACCTTCCCGCTCCTCCGCTGTGCCTGGGCCCCACCGATGTTCCTGCCCATGCTCCAAATAACGATGTGGGTCTTGATGACATCACCCAGTTGCCCACTTTGAAGTCTTCGCACACTTGGAGCAGCTCGCGCTGGACGTTGCAGTGGCATGCTCCATCTCTTTTATCCTCCCAACCTGCGGTGGTGTCCTCTCGAAGGTTGGGGTGGCCCATGATGTTGGGCTTTCTATCTAATACTTTCTATCTAATATAACAATGAAGCACAACCCTCATATTTAAGCCTTCCTCAGCTACTTTTCTGTTGCATCCATGTTTTTTACACATTAGTGACTGGGCATCTTTAGGAAGGTTTGGATCTCCAGTGGTGTTGCAGGAGTAGCATGCAGGAAGGCATGCCAGGGTGATGAAAAGCCAACATTGCCTGATTGGCTGGATCAGCCATTTTTTCAGTCCCTAACATACTTACTTGGCAATGTCCAAGAGAACCAATCTTTTCAGGATCTGAGTCAGTGGAGAGACAGATGCCTGAAACTTGGCTTAACCTCCTTGCTGCAATGTTGACCTATGGGTGAAGATACCACAGAGTGGCAGAGAGGAACACTCTCCTCTTAACTACCTCATGTAGCATGCTTTCGTAATAATATCATCTTCAGCCTTGGCAAAGACTGCTAATGGTTTGAAGTGCTTTTTGAGGCTCGCCAAAGGCCTTCTAAATTTTTATTTACCTTTTGCAACACTCCCCTTTAATTAAATCCATCCCTTTAAATTTGTCTTGCATGTGATTTCTCTCTTTCAGCAGTAATATTCCTTTCTAAACCCATCTGAGCTGCACCCGGTGCTGATAATAAAATGTAAATTACCTTACATTGAAGAATTGAGTGCAATTTTCAGCTAACCTTTCAGATGGGTTTTGAACCAGTTCTTAAACATTCAGAACTGATTTAGATCTCAAAAAGAAAGTTAGGACCATTCTATATCTGGGATAATTTGACATGCTGGCGAGCATTACTGCTGCAATATTTGTTATCCTGCATTAAAGAAAGAGTAAGAGTGAATAATTCATAGAAATCTCCTTACTGCTCACACTAACTACCCCCAGGCCAAGTAAAGCAACTAGTTGTCCCTAATATAGGCAGCATTACATGCAAGAGTTGGGGCCATCCATGGGGGTGCTTAGAAACTTGTGACACCTTCTGAATCATGAGCTGTGGGGAGCGTCTTCAGTCAAAACTATTTTCTCTATTGTAGTCAAGGTTACAGTATAACCCACATGTTCTCTTACTTTCCACGTACCTATTACTACTCCTCAATACATATTGATCCAAAGTAATATGATGGCACTGTTCCTCAACAATAACTTTATTGACAAATGGTCTGGAAATGGTTTAAAATCACTGCTGTACTTAACAGTAAGGGATTGAGTTCTCAGCATCTCCCTTTGTCATTATTACACGTGCACGATTACAATTTACTTCATAAGGTAATACATAATTCAGTTACCTTGTTCCAGCCTTGAATTAGTTCTCTTATTGTATTAGTGAAATTGATGGGATTGAAGGCTGATAAATCCCCGGGGCCTGATAGTCTGCATCCCAGAGTACTTAAGGAAGTGGCCCTAGAAATAGTGGATGCATTGGTGATCATTTTCCAAAAGTCTATCGACTCTGGATCAGTTCCTATGGACAGGAGGGTAGCTAATGTAACACCGCTTTTTAAAAAAGGAGGGAGAGAGAAACCAGGTAATTATAGACCGGTTAGCCTGACATCAGTAGTGGGGAAAATGTTGGAATTAATCATTAAGGATGAAATAGCAGCGCATTTGGAAAGCATTTGAGCTGTGAGGAGGACGCTAAGAGGCTGCAGGGTGACTTGGACAGGTTAGGTGAGTGGGCAAATGCATGGCAGATGCAGTATAATGTGGATAAATGTGAAGTTATCCATTTTGGGGGCAAAAACACGAAGGCAGAATATTATCTGAATGGCGGCAGATTAGGAAAAGGGGAGGTGCAACGAGACCTGGGTGTCATGGTACATCAGTCATTGAAGTTTGGCATGCAGGTACAGCAGGTGGTAAAGAAGGCAAATGGTATGTTGGTCTTCATAGCTATGGGATTTGAATATAGGAGCAGGGAGGTCTTACTGCAGTTGTACAGGGCCTTAGTGAGGCCTCACCTGGAATATTGTGTTCAGTTTTGGTCTCCTAATCTGAGGAAGGATGTTCTTGCTATTGAGGGAGTGCAGCGAAGGTTCACCAGACTGATTCCAAGGATGGTTGGAATGTCATATGAGGAGAGACTGGATCAACTGGGCCTTTATTCACTGGGGTTTAGAAGGATGAGAGGGGATCTCATAGAAACGTATAAGATTCTGACGGGACTGGACAGGTTAGATGCGGGAAGAATGTTCCTGATGTTGGGGAAGTCCAGAACCAGGGGACATAATCTTAGGATAAGGGGTAGGCCATTTAGGACTGAGATGAGGAGAAACTTCTTCACTCAGAGAGTTGTTAACCTGTGGAATTCCCTGCCACAGAGAGTTGTTGATGCCAGTTCATTGGATATATTCAAGAGGGAGTTAGATATGGCCCTTGCGGCTAAGGGGATCAAGGGGTATGGAGAGAAAGCAGGAAAGGGGTACTGAGGGAATGATCAGCCATGATATTATTGAATGGCGGTGCAGGCTCGAAGGGGTGAATGGCCTACTCCTGCACCTATTTTGTATGTTTCTCTGTTTCTATGAAACATGTGATTCACTCTGCGCTCAAAACAAGACCTGGCACGAAATGCCAGTCTCTGCTTTTCAGAGACTCATGGCTGCTCACTTGGTTTTCTTTCCCCCCTGCCTGCCCGTTTCGGGGATTGGCTTTTGTGACATTCTGCCACCACCATCTCCTGGCAATAAACAGCACAGTGGGTGAAAAGTTTGGAGCAAATAGCTGCTCTTTATGTTTATGTTTATGCTCAAAGCCTGTATTTTACCTTTGCACTTTGGATACCTTCGAGTTGAGTAGCCACTTGCAGTGTTGTCTATGTGAATGACAGATGCATCCAGCCACTCTCTTTCATAATCAAACTTTTGTTCCATCTCAAAGGCTTTGGCTTGTGACATTTTAACCCTGCATTGCCACAGCAACTTCTGCCCTAACTGCTATTACTTTCCATCCTGTCTTATGAATTACTTTTGATTTGATTTTCAGTGACCAGAAAGTAAAAATTCAATTACTTCGGCTGGCTGAAAAGCATCTTCTAATTCTGGTCCAGGTTTCTTTCTTGGTTTTAATCAAAATAAGGATAAGCATCAGATTTTTGAGCTTTTGCTTTTTAGGACCGGTTTAGTTTCCACCAGGCAAAATAATTTTCTCTCTGGCTCTGAAGCACAGATTTAACCCTTCTTCTTCTTTTGTATGATAGTAGCAAAGCAAATGAATTGTCAATATCTAAGTCAAATATCCAGACCAAAGCTCCCAGTATAACAGTGTGGATATTTTGTAGGCTGCCAGTGAATTTCCTCTGAGGGCAGTCTCTGATGTGCTCCAGGGTCTGATTAGGAGCCCCTCCGTCACATGATGGGGATACTTTAATCTTGCACCGATGGATAAGGTGGCAGCATCTACCATGACCAGTTCTGAGGTGGTTGATGGTTGTCCACTGTTTGCGAGAAAGGTTTGATCTTTCAGGTTGTATTGTGGGCTCCTCTATAAGGAATCCATTCTGCATGTCACATTTCTTCCAAGCATTTCACCATCGGTCATCAAGGCTGAGTGAAGATTGCTGAAGCGTTTTGGTGACGGTCCAAAATGGCCTTTTAGATTTGAGATGGGTTGGTGGTAGGTTGTTCAAGTTGGCCTGGATTGGCATGTCTTTGCTTGTGTAGCTGTATTCTCTGGAGACTGCACATTCGCGGCGTAGGTATGGTGGTGCGATGTTTGCAAGCACAGGCAACCAAGGTATTGGTGTCAATAAAAGCATACCAGTGATAATTCTCATAGCAGAATTCAGCTGGACATCAACGGATTTGACATGCGGACTTGATTGCCATGCCGGAGTGCAGAACTCCGATGCAGAGCACATCAGGGCGAGTGCCGCCATACAGGTTTGGATCTGACAAGTTTTTGGATAAAGTTGACCCTACTCTTTGTTTATTCCCAAGATTCTGGAGATGCTGTCTAATGATGGTGAGATCAGGCGTGACTCCGAAAGAGGAGGGTTTTTTGACATGATTTAACCCTCAGTTAATTGATCACAGTCAGGTTGGCAGTAAAAGTGTCAGTGACATTAGGTTCAAAGGGGCCAAGGTTCCTGTGGCTGATCACTACCCAGAGACCCTGCTGTGAAACTCAGGTGTGTGGAAAGTCAAGTGAGAAGAGGATTGAGCTCTGCTTTGATGCCCCTTCCCACATCCGACAGTGATAAAGCCTAACACACACACACACTGGTCTGAGGTACCAGAAAATATTGCACATCCACCTCAATTGAATCTCAAAGTGAATCGGTGTCTATGCAATGGGAGAGAATCTTGGAAGAAAACAGTTTTTTTTAAAACCTAGTAGTAAAATACTATTGTCAAAGGAGTGGAATAGCGTAATTGGGATCGGTCATCCATGATCTGATATCTTGTCCACAGAATGCCACCAGAGGTATGACCAGCTGGATTTTGCCATTATTTCTGTATCAATTTTTTTTTTAAATTAAGTTAATTAATCCATCTTTCTCCTCTCATACATAACTGAAATCCTGACCTACATTACATCTCGAGCTACCTATTTTAATGCCATTCGGAGAAAGGGTACAATAATAAAGCTTACTCTTTGCAACCACATACAAGACTTTATTAGTTTACTGGATAACTTGTGGTTTACAGCAAGTGTTCTTGCTCCAATTATTTCACTGCCAAAAATATCCCAACCAAAGAAAGAGTTGCATTTTTTCGATCCATTTGATCTCATCCTTCTTCTCATTACAGCATCTCACCTTTTCTTAAATGAAGCCCATTCAGGGCACTGTTGCAACATCTGATTGGGCGTTACAGCCCAGTTCTAGTTCACATTGTCTATTGCTGCCTTACACTGCTTTTAACATGTTTAGTGATGAATCAATTAAGACCTCTGGCTCTCGTTCAACTCCCTCTTTGGCAAGACCTCTGGCTCTCGTTCAACTCCCTTCTTGGCAAGTTCCATCCCATGTGTCCTGCTTTTACTTCGGATGTATGTCTTTGCCCATATTGAACTTCAATGGCTAACTGATCAGTCTAGGTATAAACCTTGATGAGTTATCTTTGTAAGATATTCTTTGGAGTTCAATGTCCCATTAGTCTGGTCTGATCTGTGAAATTCACAAACTTGCATTGAGACTGTAACATCCAGATTATTTATGTAAACCAGGATCAGGCATAGTCCCAAATCAAGACCCCAGAGGCACCCAACTCAATAGCTCCCTCCATTTGACAAGCATCCCTTATGCCTACCATTAGCTTCCTTCCCATTAGCCAGTTATTAATCTGTATCCTTACCTTACCCTTGATGCTCACTCACTGCAGTTTGTAAACGAGTCTCTTACATTGTAATTTATGTGATTACCACATTGTAATCACTTTGGAATGTCCTTTGCTCTCCATAGATTTTGTAAATTAATTTCAGTTTTGAAACTATGTTGAGGTGGTCATTTACATGTGCAGTACATCAGGAAATCCTGTGCAGAACTTGCAGTTCTGACTTTGTCCCACTGCTGCACTTTTCTTCTTCCGAAAACGCTGTCTTCAGCACAAGTCTTAGCAGAGCATCAGTAAGTTCTTTGTGTGTGTGTGTGTTTGCTGTCTCCTGGAAGTAATGTGCATCGATGAAAAATAAGTTACCTGGCCTGGACTTTTCCTCAAGGAAAGCAGGTTGTTGCATAATTCACAGATATATAAGCAATTATGAAGACACATTGCACATTACCGGATCCCTAGTTAGGCCCTTCAGCGGGCATGGTGTCGACAATAACCAAGCTCAGCACTCAGATGCACCTGCTGTAAAGTTATTAATAAAGCTATTCAGAGCGGTCTGGAATGAACCAGTTGCTCCCTCTGGCCTCTGGTGCATCGGGTGAACCAACATTGCACCAGGGCTTCCCTAAAATCAAATGGCTATTTGATACCGATCAAGCAGGAAGAAATCACCATAGTGCTGGGAGCTTCTCCTGGTTCTGTTATTTTAGGCATCTGCACAACAGATGAGATGTGCAAGTGAATCTGTTACTGCTTAATTGCTCCCCAGAGGAGGAGAGTGTCAGTAAAGATTCCTACTGCCTCTTGCATAATGATTAAAAATGGAAAAGGTGGATGGCTGAGGTAAAGATCACTATATAATCTCCTCTTATTGAAACAAATAGAATTAATGGAAGCACTCCATCTTTCCTGCATTACTGCAGGGATTTTTTTGCTCTTCAGAATAAGTGGATACAATTATATTATGCTGCAGATAAAGTTAGCTTTGTTTCCAGCTTCTCAGCTTTGATGACAATAAAACCTAATCACGTACCTCATTCTTGAAATGAAATGAACTGCTGAACAAAATATAAATACCACCTGTGTTATTGACAGCTGCTCAATATGAGCTTACCCATAGACGGGGAACAAAGTGCTGAATTACAAAGAATTGCAAAACCCAACCTTCACTAGCTCTGTGCGATGCTCCCCTATCATCTATCTTTCTCAAAAGCGATAAGGTTATTGAGGGATGGAGCCAATGCATTGAGTAAGTGGCATAGCCATAGCGACCAAGCACACATTCCATGGGGATTTGCCACAGCTCTGTGAGCTCACGGAATCAGAAACAGCAGAGAAGTGGAAGACAGAGTGAAAGAGCTGCCGTTACCCACTTTAGCAAACTGCTGAGAAATACAACGAAGCCCTTTGTGAAAATTGCTGAGTCTGGATTATGATTCGATTGTTTTGTTGACAGCATCTTGCAGTTTGAAACTGGTAAAGGTATGCTATCAGGCTAGTCACCATTCAAACACAATGTGGTAGTCACTCTGTTAGTTATCTGTGCAAGCATATAAGAATGTCAAGAGGTGTACAACAGCTCAGAACAAAAGTAATGAAAGTTGTCAGCATCCTTCCAGTAATTTAGAAGACCAGCTGAGATCTGTCAACAACAAAACAACAATGTGTATTTATATAGTTTCTTTAACGCAGTGAAACGTCCCAAGGCGCTTCGCAGGAGACCAAAAGCTTGTCAAAGAGGTAAGTTTTAAGGAGAGTCTTGAAGGAGGAAAGAGAGGTAGAGAGGCGGAAAGGTTGAGGGAGGGCATTCTAGAGCTTGGGGCCTAGGCAACAGAAGGCACAGCCACCAATGGTTGAGTGATTATAATCAGGGATGCTCAGGAGGGCAGAATTAGAGGAGCACAGACATCTCGAGGGGTTGTGGGACTGGAGGAGATTACAGAGATAGGGAGGGGGCGAGGCTATGGAGGGATTTGAAAATAAGGATGAAAATTTTGAAATCGAGGCATTGCTTAACCGAAAGCCAATGTAGCTCAGCGAGCACAGGGGGTGATGGGTGAGCAGGACTTGGTGTGATTTAGGACATGGGTGGCCGAGGTTTTAATCACCTCTAGCTTATGTAGGGTAGAATGTGGGAGGCCAGCCAGAAGTGCACTGGAACAGTCAAGTCTAGAGGTAACAAAGGCATGGATGGAGGCTTCAGCAGCAGATGAGGTGAGGCAAGAGCTGAGATGGGCAGTGTTACGGCGGTGCAAATAGGCGGTTTTAGTTATGTGGTCGAAAGCTCATTTCAGAGTCAAATGTGACACCAAGGTTGAAAACAGTCTGGTTCAGCCTCAGATAGGAGTTGGGGAAAGGGATGGAGTCACTATCCTGTAAAACTAGCCTGTCCCCAGCTCTTTATAGCCTTTGCCTGCATGATGATAATGTCTATCCATAACACATTAAAAATCTTTTGTTTAGTGTTAATTTACTTTCCGTGCCATGATTTTGTCATGCCTGGATTCATACTTGAGTGTATAGCTGTGCATTAGTCAATGTAGGGTATAATTGCTCGCTTGACTGGCATCCCATTCACCACTTTGAACTTTCATTTCCTTCACCACCGGCACACCGTGGCTGCAGTGTGCACCATCTACAATCAGAATCTTAGAAATTTACAGCACAGAAGGAGACATTCGGCCCATTGTGTCCACGCCAGCTGACAAAGAGCTATCCAGCCAAATCCCACTTTCTAGGTCTTGGTCCGTAGCCTTAGAGGTTACAGCACTTCAAGTGCATATCCAACTACTATTTAAATGCTATGAGAGTTGCTGTCTCTACTACCCTTCCAGGCAGTGAGTTCCAGACCCCCACCTCCCTCTGGGTGAAAAATGTTCTCCTCAAATCCCTGCTAAATCTCCTATCAATTACTTTAAATCTATGCCCCCTGGTGATTGACCCCTCTGCTAAGGGAAATAGGTCCCTCCTGTCCACTTTATCTAGGCCCCTCATAATTTTAGACACCTCAATTAGGTCTCCCCTCAGCCTTCACTGTTCCAAAGTAAACAAACCCAGCCTACCCAATCTTTCCTCATAACTAAAATTCTCCAGTCCAGGTAACATCCTCGTAAATCTTCTCTGTACCCTCTCTAGTGCAATCACATCTTTCCTGTAATGTGGTGACCAGAACTGCACACAGTCCTCTAGCTATGGCCCAACTAGGGTTTTATACAGCCTAAGCATAACCTCCCTGCTCTTATATTCTGTGCCTCGGCTAATGAAGGCAAGTATCCCATATGCCTTCTTAATCACCATATCTACCTGTCCTGCTACCTTCAGAGATCTGTGGACATGCACTCCAAGATCCCTCTGTTCCTCTCCACTTCTCAGTGTCCTACATTTTATTTTTATTCCCTTGCCTTATTAGACCTCCCCAAATGCATTACCTCACTCTTCTCAGGATTGAATTCCATTTGCCTCTGTTCTGCCCACCTGACCAGTATATTGATATTTTCTTGCAGTCTACAGCTTTCTTCTTCATTGTCAACCACACGGCCAATTTTTGTATTATCTGCAAACTTCTTAATCCTTACATTCAAATCTAAATCATTGATCTATACCACAAAAAACAAGGGACCCAGTACTGAGGCTTGCGGAACCCCACTGGAACCAGCCTTCCAGTCACAAAAACACCTATCAACCATTACCCTTTGTGTCCTGTCTCTGAACAAATTTTGGATCCAACTTGCCACTTTGCCTTGCATCCTATGGGCTTTTACTTTTATGACCAGTCTTTGCTAAAATCCATGTACACTATATCAGATGCACTGCCCTCATCGATCCTCCTTGTTATCTCCTCAAAAATTCAATAAAGTCAGTTAGACACAACCTTCCCTTAACAAATCCACACTGACTGTCCTTGATTAATCCGTGTGTTTCTAAATGAATTTTTTCCAATAATTTTCCCACCACTGAGTTTAGACTGACTGGCCTATAATTACTCGGTCTATCCCTCTCTCCCTTGTTAAACAATGGTATAACGTTAGCAGTCCTCCAGTCCTCTGGCATGACACCTGTAGCCAGGGAGTATTGGAAAATGATGGTCAGAGATTCTGCTATTTCCTCTCTTGCTTCTCTTAACAGCGTAGGATTCATTTTATCTGGGACTGGGCATTCATCCACTTTCAAAGATGCTAAACACCTTAATACTGTTTCTCTTACTATGTTTATTTAATCTATTATTTTGCACTCCTCCTCCCTGATTGGGATGTCTGCATTGTCCCTCTCTTTTGAGAAACCAGATGCAAAGTATTCATTGAGAATCATACCCGCATCTTTTCCTCCGCACAGGTTACTCCCCTGGTCTTTAATTGGACCTACGCTTTCTTTAGTTATTCTCCTGCTATTAATGTATTAAGAAAACATCTTTTGGTTTTCCTTGATTTTACTTGCCATTAGTTTTGCATGCCCTCTCTTTGATTTCCTAATTTGCTTTTTAATTTCACCCCTGCATAGAAACATAGAAAATAGGTACAGGAGTAGGCCATTCGGCCCTTCTAGCCTGCACCGCCATTCAATGAGTTCATGGCTGAACATGCAACTTCAGTACCCCATTCCTGCCTTCTTGCCATACCCCTTGATTCCCCCTAGTAGTAAGGACTTCATCTAACTCCTTTTTGAATATATTTAATGAATTGGCCTCAACAACTTTCTGTGGTAGAGAATTCCACAGGTTCACCACTCTCTGGGTGAAGAAGTTTCTCCTCATCTCGGTCCTAATGGCTTACCCCTTATCCTTAGACTGTGTCCCCTGGTTCTGGAATTCCCAACATTGGGAACATTCTTCCTGCATCTAACCTGTCTAAACCTGTCAGAATTTTAAACATTTCTATGAGGTCCCCTCTCATTCATCTGAACTCCAGTGAATACAAGCCCAGTTGATCCAGTCTTTCTTGATAGGTCAGTCCCGCCATCCCGGGAATCAGTCTGGTGAACCTTCGCTGCACTCCCTCAATAGCAAGAATGTCCTTCCTCAGGTTAGGAGACTAAAACTGTACACAATACTCCAGGTGTGGCCTCACCAAGGCCCTGTACAACTGTAGCAACACCTCCCTGCCCCTGTACTCAAATCCCCTCGCTATGAAGGCCAACATGCCATTTGCTTTCTTAACTGCCTGCTGTACCTGCATGCCAACCTTCAATGACTGATGTACCATGACACCCAGGTCTCGTTGCACCTCCCCTTTTCCTAATCTGTCACCATTCAGATAATAGTCTGTCTCTCTGTTTTTACCACCAAAGTGGATAACCTCACATTTATCCACATTATACTTCATCTGCCATGCATTTGCCCACTCACCTAACCTATCCAAGTCGCTCTGCAGCCTCATAGCATCCTCCTCGCAGCTCACACTGCCACCCAACTTAGTGTCATCTGCAAATTTGGAGATACTACATTTAATCTCCTCATCTAAATCATTAATGTACAGTGTAAACAGCTGGGGCCCCAGCACAGAACCTTGCGGTACCCCACTAGTCACTGCCTGCCATTCTGAAAAGTCCCCATTTACTCCTACTCTTTGCTTCCTGTCTGACAACCAGTTCTCAATCCATGTCAGCACACTAACCCCAATCCCATGTGCTTTAACTTTGCACATTAATCTCTTGTGTGGGACCTTGTCGAAAGCCTTCTGAAAGTCCAAATATACCACATCAACTGGTTCTCCCTTGTCCACTCTACTGGAAACATCCTCAAAAAATTCCAGAAGATTTGTCAAGCATGATTTCCCTTTCACAAATCCATGCTGACTTGGACCTATCATGTCACCTCTTTCCAAATGCGCTGCTATGACATCCTTAATAATTAATTCCATCATTTTACTCACTACCGATGTCAGGCTGACCGGTCTATAATTCCCTGTTTTCTCTCTCCCTCCTTTTTTAAAAAGTGGGGTTACATTGGCTACCCTCCACTCCATAGGAACTGATCCAGAGTTTATGGAATGTTGGAAAATGACTGTCAATGCATCCGCTATTTCCAAGGCCACCTCCTTAATTACTCTGGGATGCAGTCCATCAGGCCCTGGGGATTTATTGGCCTTCAATCCCATCAATTTCCCCAACACAATTTCCCGACTAATAAGGATTTCCCTCAGTTCCTCCTCCTTGCTAGACTCTCTGACCCCTTTTATATCGGGAAGGTTGTTTGTGTCCTCCTTAGTGAATACCGAACCAAAGTACTTGTTCAATTGGTCCGCCATTTCTTTGTTCCCCATTATGACTTCCCCTGATTCTGACTGCAGGGGACCTACATTTGTCTTTACTAACCTTTTTCTCTTTACATATCTATAGAAACTTTTGCAATCCGTCTTAATGTTCCCTGCAAGCTTCCTCTCGTACTCCATTTTCCCTGCCCTAATCAAACCCTTTGTCCTCCTCTGCTGAGTTCTAAATTTCTCCCAGTCCCCGGGTTCGCTGCTATTTCTGGCCAATTTGTATGCCACTTCCTTGGCTTTACTACTATCCCTGATTTCCCTTGATAGCCATGGTTGAGCCACCTTCCCTTTTTTATTTTTACGCCAGACAGGAATGTACAATTGTTGTAGTTCATCCATGCGGTCTCTGAATGTCTGCCATTGCCCATCCAAAGTCAACCCCTTAAGTATCATTCGCCAATCTATCCTAGCCAATTCACGCCTCATACCTTCAAAGTTACCCTTCTTTAAGTTCTGGACCATGGTCTCTGAATTAACTGTTTCATTCTCCATCCGAATGCAGATTTCCACCATATTATGGTCACTCTTCCCCAAGGGGCCTCGCACAATGAAATTGCTAATTAATCCTCTCTCATTACACAACACCCAGTCTAAGATGGCCTCCCCCCTCGTTGGTTCCTCGACATATTGGTCTAGAAAACCATCCCTTATGCACTCCAGGAAATCCTCCTCCACCGTATTGCTTCCAGTTTGGTTAGCCCAATCTATGTGCATATTAAAGTCACCCATTATAACTGCTGCACCTTTATTGCATGCACCCCTAATTTTCTGTTTGATGCCCTCCCCAACATCACTACTACTGTTTGGAGGTCTGTACACAACTCCCACTAATGTTTTTTGCCCTTTGGTGTTCTGCAGCTCTACCCATATAGATTCCACATCATCCAAGCTAATGTCCTTCTTAACTATTGCATTAATCTCCTCCTTAACCAGCAATGCTACCCCACCTCCTTTTCCTTTTATTCTATCCTTCCTGAATGTTGAATACCCCTGGATGTTGAGTTCCCAGCCCTGATCATCCTGGAGCCATGTCTCTGTAGTCCCATCATATTTGTTAACATCTATTTGCACAGTTAATTAATCCACCTTATTACGGATACTCCTTGCATTAAGACACAAAGCCTTCAGGCTTGTTTTTTTAACACCCTTTGTCCTTTTAGAATTTTGCTGTACAGTGGCCCTTTTTGTTCTTTGCCTTGGGTTTCTCTGCCCTCCACTTTTCCTCATCTCCTTTCTGTCTTTTGCTTTTGTCTCCTTTTTGTTTCCCTCTGTCTCCCTGCATTGGTTCCCATCCCCTGCCATATTAGTTTAACTCCTCCCCAACAGCACTAGCAAACACTCCCCCTAGGACATTGGTTCCGGTCCTGCCCAGGTGCAGACCGTCCGGTTTGTACTGGTCCCACCTCCCCCAGAACTGGTTCCAATGCCCCAGGAATTTGAATCCCTCCCTGCTGCACCACTGCTCAAGCCACGTATTCATCTGCGCTATCCTGCAATTCCTACTCTGACTAGCATGTGGCACTGGTAGCAATCCAGAGATTACTACTTTTGAGGTCCTACTTTTTAATTTAGCTCCTAGCTCCTTAAATTCGTTTCGTAGGACCTCATCCCTTTTTTTACCTATGTCGTTGGTACCAATGTGCATCACGACAACTGGCTGTTCTCCCTCCCTTTTTAGAATATCCTGCACCCGCTCCGAGACATCCTTGACCCTTGCACCAGGGAGGCAACATACCATCCTGGTGTCTCGGTTGCGGCCGCAGAAACGCCTATCTATTCCCCTTACACTTTCATACTCCTCTAGGTTTTCTGCAGTATTAATCCGACAGTATCTGTCATAAGCTTACTTTTATTTCTTTATCCTCTCCTGTATGCCCCTTGACATTCAGATTTGTTACTTCCACCCTTTTTCTTTCAGGGAACATACGTGCTCTAAACCCTCACAATCTCCTCCTTGAATGCCTCCCACTGCTACAACACTGATTTACCTTCAAGTAGCAGTTTTCATTGGCCAAACCCATCTCAGCTTAGAAAAATTGTCTTTTCCCCAGTTGAGAACTTTTATTCCCGATCTATCCTCATGCTTTTCCAAAACTAACCCAAATCTAACTGAATTATGATCACTACAATCAAAATGCTCTTCCATTGATACCCCTTCCACCTGCACAGCTTCATTCACAGAATAATGAAGGGAGTTGTGAAATTCAATTCCAGAAAAATTGGTAAAAAGCCTAGAATACCATGTATTAAAAATGGAATTTGACTTATTCAGTTCCTATAATTCATTGACACTGAAGAAATGCCCTGGTTGGTTTAACACCTCGATTGTTATAAAACAGTGGAGTTGATGATCTGGCGAAGTGCATATCGAGAGGGTGGTGGGCAGTGGGCGGAGTGTCCGCTCAGCCACCCGATGAGGTCCACGGGAAACATGGGCACTTTTTATGGCTGGGCCTCCTTTACATTGACTAGGCAAGCTGCTCATCACGCTTCTTATAGGCATCTCCCCGATTGTGAAAGCGGGAAATCAGGCAGGGCAGCCGATCTCGATGGGCCTGCGAGAACATCTTAAAGCGGAGAGATGGAAGAGTCGGAGACGTGAAGCAGGTTTGAAAAGTGGGAGAATTTTTTCAGCTCATAGAGCAGCAAGAAGGGGAAATATTAGATGTCTTTCAGGCTCAAAACGCACAAGAAACTGCAGCAAAAATGAGTGCTAGACCTGCTTCAAGCAACTCCCGACGGTACTGCCCAAGCTTTATGGCCGAGTTAAGGATCTGACGATAGCAATGTGGGTAGAAATGAAAATGGTTTTAGGATCCTGACACCGCCACATGACCACAATTTACATCTATTAATCAGGCCTATTTCTGGCAGGGGCACTGCTGCCTCAATTAAAAACAGATATCCAATAGTAAGTCAGAAGTTCAGTTTGTTATATAATTTTGGTTATACTACTACTCCATTTTTCATCATAAATGAAGTGGGAGTGAGATGAAAATATGCCCCAGTGCAATCATTGATTCACTGTGACCAACACCATGGGGGATCTGCTACTTATATACAAACATTTTGGCTGTGATTTCATCTACCACAGCGGGAGCGAGACGGGCGATGTCCATAGCGCATTTCCAGCCCTCTGCCTGCTCCATCTCGCTCTGAATAGTGATTTTCCGTTGATTGGGATAACTAAGCCTGCTCAGTGAGGTTACAGGCCAATTAAAAGGAAGCGGGTCTGATGAAATCATCTGATCATGCGTCATCTGCCAGTTTCCTTAAAGAGACCATGTCCATATTGATTTTGACATTTGTACTGCAAGCATTCTACAGCATTAAGGTGCTGCAAACATTGCCAAGCACTGCACAGAAGTGCAGGGCTGCACTGAGTCTCTCACGGAGGTTCTCTTCCCTTCCAATGGGCGGAAGAGACCTTTGAAGACTATCAACACAGTGTAGTTGCACATTGTACAGGAGGACACAAGCAGGGATGTCGTCAGGAGGATCAGGCTGCAGTGGCACAAATCTTTCAATGACCTCAGTTGATCACAAAACATTACTGCAAAGCCACAGTCAACCTCATCCTGCTGTGCCACTCATCACATCCCCATCACTCTGCCTTCCCTACCCTACTCATCCTTACTCACACCAAATTACCCTGCACCTCCACCAATTCCTCTCTATCTACATTATCAGTTCTCCACCTCACTTGCCACCCCTCACACTCACCCTCATCCATGTCCAATCACACCAACTAACAACACATAAAGGTAGGCACTTGGGTATTTCGTCAATGTTCATGTAACGTTTCTGTTAATGTGTCAACACATTGAAATCATTATTTTCAAAACTTTGCATTCTTGGACAGATTTGTGTGCATCATTGGAAGTGGCTTAGTGAGTTGCAGTGAAAGGTGAAACATAACAGTACCTGCCACAATGGTCATGAGTATTAGCCTAACATCTGTGGTTGGAAAAATGTTGGAGTCCATTATTAAAGAAGCAGTAGCAAAACATTTGGAAAAGCATAATTCAGTCAGGCAAAGTCAGCATGGATTTATGAAGGGGAAGTCATGTTTGAACATAAGAACAAAAGAACATAAGAACTTGCTGGAATTCTATGAGAATGTAACGAACAGGGTGGATAAAGGGGGAATCAGTGGATGTGGTGTATTTGGACTTCCAGAAAGCATTTGACTAGGTGCCACATAAAAGGTTACTCCACAAGAAAAAAGTTCACGGGGTTGGGGGTAATATATTTGCAAGGATTGAGTAACTAACAAAAAACAGAGAGTCGGAATAAATGGTTCATTCTCGGGTTGGCAATCAGAAACTAGTGGGGTGCCGCAGGGATCAGTGCTGGGACCCCAACTATTTACAATCTATATTAACGACTTGGATGAAGGGACCAAGTGTAACGTAGCCAAGTTTGCTGATGATACAAAGAAGGGAGGAAAAGCAATGTGTGAGGAGGACACAAAGAACTTGCAAAAGGATATTGAGAGGATGAGTGAGTGGGCAAAAATTTGGCAGATAGAAACATAGTGATACGTACTTACTATACAGTATAAATGCACACGAGGCCCATGCTTGAGAGAAGGTCAGTCTGTGACCTGTCCTTTATTCCTTAGCACTCAAGTGATGAAGGTGGGTGGAGCTTCCCCTTTTATACCTGAAGGTCCAGGTTAGAAGTGTCTCCCACCTAGTGGTCAGTTTCTCACGGTGTACAACTTAGGTCAGTTTATACATGGGTTACAATGCTGGTTGAATACATGACATCACCTCCCCCCCAAAGTCTTATTGGGATCACAGGTTGAGTCTCTCTGGTGGTTTACGCTCCCTTGTAGAGCGCCTGAGTTGGGGCTCCGGTTGTTGGGCGCTGGCCTGAGTGTCTGCTGTTTGCGGTGCCTCAGGCCTGTCCGGACTGCCAACAGTGACTGGGCTCTCCTCCCTTTGGTTCCGGTGTTCGGTCACTTGTGGTGGAGTGAACTCTATATCGTGTTCTTCCTCTGCTTCTTTTATGGGGTTGCTGAACCTCCTTTTTGTTTGATCCACATGCTTGCGGCAGATTTGTCCATTGTTAAGTTTAACTACCAGAATCCTATTTCCCTCTTTGGCAACCACAGTGCCTGCGAGCCATTTGGGCCCTGCAGCGTAGTTGAGGACATAAACAGGATCATTTACATCAATACATCGCGCCCTCGCATTCCTGTCATGGTAGTCATATTGTGACTGGCGCCTGCTCTCGACAATTTCTTTCATGGTGGGGTGTATAAGGGATAATCAGGTTTTGAGCGTCCTTTTCATTAGTAGCTCTGCGGGTGGAACCCCTGTGAGCGAGTGTGGTCGGGATCTTAGGCCAACAGGAGGCGTGATAAGTGGGTTTGTAGGGAACCCCCTTGGATTCTGAGCATCCCCTGTTTGATTATCTGCACTGCTCGTTCTGCCTGGCCGTTTAAGGCCGGCTTGAACGGTGCCGTTCTAACATGGTTAATTCCATTGCCTGCCATGATGTCCTGGAATTCAGTGCTTGTGAAGCACGGGCCATTGTCGCTGATCAAGATGTCCGGTAGACCGTGGGCAGCGAACATTGCCCGTAGACTTTCTACCGTGGCAGAGGATGTGCTTGAATTTAAAATGTCACACTCGATCCATTTGGAGTAGGCGTCTACTACAACCAAAAACATTTTCCCCATGAAAGGACCTGCATAGTCCACATGGATGCGTGGCCAAGGCTTGGCGGGCCATGGCCAGGGGCTAAGGGGGGCTTCCCTGGGTGCATTGCCCAGCTGGGCACATGTGTTGGACCTGCGAACACAAAGTTCCAGATCTGCGTCCATCCCTGGCCACCAAACGTGTGACCTGGCAATTGCCTTCATCGTGACAATGCCCGGGTGCCCATTGTGGAGTTCTCTGATGAACACCTCTCTGCCCATCTGGGGCATGACTACGCGGTTTCCCCACAGTAGGCAATCGGCCTGAATCGAGAGTTCATCCTTGCGCCTGTGAAATGGTTTAAATTTCTCAGGGCATGCCCTGTACGTGGCTGCCCAGTCTCCATTCAGGACACATTTCTTGACTAGAGACAATAGCGGGTGTCTATTTGTCCAGACGTTAATCTGACGGGCTGTTACGGGTGAGCCTTCGCTTCTGAAAGCTTCAACAGCCATGACCATCTCAGCAGCATGCTCGGTAGCCGCCTCAGTGGTGGCTAGTGGGAGCCTGCTGAGTGCATCGGTGCAGTTTTCGGTGCCCGGTCTGTGCCGAATTGTGTAGTCATAGGTGGCTAACGTGAGTGCCCACCTCTGTATGCAGGCCGATGCGTTTGCATTTATGGCCTTGTTGTCGGCCAAAAGGGACGTTAGGGGTTTGTGATCAGTCTCCAGCTCAAATTTCCTGCCAAACAGGTACTGGTGCATTTTCTTTACCGCAAATAAACATGTGAGTGCCTCCTTTTCTACTATCCCGTAGCCCCTTTCTGCCTGGGACAGACTTCTGGAGGCATAAGCTACCGGCTGTAACTGACCCTTGGCATTGACATGCTGCAACACACACCCGACACCATAGGACGATGCATCGCACGTTACACAAGTTTCTTACATGGGTCATATAGCGTTAACAGATTGTTGGAACATAACAAATTGCGTGCTCTATTATAAGCCCTTTCCTGGCTGTCCCCCCAGACCCATTCGCGACCTTTGCGTAGGAGCACGTGTAGCGGCTCTAGCAGCGTGCTCAATTTGGGAAGAAAGTTACCAAAATAGTTCAGGAGCCCCAGGAACGAACACAGCTCCATCGTGTCACAGGGTCTGGGTGCTCTCTGGATCGCTTCCGTCTTGGAGGCAGTAGGGCTGATCTCGTCTGCTGTTACCCTCATCCCCAGGAATTCTACCTCTGGAGCTAGGAAGACGCACTTCGCCTTTTTCAGTCGCAGACCTACCCGGTCCAGTCTGCATAGCACCTCCTCCAGGTTGTGGAGGTGTTCTTCAGTATCGTAACCTGTAATGAGGATGTCGTCCTGAAAAACCACCGTCTCTGGAATCGACTTGAGGAGGCTTTCCATATTTCGTTGGAAGATCGCGGCGGCCGAGCGAATCCCGAACGGACATCTGTTGTACTCAAACAACCCCTTGTGTGTCGTAATGGTGGTCAGCTTCTTCGACTCACTCGCCAGCTCCTGGGTCATATAAGCTGAGGTCAGGTCCAATTTTGAAAAAAGTTTGCCACCGGATAGCGTCGCAAAGAGGTCCTCCGCTCTCGGTAGTGGGTACTGGTCTTGGAGTGACACCCGATTGATGGTGGCCTTGTAATCGCCACATATCCTGACCGACCCATCCGCCTTGAGCACCGGCACAATCGGGCTCGCCCAGTCACTGAATTCAACTGGCGAGGTGATGCCTTCCCTCAGCAGGCGGTCCAATTCGCCTTCTATCTTTTCCCACATCACGTACGGCACTGCTCTGGCCTTGTGGTGTACTGGCCTGGCGTCCGGGTTTACTACCTTGGCCCCCATGAAAGTGCCAATGCCGGGTTGAAATAATGAGTCAAATTTGTCCAGAATCTGTGAATGATACTCGCTCCACAGAGGAAATTGCATTGACATCGCTCCATTTCCAGTTCATGACAGCAAGCCAACTCCTCCCCAGTAGTGCGGGACCGTCCCCTGGGACAATCCAGAGTGGCAGTCTGTTCTCCGAATCTTTGTGGGTCATGACTACCATGGCGCTGCCAAGCACTGGAATGATCTCCTTTGTGTAAGTCCGTAGCTGTGCATCAATCGGCGATAATTTTGACCTCCTGGCCTTGGATGCCCACAACTTTTCGAACTGTTTGATATCCATCGGGGACTGGCTGGCACCCGTGTCTAACTCCATTGATACTGGGATGCCATTGAGGAGCACATTCATCATTATCGGTGGCATCCTGGTGTATGAACTGTATACATGCTCCACACGAACTCGCTGAACTTCAGCTTCCAGCGATTTCCCCCAGTGTCCATTTCTGCAATTTCTGCAGGTATTTTGCTCATCTCTGCAAACTCCGGCTGAGTGTGTGCCTCCACGCCTCCAGCATGAGTTGCGGTTTGAAACAAAAGGTCCCTTGCCAGTCGATCGTCCCTGACTGCCCCTGTTATTGTCCTTGAGTGCACCATTAACAGGTGTTGATGGCCCCATTACTGGCCGCATTGTCCCTTGCAATGGCGTGAATCACTGTTCAGCTTGCCATTGTCTCTGTCGAACTCCCCCTCTGGGTTCGACTACATGTTGGGGCATGCCTGACTGCCCTTGTCTGCCTGGAGAACTGTGTGCTGCTTTAACAATGGTGAATCTCTGTCCCAACCATTCCTTAAAACAGTAGCTCTCGTAGTTCTGCTAGTGGCCATGCTCGCGTGGTTTAAATCCCAGTTTCTTGTCGCCATTGTTACGTCCTTACTATACAGTATAAATGCACATGAGGCCCATGCTTGAGAGAAGGTCAGTCTGTGACCTGTCCTTTATTCCTTAGCACTCAAGTGATGAAGGTGGGTGGAGCTTCCCCTTTTATACCTGAAGGTCCAGGTTAGGAGTGTCTCCCACCTAGTGGTCAGTGTTCTCACGGTGTACAACTTAGGTCAGTTTATACATGGGTTACAATGCTGGTTGAATACATGACACATAGAAACATAGAAAATAGGTGCAGGAGTAGGCCATTCATCCCTTCGAGCCTGCAACAACCATTCGATAAGATCATGGCTGGTCATTCACCACTTTCTCTTCATACCCCTTGATCCCTTTAGCCGTAAGGGCCATATCTAACTCTCTTGAATATATCTAACAAACTGGCATCAACAACTCACTGTGGTAGAGAATTCCACAGGTTAACAACTCTCTGAGTGAAGAAGTTTTTCCTCATCTCAGTCCTGAATGGCTTACCCCTTAGCCTTAGACTGTGACCCCTGGTTCTGGACTTCCCCAACATCGGGAACATTCTTCCTGCATCTAACCTGTCAGAATTGTATACGTTTCTATGAGATCCCCTCTCAGTCTTCTAAACTGCAGTGAATACAGGCCCAGTCAATCCAGTCTCTCTCCATATGTCGGTCCTGCAATCAGTCTGGTGAACCTTCACTGCAGTCCCTCAATAGCAAGAATATCCTTCCTCAGATTAGGAGACCAAAACTGAACACAATATTCCAGGTGAGGCCTCACCAATGCCCTGTACAACTGCAGTAAGACCTCCCTGCACCTATACTCAATCCCCCTAGCTATGAAGGCCAACATGCCATTTGCCTTCTTCACCGCCTGCTGTACCTGCATGGCAACTTTCAATGACTGATGTACCATGACACCCAGATCTCGTTGCACCTCCCCTTTTCCTAATCTGCCACCATTGAGATAATATTCTGCCTTTGTGGTTTTGCTACCAAAGTGGATAACCTCACATTTATCTACATTATACTGCATCTGCCATGCATTTGCCCACTCACCTAACCTGTCCAAGTCACCCTGCACCCTCTTAGCGTCCTCCTCTCAGCTCACACTGCCACCCAGTTTAGTGTCATCTGCAAACTTGGAGATATTACACTCAATTCCTTCATCTAAATCATTGATATATATTGTAAAAAGCTGGGGTCCCAGCACTGAGCCCTGCGGCACCCCACTAGTCACTGCCTGCCATTCTGAAAAGGACCCGTTTATCCCAACTCTCTGCTTCCTGTCTGCCAACCAGTTCTCTATCCACATCAATACATTACCTCCAGCATCATGTGCTTTAATTTTGCACACTAATCTCTTGTGTGGGACCTTGTCAAAGCCTTTTGAAAGTACAAATACACCACATCCACTGGTTCTCCCTTGTCCACTCTACTAGTTACATCCTCAAAAAGTTCTCGAAGATTTGTCAAGCATGATTTCCCTTACATAAATCCATGCTGACTTGGACCAATCCTGTCACTGCTTTCCAAACGTGCTGCTATTTCATCTTTAATAATTGATTCCAACATTTTCCCCACTACTGATGTCAGGCTAATCGATCTATAATTCCCTGTTTTTTCTCTCCCTCCTTTTTTAAAAAGTGGTGTCACCTTAGCTACCCTCCAGTCCATAGGAACTGATCCAGAGTCAATAGACTGTTGGAAAATTATCACCAATGCATCCAATATTTCTCGGGCCACTTCCTTAAGTACTCTGGGATGCAGACTATCAGGCCCTGAGGATTTATCAGCCTTCAATCCCATCAATTTCCCTAACGCAATTTCCTGACTAATAAGGATTTCCTTCAGTTCCTCCTTCTCGCTGGACCCTCGGTCCCTTAATATTTCTGGAAGTTTATTTGTGTCTTCCTTCGTGAAGACAGATGGAGTTTAATGTTGGAAATATGAGGTTATGCACTTAGGCAGAAAAAAAATCAGAGTAAGATATTATTTAAATGGAGAAAAGTTGCAAAGTGCTGCAGTACAGTGGGACCTGGGGGGTCCTGGTGCATAAAACACAAAAGGTTAATATACAGGTACAGCAAGTGATCAGGAAGGCCAATGGAATCTTGGCCTTTATTGCAAAGGGGATGGAGTATAAAAGCAGGGAAGTCTTGCTACAGTTATACTGGATATTATTGAGGCCACACCTGGAATACTGCGTGCAGTTTTGGTTTACTTATTTACAAAAGGATATATTTGTTTTGGAGGCAGTTCAGAGAAGGTTCACTAGATTGATTCTGGAGATGAGGGAGTTGATTTATGAGGAAAGATTGAGTAGGTTGGGCCTCTACTCATTGGAATTCAGAAGAATGAGAGGTGATCTTATCGAAACGTGTAAGATTATGAGCGGGCTTGACAAGGTGGATATAGCGAGGATGTTTCCACTGATAGTGGAGACTAGAACTGGTGGGCATAATCTTAGGATAAGGGGCCGCCCATTTAAAACTGAGATAAGGAAGAATTTCTCCTCTCAAAGGGTTGTAAATCTGTTGAAATTGCTGCCTCAGAGAGCTGTGGAAGCTGGGTCATTGACTAAATTTAAGACAGAGATAGACAGTTTCTTAACTGATAAGGGAACATGGGGTTATGGGAAGCGGGCATGAAAGTGGACCTGATTCCATGATCGGATCAGCCACGATCGTATTAAATGGTGGAGCAGGCTTGAGTGGTGTATGGTATACTCCTGTTCCTATTTCTTATGTTCTTATGTTCTCATGGCTTGGGCATTGTAAGGATGCTTTATGGTGTTGGTGTGGGGTGGTGCCAAATGGCACATTATGCAACATTCAGGGTGTACAGCATCAAGTGAAGTAAATCTGCCCAGGTAAGGCCATCCCTCGCCCCCGGACAGCAATGTTGGAAGGTGCTGATGCCCTGTGTCCTGTGCAGCATCAGTTGATTGTGAAGATGGCTGGTGTTGTTGTTGGTGGTGCTGCTGGTGTGCCTCGTGATGCTGGTGTTGGAGCTAATTGTGGTGGGAATCTGAGGACCAAGGGTAGATTTTTTTTCAATGCCGCTGATGCTGACGGAGTAGATGACAGGTGAGGTTGAGATGACAGAAGTTATCTGTCAATGGTGAGAGAGGTTGTTCCAAGGAGGTAACAATGGACTGGGAGTTTACTCTTAACACTTCCAGCCTGCATAAAGCTTAAGTGCATCTTCCAAACCCTGAAGACTCCAGCTTCTAAGATTGGGAAGTGAACAGCTGTGAAATGGTAGCTTTTATACCACATTTGCAGCTGTCAACTATTCAGAAGAATAGATCCTGATGGAACACCCAACCTATTTAACTGACGTAATCCCCAAGTGCTGTAAACCTCGTGAAAATGCTGGAAAAATGGTAAGTACAGGGCAAAGTGTTGTTCAATTGCCTTTTAACATCCTCTTAATAAGCTATATTGCCTCCCATGCCGCTTGGTGTCGGGTCTGTTCAGCGCTGACAGACTCGACACCTGGGAGACCAGGTTACCATGGTGGCAGTTTGACAGCGGGCCCCCAACCTGCTGCCAATCATTTCAATTTTACAGCTGCTCCACCATCTGATCACTGCCCTCTCAATGGCAATAGAATTCTGGCCAAATGGTGTCAAATGCACACACATAGGAATCTGGGAGTGGTGGAGGAAATTCTCCTCTAAGTTACCACACATTTTGGGGAAGATTTGGGTTGGTTAAAAAGAGCAGAAATGTTTCTTTGACGCTGCTACCTCAAATCGGCTCAACAAAAAATGAACTTGCCCTCTCGTCCACAAAGCACTAGTCCCCTTAAAGACCCACCACAAGTGATCACCACCTCGTGTAAGGAATCAAGGTGGTACAGCTGACCTCTTTGGCCCACATTTTCCGGTGCTTTACTCAGCTCGCTCAATGTATTGCACAGCACTCTATCCATTAATTTCTCTATGAAGAAGAATATCTTTATTTTTATATTATGAGGTGAGGGATAATTGGCACATGAATTAGGCCAGATTAAAAGCTATTAGATTCTGGCATTATAGAAGGCATCTCTTTCCAATGCATGGCAAGTCAATCACCAGGGTTTTCAGACCAAAATGGACTTACACAGACTTCTCTGAATATCTGTGACTCAGAAATCTCCCCAAGAGACTTTTGGGCAAATATATCAACTGCTAGCTGAAAACGTGTAGCCCATGTCCAGCTGGAGAACAGCGTTGTCTGTACCAATTAAGGTTACCAATGATCTAAACTTATTTGCATTTGGATCCTTCCAAGCAACGTCAGGCCACATTGGAGCAGTTCACTGCTCTCCTAAGAAGGCCACTGATGCTCTCTTCATCATCATCATAGGCAGTCCCTTGGAATCGAGGAAGATTTGCTTCCATTCTTAAAACGAGCCCTAAGGTGGCTGAACAGTCCAATGCAAGAGCCACAGTCCCTGTCACAAGTGGGACAGATAGTCGTTGAGGGTAAGGGCGGGTGGGACAGATTTGCCACACGCTCTTTCTGTTGCCTGCGCTTCATTTCTGCATGCTCTTGGCAATGAGACTCGAGATGCTCAGCACCCTCCCGGATGCACTTCTTCCACTTAGGGCGGCATTTGGCCAGGGACTCACAGATGTCGGTGGGGATGTGCACTTTATCAGGGAGGCTTTGAGGGTGTCCTTGTAACGTTTCCTCTGCCCATCTTTGGCTCTTTTGCCACGAAGGAGTTCCGAGTAGAGTGCTTGCTTTGGGAGTCTCGTGTCTGGCATGTGGACAATGTGGCCTGCCCAGCGAAGCTGATCAAGTGTGGTCAGTGCTTCAATGTTGGGGATGTTGGCCTGGTCGAGGACGCTAATGTTGGTGCGTCTGTCCTCCCAGGGGATGTCTAGGATCTTGCGGAAACATCATTGGAGGTATTTCTCCAGCGACTTGAGGTATCTACTATGCATGGTCCATTTCTCTGAGCCATACAGGAAGGCAGGTATTTCTACAGCCCTGTAGACTATGAGCTTGGTGGTAGATTTGAGGGCCTGGTCTTCAAACACTCTTTTCCTCAGGCGGTCGAAGGCTGCACTGGTACACTGGAGGCGGTGTTGAATCTAGTCATCAATGTCTGCTCTTGTTGATAAGAGGCTCCCAAGGTGTGGGAAATGGTCCAGTGCCATGTCGTGGATCTTAATGACTGGGGGGCAATGCTGTTCGGCGAGGACAGGCTGGTGGAGGACCATTGTCTTATGGATGTTTCGCGTAAGGCCCATGCTTTCGTACGCCTCAGTAAATACGTCGACTATGTCCTAGAATTCAGCCTCTCTATGTGCGCAGATGCAGGTGTCGTCCGCGTACTGTAGCTCGACAACAGCAGGGATGCACAATTGTCCTTCTTAATGGAACTAAAGAAGCAAAGAAAGAGAGAGAGCGATCTGAATCTTTAGGCTGCTGGTTTCCCAGTGATGCAGGGAGAAATTGACGGAGATTATATGCCTCTCATAGCCCTTATGAACAGAAAGGCCTTCCATTCGATTAATATGCAGCTCCTGTATAATGCTAATCACCTGATTCTACACCTCAATGCCAAAGTGTTGCATAAATCATGTGAAAATCCACCATTCTAGCCCTCATTACTCAAGTCTATATATCAGGGTGGTTAATAGATCACCAGGGCAATCCCATCCAGACATAGATAATGACTTCTGTGAGGCTTTCACAGACAGACTGGAGGAACAGATTATTGAAAATCCTTCCAACCACAAGAAATATCATAAAGCAAACTACAAGCATTCTGCAGAATAAATTTAGGCATGCTTCATAACATTGCCAAGAAGAAAAACTTGATGCTTCTGGAATCGGAAGGTGAGGATGAAGAGGGGGAGAAGGAACCTCCAGGATTGGTGGTGATTGAGGAGAGTTAGCAACTAGCTGTCAGAGCAAGGAGAGTGCCACTGATAGCTCAGTGTTTTCAAAATATAACGGTTGACTCAGCAAAATAAAGTCACTTTATAGCTGCCTCGTCGTTGCTCCTCCATCCTCCAACCTCACAAAGCACCACTCCCAAAAAGTTCCTCACAGAAATTCCAAATGTCAGCCAAATTATTTCATACATCAAGATGAATCTTCATTTCACCTGCCACCATCCAAATCTCAGAAGTTGAAAGCATCTGCAGAAAGAAACTGAGACCTCTATGGGCTCAAGTCTTATTACCAACGGATCCATTACGGACCCAATTCATATTCGGACCTGGGTCAAACAGGGCTGAGTCATCGCTCCAACCCTCTTCTCAATCTTCCTCGCTGCCATGCTCCACCTCACAGTCAACAAGCTCCCCGCTGGAGTGGACCTAAATTACGGAACCAGTGGGAAGCTATTTAACCTACGCCGTCTCCAGGCCAGGTCGAAGATCACCCCAACCTCTGTCGTTGAGCTGCAGTACGTGGATGACACCTGCGTCTGCGCACATTCTGAAGCTGAACTCCAGGATATAATCAATTTATTCACTGAGGCATATGAAAGCATGGGCCTTACGCTTAACATCCATAAGACAAAGGTCCTTCACCAGCCTGTCCTTGCCACACAGCACTGCCCTCCAGTCATTAAGATTCACGGCACGGCCCTCGACAATGTGGACCATTTCCCATATCTCGGGAGCCTCCTATCAACAAAGGCAGACATTTATGCAGAGATTCAACATTGCCTCCGGTGATCCAGGGCAGCCTTCGGCCGCCTGAGGAAAAGAGTTTTCGAAGACCAGGCCCTCAAATCTACTACCAAGCTCATGTAGTTATTCCCGCCCTCCTGTATGGATCAGAGACATGGACGATGTATAGAAGGCACCTCAAGTCGCTGGAGATATATCACCAACGATATCGCCGCAAGATCCTGCAAATCTCCTGGGAGGACTGGCGCACCAGCATCAGTGTTCTCGACCAGACCAACATCCCCAGTATTGAAGCACTGACCACACTCGATCAGCTTCGCTGGGCAGGCCACATAGTTCACATGCCAGATACAAGACTTCCTAAGCAAATGCTCTATGTGTAGCTCCTTCATTGCAAACAAGCCAAAGATGGACAGCGGAAACGTTACAAGGATACCCTCAAAGCCTTCCTGGTAAAGTGCGACATCACCACTGACACCTGGGAGACCGTGGCCGAAGATCGTCCTACGTGGAGAAAGTGCATCTGAGGAGGCGTTGAGCTCTTCGAATCTCAACGCCGAGAGCATGAAGAGGTCAAGCACAGGCAGCGGAAGGAGCGCACGACAAACCAGTCCCACCCACCCCTTCCCTCGACAAATGTCTGTCCCACCCGTAACAGGGTCTGTGGCTCTCGTATTGGACTGTTCAGCCACCAAAGAACTCACTTTAGGAGTGGAAGCAAATCTTCCTCAATTCCGAGGGACTGCCTATGATGATGATTTTCTGTAAACAACATTCACCTATGCTATTTTTAACCACCCAAATTTGCCCCCAAATGTGTGGTAACTTAGAGGAGAATTCCCTCCACCACCCCCAGAGTCCTGTCTGTGTGCATTTTTCACTATTTGGCCAGAATTTTGTTGCCGCTGAGAGGACGGGATCAGATGCCGTGTCAGCTGTAAAATAGAAAAGATTGACAGTAGGTCGGGAGCCAACTGCCAATTTTGCGCCGTACTTACCATTTTTCCAGCATTTTCCTGTGGTTCACAGCGCTCAGGGATCACGTCAGTTAAGTAGGTCGGGTGTTCCATCAGTATCCATTCTATTGAATAATTGACAGCTGCAAATGTGGTATTAAAACTACCATTTCACAGCTATTCACTTTCCAATCTCAGAAGCTGGAGCCATCAGGGTTTGGAAGACGCACCTAAGTATTATGCAGGCTGGAAGTAATAGGAGTAATGCTGTATCCACTATCACCTCCTTGGAAGAACCTCTCTCACCATTGACAGACAACTTCTGTCATCTCTACTTCACCTGCCATCTATTCCAGCAGCATAAATGCCACTGAAAAAATCTACCCTTGGTCATCAGAATCCCACCACAATCAGCCCCAACACCAGCATCATCGGACACACCAGCACAACAACAAAACTAACCTGCTCCGCAATCAACTGATGCTGCACAGGATGCAGGGCATCAGCACCCAACCACAGAAGCCAGTGATGGCCTCACCATGGGCAGTTTTAGTTAACTTTACGCTATACATCTTGACTGCCACATGATGCTCCAGGTTGGTACCATCCCACACCAACACCACAAAGCATCCCTGTAAGGCCCAAACCATTCCTTTCATACTCATCACCATTGCGGGGGGTATCGTTATGTCTCACCATTCATTGCAATTCACTAAGCCACTTCCAAAGGTGCACGCAAATCTGTCCAAGAAGGCAAAGTGTTGAAAATAAAGATTTCAATATTTGACACCACATTAACAGAAACTTTACATGAACACCCCAAGTGCCTCCACTTGTGTGTTGTTATTGGTATCATTGGACTAGGATGAGGGTGATTAGTGAGATGGAGAACTGATAATGTGGATAGAGAGGGATGGGTGGCGGTGCAGTTGGTGTGAGTAAGGATGTGCAGGAGTAGGGTAGGGAAGGCAAAGTGATGGGGATGTGATGAGTGGCACAGCAGGATGAGGTGGACTGTGGCTTTGCAGTAATGTTTCGTGATCTACTGAAATCATTGAAAGGTTTGCGTTACTGCAGCCTGGACCTCCTGACGACATCCCTGTTTGTGCCCTCCTGTGTAATGTGCAACCAAGCTGTGTTGGTCTTCTTTGAAGGTCTCTTCTGCCCATTGGAAGAGAAGAGAACCTCCCTGAGAGACTGGGTGCAGCCCTGCACCTCTGTGCAGTGCTTGTCAATGTTTGCAGCACCTCAATGCTGTAGAATACTTACAGCACATATGTCAAAATCAATATGAACATGGTCTCTTTAAGGAAACCGGCAGATGACATGGGATCAGATGACATCATCAGACCTGCTTCCTTTTAATTATCTGGGAACCTCACTGAGCAGGCTTAATTATACCAAGCAATGGAAAGTCACTTGTACAGAGCGAGATGGAGCAGGCAGAGGGCTGGGAATGCACTACGGACATCACCCGCCTCGCTCCCGCTGTGGTAGGAGAAATCACAGCCAAATTGTAGCAGATCTCCCATGGTGTTGGTCACAGTGAATCAATGACTACCACTTCATTTATGATGAAAAATGGAGCAAGGGTATAACCAAAATTATATATCAAACTGAACTTCTGACTTACTATTGGATGTCTGATTTTCCAGCGGTTTTTAATTGAGGCAGCAGAACCCCTGCCAGAAATAGGCCTGATTAATAGATGTAAATTGTGGTCATGTGGCGTTGTCAGGATCCTAAAACTGTTTTAATCTCTACCCACATTGCTATCGCCAATTCCTCAACCTGGCCACAAAGCTTGGGCAGTACCCGTCGGGAGTTGGCCTTTCCAGGGATGCTTGAAGCAGGTCTAGCACTCATTTTTGCTGCAGTTTCTTGTGTGTTTTGAGCCTGAAAGACATCTAATATTTCTCCTTCTTGCTGCTCTATGAGCTGCAAAAATTCTCCCACTTTTCAAACCTGCTTCACATCTCCGACTCTTCCATCTCTCCGCTTTAAGATGTTCTCGCAGGCCCATCGAGATCGGCTGCCCTGCCTGATTTCCCACTTTCACAATCGGGGAGATGCCTATAAGGAGCATGATGAGCAGCTTGCCTAGTCAATGTAAAGGAGGCCCAGCCATAAAAAGTGCCCATGTCTCCCGTGGACCTCATCGGGTGGCTGAGCGGACACTCCGCCCACTGCCCACCACCCTCTCGATATGCGCTTCGCCAGATCATCAACTCCACTGTTTTATAACAATCGAGGTGTTAAACCAACCAGGGCATTTCTTCAGTGTCAATGAATTATAGGAACTGAATAAATCAAATTCCATTTTTAACACATGGTATTCTAGGCTTTTTAACAAACATTTTTGGAATTGAATTTCACAACTCCCTTCATTATTCTTTGAATGAAGTTGGGCAGGTGGAAGGAATATCAGTGGGAGAGCATTTTGGTACTTGTGATCATAATTCAGTTCAATCCATAAGTGTGACCCTGAGCTTCCGGTCGGTTGTCACTTTAATTCTCCACTGCAGTCCCACTCTGACCTCTCCATCCTCGGCCTCCGACACTTTTCCAATGAAGCTCAATGTAGGCTCGAGGAACTGCACCTCAGCTTTCGGTTAGGCGCTTTACAGCCTTCTGGACTCAACATCGATTTCAACAATTTCAGAGCGTAACCGCTGCCCAGCGTTGGCTCCCTTCCCCCCAAGTGATGTAGTGTAACAAATGAGAACACCACTCGAAGTCTGTTGAAAGTCAATGAATCGTTTATTCCATATACCTGCAGGGGAAAGCAGCAATCTTCCTGGGTCCTCGCCCAGGCGTTCCACGGCTCACTCTCTCCGAACATGAAATGGTCGAGTCGTTTATACAGCTACATTGACCTATTTCGGTCAGAGAAAGACATCGTGTTGACAAATCCGCTTGAATTGTGAGGTTTGTACATCTCAACCACAATGTCTCGGACATGCACAGAGAAGTGCACAACTCACAGTCTCAGACAACTGTGGTTTTACACTCTCGCAGCTGGACATCCTGTCCCATGCGATTTCTTGGAACTGTTTACGTGATGTACGGTTATTATTTCTATCTAAGGCTGTGCTGCTGACCTACTTTGGCTACTGCCAGGATCTTACTTAGTGGGATTCTAAAATCCTACTTCATTTTGGCCCTTGGCTAACCCACCCAAGGAGACAACTACTGCCTATTGCCTTCTCTGCCTTATACATCCCGCCCTGTGTAGTGGCCACTACAGGGTTGGGGATGTCAAGTGCCTTTTAAGCTCTAAATAACATCTTCTCTAAGTAGCTTCGCCTGTTGTTTAACTATTCCTTTAGCTTTCTTTTATTTCTTTGCTTTGAACAAGCGGCGCATGTCATAACCAACCAGCATAATGCCGAAACCACCTGTCATGCCACCAATGTATGTGAGATAATGCTAATCCAAGGGTGGATGTTTACATTTAAGTACCAATTCCAGGCTTGTTCATACCATGGGATCTTACGGAGTTCAGTTTCGATCTTCTTGTCTCGCTCTTGTGATTCTTGTTTTAGGAGGTGATACCGTTTAATGTTCTCCTGTAAAGGATTCCTGAGGTTCTTTAGATCCTCTGGAAGATGCGGGATGTGCACTGCGAGGTGTTCCTCAGATAGGCCCAGGACCGCTCTTATCTCGTCTGTTAGATTCTTGGTGACCGTTTTTCGTGCGTGAATGTACGTCATCCGATAGTCTGATTGAACCCGCATCCAACCTTACTACCTTATCCCACTGGGTGTGGACAGATCGTTAGGTTTTTTTCCCCGCAGCACACAGTCAATGAGACCCCTCTCATGGTTCCATTTCTTTTGATCGCATAATGATCCATTGGGTAGTGCCGCAGGTAGTCCCGTTCCCTTATCAATCCCATATTCTCGACCTCATACTGCGGGTATGGTTTCACGTTTCCGGTCATTACCCGGATCATAAGCACAATCCTTACTAATGAGGTGTGGGAGTCAGTGCATCCACCCATCACAGCGTAGACCCTGGTCATACTTTTTAATATACAGCCATCCAGTGGTCCCAGGTGCTGTGCCAGCTGAATTAGGTGGGTGCTGTTGATCCAGTCAGGGACCCTTCCAGCCTGCATTTGGTCCAGGTTATCGAGGACTTGTCCTATCATCCATCCTCAGTAGGCATGGCAAATATCCCGCTTTACCCCGTTTGTGGCATCGTTATATTCTCGGTCAATTAGGTGGTTAATAGTGGCAGCCTGCCCCTCCAATATTGTAAGCCCCTATATTAGTATCTTGGAGGTCTGTTGTCCCAAGTCCACCCCCGTCCTGGCTTCACCCATGTACCTCTGGAGTAAGAGCCGCATGGACTCTCTGAGTTTGCTTTCACAGATTGGATAATCAGGGCATTTACGAGGAATGTGCCGGTATTTATGCCAGTCAGTACATTGTTGACTAGTCCTCACTTGTGGTGTAGGAACCCTGTGTGTCCTCAGTATTGGGAGGCCCCAGAGGTGATCTTAACTTCCCGAGTACTATGTCCAGCATTCTGGTATATAGTGCCCTCACCTTAGAATCGCATTTCTCTTGTAGGTTTAATTCAGTCAGCTTAACTATTAGCATGAGTATCTCGTGGTGTACATTATCATACAACTGGATCCCCTCCACTTGCAAGACCACTCTACGCGGATTATTGGGGATAGACACGTCTCATCATTTTGCGCACAAACGTATTGCGTAGGCTCAAATCTTTGCGTGGGCCGAACGCACATAGTGAAGTCGTGAGGCTGGTATGAGACCAAATTCGGGATGACTTCCCGGTCAAGTATCCAACAATCTCTCACGATGTCTGATGTGATGTCTTCTATAGTGATACCTCTGTGGCTACCCTCCTTTGTAAGGCACTGCATATAGCTAGCGCATGGCCATATGTTTCTAGAGGCATCTAATACTTGTGTCATCCCTGGTAGATACACAAACTTAATCTGTACGCATCTCTGATAGGTCCGAAAATTGGTCCATATTCTATTGATACCACATTCAATGCACAAGGTCCTATTGTACCCTGTTGTGACACCCAATATTGTGGATTGGGTTCCATTACACCCGCGAAATGTTCGGCCAAATCCGAGGGGGTCTCTGCGCCTGCTCGCCAGAATATGCCACTTAAATAGTTTCCATCTCCCACGAGGATCTGTTGGTAATTCGAGTCTCCCTGATCCTCTGGATGTTGATTTCTCAGAAGATGTTCTGTTCCGTGGGTCCAAAGTATTATCAGAACCATGAGCCTCCAGGTCATCCTGTAAATAGGAAAAGGGTGGACGCCTTTGGACTATCCACTACATGTCAGTATATCTTTTCATCTGGGACCAATGTTTCCATTGTCTGACCCCCTTAATATCTACACACGTGCATGTGTCGCCGTTTATGAGTATCTTATATGGGCCGGACCACCGCAGAGCAAATCCCGTTCGGCCCGGTAAACCATTTACCATACCTTTTTCCTACCTGTGGCACATCTGCCAGTGATTCTAAATCCTCATCCTGGTCCCTATCTGCCTGCTGTCCCCTGACTTCCTGTCTCATGACTTTTAACTGTTTGCTCAGTCCCATTACATATCTTTGAATGCGGTCCCTTAATGGTCAGGTCCACACCCCCTGTAATTACTCCCTTAGGTAGTCTCATGGCCCTACCTGTCATGAGTTTGTATGGGGTTAGACCCATTGTATGGTTCTGCGTTGCTCTTAGCCTCATTAATATTGCAGGTAACAGTTCAAGCCAGGCATGTTCAGTCTATTGGATGGTCTTGGCCAGGGCTGTCTTTATAATGCGGTTCATCCATTCCACTATCCCCGAACTCTGGGGATGGTAAGGGATGTGAAATTTCTGTTTGATGCCTAATGTGGTGGGCAATAACTTTACTACCGGCCCTGTGAAGTGGGTTGATTGATCAGAGTCAATTTCAGTGGGTATTCCCCAGCGGGGAATTACCTCTTCGGCAAGAATTCTTGCTACCGTGGTCGCGGTGCATTTTCGTTTGGCGAATGCTTCAACCCATCGAGTGAACAGATCACTGGACAGTATTTTCTTCCTCGAGGGTTTGGCAGTGGCCCGGTGAAATAAATTTGTATATTCTCCCACGGTCCCCGTGGACGTGGTTGGTGGACCATTCTTATTTTGATGGCCTATCCCGAATTATATTGGGCGCATGTAATACATTGTTGGCAATACTTAGCAATGTCACATCCCATTCCTGGCCACCACCAATCTCGGGAGGGACTTATTATCATGGTGATGTGTCTGGCGTGGTTGATGCCGTGTGCAATTCCATGAGCATTTTCCTTATACAGGAGGGAGCTAATACCTTTCCATCATTTCTCCACACGGAGTCCGAACCAGGTACTCCTCCCTTCTTTTTCCATTCTGCTCTTTCTTTCTTACTAACATCTACATGTAATTTTTCTATCCTCTTCCACGGTCAGGCTGCGTACTAGTTCTGTCTTGACTTCGGCAGATATCACCGCCTCACTAGCAGCCTTATCTGCAGCCTCATTTCCTTTCTTAATATCATCCACCATGCATTGGTGAACTTTTACCTTTAGAAATACCGCCTTGGCGGGTTTACTAGCAGCCTCTAGTAACACCCTAATCCGGTCTTCATGTTTGATGGCCTCACCACCCGAGGTGGCAAACCCTCATCTTGACGAATCTTCTGGAAATTTTTGAGGATGTAACTAGCAGAGTGGACAAAGGAGAACCAGTGGATGTGGTGTATTTGGACTTTCAAAAGGCTTTTGACAAGGTCCCGCACAAGAGATTTGTGTGCAAAATCAAAGCACATGGTATTGGGGGTAATGTACTGACGTGGATAAAGAACTGGTTGGCAGACAGGAAGCAGAGAGTCGGGATAAATGGGTCCTTTTCAGAATGGCAGGCAGTGATTAGTGGAGTGCCGCAGGGCTCAGTGCTGGATGGCAGTGTGAGCTGTGAGGGGATGCTAAGAGGTTGCAGGGAGACTTGGACAGGTTAGGTGAGTGGGCAAATGCATGGCAGATGCAGTATAATGTGGATAAGTGTGAGGTTATCCACTTTGGTGGCAAAAACAGGACAGCAGATTATTATCTGAATGGTGACAGATTAGTAAAAGGGGAGGTGCAACGAAACCTGGGTGTCATGGTGCATCAGTCATTGAAAGTAGGCATGCAGGTACAGCAGGCAGTTAAGAAAGCAAATGGCACATTGGCTTTCATAGCTAGAGATTTGAGTATAGGAGCAGGGAGGTCTTACTGCAGTTGTACAGGGCCTTGGAAAGACCACATCTTGAGTATTGTGTGCAGTTTTGGTCTCCTAATCTGAGGAAGGACATTCTTGCTATTGAGGGAGTGCAGCGAAGGTTCACCAGACTGATTCCCGGGATGGCAGGACTGACATATGAAGAAAGATTGGATCGACTAGGCTTATATTCACTGGAATTTAGAAGAATGAGAGGGGATCGCATAGAAACATATAAAATTCTGACAGGATTGGACAGGTTAGATGCAGGAAGAATGTTCCCGATGTTGGGGTAGTCCAGAACCAGGGATCACAGTCTAAAGATAAGGGGTAAGCCATTTAGGACCGGGATGAGGAGAAATGTTTTCACCCAGAGAATTTTGAACGTATGGAATTCTCTACCACAGAAAGTTGAGTCCAGTTCATTGGATATCTTCAAAAGGGAGTTAGGTGTGGCCTTTACGGCTAAATGGATCAGGTGGTATGGAGAGAAGGCAGGAGTGGGATACTGAAGTTGCATGATCAGCTATGATCATATTGAATGGTGTTGCAGGCTCGAAGGGCCGAATGGCCTGCGCCTGCACCTATTTTCTACGTTTTTATGTTTCTATAGCTCAAACCGCCTATTTCCACCTCCATAGCATTGCCCATCTCCGCCCCTGCCTCAGCTCATCTGCTGCTGAAACCCACATCCATACATTTGTTACCTCTAGGCTTGACTACTCCAAGGCACTCCTGGCTAGCCTCTCATATTCTCCCCTACGTAAACTTGAGTTCATCCAAAACTCAGCAGCCCATGAACAAACCCGCACCAAGTCCCACTCACCCGTCACCCCTGTGCTCGCTGCCCTACATTGGTTCCCGGTTAAACAATGCCTCGATTTCAAAATTCTCATTCTTGTTCACACATACCTCCATGGTCTCTCCCCACTCCCCACCTCCCCCAGCTATTTCTGTAATTATTTCCTTCAGCCTCACAACCCCCCCCAAGATATCTGCACTCCTCAAATTCTGCCCTCTTGAATATCCCTGATTATAATCGCTCAACAATCGGTGGCTGTGCCTTCAGCTGCCTAGGCCCCAAGCTCTGGAACTCCCTCCCTGAACTTCTTCGCCTCTCTCCCTCTCTTTCCTCCTACAAGGCGCTCATTATAACCTACCTCTTTGTCCAAACTTTTGGTCATCTGCTGTAATTTTTTCTTATCTGGATAGATGTCAATTTTTTTTTGTCTTATAACACTCCTGTGCAATGCCTTGAGATGTTTTACTACATTAAAGGCGCTATATATATATACACAAGTTATAGTTGTTGTTGTTCCTGATGTTATTTCAGGTTGTAGAACAATTTGTTCTTTGGAAAGAGAGAGGTCAATGGGTGGAATTTTGCAGGTGCTATCGATGGGGAATTGGGTGGGAGAGAGTTTATTTTTATAACCGGTCGGGACTACGCTGTCAACCCGCCACCACGCGTCTTTACCAAATGTCGAGTCTGCCAGTGCTGAGCAGATCCCACACACAATGGTAGGGAAGCCAATTGAAATTATTAGTGGTTTGCTTACAACCACTTAAGAATGCTTTTCTCCCAGCTTTTTGATTTTGACAGGTTGCCCACCGGTCTTCCACAGTGCTTTGACCTCGTCTGTGAAGCTGAGGCGGGAGGACACTTGCCATTGGTTCAGCTGATGAGATGACAGCTTCAAATGTCAAGTCAAAGCTCCCAGCTGATTCAGATATCTTCCCTTAGCCACTAGCTTCTCGAAACTGCATTTCCACTACAGATACAGAAAGCTGCAATTCTTTACACAAGTCTCCATCCAGCCTGAACTAATTACCTGTCCCACCACTGATCGCTTCTGTCCTCTCTACTTCACCTATCTTGTATTCCATCAGCATCAGTGACCTTGAAACTCTCTCACCTCGGTCCTCAGAATCCCACCACAATCAGCCCCAACACCAGCATCACCAGGCGCACCAACAGCACCAACAAAAACACAAACCTTTCCACAATCATCTAATGCTGCACAGGACACAGGGCATCAGCACCGAAGTACATTGCTGTCCAGGAGGACAATGATAGCCTCACTATGGCCAGATTTACTTCACTTGACGCTGTACACACTGGCTGCCGCATAATGCATCAGGTTGACACCACCCCACACCAACACCATAAAGCATCCCTACAATGCCCAAGCCATCTCTTTGAAACTCATCACCATTGCGGGGAGTACCATTATGTCTTACCCTTCACTGCGACTCACTTCCAAAGGTGCACACAAATCTCTATAATTGCAGCAAGACTTCCTTATTGTTAGAAAGTTGATAGGAAAATGGACAGGTGAATATTAAAATTTGATCAAGTTTAGAATGTGCAATAACTAATATTTTCATTTAAAAGGAGATATGAAGCAAAACAATTCACCAAATAGTATAAGTGCTATCTATAAATAAACATGACAAGAAATATTATAATGGTGTATTACTCTTTGTAAGAACATTATATAAAGAAAAAAATTATATTAGTGTTTGCTAGATGAGACCTAGAGGGGGAAATTGCCCCTTTTTATAAGTCGCTTTAGCGCCTCTATTAGCAAGACAGTTTTTGCCCAGAGGAGGGGGGCACTAGTGCCTCCTGGGAAATTGCCCGTGAGGATGCAGCGGCACAGGCATGGCAGCGCCACGTCCCGTGAAGCTGGCGCAGATGGATGTCAACGGCTGCTTCACAGGTCGCAAAGCTGGTGGATATCCGCTCTTTCGGCGCTGATTAAAGGGAAGGGCGCCAGTGCCTTGGGTCGCCATCTTTTTTTGTCAGCCGACTCTCAGGTAGGCTCTACGATGACAGGTCTAGCATGGTCCGGGCCGCCATCTTGCAGCCCGGCCCTCCGTCTTGGGTGCCGAGCTGCTGGACCGGTCGCACACTGCCCTGGTGGCCCAGTGGTGGCTATCAAAGGCCATGCAGAGTGTGCAGCGGCCCTCCCCTTTAATTGAAGGGGAGGGGTATTGAAGAACATTAGCGCTACACGGAGCATCCATGTAGCGCTTCCCTCAGTGCTCCAGTTGCGCTCCGGGACCCGCCCTTACAGGAAGTGGAGCACCAGAGATAGTGTTCCACTTCCTTTAAGGGTTGGTAAGGACAATTCCGCATCGGGGGCGGGACTTCCGCGCCGGACGCCAAAAGCCTCTGCTCCAGAAAGTTACTGCCCACAATTGGATCGCGGGGAAATTTTGGCCCAGGGCAAACATTCAGTAACAGATTCAGCTTTCCATTCATTATTTTAATGACTGGAGTTATATTGTGCCACCATAGGTTCTCTTTCCTATCTTCTATAAATTGTAAAAGCATCACAACAACAAACATTAGCTTAGGTATAAACTAAAAACAAATTTATTAGCAAAAGATAAATAAATAAACAACAGTAATATAATACATACATATATTTACAGTGGAAATCCATCTATGTGGCTCCTCGAAAGGAAGGCAACAAAAGGTCACATTCAAAATGCTAATCTATTGGATTGTAAAGAATGTTTAACACAGTGTTTGTTTTATTTGTATTTTTTAGCAATGCAAGTGCTGTACTAGTCTGATCTATACCTCTTGGGAGTTTCAAACTGACTGAATCAGACTCAAATTACTACAACCTCTTAAATATCCCAGAAGCAGTTATTGGGACTTGCTGATTTTGAATTACTCTCAGCCACATTGGAAATTAACTGGCTGTCATACACAAAATATATTACGGTATATAAACAATGGCCAACATTTAAAGAAATAATTCATTATTCTCAATGAATGAACACTCCCTTGATATCCATCCGTGGCTAACTAAAGAAATAAAGGATGGTATCCAATTAAAAACAAGGACATACAAAGTGGTCAAAACTAGTGGCAGGACAGAAGATTGGGAAGCTTTTAAAAACCAGTAAAGAATGACTGAAAAATTACGAACAACGATAGACTAAGAAAGTAAACTCTCACGAAATATAAAAACAGATAGCAAGAGTTTCTACAGGCATATAAAAAGGAAAACAGTGGCTAAAGTAAATGTTGGTCCCTTAGAGGACAAGACCGGGGAATTAGTGATGGGAAACATGGAGATGGCAGAAACTCTGAACAAATATTTTGTATCAGTCTTTATGGTAAAGGACACTAAAAATATACCAACAGTGGCTAGTTAAAGGGCTATAGGGGGGGAAAAACATCGTAGGAGACCTTTACGGTAGCACTGCCAATTACAGGAATCAGTTCTTTAGTGTAAGTTCTTAGTCTCATGCGAACTGGAGTTAAGACTGGCCTTGAGGCCTTGTTGCACCACAACCTTTTGAAAGTCTTTTTGTCCATGATGTACTGGCTCGCGCCCGTGTCCAACTCCATTGACACCGGGAGTCCATTTAGTTCAACATTCAGCATTATCGGGGGACAATTCGTGGTGAATGTGTGCACCCCATGTACCTCTGCCTCCTCTGTCTGAGGCTCTGGTTCATAGTGATCCTCCGTGGATCTGTCTTCCTTTGCAACGTGGTGGTTTGCAAGTTTAACAGGCTTTGCAGCTCGCCTGCACGCTCGTTGGAGGTGTTCCATTGTTCCACAGCCCTTGCAAACTTTTCCTTTGAATTGGCATGAATGGAAATGATGATCACCCCTGCAACACCAGCAAGGTGTTAATGACCTTGCATTCATCACCCTTGATGGTGGACTCAGACATCTGCGGACGTGTAGCTGCAGGCATGTGCGACCTGCCCTGTACGTTACGATTTGAAAACATCATCACTTTGTTCAGAGTACTTGTAGCAGCACTTGTGTGCTGAGAGATTTGCTTCGTATTGTCACTGGTGGCAATGAACGCCTGGGCTATCGCTATGGCCTTATTCAAGGTTGGGGTCTCGACATTCAAAAGCTTGCGAAGTACGGTTTCGTAGCCAATGCCAAGTATGAAAAAGTCTCTGAGTATGTGCGGCAAATGTCCTTCAAATTTGTAATGTCGTGCAAGGCATCTCAGCTCGGTGACATAACTCGCCACTTACTGGCCTTAAGACCTTTTGTAGGTGTAGAACTGGCACCTCACCATCAGAACACTTTCTTTCGGGTTCAAATGCTCTCGGACCAGTGTGCACAAATCATCATACGATTCCTCCGTGGGTTTTGCTGGAGTGAGCAGATTCTTCATGAGGCCATATGTTGGTGCCCCACAGACAGTGAGGAGGATCGCTCTATGTTTGGCAGCGTTCTCTTCCCCATCTAGCTCGTTGGCCACGAAGTATTGGTCGAGTCGCTCCACGAATGTTTCCCAATCATCTCCCTCCGAAAATTTCTCCAGGATGCCCATTGTTTTCTGCATCTTTGGGTTCGCTATCTGTATCTCGTCGTCAATGGTTGTATATGGAAAAAGAGTCAGACTGAACGATGTGAGCTCAAAGTAAAGTGTGACCTTCGTCTTTTATTGCAGGTCTCCAGAGTGCCTCTCCAACCTGTGAAGCCTTCTTAAATACCTGTGCTCCCAAGGGATTATGGGATCCCTTAGGTCTCCGGGGAATGAGCCCTCTGGTGGCTGTACAGAGTAAATACAAGTCAACATATGTAACAATAGGAACCTGAGAAATAGGAGCAGGAGTAGGCCATTTGGCCCATCGAGCCTGCTCCGCAATTCAATAAGGTCATGGCTAATCTGATCATGGACTCAGCTCAACTTCCCTGCCTGCTCCCCATAACCCTTTACCCACTTATCGCTCAAAAATCTGTCTATCTCCACCTTAAATACATTCAATGACCCAGCCTTCACGGATCTCTGGGGCAGAGAATTCCATAGATTTACAAACCTCAGAAGAAATTCCTCCTCATCTCAGTTTTAAATGGGCAGCCCCTTATTCTGAGATGATGTCCCCTAGTTTTAGTTTACCCTATGAGTAGAAATATCCTTTCTGCATCCACCTTGTCAAGCCCCCTCATTATCTTATATGTTTCAATAAGGTCACCTCTCATTCTTCGGAACTCCAATGTGTATAGGCCCAAGCTACTCAATTTATCTTCATAAGTCAACCCCCTCATCTCCAGAATCAACCTAGTGAACCTTCTCTGTATAGCCTCCAATGCAAGTCTATCCTTCCTTAAATATGGAGAAATAGAAACATAGAAACAAACATAGAAAATAGGTGCAGGAGTAGGCCATTCAGCTCTTCGAGCCTGCACCGTCATTCAACGAGTTCATGGCTGAACATGCAACTTCAGTACCCCATTCATGCTTTCTCGCCATACCCCTTGATTCCCCCACTAATAAGGACTATATCTAACTCCTTTTTGAATATATTTAGTGAATTGGCCTCAACTACTTTCTGTGGTAGAGAATTCCACAGATTCACCACTCTCTGGGTGAAGAATTTTCTCCTCATCTCGGTCCTAAATGGCTTACCCCTTACCCCTTAGACTAAAACTGTACACAGTGCACTAGGTGTGGCCTTACCAATACCCTATACAGTTGTAGCAAAACTTCTCTGCTTTTATCGTCTATCCCCCTTGCAATAAAGCCCAACATTCTATTTGCCTTCCTGATTATATGCTGTACCTGCATACTAACTTTATGTGTTTCATGCACAAGGACCCCCAGTTCTATCTACTGCAACACATTGCAATTTTTCTCCATTTAAATTGTAATTTGCTTTTCTATTTTTTCTGCCAAAGTGGATAATCTCACATTTTCCCACATTATACTCTATCTGCCAAATTTTTGCCCACTCACTTAGCCTGCCTATATCCCTTTGCAGATTTGTTGTGTCCTCCTCACAATTTGCTTTCCCACCCATCTTTTTATCATCAGCAAACCTGGCTACATTTCTCTCGCTCCTTTCATTAATATAGATTGAAAATAGTTGAGGACCCAACACCGATCCCTGCGGCACCCCACTAGTCACTGTTTGCCAACCGGAAAATGACCCATTTATCCCGATTCTCTGTTTTTTGTTAGTAAGCCAATCTTCTATCCAAGCTAATATATTACCCCCAACCCCATGAACTTTTATTTTGTCAGTAACCTTTTATGTGGCACCTTATCAAATACCTTCTGGAAAACTAAATACACCACCTCCACAGGTTCACCCTGATCCTCAAAGAACTCCAGCAAATTTGTCAAACATGATTTCCCTTTCATAGAAACATAGAAAATAGGTGCAGGAGTAGGCCATTTGGCCCTTCGAGCCTGCACCGCCATTCAATAAGATCATGGCTGATCATTCCCTCAGTACCCCTTTCCTGCTTTCTCTCCATACCCCTTTAGCCTTAAGGGCCATATCTAACTCCCTCTTGAATATATCCAATGAATTGGCATCAACAACTCTCTGCGCTCGGGAATTCCACAGGTCAACAACTCTGAGTGAAGAAGTTTCTCCCCATCTCAGTCCTAAATGGCCTACCCCCTATCCCAAGACTGTGTCCCCTGGTTCTGGACTTCCCCAACAACGGGAACATTCTTCCCGCATCTAACTTTTCCAGTCCCTGAGACAAGTTAGCCATTCGGCACATTGCATTTGCTAGAACAATCCAAAACGAATCCCATGCTTGGGTTCTCTCCATAGCTGTACCAGAATGTTACCAGGGCACCAACAGTTAAATTATGCAGAGAGATCACATAAACGAGACTTGTTTTCCCTGGAATATAGAAGGTGACTTGATTGAGATTTTTAGGATTTGAGGGGAATTGTTACGGTAGATAAAAAACCTTTTCTGCTGGTGGGGAAGCCTAGGACAAGTGAACATAACCTTAAAATCAGAGTCAGGCCAGCCAGAAGAGGTTAGGAAATACTCCGTCACACAAAGGGTGCCAGAAGTGTGGAACTCTCTCACACAAAAAGCAGTAGATGTTAGCTCAAATAATAATTATAAATCTGAGATCACTAGATTTTTGCGAGACAAAGGTATTAAGGGATATGGAGCCAAGGTGGATGGATGTAGCCGGAAAATATCAGGCCGGGGGAGGTGTCTTCACCTCGGAAACAGAAGGCTCTCAGTGGTCCCATTTATAAGGGGCTGCATTTAATTAAAAAATAAAATTTGGTTTCTCTTCAGGAACTCAGAACACGATCACAGTCTTGAACCCCCAGATGTGCCCCACATTCAAAGGTATTGGCAAGTTATGTCTCACTAGGTGTATCTCTGGTTACCCAATGCCAGGTCCCTTAATATAGGGAGTCCATGCCCCCAGCCGTGACCCTGTTTAATCATAAAACCATGCTTACTTTGCTTGATTGAATTATGCTTTTCCAAATATCCCGCTACTGCTTTCTTAATAATGGACTCCAGCATTTTCCCAATGACAGATGTTAGGCCAACTGGTCTATAGTTTTCTGCTTTTTGTCTGCCTCCTTTTTTTAAAAATAGGGGTGTTACATTTGCGATTTTCCAATCCACTGGGAATGCCGCAGAATTCAGGGAATTTTGATAAATTACAACCAATGCATCCACTCACTATCTGTGCAGCCACCTCTTTGAAGACCCTAGGATGTAAGCCATCAGGTCAAGGGAACTTATCCATCTTTAGTCCCATTATTTTACTGAGTCCTATTTCATTAATGATAGTGATTGCATTAAGTTCCTCCCTCCATGTAGCCCCTTGATTATTCACTATTGGGATGATTTTAGTGTCTTCTACCATGAAGACCAATACAAAATATTTGTACAATGTCTCTGCCATTTTCCTGTCCACCATTATTAATTCCCCAGTCTCATCCTCTCGCAGACCAACATTTATTTAGGCACTCTTTTTATGTACCTGTAGAAACTCTTACTATCTGTTTTTATATTTCGTGCTAGTTTACTTTCATAATCTATCTTCCCTCTCTATCATTATTTTAGTAGTTCTTTGCTGGCTTTTAAAAGTTTCCAAATCCTCTGGCCTCCCACTAATCTTGGCCACATTGTATGCCCTTGTTTTCAATGTGATACCATTCCTTATTCCCTTAGTTATCCACGGATGGTTCTCCCTTCTCTTACAGTCTTTCCTTCTCATTGGGATATATTTTTGTTGTGAGTTATGAAATATCTCCTTAAATGTCTGCCACTGCTCATTAATTATCCCATACTTTAATCTATTTATCCAGTCCACGTTAGCCAACTCTTTGTAGTCTCCTTTATTTAAGCTTAGGACACTGGTTTGAGAACCAACTTTCTCACCCTCCAACTGAATTTGAAATTCAACCATGTTATGGTCACTCATTCCTAGAGGATCCTTTGCTACGAGATAATTTATTAATCCTGTCTCATTACACAGTACAAGATCTAAGATAGACTGCTCCCTGTTTGGTTCCGCAACGTACTGTTCAAGGAAACTATCCCAGAAATACTCCATGAATTCGTCCTCAAGGCTATCCTGTCCAATTTGCTTGCTCCAATCAATATGAAGGTTAAAATCACACCTGATTATTGCTATGGCTGATTCTTGCTCCTAATTCTTAAGTTCTTATGATCTTAGCGAGTAGGAATAAATGAATCATTTTTGTGGGCTGCCACCAAGATCAGTGAGCCTCAGCTATTTACAATCAATATCAGTGACTTAAATAAGAGGATTGAGTCTAAAGAAGTCAAGGGATATGAGGATGGAAGTGAAAGTGGTGTTGAGGTAGAAGTTCAGCCACGGTCTTATTGAATGGCGGTGCAGGCTTATTTTTTATGTAATTATTGCTGAAGTAAAAGTACAGACCGTATTTAATTGAACACAGCATGACTCCTCCCTCAAGCTGTGCAGCCACTCAAAAAACCTACAACATTTAAGAACATAAGAACATAAGAAATAGGAACAGGAGTAGGCCATAAGGCCCCTCGAGCCTGCTCCACCATTCAATAAGATCATGGCTGATCTGATCATGGAATCAGGTCCATTTCCCTGCCTGCTCCCCATAACCCCTTATTGTTTAAGAAACTGTCTATTTCTGTCTTAAATTTATTCAATGTCCCGGCTTCCACAGCTCTCTGAGGCAGCGAATTCCACAGATTTACAATCCTCTGAGAGAAGAAATTTCTCCTCATTTCAGTTTTAAATGGGCGGCCCCTTATTCTAAGATTATGCTCACTAGTTCTAGTCTCCCCCATCAGTGGAAACATCCTCTCTGCATCCAACTTGTCAAGTCCCCTCATAATCTTAGATGCTTCGATAAGATCACCTCTCATTCTTCTGAATTCCAATGAGTAGAGGCCCAACCTACTCAACCTTTACTCATAAGTCAACCCCCTCATCTCCAGACTCAACCTTGTGAACCTTCTCTAAACTGCCTCCAAAGCAAGTATATCCTTTCGTAAATATGGAAACCAAAACTGCACGTAGTATTCCAGGTGTGGCCTCACCAATACCCTGTTTCGCTATAGCAAGATTTCCCTGCCTTTATACTCCATCTCCTTTGCAATAAAAGCCAAGATTCCATTGGCCTTCCTGATCACTTGTTGTACCTGCATACTATCCTTTTGTGTTTCATGCACAGTACGCTCAGGTCCCGCTGTACTGCAGTACTTTGCATTTTTCTCCATTTAACTAATAACTTGCTCTTTGATTTTTTTCTGCCAAAGTCCATGACCTCACACTTTCCAACATTATACTCAGCTGCCAAATTTTTGCCCACTCACTTAGCCTGTTTATGGCATTTTGCAGATTTTTTGTGTCCTCCCCACACATTGCTTTTCCTCCCATCTTTGAATCATCAGCAAACTTGGCTACGTTACACTCAGTCCCTTTTTCCAAGTTGTTAATATAGATTGTAAATAGTTGAGGTCCCAGCACTGATCCCTGTGGCACTCCACTAGTTACTAGTTGCAAATGAAGCTTGGGACAAGATTCTAACTGTAGCTAGTTTTTTCAAATCTCCTGTCACAAGTAACTGAATTAAAGAAACCTCTATAAAGCTAATACGAGAAAGAACTGCTTTTTTTTGTTACAGTGCACTTGTGTGTGTGTGTGTGTGTGTGTGGGTGTGTGTGTGCCCGCGAGCATATGTGAGACATTCTTTTGATTGTCATTGTGTTTGAAGGAATACTCTAACAGAGCCCCACAATAAGGAGATCGATGAATTGCCATTTCCCTCAGTGAGAAGTGGAGTAAGATTAGCCTGCATTTCAAATTTTACTTTTGAATCTGTGATTATACTCATTGAAATCAAGGTACTGCAGCCTTAGTCCTCAACTCTTCTAAATTACGGCATGACATGTTTGAATGTTACAGTGTTCTAAACTTAAGTAGAGACAGAGCACTCACAAATATTGGTTCTGCCAGACAGAAAGGAGTGAGCCTTCCCTTGACTGTTCCTTCAAATGAAACAAAATTATTGGATGAGTCTGACATTCATTAGCCTAGACTTGTGATTAACTTGACGGCCACACCGTAGACTATATAACATTGAGTACAGTCTTGTGTTCAGCTTAGTTAAGTGATGCTACATTGCTGCAAATCTATTTTAAGCTTTTCAGTATTGACCTGTACTTCCTTTGAAGACCTTTTAAATTGAATGTTACAATATAATGAAAACTGATATAAACAGTAGGGATAGCAAGCTGGCTAATTAATACCTTTTCTCCGCAGAGTATCAGAGAAATCTTTCTTCTGTTTGAGCGAGCAATCAAACACGCAGCCTAAGGCAAGTTGAAGAGGTGACTTTTATAAATTAATCTTCATGACAGCTCAATATTATATTTGTATCAAACAATATCTAAACTCTTACAAAATTATATCCGTGCACCATTATCATAGGCAGTCCCTCAGAATCGAGGAAGACTTGCTTCCACTCTAAAAATGAATTCCTGGGTGACTGAACAGTCCAATACGAGAACCACAGTCCCTGTCACAGGTGGGACAGATAGTCGTTGAGGGAAAGGGTGGGTGGGACTGATTTGCCGTACTCTCTTTCCGCTGCCTGCGCTTGGTTTCTGCATGCTTTCGGCGATGAGACTCGAGGTGCTCAGCGCCCTCCCGGATGCACTTCCTTCACTTAGGGCGGTCTTTGGCCAGGGACTCCCAGGTGTCGGTGGAGATGTTGCACTTTATCAAGGATGCTTTGAGGGTCTCAAGTGTGGTCAGTACTTCAATGCTGGGGATGTTGGCCTGGTTGAGGATGCTTACGATGGTGCGTCTGTCCTTCCAAGGGATTTGCAGGATCTTGCGGAAACATTGTTGATGGTAACATGCACAATTCCGCTGGCTGGAGCTCCTGTACACAATCTGTAGAGGCTATATAACTTTCACATTGTCCAGATATTACATTCTGGTCAGGTGTATGGAAATGAAGAGAAGGCGTGTTGCTGCATTTGGTAATTATAGGACCTCATGTGACACTATAGAAACAATGGGGGCATTAAGTAAGAGTGCATCAACAGTGTCAATACTGTTACAGTAGATTTATTTATTGGTAGGTCTATGCAGTACCAGTCAATAGTGGGGGGTGCGGGGGTGCTGGTATTGGAGAGAAAGAACCCAGTAAAAGCAGAAAAAAAGGCTTGCATTGTTATAATGCATTTTGATGACTTCAGGACATACTAAAGCACTTTACAACCAAAGAAGAACATTTGAAGTGTAGCCATTTGAAGAGTACAAAATAGGGTAGCCATTTTGCCCACAACAAGGATTCACACACAGCAATGACCAGATAATTTGTTTTTAGGTGTTGGATGAGTGATAAATATTGGTCAGGACACCGGGGAGAACTCTCAGGCTGTGAAATTCAACACCGTAGCACCTGGTTTTTCGGCGCTACAGGTGCTGTTTTGAGTCCAAATTAACAATCACGCCACGTGTGCACACATCCTGCACCAGACTCCATTTTGGTGAGGTCGTTAGCGTGGGCGCTGGGAACGTGGGTCGGAAGAATTTAGAATAGGCAGATCGTGACTTCAGTCAGCCTGTTACGCTGATTTAACGCCAGCGCTAACATTTTTGACCTCAACGCACAGCTGAACACATGTCCAACAGCTGGGAGAATCCCGCCACCCCCAACCCACCCCATCACCGCCACCCCTCACCCCCCAGCCCCACTCCACCACCCCCACACCATCCCATCACCTCATCTCACCACCCCCACCAGCACTGTGCACTGTTGCATAAGGGAGGTCACTGAGGCTCTGTATGCAAAGAGAGATGTATCGCAATCGGAAGGGATTCCGCTCCCTCAATGTTCAGCCGGTGTGCGACCATACATAGTGCATCATGCAGGTCAATGCTCTCTATCCTGGCAGCAGACATGACACCATCATTCTGCGGCAGTCCATTGTGCCATCAGCATTAGAGCCACCACGACAAACCAGAGGGTGGTTACTGGGCTACAAGGGCTCTCCTCTGACCACCTGGCTCATTACGCTGGTGCGCAACTCAAACACACATGGGCAATATGCATAAAACGGAAGCCATGCTGCCACATGGAATGTGATCAAGCAGACCATTGGCATTCTTAAACAACACTTCTGCTATGTGGACCACTCTGGAGGAGCCCTGCAGTACTTGCCAGGGCATGTCTCAAGATTCGTCGTGGTTGTAATGTATCGTACATGGCTACTGTTGGTACTATCTTAAAGTGTGCCACCAGAGGGCACAACAGTGGGAGACTGGGATGGAGAGGTTGTCTGATGAGGAGCGATTGCGTAGACTATGCCTATATTTATAATTGCAGTAAGACATCTTTACTCTTATATACAAATTCTCTTATAATAAAGGGCAACATACCATTCGCTTTCCTAACTGCTTGCTTTACCTGCATGTTAACTTTCAGTGATTTATGTACAAAGACACTCAGGTCTCACTGAACACCAACATTTCCCAATCTCCAACCATATAAAATATACTCTACTTTTCTATTTTTCCTAACAAAATGGATAACTTCACATTTCTAACAATATATTCCATTTGCCATGTTCTTGCCCACTCACTTAAACTGTGTGGGAACCTGTTCAATCTCCTCCACAGCAGGCCAGATCCAAAGTCGTCCCATCCTCCGTCATCGAATTAAAGTACACAGACAACGATTGCGTCTGTGCACACTTGGAGACCGAACTTCAAGCCATTGTCAACACGTTCACCGAGACGTACGAGAGCATGGACCTTACACTAAACATCCGTAAGACAAAGGTTCTCTACCAACCGGCCCCGCCACACAGCAATGCACCCCGGCTATCAAAATCCATGATGAGGCCTTGGACAATGTGTCAACAAGGGCAGACATCGACAAAGAGGTCCAACACCACCTTCAGTGTGCCAGTGCAGCCTTCGTTCACCTGCGGAAGAGGGTGTTTGAAGACCAAGACCTCAAACCGGCACCAAGCTCATAGTCTACAGAGCTGTAGTGATACCTGCCCTCCTATATGCTTCAAAGACATAGGGCTAGAACCTCCACTTTTTTTGCATGCTTAACGCCCATTTTATTGCTGAAATGACGTATAAAGCCCATATATCGCCCATTTTGGCACAAAATGGAAACTGACGGGCTCTTTTAGGAGACTTATCGTCGAGCGTTATTTTCCCAATGTGCTTAATGCCGAGAAAAAAATATTACAGCCTGCCCACTTTTTTTGGGCGGAATCCGCAGAATGCGCAAAATCAACGCCCATAATAGGGCCCAGCGTTAAATTCTGTGCGGAATTAACACCGAGATTCAATACGAACGCCCGCCCATTATGATTTGTCATAAAGAGCATATTTACCCAAACTAGCAGCCATAGAGATTGCCCATCGTCAATTTCACCACCTCGCACACACATCGCCCACAATATCACTCGCTCAAATAACCGCCCACAAAAAGTGGAACTAACCAGAACGAATACCAGCGGTATGGCTGCCATTTGTTAAATCCCACTCTTATGTGAGGAGCTGATATCTGAAAGATTTGCCTGAAAGAGCGCTGATGTGAGTGACAAGGCTGACACACTGCTGTGTGTGTGCAGCTCAGACATCAATGGTGCCCATCATCTTGGTGCCAGTTAAAGTTTACGTTGATTGATGGCAAGTTGTATTTACCCCTTTCATGCTCAGGAATCACCAGTGTGTAACTGTCCAGCTATCTGAGACAATGTGCAACAAGGTTATGCTCAATAATAAAAGTTTAATACCAACATAGGCCTGAAATCATAAGTATCACAGCTAATAATACCCAAACCCCGTCCACACCCCACTTTTTCTACCATTGACATAAATCACAGGTTCAACATGTCCAGCAACACAGAATACAAAGACAAAGCAGGAGCGTGGTCCCCAGCCCCCATACATTGCAACAAATTGCATACACCCAGATGGAGATATAACACAGCCATCACCTGCAGACATCCACCTCACTTTCCTTCCCCCCTCTCTTTCTTCTCCCCATCTCAACCCCTTCCCCTCCTCGCTCCATGGCACCTGGCCGAGGAGCTCCTCAGGCGGTGCCTCAATGGAGGGGAAAATTCAGTGGTTGCACAGGAACGGGAGCGGGGGATGCCAAGGGGGCAACATTCTCTGATGCAGAAGTAGGATCTTGGTCCTTGTTCTCATCCGTCGTTCGCAGTTGTGGTGCGGAACCTTGGGGTGGAGTGCTACATTCGGGGACCACTGGGAGGCCTGTGGCAGCAATGTTCCTTGCTGTCGCATCCAGAGACTCCGCCATGTGCAGAATGTACTTGGTCATGGTTGCCAGCTGTCGGGATATGCCCCCCAATGCTTCAATGAGTTGGTCACCAATGTCTACAGTCCTCCTGGACAACTGTACCATCTCTCCCCTGTCATGTCGCGCACATGGAATAGACCTGCCTCATCCATGAGGCCTCCTCGGGGTCGGCGCCATCCTGGAGACAAGTGCCCTATGGCGAGGTGCTTGGGGTCGGTACCTCCAGAGTGGAGGCGGGAATGACCGGAGGACCACTAGATGGCCTTGGGGTGGAATGGCTTCTGGATCCTGGCGATACAGATTCGTCGAGGTCCGCACTCTCATCCGTCGAGAACAGACCCAGCGGATTGACGGGCGAGAATCGGAGCTCCTCAGCACCAGATGTAGTAAGATCGTCCGGCGACTCCTGCTCCATGCCCCCAACTTCTGGTCTCTGTGGTCTTGCCTGGGGCCGCGCTGCTGGCTGAGCTGCAAAACACAAATGAGGTTATTAGAGGAGAAGAGGGTGCTACGGTCACAAGGTGAGTCCAGCGCTGCACACAGCATATGCACGACAAAAGCACCACCGCTGTCAAAATCATCGCAGACATCACATTTCCTGACCATCAGCACATTGTGCATTGCAATTATTTTTATTTGGCCAGCATTATTTCTGTGACACTTTTAGAAATAATCTATCATATATGATTGTTTGGATATGAGTGGGTATGACATCTATCGACTTTACATGACGCAATGGTGTAAGCTTTACTCACGTGGCATCACTTCAGGGTCTGCAGATGCATCCATGGCTGTCCGGGGTTGCTTCCCCACGAGTGCAGGCACTCGCTCCTCCATCTCTGTGATGTCACTGTGGACTGGTGGCCCACACCCGTTTGCCTCTGCATGGACCTCATCGTCAATAGCTTCTTCTGTAAAAGGTGACAGGACGACATGGTATGAGATCATTGCGTAATATCATTGCTAGGTACTGTCACAGAGACGGATACAACACATAACCGACAGACATAATCATGATTATTATGATTATTATCATTTGTTACCTAAAGACATACACCGTTACCGCAGGCTTTGAGTAAAACATTCCCGGTAAAAGTGCAAGACCTCACACCTGCTGATAGTCACTTATGACTGTTGCAAATCAAATTATATAAATACATAAGTACAAGTAAATCAATATAATACTTATTCTTGCGGTTCCATCGTTTGCGGCATTGGTTGCCCTCACGCAACTCGTTGGTCGCCGACGAGACCACCTCTGCTATCTCGGTCCATATCCTCTGGTAGGCCTTTTGGGTGGGCTTCCCAAGGCATCACTGTGTCAAATCACCCCAGCATAACTCGAGCTCCTGCAGGAGGGAGGCATTTTTTTCGTTCGAGAACCTCCTGGCTCTTTTGCGCCCTCCAATGTGCTCCTCTCACATCTCACTGCTCTCTCCAACGTCAGTCTCCACAGCGTGCTGTAATGCCTCCTCCTCTCTCTCCATTATAGCACAAATTCGGTCAAATTTGGGGTTGGTAACAGCTACTTTTTGTTTGCCTACTTGCTGTGTAGCTCTAAAGCCTCCCTCCTTCCTCTCAAAGCAGCGACACCACACCCAGCCACGCCATCAGTCCCTCTGAGCTCCCTCTCTCTCGGTCTCCTCTTCTGCACGTCATGGTGACCCTTGACCTCCAGAAACATGGGAATCAAGCGTTACCATGCCGTTGTTAAGGACGGTCACACTTTACGGCAGAAGTTCAAAAAAATTTAACGTCATCGTCCATAGGTATCGCTCGCGGTAACACACATTTTTAAAAATGTAAACTGGGTGTTTTGAGAATGGGTGAGAAGCCGGCGCTCTGAAAACGCTTTTTTAATGCCCATGCCAGAAATAATGCCCATTTTTGGACAATAAGTACAAAAGTGGAGGTTCTAGCTCATGGATTATGTACAGCAGGCACTTCAAAACACTGGAGAAGTACCGCAAACGTTGCCTCTGTAAGAGCCTGCAAATCCATTGGGAGGACAGACGCACCAATGTCAGTGTTCTCGCCCAGGCCAATCTCCCCAGCATCGAAGCATTGACCACACTCGATCAGCTTCGATGGACAGGCCACATCGTCCGCATGCCTAACATGAGACTCCCAAAATAAGCGCTCTACTTGGAGCTCCAAAACGACAAGCAAGCCCCAGGTGGGCAGAGAAAATGCTTCAAGGACACCATCAAAGATTCCTTGAAAAAGTGCAACATCCCCACCAACACCTGGGAATCCCTGGTCCAGGATTGCCCAAAGTGGAGGAAAAGCATCCGGGAAGGCACTGAACACCGAGTCTCTTTGAAAGCTGTGACAGAGACTGTAGGTTCCGCATTGGGCTCTTCAGTCACCTGAGCACTCATCTTTAGTGTGGAAGCAAGTCATCCTCGACTCCGAGGGACTGCCTAGGAAGAAGAAGATATGCCTATTGTTTAGAAGAATGAGAGGTGATCTCATTGAAACATTTAAAATTCTTACAGGGCTTGATGCAGGGAAAATGCTTCCCTTGGCTGGGGAGTCTAGAACCAGGGATAACAGTCTCAGAATAAGGGGTCAGCCAGTTAGGACTGAGATGAGGAGAAATTTCTTTGCTCAGATGGTGGTGAATCTTTGGAATTCTTTAACCCAGAGGGCTGTGGAGGCTCAGTCTTTGAGTATATTCAAGACAGAGATCGATAGATTTTCGATATTAACGTAATCAGTGCAGGAAAGTGGAGTTGAGGTAGAAGAGTTGGGGGTAGTGTGCTGACATGGATTGAGAACTGGTTGTCAGACAGGAAGCAAAGAGTAGGAGTAAATGGGTACTTTTCAGAATGGCAGGCAGTGACTAGTGGGGTACCGCAAGGTTCTGTGCTGGGGCCCCAGCTGTTTACATTGTACATTAATGATTTAGACGAGGGGATTAAATGTAGTATCTCCAAATTTGCGGATGACACTAAGTTGGGTGGCAGTGTGAGCTGCGAGGAGGATGCTGTGAGGCTGCAGAGTGACTTGGATAGGTTAGGTGAGTGGGCAAATGCATGGCAGATGAAGTATAATGTGGATAAATGTGAGGTTATCAACTTTGGTGGTAAAAACAGAGAGACAGACTATTATCTGAATGGTGACAGATTAGGAAAAGGGAAGGTGCAACGAGACCTGGGTGTCATGGTACATCAGTCATTGAAGGTTGGCATGCAGGTACAGCAGGCGGTTAAGAAAGCAAATGGCATGTTGGCCTTCATAGCGAGGGGATTTGAGTACAGGGGCAGGGAGGTGTTGCTACAGTTGTACAGGGCCTTGGTGAGGCCACACCTGGAGTATTGTGTACAGTTTTGGTCTCCTAACTTGAGGAAGGACATTCTTGCTATTGAGGGAGTGCAGCGAAGATTCACCAGACTGATTCCCGGGATGGTGGGACTGACCTATCAAGAAAGACTGGATCAACTGGGCTTGTATTCACTGGAGTTCAGAAGAATGAGAGGGGACCTCATAGAAATGTTTAAAATTCTAACGGGTTTAGACAGATTAAAGATGCAGGAAGAATGTTCCCAATGTTGGGGAAGTCCAGAACTAGGGGTCACAGTCTAAGGATAAGGGGTAAGCCATTTAGGACCAAGATGAGGAGACATTTCTTCACCCAGAGAATGGTGAACCTGTGGAATTCTCTACCACAGAAAGTAGTTGAGGCCAATTCACTAAATATATTCAAAAGGGAGTTAGATGAAGTCCTTACTACTCGGGGGATCAAGGGGTATGGCGAGAAAGCAGGAAGTGGGTACTGAAGTTTCATGTTCAGCCATGAACTCATTGAATGGCGGTGCAGGCTAGAAGGGCTGAATGGCCTGCTCCTGCACCTATTTTCTATGTTTCTATGCAAGATCAGTCATGATCTTATTGGAGCAGGCTCAAGGGGCCGAATGGCCAACTCCAGCTCCTATTTCTAATCCTCTTAAGACACACCAGGCTTTTACTTCTGTGATCTAAGATGAGACCAGCATTGATTGATAGGAGGAAAGATTCCTCTCACTGTTGGCTGGAAGCATATTATATAGTTCATGTTTTGATACCCTCAACCCAGTTCCTAGTGGGCACGGTCCCAGAACACATGGCTATACATATTATACAAGTCACTGGAATGGCCGGTGTTGAAAATACTCCAGTAGAAGATGTCATTCAAGGTTGGCACTGTCATTATAACACATTGTTGTGATAAAGCATATACCTGAATCAGGAGTGCTTGAATTGGGGATGGATGCCAAAAATGGAAAAATATGTTCCTTATTCTCTACCACTGACATCTTAATCCTGGTAAGCACAAAAATCATCCTCTCTCCAAAAAATGGCCTTTAGGAAGTTGTTTGGGACAGCCTTGCTGGAGCAATGACTAATAATCTTACCCCAATCCTCCAGCTAACACCAATTGTAAGGAATTTGCTGTGGACATTTAGCGATAGCCATCACACTTCAAAGAAGCTAAGGGCTAAATGCATGCATATTCAAACATTACAGCTGTATTACAGGAACCTCTCTCCTTAGGTTAGAGCTAAGGTTTACATTTCTGAAAATATTGCAAAGGGAGCCAGATAATTTGACTGATCCATGATACAGAAAAACCAACTACTGTGCCAGCTAGCAACAACAGCGAAGTAAGCGGGTGCTTCATTCAATGTCGCTGTCATTCCTCAACTTAATGAGTGCTCAAAATAAGAGATGGACTTTAAAAAAAAGAGCGGATGATTGTCACAATTCTGCAGCGAATTCTTCTTCGGTTGATATGGTATTTCCAAACATTAGAGCAATGCTAATTACTATGGGCTGACTGCTGTCATGTAAAGAACTAAAGAACTTTGCAATTATTTGGCCATCAAAGAAGAATTTTCCGAGGAATCTATTTTTACGGTTTCCTTTCATTTTCAATTCAGTGTAGATTGTTCACATGAATAGGAGAGATCATCTGAGGAAGTGCTTTGACAGGCTGGCACAACAGTGCTAAAATAACTAAAATTAATAAATATGGAATGTAGTTGCAAAAGTCATGGAAAACACATCATCCTTGAAAATGACAGGCTTTGTATGCTAAAAGAACAGCTGAAACTGGAGGTGGGTGTTTCGTATATTTCCATAGGTGACATTGTTTCAATCTCCATAGAAACCAGAACTCTCTAATTGTGGCCTCTGTTATGGTATAGAATTTTATTACGTTAGTTAAAAAGAGTTAACACTGCAGTCATGAGACTCTCATGGACAGGTCATTCACTTTTTCTACTGTTAACTTGCAGGGTCTGTTGCTTCAGACAGAGTTTTGGATTATCAAAAAGAACATTTGATTATCTCAGTATCAAAGGATGGTTATTGTTATTATGAGTACAGAACTAATTTGCAATGACTCAAAGCTAACATTTGCTGAATTTTGATAAGCTTTGTGACACATTTTTAATAATCCTGGGATAAAACGCATTGTAATACTGCAAAATAACTACATGTGTCATCTACAGTGGACCCATCTGCAATTTGCTTCAGCAATTGAAGTGACTACAACTTTGACATGATCTTCCTCCAAGCAGGATTGCATTGTTTTCAGATGTCACATTTATGGACGCACAATAGTTTACATGGAAGAGACACGCTCAGTGTAACATGGTCCTGGATGTCTCCATCCAGTTGACCTTTATATTAAAATCATCACTTTAAGTAACAGGTAGTATGTAACCTGTGGAAAGCCAAAGACAAGCTATCTAGTGACTTGGTTGGTGAATGCACTGCCCGATGTGTTACTAAACCTTACAGACCAAGATCAATCCAGAATCTGTTTTGGTTTATCTTAATTTGAGCCAGGCTGTTACAATTCTCCCTAGTGCTCTTTGGCTGTGAGGAGGTGGAAAGTGAGGAATGGTATGCTGATCACTATTCATTGACCATGGTGATGTGGGCATTGCAGGCCTGAAGATCGTTCTGGGATGTCGGCGTCGCTGGCAAAGCCGGCATTTATTGCCCATCCCTGATTGCCCTTGAGAAGGAGGTGGTGAGCCGCCTTCTTCAACCAACACAGTCTATGTGGTGAAGGTACTCCCCCAGTGCTGTTAGGGAGGGAGCGCCAGGATTTTGACCCAGCCACGATGAAGGAATGGCAAGCCAGGATGATGTGTGACTTGGAGGGGAACTTGCTGTTGATGGTGCTCTACTGCCAGGTGTCTGTCGGTTCCATGATTTTCCATATGCTAACTGTGGGGTGGAACCCTTGCCTGTCCCTCACATGGAAAATGTCATCAGGGGACAGAAACAGGGGCAAGGATCCCTATGACAGGAGTTGCTGCTTCTACAGTTCATCCGAAACCTAGTGTGCCATGAGAAGTTGGGTGGTCCAACATCCAGATGTGCATATGTGGGTTCCACTCTGGTGGGGTGAGGAAAATCCAGGCCTGGATCCCCGAAGAAAGGTTTATTCTTAAAATAAAAAAACATGGTCTGGATTTTTACCAAAGATAAATGGCTGGGGGGTGGAGGGAGCTGGTGGTCTGGATTTACTAGTTGTAAGGGGCAGACAGTCACCAGAAGTATGCCCATGATGGTGCTTGCACCTGCCTGTCCATGCAAATTAAGTGCCCTCTCACTGACTCCACAAACACCAGCAAGGTCAATGCTGGAGGACAGTGGTGGGTACAACAGACAGATGGTTGTGGTGCCTACATATCCTGGCAACATTCACTATCCAGGACAAAATTGAAGAATAGCCACTTGGGTTAGGTACAAGATTGCTGTTGCTGGCCGACAACCAAAGCACCAGCAAAGGTCAGTGACTTCAGCAGAGCAGGGGCGAGCAGTGGAAATAAAAGTGAGGAGTTTTAGCCAAGCCCATTGAGAAAGGGCTACAGAGGCAGCTGGTTCCAGGATGATGATACATCACTGAATACACAATTCACTAAAAGCAGCGATGTATGTTAATAAGGCAATAAAAAAAAAGCAAACCAAGCACTAGGGTTTATTTCTAGAGGGATTAAATTGAAAAGTAGTGAAGTTATGCTAAACTTTTATCGAACCTTGGTTAGACCACACTTGGAGTACTGTGTACACTTCTGGTCGGCATATTATAAAAAGGATATAGAGACACTAGCAAAGATGCAGAGAAGATTTACAAAGATGATACCAGAAATGCGAGCATACACCTATCAGAACAGACTGGGTCTCTTCTCTTGAAAAGAGAAGGCTGAGTGGAGACCTAATAGAAGTCATAAAAATGTTGATAGAGCAGACACAGAGAGAGAGTGCTTCCAATATAAGATAGTCACCAAGAAATCAAAGCGAATTCAGAAGAAACGTCTTTATCCAGAGAGAATGGGGAGAATGTGGAACTCACTACCACATGGAGTGGTGGAAGTGAATAGTATAGATGCATTTAAGGGGAGGCTAGACAAGCATATGAGTGAGAAGGGAATCGAGGGTTATGCAAATAGAGTTAGAGAAAAGACAGGAGGAAGCTCGAGTGGAGCATTTATGTCAGCATGGACTGGTTGGACTAAATGGCCTCTTTCTGTCTTATCATCATAGGCAGTCCCTCAGAATCGAGGAAGACTTGCTTCCACTCTAAAAGTGAGCCCTTAGGTGGCTGAACAATCCAATACGAGAACCACAGTCCTGGACACTGGTGGGACAGATAGTCGTTGAGGGAAGGGGTGGGTGGGACTGGTTTGCCGCACGTTCTTTCTTCTACCTGCGCTTGATTTTTGCATACTCTCGGCGATGAGACTTGAGGTGCTCAGCGCCCTCCCGGATGCACTTCCACCACTTAGGGCAGTCTTTGGCCAGGGACTCCCAGGTGTCAGTGGGGATGTCGCACTTTATCAGGGAGGCTTTGAGAGTGTGCTTGTAACGTTTCCTCTGCCCACCTTTGGCTCATTTGCCGTGAAGGAGTTCCGAGTAGAGCGCTTGCTTTGAGAGTCTTGTGTCTGGCATGCAAAAAATTTGGCCTGCCCAGCGGAGCTGATCAAGTGTGGTCAGTGCTTCAATGTTAGGGATGTTGGCCTGGTCAAGGACGCCAATGTTGGTGAGTCTGTCCTCCTAGGGGATTTGCAGGATCTTGCGGAGGCATCGTTGGTGGTATTTCTCCAGCGACTTGAGGTGTCTACTGTACATGGTCCATGTCTCTGAGCCGTACAGGAGGGCAGGTATTACTACAGCCCTGTAGACCATGAGCTTGGTGGCAAATTTGAGGGCCTAGTCTTCAAACACTCCTTTCCTAAGGCGGCCGAAAGCTGCACTGACGCACTGGAGGTGGTGTTGAAGCTCGTTGTCAATGTCTGCTCTGGTTGTTAAGAGGCTCCCGAGGTATGGGAAATGGTCCACGTTGTCCAGGGCTGTGCCATGGTTCTTGATGACTGGGGGGCAGTGCTGTGCGACAGGGACAGGTTGGTTGAGGACCTTTGTCTTACGGATGTTTAGCGTAATGCCCATGCTTCGTATACCTCAGTAAATACGTTGACTATGACTTGGAGTTCGGCCTCTGTATGTCGAATGGTGTCCAATTCAGTCGAGTTTGTTCCTCTTTCAGTTCGAGTATAGGTTTTCCTTATAGCCGGATGGCCTTCGCATAACCTCCCCAGGTAATATCCATCATTGTCCCATCGATTTTTCCTCCTTAAGCTCAGGGGTTATAATAAACCTGTTTATATCTGTCTCGTCAAACGGAGTAAAGCAGAAGTCAATATCCATAATGGTGCATGAGGTGTTCCTTTCTTCATTTCAGTTACCGTGGTGCTCACACATCAATCTCCATTTCCTCGTGGAACAGCGATAATTTAGTAGTCCTGTGTTAGGGGGGTGATACTCAAGGTGCACCCGTCCACTTGGTTATATCCACAGTCATCTTTGATCATTCATAGTGGATCTCAACATAAAGCAACTTGGTTATTTTTATAACAATCATTTATGCTGAGACTCTTAGTACTGTTGTTCTCTTCAGTTACATTTCTGGTTTGTCATGGTATCGCATGAGAGTTTGATTTCTTATTTCTCCTACATTGTTTGGTATAGAGGATCTCCCTTTGTCACATCATACTGAGGTATAGATAATACAAAACCTATTACATTTAAATGTCCGGTTACACATCTGGCCTTTGGGACCCAAGCATGACTGTTTCTCCGCACCTCACAGGCATGAGTCATGTTTTTGTCCAAGGTCCAGTTGGTAAATACGTCAAGTGTTATCCAATCCAGCACCTTTTCATTCTGAAGCTGCTCTAGGTTATGTTGTATTCCATTGAGCAACCATGCTCCATATCCTGTACATACTAGTTCTGTCTGTCTGGTTTTACTTAAGTTTCGTTCTGCTCTATTCATTGAATTTATAGTTCTGGCGTGGTCTCGCAATGTGTGGGCCACTTGTAATAATTCCCTTTCTGCGCCATTACCCAGTTTGCCTGAGTCTTTTCATTATCCTCATCCCTTTCCAGCAATCCCTGTAAGGTTCGTGTTAGAGCGTTAACTCGATTAACTATCGTGTGTAGGTCTATAGTATTTACCGTCGCAACTCCAGCCACGTATCCCGCTGCGTACCATTTCTAGTATCCATCTTTTTTCCCGGTCCCGTTTTTTACCTGACTCTCTTTCCACATTAAACTTCTTGGGTTTTGATTCAGGGCCTTTAAGTGCTCGCAGGGTCAGGTTTCTATACAGGCTTATCGTGTTTAACCCGCAGAAGTTGGGGGTGGTTATAGTGTTTAAATTTAGGAATGCAGTAATTATTCACTGACGTACTCCGAAGTGTATCTTATCCTTGGTCTGCCTTTTAATTCCCCCTTTTGACCCAGCATTCATTGTTGAACACATTTGTGGTGCAAGGAGTGTGATGGTCGGGGCCTTGGTAGTGCTCACTGTTGCTAAAGTAGTGGGTGAGGCCGTGTTGGTGGGTTTATCTCAGGAGATATCCCTCCATCACCATTCATAGATGTTGAGTGAAATTTGCACCCCCTTCCCCTGGGTGCATTATCTTTGTCCCTCCTGATTATAAAACACACCATGCTCTTATTCCCACTAATTATTGGTCCTGTATTACTGGCCCATCCCCAATGTTGTTTTGTTTCCTTGTTACGTTGTTTTATGCCCGACATTTAAATCTACTGTTGCACCATCCGTCACCATCAGTGTTTTTGATTCTTTTTAAACTAATGTCGACCGAGTCCCTGTAATATAGGCCTTGCCGTCTCTTAGCCTGTTGTCCTTGATATGAGGCTGCGTTATCCCATGTTGTTTCCACGAGCACTGGAGTCCTGCAAAAAACAATATTTCCCAGTCGTCACCGGTTAGTTAATGACCATGCTTTTTTAATTGGGTCCAGTGTATCCACTTGCCGATACCCCGTATAACTATCATAATTTACCTTTATTACCGGATAGGGTCAGGACCATTTGGGTGCCAGTTTGGACCTCTCTGGGGGAATCACCTGATTGCCTATTTGGGGTTTTTGGACCTTCTGTTCCTTAGTGTCATTCTTTAAGTCCTTGAGGTGTCTTTAAATCATGTAACTGCTTTCGGAGTTCCATTACAAATTTCTGTATCCTATCTTTTTAATAGTTCAAAGGGTGTCAGTCCCGTCGTCCGACTAGGGGTTGCCTTGAGCTTCATTAGTACTCGGGGATTCCTGTCTACCCACCCCTTTCCAGTCTATTTGATATGGAATATTTTTGCCTGATCCCTAGTAAAGCGCAGGCCTGTTTCATTATCTTCCCTGTGAAGTGGGTACCTTGATTTAAGTCCACTGTAGTGGCATTATTTCTTCTGCTAGGATCCTGCCATGGTTTCTGCTGATCAATTTCTAGTGGCGAAAGCTTCTACCCACTTCATAGACCAGTTTATTACTTCTAGGCAGTATGTCTTCCCTTTGTTGCTGGGTAACGGTCCAGTAAAATCTATCTGCAAGTTTTCCCAGGGTCCTTTCTGTCGGGGCTGATCTCCCATTCTGACCTTTACTTTCCCCCCTGGGTTGTATTTTGTGCATGTCACGCACCTTCTACAGTGGTCCTCTATATCTCGACCCATTTCGTTCCACCACCAACATCTGGACATCAAGCTTATCATGTTTATTCTACTTGTATGGACATACCCGTGGTATAAATTTAATAGGCTCCCCTGGATGCATTCCAGGGCCACCGCATTCCCATTATTTCTTCCATATCCCGCTGGTCCCTTATTGGTCACCTCGTTGCTTCCACCCCTCCTTTTCCTGTGGAGTGGCTTCTCCCTGTACCTTAAGCATGTTTACTTCCTCATACCCGATTGTACATACTCCGACTTGGGCTTCCCCGTCCAGTGTATCTGTCTCTGCCACTCGTTTGGCTGGTTCATCTGCCAATACATTCCCCTGCTGATGTGGATCGCACACTCTTGGGGTCGGAGGGAGGCTTTAACAATTTCCTCATGTTTAATCGGCCCTCCTCCTGAGGTCATGTATTCCTGTCTGCTCCAGGCAATCATATAATCATGCACTACTCCAAAAGAATATCAACTGTCTGTGTAGATGTTTACTCTGTTTCCCTGAGCCAGCCTCAGAGCTTAAGTGAGAGCCACTAATTTAGCCACTTGAGCTGATTGACCCCCTTCAAACCGTCCTTCCCTTTTGACCTGTCCGCTGCTATCTACCATGGCCCGTCTGTGGTGTGCTATATAGTGCCGAGACCCATCTACATATAGATCCATGTCTGCCTCCTCAAACCTAACTACTTCCCTCGTCTTCTCCTGTCGGGCGACACTGATGCTCCTTTCCCTGCATAATGATCCACCCTGCAAGGTTGTTACAGTTGTCTTTTAATGTTACCCATTGCAGGGGTTAAGAGCATTGCATCCCACCTTGCCCGTTGCATGTCGGATACCATTTTTAGCCTTCCTGTGTTAAGCAATTCTACTAAGGTATACTGGGTATGTGTCCCCGACATTACTATGCCACTGGCCAATGCCTGTTCCCATGTAATGATCTTTACTGTGGTGGGTATAAATGTGGAAGGGCCTATGTGGTCGGGTAATCCCAGGGCTGGAACACTTGTGAGAGCTTGTTTTAATCTTACAACCACAATTTCCTGTTCTTTCTGCAGTAGTTGAATAGCCCTAGTACCTGCCTGACCCCTTTCATGGTTCCTGGCCTGGGCATTGATTGAATTGCTTCCTTTCTGTCCTTAGGCATCTGTCATGTACCCTAGATGTTACTTCGCTCCTTCGCACCTGCACCTTCCTAGGATTTAGTACGTGTTGTTGTTCTGTGCTGGAGGCAATAAGGATATCATCCACATACTGCAAAAGGGTGCTCCCTTCTTTGCCTATTGTGGGCCTCGCCTTCCTGCATCTCTTCCCTTATTGCACCTGAAACATCAGGCAAGCTGCGCAGGGGTGTGTCTCCTCCCCCTTCGTCTCTGCTGCTATTTTTGCTATCTTCTCCCTTTGTTTTGACTTTAACTCTTCTACATGTTCTGCCCATTCCAAAGTTTCATCGTAATCATCTCCTATCTTAAATTCTAACCTAATTATCTTTTGATGTGCCTCTCCTAGTCTGTCTTTAAACATTTTCAAGAATGCTGCATCATATTTGTCAGGGTCATCAGCCCCAGAGTGGTTTTTGTATTCAATCCACTTTTGTTCCGCGTACTCCCCTACCCTTTTGCCTGCCTTTTGAGTCACAGTATTCTACTCCAATCTTTTGTCAGAATTCTTTATTTTTACTATTTTGCTTGAGGGATTGGTAACTTATTCAATAGAATTTGTCTCTCCTGTGGGCTGAGGGGTACCTCCTGTATGGTAACGTGGGCTGCTCTACGTCCATTGGTAGGAATGGTGGTAGTGCGTATCGGTGCCGCTGATAGGTAGCTATTATCATGTGCCGGGGGCCACTCTATTCCACACTCGTTATCCCTGTCTGGTTGACTGTTAGGTTGGGGATGTGGACTACACTTACCCACTGTGGGGTACATTGGCTCTATTTCCGTAGGTGATTTGCTATGGCTGTACACTGCACTTTCCATCTGGTCCTGTCTTTATCTCTTCCAGCTTATTTATCTTAGCTTCTAACTCTTGAATTTGTTTTGTTTGAGTATCTATCTGTCCTCTGTTACAGGCGAGTATTATAACATAGGCTTTCTTCGTTTTATTTTTATTCTGAATATCCCACCATTTCCTCTGTCTGTCAGGTGAGTCTCCTTTCTTTTATTAAGAAATCTAAATTAATAATGTCCAGTCTAAAACAGCTGTCAATGGAAAGGGTTAACTCCTTTACAGGTTTGTGAGAAGGCCTGATGTCATTATGTGATTTCGCGTAATCATCCAAAAATTTTCCCCAAGTCTTTGTGCTTTCAAAACTTGCTTAGAAGTTAGGAATCCATTAAAACAGCAGAAATCATTGGTAAAGTTGTCCATAAAACCTTTTCATCAGGAAAGACAGCATTTTGGATTAAACTCCAATTTTTCTAAACTTCCAATTTAAATACTTGCCAAAAATTTTTTCATTGATTTAAAACGAGACCATACATTTTTAATAGCTATTTTGTTCACTGAAATCTAATTTTCACACAAGCTATATACATTCCAGCATTTCGCTTTTACGGTCCCGTTCACTGAACAAATCTTGTGTTTTATTTCTCGCGACACAAAATCTAAACTTCCGTGCAGGTTCCATCTTTTTTAAGAATTCCCTAATTCCAAGTTTTTTCCTTCCTTTGCTGAGTTCGCATAACTTAGAATTTTTTTCCCCTTTACTCCATAGTTAAACATCTTTGCTTCTCTTTCTCAGCACAAAACTTCTGTGTCGGGTTTAACTCGTAAGTTTTTATATTTAAACCAATATCTTTTTCATAACCAATTTAAATCTTTTTTCTTCAAATTAGGTTTCGTATTTTGATGATCTTCCTACAGTCCATTTTCCTAAACATCTTTGTTTCTCTTTCCTGCAGCTGCAGCTTTCAAGGTCGCATTTTTATCTTTTGATAAAAACACGCTGTCCTTTGTAAATTCTATTATGTATGTAGGCACCTTGTTAATGACTCCATGAGGCAGGGGTTTAGTACTTAAACTGTGAAGACTGTAGTCCTTTATTTGCAGCTTCTCGAGTGAGGACACCAAGCTGTGAGCTCCTTTTTATACTGGGTTACCCATTAGGTCTCCAGCAGCAGCACCCTCTGGTGTACAAGTAAGGTGTGTATAGTTTAAGGTACAGTGAGTGTTACAGATATCATAATACAAGCATGCATACATAACAAATTCAATGTGTTTTTCCATCATTTTTCTTTTCTTTTATCAATTTTCCATTTTTTTCAGCTAGCATTTTATCCCATTGGCCAGGTTTCTATGTTTCCTAGGATCCTGGGGTCCCACCCCACTTTTTAGGTTGTATTCCTTCTTTGTTTGCGCTGCGCACGATCAATACCGGCTCTTCCGTGTTATTACCGTGTCATGCTTCGGAACATACATCTTATTTTTCCTCTAAAAATAGCTGGGGTCTTCGCCCTTAGGTTATATTCCTTCTTGTTCAGGCAATACACCTATTCCCAACCTTGGTTTTCGTCCTTCCGTGGTTCGCTATAACTTGTTCTACAGATTACCCCTTCTAATTCTTTATACAGATTACATCCTTCCCCATCAATACTACAGCTGCAGGTGGGACAAAATCATACTCACTGCCATTCAGCTGTTACATCATCCAGGTCAGAGGGTCTGTTTCCTGGCGACTATGCCAAATGTAGAGGTACAAAGGAGGCTTCTCTCCTTCTGAGGTGGACTAACTGATTAGTTCATTGATATCTGCCCATTGGGGTTAAAAGGGAAGGCTCCTCTTCCCGGGATGGATTAATTAATATAGATAATCGACACCTCACCCAGCTCCCACTGTATAACAACCATGGAAGTAAACAAACAAAACCTCAGGTTTGCCAGTTTTATTATGAGCAATGCACAGGAAGGTTCAGTCTTGGAGCCTCCAAAATACAAGAGGTTTTAAGTACAATTTATACAGGTTTTGGAGAGGAGCACTCTCCTACAAAATCCTCGATAGGTCTAATTCTATCAGCGAAGTTACATTGATTTGTCGAATCTTATCAAACTGTCTGAGTGATATATGCAATTGCCCATCTTAGATGGTGTTGTTCCATGACTTGCACTTTGCCACAGTATAATAGTTGCCTAAATTGGCTTCCTTATCGCTTCCTCAGAGACTTCTGATCATCAACTGCTGATTTTGCTGTTTAAGTATTAGAGGTTATGGATTCAGTGTAATGTGTTATACATTTGTGCTATACCTACATAAGCAAGTGTTACATACATAGGCAATTATACAGACCCTCCTAATACTGATAAGTTCACGACCTTCAGCATAATTCTGACCACCTATTTGCAACTCTTACAATTTATCCCTTACAGGCAGGTAGTACTGCAGCCTTGTAGCCCATGAGCTTGGTGGCAGATTTGAGGGCCTACTCTTCAAACACTCTTTTCCTCAGGTGGCCGAAGGCTGCACTGGTGCAGCGGAGGCGGTGTTGAATCTCGTCGACAATGTCTGCTCTTGTTGATAAGAGGCTCCCGAGGTTGGGGAAATGGTCCACGTTGTCCAGGGCCGCGCTGTGATTCTTGATGACTGGGGGGGTAGTGCTGTGCAGCGGGGACAGGTTGGTTGAGGACCTTTGTCTTAAGTATGTTTAGCGCAAGACCCATACTTTCGTACACCTCAGTAAATATGTTGACACTGACTTGGAGTTCAGCCGCTGTATGTACGCAAATCAACATACTGTAGCTCGACGACAGAGGTTGGGGTGGTCTTGGACCTGGCTTGGAGAGAATGAAGGTTGAACCAGGTTCCCACTGGTTCTGTAGTTTAATTCCACTCCAGCGGAGAGCTTGTTGACTGTGAGGTGGAGAATGGCAGCGAAGAAGATTGAGAAGAGGGTTGGGGTGATGACAGCCCTGTTTGAACCTGGTCCGGACGTGGATTGGGTCTGTAATGGATCCGCTGTTAAGGATCACGGGCTGCATGTCGTCGTGGAGCAAGTGGAGGATGGTGACGAACTTTTAGGGGCATCCGAAATGGACACGACGCTCCATTGACCCTCGCGGTTGACAGTGTCAAAGGCCTTTGTAAGGTCGTAGAAGACCACGTACAAGGGCTGGTGCTGTTCCCTGCAGCTGTCAGGCTGTAAAAATCATGTCTGTTGTGTCCCGTAGTGGACAAAATCCTCACTGTAACTCCGGGAGGAGCTCCTCAGCCACGGGAAGAAGACGGTTGAGGAGGACTTTAGTGACAACTTTCCGAGTGGCTGACAACAGGGAGATTCCTCTGTAGTTGCCGCAGTCGGACTTGTCCCCTTTTTTAAAGATGGTCACGATCACTGCATCTTTGAGATCTCTGGGCATGCTCTCCTCCCTCCAGATGAGAGAGATGAGGTCATGTATTCGCGCCAACAGTGCTTCTCTGCCATACTTCAGTAACTCAGCGGGGATTCCATCTGCTCCTGTAGCTTTGTTGTTCTTAAGCTGTCTTATGGCTTTTTCTATCTCTAAAGTGCTGGGCTTTTACTGAGGTAGTGGCAGGTAACATGCTGCAGGATGGAGTCGAGAACACTCGAGTCAAAGGCAGAGTCTCGATTGAGGAGATCTTCAAAGTATCTTCAAGATATCCTATGTAATGGTGGTTTTGGATGTAGAGGTAGCAGGGTGAGCCGCAGTAAACCCATGCGCACTGTGAACTGTGGGAGGAGAGGAGCAACCACAGATTAGGGCTGAGATTGAATGTTGGATTGTTCCAGTCTTCAAACGGATATTTGGCTACCAAATGTACATCAACACATGGTGACAAGCCTGGATATCTTTATGAGTTGTACATTTTAATGGGAGCAGTCAGAAACTAGCAGGAGCACCAGCAACAAGGTGAGGTTTCTCTTTGCCAGCAGGCATTCCAATGGTGCTGTTCTGCCTCAGAAAACAATGATATCCTGCAGATGGAGAAACCTTTATTGCAATTGATTCCAAATTATACACAGGTCAAAGCCGTGACAATTTGACTGAGGTTTGACTCAAATACTAAAATGTTAACATTTTATTTACTTCATTTTAATTTATTTAATTGTAATCATTCTGCAACAGGTCTATTAGAATCTGGGAATAGAAAAGCAGATTAATATTTTGGTTGGAGCCTTTTAATATGAGTTAGAAGAAGGATTGCAGTTAAGGCCCTGGACAGTAACGAGCAAAGCAAAGATTGTGGGGTGGGTGAGTGGGTTAACAGAACAATCATTAAAGGTCAAGGCCTCAAAAAGCCCTGGCACTTCTAACTTACTCTCATCAAAAATGCATCAAGAGCCTGCCACAGTGACCAAATGTTGTCTGGAGCCAGGCCTTATGCTCGGAATTACACATGGCATGTTGGGGAGGTGCAGAACCACCAGCCTGAAACATCACCAATGGCGTAGGAAGGAGAGGGGCCTGAAGCAGGAATTTCCTCATATGGACAGCTCCCAAACCCCAGGCACTCAGTGGAGGTATTTTTGATCAGACCCGATATACTTTGCTGACCAGGGGTGGAAATGAGGTCCTCCTTGGAGTCCAGACTTGGAGCAAGACTTGAAACCTCAAATTTAGTTTGCAAAAGCAAGCTTCCGGGGCAGGAGATAGGTGCTGAAACACCTCCGACCAGACCACCTCTGCTAGACTTGCCAACAGCTTTACCATAGTGGGTGCCCAGATGTGCCTCTGGTGGTGTGGTACCTGCTATTGGCAGTACAATCAGAGAACCTCCCCCTGACCCCAGGAACTCCACCAGGATCAGCAATGGAGGATTCCCACAGACACATCTAAATACTTATGCTGAGATGCGCCTCATTGTGGATTTTCAGAATCCAAGTATGAGATATGCTTAATAAAAATGCAAATAGCCAGTAAACAGGTAACAGAAAAAAGCACAAGCGCAATGAAAAGTGATAAATAATCGACAAATATCTCTTAAGACAAGAAATGAATAAACCAGCTCCAAAATTGAATAGAATAAGGTGGACCATGAAACAAATTAACTAGCAGGAAAATGGAAGACACATTTAAGGTCCACGTTGCCAAAATCATTGGGGATTAATTTCCCTGAAGTAATTAATGCCACTGTTTCACATTTAAAGTAAGATAAAAAGGAATTTGCAATTATATAGCATCTTTCTCAACATCAGGATGTCCCAAAATGCTTCTCAGCTACTGAAATACTTTTTTGAATTGTAGTCATTGTTTTAATATAGACAAATACAGCAGCAAACAAGCAGCAATGAGATAAATGACCAGACAATCTGTTTTTAGTGATCTTGGCTAAGAGATAAATATTGACTAGGGCACCAAGAGAATGATTCTCCTCTTCTTCAAAGAGAGTCATGGGATCTTTTATGTTCACTTGAGAGAACAGGTGGGGCCTCGGTTTAACGTCACATTCGAAATATGGCACCTCCAACAGTGCAGCATCCCTCAGGACTGCATTCAAATGGCAGCCTAGATTATGTTCTCAAATCTTTGGAGTGGGGCTTGAACCCATGACCTCTTGACTTGGAGGAGAGAGAGCTGCCATGGAACCAAGCTTTTTTAAAAAAATTGCATGTGCCAATGACTTGTAGAGGGAGTTACATGAGAGCTTCCTGGGTTTGGACATTTGCATTGTAATAATCATTAGCTTAAAAAGCATGTAAAATGCAGGTAAATAGTTGAACTATATGGAAACCGCTGTACAGTCTTTAAAAACTGTTCAGCCTGTACTCTTCAGCAGCATACAGAGGGTCAAATAAGTAAGAAATGAACAGTACTTGGCTCACACTTCACTCTCAAATAACTTAATTGCATGTCATGCTTATATCTTTATTAGACGTGTACAGAATAATAAACTCTCAGCACCATGTGTACCCAGAGAACACACAATGTTACAGATGTAGAGCTCCAAGCAGGAGGATTTGAAGGCAGGAGGGATAGAGTCCTGAGTGTGGGTGTCACCAAGCCTGTCAGGAATGTAACTTATGCCAGCAAATTGCATTGGTACTGAGTGCCAACTCCCTCATCCCCAGGACTGCAGAAAAGGTGCTGCAGAACTATCGCACAAGGGTTGGCAAGGTGATACAGTGGACACTCTCTCCTTTTCTTCCTTGCCTTCCTAGGGTACCAGAATACTCTTTACCCTCTTCAACCTACTTCTTCGGCAGTCCCTCGCAGTCGAAGATGACTTGCTTCCATACTAAAAATGCATTCTCAGGTGACTGAGGAGTCCGATGCGGGAACTACAGTCTCTATCACAGGTTGGGCAGATGGTGGTTGAAGGACGGTTGGTTGGAGTGCTTGGGTTGTCATACATTCGATCGCCGCTTGCTCCTGGCGAAGAGGCTCGAGGTGTTCGGCGCCTTCCCGGATTATTCTCTTCCACTGAGAGTGGTCTTGGGCCAGGGATTCCCAGGTGTCAGTGGGGATGTTGCACTTTTCCAAGGAGGCCTTAAGGGTGTCCTTGAAGTGTTTCCTCTGCCCACCTGGGGCATGTTTGCCGTGTTGGAGCTGCGAGTAGAGCGCTTGTTTTGGGAGTCGCGTAGTGGGCATGCGGACGATGTGGCCCATTCATCAGGGCTGATCAAGCATTGTGAATGCTTTGATGCTGAGGATGTTGACCTGAGTGAGAACACCGACGTTGGTGAGCCGATCCTGCCAATGGAATTGCAGGATCTTGCGGAGGCAGCGTTGGTGGTACCTCTCCAGGGCTTTAATGTGCCTGCTGTATATATTCTGTGTCTCTGAAGAATATAGGAGGGCAGGTATCATTACTGCTCTGTAGACGATGAGCTTTGTGCCAGTTTTAAGGTTCTGATCTTCAAACACTCTCTTCCTTAGGCAACCAAAGGCTGCATTGGCACACTAAAGGCGGTGTTGCACTGGCGAATGATACTTAGAGTTGACGGTGGAGAGGCAATGGCAAACATTTCTAGATCACGTGGATGAACTTCAACAATTATACATCCCTGTCTGGAGTAAAAATAAAAATGGGGAAGGTGGCTCAACCGTGGCCAACAAGGGAAATTAGGGATAATTTTAAATCCAAGGAAGAGGCATATAAATTGGCCAGAAAAAGCAGCAAATCTGAGGACTGGGAGAAATTTAGAATTCAGCGGAGGAGGACAAATTAGGGTCTAATTAGGCGGGGAAAATAGAGTATGAGAGGAAGCTTGCTGGGAACATAAAAACTGACTGCAAAAGCTTTTATAGATATGTGAAGAGAAAAAGATTAGTGAAGACAAACGTAGGTCAGAAGCAAGTGAATTTATAATGGAGAACAAAGAAATGGCAGACCAATTGAACAAATACTTTGGTTCTGTCTTCACGAAGGAAGACACAAATAATGTTCCAGAAATATTAGGGGACCGGAGGTCTAGCGAGAAGGAGGAACTGAAGGAAATCCTTATTAGTCAGGAAATTGTGTTAGGGAAATTGATAGGATTGAAGGCCGATAAATCCCCAGGGCCTGATAGTCTGCATCCCAGAGTACTTAAGGAAGTAGCCCTCGAAATAGTGGATGCAGTGGTGATCATTTTCCAACAGTCCATCGACTCTGGATCAGTTCCTATGGACTGGAGGGTAGCTAATGTAACACCACTTTTTAAAAACGGGAGGGAGAGAGAAAATGGGGAATTATAGACCGATTAGCCTGACATCAGTAGTGGAGAAAATGTTGGAATCAATTATTAAAGATAAAATAGCAGCGCATTTGGAAAGCAGTGACAGGATTGGTCCAAGTCAGCATGGATTTATGAAAGGGAAATCATGCTTGACAAATCTTCTAGAATTTTTTTTGAGGATGTTACTAGTAGAATGAACAAGGGAGAACCAGTGGATGTGGTGTATTTGGACTTTCAAAAGGCTTTTGACAAAGTCCCACACAAGAGATTGGTGTGCAAAATTAAAGCATATGGTATTAAGGGTAATGTATTGACATGGATAGAGAACTGGTTGGCAGGCAGGAAGCAGAGAGTCGGGATAACTGGGTCCTTTTCAGAATGACAGGCAGTAATTAGTGGGGTGTCGCAGGGCTCAGTGCTGGGACACCAGCTATTTACAATATCCATTAATGATTTAGATTAAAAAAATTGAGTGTAATATCTCCAAGTTTGCAGATGACAGTAAGCTGGGTGGTGGTGAGCTGTGTGGAAAATGCCAAGAGGCTGCAGGGTGACTTGGACAGGTTAGGTGAATGGCCAAATGCATGGCAGATGCAGTATAATGTCGATAAATGTGAGGTTATCCACTTTGGTAGCAAAAACAGGAAGATTATCTGAATGGCGGCAGATTAGGAAAAGGGGAGGTGCAACGAGACCTGGGTGCCATGGTACATCAGTGATTGAAGGTTGGCATGCAGGTACAGCAGGCGGTGAAGAAAGCAAATGGCATGTTGGCCTTGATAGCTAGGTGATTTGAGTTTAGGAGCAGGGAGGTCTTGCTACAGCTGTACAGGGCCTTGGTGAGGCCTCACCTGGAATATTGTGTTCAGTTTTTGTCTCCTAATCTGAGGAAGGACATTCTTGCTATTGAGGGAGTGCAGCAAAGGTTCACCAGACTGATTCCAGGGATGGCTGGACTGTCATATGAGGAGAGACTGGATCAACTGGGCCTCTATTCACTGGAGTTTAGAAGGATGAGAGGTGATCTCATTGAGACATAAAATTCAGACAGGACTGGACAGGTTAGATGCAGGAAGAATGTTCCCGATGTTGGGGAAGACCAGAACCAGGGGTCACAGTCTAAGGATAAGTGGTAAGCCATTTCGGACTGAGATGAGGAGAAACTGCTTCACTCAGAATTGTTAACCTGTGGAATTCTCTTCCGCAGAGAGTTGTTGATGCCAGTTTATTAGATATATTCAAGAGGGAGTTGGATATGGCCCCTCTGGCTAAAGGGATCAAGGGGTATGGAGAGAAAGCAGGAAAGGGGTACTGAGGTGAATGATCAGCCATGATCTTATTGAATGGTGGTGCAGGCTCGAAGGGTCGAATGGCCTACTCCTGCACCTATTTTCTATGTTTCTATGGACCTGGTCATTGATGTCGGCCCTTGTTGAAAGTAGGCTCCCGAGGTATGGAAAATGGTCTCCGTTGTCCAAGGCTTCATCGTGAATTTTGATAATCGGCTGCAGTACTGTGTGACGGGGTCAGGTTGATAGAGGTCCTTTGTCCTACGGATGATTAGTATAAGGCCCATGCTCTCGTATGCTACGGTGAATGTGTTGACGATGGTTTAGATTTCGGCCTCCGAGTGTGCGCAGACGAAATTTCATCTGCATACTGTAATTCAATCACAGAAGATGGGACGACCTTGGATCTGGTCTGGAGGTGATGGAAGTTGAACTGTTTTCCCATTTGTTCTATCGATTATCTCCACTCCAGTGGGGAGTTTACTGACGGTGAGATGGAGCATTGCAGCAAGGAAGATTGTGATGAGCGTTGGTGCAATGACACAGCTCGCTCATCACCGGTCCGTACATGAATTGAGTCTGTGGTAGATCCGATAGTCAGGATTACAGCTTGCTTGTCATCATGAAGCAGGCGGAGGATCATGACAAACCTTTGAGGAGAGCCGAATTTGAATAGGACACACAATAATTCCTCATGGTTGACAGTGTCGAAGGCCTTTGTGAGGTCAAAGAAGGCAATGTTCAGAGGTTGGTGTTGCTCCCTGAATTTCTTTTGAATTTTTCACGCGGTGAAGATCATGTCCATTCTGACCCTTAGTGGGCAGAATTCGCATTGCAACTTTGGGAGGAGCTCTTTAGCCACAGGGAGAAGACGGTTGAGGAGGATTCTTGTGATAATTTTCCCTGTGGTAGACAGTAGGGAAACTCCTCTGTAGTGACCGCCATCGGACTTGTCCCTTTTCTTGAAGATGGTCATGATTATAGCCTCTCTAAGATTCCCTGGCAAGCTCTCCTGCTTCCAAATAAGGGAGATAAATTCATGCATTCGTGCCAATGGTGCTCCTCTGCCATGTTTCAGTGCTTTGGCAGAGATTCCATCTGCTCTAAAGGCCTTGTTGTTCTACAGTTGTGAACATTTGTAGAAATAGCTCTCCATGGTGCAGGCTGGTTAGGAGTGACACCAACTTGATATTGTAAACTGTGACTACACAGCTCCTGGAACACCAATTATTTGCGTGCACAACCTAAAACCCCTTTCCTCCACTTTAACAGCCTAATTTCTTTGCCAGCACCTCCCAAACTCACGACCTCTGCCACCTAGATGGACAAAGGCAGCAGGCACATGGGAACACCACCTCTCAGATAACCTCCACATCACATCAGCCTGACTTGGAAATATATTGCTGTTCCTTCATTGTTGCTGGATCAAAATCCTGGAAATCCCTCCCTAACAGCACTGTGGGAGTACCTTCACCATACAGGCTACAGCAGTTTAAGGCGGCAGCTCACCACCACCTTCTCAAGGGCAATTATGGATGGGCAATAAATGCCAGTGACGCCCACATCCCAGGAACGAAAAAAAAACCCACAGCTCAAATGCCTGCTCTCGTGCCACTTGATCTACACAATGACGAAGGCTCATTGACCTGAAAACGTTAACTCTGTTTGTCTCTCCACAGCTGCTGCCTGACCTGCTGAGTCTTTCCAGCATTTTCTGTTTTTATTTCAGCCTTCGCTCTAACCTTTTGCAGGACTTGTTGATGCACAATGCCTGACAAAGGCAGGTAACTGGAGACGCTTCCTCACCTTTAACACACCTCAAATCCTACAAGGAGATGATCATGCAGAAAGCACGAATGAAACTCTAACCCTGAGAGGCACAAAAACTCCTAATTTCCACCAGTCTCAGCTGATGCTGCACTGATAACTCTCAGACTAAGTTACAAGAGTGAAGTACGAGGGTGAAAGCAGCACCACTGATCCTCATTGTAAGATATGTCCATGAGACAACTGGAGAATCAGTGGATGGATCATGCAAAAAGTGCTAGCGAATTTATGACAAAACATAATCTACAGAAACAGCTTCTTCCCGATTTTCTTGCTGCAAATGTGCATTGGAAATGCATTAATAACTACGAGGAAATTCACTCTCTGGTTTTGCAGGGTGGGTGTGAGTTCATGAGCTGTTGGCTAAAAGATCATGAACACCTCCAACAGCCAAACACTGTGGCCCCACAGTTCTCAGTTCCGCTGAACCATTGGAAAGGTAGCAGAGCAGGGACCATTGACTTCTGCTCCTGATCAAACCACAGGATACAAGGTCAGGGAGGGAACATCTCAATTAAATAGTTTAAACAGATGCCTGCACCGTGGTCATACCTGAAACCTACGTGATGTCCCCACCCCTAGAAGAGGACTGATCAATAATATTTGCCATCACCAATTCCTGGGTCTTCTAGTCCATGATCCTCCTCAGGAGAGATCGGAGGGCACAGCTACCAACCTTATAATGACCTGGCTGCCAGGTTGTTACCGGCGACCAGGTGGAACGGAGGCAGAAGTGGCAGGAATTTCAGGGAGGAAAGCCTTCTGTAGGCCCTGCCTCCTGTGGTGCCACAGACATGCTGCAGTCTCCGTCGGTAACGGGTGACAGAGTTCCTTCTGGGCGGAGACCGAGCTTTGGTCGGTCCTCTTTGATTTTCCACCCCACTGGGCTTCTGGTGCCAGATTTAGCGCTATGCCCAGGTGCAGAACTGCCACGTTTACATCGATAGTCTGGCATCAATGACAGATCTACTGTTGGCAGCGATATAGCTAAGTAAGTGCACCATTACACAGTTTCTGGTTGCTTGGTTACAACCTCGCTATTAAGCTAACAAAGGGTTGCATGCTGTTGATGCCGATAATATTTCAATGTTGATTCTCACTGTGAAATGTTGCTCTTTGTTGGTCAAAAGAGATGATTTGAGACATAAAATACCAGCCTTTCCTTCAGATTCCCAGCTTGACAGAAAAACCACAGCACTTTCCTTTGGCTAGCACAATTGACATACAATGAGCACTGAAGTGCAGAAGTGGCATTACAGAATATTTCTACGCTGCTTTTGTCTTTTCTGTTTAATGAATACTAAAATGTTCTGAAGGAATGCTGTGAGCCAATTATGGATCAATTTAAGGATTATTAGTGTGGGCCACATTCAATAAGGCCTTTGATGTGGCACAAATGTAGTCACACATTTCCCATTGCTCAATATCCTCTAATACTGCAAATATTATTAACTCCCAATGGCCTTTCAAAGCTCCCTCTACACTGTCTCATCAAACACTCCCAGGGCAGGTACAGCACTGGTTAGATACAGAGTAAAGCTCCCTCTACATTGTCCCATCAAACACTCCCAGGGCAGGTACAATATGGGTTAGATGCAGAGTAAAGCTCCCTCTATATTGTCCCATCAAATGCTGACTGTTGAAAAATTGGACATGATGTAAAAGCAGCTGCCGATTCCCTGTTGGCTATTGAGCACTTTCCCACAAAGTCAAAATTACCCCCAAAGTATTTTGGAGCATGTTTAGTTCTCAGAACATCCTGCTTCCAAAACTCCATCTTACCAGCTCCATGTTTGCTGCTAGGTCTGTTAATGTAGTAGCAGATACAAACAACTGTTCAGACACCTTTCTAGATTTTCATTAATAAACTTTATTAAAGACAATAGCACAGGCATAGTTTGTGATGCAATAGCATCCCATGGACAAGAACAACATAGCACATTTCTGTTTATCAGTATGACAGTATGATTGATAGTAAATATAAGAACACATTTTGAGTTAACTGAAGTAATTTTGTTTTTCGATGAATTTCGAGAAGGGACCAAACAGTTGTAGCAAGCAATCTGTGCTCATTACCAGTCAGAGATATTATTCAATGTGTTTTGCCATCTAGAAATATATTGGAAAGCACTAATGAAATAGATGGGTTTGCCAGAGAGTTGTGGAGATAATAATATCCAACTCTCACATCGCACACAAACTATACCAGCTGGTCAAACGTATTTTAACATATATTTATATCTCATGTTATTTAATGAAGTGAATTCATATTTTTGATGACAAATATGGAAAAGTATGAAAGTAGAAAATTTGCTTTGATGACATTTAGTAATTTAATATTCAGCTTACTTGACAAATTAGTATGACACATCGCACAGCATATTTTGTATATTTACAAATCACAAATATTCCAGCAGTTCATTGGAAAACAAGAATACACGACCCAATTCTATTGCCAGTCAGTGGAATCACATCAGGAAACAACGATGTCCTGAAGCATAGAGGTCTGACAACACTAAATCACTGGTCATTTAAAGCTGTCACACAAAACCAAATTGCATTTTGTGTTTTATTGTGGAAAGTAATAGCTATCTGGGAGGAAGTTACTGGCAGCAGCATTGTGTAATGTAGATGAACAGTCTGGAGTTTCGTTCTTGTGGTTTATTATACCATCTGAAGTGTCTAATTGAGCTCTGTAAGACTCCCCTAGTGAGGTATATATGCATAACTGTGTTTTATGTTTTTAAAAAAAAGAGCTAATATTTACATGTTGATTCAACGGATGATGACTGCAGGTCATCATTTTGCAATGTTTTGGCTTAAGATGAAATAGCTTAGCTCCATTACTTCTGTGCTATACAGATTGTAAATATGCACTAACACAGTAAGAACTAATTCCAGTGAGTATATAATACATTCGCATTTATGGTGTTATTTCAATCGAAAGTCAGAAAACCTCATTGCTACAAGACGCTGATCTTTTTTGAAAGATATTAAGCAAATAAGTTACTGATAAACATAATGGAATCTACTTGTCATACACCTGGCTAAGTGGTCATCTTGTAACTACTTCCTATTCTTATTTATATATAACTTCCTGTTATTTTTTCCCAATGTTTTCCCCTTCTTCCTTGGAATTGGTGACTCATGCTGGGATACAAGTTTGATTTCACATTTCCAGTGGGGAGCCGCATTGAAGAATCAGGACTGCAATATTGTAGTCCTATTGACAATCTGCGCTCCGTTTGACTGCAGCTTCCCCACTGGAAGTGTAGGATAGAACTTATAGTTCCACAGGAGGCCTTGGGTACTTCACCCAAGTAGCTATTTTTCATGTACAAACTTCGACAGTTGCAAGTTTGCAGTCAGTTTAATAATTGAAACAATACAGCTGAGCTAGATCAGTCCTCACATAGGGCCCAACTTTGGCCATGACTTGCATCAATTTTTTTGGAGTAAGTTGTTTTTTCTGGCCCAAGCTAAAAAATGCCATTTTCCCCCCAAAATTTGCTCCCGAGTAAGTCAGTTCGGTACGATTTTTTTTAGGTCAGTTCTTTTTACAAAAGGGGGCATTCCCAGACACTTACCAGTTTTGGCCATTTATGCCACTTTGGCCAGCAAAAACTTACTTCAAATTGACTTAGGTCAGCGTATGTGGCCAGCTCTGAAAAACCTTGCGGGCAGTGAAGACAAAGCAGTACACATTCAGCAGACATTAGGACAGGATAGAGGAGGGAAGGGAACTGGAGAGGACCCCAACAGCCAAGCACCAAATATTACAAAGAAAAGCTCAAACAATTAAAATACTAATAAAAATGAAGTAAATCCTACCACAATGTCACCGGGGGGAGTGGCAGGGGGGGCGGCGGCAGGGGGGGCAGCTACCGGAGAAATGCGAGCTGCTGGCTACGATGTCAGGGAGGGAGTGAGGGGATAGATAGATATAGATATATAGATATAGATAGAAAGCACTCTTTCCCACCGGCCCCCAAAACACTCTTTTTCTCCCCCCCCAAAACTCTCCTCCTCCCCACCCCCCAAAAACTCTCCTCCTTCCCCCCTCCCCATAAACTCGCCTCCTTCCTCCCCTCCCCATAAACTCTTTCTCTTCCCCCCCCCCACCCACCAATACACTCTTTCTCTCCCGCCCCCCCAAAAAAAACTCTCCTCCTCCCCGCCCCCACCTATCAAAACTCTCAAGCACAACCAATAAATAAAAAATAAAACCAAAGTTCTACCTTGGCCCAGGAACTCGGCTGGCCAGCCGGTGCGGAAGGCCACTCGGCCGCGGATAGGGTGCGGCGAGATCGGGGCGTCCCTTCAGCTGGGTATAGGGGCTGCGAGCATCGGGTCCTGCTCACAGCCCGCAGGACACGCTGGGAGGGCAGGAGCATGCACGCAGGTGCCGGCACTGTTTTTGGTGCTGGCCTGTTGCTCCACCCCCCACTTCAGAATGCACGCTACGCTGGGACTCCAGGGACTCGGAAGAAGGGCCAGGAAGGGGCATCTTTTTTCCGGCGCCCTTTGCAGCGCGCAAAGTCGGCGCACTTAAGGTAAGTGCGCCGAAAAAAGGGGTTGGCCCATAATATCTAAACTGCTTAGTTTCTAGAAGAAGTCATTGGTTAGCAATCAAGAATGGGAGTCTGGTCTGATTTTGCCCCTTGCAGCCAAATGTGGCACCCACCACCATTACATTGTTCTTTCTCTCCTTCATGTCACAGCAACTCCAGTTGAAACTCTAATTCTATAGTTTCTTTGGTAGTTGTGCAAGCTGAATCTAAAGACCCGATTTTAACTTAGGGCAGGATCTGGATGAGATGCAGGCCCACATGGTGTCGCAAGAGTGAGGCTGGGTGAATTTAACTCTTTGGCCTATTTTAACAGGATTAACAGCGACCCACCTGATCATGTCGTGAAAGGGGCAGCCTGCCCATTTTCATTGCACAATTTCTCGCAGGGCTCCCGAGGCCTTATTAAATTTGGAAATCAGCTCTTAAAGCAAGGTTGCATTCTCTGCTGTCAAATTTCTTGGAAATATTACCATTGCTGTAATGAGTCACAGGGCTTCCCTCAAGGTTTGAGATGCCTCTCTGAAGGTCTTGATAGAGGAGGCCAGGCCAAGGAGTGAGGAACCCCACAACCCACAGGAACATACCAGGGTGACTATGCAGCAAGCCTGGACAAACATGGCTGAGAGAGTCGGTGCCAGCAGCATCACCCCTGGGACCTGCGTTTAGAGTAGGAAGAGTTTAATGATCTCACAAGAGCAGCAAGATTGAGTACAGCTCTTTAATTCTCCACCTCTCTCAACTACACCGGACAACACTCTTTTCACTCCTTTCCCCCCCCCCCCCCAAGCCATTACATCATATAGTAGAATAGTGGTTACTGGTGTGGTAATCCTGATGACTGGACTAATGGTCCAGAGATGTGAGTTCAAATCCCACCACAGCAGCTGGGAAATTTAAATTCAGTTAATTAAATGAATCTGGAATTAAAAAGCTAGTATCAATAAAGGTGACCATGAAATTGTTGGAAAAACCCAACTGATTCACTAATGTCCTTCTGGGAAGAAAATCTGCTGTCCTTACCTGGTCTAGACTATTTGTGACTCTAGACCATAGCATTGTGGTTGATTGTTAACCGCCCTCTGAAATGGCCAAGCGACACATTCAGTTGTACCAAACTACTACGGACAAAGACCTTCATGGACTGCAGAAGGTAACCTTTTCAAGGGAAATTAGGGATGGCCAATAAATGCAGGCTTTGCCGACGATGCCCACATCTCCATGAATGAATAAATTACATTTACAAGAGTACAATGCAAATCTATCTTTCTCATTCCAAGTCACCTCCTCCTTCTTTTGCTGCCTTCACACCACCCAATCACAGCAGCACGACTTCATCACATTACATTCTACAACTCTTTTGGAGGATAAAATAAACAGTTAGATCAAGTGCCCCTCGATCTGGGGGACACTCCAGACACTTTTCAAATGCCCTTTTTTGTTTGTTTGTTTTTTTGTTTGTTTTTTTGGGGGTTTTTTAATGTTTTTTTTGGGGCTTTAAAATCATATATTTTACAAGTGCCCCCTATAAAAGAGGAATTACATTCTACATACCTGGCTTGAAATTCAGCACTTCCCTCTCCTCATTCTATCTTGCTTCTTGTTTAGCTCTCAGTTGCACGACAAGCCCTACACATCTCCCATTACGTCTTACGCCCAATCAGCTGGACGCTGTTTGGAGAGGGCATTAGGTCAACCACTAGCCAATGAAATGCCATGCAGCCTCCTTAATGAGCACCTGCAGGCAATTTAAGTGGCAATCAGCCCCTTAATGATTCTCCAGGTGGCCATTCGTAGTGCAACTCCTTTATCAAGATGGCGTCTTATGCTAAACGTGGGCTAAACCAGCATTTCAGCTTCAGACCCCATCTTGGCCACATGGAGGCTCTTTAGCACCTAAAGTATTCAGGGAAAATGACATAGAAACATAGAAACATAGAAAATAGGTGCAGGAGTAGGCCATTCGGCCCTTCGAGCCTGCACCACCATTCAATGAGTTCATGGCTGAACATGCAACTTCAGTACCCCATTCCTGCTTTCTCGCCATACCCCTTGATCCCCCTAGTAGTAAGGACTACATCTAACTCCTTTTTGAATATATTTAGTGAATTGGCCTCAACAACTTTCTGTGGTAGAGAATTCCACAGATTCACCACTCTCTGAGTGAAGAAGTTTCTCCTCATCTCAGTCCTAAATGGCTTACCCCTTATCCTTAGACTGTGACCCCTGGTTCTGGACTTCCCCAACATTGGGAACATTCTTCCTTCATCTAACCTGTCTAAACCCGTCAGAATTTTAAACGTTTCTTTGAGGTCCCCTCTCATTCTTCTGAACTCCAGTGAATACAAGCCCAGTTGATCCGGTCTTTCTTGATATGTCAGTCCCGCCATCCCAGGAATCAGTCTGGTGAACCTTCATTGCACTCCCTCAATAGCAAGAATGTCCTTCCTCAAGTTAGGAGACCAAAACTGTACACAATATTCCAGGTATGGCCTCACCAAGGCCCTGTACAACTGTAGCAACACCTCTCTGCCCCTGTATTCAAATCCCCTCGCTATGAAGGCCAACATGCCATTTGCTTTCTTAATCGCCTGCTGCACCCGCATGCCAACCTTCAATGACTGATGTACCATGATACCCAGGTCTCGTTGCACCTCCCCTTTTCCTAATCTGTCACTATTCAGATAATAGTCTGTCTCTCTGCTTTTACCACCAAAGTGGATAACCTCACATTTATCCACATTATACTTCATCTGCCATGCATTTGCCCACTCACCTAACCTATCCAAGTCACTCTGCAGCCTCATAGCATCCTCCTCGCAGCTCACACTGCCACCCAACTTAGTGTCATCCGCAAATTTGGAGATACTACATTTAATCCCCTGACCTCTGAAAAGTCTGTGTTTGCTGGTCCCAATTAGCAGCATGTTTCATTGAAGTATCCACCATGCCCAGTCTTTAAGACATCTTGATTGTCAAGTTAACATTATCTGATAGGAAGATGCAAAGCAACAACTCATTTTTTTTGCTGCCTTTAGTGAAGCAGAACATTCTAAAATGCTTCACAGAAATAGGGTGGGAGAGCACTGAGAGAGAGTTAGGAGAATAGTTAGGGGCAAGGACCAAACAGTGCGGTCAGAGGAAAATTGAGCCCTGCAGCAACTGGATCGATTGTGTGGCAGTAGCTGAAAGTTTATGCAAGAACCTGTTCAATCATATTAGTTATACGTCATGGGCCAACATTTTGGTGAGGTTGGAGGGTGCAAAACGGATGCAAGGCATGATCTATGTGACTTACCAGTGAAATTCCAGTGAGGGAGGTGTTATGTATGTTAATGTATGTACTGTAACACTAGACCACTGAATGTACCTTCACACTGTATACACCATACCTGTACCACCAGAGGGTGCTACTGGTGGAGACCTAAGGGTCACCTGCACACTGCAGGTAACCAAGTATAAAAGGGAGCTCACCTCTTTGGTGCCCTCACTCAAGGAGCTGCAATAAACAGACTAAGGTCACTACAGTTGAAGTACTATACCCTTACCTCATGAAGTTGTTATTAGAGTGCTTGCATAGACTACAACTGGCGACGAGGTTACGAATTTCCACGCACAACATGTCTAAGCTAAGCAACTTCCAACAATTCGCTGATGGGGAAGATTGGGATGCCTTTGTGGAAAGGCTCAAGCACTTTTTCATCGCGAACGGCCTGGCTGGAGACACTCACTGGCTGATAAGCGCAGAGCCATCCTGTTCAGCAGTTGTGGGCCCAACGTCCACGGCTTTGTTAGGGACCTGCCAGCCCCAGCGAAGATGACAACCAAGACTTATGCAGAGCTCATTACTATAATACAAGAAAAACTCAAACCTAAAGGGAGCATCCTCACAGCCAGACACCGGTTCTATACCCACCGACGGCCCGAAGGCCAAGAAATTGCGAAATATGCTGCAGACCTGAGAAGATTGGCTGCACCGTGTGATTTTGGTGACCACGTCACCGAAGCACGAAGGGACATCTTCGTTATTGGAATCGCCACGAGGGCTTCCCCCACAAGCTGCTCTCTGCGGACACTACGGTCACCCTGCAGAAGGCAATCAAAGTGAGCCAGGCATTCATGATTTCAATCTGCAATTCCAAGAGGATGATGACTCACCCCCGACGAGTACAGTGAACCGAAAGGCTCCTTTCAGAGGCAAGGCTGCTGCCCCGAGTCCCGCAATCCTGAGTCTGCCACATGGGGCCAACCGGCTAGCCCCGTGCTGGTGCTGTGGAGGAAACCACAGCGCCCACCAGTGCCAATACAAAGACTATACCTGCAAAGGCTGTAACACTAAAGGTCACCTCCAACGAATGTGTAGAAGAAATTTTACTCACCGAGTCACTGATGAGTTGGCTGATGAACCGGGCTCCAGCCGCTGCTGAAGGCGAAGCTGCTCAGTCTCTGGAAGACGTGTACAGAGTGTATACCACTCCACTGAGAGTTCCCCGTGGAAAATGGAAGTAGAAATCAACGGTGTTCCAGTCTCAATGGAGATCGACATGGGCGAGCCAATCGCTGATGAATCAGCCAGCCTTCGAGAAGCTCTGGGACAATACCGCCAAACGAACCAAAATGTTTCCAATCCAGGTAAAGCTGCTCACTTACACAAAAGACACCATCCCAGTCATTGACAGCGTGGATGTCCAGGTGTCCCATGTATACACTCCGTACACCTCTTCCAGGGACTGAGCCGCTTCGTCTTCATCAGCGGCTGGAGCCCGGGTCATCAGCCAACTCATCAGTGACTCGCTGAGTAAAATTTCTTCTACTCATTCGTTGGAGGTGACCTTTAGTGTTACAGCCATTGCAGGTATAGTCTTTGTGTTGGCACTGGTGGGCCCTGTGCTTTCCTCCACAATGCCAGCACGGGGCTAGACGGTTGGCCCATGTGGCAGACTCAGAGTTGCGTGATGCACAAGCTTCCTTTGTGGATCGTTGCCGGTGATGATCCAACGCTGCTGGGAAGAAGATGGATGAAACAAATCCAAATCTGTTGGAGCGGGGAAAGCCTCCAGGCCCCGGCGATCGATGTCCTATGTGGCCCCAAACTTGGATCCATCACAACACCTGGAAATCCTACCGTCCAGCTCGACTGCGTGGTGACAGACTGCACAACTCAACGGTGAGATGATCCAACCTGAATGGCCAGACCTCTCCTTCCGGGCTCCAGTGGCAGGACTCCGAGGGAAGAAGATTGGCACAGGAAGTAGATTCCTGGCTTCCATGGCAGAACCTGGGGAGAAAAGGATCACCGCAGCCTACCTCGTGGAGAGAAAGAAGATGGCGCACGCACCACGAGGTGAAGCACCTGAAATCAAGATGGCCACGACCAGACCACGAGGGGCAGCGTTGAGGGAGCAACATGTGTTGCCGAGCAGCGAACCAGATTGGGGTAAAGATTGCAAGGGCCTCTTAAAGGAGACTGGAAACCCAAAACAATTAAAGGGACAGTTCCACTCTTGGTACAGTGATACCAGTGACACTAATGATAAAGGTGTAATTAATGAATGCAAGTATATAAATGTACTGTTGAATGGTGATGTTGATAATGCTAATGGATAAATGTAACTAACAAAGGCAAGTATCCAAATGTAACCTTGCACAAAGATACTGAGAGTACACAGCAAAGTGTTGTACTGGACAAATGTGAAAGTGTAAAGACAAATAACAATGTCGAGTCGACTGGTTGAGGTCGGAGAAAATGTATCATGAATGCTAATGATAAAATGAGAAATGATGCCGGGTTCTACATATATGCTGACAATGCCCAAGGCAACCCCCCGTGGGAAACACCCAGGTCCAGCGGGCTATCCGATCATGTAGCCTGCGCCTTCAGGACCAATGTGATGCCCCAGGGAGGGTTCACACACACACCCAGTGGGAGCATACCCACTGCAGGGACAGCGATCAATCGACAGCACAGCTACCACCACTGGCAACCTGCCCCAGATCGGCCTTACCCCCCTGGCCACCAGGGCCAGCACCGGGAGCAAGAGGCCAGTACCCTCCAGCTTTCCCAGCAGGACCTGAGATGACCAGACTTCCACCACCATGAAGGGTAGCAGGGTGACCCTGCAGTCCTCAATGGAGGACACGGAGGCCACATCACCCTGTGGTTCTGCCCACCACTAAATGTCCTCATCCACCCAAACAATATAATGTATGTACCTTATCTATAACATGTACTTGCTCCATCACTGCTGAACTCACAAACAGTGACATAAACAACCAGATTCCCTACTCACTCTATATGTATGCCAATGCAGGGTTTGAGCCACACACATGGTCTATGTTTGCGGGGGGGGTGGAGGAAATGGATCTATGTAGCCATGAACACATGGATCACACCCAAAACCCACACAACCCTCACTACAACTTCCAACCGCCCACTGCCAACCACTTCCCAATGTCATGGCAATAATGACTTTGGGGTCCACAGGGAGAGAGCCATTCCTAAGCAACGACAAAGTGAAAGGGCTTTGGACACTCAATTCGAGGGTCAGAGAACACAGTGCAAAAGCTTGTGGCACAAAACTTAGGGGGGAGTGTTGTTATGTATGTTAATGTATGTATTGTAATACTCGACCACTAAATGTACCTTCACACTGTATACACCATACCTGTACCACAAAAGGGTGCTACTGGTAGAGACCTAAGGGTCACTTGCACACTGCAGGTAACCAAGTATAAAAGGGAGCTCAGCTCTTGGTGTCCTCACTCAAGGAGCTGCAATAAATGGACTAAGGTCACCACAGTTCAAGTACTTATACCCTTACCTCGTGGAGTCATTATTAGAGTACTTGCATAGAAGACAAGAGGTATGGGTGAATCTTCTGCCTGCTCCCCTTACATCTATCAGAGGCGTAGGGGATATATCAGAGACACCATGTGGAGTACTGCATTCAGTTCTGGACACCGCATCTCAGGAAGGATACATTGGCTTCGAAAATGGCACATTGCAGATTCACCAGAATGATACCAGGGTATTATAAGGACAGGGTGCATAAATTGGCTTGTATTCCCTTGAGTATAGAAGATTCTGGGATGATCTAATCAAGGTGTATAAAATGATAAAATGATCCAACGGGGTAGAGAATACGAGAAACTATTTCCTATGGTGGTGGAATCCAGAGCAATGGGCATAATCTTAAAATTCAAGCTTGGCCATTCAGGAGTAAATTTAGGAAGCACTTTTTCACACAAAAGGTAGTGGAAATCTGGAGCTCTCTCCCCCGAAAGGCTGTGGCTATTGGGTCAATTGAAGCTTACAAGACTGAGACCGATAGATTTTTGAGAATAAGGTTATCAAGGGATTATGGAGCAAAAGCAGTAAAATGGGGTTGTGGAACAGACCAGCCATGAACAAATTGAACGGCAAAACAGACTTGAGGGACTGAATGGCCTACTCCTGTTCCTATGTTTCCAAGACAATCCTGGGTTATCCTGGAAATTACAGCCTGCATGCCCTCTGATAGATCCATAGAAACGCACACATGCTGAGAGCAGGAATGGGTTTCCTATAGGACCTTAAGTAACATCGATAGCTGGCGGCAAGCAAGATCATGACCATTAGTGGTCCAAGTAAGTTGACATTTTTAATTAAATTAAAATGGAGTCCTCCCCCAGGCCCCCCATTGGGTCTCCCCTGCCCCAGTCTTCCCTCCTCGTCCCCCAACTGTGATCACCTCCGCACCTCCAGTTACTACTTATCTTAATGCCAGGGATCGTTCCCTTGGGTCCCCAGTGGCAGCTTTCTGCAGCCCGAAATCCCACTCCTGACCGCCGACCTCTGCCTCATTTCTGCCAGGTTCGGGTGGGAATCAGCTGTGGATCAATTAAACGAGGCACGGGATTTAAAATCTCCCGAGACTCACTTTGTGGGGTGCTGGAAGGTTTGTTGCCCACCTCAGCCTCTGCCTCTGTATGCTCGCTTACACCTGGGTTACAATTGGGTTACAGTTTTTCATTGATCACATACAACTGCGGCTTAGTGGGTAGCACCCTTGTCTCCGAGTCAGAAGGTTGTGGGTTCAAATCCCACTCCAGAGACCTGAGCACATAAATCTAGCTTGACACTCCAATGTAATGCTGAGGGAGCGCTGCATTGTCGGCAGTGCTGTCTTTTGGATGAGACATTAAACTGAGGCCCCGTCTGCCCTCTCAGGTACATGTAAAAGATCGCGTGGCACTATTTTGAAGAAGAGCAGGGGACTTATCCCCGGTGTTCTGGACAATATTTATCCTTCAATCAACATAACAAAAAAAGATTATCTGGTCATTGTTGTTTGTAGGAGCTTGCTTGTGTTCAAATTGGCTGCTGCATTTCCTACATTACATCAGTGACTACATCCAAATGTAATTAATTGGCTGTAAAGCACTTTGAGACATCCAGTGGTCATGAAAGGCGCTATATAAATGCAAGTCTTTCTTTTACATGACAGCCATCAGCTATTTAACTCTTGTGTCAAGTTGTTTGTGCCCCACAGGGAAAAATAGTTTCTCCCACTGTAATTGGAGTTGTAAGTAGTAACTAATCAGATTAGGTAAAAAGGTTGGATTGATTCAATTGATCATTTGGAAGATAGAACTTGAGACTCTCAACAATAATAACAAAAGCTTGAAATTATATTGTATCTTAAACAGGGTAAAATGCCCCAAGGCGCTTCACAGGAACGAATAATTTGACACTGAGCCACATAAGTGACTAGTGGGGTATCACAGGGATCAGTGCTTGGGCCCAAGCTATTCACAATATAAATAAATGATTTGGATGAGGGAACCAAATGTAATATTTCCAAGTATGCTGACGACACAAAACTAGGTGGGATTGTGAATTGTGAGGAGGATGCAAAGACCCTGCAAGGTGATTTTGATAGATTGAGTGAGTGGACAAACACATGGCAGATGCAGTATAACGTGGATAAATATGAAGTTATCCACTTTGATAAGAAAAACATAAGGACAAAGTATTATTTAAATGGTGATGGCTTGGGAAGTGTCGCTGTACAGAGGGACCTGGGTGTCCTTGTACACCATTCATTGAAAGCAAACATGCAGGTGCAGCAAGCAGTTAGGAAGGCAAATGGTATGTTGGCCTTCATTGCAAGAGAAATTTGAGTACAGGAGCAAGGATGTCTTACTACAGTTATACAGGGCCTTGGTGAGACCACACTTGGAGTATTGTGTGCAGTTTTGGTCTCCTTACCTAAGCACGGATACACTTGCCATAGAGGGAGTACAGCGAAGGTTCACCAGACTAATTCCTGGGATGGCAGGACTACCGTATGAGGAGAGATTGGGTCAACTAGGCCTGTATTCACTAGAGTTTAGAAGAATGAGAGGGGATCTCTTGAAACGTATAAAATTCTGACTGGGTTGGATATACTGGATGTGGGGAGGATGTTTCCCCTCGCTGGGAAGTCTAGAACAAGTGGTCACAGTCTCAGGATACGTGGTAGGAAATTTAGGACTGAGATGAGGAAAGATTTTTTCACTCAGAGGGAAATTCTCTACCACAGAAGGCTGTGAGGTCAAGCCACTGAATATAGTTAAGAGGGAGATAGATAGATTTCTAGAAACAAAAGGCATCAAGGGGTATGGGGATAAAGCGGGAATATGGTGTTGAGATGTGATCATATTGAATGGCGGTACAGACTTGAAGGGCCGAATGACCGATTACTGCTCCTATTTTCTATGTTTCTATGGTGCTATAAGGAGATATTAATACTGGTGACCAAAAGATTGGTCAAAGAAGTAGGTATAAAGGAATGTCTTACAGGAGGAGAGCGTGAGATTGAGTATTGCAGCGAGGAAGATCGAGAAGAGGGTTGGCACGATGATGCAGCCCTGCTTGACTCCGGTCCAGACATGGATTGGGTCTGTGGTGGATCATTGGTCAGGATCACGGTTGCATGTCATCATGGAGCAGGCGAAGGATGGTGACAAACTTTTGGGGCCGACAAAATGGAGGAGGACGCTCCATAGTCCCTCACAGTTGACAGTGTCAAAGGCATTTGTGAGGTAAAAGAAGGCCATGTACAAAGTTTGGTGCTGTTCCCTGCACTACTCCTGTAGTTGTCGCGCGGTGAAGATCATGTCCGTTGTACCCCTTAGTAGACAAAATCTGCATTGTGACTCTGGGAGGAGTTCTTCAGCCTCAGGGAGAAGACAGTTGAGGAGAATTCTTGTGATGACTTTCCCAGTGGCCGACAGCAGGGAGATTCTTCTGTAGTTGCCGCAGTCATCTCAACAAGCTCCCAGCTGGAGTTCAACTAAACTATAGAACTAGTGGGAACCTGTTCAACCTTCGTCACCTCCAGGCTAGATCCAAGATCATTGCATCCTCTGTCATCGAACTACAATAAACAGATGATGCTTGCGTCTGCGCACATACAGAGGCTGAATTCCAAGCCATTGTCAACACCTTCACTGAGGCATACGAAAGCATGGGCCTTATACTAAACATCCGTAAGACAAAAGTCCGCCACCAACCTGACCCCGCCACACAGCACTGCCCCCCGTTAATCAAAATCCACGGTGCGGACCATTTTCCATACCTCGTGAGCCTACTATCAGCAAGGGCAGACATCGATGACGAGATCCAACAATGCCTCCAGTGCGCCAGCTCAGCCTTCAGTCGCCTGAGGAAGAGAATATTCAAAGACCAGGACCTCAAATCTGGCACCAAGCTTATGGTCTACAGGGCTGTAGTGACACCTGCCCTCCTATAAGGCTCAGAGATGTCGACCATATACACTCGACACCTCAAAGCGCTGGAGAAATATCACCACGCTGCTTCCGCAAGATCCTGCAAATCCATTGGGAGGATAGGCGCACCAATGTCAGTGTTCTCGATCAGGCCAACATCCCCAGCATCGAGGCCACATTCGACCAGCTCCGTTGGGTGGGTCATATCGTCCGCATGCCCGACACGAGACTGCCAAAGCAAGCGCTCTATTCGGAACTCCTACATGGCGGGCGAGCCCCAGGTGGGCAGAGCAATGTTTCAAGGACACCCTCAAAGCCTCCTTGATAAAGTGCAACATCCCCACCGACACCTGGGAATCCCTGGCCCAAGACTTCCCTAAGTGGGGGAAGAGCATCCGGGAGTGCACTGAGCACCTCGAGTCTCGTCGCCGAGAGCATGCGGAGGACAAGCGCAGGCAGCGGAAGAAGCGTACGGCAAAGTAGACTCTCCACCCACCCTTTCCTTCAACCATCTGTGACAGAGACTTTAATTCCCATATTGGACTGTACAGTCAGCTGAGAATTCACTTTTGGACACGAAACAAGTCTTCCTTGATTTTGAGGCACTGCCTATGATGATGATGAAAGGAGGAGAGAGAGGTAGCGAGGTAGAGAGGTATAGTGAGGAATTCTAAAACTTAGGGCCTAAGCAGCTGAACGCACGGCCACCAATGATGGAGCAATGATAATCAGGAATGCACGAGAAGCCAGAATAGAAGGAATGCAGAGATCTCGGAGGTTTGTAGGGCTGGATCAGGTAATAGAGTCAGGGAGGCCATGGAGGGATTTGAAAACAAGGATAAGAATGTTAAAACTAAGGTGTTGCCACACTGGGAGCCAATGATGGTCAGCGAGCACAGGGGTGATGGTTGAACAGGACTTGGTACGAGTTAGGATACTGGCAGCAGAGTTTTGGATGAGCTCAAGCTTACAGAGGGTGCAAGGTGGGAGGCTGGCCAGGAGAACATTGGAATAGTCAAGTCTAGAGGTAACAGAGGCAGGGATGAAGGCTTCAGCAGCAAATGAGCTGAGGCAGGGGAGGTGATGGACGATTTTACAGAGATAGAAGTAGGCGGTCTTTGTGATGGAGAGGATATGGGGTTGGTAGCTCAGCCTAGGATCAAGTAGGATGCAAAAGGCCTGGTTCAGCCTCAGACAGTGGCCAGGGAGAGCTAAACCAGAATGTAGCAATTATTTTCTCCCTTCTTTGATATGCATCAACAACAATAACTTAAATTTATATAGCGCATTTAACATAGTAAAATGCCCCAGGGCGGTTCACAGTATTGTGTGATAAAAAAGACATCAGGCTAAAAAGGTTTAAGATGAGTTGATAGCTTCTAAGCGTTGCAGGTCCAATTGTTCTTATCTCGGATTTGTGCCCAATATATAACAAATATTCTGCTAAAATGCAGCTTTTGAAAACTTTTATTTTCATCAGAAGAACTTTACTGCCAGCCTCCACACTTGCAGAACTCCCAAGGGTTTGAAATAAAATACAGAGTGTCTTGAGGTGACGATAAATTCTAATTTGAAAAAATTAAAGTGGTTTTCATTTTTCAGATTTTATTGCAGTGTATTACTGTGATGTAGACCACTTGCATACTGGTGCATGAGTGTGGCATCCAGTCACCTTCAGTAGCTTTGAAAGCTGTTATCAATTTGTTTACAAGCTTCCAGTGAATTTCTTCTTCCAGAAATCAGAGACAAGCTACACTACACCACCGTATTAGAGTGGTTAACGTCAGTTTGGAGGTTTTGTTTCAATATGCTTATCCCTCCTGAAGTTGCTTAAAAAATAACAACTATTTATTTAAAGGTGTGGTTAAATCAGCATTCCTCAATCTTGGTAATCCCCATTTCTTGGTTACCATGGGCGGGGGACATCACACAACTGGCATAGAGAGCCTGTTCTGTCTTGTGAATGCACAATGTACAGCTGGTTGAGTTTATTGTGGGTGCATGTTGCCAAAGGTTTCAATTCACAAATGATCACGGTGACCTCGATTTGCTCCCTTCTGCAAGGAGTTGACTGAGTGGGAACACTTCGCTAACATGCTCAGCTGGCTACTTTGCTGGATCGAAGTCATTTTCATGAGGAATGTGGACTCCCGGCAGTATCAGCGCGCCGCACCGGGAACCCTCCACTGCCGGGGAGGGAATCGATGTGTTGGTGCAACAGGGCATGTTGAGTGACTGCTCAAGGAAGCACATAGGTGTCACATAAATAAAGACTTGGATTTATACAGCACCTTTCATGACCACAGGATGTCTCAAAGTGCTTTACAGGCAAAGAAGTACTTTGGACTGTAGTCACTGTTGTAATAAGCGAAACGCGGCACACAGCTAGCTCCCACATACAGCAATGTGATAATGACCAGATAATCTGTTTTTTGTTACGTTGTTTGAGGGATAAATATTGGCCAGGACACCGGGGATAACTCCCCTGCTCTTCTTCAAAATAGTGTCACGAGATCTTTTACATCTACCTGAGAGGGCAGATGGGGCCTCGGTTTAACATCTTATATGAAATGTGACACCTCCGACAGGGCAGCACTCCCTGAGTACTGCACTGGAGTGTCAGCTTAGATTTATGTGCTCAAGTCTCTGGAGTGAGACTGAACCCACAACCTTTCAACTCAGAAGCGACTATGCTACTCACTGAGCCACAGCTGACATAGCATATTGTTACACGCTTCTGAATGAACCCGGGTGAAATATACCCAACAATTCAAGCGGGTAGGAGCGAGAGATGTGGCCAACTCAGAGTTATCTCCCTCCTTCCAGGGATTGATCCTTGTGGAACAACAGTCTCTCTGCTGCTTCTGTCTTGGCCTCCATCAGTGGGAGAGAGGCAGGAAGGAAGGGAAATTGGCCAAGGCACAAGGCCTGTTCCCTTGCCTTCATTCGGGTGCGGCAGGGTGAACAAAGAGCATGGACCAGCCATGGGTGGGAGAGGGCGGAAAAGTTTGGAGGCCTGTTTTGAGACCAGGGTTTGGTGGTAGGCCTCTCACCACATTTTCAGCACACTATTCTGGGACTATCATTGGCTGTCGCAGTGAGGGCAGGAAAGAGAGATGAAAGTGACTTGGGGTCGGGACAGCGGAGGAAAATCGAGGCCCGTGTGTCCTGTAAGAAATCGTGAACTGGAAGAAATAACTTGAGACCACAAAGCCTCGTAAGACTGCTGTTAGAATGAAGGGTTCATTCCATGGTACAATAGCTAAAGCTCCTTGAACAGCATGAACATAAATAACTGATAACAAGCAGCTCCAAACATCCGAAGGCCAAGAATGGCATGTCTGACTCCAACCGTGGAAGGATGTGAAGAGAAAGGTTTCACCCAAGAGTTGAGACAAAGAACCTGACATATCATAGGCTAAATTGTCCTGCCAATATCCTACACCAGTCCCACCTCTAAAGAGAGAATAAAAGAAAGACCCAGAAGTTGTTTCAGGGCAGACGGTGAAGATAACAACTGTTCGTACCAACAGCCGTCTGTCCAATCGGAACTAATAACAGCTACTTGTCACGGTCGTATGTCTACTATGTCTATCTTGATTGTGTGTAATTTTTGACTATATTTGAACTACTGCTCCCTAATAAATTGCCTTAGAACTCCTAAGACCCTTTGGGTATCTGTGTGTGACCTGTGATCCTGATCTGAAAGTCCTACATTGCAGGCTTTGTTATTTTTCTGATTTTACTCAGCTTTTGATGGTTTACTAAGTGGAAAATTGTGGACAAATGTGCGATATTCTTGATTTATACTGGAAATCGCTGTTGCTCCAACTGATAAATTGTTTTATAATTAGATACCAATGGCCTCTTCTTTCCCAGTTCACAAAGGCACTCTTCCTCCCGTCCCCACCCAGTTAATGATGTTTCCCCAACCGATTCTCCCCTCTCCCACACTTCACTGAACCAACCTACTTTGATTTCCGAGCCACCACCACCACCCTTAGTTCCTGCCTGTTGCTGCTCCTGCTCTGAGGTATCAAACTGTGCTGCACTGTGCGGTGGGGTTTCCTAATCTCGCAACACTATTGCAAGATCAGGGATTCCCATCCATTTTAAGCAGCACAGTACAATCCCTTGGAGCATCAGGTTGAAGGCAGGACATGCAAGGAATAGGACAAAAATCATGTGAGGAGGCGTGATTGTAGAGGAGGTGGGGGGTGGGGGCATCACGTTCAGGGATTCTGTGATAGAAATGTGGCCATAATTTTCCACATGACTGATAATCACTTGTTGAACCAAATTGTTTGAGGCTCTAAGCATCCAGCACAAATTCTCCAAAGAGCACAAAAGAAATATTTCATCTGTTCAGGAAAACAGGGGGCTATAAATTGGGTAGTGCCCTATTAGGGGCGATCACTTTTCCGGGAGCGCAAAAGTATCGCAGGGCGCTACGCAAGTGATACCGACGCAAACTTGCGGTTGGAGCGCTAATGCTGAAAAGAGGGACGGTCATGGTGCAAGTGCTGCCAATTGTCGAGGACAGCGCTGGCGGGATCTGAGAGTCCTTCTCTCCCTTCAAGGGAAGGGCCATCGCTGCAGGTTCTGCATTACAATGATGTCCCTCGTTGTCGACGGTAGCCACGATCCACGACAATTATCCCCAAGCACTCGAGCAGAGTGCGGGGCTGATCAATCGCAGCAGAGCAGAATGTAACAAAAATCACCTAAGGGCTGAAAACACATTTTCTACTTACGCTCCCCAAGTGGCCAGCCTACCTTACAACGCCTCCTGCAGCTGCTGGTGTTGACTCCCGGCAACAATGTGTATCGGCCCAATCTACTCAACCTATCTTCATAAATCAACCCCTTCATCTCTGGAATCAGCCTAGTGAACCTTCTCTGAACTGCCTTCAATACAAGTATATCCTTCCTTAAATACGGAGACCAAAACAGTACACAGTACTCTAGGTGTGGCCTCAACAATACCCTGTACAGTTGTAGCAGGGCTCTCTGCTTTTAAATTTCAGCCCCCTTGCAATAAAGGCCAACCTTCCATTTGCCTTCCTGATTACTTGCTCTACCTGCATACTACCATTTTGTGTTTCATGCACAACGACCCCTGGTTTCTCTGTACTGCAGCACTTTGCAATGTTTCTCCATTTAAATCGTAATTTGCTTTTCTATCCATACTAATATATTGCCCCTAACCCCATGAACTTTTATCTTGTGCAATAACCTTTTATGTGGCATCTTATCGAATACCTTCTGGAAATCCAAATACACCACATCCACTGGTTCCCTCTTATCCACCCTGCTCGTTACATCCTCAAAGAACTCCAGAAAATTCGTCAAACATGACTTCCCTTTCATAAAACCATGCTGACTCTGCTTGACTGAATTATGCTTTCCCAAATGTCCTGCTACTGCTTCCCTAATAATGGACTCCAGCATCTTCCCAACCACAGATGTTAGGCTAACTGGTCTATAGTTTCCTGCTCTCTGTCAGTCTCCTTTTTTAAATAGGGGCTCTACATTTGCGGTTTTCCAATCCACTGGGACCTCCCCAGAATCCAGGGAATTTTGGTAGATTACAACCAATGCATCCACTATCTCTACAACCACTTTTTTTAAGACCCTAGGATGTAAGCCATCAGGTCCAGGGGACTTGTCCGCCTTTAGTCCCATTGGGGCCGAATTTGATCAAGGCCTCCGCCCGCCCAAGTGCCGCCCAAAGTGTCGCCAATGGCCACCGAGGTACCTGTTATGTATGTATGTAAACCCTACCAAATATAAGACTTTCCACTAGGGGGCACACCTGTGGGAGATCTAAGAGTCAAATGTGCATCCTGGGGCAAGCAGTTATAAAAGGTGATTCACCATGCTGCTTCCCCACTCTGGAGTCTGAATAAAGAGACCAAGATCACAACAGTTTGAGCTTGCAATATAGTCCTGTGGATTTATTCTGAACATAACAAATTGGCGACGAGTAACGGATCATGAACTTTCACGCGATAATGACTGCCGTTGGTATTCTTGAGAGATTTGTTGAGGATGATAATTGGGAAGCCTTCGTTGAGCATCTCGACCAGTACTTTGTGGCCAATGAATTGGACACGGCTGAAACAGCGGTCAAGCACAGGGCGATTCTCCTCACTGTATGTGGGTCATCAGTATATGGCCTCCTTAAACATTTGCTGGCAACGGTCAAACCAACGGACAAATCTTACGCAGAGCTGTGTACGCTGGCTAGGGAACACCTGAAGCCAAAGGAGAGCATCCTGATGGCCAGGTATCGCTTTTACACGCACCGTCGTTCCGAGGGCTAGAACGTGGCGAGTTTTGTCGCCGACCTAAGATGCCTGCGGGGCAGTGCAACTTTGCAGGATCCTTGCGGGAAATGTTGCGGGACTTTATCGTGCTTGGAATTGGCCACGAGGTCATTCTTCGCAAACTGCTGTCTGCCGAATCCCTGGATCTGAGCAAGGCCATCACGATAGCCCAAGCCTTCATATCGACGAGTGATAACAAGACACAGATATCTTCACAGAATCGAAGCTCACCGCCAAGTACTGTGCATAAAATAATGCTTTCAGCAGGCAGATCTGTACAGGGCAGGGCCCACATGACTGCAAAGACCAGACCTAGGCTTAGAGTGACTCAGAGTACACCGTGGGGCGTGAATGCATATCCATTAGCACCATGTTGGCATTGCAGGGGCAGCCATAGAGCTCATCAATGTTGATTCAAGCCCTATGTGTGCAAAGGCTGTGAAACAATGGGGCACCTCCAGCGAATTTGCAAACGACCTGTGACTCACCACGTGGCAGAGTCAGGAGAGGACGACCGATCCAGCAAGGATCACGATGAACGAGCAGGAGAGGCAACTGAACCTGAGGATGAAGAGGAAGTATACCTTCACCACCAAAAGCCCTCTGATAATGTTAAAAGTTGAACTTAATGGCACTCCAGTCTCCATTAAAGTAGACACGGGGACGAGTCAATCAGTTATGAGCCAGAAGGCATTCAAGAGGCTGTGGGGTGATGAAGCACAGCGACCCAAGCTGATCCCGATTCAGGCAAAGCTGTGCACCTACACCAAGGAACTGATACCAGTTATCGGTAGTGCGGACATAAGAGTATCCCATGAGGGAGCAGTGCACGATTTACCACTGTGGGTTGTTTCAGGTAATGGGCCAACGCTGCTTGGCAGGAGGTGGATGGGGAAGATTCAATGGAACTGGGAAGACCTCTGCGTACCTTCTCCGGCGAACAACGTCTCCCCTTCTCAAAGACTGAGTAAACCCCACCTTCAGCTGAACCAGGCATCAAAGTGCAGATCTATTTGCAGATTCCCGAGGCACAGGCCGCTCATCACAACCACGAAATGGTAAAGATCGACCGAGCAGCGGTACAGGCGCGATACCCACCACCCGAAGCCGACGACCTCTTTGCGGCGATGGAAGAGGCTCCAGGTTGACCATGCGGAGAGGGATTCCAGCTGAAACTATCTGAAAGCGTCTCCCTGACGCCAGAGGCCAAATTCCTGGGGAGGAAGATCGCGGCAGTCAGCATCATGGACCCGGACGAGAGGGCATCTAGACCACGGGACGAAAGTGCGTCCAGACCACGGGACGAGAGAGTGTCCAGACCACGGGAAAGAGACGTACCAAAGAGTGTCCCAATATGTGCTCGAGTCAGACAAACTGCTCATCCCACAAGTTTGGGAGAGCAGAGACACCATTATCGATGCGTTGTTTCAAGAATGTCTAACATTGTCTGTGCACTGTAACATGATCTGCCACAGGCCAGGCAATGAGAATGACACTAATGCCCTTACTTGGCTACCGTTGCCCAGCATCGGGTTGGAAATGGCGCAGCCTGCAGACTCACTCGCAGTCGTGGAAGTGCAAGAAAGCGAGGGGGTCAACCGTAACGGCCCCCCAGCTTAGGACCTGGACCAGCCAGGATCTCACATTACCGCCTGCCAAAGGTGAACTGCTAGACGGGATGTGACAACCTATCCGTCACAGAGACAAAAGACCCATCCCAATGTTGCAAAGTAAGGCAGGGCGGCTACACACAGTCAGTGGTCCGGGGCCCCCATACTACGGCCCAAGGTCCACGGGGACCACTAGGTCTCCCACTACTACCAAAAGTCTCAAGGCCATTGCGGCCATCCTGGGCTTGCTAGACCTCAGGGTCAGTGACAAAAGCACAGAGCAGGCAGCCCAAATCACTAAACCAAGCACCACGCGTGTCACAGTGGACTCCCTACGGACCCGGCTATCCTGGGTGCTACGCAGTCACCAGACAGAATCACTCAGAACCGAGCCTTCCATATGCCATCAGCAGAGAATGCACCATAATTGCACGGCCCCTCCACGCGACATCAGATTAAGTGATGTAGACCATGTTCAGGGCCCCAGTTGGGCTGCTAGCACTGCATTGGCCAAGGGGGGGACGAGAGTGTATATCAATTTGATACCATCCCTTATTTCCTGAGTTAGCCACGGATCTTTATCCCTTCTCTTACAGTCTTTCCTTCTCATTTGGATATATTTTTGTTGCGAGTTATGAAATATCTCCTTAAATGTTTGCCACTGCTCATCAACCGTCCCACTCTTTAATCTATTTTCCCAGCCCAGTTTAGCCAACTCTGCCTTCATACTTTTGTAGTCTCCTTTATTTAAGCTTGGGACACTGGTTTGAGATCCAACCTTCTCACACTCCAACTGAATTTGAAATTCAACTATGTTATGGTCACTTATTCCTTGAGGATCCTTTACTAGGAGATTATTTATTAATCCTGTCTCATTACACAGTACTAGATCTAAGCTAGCCTGGTTCTGCAATGTACTGTTCAAGGAACCAATCCTGGATACACTCTATGAACACTTGCTCAAGGCTACCCTGGTCAATTTGCTTTGTCCAATCAATATGAAGGTTAAAATCACCCATGATTATTGTCGTTCCTTTTTTTACAAGCCTCCACTATTTCTTGATTTATACTCCGTCCAACAGTGTAGCTACTGTTAGGGGGCCTATATACTACATCTACTAGTGACTTTTTCCCCTTATTATTCCTTACCTCCACTTCAGTGAGGTCTCCTCTCAGTTGCCTTCTTTCAAGGCAGAAAAGCCCATTTATCTCCAATCTCTTCAGAACTGAGTCCTCTGATCAGATTTGTGGCTCTTCTCTACACCCCCACCAATATGTGTTCCAATCTGTCCTTTGTGTCTTAGTGGCTGGCACATAATGTAATACTCCAAGTTTGTTCTCATCAGAGCACTGTGCACCTTGAGCACTACTTATACTCTGTTTTGCTTATACACTTCAGCATTCTATTTACTTTTTTGATTGCAAAATCCACAATAATTGAGTATTTGAGTGCCAAGACCACAAATACTCCCAGATCTCAATGGAATATACCCTCAACTATTTCAACATCATCGACAGAACACAAATAATGCCTGCCTCTCTTCCTATTGCAGTATTTTACACTTGTCCACAGTAAAGTTAAATAGCCACTGTTCTGCCCACTTGCACATTATACTGCAGCTCATCCTAGAGATCCTTAACTGCCTCTCAGATCCAACGGTTTCTCCCCCTCTTAGTTTGGTACCATCTGCAATCTATCAGTTTGCATTGATCTTCTGAGTCAAACCATTAATGCCAATTAGAAACTGTGAGGGACCCAAGACCAATCCTTGAGTCGCTCCACTCAGCCTTTGCTCAATTCTTCAGTCCAGAAATTGTTGGGTGGTGCATCTCGCGGCGAGCACTGCGAATTGGATATTTTTTCATCAACCTTCAGGTAGTATTATTTTTGTGCCGCAAATTGCTGGAAGTGTGAGGTGATATCGGCACGGCAACATCAACAGACAATCTGGAACCTCATGCCCGTCATACCCAATGCGCCATCTTGCGAACCAATTATATTTATGGACAATAAAAGAAACAGAGCGAACGACGGAGAAGGGACGAAGGTAAATTAGAATCAAACTAAATACAGAAAAAGAAATAAAGATAAAGAAAGAAAGATTGATTAAGAGAGAGAGTAAAAAAAAAGCACAAAAAATATTTAAAAGAATTAAATTTTAAATGTTATAAAGAGCTGATATCAATATACTACCTGCAGGATTGAGATAACAATTTCAATTGTTCCCTTTCTGGGCCTCCAAGGCTGAGTGGCATTGCGGGAACATAATGTATGTCATTAACAGGATCCTTGCCACATGAATTAGCTGCCCAATGGCGAGATTTATTTGTATTTACGGCGCGAATGCAGCATGAAACTCATGGAGAGGTTGACGACGAAATTCTGGCCAACCGGGTCCATATTGAGTGTGTACGGACTCGGGAAGGCATCGCAAAAGCCGGTTTTCAACGTAGAATGCGCATGCACTTAAAACCATCTTTTCCAATCTGTCAAGCTGGAGCTTGACAGATCTTCCATAGATTCACATCCAGGACATTTGCATGGGCAAGATTGCGATATTTACCCATATCTTGCCCAGCGGACATCCTGAAAACTCTTGCATCTGATAAAAGCAGGCGCATAACCTACTCTTACAGGCGTAAGAGTTTTAAAATGCACATAAACATAAGAAAATAACATTAAAAAAATACATTTTATTGTTAAAAACCCTCCCCACTTAGGTAAGTTTATTTTAAACCATAATTTAAAAAACTTTTTTTTAAATCGGCAAATATATTTTTTAAAATTATAATCATAAATAACTTTAATGTAAATTAATAAAAATATGTGGTATTTTTTTCTATTTTTAATTTGTGTTTTGGGTGTTTAGGGGAGGGAGGGGTTCTCAATCATAATAATGGGAACTCCAAATTACGGAGTTCCCATCATTATGGATGAGTCATACTTTACCAGGATTGGCTGCCCAGAGCCATGTGACTGACGCTCCAGCCCTGTGGACGTCCTGACGTGCACACGCTCTGACGCACAGTCAGTGGAGGCCTCAGGACCGGGATCACTCGTAGGCGCAGCAGCCCACCGGGATTTCTAGGCCGCTATTTTTGCGAGGCTAACATGTGGAGTGATGCAACTCGTCCAGCAATTTGAGGCAATTCGCAACTCACGGGATATTCTCTTCGTCGCCACACATTGCTGGGTTTTCTAATGCACTAAAAACGGCATGTGGCTTCAACGTGCCTTTATATTCTCTGAAATTTCTGAACCTTTATGTTTCTCAGCAGCAACCAGGGCCAATTTTATGAGACATGTGCACTTCTTACATGTCATTACAGCTGTTATACTACCTAGAATACAATGTGATGTTTAACAAAACCACAGACCACTGCATTATAGCCTACTTTTTGTCTGCAGTTCATAACTCTGGCAAGAGTTTGGGTACAAGTGTAGCAATAATCCCTTGTGATCTCATGTGGTACAATCTGAGGGCATGACCTGACTCCCATTTTTATTAACAAGTTCAGTTTCAGTGCTGAGCACGGATTAAATAAAAAGCAGCCTTCTGACAGAAAGGAAAGAGTTTATCAGTCATGGCAGTCAGGCAACATGTCACGCTGGAAGCAATCTCAATAATAATACACATAATTAACTCAGTCTCAGCTGCTTCCACGCTGTATACTCAGCTCACCACAGCAACCTGAAGCAAATAAACACTTCTGTTTGACACACACAAACATCTGCCCTTAATGGCAGGCCTGCTACTTGTTGAAGAGGAGTCACGTAATTGAATCCGGTATCAATACATAGACTGAACTGAAACAACTGCACACAATTAACCGTTAAACAGCCAATGGAAGGAAGAGGCAGAACAATTGTGTGAATAGGTCGAGGCCGCAAGTAAAGAAGGATCAAACTGCATCGTAATTGTCAGTGTCAGCTGTGGCTCAGTGGGTAGCACTCTTACGTCTATGGCAAAAAGTTGTGGGTTCAATTTCCACTCCAGTGATTTGAGTATATAAATCTCGGCTGACACTCCAAAGTAATACTGAGGAAGTGCTGTTTTTTGGATGAGATGTTAAATCAAGGCCCCATCTGCTCTCTCAAGTGGATGTAAAAAATCCCCTGGCATGATTTTGAAGAAGTGCAGGGGAGTTATCCCAGGTGTCTTGACCAATATTTATGACTCAATCAACAGAACAAAAACAGATTATCTGGTCATAATCACATAGCTGTTTGTGGGAGCTTTCTGAGTGCAAGTTGTCTGCACTCCAAAAGTACTTCATTGTCTGTAAAGTGCTTTGAGACATCCGTTAGTAGTGAAAGACTAAGTCTTTCATTTTGAACACTGGGCGCACTGCCCTGTATGTTGCTAATTAAACTCATATCAGACTAGTCCTCTAAAGATAGTTTCCTTCCCCACAACCCCTTGTCACAATGGCATTCAGAGAGAGAGTGAGGAGTCGAGCTGCCCACGGCTTTCAGATGTCATCATCTCACCAACAATGGATCTTCAGCTGACTTCTTGTTACCTCGCAGCCCCTCCCACTGCCACATTGCCCACTGCACAACTCCTGCTTTCTCCTGTATACCTTATTCTCTGACTTTTCTCATCTGCAAATATGCTTCTGAGTCAACTCGGTTTAATTTAAATGTTCAAATGCAGATAGGGTGACAGCTTTGCGAAACATCTCTGTTCAGTCTGTAAGGGTGACCCAGAGCTTCCGGTCGCCTGTCACTTTAGTTCTCCACTGCACTCCCACTCTGACCTCTCTGTCCTCGGCCTCTGACACTGTTCCAACAAAGCTCAATATAAGCTTGAGGAACAGAACCTCATCTTTCAATTAGGCACTCTACAGCCTTCTGGACTCAACATCGAGTTCGACAATTTGAGACCATAAGCTCTGCCCATTTTTTTTCAGACGGCAGCTGTTGATGATTCTGCCTTTCCCATTTGCAGCATTTAATCACTCCCGCATTCTACCCTATCACAAACCGTCCCTTTTGTCTTTCCTTTGCCAACCCCTTTCCCTGCCTCTGCACCTGGTTAAAACCTGCTACATCTCTAACTTTTTCCAGTTCTGACTAAGGGTCATAAACCTCAAACGTTAACTCTGTTTCTCTTGCCACAGTTGCTGCCTGACCTGCTGAATATTTCCAATATTTCTATTTTTATTATTCATTTAAATGTTTTTCTAACATTTTGAAGTAGCATATTGCATCAATGTTTCCTCAAGAATCTTAAACATTATCGGGGCTATTTTGGGAAAAGGGTGAAAACAAGCGCTAATTGGGCGCTGTGCTAATAAGACATGCCTGTTTGAAAGTCTGGTTTCAGCCCGCAATTTTGGGGCTAATTGGTGATTACCATGATTTAAACGTGTCTGAAGGCTTTAAAGCAGAGACCTACATGTTTAGCACTCAAGCGCTGGTTATAAGCAATTTTTGTGGAGCCGTTATATATAGCCTCCATGCACCCACTTCCACTAAAGGTGTGGAGTGCACTGGATGACAGACAACAGCACATATCAGGGTGGCTCAGAGATTGAGGAAGAGACACACAGGTTCTCGGATGTGGCACTAGAGATCCTGGTGGAGGAGGTCCAGAGAAAGCGGGAGGACCTGTACCTGCAGGGGGGAAAGAGGCCACAGAGGCAAATAATGTGGCAGATGTGGCAGGAGATCACTGGGGAGGTCACAGTCAGTAGTCTTGCCCCGAGAATTTGGCTGCAGTGCCACAAGACATTTAATGACTTAGAAACATAGAAACATAGAAAATAGGTGCAGGAGTAGGCCATTCGGCCCTTCTTGCCTGCACCGCCATTCAATGAGTTCATGGCTGAACATGCAACTTCAGTACCCCATTCCTGCTTTCTCGCCATACCCCTTGATTCCCCTAGTAGTAAGGACTTCATCTAACTCCTTTTTGAATATATTTAGTGAATTGGCCTCAACAACTTTCTGTGGTAGAGAATTCCACAGGTTCACCACTCTCTGGGTGAAGAAATTCCTCCTCATCTCGGTCCTAAATGGCGTCCCCCTTATCCTTAGACTGTGTCCCCTGGTTCTGGACTTCCCCAACATTGGGAACATTCTTCCTGCTTCTAACCTGTCTAACCCCGTCAGAATTTTAAACGTTTCTATGAGGTCCCCTCTCATTCTTCTGAACTCCAGTGAATACAAGCCCAGTTGATCCAGTCTTTCTTGATAGGTCAGTCCCGCCATCCCGGGAATCAGTCTGGTGAACCTTCGCTGCACTCCCTCAATAGCAAGAATGTCCTTCCTCAGGTTAGGAGACCAAAACTGTACACAATACTCCAGGTGTGGCCTCACCAAGGCCCTGTACAATTGTAGCAACACCTCCCTGCCCTTGTACTCAAATCCCCTCGCTATGAAGGCCAACATGCCATTTGCTTTCTTAACCGCCTGCTGTACCTGCATGCCAACCTTCAATGACTGATGTACCATGATACCCAGGTCTCTTTGCACCTCCCCTTTTCCTAATCTGTCACCATTCAGATAATAGTCTGTCTCTCTGTTTTTACCACCAAAGTGGATAACCTCACATTTATCCACATTATACTTCATCTGCCATGCATTTGCCCACTCACCTAACCTATCCAAGTCGCTCTGCAGCCTCATAGAATCCTCCTTGCAGCTCACACTGCCACCCAACTTAGTGTCATCCGCAAATTTGGAGATACTACATTTAATCCCCTCGTCTAAATCATTAATGTACAGTGTAAACAGCTGGGGCCCCAGCACAGAACCTTGCGGTACCCCACGAGTCACTGCCTGCCATTCTGAAAAGTCCCCATTTACTCCTACTCTTTGCTTCCTGTCTGACAACCAGTTCTCAATCCATGTCAGCACACTACCCCCAATCCCATGTGCTTTAACTTTGCACATTAATCTCTTGTGTGGGACCTTGTTGAAAGCCTTCTGAAAGTCCAAATATACCACATCAACTGGTTCTCCCTTGTCCACTCTACTGGAAACATCCTCAAAAAATTCCAGAAGATTTGTCAAGCATGATTTCCCTTTCACAAATCCATGCTGACTTGGACCTATCATATTACCTCTTTCCAAATGCACTGCTATGACATCCTTAATAATTGATTCCATCATTTTACCCACTACCGATGTCAGGCTGACCGGTCTGTAATTCCCTGTTTTCTCTCTCCCTCCTTTTTTAAAAAGTGGGGTTACATTGGCTACCCTCCACTCCATAGGAACTGATCCAGAGTCAATGGAATGTTGGAAAATGACTGTCAATGCATCCACTATTTCCAAGGCCACCTCCTTAAGTACTCTGGGATGCAGTCCATCAGGCCCTGGGGATTTATCGGCCTTCAATCCCGTCAATTTCCCCAACACAATTTCCCGACTAATAAGGATTTCCCTCAGTTCCTCCTCCTTACTAGACCCTCTGACCCCTTTTATATCCGGAAGGTTGTTTGTGTCCTTCTCAGTGAATACCGAACCAAAGTACTTGTTCAATTGGTCCGCCATTTCTTTGTTCCCCGTTATGACTTCCCCTGATTCTGACTGCAGGGGACCTACGTTTGTCTTTACTAACCTTTTTCTCTTTACATATCTGTAGAAACTTTTGCAATCCGTCTTAATGTTCCCTGCAAGTTTCTTCTCGTACTCCATTTTCCCTGCCCTAATCAAACCCTTTGTCCTCCTCTGCTGAGTTCTAAATTTCTCCCAGTCCCCGGGTTCGCTGCTATTTCTGGCCAATTTGTATGCCACTTCCTTGGCTTTAATGCTATCCCTGATTTCCCTTGATAGCCACGGTTGAGCCACCTTCCCTTTTTTATTTTTACGCCAGACAGGAATGTACAATTGTTGTAGTTCATCCATGCGGTCTCTAAATGTCTGCCATTGCCCATCCAAAGTCAACCCCTTCAGTATCATTCGCCAATCTATCCTAGCCAATTCACGCCTCATACCTTCAAAGTTACCCTTCTTTAAGTTCTGGACCATGGTCTCTGAATTAACTATTTCATTCTCCATCCTAATGCAGAATTCCACCATATTATGGTCACTCTTCCCCAAGGGGCCTCGCACAACGAGATTGCTAATTAATCCTCTCTCATTACACAACACCCAGTCTAAGATGGCCTCCCCCCTAGTTGGTTCCTCGACATATTGGTCTAAAAAACCATCCCTTATGCACTCCAGGAAATCCTCCTCTACCGTATTGCTTCCAGTTTGGTTAACCCAATCTATGTGCATATTAAAGTCACCCATTATAACTGCTGCACCTTTATTGCACGCACCCCTAATTTCATGTTTGATGCCCTCCCCAACATCACTACTACTGTTTGGAGGTCTGTACACAACTCCCACTAACGTTTTTTGTCCTTTGGTATTCTGCAGCTCTACCCATATAGATTCCACATCATCCAAGCTAATGTCCTTCCGAACTATTTCCTTAATTTGCTCCTTAACCAGCAATGCTACCCCACCTCCTTTTCCTTTTATTCTATCTTTCCTGAATGTTGAATACCCCTGGATGTTGAGTTCCCAGCCCTGATCATCCTGGAGGCACGTCTCCGTAATCCCAATCACATTATAATTGTTAACATCTATTTGCACAGATAATTCATCCACTTTATTGCGGATACTCCTTGCATTAAGATACAAAGCCTTCAGGCTTGTTCTTTTAACACCCTTTGTCCTTTTAGAATTTTGCTGTACAGTGGCCCTTTTTGTTCTTTGCCTTGGGTTTCTCTGCCCTCCACTTTTCCTCATTTCCTTTCTGTCTTTTGCTTTTGCCTCCTTTTTGTTTCCCTCTGTCTCCCTGCATTGGTTCCCATCCCCCTGCCATATCAGTTTAAATCCTCCCCAACAGACTTGACATGAGATCCCATCTCACAAGCACACTTCTCAATAACTGCACCACCACCAGCATCACAACCTCACACACTTCATCCACCCTCTAACTATACACTGATATTCACACACCCCACACTATTGCGCCCTTCACAGATACTACTCACACTTCAACTACAACTCACAGCTCTTAAACCATATGAGGCATCACACACACACACACACACACACACACACACACACACACACAAACACACCTGCCGATACAGTCATTCACGATCACCTTCTTTCTCTTCCATGACAAGGTAGCACATAACACGTGCCAACAGGACCTGACCGGGAGAGGGGAAGCACGACTCCATGATATCACTGAGGAAACAATGCTGGTGCTGATTGGGCTGATCACTGGACAGGCTGAATAGACACCCTGAGGTAATGGTGTGGAAATTATGGCGTAGGAACCTACTGGAGTCTCTCCGGAGGACAGCATTGCTGCTCTCTCTCCCTCCACTCTACCATTGCCCTGGCAGTTGCCTATCAGCCAGACAGCCCATGCTGAGATGGTGCAGCCTGAGGAGGGGCCATCACGGCCCACAGTCTCCCGATGGCATCCCAGGGAGGAACAGAAAGAGGAAGGGAGACTGCAACGTAGACAGCCCCTTTCTTCCCTTGCTCTACATGATCAAATAATTCATGGCAAGACCAATAACCTCAACTACGATTGCCTATTCACCAACAGTCCAACACGCCTGACCTTTCCTCTCTCACTGATTATCACATTGTCCTCTTTCTTACAATGCAAAAATACAAGGCCAACACAAAATGCACATTCCAATCCAAATTTGTAAATTAAATCTTCACATAGTGCTTCAAAAAATAATCTAATCACCCTTGTGCTTTCCCTCAGTGCCTCTTCCATGTGCCTTTACCTATCTTAGTACTTCTACGCGGAGTTTTGCCAATACTACAGCATGGTCTGGTGGAAGGCTTCTGACTTCCAATTGAGAAGACTGCAGGTGGCCTTGGAAGGCAACCTCTAACAGCTCTGAGCCAAGTTTTAGGCTGCACCATCTTGGTCTGTGCGGCAGCAGTCTGTGCTGGCTGGCTGACAGGCAACAGCAAGGACACTGGTGGAGTGGCAGGGTTGGGTGCATGAATGCTGTCATCCTCAGAGAGGACAGCAGGTTCATGCTTTATGGAGCCACTGCCACTCTCCCAGGACAGCGCCTCAGCAATCCTAGTAATCTGTTGAAGAACAGATTTCTGGACCGCTGTGACACCCAGGAAACCCCTTTGAAGAACGAAACCGAGAGCCATGATGGCAGCAGTCTGAGCTTCCACTGCAGTACTCAGACTTATGATGGAAGCTGCTTGTGCTGAAATGATAGCTGAGACATCAGCAATCAGACGCTGCACCTTGGTTGGTTCCACAGGTGTGCTAATGGAGGTGACTACCCACTCCATGTTGGAAAAGCTCTGCGCAAAGCCAGGTTGGGTGCTGGACTTTTATAACTTTTGTTCCTAGGATGTGGGCATCGCTGGTAAGGCCAGCATTTATTGCCCATCCTTAATTGCCCTTGAGAAGGTGGTGGTGAGCCACCTACTTGAACCACTGCAGTGCAGTCTGTGTCATGAAGGTACTCCCACAGTGAAGTTAGGGAGGGAGTTCCAGGATTTTGTCCCACCGACTATGAAGGAACGGCAAGTTAGGATGGTGTGTGACTTGGAGCGGAACTTGGAGGCGATGGTGTTCCCATGCGCCTGCTGCCCTTGTCCTTCTAGATGGTAGAGGTCGTGGGTTTGGGAGGTGCTGTCGAAGAAGCTTTGGCGAGTTGCTGCAGAGCATTTTGTAGATGGTACACACTGCAGCCATGGTGCACAGGTCGTGGAGGGAGTGAATGTTTAAGGTGGCGGATGGAGTGCGAATCAAGCAGGCTGCTTTGTCCTGGATGGTGTCGAGCTTCCTGAGTGTTGTTGGAGCCAGATTCATCCAGGCAAGTGGAACATATTCCATTGCACTCCTAACTTGTACCTTCTACAAGACGGAAAGGCTTTGGGGAGTCAAGCAGTGAGTTACTCGCCACAGAATACACAGCCTCTGACCTGCTCCTGTTGCTACAGTATTTACGTGGCTGGTCCAGTTAAGTTTCTAGTCAATGGTCACCTCCAAGATATTGATGGTGGGGGATTCGGTAATGGTAATGGTGTTGAATGTCAAGGGGCGGTGGTTAGACGCTCTCCTGTTGGAGATAGTAATTGCCTGCCACCTGTGTGATGCAAATGTTACTTGCCATTTCTCAGTTCAAGCCTGATTGTCATGCAAGTCTTGCTGCATGCAGATGGAAAACTTCATTTTTTTGAGGAATTACAAATGGAACTGAGCACTGTGCAGTCATCAGTGAACATCCCAACTTCTGACCTTATGTGGAGGAAAGATCAAGCTCCTTGCTCCATGCTCCTTGACATTGAACGCAGGCTTACATACTTCCCAATACATCAAAAATTTGAGTGTGTATACCCATCAGCTTTCATGAAGCCTGGCCCATCAAAGTCCTCATCTGAGTCCTCTGCAGCAAAACTCGTGTGCGACCTCGTCCTCCGGTGCGCTGGCACCCATGCTATCCTTTCCCCCCACTCTGGCTCCTGCGCACTTGTGCCAGCTCTCACATACTGGCAGCTATTCAACCATGACAGTCATTTTACCATCCTAGCCTCTAAAACACATACCGTTTCAGTGTCTGAGCTGGTGGCTGCAACTGTGATATCGAGTGATTGTGTCTCTTCACCTTCACTTTCTTTTTTCTTTCCCTCGACTGCCTGGGCAGGTTGTTGTGAGGGGAGAGGTGAAAGTAAGTTGTGAATGTTTACACCATCTGCCACTTCTCAGTCAGAAGAGATTGTGGGGTGAGGGAGAAGTGGGATGAGAGAAGGATGATTAGGTATGCAGATACCCTTTTCATCAATCGCTTCAGCCCCACCAGCACCCATGAACTCAGCGATGCCCCTTCCCATGATGACCAGCATGCTTATCCTCCTCCAGTTCTTTCCTGCTGCCCCTTGTTATATGGCACCTTCTCCTGCATGAAAGGTGGAAGTGGTCAGTAAGTGCCCTGCAAAATGTTTTGGTAATATGACTGTCATGGTTGAATAGCTGCCAGTATGTGAGAGCTGTGAGTTGTGAGTGCAAGGCTTGCAACAGTGCTAATTGTGTGAGGGTGAGGTAAACCAAATGAATGGGAGGGTTGAGTACAGATTGATAGACATTGCAGATACGTGGATGATAGGGGTTTAGTGAATTGAACTGTGGTGAGGGTAGCGGTGTAGTTGGTGGGATATGCCATTTGAAGATAAACTCACTCACCTTGACAACTCATGTGAAATCATTAAACTTCTTCCTGCACTGTGTCCAGATTCTTATAGCAACACTCCTGGAATTGACCTTGGCTACTAGTCTTCCCACTGCCCCCTGAGCATTTGTCTGGAGGGCCTCCTGCCTCCCTGAGGATACAGGACATCTCTCCTCCATTTCAGCTCTTCCATCAAGGCCTCCAGTGCAGTATCTGAAAACCTTGGTGCTTGCTCTCTACCAGTCAGCTCTTGATGAATCTTCCACAGCATACCGTTGAATATACTCTCAGCACCTCCAACAGCCAGAATGCACCTCCCATTTAAGAGGTGCAGGCTGAATTTAAGTAGGCACTCACGGGCCCCCTGCTGATGCATGGAGCTAATGAACAGCGCAGGGAGTGTTTGCAATACATAGCCATCATGGAAATGAGCAGGCAGTATGAATTTGACATCCTGCTTGCATTGCAATCAACGGGCGTGCAATCATGATCCTTGCGCCCATTTTCGAGATTTAACCAATTTAGCCCCCTCTAAGTGTTACATGTCACTGCCACAGGCCCTGTGTTTACACATCATGCCACTCTTGCCTGGCCATAACAGAGGGGATTTGTCTTCATCATCTGCATCAGAAAGCATGTGACAGAGTTATACCATCTGCTTCACAATGATATGCAGCAAACATCTGGATCTGGAACAACATTTATTTTCATACCCCAGGAGGCATCCGTCACATTAGCAGTCTTCAGTACACACCTGTGCCAATTAAATTACAGATATTATGTTTACAAGGAGCATTGTTCCTGTGGTAAAGAGACAGTAATATTTAATTGGATAGGTTGATGAAGGAAAATGGATTGAAGGGACATGGGGACGCATCAAATCTCTTCCTATCAATTCCATGACCTTCATGGAAATAAAGGGGCTGGATCCATTTCGTGTTCATTTGATACCTGAGTGTAGAATCATCATCATGTTACCCAAGAAGCAGCCACCATTGTATGACAGCCCTTTGTGGTATTATTTGAAGGAGAAGAATGGCTCTGAGGGGCACAGGGAAACCCTCTATATATCCATGGCTGCTGACCCCACTGAAAACCCCCTAACAATAGAGGAACACCTCAGGCTAGTAGCATCAACATCTCCAGCTGCGCAAAAAAAACACATGCTTTCCAGCTTTGACGCAAGAGCATGTGCAAAAAGATCAGTAGCTGTGTCTTATTGAATGGGGGAGCAGGCTTGATGGGCCAAAGAACCTACTCTTGCTCCTATTTCTTATGTTCTTATATTCTTATGTGTTGCAATACTTGAAACAATAGCTCCCAGAGGGCATGGAGTTCCCAGCCACGATAAGTGCCATACTCAATCTCAAGAAGGAACTTATGCAAGAGTGAGCAGCTGACTTACCTTCACACTCCTAATACCAGCAGGCTTCTTCACCATTTGCAGTCGGTTACAAAGGACCTGATGACAGCGCTGATTTGGTCAGTGCCATCCCATCATGCAGCTTTATTGGAGGCTGGCCTTCAGCCCAAATAGAGCCAACACTCATTGGTGCACTTATTGCAGCAGGACCTCTAACCCTTCAGCACCAAATGAGGCACTGTCGCCTACACGTCTCTGCTGTGCTATCATGAACATTTGTCCACTTTTCTGTCACTACTACAGCTTACTGTAATGGTGAGCTGACGCCCTGTAAAAGCTGCTATCTCACTGAATTTCATACTCCCCAGCCAAGTGCGCTCGAGTCCCAACTCCCTCCACAGGCTTTTCATGTGCCAGTAACATAAGCAAATAAGAGGGAGAGACACGCATTTCAAAATTCATCACAACCACATTCACCACCCCGATTATGCTTAATATGTCCGCCATTATGTTCTTCCCCAGGGCAGGTCCTCATTCAAGTCTCACACCTGAGAATCTTAAGTCAATTGTGATAGAAGAGTAGCTGAGGTGGGTCCCCATTACCTTCCTCACAGTTTATTATCCTCAGAGGATCATCTCCTAGATGGGCTACTATCTGGTTCATTAATGTCCTTTAGGGAAGGAACTCTGTTGTCCTTACCTAGTCTGCCCTATAGGTAACTCCAGACACACAGCAATGTGGTTGACTCTTAACTGCCCTCTGAAATGGCCTAGCAAGCCACTCAGTTTTACCAAACCGCTACAGAAAACAATAATAAAAAAAAAACAGATGGACCACCCAGTACCAGCATCAGACACGACAAAGACACACCTAGTCCAGAAGGCCCCGCAAAGTCGTCCTCACTAACATCTGGGGACTTGTGCCTAAAATTGGGAGAGCTTTCTCACAGACTAGTCAAGCAACAGCCTGACATAGTCATACCAAATCATACCTTTCCGTCAATGTCCCAGGCTCCTCTATCACCATCCCTGGGTACGTCCTGTCCCACCAGCTGGACTGACCCATCCGAGGAGGTGGCATAGTGGTATACAGTCAGGAGGGAGTGTCCTGGGAGTTTTCAACAGTAACTCCATAAAGTTTCATGGCTTCAGGCCAAGCATGGAGACCACTCGCTGATTAGTACACTCAGCTGATGAATCAGTACTCCTCCATGCTAAACACCACTTGGGTGAAGCACTGAGGGTAGCAAGGGCACGGAATGTACTCTGGGTGGGACCTTCAATGTCCATCACTAAGAGTGGTCGAGTCCTCAAGGATATAGCTACCAAACTGGGCCTACTTGTTTTCATCCTCACCAATTTACCTGTCGAATATGCATCTGCTCATGACAATATTGATGGGAATGCCCACTGCTCAGTCCTTGTCAAGGTGAAGTCCCGTCTTCATACTGAGGATACCCTCCATCGTGTTGTGCGACACTACCACCGTGCTAAATGGGATAGGATCAGAACAGATCTAGCAGCTCAAAACTGGGCATCCATGATGCACTGTGGGCATCAACAGCAGCAGAATTGTATTCCACCACAATCTGTAACCACATGGCCACACATATCCCTCACTCTATCATTACCATCAATGGGAATCAGGGGGAAAACTCTCCACTGGCTGGAGTTATACCTATCACAAAGGAAGATGGTTGTGTTTTTTGGAGGCCAATCATCACAGCCCTAAGAGTTCCTCAGGGCAGTATTCCTCACTGAAGGAGTTCCTCAGGGTGGTATCCTCGGCCCAACCAACTTCAGCTGCTTCATCAATGACCTTCCCTCCATCATAAGGTCAGAAGTGGGGATGTTCGCTGATAACTGCACAGTGTTCAGTTCCATTCACAGCTCCTCAGATAATGAATCATTTCATGCCCGCATACAGCAAGACCTGGACAATATTCAAAATTGGGATGATTAGTGGTAAGTAACATTCGGAGCATACAAGTGCCAGGCTAAGACTAACTCCAACAAGCGAGAGTCTAACCAATACCACTTGATATTCAATGGCATTACCATCGCCAGATCCCCCACCATCAACATCCTGGCGGACACCATTAACCAGAAACTTAACTCCACCAGCCACATAAATATTGTGGCAACAAGAGCACGTCGTAGGCTGGGTGAATGACTCACCTCCTGACTTCTTTCCACCATCTACAAGGCACAAATCAGGAGTGTGATGGAATACTCTCCTCTTGCCTGGAAGAGTGCAGCTCCAACAACATTAAAGAAGCTCGACTCCATCCAGGACAAAGCAGCGTGTTTGATTGACACCCATTCACCACCTTCAACATTCGCTCACTTCACCACCGGCGCACCATGCCATGTATAAGGGCCCTCAAATTCTAGTCAGAGACTTCATTTGGACGGACGCATCTCTTCTCGACAAAATTTCTCTACGAATGTACCTGGTGGTCCCGGAGGCGCCTTGCATTCCGGTCGGAGGCCTTCTTTCCTTGCACTTCACAGTGCATCCACGTCTTCTAGATACGGATGGAGAAACTTAAGTCATGTGGGCCTGGATAACCAATCATGGTGCAGTATTCTCATTGATAGTAATGGGAACTCCGATTTTATGCCGGTTTTCGGCGCATGAGCATTGCGCGCCAAAAAAAGGTTACATATAAACCTATGAACATTGACAGAAAGGCAAAGAGTACCCAGCCCAACCAGTCCACCTCAAACAACTGTGACACCCCTTATACTGAAACTTTCTACACTCCACCCCAACTGGGGGATTTAATCTCCTGGGAGAGGCAAAAACCAGATAAAAACCCAGGCCAATTTAGGGAGAAAAAATCTGGGAAAATTCCTCTCCAACCCATCCAGGCGATCGAAACTAGTCCAGGAGGTCACCCTGGCTGTATTCTGTTCCCTGTAGTACTTACCATTATATCTGCACCGTCCAACAAAAGGTCATCCAGTCTAATCCCAATTACCAGCTCTAGATCCGTAACCCTGCAGGTTACTGCACTTTAAGTGCCCATCCAACCATCTCTTAAAAGTGATGAGGGTTTCTGCATCAACCACTCTTCCAGGCAGCAAGTTCCAGATCCCCACAACCCTCTGTGTAAAGGTGCCCGGTGAGTGGGTCTTAAGCACAGGCTCAGATCTGGAGGAACTGTGACTGAAAACACCACAAAGACTATGGCATAGATGTCCTTAAACCATTGCCAGAGAAATCAATTGAAATCAATTTTTAAAAAGGGCAACATGGAATCTTGGTCAGGAGTTTACTGGTGCAAATCATGTTCCACTACATTTTTAACAACAGAAGACATTTGAAGAATTGTTGGTGAGAATATGCTGTTAAGCATTTTCAAAGCAGACTTCCAAACTTATATCATTTTATTAGTTCTTAAACTAGAAAAACACTGAAGTATAAAATGTAAAGAAATCCACCATTGATTTTTCCTGAGATTCCTACAACTGTAGCACAGCATTGTTTATTTAATAAGTATTTACCTCCTGTACTGTTTGACTAACTGAGGTTGGGGGTCGGGGGAGCGGGGAGGGGGCGGGGGAGATTTGATGCTTCTCATTGGAAGCAGTTTTCACTCCAATTACATAGTTTAAGGTCTCCATAGTAACCAGTTATCTCAGCAGCTGTTTACTGTACGGTTTATAGCTCACTGCCGCTTTCTCCCGGCACTACGTGCCGTCACTGGCTGCACGACAGACGTGCTTTAGAGAGGGTGTTAAGAGGAGTGGCGATGTCCAAAATGGATGAGAATGTGTCAATTGATGTCAGACTCCCGCTAATTAAAATATTTTCCGTGAGCTTATACAACGGCAGAGCAGCCAACCTGCTGAAAATGGCAGCGGAAGTGGGACCCGCTGGAAGTGGGCAGAAGTGGTACGGCCACTATTTGCTTACCAAAATGGGCCTTAACAGCGAGTGTTAACACCTCCAATTTCTCAGCCTGTCTTTTTAACACTGACACTTCTGAGTTAAGTGCCAGGAAAAAAAACCTTCACCAGTTTTGAGAATTGGTTATTTACAGTCAGGTTTTATTCTGCATCAATTTTTAGATAGTAACATCCCACAATTTAGGTACACTGCCTGCAACCGCAAAATGTTAATAGAAGATCTGCAAGATCGTCTAGCAGAGATTTTGAAACAGGGGCCTATCCAACTAATATGCTGAGAATGCAAAGGGTTTGATAGATTACAGATAGAATGGAAGAAGGAAAAACTTGCATTTATACAGCACCCTTCATGACCTCAGGATGTCCCAAAGTACTTTCCAGCCAATGGTGTATTTTTCGAAATGGTGTTAGTCACTGTTGTAATATAGGGAAACACAGCAGCCATTTTCCACACAGCAAGCTCTCACAAACATCAATGAGATAATGACCAGATAATCTGATTTAGTGATTTTGATTGAGGGATAAATATTGGCCAGGAGTACTTGCCTGCTCTTCTTCGAATAGTGCCATGGGATCTTTTATGTCCACCTGAGAGGGCAGAAAGGGCCTCGGTTTAACATCTCACCCAAAAGATAGTGCAGCACTCCCTTGGCATTCATTGAAGTGTCAGTCTAGATTATGTGCTTAAATCTCTCATGGGACTTGAACCCAAGATTACCTGACTTAAAAGGTGAGAATGCAACCAATGAGTCAAATATGACATCTAATGGAATGAACACTGGCCTCAACACCACACAGATCTGCAAGGAGATCAATTCCAGGTACTCCAATCTAAAGATCTGTGATGAAGGGGTAATCTTACTTTCATGTATGTACATGCTGCTTGTAGCCACCAGACGGTGTCATTGTTCGAGGCCACTGAGCAGCACGCACATGGTGCTGCTCTAGTATAACAGGCCAGCCATTTTGTGAGTCAAGCTCTTTGGGCCTAAATAAAGCAGAAGCAAGGTACAACCTTGCTTAGTTAAACAATACTCAGTTTGAACCTTTATTGCATACATAACATTTGGCGACGGGACTACAAGAACCTTTGTTTGCAAAATGAGCACGATTGGGTTTTTAGAGCGATTCATGGAGGGAGAACATTGGGCAGACTTTGTGAGCCATTTGAACCAGTACTTCATGGCCAACAAAATAAAGGGGGTGCAATAAAGGTTCAAACTGAGTAATGTTTAACTAAGCAAGGTACAACCTTGCTTCTGCTTTATTTAGGCCCAAAGTGCCTGACTCACAAAATGGCTGGCCTTTTATACTAGAGCAGCACCATGTGCATGCTGCTCAGTGGCTTCCAACAATGACACCATCTTGTGGCTACAAATAGCATGTACATACATGATAATTATGAAGAAAGGTTGAGAAGGTTGGGCCTGTACTCATTGGAGTTTAGAAGAATGAAAGGTGATCTTATTGAAACATATAAGATTCTGAGAGGGTTTGACAGGGTAGAGGCTGAGAGGATGTTCCCCCTCGTGGGGGAAACTAGAACTAGGGGACATAGCTTCAGAATAGGGGATCGCCCATTTAAAATGAAAATGAGGAGGAATATCTTCTCTCAGAGTGTAATGAACCTTTAGAATTCTCTACCCCAGAAAGTTGTGGAGTCTGGGTTATTGAGTATATTTAAGGTGGAGATAAACACTTTTTGAATGATAAGATTGTCAAGGGTTATGGAAAGAGGGCAGGGAAGTGGAGTTGAAGCCAAGATCAGATCAGCCATGATCTTATTGCATGGCGGAGCAGGCTCAAGGGGCCGAATGGCCTACTCCTGCTCCTATTTCTTAAGTTCTTATGTTCTTATGAAAATAAGCAAAATAAAATCCCACTACCTCAAAAAATTTGGAGTTATTTATTTGATAGGGGAATTTACAATTGTGAAAGAATGAAATTCATGAATGAAACAGTTTGAACGAGCATCCTTAGTGTGCTAGTGAAGCAAATGCCTCTCCAAATAAGAGTGAAAGGTGTTTATTTGACTATTGAACTTTATAGTGGCTGTCAGTACAATTTATGAATTAATTTGACAAAGCCTGAAATATTGTCATCTGCAGTTGAAAAAAATTGGCTCTGCAACTGGTGAAATATGATATATGTTTTGATACACTTCTGTTCTCTACAAAGCAAGGAATTAATAGACACACATATAAATGAGTGATTAACAAACCATGGCCTAGAAATTCGATTAAGCCCGAAAACGGGCGTTGCTAACATGGCTAAGGTGAACAGTTTAAGTGCAGGCACCACCTCATTTAAATGAGTGCGGAATCTCCTGTGCAACGTGCTCTTTCCAGCGGTAACATCAGCAAAGTATGTTTTCAGTTCCTGAACTAGAAAACCCAATTTATGAAATTTAAGGAGATGCAACTTTGATTTTTACCTGAGAAAGTATTGTGTGTTTGGCGGGGGAGCGGTCAGGTGAGGGGAAATTTAGATATCTAAAGAGAGGTGTCAATGCAATAGAGTAGTGTAGCGATTTGGATAAAAATATGTAGAGTTTGACAGGAAGGGATAGAGGGACCGAAATTGCCCTTTTCCTTAAGGCCTGTTATCACCACAAATCAGCGGTCACCGACTTTTGGTGGAATGGCCGCTGCTAGCCCAATTGCCCTCCCGAGTTTTCCCAGTGGTGCCCCGATCCCCACCCCACCGATCCGCTGCTGCCGATCTGTCTTAAGCACGTCATCACTATGCGTACCGCCGATCTAATCCCCCGACGGCGAAATTTACCTCAGAAAATCTTCGGCCCATCTGGCGGTGCCAAAACAAGCTTTGTCCCGGTGGCCCAGTGAGGCTGCGGCATTCTGCAATGTCAGTGCGGTTTCTCTTAATGGGCTGGATGCACTGCCGCTACCGCCATGTTTTTTATCTAGGCCGACTGCCATATCGGGCCAACAATTATGCCCCCGGGTTCGGCCGGGCCTCAAATAGGCAGCCTGGCACCATCTCTTGGTGACCCAGTGGGCCGAAGTTTTTAAATCGCGAATGCTCTACCCTTGAAGTAAAGTGGAGCGCCGTGGTGATGTGGCGGCGTAATGACATCATCGCGGCGGTTACTTCACACCGCCCCCAACTTCTGCCCCTCAGTTGCTGTCACCGCCATGTCTTTTCCCCTCAGGTGTAGTCACCGCCCCCATTTATACCGACTTCCAGATCAAAACAACAAAAAATACAAAGAGCCGAATGTAGCTCAAGAGGCGATCTGATCAGCAACTGCGGTAAAAACCAACAAAATGGGGTGGAAGTGCCCCGTTTAGGGTTGGGGGCAATTTATACCCCAGAGAGTTTAATGGTAGCAGTGCAGCAGAGAATAAGGTCAAAGCAGGGAATAATGATAAAAAAATTAAATTAAAGTCTCTTTATCTGAATACATGGAGCATTTGTAACAAGATAGATGAACTTGTGGCACAAATAGGGATAAATGGGTTAGATCGAATAGCCATTACAGAGCCGTGGTTGCAAGGTGACCAAGGTTAGGAACTAAATGTTCCAGAGTACTTGACATTTCAAAAAGACAGGCAGAATAGTAAAGGAGCGTGGGTAGCCCTGATAATATAGATGACATAAGGACAGTATACAGAGTGGATCTTGGCTCTGCAGATCAGGAAACAGAATCAGTATGGGTGGAGGTAAAGAATAACAAGGGGCAGAAAACACTGGTGGGAGTAGTATATAGCCCCCCTAACAGTAGCTATACCATTGGACAGAATATTAATCAAGAAATAGTAGGAGCTTGTAACAAAAGTCATGCAATAATCATGGGGGACTTTAATCTTCATTTAGACAGGACAAATCACATTGGTAAAGGTAGTGTGGAGGACGAGTTCATGGAATGCACTTGGGATAGTTTACTAGAACAATATATCATGGAACCAACCAGGGAACAGACTATTTTAGATCTTGTATTGTGTAATGAGACAGGGTTAATTAGCAATCTCACCGTAAAGGATCCTCTGGGGCAGACTGGTCATAATATGATAGCATTTCATATTAAGTTTGAGAGTGACTTGCCTAAGGCCTGAAACTAGAGTCTTAAACTTAAATAAAGCCAATTACATAGGTATGAAGGATGAGTTGGCTAAGGTGGATTGGAAAAATAGATTAAAAGGTATGGCAATAGATACGCAGTGGCTAGCATTTAAAGAAATATTTCATAATTCTCAACAAAAATACATTCTTTGAGAAACAAAAACTACACAGGAGTGATCCATCCATGGCTGACTAAAGTAGTTAAGGATAGCATTAGATTGAAAGAAGAAGCTTATAATGTTGTAAAGAACAGTAGTAAGCCTAAGGATTGGGAACGTTTCAGAAACAAGCAAAGAATGATCAAAAAATTAATAAAAAGGGAAAAAATAGACTATGAGAGAAAAGTAGCAAGAAATATAAAAACAGATTGTAAGAGCTTCTATAATTATGTAAAAAGGAAGAGAGTTGCAAAAATAAACATTGATCCCTTAGAGGCTGAGGGAGCAGAAATTATTATGGGAAAATAAGGAAATGGCAGAAACGCTAAACAAAAGTATTGTATCTATCTTCACAGTAGAAGACGAAAAAAGCATACCTAAAATGGTGGTGAGAAACTTAATGTAATTAATATAAGTAGAGAAAAGTACAAATCCCCTGGACCCGACAGCCTACATCCTAGGGTTTTAAAAGAGGTGGTTGTAGAGATAGTGGAGGCATTGGTTTTGATCTTTCAAAATTCCCTAAATTCTAGAATGGTCCCAGTGGTTTGGAAGGTATCAAATCTAACACCACTATTCAAGGAAGGAGGGAGAGAGAAACCAGGAAACTACAGGCCAATTAGCCTGACATAAGCCATTGGGAAAATGCTGGAATCCATTGCTAAGGAAGTAGTATTAGAACACTTAGAAAATCATAACATGCTTAGGCAAAGTCAACATGGTTTTATGAAAGGGAAATCATGTTTGACAAATTTATTAGAGTTTTTTGATGATGTACCTAGCAGGGTAGATAAAGGGGAACCAATGGATGTAGTATATTTGGATTTCCAAAAGGCATTCGATAATGTGCCACATAAAAGGTTATTACACAAGGTATGGGCTCATTGAATTGGAGGTAATGTATTAGCATGGAAAGAGAAGATTGATCAATGGACAGAAAATAGAGAGTAGGGATAAACGGATCTTTTTCAGGTTGGCAGGTTGTAATGAGTGGGGTGCCGCAAGGATCAGAGCTGGGGCCTCAGCCATTTACAATCTATATTAATGACCTAGATGAAGGTACCAAGTGTAATGTATCTAAGTTTGTTGATGATTCAAAGCTAGGTGGGACAGTAAGCTGTGAGGATAGCACAAATTGTCTGCAAAGGGATATAAATAGACTAAGGGGGCAGTAAGACGGCAGATGGAGTATAAGGTAGGGAAATGTGAGGTTATTCACTTTGGCAGGAAGAATAGAAAAACAGAATATTTTTTCAATCGTGGGAAACTTTTAACAGCTGGTGTTCAGAGAGATTTGAGTGTCGCTGTGCAATAAATACAGGTACAGCAAGCAATAAGGAAGGCAAATGGCATGTTGTCCTTTATTGCAAGTGGGTTGGAGTATAAGTGTAAGGAAGTCTTGCTACAATTGTCCAGGGCCTTGGTGAGACCACACCTGGAGTACTGTGCATAATTTTGGTCTCCTTGTCAAGGAAGGATATACTTGCCTTGGAGGCGGTGCAACGGAGGTTCACCAGATTGATTCCTGGGATGGGAGGCCCGTCTTATGATGAGAGATTGTGTAGAATGGGTCTATACTCTCTGGCATTTAGAAGAATGAGGAGTGATCTCTAATATGTCTCTACTTATTTGTAGAATAACTCCATGGAGCCTAGTGCTGTGCTTGAACTGCAGTGACCTTAGTCTTTTTATTGTAACCTCAGAGTGAGGCAGCAACATGGTGACCAGCCTTTTATACAGCTCCTGCCTGGGCCTCCCACAGTTGCACCCTCTAGTGATACCAGCATAGTATATACAGAGTATACATATATGACAACATTCCCCCCCAAAGTCTTTGATGCGAGTTACTTACAGGTTAAGACGATCGGAACTCTGTGCTTCCTGGTTGATCGTCTGAGTGTCACTTGTGGCATGGGTGAGTTGGTCGGGCCACTGCTGTCTTGCAGCTCTGTTGGTCTGACTGGACTGTTGGAGATGGTGGGATCATCCTCGTGGTTGACAACTAGGTTTGTTACTGATTGCATGTATGTCGGTGGATCGCTGAAGGTAAGGTCCTCTCCTGGTAATTCCTGGATACCTGTAAATCGCAATTTGGTCTGGTACAAATGCTTTCTGCACATTTGTCCATTAAGCAGTTTGACAACAACAATCTATTCCCCTCCTTGGCAAAAACAGTGCCAGCGACCCATTTGGGGCCATGACTGTGATCCAGCACAAACACCAGGTCGTTTACAGTGATGTAAATGATTTGGTACATGTTTTGCCGATAACGCCTGGTTTCCACCTGATCGTTGAGGTCAGGGTGGACTAAGGAGAGCCTGGTTTAGAGTGCACGTTTCATTAGTAACTCCGCAGGGGGGATCCCAGTAAGCGAGTGAACATAGAACATAAGAATTAGGAACAGGAGTAGGCCATCTAGCTCCTCGAGCCTGCTCCACCATTCAACAAGATCATGGCTGATCTGGCCGTGGACTCAGCTCCACTTACCCGCCCGCTCCCCGTAACCCTTAATTCCTTTATTGGTTAAAAATCTATCTATCTGTGATTTGAATACATTCAATGAGCTAGCCTCAACTGCTTCCTTGGGCAGAGAATTCCACAGATTTACAACCGTCTGGGAGAAGAAATTCCTTCTCAACTTGGTTTTAATTTGGCTCCCCTGTATTTTGAGGCTGTGCCCCCTAGTTCTAGTCTCCCCTACCATTGGAAACAACCTCTCTGCCTCTATCTTGTCTAACCATTTCATTATTTTAAATGTTTCTATAAGATCACCCCTCATCCTTCTGAACTCCAACGAGTAAAGACCCAGTTTACTCAATCTATCATAGAAACATAGAAAATAGGTGCAGGAGTAGGCCATTCGGCCCTTCTAGCCTGCACCGCCATTCAATGAGTTCATGGTTGAACATGCAACTTCAGTACCCCATTCCTGCTTTCTCACCATACCCCTTGATTCCCCTAGTAGTAAGGACTTCATCTAACTCATTTTTGAATATATTTAGTGAATTGGCCTCAACAACTTTCTGTGGTAGAGAATTCCACAGGTTCACCACTCTCTGGGTGAAGAAATTCCTCCTCATCTCGGTCCTAAATGGCTTCCCCCTTATCCTTAGACTGTGTCCCCTGGTTCTGGACTTCCCCAACATTGGGAACATTCTTCCTGCATCTAACCTGTCTAACCCCGTCAGAATTTTAAACGTTTCTATGAGGTCCCCTCTCATTCTTCTGAACTCCAGTGAATACAAGCCCAGTTGATCCAGTCTTTCTTGATAGGTCAGTTCCGCCATCCCGGGAATCAGTCTGGTGAACCTTCGCTGCACTCCCTCAATAGCAAGAATGCCCTTCCTCAGGTTAGGAGACCAAAACTGTACACAATACTCCAGGTGTGGCCTCACCAAGGCCCTGTACAATTGTAGCAACACCTCCCTGCCCCTGTACTCAAATCCCCTCGCTATGAAGGCCAACATGCCATTTGCTTTCTTAACCGCCTGCTGTACCTGCATGCCAAACTTCAATGACTGATGTACCATGACACCCAGGTCTCTTTGCACCTCCCCTTTTCCTAATCTGTCACCATTCAGATAATAATCTGTCTCTCTGTTTTTACCACCAAAGTGGATAACCTCACATTTATCCACATTATACTTCATCTGCCATGCATTTGCCCACTCACCTAACCTATCCAATTCGCTCTGCAGCCTCATAGCATCCTCCTCGCAGCTCACACTGCCACCCAACTTAGTGTCATCCGCAAATTTGGAGATACTACATTTAATCCCCTCGTCTAAATCATTAATGTACAGTGTAAACAGCTGGGGCCCCAGCACAGAACCTTGCGGTACCCCACGAGTCACTGCCTGCCATTCTGAAAAGTCCCCATTTACTCCTACTCTTTGCTTCCTGTCTGACAACCAGTTCTCAATCCATGTCAGCACACTACCCCCAATCCCATGTGTTTTAACTTTGCACATTAATCTCTTGTGTGGGACCTTGTCGAAAGCCTTCTGAAAGTCCAAATATACCACATCAACTGGTTCTCCCTTTGAAACATCCTCAAAAAATTCCAGAAGATTTGTCAAGCATGATTTCCCTTTCACAAATCCATGCTGACTCGGACCTATCATATTACCTCTTTCCAAATGCACTGCTATGACATCCTTAATAATTGATTCCATCATTTTACCCACTACCGATGTCAGGCTGACCGGTCTATAATTCCCTGTTTTCTCTCTCCCTCCTTTTTTAAAAAGTGGGGTTACATTGGCTACCCTCCACTCCATAGGAACTGATCCAGAGTCAATGGAATGTTGGAAAATGACTGTCAATGCATCCACTATTTCCAAGGCCACCTCCTTAAGTACTCTGGGATGCAGTCCATCAGGCCCTGGGGATTTATCGGCCTTCAATCCCGTCAATTTCCCCAACACAATTTCCCGACTAATAAGGATTTCCCTCAGTTCCTCCTCCTTACTAGACCCTCCGACCCCTTTTATATCCGGAAGGTTGTTTGTGTCCTCCTCAGTGAATGCCGAACCAAAGTACTTGTTCAATTGGTCTGCCATTTCTTTGTTCCCCGTTATGACTTCCCCTGATTCTGACTGCAGGGGACCTACGTTTGTCTTTACTAACCTTTTTCTCTTTACATATCTATAGAAACTTTTGCAATCGTCTTAATGTTCCCTGCAAGCTTCTTCTCGTACTCCATTTTCCCTGCCCTAATCAAACCCTTTGTCCTCCTCTGCTGAGTTCTAAATTTCTCCCAGTCCCCGGGTTCGCTGCTATTTCTGGCCAATTTGTATGCCACTTCCTTGGCTTTAATGCTATCCCTGATTTCCCTTGATAGCCACGGTTAAGCCACCTTCCCTTTTTTATTTTTACGCCAGACAGGAATGTACAATTGTTGTAGTTCATCCATGCGGTCTCTAAATGTCTGCCATTGCCCATCCACTGTCAACCCCTTAAGTATCATTCGCCAATCTATCCTAGCCAATTCATGCCTCATACCTTCAAAGTTACCCTTCTTTAAGTTCTGGACCATGGTCTCTGTATTAACTGTTTCATTCTCCATCCTAATGCAGAATTCCACCATATTATGGTCACTCTTCCCCAAGGGGCCTCGCACAACGAGATTGCTAATTAATCCTCTCTCATTACACAACACCCAGTCTAAGATGGCCTCCCCCCTAGTTGGTTCCTCGACATATTGGTCTAAAAAACCATCCCTTATGCACTCCAGGAAATCCTCATCATAAGGTAACCCTCTAATCTCCGGAATCAGCCTAGTGAATTGTCTCTGTACTCCCTCCAAAGCTAGTATATCCTTCCTTAAGTAAGGTGACCAAAACTGCATGCAGTACTCCAGATGCGGCCTCACCAATACCCTGTACAGTTGCAGCAGGACCTCCCTGCTATTGTACTCCATCCCTCTCGCAATGAAGGCCAACATTCCATTCGCTGAGTGGGGTCGTGTCCTGTAATTGAGCAGTGTGTTTGTAACGAGCCTTCCATGACGCACTTCAAGCTCTGCTTTATGGTTTGGACTGCCTGCTCTGCTTGGCTGTTGGATGCAGGGTTGAATGGGGCAGACCTGACATGCTTGATGACATTACGGGTCATGAATTAATTGCATTCCAAGCTGGTGAAACACGGACCATTGTCACTGACCAGAATGTCGGGCAAATTTTGGGTGGTGAAAATGGCCCTGAGGCTTTCAATGGTGACGGTGGACATGTTGGATGCCATTATTACCCATTCGATCCACTTAGAGTAGGTGTACACTAGAACGAAGAACATTTTTCCTAGAAAGGGGCCCGCATGATCTACGTAGATTCTGGACCATAGTTTTGAGGGCCAGGACCACAGACTAAGTGGAGCCTCCCTGGGGGCATTACTCAATTGTGAGCAAGTGTCAAACTGGTGCACGCACGACTCCAAGTCTGAGTCAATACCGGGCCACCAGACATGGGACCTGGTGATAGTCTTCATCATGACTAAGCCTGGGTGGGCACAGTGTAGGTCGTGTATGAAGGTTGCCCTGCCTTTTGGCAGGACGATATGGTTGCCACATAAGAGGCAATCCGATTGGATGGACATTTCATCTTTACGACGGTGAAACGGCTTTATCTCATCTTGCATTTCTCTTGGGACCGCTGACCAGCCCCCATTGAGGACGTAACTTTTTACAAGAGATAACACAGGGTCCTAGTTGGTCCAGGTCTTGATCTGGTGGGCCATTACAGGTGACTCTTCACTTTCGAAGACGTCCATAATCAGACACAGGTCTGCGGGCTGCGCCATTTTCACCCTGGTGGTGGGCAATGGTAGCTGGCTGAGGGCATCGGTGCAATTCTCAGTGCCTGGCCAATGGTGGATCGTATAATCGTAGGCCGACAGTGTTAGTGCCCAACTTTGAATTCGCAACAAAGCATTGGTGTTTATGCATTTGCTTTCTGAAAACAATGAGATTAGGGACTTGTGGTCGGTTTCTAACTCGAACCTGAGTCCGAACAAATACTGGTGTATTTTTTTACCACATAGACACAGGCCAAAGCCTCCTTCTCAGTTATACTGTTTCGGCCTTGGATAGACTTCTAAATGCATATGCAACCGCTTGGAGTTTGTCCGCTACATTTGCTTGCTGTAAAACACACCTGACACCATACGACAACGCGCCACATGCTAAAACTAGACGTTTGCCTGGGTCATACAATACAAGCAACTTGTTCAAACACAGCAAGTTTCTGCCGTTTTTGAAGGCGGCCTCTTGATTTTGACCCCAAACCCAGTTGTCTCCCTTGCGTAGCAACTTGTGCAATGGTTCGAGCAAAGTGCTCAACCCTGGAAGAAAGTTACTGAAATAGTTGAGGAATTCCAGGAACGAGTGCAGCTCCATTACATTTCATGGTCTGGGTGCATTCTTGATGGCCTCTGTCTTCGAGTCCGTGGGCCTGATGCCGTCTGCCGCAATCTTCCTCCCCAGGAATTCTACCTCTGGTGCCAGGAAGACACACTTGAATCGTTTCAGCCGGAGTCCAACTCTGTTTAGTTGACTTAAAACATCTTGTAGGTTGTGCAAGTGTTCGGTGGTGTCGTGACCAGTGATTCGGATAACATCTTGAAATACAACGGTGCGTGGAACCGATTTCAACAGACTCTCCATATTCCTTTGGAAGCTGGCGGCAACGACGCGAATCCCGAATGGGCACCTGTGATACAAAAACAGTCCCTTTTGTGTGTTAATGCACGTTAATTTTTTTGACGACTCAGCCAGCTCCTGGATCATGTAAGCGGAGGTTAGATCCAGCTTGGTGAACGCCTTTCCCCCTGCTAATGTCACAAAGAGATCATCGGCTTTGGGTAGCAGGTACTGGTCCTGTAATGAAACTCGGTTGATTGTTACCTTATAGTCGCCGCAGATTCTGACCGTGCCATGGCTCTTAAGTACCGGAACAATTGGGCTGGCCCAATCGTTGAATTCGACTGGTGATATGATTCCCTCGCGTTAAAGTCTGTCCAATTCGATCTCCCTTTCTCCCTCATCATGTAAGGGACCGCTCGAGCCTTGTGATGAACAGGCCGTGCCTCGGGGACCAAGTGGATCTGTACTTTGGCGCCTGTGAAGTTGCTGATGCCTGGTTCAAATAGGGAAGGGAACTTGCTCAGCACTTGAGCACAGGAAGCATCATCCACTGAAGATAGTGCTTTGATGTCTTCCCAGTTCCACCGATTCTTCCCCATCCAGCTTCTGCCAAGCAGTGTTGGCACATCGCCTGGTACAACTCACAGTGGCAATTTGTGTGTCTCTCCATCATAGGATACCTTTATGTTCGCACTGCCGATAACTGGGATCAGTTCCTTGCTGTAAGTGCTCAGCTTTGTCTAAATTGGGCTCAGTTTGGGTCTTTGTTCTTTGTTGCCCCACAGCTTCTCAAATGCCTTCTGGCTCATAATTGACTGACTCGCCCCATTGTCCAACTCCATGGAAACCGAAATGCCATTTATCTTGACTTTCATCATCATGGGGGGACTTTTGGTAGTGAAGATGTGCACCCCGGGCACTGCTTCCTCGGGCTGAGTCGCCTCTCTAGCTTGTACTTTAAGATCCTTGCTGGATCGGAAACCTCCTGCCGACTCCTCTGCCATGTTTTGAGTCGCAGTTCTTCTGCATATACACTGTGGGTGGCCCTTTTGGCCGCAGCCTTTGCACACATAGTGTCTGAATCGACACAGATGAGCCCGATGGTTACCCCCGCATGTTAAACGATTCACATTTATACTCCTTGGCGGACTCTGACTAATTCTTTGATCAACACTTATTTTCTGCACATTACTTGCCAGTGAGTTTTGATTCTGGGAGAGTCTCAATGTTGAGGTCGTGAATGCCTGGCTTAAGGTGATGGTCTGCTTCACGTCTCGTCCCATCGCGAAAATGTCCCATAACATATTGTTGAGGAGTTCGCCAAATTCGCACAGTTCCGCGAACCTTCGTAGGTCTGCGACATATTCCGCTAAATCCTGGCCCTCGGTGCGGCGGTGTGTGTAGAAGCGATACCTGGCCGCGAAACTCAAGTAAAGGCTTCACCCTCTGTGAACTTTTCTAAACTACCAACGGCAGCCATCTCAGCGTGTAAGTCTGTGATCTGTTCTCGTCGCCAGTTAATATGTCTCTACTTATCTGTAGAATAACTTCACGAGGACTAGTGCTGTGCTTGAACTGCTGTGACCTTAGTCTCTTTTATTGTAACCCCAGAGTGAGGCAGCAACGTGGTGACCAGCCTTTTATACAGCTCCTGCCAGGGCCTCCCACAGTTGCACCCTCTAGTGGAACCAGCATAGTACATACAGAGTATACATATATGACAATCTCATTGAAACATACAGGATTATGAAGGGGATTGACAGGGTAGAGGTTGTTTCCCCTGGTTGGAGTGTCTGGAACTAGTGGACACCGTCTCAGAATAAGGGGTAGACCAATTAAGACAGATGTAAGAAGGAATTTCTTCACTCAGACGGTTGTAAATCTTTGGAATTCTCTGCCACAGAGGGCTGTGGATGCTGTGTCCCTGAATATATTCCAGCCTGAGATAGATACATTTTTGGAGTCCAATGGAATCAAGGGATATGGAGATCGGCTGTGAAAATTGAGTTGAGGTCGATGATCAGCCATGATCTTATTGAATGGTGGAGCAGGCTCGAAGAGCCATGTGGCCAACTCCTGCTCCTATTTCTTATGTTCTCATGTTCTTATAAATATTGGCATGGACGTCAGGAGAACTCCCTTGCTCTTCTTTGAATAGTGCCACATCCACAGGGCTGCAGTTTAACATCTTCAACAGTGCAGCACTTCCTTATTACTGCACAAGAGTGTCGCTCTAGAAGATTATGTGCTCAAATCTCTGGAATGGGACTGAGCCAAGGATGGTATGAGCCAAGGCTGACACAGATCTTTGATGGTGCATGTCACTCAACAGCTGCCTAGTGAGAGTTAATTTACCATGTCTGCCTTTCTGACGGAGGCGGTTAGAGTACATGGAACATGTAGTACAGGCACTACATTTCTTACTCGAATCCCTGCAAGGGTGGAACAACAGCAGTCTACCATAAAACAGGGAGTTATACCAGTAGCAAATGCAATGACGACCACAACTGTGCAGCCTCAGTTGAGGCAGCATGCCCAGCCTTTAATAAACTTTTTAAAAAGCCAGATATTTTACATCTTGTAAGCATCAGTTAATACTTGAAGGAAGCTCTGTTATCTCTTTCTGATGCTTTTGTGAAACCTACTGCTCCATTTAGCTTATACCATGGAAGAAAAAATACCTCAATATGTATGCGTGTGTGTGTATACGCTGACGTGTATGTGTGTGTGTATACGCAGGCATGTATGTGTGTGTGTGTATACGCAGGCATGTATGTGTGTGTGTGTGTGTATATGCAGGCATGTATGCGTGTGTGTGTATACTCAAGCGTGTATTTGTGTGTGTGTATACATAGGCATGTATGCGCGTGTGTATGTGTATACGCAGGTATGTATTTGTGTGTGTGTGTATACGCAGGCGTGTATGCGTGTGTGTGCATATAGACATGCTGATTCTTTGAATGCCATCAGCCTTCCAATGATATCTAAAAAGGAGTTATCCATTCTCTTCCTTTACAAATTTTAGGAAAGCTTAAATCCTGTTTAAAGTGTTGACAATTGAATCTTTTTAAAACTAGTCTTACTAAAGAGTCAAAGGTGACCAGCTTATCATCTACATACTTTAACCGTAACTTAAACTTCAGGGCTTTTTAAAATGTATTTGTTCACGAGATGTGGGCATCGCTGGCAAGGCTGGCATTTATTGCCCATCCCTAATTGCCTTCGAGAATGTGATGATGAGACACCTTATACAACTGAGTGGCTTGCTAGGCCATTTCAGACAGCAATTAAGAATCAACCACCTTGCTGTGGATCTGGAGTCACCTATGGCCAGACCGCTTCAGGGCAGCAAATTTCCTCCCCTAAGGGACATTAGTGAACCAGGGGGATTTTACCACAATCCAGTAGTTTCATCCATTCTAGATTTACTTTTATTTAATTAACTGAATTTAAATTCCCCCTAGCTACCCTGGTGTGATTTGAACTCACATCTTCGGATTAATCCAGGTCTCTGGATTATTCCAGTAATATGCCAGTAACTGGATTAGTCCAGTAACATAATCACTGAGCTACCGTACCCTATATGAGGCTTGATTGCCATGTACTTCAATGTGTTACTTCAAATACGCTCATGACCTAAATTTACCAACTCATGTCAACTCCTAACTGCCCAGAGTAGATCAGGATAGGACATTAACTTGAGTTCAGATATTTGCTTTGCTGTTGATGAAACGTCTTGAACAATTTTTTAAAAGTTGAATAATTAACATTTCCAAATCATGAAGCATGCAGAGTAAGTGAGAACAAGTTATTTTAAAAATCAAACTCTTATAAGATTCCAGGCTTTGACAAAACTAGCTGTCTGTTCAACATGTAACGGTTTAAGGGCCAACCCTACAGTTACCATGCAGGAAAGAAAGAATGGACTGCCTTTCGGATCTCATTGAGTTCCTTTTTTGTAAATGCAGACCCAGCAGCAGTTGTATAGAATATAATAATACCTGTGTGTACATTTACTATGCAAATGAACCAAGCAGGCCCTCTTCCAATATGAAATTGGAAGGAAATGCTGAAAATTCTGTAAGGTTTTCAGTCAAACTTTCATTACCATAGAGAAAAAAACATTGTGCAGCAGCAATAACAGAATTATGTGTTCGCGATTTTCGTTCTGGCATTTAGTGAGTTATTTTCAAGACTTATTTCACTTCCAAATGTAGCTTTGAAACTTCCAGTGGAGATTTATTATCCAGAAAGTCAAAAGGATTGCATCAGTGCGAAGATTGTCTTACAATTGCCATACATCATATTTCACTTCACCAACATGACAATTTCTCCCGACATTTGGCAAGAGGGTACAATTGTTCCTTATGCTTGTTCCAGTGTCAGCTGTGGTTCAGTGTGTAACACATTCGCCTGTGAGTCAAAAGGTTGTGGATTCAAGTCCCACTCTAGGGACTTAAGCACATAACTCCAAGCTACCACTCCAGTACAATGCTGAGGGAGTGCTGCACTGTCAGAGGTGCTGTCTTTCAGATGAAATGTTAAACTGAGGCCTCAGGTAAAAGATCCCATGGCACTATTTTGAAGAAGAGCAAGGGAGTTGTCCCCAATGTCCTGGCCAATATTTATCCCTCAATCAACATAACAAAAACAGATTATTTGGTCATTATTATATTGCTGTTTGTGGGAGTTTGCTGCGCACAAATTGGCTGCCGCATTTCCTACATTACAATAGTGACTACTCTCCAAAAGTACTTCATTGGCTGTAAAGCATTTTGAGAGGTCCAGTGGTTGTGAAAGGTGCTATATAAATGCAAGTCTGACTTTCGTCTGCCACAAATATAAGGAATTACACAAAAAAGAATGCATTTTTGTTGTCTCTGCAATATCTAATCAGCTAGCGAGGACTGGGATTACTTTTGATAATCAAATCAATCCCTGAAACCAGCTCAGCAAAGCTCTGAAAGCAACCATCAGATTTAATAATTTGTCATTGTCATAGTTTACAATTCTAGTTCATCATTTCATTGACTTTGCCTGCTACAAGAATAACATACCTTTTAGAATTATCAAATGGAGGGGGATCAATCTCAGTTACTGGTCCCAATACCCATTAATTAATATCTTCCAATACTCAGGAGTCAAAATTCAGTTTATACCGCCACCCATTACTGTGCGCGCGTAAAAACTGAATTGAGCAGTTGGAGCCGGCACCTAATGCCTGGCGGTAAAATCAGCACTCAGCCGGTGACACCGCCTCAAAAATGGTGGTACCAGATTTCGACCCCTTAGCGTGCTGGTGAATCAGAAGCTAGACATTCAAATTAGTTCATTTATAAGTTACTAAAATATATGATTTTTGAGGTTAGAAAGGATCATTTCTAACTTGACTTACTTGCCTGGAAATTCGGTCATGCCAAACATGGGCGCTTAGGGGCATGGTCATCTACAAGTACCAGTTCATTTGGTCTCAGGCACCACGTAAAATTGCTGCTGGAACCTCATTAAAGTGATTCATGCAGACAGCCACCGCCATCCATATAATCAGTGGCTGCACTCCTGTTTGGTGGGAGGGGCAGGAAACGTCCATCTCTGACACCACTTAAAGGGAGCCAGGGCCTCTTAAAAGGGAGGTACCCTCTGGCTGTAGACAGGAAGAAAATTCCCAGGTTGAAGAAAATCGCTGGATGAGGTCTAGGGAGGGCACCAAATGCTGAGTTGGAGGTCCTGGTCTTGGCAATGGACAGGAAGATAGAGATCCTGTTCCACCCAGGGGGCACAGAACCCTCCAAGTAACACCATTGCCATCCGTGGGAAGAGGTCGCTGAGGTGGTCAAATGGCAAGAGCTTAGTTCCAAGAAAAGGATTAAGTGTTGAAACAAATTCAACGACCTCACAGTGTTCAAGGTAAGAACATTGCTCTGTTCACCCCTTCGCAACTTCCAGCCTCACTACTTTCAATAGTCCTGTGCTCACCTCCATTTACTCTCCTACAATCATTGCACCACTGTTCACTTCATCTCCTTCTCTTCCTACTCATGCACTCACCATTATTGCCAGGAGTCCAAGGAGCAGGAGGGCTGGAGGAAGGCGAGGAATTCACGTCTGACGAGGATCGGAGAGTCGGAGGAGCAGGCAGTTTAAAAAGAGCGGGAGCCGGAGAGTTGGAGGAGCGGAGCAGGTCGGGAGCAGCGAGGCCCATAAAAGAGGGCCCAGCAGTCGGGAGGCCAGATGGTGCAGCGGCAGGGGCAGAAGGTAAACAAAGAAGTAAAAAGAAATCAAAGCGTGACATCACATGCAAGAAGGTAAGTGATTGGCTGGTGGATTTGTGAGTATTTAATCTTTTTCATTTCTTTTTCTTTTCTGATCACTAAGAAACCTTTGACGTTGTTATCAATTAGGTTAATTTAAGGGTTAAGTCATGGCAGGAGAGCCCAGACCCATGACATGCTCCTCCTGTGCAATGTGGGAAATCAGGGATGCTTCCAGTGTCCCTGACAACTACATGTGCAGGAAATGTGCCCAATGGCAGCTCCTGACAGACCGCATTGTGGCACTGGAGCTGCGCATGGATTCACTCTGGAGCACTGACGATGCTGAGGATGTCATGAATAGCATGTTCAGTGAGTTGGTCATACCGCAGGTAAAGGTTACACAGCCAGAAAGCGAATAGGTGACCGTCAGGCAGAGCAGGAGTAGAAAGATAGTGCAGAGGTCCCCTGCAGTCATCTCCCTCCAAAACAGATACACCACCTTTGGTACTGTTGGAGAAGATGGCTCATCAGGGGAAGGCAACAGCAGCCAAGTCCATGGCACCAGGGGTGGCTCTGCTGCTCAGGAGAGCAGGAAAAAGAGGGGGAGAACTATAGTGATAGGGAATTCTATTTTAAGGGGAATAGATAGGCATTTCTGCGGCAGCAAACAAGACTCCAGGATAGTATGTTGCCTCCCTGACGCAAAGGTCAAGGATGTCTTGGAGTGGCTGCAGCGCATTCCAGAGTGGGAGGGTGAACAGCCAAATGTTGTGGTACATAGAGGTATCAACAATATAGATAAAAAATGGGATGAGGTCCTACAAGCTGAATTTAAGGAGATAGGAGTTAAATTAAAAAGTAGGACCACAAAGCTAGTAATCTCAGGATTGCTACCAGTGCCACGTGCTAGTCAGAGTAGGAATTGCAGGATAGCTCAGATGAATACATGGCTTGAGGAATGGTGCAAGGGGGAGGGATTCAAATTCCTGGGACATTGGAACCAGTTCTGGAGGAGGTGGGACCAGTACAAACCGGATGGTCTGCACCTGGACAGGACCGGAACCGATGTCCTAGGCAGAATGTTTGCTAGTGCTGTTGGGGAGGGTTCAAACTAATATGGCAGGGGGATGAGAATCAATACAGGGAGGCAGAGGGAAGTAAAAAGGGGGCAGAAGCAAAAGGTAGGAAGGAGAAAAGCAAGAGTGGAGGGCAGAGAAATCAAGGGCAAAAGTCAAAAGGGGCCATATTACAACACAATTCTAAAAGGACAAAGAGTGTTAAAAAAAACAAGCCTGAAGGCTCTGAGTCTCAATGCAAGGAGCATTCATAATAAGATGGATGATTTGACTGCGCAAATAGCTGTTAACGGATATTATGTAATTGGGATTATGGAGACATGGCTCCAAGGTAACCAAGGCTGGGAACTCAACAACCAGGTGTATTCAATATTGAGGAAGGACAGACAGGAACGAAAAGGAGGTGGGGTAGCGTTATTGGTTAAAGAAGAGATTAACGCAAGAGGTCATTAGCTTGGATGATGTGGAATCTATATGGGTAGAGCTGCGAAACATCAAAGGGCAGAAAACGTTAGTGCGAGTTGTGTACAGACCACCAAACAGTAGTCGGGAGGTTGGGAATGGCATTAAAAATGCAAATTAGGGATGCGTGCATTAAGGGTACAGAAGTTATCATGAGTGCCTTTAATCTGCATATTGATTGGGCTAACCAAACTGGTAGAAATACTGTGGAAGCGGATTTCCTGGAGTGTATAAGGGATGGTTTTCTCGACCAATATGTCGAGAAACCAACTAGAGAGCAGGCCATCCAAGATTGGGTCTTGTGTAACGAGAGAGGATTAATTAGCAATTTGGTCGTGTGGGGCCCCTTGGGGAAGAGTGACCATCATATGGTAGAATTATTCATTAAGGTGGAGAGTGACGCAGTTAATTCAAAGACCAGGGCCCTGAACTTAAAGAAAGGAAACTTTGATGGTATGAGATGTGAATTGGCTAGGATAGACTGGAGAATGATACTTAAAGGGTTGACAGTGGATAGGCAGTGGCAGATATTTAAATATCACATGGATGAACTACAACAATTGTACATCCCTATGTGGCGTAAGAATAAAAAAGGGAAGGTGGCTCAATCGTGGCGAAAAAGTGACATTACGGAAAGTGTTAAATCCAAGGAAGAGGCATATAAATTGGCCAGACAAAACAGCAAACCTGAGGACTTGGAGAAATTTAGAATTCAGCAGAGGAGGACTAAGGGTTTAATTAGGAGGTGGAAAATAAAGTATGAGAGGAAGCTTGCAGGGAACATAAAAACTGACTGCAAAAGCTTCTATAGATATGTGAAGAGAAAAAGATTAATGAATTCTAGCATCGGTCCCTTGCAGTCAGAATCAGTTGAATTCATAATGGGGAACAAGGAAATGGCAGATCAATGGAACAAATACTTTGGTTCTGTCTTCACTAAGGAAGACATGAATAACCTCCCGAAAATACTCGGGGTCCGAGGGTCTAGCGAGAAGGGAGAACTGAGGGAAATCCTTATTAGTCAGGAAATGGTGTTAGGGAAATTGAAGGGACTGAAGGCCGATAAATTCCCAGGGGCTGATAGTCTGCATCCCAGAGTATTTAAGGAAGTGGCCCTAGAAATAGTAGCTGCTTTTGTGGTCATTTTCCAACATTCCATGAACTCTGTTCAGTTCCTATGGATTGGAGGGTAGCTAATGTAACCCCACTTTTTAAAAAAGGAGGGAGACAGAAAACAGGGAATTCTAGACCGGTTAGCTTGACATCGGTGGTGGGGAAAATGATGGAATCTATGTCATTAATATACTCCCTTAGAAATATAGAAACATAGAAAATAGGTGCAGGAGTAGGCCATTCGATCCTTCGAGTCTGCACCACCATTCAATAAGATTATGGCTGATCATTCCCTCAGCACTCTTTTCCTGCTTTCTCTCCATATCCCTTGATCCCCTTAGCCGTAAGGGCCATATCTAACTTCCTCTTGAATATATCCAATGAACTGGCATCAACAACTCTCTGCGGCAGGGAATTCCACAGGTTAACAACTCTCTGAGTGAAGAAGTTTCTCCTCATCTCAGTCCTAAATGACCTTCCTCTTATCCTAAGACTGTGTCCCCTGGTTCTGGACTTCCCCAACATCGGGAACATTCTACCCGCATTAACCTGTCCCGTCCCGTCAGAATCTTATATGTTTCTATGAGATCCCCTCTCATCCTTCTAAACTCCAATGTATAAAGGCCCAGTTGATCCAGTCTCTCCTCATATGTCAGTCCTGCCATCCTGGTGAACCTTCACTGCATTCCCTCAATAGAAAGAAAGTCCTTCCTCAGATTAGGAGACTAAAACTGAAAACAATATTCCAGGTGAGGCCTCACCAAGGCCCTGTACAACTGCAGGAAGACCTCCCTGCTCCTCTACTCAAATCCCCTAACTATGAAGGCCAACATTCCATTTGCCTTCTTCACCGCCTGCTGTACCTGTATGCCAACTTTCAATGAGTGATGAACCATGACACCCAGGTCTCGTTGCACCTCCCATTTTCCTAATCTGCCGCCATTCAGATAATATTCTGTCTTTTGCCTTTTTGCCCCCAAAGTGGATAACCTCACATTTATCCACCTTAATCTTCCTTTTGCCATGCATTTGCCCACTCACCTAACCTGTCCAAGTCACCTTGCAGCCTTCTAGCATCCCCCTCACAGCTCACACCGCCACCCAGTTTAGTGTCATCTGCAAGCTTGGAGATATTACACTCAATTCCTTCATCCAAATCATTGATGTATATAGTAAATAGCTTGGGTCCCAGCACTGAGCCCTGCGACACTCCACTAGTCACTGCCTGCCATTTTGAAAAGGACCCGTTTATCCCAACTCTCTGCTTCCTGTCTGCCAACCAGTTCTCTATCCACGTCACTATATCTCTTCTGTGGGACCTTGTCAAAAGCCTTTTGAAAGTCCAATACATCACATCCACTGGTTCTCCCTTGTCCACTCTACTAGTTACATCTTCAAAGTTCCAGAAGATTTGTCAAGCATGATTTCCCCTTCATAAATCCATGCTGACTTGGACCGATCCTGTCACTGTTTTCCAAATGCGCTGCTATTTCACCCTTAATAATTGATTCCAACATTTTCCCCACTACTGATGTTAGGCTAACCGGTCTACAATTACCTGCTTTCTCTCTCCCTCCCTTTTTAAAAGTGGTGTTACATTAGCTATCCTCCAGTCCAAAGGAACTGATCCAGAGTCGATAGACTGTTGGAAAATGATCACCAATGCATCCACTGTTTCTAGGGCCACTTCTTTAAGTATTTTGGGATGCAGACTATCAGGCCCCGGAGATTTATCGGCCTTCAATCCCATCCATTTCCCTAACACAATTTCCCGCCTAATAAGGATATCCTTCAGTTCCTCCTTTTCACTAGACCCTCGGTCCTCTAGTACTTCCGGAAGGTTATTTGTGTCTTCCTTCGTGAAGACAGAACCAAAGTATTTGTTCAATTGGTCTGCCTTTTCTTTGTTCCCTATTATAAATTAACCTGAATCCGACTGCAAGGGATCTACATTTGTCTTCACTGATCTTTTTCTCTTCACATATCTATAGAAGCTTTTGCAGTCAGTGTTTATGTTCCCGGCAAGCTTCTTCTCGTAGTCTATTTTCCCCCTCTTAATTAAACCCTTTGTCCTCTTCTGCTGAATTCAAAATTTCTCCCAGTCCTCAGGTTTGTTGCTTTTTCTGGCCAATTTATATGCCTCTTCTTTGGATTTAACACTATCCTTAATTTCCCTTGTTAGCCACGGTTCAGCCATCTTCCCTGTTTTATTTTTACTCCAGACAGGGATGTACAATTTTTTCTTTCTTGCAGGAAAAGGTCACACACAACTTGTGCCAGGAGGCTGGCTCCAGAGGAAGGCTGAGCTCACCTGCACACTCTCTTCCCCAGAAAAGAAAAGGTGCTGGCCATTACTGTTAGGTGGAGAGTCGCGGCGGTGGGGAGTGGCAAAGCTGAAGGAAACCTCCCTGAGGGCTTCTTCACGCCTTATCCTCATTTTCCCTCTTACTTCTATCTCACCCTACAAACTCTCCTTGACAAAATGCAGCTGCTTTCACCAGCCACTTCTTCCTTTGCTTTACCTGCACACTAGAAGCTAACCCTTGACCTTCTCTCATTTCAAGTGCTAAGATGTGGAGAAACATCTGCTGCTTCAGGAGAAAAAGGAAGAGCCTTCCTGAAGTTCACCATCACTTGATCGGTTCCAAGCACCACACGTACTTTATAGGTTAGGTTAAACGAGGGATCCTCCTGTGTGCAGGAATGAATGCCAGGGGATAGAACACCACAGGTGCTAGCTCTCTGGATGGTGAGATCACATACTAGCTCGACTGCGAAGAACTCAGCTACTGACTTCGAGGACCCAGTCTACTGAATAAGTCTGATGGACATACACCAATAAATGCTAGGCGCATTGGGAAGCCTACCAGCAAGCTGCCAAAATTCTTACAGGGCTTGACAGGGCAGATGCAGGGAGGATGTTTCCTCTGGCTGCTGAATCTAGAACCAGGGGTCACAGTCTCAGAATAAGGGGTCTGCCATTTAGGATTGAGATGAGAAGGTATTTCTTCACTCAGATGATGGTGAATCTCTGAAATTCTCTACCTCTATTTAAGACAGAGATCGATTGATTTTTGGATATTGAGGCAATCAAGGGATATAGGGATAATGCAGGAATGTGGAGTTGAGATAGAAGATCAGCCATAATCTTATTGAATGGCGGAGCAGGCTCGAGGGGCCGAATGACCTACTCCTGCTTCTAATTCTTATGTTCTTATGCACAAAACTCAGAACACGGAGGAATCCAACTCCAATATGTGGCCGGGGCTTCGCAGAGAGCACGAAGACCATTCAGCTGCATGAACACAACAGTGGCATCCACTTTAGTAAGCTTCTGCTGACACTCTGACTGATTGCATGTCTGCATCTTGGCTCTGGGGACCAGTGATGACCGGAGCATCCAGAGCATCAAATTACACCCGCACTCTGTTCTCACACAGAGCCGTAGGTGTGCCAAGGCACAGTCCCAGGAGCATGCACTCGGCTCCATGGGAAAGGCACCTGCTGTCCTCTCTCAGGGTAACAGCAAGCCTGTTCCACCAATCCACCAATGCCTGTGATAGTGCCACACAGACAGCTGGACCAGACGCCCCAGACCCACGGCGAGATGCTGCAGTGTGCAGCCAGACCCTCAAGGCCCAGAGCTGCTCAAGGTCACCCACCACGGCTATATGTACTGACCCCAGCGACACATCAGCCTTACATCTCCCAAGCTGTAGCCACTGGGCAAGCACATTGTACGAGCTGTGGGGTAGGTAAACGAAGAGACAAGACAGGTACTAAGGGTTTGCACAAAGGTAATCCTTAATTATTTCTGTGAACTATTCGATACATATAGATTTGAGTTGTTGATTCCATTTTTTTTGCTCTGGATTTTGTGTTGGTGTGTATATTTGTAGTGAAGTGAGGCAAGACCAATAATAATGGACTGCAGGAAGGTAATCGGATGGTCGCAGTACGCACAGTGGTGTTAATGATTGTTGGGGATGGTTCAGGCGAAGCGCTCTTGAATGAGTTGTTCTCTGAGAGCTCTGGCAGTTCGCGACGCTGGTGCTTGATGCCACTGCTGCTCCTCCTCCTCTTCATGGTGCTCCTCCTCCTGCTGCACTTTCTGCTGCCTAGGTGGTGGTAAGGGCTGGTCCCTCATGATGGCAAAGTTATTGAGCATACAGTAGATGATCATACATCTGGATTCCTGCTCAGGTATGCACTGCAAAGATTGGACAAGCAGCAGAAGTATTGCTTGAGCATGATCAATTGTTTGCTGAGTGAAGTTTGTGGTGCTGTCATGGCTCTCATTGTAGACATGCTCTATAGCTGTGCCCAGGTTCCTAACAAGAGTCATGAGCGATGTCAAAAGGCAGAGAGCCCTTGTCGCTTAAGAGCCAGCTTGTAACCTGATCGTCTGAATGGAATAAAGGAGGCACAGAGGCCTGACGCAGGATGAATACAGCATGACTGCTGCTAGGAAACTGGGCGCAGACCTGCATCATGCTCTGTCTGTGGCCACAAACAGGCTGGATATTGAGGGAGCGGAATCCCGTTCTATTCAGAAAGATGCCAGGCTGGTGAGGCGGAGCACACAATGCAATATGGTTACAGTCTGTGGCACCTTGCACCTTGGAGAGGTCTGCAATGCGGGCAAAACTTACTGCTCTCTCATCCTGTTTTGTTCTTTCCATGGGGAAAGAGCTGTCGGTGTTCTTCTTGGTGTAGAGAGGCTCAGTGACCTCCAAGATACAAGGGTGGACCGCAAACTGGGAATTGTGGCTGACATTATCTGCAGCAGCCATCATTGTGACCTTGACAGCCAAAGGCAGTTCTGACCTTCCCCTAGTCTGAGGCTCACGTTGTGGATACAACAGATGACATAGCTCGGAGACAGTATCCTTTGTGAAGCGAAGATATCTGAGACATTGCTCCTCAGTGGAATTGAGTTAGGAGAACTGTTCCCTGAAGACCCACTATGGCTATGGTCTTCTGCAAAGTGCTCTCCTGCTCCCTCTTATCCCAGCTGCTCCTGCTCTCTATGGTGCTCTTGGCTCTATGGAGCTCCGCCTCATCCTCCAGACCCAATGGCAGCCTGACTAGACCACCCATGACTGCAGTGAAACCATTTTGAAAGCAGCCAATGAGTCCAGCACCAGCAATAACCTCTTCTCAGAAGTCAAAAAATGGGCCACAAAACAGTGGTCGAAAAGGACAAACCAGCAATGAACCTCCGTGGAATAGATGAGCCCTTTAAATTGCATGAATCAAGAGTCATTGTTGCCTGTTAGCGCCAAGAATTACTGAGTGAGTTTACCACGTGGCCAGTCCAATATCAGAAAAGGTTCCCACAACAACAACTTGTATTTATATAGCACCTTTAATGTAGTAAAATGTCCCAAGGCATTTCACAGACAAAACAAACAAATTTGACACCGAGCCATTTAAGAAAAAATTACGGCAGATGAAAGAGGTAGGTTTTAAGGAGCATCTTAAAGGAAGAAAGAGAGGTAGCGAGACGGAGAGGTTTAGGCCGGGAGCTCCAGAGTTTGGGGCCTAGGCAGCTGAAGGCACGGCCACCAATGGTTGAGCGATTATAATCAGGGATGCTCAAGACGACAGAATTTGAAGAGCGCAGATATCTCAGGAGGTTGTGAGTCTGAAGGAGATTACAGAGGTATGGCTTTTATTTAAGAATGACTCTTATTTAAGTATTACAATATGCATTATCTATACTTCTGATATGTACGCTGGACGCTTCTATTGGAACCGGATCCAATATGGTGCATTTCCAGTGCTGGATGTGGGCGCACGGGCTGCCCACAATATTTTATGCCTAGGCACATGTTTTACGTCTGTTAAATGGATGTGATGAGTATGAATTTCCAGGCCATTATCTTTTCAAGATTTTCAGGATGGTAAGCAAAATCCTCCAGGGGATTATCCGATTCCTCTTCTAAATATTTCTGTTTAATTATATTCCTCTTTTTGGAGAATCAGTGACAAGGGTCATCAATGTAACATTCACACTAAGAGGGTGAGCAAGGATATGAGGAGATATTTCATTCTGCAAAGATTTATTGGAACATGGAATATTTTACAACAAGAGGCGGTTGAGGCAGGAGGCAGACATCAGTGCACCTTTTATTGGAAAATTGAAGAACTATTTGAAGCAGAGGACAATAATGGGCTGTGGGGAGAGGCATTGGAATTTGGTTTGAATTGCTCAAGCAAAGCAACATGATTGGTTGAATGGCCTCCTTCTGTACTTTAGACTTCTATAGCTCTATGGCCTAGAAATTTGGGTCCTTTGCAGCTCACGTTAGCTCCCTGGGACGCAAATTACTTTGTGACCGGGCGTGGTGCCACTAACGACTCCCGCTAAATTTTGCAAGGGTTTAGCAACGGCATTTTCCGTCGCGTCCCGCTCCGCTGAATCTGTAATGACGATGTCATCACCGTGCACAGTGTCCTGTTAGCGCCATGAACCCTAAATTGGTTATCGCCCCCTGAGGCTGTGCTGGTCGATGACAGCCAACCACTCACAGAGCGAGAATTAACGGGGAGATGTCATCACCGTGCACAGTGCCCCATTAGCGCCACGAACCCGAAATTGGTTATCGCCCCCTGAGGCTGTGCTGGTCGATGACAGCCGGCCACTCACAGAGCGAGAATTAACAGGGAGATGTCATGCTCCTTTAAAAAAAGCGCACATTTTTTGGTGCACCCCATTGGCGATTTGAATGCAGGGTCCGTGCTGCAATCGTTAGCTCGGCACTCTGCTTGAGTGCCGGACTCTTGGCATGGCAACTCCCCCTCCCCGGTGGTTCAATTAGGACCATTTTTATAATGCAGGGTTTTCAGCTTGAGCCCTTCCTTTTAAAGAAGGGAAGAGCCCCTCCTACACGGCAGTACTATGCAGCCCAGTGCGTAGCGCTGCGCCCCACTCCTGATGTGTCTTCCCCGCTACCATCCCAGAAAGGAAGTAGAGCATCTTATTTTGTGCTCCACTTCCTTTCATGGGCGGTAATCCCAACTTCTCGCGAGAGACGAGCCTTCTGCGCTTGACGCAAAGTTTCGTGCCTCCCAAGTGTTACCACCCGCTATGTTTCCATCAAACCACACGGAAACTAATGTCTATTGGAAAGAATTAATTGCAGAAATTATTACTTAGTAAAGCATTCCCGTAGGGTTTAGTTCTGCCTCTAGAATTTAAAAAGTATCCCTCTAATCCCAGAATCACACAGGTTGTGAATTCGCACTGGGTGCAGCAAAGGCAATGGGCCCCAACAATATCCCAGCTGCAGTGCTGAAGACTTGTGCTCCAAAACATTTGTGTCACACAAATAGAAGGCAATAAAATGACCATCTCCAACAAGAGAGAAAATCGAACCACCTCCCTTTGACATTCAATGGCATTACCATCACCAGGTTTCTTGCCATCAACACCTTAGGGGTCACCATTGGCCATAAATTCAGCTGGACCAGCCACGTAAATACTGTGGTGACTAGAGCAGGTGAGAGGCTGCTTATTCTGTGGCGAATGGCTCACCTCCTTACTCCCCAAAGCTTCCTCACCACCTACAAGGTACAAGTCAGAAGTGTGCTGGAACACTCTCCACTTGTCTGGATTTGTGTAGCTGTAACAATACTCAAGAAGCTTAATACCATCCAGGACAAAGCTGACCATTTGATCCGCACCTCATCCAATAGCCTAAACATCAACCCCGCCACCACCAGCGTACCTGTGGCTGCAGTGTCTACTATCTACAGGATGCACTGCTGAAACTTACCAAGGCTTCTTCAGCAGCACTTCCCAAATCCACGACCTCCACCATCTAAAAGGATAAGGGCAGCAGGTGCCTGGGAACACCATCACTTCCATATTCCCCTGCAAGTCTGACACCATCCCGACTTGGACATATATCGCCGATCCTTCATTGTCGCTGATTCAAAATCCTGGAACTCCCTACCTTTCAGTATTTTGGGAAAACCATCACCACACGGTGTGCAGTAGTTCATAAGAACATAAGAACAAAGAGCAGGAGTAGGCCGTATGGCCTCTCGAGCCTGCTTTGCCATTCAATATGCTCATTCATGGCTGATCATAGACCTCAACTCCACTTTCTTGCCCGATCTCCATATCCCTTGATTCCCTTAGAGTCCATCTATCTTAGCCTTGAATATACTCAATGGGGTCGAAATTCAGGTGCACCAGAAAGCACCTTAGACTGAAAGCCAGGCTGACTGGCTGAAAATGGGTCGGTTGGGGCCTCTGCCGCTGTCAATCAGCGGTGGAGTCGTGGTGACGTCACAGCAAACTGCAGGTAACCCAGTATAAAAGGGAGCTCACAGCTTGTTGTCCTCACTCGAGGAGCTGCAAATAAAGGACTACAGTCTACACAGTTTAAGTACCATACTCTGCCTCATGGAGTCATTACCAAAGGTGCCTCCATGCACAGTAACTGGCGACGAAGTCACGAACTACACGCTCAGCATGTCGAATCTCAGCAACTTTAAGGAATTCACCGATGGGGAAGATTGGGATGCTTTTGTAGAAAGTTTGGAACATTTTTTCAGAGCCATCGACCTGGATGGGGACACACCGGCTATACGACTGAACAAGCGCAGGAACCTCCTGCTTAGCAGTTGTGGGCCCACCATCCATTGTCTCGTCAGGGACTTGCTATCCCCGGAGAAGACAACAACCAAGAGCTATGAGGAACTTGTAACACTAATACAGGAGCAACTAAAACCAAAAGAAAGCATCCTCACAATCACGCACCGGTTCCACACTTACCGGCGACCCGAAGGCCAAGAAATTGCTAAGTATGCTGCAAATTTAAGAAGACTGGCTGCACCGTGTGATTTCGGCGACCACCTTAATGAAGCACTAAGGGACATATTTGTAATTGGAATCAGCCACGAAGGCCTCCTACATAAATTGCTCTCTGCAGACATCACAGTCACCCTGCAGAAAGCAATTAAAGTGAGCCAGGCCTACATGGTTTTGGCCGACGACTCCAGGCGAACACTGACCCAGGACTCTAAACTGGCGAACACAGTGCACCGCATGGCTACTGCTAAAGGCAGAAATGCTGCGCCGAGTCTCGCAACCCTGACTCCGCCACATGGGGCAAACCGGATGGCCCCATGCTGGCGCTGTGGAGGAAACCATAGGGCTCACCAGTGTCGCTACAAAGACTATACATGCAAAGGCTGCAAAGAGAAAGGGCATCTTCAAAGAATATGCAGAAAAAGCTTCACTCACCGCGTCACCGAAGAGTTGACTGATCACCAAGGCTCCGACACAGATGAAGATGAAGCTGCTCAACCCCTGAAAGAAGAGTATGGAATTTATACCTGCTCCACCGAAAGTTCTCCGTGAACGATGGAAATAGATATCGACGGAGTCCAATTTCTATGGAGATCGACATAGGGGCGAGCCAATCTTTGATGAGCCAAACAACCTTTGAAAAAATTTGGATAAATCCCACCAATCGACCAAAACTGTCTCCTGTCCAAGCGAAGCTGCTCACCTACACCAAAGGTAAAATCCAAATCGTTGGCAGCGTGGACGTCCAGGTCTCCCAGGGCAGCGTGTTGAACAAACTCCCCCTGTGGATCGTTGCCGCCGCTGCTGGGAAAGAATAGGATGAACCCGGTCCAAATCGGTCGAAGTGTCGACGACCTCCAGGCTCCAGCAATCGACATCGAACATGGGTCCATCGCTGCATCTAGAGATCCCACAGCCCAGCTCGACTGTGCGACGATGACTCCACAACACCGCGACAAAATCTCTAGAACCGAAAACCCAAGCTTCTCCTTCCGGGCTGGGGCAGGACTCCAAGAGGTGAAAATCATCGAGAAAGGTGGTCTCCTGGCCAAACCTGAGGAAGAAAAGACCACCACAGCCTACCTGGAGGAGAGCCAGAAGATGGCGGCTGCACCACGAGGAGAAGAACCTGCAATCAAAATGGCTGCGACCAGACCACGAGGGGCAGCGTTGGAGGAGCAACACATGGTAATGAACGGCCAATCGGACTGGAAGGCTCCCTTAAAGGAGACCGGTAACCAAAAAAATTTAAAGGAACAGTTTCAACTGAAAGATGACAGGGACTTTAAAGCTAAAAATGCAATTAAAGAGTGCAAGTATAATAATGTAACCATGAATTGTGATGCTGGTGTAACTAATGTGAAAAATGAAATAAATGCTTGTGTAAGTAAGGTTAAGAACAAGCTTGTTATGTGTGATGATTATGCCAGAGAGTTTGAAATGCCTAATGTAACCATGTCTGGTGAGACCATGAAACAAAAAAGTGATGCAAATGTTGTAAAGGCAGTCAATAATGTAGACTCGACTATGTATGATCAGAGCCAAGGTGTCCTGTATACAGGTTAAAGGACACTGGGTTCTACAGGGACCATGCAAATGCTAGAGGAATCCCCCCGTGGGAGATACTCAGGTCCAGCTGGCTACCAGACCATGTAGCCTGGACCTTTGGAACAAATGTGATGCCTCAGGAAGGGGCCCAGTGGGAGCAGACCCACTACAGGGACAGTGGTCAATAGGCAGCACAGCCACCACCACTGGCCACCTGCCCCAGACCAGCCCTACACCCCCCAGGCCACCAGGGCCAACACCAGGAGTGAGAGGCCAATACCCTCCAGCTTTCCTGGCAAACCCTGGGATGACCAGACTCTCATCCCAATTGGTGGACAAGGAGCCCATACAGTCCTGTGGCCCTGCCCACCACAACACAATTACCCACATCACAGAGTATGCACCCTACCCACTGCTGCAATGGCTACCCCACTGAGGGATCGCACAACAGTGACACCCACATGGTCTGTGTGATAAAGGGGGGGGCAAATGTATGAGGCCAGCCTCAAGTACAGGGATCACACCTGACACCCACACAACCCTCACCACAACCTCCCATAGCCCACTACTGATCACCTCCCCAGGTCATGACAATAAGGACTTGAAAAATGCTTAGGGAGAGTGTTGTTATGTATGCATGCCCGTATTGTTATATGATGTCTGTAACACTGAATGTACCTTACACTGTACACACCTTACCTGCACACCAGAGGGTGCTGCTGCTGGAGACCTAAAGGTTACCTGCACACTGCAGATAACCCAGTATAAAAGGGAACTCACAGTTTGGTATCCTCACTCGAGGAGCTGAAAATAAAGGACTACAGTCTCCACAGTTTAAATGCCATACCCTGTCTCGTGGAGTCATTACCAAAGGTAAAGTCTTTGAGACCTGAATTTCGGCCCCAAAGATGCAGCATCCATAACCAACCCTCTGGGACAGAGAATTCCAAAGATTCACAACCCTGAGTGAATAAATTCCTCCTCATCTTGGTCTTAAATGACCTCCCCATTATCCTGAGACTATGCCCCCTAGTTCTAGACACTCCATCCAGGGGAAACAACCTCTCAGCATCTGCCCTGTCAATCCCTTTCAGAATCTTGTATGTTTCCAGTTCAAGATGAAGGCTCACTATTGCCTTCTCAAGGAAAGTAGGAATGGACAATGTCAGCCTTGCCAGTGAGGCCCACACTCCAAGAATGAAGCACATCTATTGAGTATCCATTATTCGTTTAATTATTTTTTAAAGTCATTGATTATTTATTATGGCTACCATCATTATCAGTCCATATATCTTTTCAGTCAGATCCTCCACCAACTGATGCCTTTTTGATACCATCCTGTTTGTTGCTTTAGATTTTGTGTTTGTTTTAATTACAGGTTGAAGCCTTAAATGTCACATTGATAATCGATACAACTAATTTACATGAAGTCACATGTGGAATTTGACAGGACTTTGTAAATTTACATGGTAGATTTAAGTGCGGTTTTCATTTGAGTTTTCTGTGTGTTTCTCCATCTATTAATTCACTCTGAACATTTCATTTTTTTGTTTTGTGTTTATTTTGTGCTTCCAATCTGAGGAGTGTCAGCGGTTAGGCTGTGGCACCTGTACATATTTTTTACATTTACCACCCACTATCGACATTAACCATGCACAACATGAGGCAACCCTACTCTGTCTCAACAATGTGCCTTTCCCTTCTGCTCAGCCTCTTGCTCCAGTGCAAATTTCTCCATTCCCCACACCAGCCTCATTGTGGGTTCCATCACACCAACAATTTCTACAAGAAAAAGTAAGAAAAACTTGCATTTATATAGTGCCATTCACAATCTCAGTTGTCTGCGACCGGAAGCCTAATCTCTCATGCCTACTGGAGTCTAGCTGCAGACTAAAAATAGAAACATTACACAGACACAAGGGTAGAAATGATTGTGAATGATTGGACAAAATCTGAAGACATTTTCATTTAATTTTTCTCTCGACTATTTTAACTGAGGTCTTTATAATAAATGGATTAATGTATCCATTAAAATAGTGGTGAGAGGATTTGACTCAAGTACATTAAAGAATTACACGATAACAGCAACAACAACTTCTTCAATTTCAACTTCTTCACCACCTAGAAGGACAAGGGCAGCAGATGCATGGGAACACCACCTCCTCCAGTTTTTCCTCCAATGCACACACCATACTGACTTGGAAATATATCACCGTTCCTTCATCGTCACTAGATTAAAACCCTGGAATTCCCTCCCTAACAGCACTGTGGACTCACCACACGGACTGTAGCAGTTCAAAAAAGCAGCTCACCATCTCCTTCTCAAGGGCAATTAGGGATGAGCAATAAATGCTGGTCTTGCCAGTGATGCCCACATTCCATGAATGAATTTAAAAAACAACAACTTGCATTTATATAGCACCTTTAACATAGTAAATCGTCCTATGCTGCTTCATGGGAGTGTTATCAAACAATATTTGACACCGAGATACATAAGAGATATTAGGGCAGATAAGAAGCTTCATAAAGGAGGAAATAGAGGTTGAGAGGTAGAGAGGTTTAGGTGGGGAATTCCAAAGCTTAGAGCCTCAGCAGCTAAAGGCACGGCCACCAATGATGCAGTAATTAAAATCAGGATTGTGCAAGAGGCCAGAATGGAAGTTGTGCAGAAATCTCGGGGAGGTCATGAGGCTGGAGGAGGTTCGAGAGATAGGGAGGGGTGAGGCCATGAAGGGATTTGAAAGCAAGGATGAGAATTTTAAAATCAAGGCGTTGCTTAACCGGAAGCCAATGTAGGTCAGCGAGCACAGGGGTGATGGGTGAATGGGACTTTGTGCGAGTTTGGATACGGACAGCAGAGTTTTGGATGACCTCAAGTTTATGGAGGGTGGAAGATGGGAGGCCAGCCAGGAGTGCGTTGGAATGGTCAAGTCTAGAGGTAACAAAGGCATGGATGAGGATTTCATTGTCGCCCGATGTTACGGAGGTAGAAATGGGTAATCTTAATGATGGAGCGGATATGTCAATTACCTTGGTATATCATAACCCATAATTTCTAATCTATAATGGGCCAAAAATTCTCACCTCATCGAAAAAAACAGATTTTCTGATCTGTCAAGATTTCTCGAGATAGATCCTCCACATCCCCGCAGGAAGGACATTCGTGTAAGAGAGATTGGGCTATTTGCCCAACTCACGCCCAGCAAATGTCATTCAAATTTTTATGCCTGGTAAAAGCAGGCACATAGTTTACTTTTACTAGAGCAACACTTTTAAAACATACAAAAATTAAATTTAAACACTTAGTTTTATATTAAAAACCCTGTCCATTAACGTAAGTTTATTTTTAACAAAATTAAAAAAAATTTTTCTAAAACATTTAATTACATTTAATTTCAATTAATTTTAAATATATGAGGTGTTTTATTTATTTATTGTGCTCTGTTTCAGTGTTTTAGGGGATTTTCTCATTGATAGTAATGGGAGTCTGTACAAACAGAGCTTCCATTTTTATCATTGCGAATACTGCATAGTGATTGGTGGAACAGCATGTACATACGTACCTGAAAGATATCTCCCTGTATGCTGTGCAGTGAATCGAGGCCTCCGACTGTAATCCTACGTTCCTCTGGAATGACCAGGTACTTTCATAGATTTTTTTCGGGTCGTAGACGTTCATACGAAGGAAGCCTCTGACCACAATTCTCCCCCATTAATATTATTTACCTACAAATGTACAAACTTTACTTAAAATCCAGGTAAACTTTATTTCCTTCCCAAAAATGTTATTTGTCGTTACATACATTATTTTTGCAACTGAGCATTATGATTTTCAGTATTAGCTAAATTTAAAGGGCCTGGATTTTCCTCTGAATTACTATCTCTTTTAGGGTGGGTTTGGTGTGGTAAAAAGTGTAAAATGCATTCTAACAGGTTACCGGCTCAAATACTGTGTCAAATAAGGAATACACCTGTACTCACCTCCCAAGAAACCAGCAGTTCCCTTTAGTTCCTGTCAGAATCTCAACCTGCCACATGTAATAGTATGGGGTCATGACTAACTCCTTCTCCCCGTTAACCTCCATTTCTGTCGCAAAGGTGCCGCAGAAAACTACCACTACTATATCAGTGGTAGCAAGAGCTGCATTAAGTTATCCCTCAGGCAGATACTGAATTGAGCAAGCCACTTTGTGTGATGCTGCAGTAGGTTTGTGTTACTTTGCCTGAATAGCAATTGTTTTACAACCTTGAGGGTTGAGTCAGCATTTTTTGCAGCTACTTTTACTCAGCTCTGCTCAAAGTACCACTTTGCACTCCAAACATGGATTTGTCAGTGGGAATACATTTATATTGATGCTATGACGAGAAGGAGGTTGAAGACATAGGGCTAGACTTTCCACTTTTGTGCAGACCAGCCAAAAATGGGCGTCATTTCCAGCGTGGATGGTAAAAATGGGTTTTGAGATCGCCGGAGTATTGCCCATTTGAAAACCCTAACTTTCCATTTTTGAAAATGGGCGTTACTGCGAGTGATCTGAAATGGGCGTTAGCCTTAATTTTTTTGGCCTTCTGCCCTAAAGTGTCGCCGACATAGCAACGGCATGGCAATGCTCGTTTCCCGCGTTTCAGGAGGTCAGGCGTCATCATTACATGCGCATAAGAGGAGACATTGAGAGAGGGAGCAGAGAGAGAGGGAACACGTGTGTGGGTGTGGTGTGTGCTTCTTTGGCTGTTGTGGGAGGCAGGAAGTTGATTCACCAGCAGCAAAAAGCCTACTAAGCACAAAGAAGGTAGTTGGCACTGAGTTTTTGTGGAAAAAATAATATTTAACATGGAAGGGTTGGAGGATGCGACCCAGCACGCTGTGGAGATTGAGGACGCTGGCGAAATCAGTGAGCTGGGAGAGGAACAATTGGGAAGACGCAAAAGAGCAAGGAGGTTCTCGGATGAGGCAAATGCCTCCCTCATGCAGAAGGTCGAGTCACGCTGGGGTCAATTGATCCAGGGCGGGCATGGGAAGCCCACTCCAAAGGCCGACCAGAAGATATGGGCCAAGATAGCCGAGGTGGTCTCGTCAGCCGCCAATTGAGGTGCGTGAGGGCAACCAATGCCTCAAGCGATGGAACAACCTTGTAGGATCTGCCAGAGTATTACATTTATTTACATGTACTTATATATTTATATATTTGGAATTGTAAGTGTAATGAGTGATTAAAATCAGATGTGAGGTCTTGCACTTATACTGGGAAGGTTGTACTCAAAGCCTGTGATCATGGTGTTCGTCTTTAGGTAAAGAATGATAATTTTCATTATAATCATGATGACATCTGTTGGTTATGTGTTGTATCAGTTTCTGTGACAGTACCTAGCAATGATATCATGCAATGATCTCATGTCATGTCGTGCTGGTGTTACCTTTTACAGAAGAAGCTTTTGAGGAATAGGGCCGAGCAGAGGCGAATGGGTGGGGGGGCCATCAATCATCATTGACCTCACCGACATCGACGAGCAGGTGCTGGCAATAGTGGGGAGCCACCCCCGGTCAGCCACGCAAGTAGCAACAGAGCCTGATCTGATGCCATGTGAGTAAAGTATACACCATTACGTGTTGTAAAGTCAATAGATGCCACACTCCCTCATATCCGACCAATATTATATGATAGATGAATCATAAAATTCTTCTCTAAATAATGATGTCCTCATGAGAATCATTGCAATGCAGAATTTGGTGACGGTCATGAAATGTGATGTCTGTGATGATCTTGATAGCGGTGTTGCTTTTGTCGGGAATATGTTGTATGTAGCGCTGGACTCACCTTGTGAACCTAGCACCCCCTTCTCCTCTAATAACCTCATTTATGTTTTGCAGCTCAGCCAGCAGCGCGGCCCCAGGCAAGAACACTGAGCCCAGAAGGTGGGGGCGCGGGGACGGACTCACCGGACTCTCCTCCACCTGGTGCTGAGGAGCACCGATTCTCACCCGTGCATCTGCTGGGTCCCTTCTCAATGGGTGACGGTGCCGACTTCGAGGAGCCTGCATCCCCAACCTCCATAATCCATTCGACACCGATGACATCTAGTGCTCCTGCGGCCATTCCCACACCCTCCGTGCAAGTACCGGGCCCAAGCACCTTGTCACAGGGCACCCCAGATGTCTCTAGGTTGGCGCTGACCAAGCGAAGATTGGTTCAACATGGCAGGTGTGCTCCACGAGCGGCAGATTTGAGCGGGGACATGGTACACTTGTCCAGGAGAAGTGTTGACATAGGTCAGCAGATCCAACAGACAATGGGGGCATATCCCTCAAGCTGGCCAGCATGTCCGCCACCACAACGGAGTACATGGCGTGGATGGTGGAGGCCCTAAAGCTGATAGCCAGGATCACTGATGGCTGAGGGCCCCCCAGTAGTCCCGGAGTGGCCCCAAGGTGCTGCACCCCCATTGCCAATGACACATGAGAACCAGGAAGAAGATCTTGCTTCTGGCTTGGAGCATGTTCCCACCTTGGGACCGTCCTCTCCCGTATCCATCCAGGCAGTGGTTCTGCCATCAACCTCCCAAAGATGCAGCACCTGAGGAGCTCCTCAGCCAGGTGGCTTGGAGTCAGGAGGGGAAGGGGTAAAGGTGGGAAGGAGAAATGGGGGCGAGGGAAATTGAGGTGCATGGCCGCAGCTTTTGTCTTGGGCATATTTTTATGTTGTTGGTGCTATTTTGGTGGGTGGGTCGGGGGGAGGGGCAAAGGGGCTACCTTGCTGGTTTGCATTTGTGTTCTGTGTTGCTAGAAATGGTGCCCAATCAAATTATGTAAATGTGATAAGTTTGTTGTGGGGTGGGGCGGGGTGGGGTGCGGTGTTTTTTTACAGTTATAATTATGATTTCACACACATGGTTGGATTAAATGTTTTTTATTTAACATAATCTTGTTGCGCATTGTCTCAGATAGCTGCACCATTACACACTGGTGATTCCTTAACATGAAAGGGTATAATTACACTTAACTTGAATCAACTTAAACTTTAACTATCACCAAGGTGATGAACACCATTGCTGTATGATCTGCACACCCAGCAGTGTTGCAGCTTTGTAAATAACAACAATGTTCTTTCAAACAAAGCGCTCATTTATGAGATGCTGACTTAAGAGTCTTGCAGCTATGTAGCCACCATGGGCACTTTCCTGCGGTCTAGAGAGGGGACGGGGACAAGGTTTCAGCATTAGCATGATTGTCTGGCCCAAGGTCAGCGTCCACCTCCTCGTCCTCCTCTTCCTCTCTCTCCTGAGGTGGAACGTCAGTCCGTTCTGGCAATTTTTGTCCCCTCCTGATAGCCAAGTTGTGCAGCATGCAGCACACCACCAGGAATTGAACTATCTGCTCAGGGTGGTATTGGAGCTCTCCTCCTGAATGGTCCAGGCATCTAAAGTGCTGCTTAAGCACTCCAATGATTTTATCCACGATATTGCGAGTGGCTCTGTGGCTCTCGTTGTATCGCTTCTCGGCTTCGGTTTGGGTGTCACGCAGGGGTGTCATCAGCCAGGTGGCGAGGCCATAACCTTCGTCACCAAGCATCCAGCATTGACATTGTGGCTGACTGGTAAACATGTCAGATACTGTGCTCTCACGCAGGATGTGAGCATCATGGATGCTGCCTGGAAATTTGACATTCACTGCCATAATTGTTTGCTGGTGGTCGACAACGAGTTGCACATTCAGGGAGTGGAATCCCTTACGGTTCCTAAAAAACTCTGCATTCTGAAAAGGTGCCCGCATCGCGATGTACATACAGTATATTGTTCCCTGCACCTTGGGAAAGTTAGCTATTCGGTAGAATCCTAAAGCCCTCTCAGTCTGAGCCTCCCTTGTCATGGGGAAGCTGATAAAGTCCATCCTGTGTGCTTAAAGGGCTTCAGTGACCTGTCGAATGCAGCAATGTGTGGCATGCTGAGATATAGCGTAAATGTCGCCAGCTGGGGCCTGAAAGGAACCCGATGCGCAGAACGAAAGTGCCGCGGTGACCTTGACCTCGATGGACAGTGCAGTCCTGATGGTGCTGGCAGGCTGCAGATCTCTCCTGATGAGCTGGCATATCTCACTGATAACCTCCTTGTAGAAGTGCAGTCTCCTAATGCAGGTATTATCAGATAAGTTCAGGTAAGACCGCTTCTCCCTGTAAGTGTGGGGGGTGTAAGGTCTGGTCCTCCTTATCAGTCTAGCACGTCTTAAATTGGGCACATAATGCTGTCGAATATCTTCTGCCATCTGTAGTCTGCAGCATGTGCGTACTCATCAAGACAGGCTGTGAAATAACTATCAGTATTACACCGATTGTTCACAAACAATAAATGTCCCCACTAAGACATCTAAAGTAAATTCCAATCGTCCACAGTATGATAAGATGTTTGTTGAGATGTTCACATCACCTTAAAAGATCTCCAGAGTACATCCAAACTACCCCGAAGTTGAAGCAGAGCAGTCTTTTAAATGAAACGGCCTGCGATTCAGAATATTGGTGTCTATACCACTGTGATTAGTTCAGGTCAGAGCAGCTTTTTCACAGTGTTATTTTTGCAAACGATATTATCGGTGAGATGTGTGCAAGGTGCCGAAAGTAACGCTGGCCGATTTTCTGGGCGTTAGTTTCGGCAAATGTGATCTTTACGACAGAAAACAGTGGCCGTGCGGTATTATTAAATATCGGCATTAATTACATGCCGAATATAATGCTGAGCAATATTATGGCCATTATTTTCTGATCATTCCACCCAAAAATAGTGGACGGGTGGTATTATTTTTTATCGGTGTTACGTACATGTCGAAAGTAACGCTCGGCGATACGTAACCGAGAAATTGCCGTTATTTTCCATTTTGTGGCTAAATGGGTGATATATGGGCATTATACCTCATTTCTGCGTTAAAATGGACATTAAGTGGACAGTCTGTGTTGTGCATGTAATAACTCAATAGACTGAATACTGTAAACTCATTCAGGTGCAAACTTGGCTCAACTTTATTCTACCCAAAGTGCCGTCATTACACTTTATGGTGGCTTGCTTTATATACCTGGCCCACGCACACATGTGTACAGCCTAATGACCTCTGACAGTGGTGCTCCTTGGTGGCTAGTAACCTCAAGCATACATACATGACAACATCCCCCTTCAAGATCTTAGTATCAGTCTTTTTACAAGTTAAGGCGGACCAGGGCTTTCCGCTCACGAGTTGATCGTCTCAGTTCAACTCAAGTTTTGGGTGAGCGTTCTGAGTCAGTTATGACTGGAGGCTGGGTAGCCAATCTGATGGGAGTGGCAATGACCATGTCAGAGATTGAAAGTTCAGATTCATTGATGATGGCGGAGTCCTCTGATGAATGAATATAGGTTGGTTGGTCACTGATCGTATCTTCCTCAAATTGTTCCGTGTGCCGTAGCTTTATCTGATCAACATGTTTCCGACATTTTTGCCCATTCTTGAGCATGACAATACACACTCTGTTACCCTCCTTGGCCATAACAATACCGGCGACCCACTTGGGACCTTAACCATTGTTATATAAGTAAACCTGTAAAAACCTTGTTTAACTACCAGAGGGCTCATCCCCTGGAGTCCCAAGGGATCCCACATTTCTTTGGGAGCGCCTGTACCTAAGGAGGCCTCACAGGCTGGAGAGGCACTCTGGAGACCTGTAATAGGGTCACACTTTACTTTAAGCTTACAGTATCTGGTCAGATTCTTTATTCAAGACATAATAACTGCCGACGAGATGCAGATGACGAAACCCCACCGCAACAATGCAGAGGACCGTGGGCATCCTGGAGAAATTTTCAGAGGGAAATGATTGGGAAACCTTCGTGGAGCGACTCGACCAATATTTTGTGGCCAACGAGCTGGAAGAAAAAGCGAACGCTGCCAAACGAAGGGCGATCCTCCTCACCATTTGCGGGGCACCAATGAATGGCCTCATGAAAAATCTGCTCCCTCAAGCAAAACCCACAGAGAAGTCGTACGATGATTTGTTCACACTGTTCCGGGAGCATCTAAACCCGAAGGAAAGTGTTCTGATGGCGAGGTATCGGTTCTACATGTACAAGAGGTCTGAAGACCAGGACATGGCGAGCTATGTCGCCGAGCTAAGGCGCCTTGCAGGACATTGCGAATTTGATGGATATATGGAGCACATGCTCAGGGATTTTGTTGTACTTGGCATTCGCAAACTTTTGACTGTAGAGACCGCAACCTTGAGTAAAGCCATAGCGATAGCCCAGGCGTTCATCGCCACCAGTTACAATATCAAACAAATCTCTCAGCACACAAGTGCTGCTGCAAGTACTGTGAACAAAGTAATGTTATTTTTGAATCATAATGTACAGGGCAGGACTCACATGCCTGCAGCTGCACGTCTGCAGATGTCTCAGAGTCCACCATCAAGAGTGGTGAATGCAAGGCCATTAACACCTTGTTGGCGCTGCGGGGGTGATCATCATTTTCATTCATGCCGCTTCAAAGGATACATTTGTGGAACAATGGGACTTCTCCAAACTATGTGCAGGCGAGCTGCAAACGCTGCTAATCCTGCAAACCACCATGTTGCAGAAGAGGACAGATCCATGGTGGAACACGACGAACCAGAGCCTCAGACTGAGGAGGCAGAGGTATGTGGGGTGCACACATTTATCACAAAGTGTCCCCCAATAATGCTGAAGGTAGAATTAAATGGACTCCATAATGGGCGCAAGCCAGTCCATAATGAGCAAAAAGACTTTCGATAAATTGTGGTGCAGCAAGGGCTCAAGGCCTGTCCTGACTCCCATTTGTACTAAACTGAGAATGTACACAAAGGAACTGATTCCCGTAATCGGCAGTGCTACCGTAAAGGTCTCCTACGATGGAGCAGAGCACAAGTTACCAATCTGGGTGTTACCAGACGATGGCCCCATGCTGTTCAGCAGGAGCTGGCTGGGAAAGCTATGCTGGAACTGGGATGACATCCGAGCGCTCTTGTCCGTCGAAGACACTTCATATGCCCAAGTCCTAAACAAGTTCCCCTCAATGTTCGAACCGGGCATCGGGAAGTTCCAAGGAGCAAAAGACAAGATCCACTTGATTCCGGGGGTGCAACCCATCCATCACAAGGTGAGAGCGGTACTGTACATGATGAGAGAGAGGGTGGAGATCGAGCTGGACTGGCTGCAACGAGAGGGCATCATTTCACCGACTGAATTCAATGAGTCGGCCAGTCTGATTGTTCCAGTCCGCAAGGAAGATGGCACCATCAGAATCTGTGGTGATTACAAAGTAACTATCAATCGTTTCTCCCTGCATGGAAAATACCCGCTACCAAAGGCAGACGACCTATTTGCGACGCTGGCGGGAGAAAAAATGTTCACGAAGCTGGACTTGACCTCAGCCTACATGATGCAGGAGCTGGAGGAATCATTGAAGGGCCTCACCTGCATCAACACGCACAAAGGTCTCTTCATTTACAACAGATGCCCTTTTGGGATTCGATCAGCCGCAGCGATATTCCAGAGGAACATGGAAAGCTTGCTGAAGTCGGTCCCGCGCACCCTGGTCTTGCAGGATGACATCTTGTTTACAGGTCAGGACTCCGTCAAGCAGCTGCAGAACCTGGAGGAGGTTCTTAGTCGGCTTAATCATGTGGGGCTCAGGTTAAAATGCTCGAAGTGCGTTTTCCTGGCACCTAAAGTAGAGTTCCTGGGGAGAAGAATCGCGGCGGATGGCATCAGGCCCACCGATTCGAAGATGGAGGCAATCAAGAACGCACCGAGATCACAGGACGTGATGGAGCTGTGATCGTTTTTAGGACTCCTGAACTACTTTGGGAACTACTTACTGGGTCTTCGCACATTGTTAGATTCACTGCACGCTTTACTGTGTAAAGGAGATGAATGGGTATGGGGTAAAAGCCAAGAAAATGCCTTTGAGAAAGCTAGGAAACAAATTGCATGTGTTGTATGATCCATGTAAACGTTTGGTACTAGCATGTGATGCACCGTCATATGGTGTTGGGTGTGTATTGCAACAAGCTGATGAATCTGGGAAATTGCAACCGGTTGCCTGTGCATCCAGAAGTCTGTCTAAGGCTGAGAGGGCCTACAGCATGATCGAAAAAAAAAGCGTTAGCGTATGTTTATGGGGTAAAGAAAATGCATCAATATCTGTTTGGGCTCAAATTTGAATTGGAAACAGACCATAAGCCACTTTTATTCCTCTTTTCTGAAAGTAAGGGGATGAATACGAATACATCGACCCGCATCCAGAGATGGGCGCTCACATTGTCTGCATACAACTACGCCATCCGCCACAGGCCAGGTGCAGAAAACTGTGCCGATGTTCTCAGTGGGTTGCCATTGCCCACCACAAGGGTCGAGATGGCACAGCCCGCAGATTTAGTCATGGTAATGGAAGATTTCGAGAGTGAGCAATCACCGCCCGATTGATTAGAACCTGGACGAGCCAGGACCCCTTACTGTCCTTAGTAAAAAACTGTGTGCTCAACAGGAGTTGGTCTCGTGTCCCGTTAGAGATGCAGAAAGAAATAAAGCCATACCAGTGGCGCAGAGATGAAGTGTCCATCTCGGCAGACTGCCTCCTATGGGTAATCGGGTAGTGGTGCCAAAAAATGGGCAGGGACACTTTCATTAGTGACCTCCACAGTACCCACCCAGGCATTGTAATGATGAACGTGATAGTCAGATCCCATGTGTGTTGGCCCGGTATTGATGCAGACTTAGAGTCCTGCGTGCACAAATGTAATACATGTTCACAGTTAAGCAATGCACCCAGGGAGGCGCCACTAAGTTTATGGTCCTGGCCCTCCAAACCGTGGTTCAGGGTCCATGTCGACTATGCAGGCCCATTCTTGGTAAAAATGTTCCTTGTGGTTGTAGATGCGTACTCCAAATGGATTGAATGTGAGATAATGTTGGCAAGCACGTCCGCTGCCACCATTGAAAGCCTGCGGGCCACGTTTGCCACGCACGGCCTGCCTGATGTCCTTATGAGTGACAATGGGCCGTGCTTCACCAGTGCCAAGTTTAAAGAGTTCATGACGCAATGGGATCAAACATGTCACATCTGCCCAGTTTAAACCAGTGTCCAATGGTCAGGCAGGGCGAGCAGTGCAAACAATTAAGCAGAGCTTGAAGAGCGTAACTGAAGGCTCACTGCAGACTTGCCTATCCCGAGACCTGCTTAGTTATCGCACAAGACCCCACTCACTCACTGGAGCCGAAGTGCTCATGAAAAGGGCACTTAAGACAAGGCTCTCATTAATCCACCCTGATCTACACGAATAGTTGGAGAGCAGGCAGCTTCAACAGAATACATACCATTATCGTGCAAATGTGTCACGCAAAATCAACATTAATGATCCTTTATTTGTGTAGAACTATGGACAAGGTCCCAAGTGGCTTCCCAGCACTGTCGTGGCCAAAGAGGGGAGTAGGGTGTTTCTGGTCAAACTTTCAAATGGACTCATCTGCAGAAAACACTTGAACCAAACCAAACTCAGAATCACGGACTATCCAGAACAACCCACAATAGACTCTACCTTTTTCAACCCACCCCCCCCAACACACACACAAGTGGCAACCGACCCAGTGGTTGACCACGAAGCAGAACCCATCACCTGCAGCAGCTCAGCAGGACTCACCACATCAAGCTGCCCTGCAAGGCCAGCTGTGCAGCAGCCCAGCAAGGACCCAACAAATGACTCACCAAAACCAGCATTTGCATCGAGACGATCAACCAGGGAAAGGAAGGCTCCAGATCGACTCACATTGTAAATAGTTACACTATTGACTTTGTGGGGGAGTGTTGTTACATATGTAAACCTGTAAATACCTTGATTAACCACCAGAGGGCTCATCCCCAGGAGTCTCAAGGGACCCCACAATCCCTTGGGAGCACCTGTAAATAAGGAGGCCTCACAGGCTGCAGAGGCACTCTGGAGACCTTAATAAAGGACTATGGTCTCACATTACTTTAAGCTTACAATATCTGGTCAGATTCTTTATTCAAGACATAACCAACATAATTTAGCACATACACAGGATCATTAACAGAGATGTCGCGTAACACAGCAGCACAATTATTATACCACAGCTGATTTGGACATCTGTTTTCAACACGATCTTTCAAGTCAGGATGGACAAGAGAGAGCTTGGTCTTGAGACCTCTCTTCATCAATAGTTCAGCAGGGGGAGACCCTGGTAAGCATGTGGGGTCTTGCCCTGTAACTAAGCAATATGCATGACAAGCGAGTCTGCAGTGAACCCTGAGTTACACGTTTCATACTCTGCTTGATTGTTTGGACAGCACGCTCTGCTTGACCATTAGAAGCGGGTTTGAATGGTGCTGACCTCACATGTTTAATACCATTGAGTTTCATGAACTCTTGAAACACCAGACTTGTGAAGCAAGATCCATTGTCGCTCACAACGATGTCAGGCAGACCAAGAGTAGGAAACATGACATGAAGGCTCTCAATGGTAGCTGTGGATGTACTGGATGACATGATTATACACTCTATCCACTTGGAATATGCATCCACCACAACAAAAAACATCTTACCCAGGAAAGCACCCACAAAGTCGATATGGATCCTCGACCATGGTTTGGATGGCCACGACCACGGACTCAGCGGAGATTCCGCAGGTACTTTGCTTAGCTGCATGCAAGTGTTGCACTGTTGCACACATGATTCCAGATCGGAGTCAATTCCAGGCCACCATACATGAGACCTGGCGATGGCTTTCATCATCACAATATCGGGATGAGTGTTATGTAGATCATGCACAAATTTCTCTCTGCCTTTCTTGGGCATAACAACAGGATTACCCCACAGTAAACAATCTGATTGAATGGATAGTTTGTCTTTGCGATGTGAATGTAAAATTTGGTCTCCTCACACATTTGCTTGGGTATGGCAGGCCAATCACCACCAAGGATACAACATTTTACAACCGATAAAATCGGATCCTGTCTGGTCCAGGTCCGAACTTGTTGAGCAGTGTCAAAAGTTCCTTTACTCTCAAAAGCATCCATAACTAACAGTAGATCTGCAGGTTGTGGCGTCTCCACCTCCGGTGTGGGCAAAGGCAGACGACTCAGTGCATTGGCACAATTCTCAGTGCCAGGTCTATGGCGAATGACATAATCATAGGCAGATAATGTCAGCGTCCACCTCTGGATGCTGGACGATGCATTGGTATTGATACCTTTGTTTTCTGAAAACAATGAAATGAGTGGCTTGTGATCTGTTTTCAGTTCAAAACAAAGACCAAACAGGTACTGATGTATCTTTGTAACCCTATACATAAAGGCTAAAGCTTCTTTTTCTACCACGCTGTCGGCTCTTTCCGCCTTTGACAAACTTTTCGAAGCATACACAACAGGTTGTATTTTACCCAACTCATTAGCTTGTTGGAGCACGCAGCCAATCCCATATGATGAAGCATCACAGGCCAATACTAGATGCTTACATGGAACATAATGTACCAGCAACTTGGTAGAGCAAAGCAGATTTTTAGCTTTCTTGAAAGCTTTATCTTGAGACACACCCCAAACCCAGTTGTCGCCTTTTCTGAGTAGCACATGTAATGGCTCTAATAAAGTGCTCAATCTAGGTTAGAAATTACGAAGTAGTTAAGTATAGCAAGGAACGAATGCAGCTCCGTCACATTCTAAGGCCTGGGTGCATTTTTGATGGCCTTGGTTTTCAAGTCCGTAGGCCTAATGCCATCAGCAGCAATCTTCCTCCCCAGAAATTCGACTTCCGGTGCCATGAAGACGCACTTCAAATATTGCAGCCTGGGTCCCACTTTGTCCAGACGATGTAGAACCTCTTCAAAGTTGTTCAGGTGTTCGGCAGTGTCACGACCTGTGACCAGAATGTCATCTTGAAACACGACGGTTCTAGGGACGGACTTCAGTCGACCCTCCATGTTCCTCTGGAATATGGCTGCAGCCGAGCAAATTCCAAAAGGACACTTGTGTAGATAAACAGTCCTTTATGGGTGCTGATGCACGTAAGTGTCGACGAGCTCCTGTGTCATATAGGCCGACGTCAGATCCAGGTTAGTGAATGACTTCCCACCAGCTAGCATTGCAAAGTGGTTATCTGCCTTTGGTAATGGGTACTGATCCTGTTTCGAAAATCCGTTGATCGTAACCTTGTAGACTCCACAAATCCTGACAGTGCCATCACTCTTCAACGCAGGAACAATGGGACTGGCCCATTCGTTAAATTCGATCCGTGATATGACCCCTTCACATTGGAGTCTGTCTAGCTCAGTTTCGACCTTCTCCCTCATCATGTATGGAACAGCCCGAGCTTTGTGATGGATGGGGCTTGCTCCCGAGACCAGGTGAATCTGTACCTTGGCTCCCATGAAATTGTCGATGCCTGGTTCAAACAGCGAGGGAAACTTGCTCAGCACTTGAGCACAGGAAGTGTGATCCACTGATGACAACGCGTTGATATTGTTCCAATTCCATTTGTTCCTGTCGAACAGCATTGGACCATTTCTTGGAACAATCCATAACGGTAGATCATGAACCATACCATCATACGACACTTTGACTACTGCACTGCCAATCACCAGTATGAGTTCTTTGGTGTAGTACACAACTTGGCATTGACTGGACTCAGCTTAGGCTTCACAGCCTTTGTGTCCCACAGCTTGTCGAAATTCCTTTGGCTCATTATCGACTGACTCGCACACGTGTCCAATTCTACCGATACCGGCACGCCATTTAGTTTCACATTAACCATTATCGGTTGGCTCTTTGTCAGGAATGAATACAGTCCATACACTTCCTCCTCAGGTATCTCGGGTTGCATATCCAGGTCCGTACTGGTCTGGTCATCATCATCCACGTGGTGAGTCGCAGCACGCTTGCTCAGTTGTGAACACATTCGCTGACGATGCCCCACTTTCAAACAGCCTTTACAGATGTACTGTTTAAAACAACACTGATGATGCTGATGATTGCCCCCATACTGCCAACAGGGTGAAATCTGATTCGTACCCGTTGGCGGATGTTGAGCAGTTACAGGTTTCACATACACAGTCAAGTAGGCCCTGCCATAAGCAGCTCTGCCAGACAACGACACAATCTTGATTATAGTACTTGCCGTGGAACTCCGAATCTTCGATGATATCTGCCTTAAATTATCATCCGTCGTCATGCATGCCTGGGCAATCACAATGGCCTTGCTCAAATCCAGCATCTCCGCAGCCAATAACTTCCGGAGGATCACCTCGTGGTTGATTCCTATTACGAATAAATCTCGCAGCATGTCTTCCAACGTGTCTTCGAACTTACATGACCCGGCAAGACGTCTTAGGATGGCGACAAATTCCAACACGTCCTGGCCCTCAGAATGAACATGCGTGTAGAATCGATAGCGTGAGATGATGATGCCTTCTTTTGGTTTCAGATGGTCACGCACCAGAGCACACAATTCCTCATAGTCCTTGTCCGTTGGACGAGCAGGCGAGAGGAGATTCTTTTTGAGACCATAGATTTTCGGACCGCGAACAGTGTGGAAAACCGCCCTGCGCCTAACTGCGTCAGTAGCTTCCTCCATTTTGTTGGCACGAAGTACTGGTCCAGACGATCGATAAAATCCAACTCCCTCCACAAATCTCTCCAGAATTCTAATGGTGCTCATTTTGCATGCCAAGGTTCTTGAGTTACCTCGTCATTAAATGTTTTATATGTAATAACTCGATAGACTGAATACTGTAAACTCGCTCAAGTCTTTCTTTCTTAATCTGGCTCAACTTTATTCCGGCCTAAAGTGCCTACATTACATAGTGGCTTGCTTTATATACCTGGCCTGCGCACACGTGTCTACAGCCCAATGACCTACGACAATAGCGCCCCCTGGTGGCTAGTAACCCCAAGCAGACATACATGACAGTACGCATGCAAAAATAATGGAAAATCTAGCCCATAGTGTGCAGCACTCTCACCTCTGAGTCAGAAGGTGTGGTTTCAAGTCCAAGTCCAGGGACTTCAGCACAAAAAATCTAGTCATACACTCCAATGCAGTGCTGAGGGAGCATTGCACTGTGGGAGGTGCAATCTTTCAGATGAAACGTTAAACCGAGGCCCCGTCTGCTCTCTCAACTGGATGTAAAATATCCAGTGGCAATATTTTAAAGAAGAGCAGGGGAGTTATCCCCGGTGTCCTGGCCAATATTTATCCCGCAATCAACATAATCAAAAAAAAGATTATCTGGTCATTATCACATTGCTGTTTGAGCTTGCTTGTGTGCAAATTGGCTGCTGTGTTTCCTAAATTACAACAGTGACTACACTCCAAAAGTACTTCATTGGCTGTAAAACACTTTGAGGCTTCTGGTGGTCATGAAAGGCGCTATATAAATCCAAGTCTTTCTTTCTTAATCTTTCTCTGAAGCTCCCTCATGTGATGGATTTAGAGGAACGTGCTCCATTGCCACTCTCCAGATAGACAGTGACAACTGTGCCCCTCATTGCATTCCACTGGTGCTGAGATGCAACTAATTCATTTTGTCAGAAACCAAGTTGCCCCATAGATCTTGGAAGCCTTGAACAAGTGACGAATTTAGGCTGAACCCCAAAGCATCAACTGAAATGTGGGGACATGCCATCAATCTGGAAACAACCAAAGCCCTTCAAAGCTCTTCTTAATGTCTTGATGCTGCAGACATCTCCCAGACTGTCACAGCCTTCAAGCTGTTCAGCAAGTCTCAAGAAACTTCCTGCAATGTGTTGCAGATAAGGGAATGGTCCTCTCTCTCTTACTCATTATCACAACCATATGTGTGGAAACCACCCCCACTATTTCCACGTGAGTTCATTGCTCCTGAATCACAATTCTTTTGAAGACTAGATCTAGGCCACTAGGCTCCAGAGCCTTGGCTCCAAGATGCCAAAAGCATCCATTTCTCATCCACCATGGAGTGCTTAATGACTCACCAGTGACAACCGTTCATCCTGTTGAACTATTCCTTATGAGTTGGTGTCTCTGTGCTGCTGCTTGTGCAGCTAATATCCCAAGACGGATTTGGCGAGGATATGGCAGCAGCCGTCAATCTGGAAGTGCCTAGGCAGTATTGGACTGCCTGGCCTCATGGAGTGATTGGTACCCCATAATGAGAAAGACAAAAGAGCTTCCTTAACTATGCACATAGTGCCATCCCTTGTAGAATTAGGAAGTGAGTGTAAGGGCATTGCAATACTTTAAGAAAGCACAAGGTGGGTGATTTTGAGGTTTTGGAAAGGCAGCAAAAGTGGGTCACAAGACTACTTCCCAGTCTAAAATATCTTCGTTGTCAACAGACGTTAAAAGGGTTGGGACTCTACACATTAGTGAAGCATAGACTTCATCATAGGCAGTCCCTCGGAATCGAGGAAGACTTGCTTCCACTCTTAGCATGAGTTCGTAGGTGGCTGTACAGTCCAATACAAGAACCACAGTCTGTAACAGGTGGGACAGATAGTCGTTGAGGGAAAGGGTGGGAAGGGAGCCTGGTTGGCCACACGCTCCTTCCGCATGCTCCTTCCGCTGCCTGCGCTTGATTTCTGCAAGCTCTCAGCGACGATACTCGAGGAGCTCAGCACCCTCCCGAATGCACTTCCTCCACTTAGGGCGGTCTATGGCCAGGGACTCCCATGTGTCAGTGGGGATGTTGCACTTTATCACGGAGGTTTTGAGGGTGTCCTTGTAATGTTTTCTCTGCCCGCCTTTGGCTCGTTTGCTGTGGACGAGTTCCGAGTAGAGTGTTTGCTTTGGGAGTCTCGTATCAAAAGTAGTAATCTCAGGATTGCTACCAGTGCCACGTGCTAGCCAGAGTAGGAATCGCAGGATAACTCAGATGAATACGTGGCTTGAGGAGTGGTGCGGAAGGGACGGGTTCAAATTCCTGGGACATTGGAACCGGTTCTGGGGGAGGTGGGACCAGTACAAACCAGATGGTCTGTACCTGGGCAAGACCCGAAATAATGTCCTAGGGAGAGTGTTTGCTAGTGCTGATAGGGAGGAGTTAAACTAATATGGCAAGGGGATGGGAACCTATGCAGGGAGACAGAGGAAAATAAAATAGAGGCAGAAGCAAAAGATAGAAAGGAGAATATTAAAAGTGGAGGACAGAGAAAGCCAAGGCAAAAATCAAAAAGGATCACATTACAGCAAAATTCTAAAGGGGCAAAGTTTGTTAAAAAGACAAGCCTGAAGGCTCTGTGCCTCAATGCGAGGAGTATTCGGAATAAGGTGGACGAATTAACTGCGCAGATAGCAGTTAACGGATATGATGTAATTGGCATCACGGAGACATGGCTCCAGGGTGACCAAGGCTGGGAACTCAACATCCAGGAGTATTCAACATTTAGGAAGGAAAGAGAGAAAGGAAAAGGAGCCAGGGTGGTGTTGCTGGTTTAAGAGGAAATTAATGCAATAGTAAGGACGGACATTAGCTTGGATGATGTGGAAATGGTATGGGTGGAGCTGCGGAATACAAAAGGGCAGAAAACATTAGTGGGATTGTGTACAGATCACCAAACAGTAGTAGTGAGGTTGGGGACAGCATCAAACAAGAAATTAGAGATGTGTCAAATAAAGGTACAGCAGTTATCATGGCCGACTTTAGTCTACATATTGATTGAGCTTACCAAACTGGTAGCAATGTGGTGGAGGAAGATTTCCTGGAGTGTATTAGGGACGGTTTTCTAGACCTATATGTCGAGGAACCAACTAGGGCGCTGGCCATCTTAGACTGGATGATGTGTAATGAGAAGCGAGTAATTAGCAATCTTGTTGTGCGAGGCCCCTTGGAAAAAGGGAGCATAATATGGTAGAATTCTTTATTAAGATGGAGAGTGACACAGTTAAGTCAGAAACTAGGGCACTGAACTTAAGGAAAGGTAACTTCGACGGTATGAGGCGTGAATTGGCTAGAATAGACTGCAAATTATACTTAAAGGATTGACGGTGGATAGGCAATGGCAAACATTTAAAGATCACATGGGTGAATTTCAACAATTGTACATCCCTGCCTGGAGTACAATTAAAATGGGGAAGGTGGCTCAACCGTGGCTAACAAGTGAAATTAAGGATAGTGTTAAATCCAAGGAAGAGACATATAAGTTGGCCAGAAAAAGCAGCAAACCTGAGGACTGGGAGAAATGTAGAATTCAGCAGAGGAGGACTAAGGGTTTCATTAAGTGGGGGGAAATAGAGTACGAGAGTAAGCTTGCCGGGAACATAAAAACTGACTGCAAAAGTTTCTATAGAAATGTGAATAGAAAAAGATTAGTGAAGACAAACGTAGGTCCCTTGCAGTCAGATTCATGTGAATTTATAATGGGGAACAAAGAAATGGCAGACCAATTGAACAAATACTTTGGTTCTGTCTTCACGAATGAAGACACAAATAACCTTCCGGAAGTACTAGAGGACCGAGGGTCGAGTGAGAAGGAGGAACTGAAGGATATCCTTATTAGGCGGGAAATTGTGTTAGGGAAATGGATGGGATTGAAGGCCGATAAATCCCCGGGGCCTGATAGTCTGCATCCCAGAGTAATTAAGGAAGTGGCCCGAGAAATAGTGGATGCATTGGTGATCATTTTCCAACAGTCCATCGACTCTGGATCAATTCCTATGGACTAGAGGGTAGCTAATGTAACACCACTTTTTAAAAAAGGAGGGAGAGAGAAAACGGGTAATTATAGACCGGTTAGCCTGACATCAGTAATGGGGAAAATGTTGGAATCAATCATTAAGGATGAAATAGCAGTGCATTTGGAAAGCAGTGACAGGAACAGTCCAAGTCAGCATGGATTTATGAAAGGGAAATCATGCTTGACGAATCTTCTGGAATTTTTTGAGGATGTAATTCGTAGAGGGGACAAGGGAGAACCAGTGGATGTGGTGTATTTGGACTTTCAAAAGGCTTTTCACCAGGTCCCACTCAAGAGATTGGTGTGCAAAATCAAAGCACATGGTATTGCGGGTAATGTACTGACGTGGATAGAGAACCGGTTGGCAGACAGGAAGCAGAGAGTCGGGATAAACGAGTCCTTTTCAGAATGGCAGGCAGTGACTAGTGGGGTGCCGCAGGGCTCAGTGCTGGGACCCCAGCTCTTTACAATATGCATCAATGATTTAGATGAAGGAATTGAGTGTAATATCCCCAAGTTTGCAGATGATACTAAACTGGGTGGCGGTGTGAGCTGTGAGGAGGACGCTAAGAGGCTGCAGGGGGACATGGACAGGTTAGGTGAGTGGGCAAATGCATGGCAGATGCAGTATAATGTGGATACATGTGAGGTTATTCATTTTGGGGGCAAAAACTCGAAGGCAGAATATTAGTTGAATGGCGGCAGATTAGGAAAAGGGGAGGTGCAACGAGACCTGGGTGTCATGGTTCATCAGTCATTGAAAGTTGGCATGGAGGTACAACAGGCGGTGAAGAAGGCAAATGGCATGTTGGCCTTCATAGCTAGAGGATTTGAGTATAGGAGCAGGGAGGTCTTATTGCAGTTGTACAGGGCCTTGGTGAGACCTCACCTGGAATATTGTGTTCAGTTTTGGTCTCCTAATCTGAGTAAGGGCATTCTTGCTATTGAGGGAGTGCAGCGAAGGTTCACCAGACTGATTCCAGGGATGGCTGGACTGACATACAAGGAGAGACTGGATCAATTGGGCCTTTATACACTGGGATTTAGAAGAATGAGAGGGGATCTCATAGAAATGTATAAGATTCTGACGGGACTGGACAGGTTAGATGCGGGAAAAATGTTCCCGATGTTGGGGAAGTCCAGAACCAGGAGACACAGTCTTAAGATAAGGGGTAGGCCATTTAGGACTGAGATGAGGAGAAACTTCTTCATTCAGAGAGTTGTTAACCTGTGGAATTCCCTGCCGCAGAGAGTTGTTGATGCCAGTTCATTGGATATATTCAAGAGGGAGTTAGATATGGCCCTTACAGCTAAAGGGATCAAGGGGTATGGAGAGAAAGCGGGAAAGGGGTACTGAGGGAATGATCAGCCATGATCTTATTGAATGGTGGTGCAGGCTCGAAGGGCCGAATGGCTTACTCCTGCACCTATTTTCTATGTTTCTATGTCTGGCATGCGAACTATGTGGCCTGCCCACCGGAGCTGATCAAGTGTGGTCAGTGCTTCAGTGTTGGGGATTTTGACCTGGCCGAGGATGCTAATGTTTGTGCTTCTGTCCTCTCACGGGATTTGCAGAATCTTGTGGAGACATCGCTGGTGGTATTTCTCCAGCAACTTGAGGGGTCTACTATACATGGTCCACCTTTCTATGCCATACAGGAGAGCAGGTATTACTGCGGCCCTGTAGACCATGAGCTTGGTGACAGTCTTGAGGGACTGGTCTTCAAACACGTTTTTCCTTAGGCAGCTGATGGCTGCACTGGCGCACTGGAGGCAGTGTTGGATCTCGTCATCAATGCCTGCTCTTGTTGATTGGAGGCTCCCGAGATATGGGAAATGGTCCACGTTGTCCAGGACCACGTCGTGGATGTTGATGTTTGGGGGGCAGTGCTGTGCGGCGAGGACAGGCTGATGGAGGACCTTTGTCTTACTAATGTTTAGCGTAAGGCCCATGCTTTCATACGCCTCGGTAAATACGTCGACTATGTCCTCGAGTTCAGCCTCTGCGTGTGCACAGATGCAGGCATCATCCACTTACTGTAGCTCGACAACAGAGGTTTGAGTGATCTTGGATCTGGCCTGGAGATGGCGAAGATGGAACAGCTTCCCACTGGTTCTGTAGTTTAGTTTCACTCCAGCGGGGAGATGATCAACTATGAGGTGGAGCAAGGCAGCGAGGAAGGCTGAGAAGATGGTTAGGGCGATGAAGCAGCCCTGCTTGACCCCGGTCCGGATGTGAATTAGATCTGTGATGGATCCATTGGTAAGGATCACGGCTTGCATGTCGTCGTGGAGCAGATGGAGGATGGTGATATACTTTTAGGGGCTTCGGAAACGGAGGAGGACGCTCCATAGACCTTCGTGGTTGACAGTGTCAAAGGCCTTTGTAAGGTCGAAGAAAGCCATGTATAAGGGCTGGTGCAGTTCCCTGCATTTTTCCTGCAGATGTCACGCTGCAAAAATCATGTCCGTTGTGCCCCGGAGGGGACAAAATCTGCACTGTGACTCCGGGAGAAGACGGTTGAGGAGGGCTCTAGTGACGGCTTTCACAGCGGTTGATAACAGGGAGATTCCTCTGTAGTTGCTGCAGTCGGACTTGGCCCCTTTTTTAAAGGTGGTCACGATCACTGCATCTCTAAGATCCCCCGGCAAGCCCACCTCCCTCCAGATGAGAGAGATGAGGTCATGTATTCACACCAGTAGTGCCTCTCCAACATACTTCAGTTCCTCAGCAGGGATTCCATCCGCTCCCATAGCCTTGTTGTTTTTTAGCTGTCTTTTGGCCTTTTCTACCTCGTGCAGTGTTGGGGTCTCACTGAGGTGGTGGCGGGTAGTATGCTGCGGATGGAATCGAGAACACTCGAGTCAAAGGCAGAGTCCCGATTGAGGAGATCTTCGAAGTGTTCCTTCCAGCGGGCCCTGACAGCCTCGGTGTCCTTGATGAGTGTTTCCCCGTTCTTGGCCAGGAGTGGAGTGGGGCCTTGGGAGTTTGTTCCGTATGTGGCCTTGACTGCAGTGAAGAATCCTCGTACATCATTGCTGTCAGCCAGCTGCTGTATCTCCTGTGCTTTCTCCATCCACCACCTGTTTTTTACGTCCCAGGTTTTTTTGTTGGACCTTAGCCTTGAGCCATCTGTAATGCTGCTTTGCTGCTCCCGAGTTGGGTTGCTGTTTAAGGCTCAGAAATGCCCTGCGCTTGCAATCTATTAGTTTTTGAATCTCCTGATCATTCTCATCAAACCAATCCTGGTGTTTCCTGGTTGAATGACCGAGCGTCTCTTTACAGACACTGGTTATGGAGGCCTGGAGGGCAGACCAAGCGCTGTGGACATTCTGCATCTCGGGATCATCAAGACATGCCAGGTTAGCTGTGAGGCATTGACTGTATAGGGCACTCTTAGCTGGCTCCTTAAGTGCCCCGGCATTGACTTTTTTGCGACACTGCTTCTGCTGCCCTCTTTGCTTTGGGGCTACGTTGATGTCAATGATGGATCGGATTCGGCGGTGGTCCGTCTAGCAGTCATCAGCTCCTGTCATGGCACAGGTGATTTGCACATTCTTGCGATCCCTGGCTCGGATGATGACATAGTCGAGCAGGTGCCAGTGTTTGGAGCAAGGGTGTTGCCACGATGCCTTGTATTTGTTCCTCTGGCGGTACAAGGAGTTGGTAATGACAAGTTCATGCTCACGACATTTTGTCAGGAGTAGGGTACCGCTGGAGTTGCCTTTCCCTACCCCCTCTCTGACAATCATGCCTCCCCAGAGGTCTACGTCCCTGCCGACCCTGGCGTTGAAGTCACCAAGGAGGATCAGTTTGTCACCCGAGGAGACGCAGGTCAGGGACTTTTCGAGGTTGCATCGAGTGCTGGGGCGCAAGCACTGATGACTGTGGTGCACTGGTTCAAGGATAGGGTGAGTCGAAGCGTCATGAGGCGTTCGTTAGTCCCACATGGGGAGTCTTTGAGGCGGTCGCCCAGCTCGTTTTTGATGGCAAAGCCGACTCCGTGTAGGCGGTGTTCTGCCTTTCCAGAAGAAGGTGTAACCTTCACCATGTTCCTTGAGCTGGCATTCCATTGCCCGCCGGGTCTCGCTTTGGGCTGCGATGTCGCTTTCAAAGCATCTAATTTTCCGGGCAACTATGGCGGTGCGGCGTTCCGGTCTGTCGCTGTTGGGGTTGTCCATGAGAGTCCTAACGTTCCAGGTCCTGAACCTCATGTTAAAGGAGTGGAAGATGCCTGTGCATGATGTCTTTTAACATGGGGTGATCATTGCATGCCAGCTACCACACAGGCTTAGCTGAGCGAGGTCTCGTCCAGTGGCAAGGGGGTCCAGGATGACTGGAGACCAGGCACTGCTATATGAGCCTAATTGTCTCCAGCGAGGTGTTGGCCGCAGGCTCGCCGCTAGATAGCACCCTTGATGGTAGGTGGTCCAAGGCTTGGTTGGGGGCAGGCATGGGGGGGACCAGTGGTGCACTGGGGTTCAGAATGGGGTCACAGCCATTGTACTCACCACGTGCTGGAGGAGGAGAGGAGACCAGGCCATTAGTGGGGAAGGAGAGGTCCAGAAGGGGGGAAGGATGTGGAGGCCCGATAGCCAGGTCCAGCCACCCAATCGCTGCAGGAGGTCCAGCCGGGAGATCCAGGTCACATTGAATCGTCCAGCCGTTGCAGGATGTCCAGCCGGGAGGCCCAAGCCATGCCGAGTCACTGTAGGAGGTCCAGCCGGGAGGTCCAGGTCGCGTCGAGTCGTCTAGCCACCGCAGGAGGTCCAGCCGGGAGACGCCGAAGTACTGTGTGGCGGGAGGCCTGAGGTAGGCCCGAACTTTTGGGATTTGTGGGGTTGGGGTTAGGGTGGGTCTTAAAGCCTAAACTTAGGGGTGATCTGATTGGTTTATAAGATAATGAAGGGAATAGATTGTGTTCCAGTTGAGAGTTTGTTTTGTGTCGGCGGCCATCGGGGTAGCAGCTCCCAAGGGAGCTCCCCTGCTAAACAGCTCCTCGGCTCTCAACCTCCCCCTCCCACTATTTAAACTTCCCCAAGCCCCAGCCCTAGCCCTAATAGACCCCAATAGCGGGTGTTAAAGCTTAGACTTAGGGGTGATCTGATTGGTTTATAAGATAATGAAGGGAATAGATTGTGTTCCAGTTGAGAGTTTGTTTCAATTAAATAGGTTAGGGAGGACCAGGGGTCACAAATTTAAGTTGTGTAAGGTCAGATCTAGGTTAGATATCAGGAGGTGGTTCTTTTCCCAGAGAATAATGGACCTCTGGAATAGGCTGCCATCTCGTGCGGTGATGCTGATTCGCTGAGAGAATTGTGAGAGCTGGACCTGTTTCTGGCTGGGGTGGAGCTCACCACTTGGAGAAGGTAGGTACTGCAGGGCATTGCGGATCAGAGTGATCTCTTGGACTAACTTTGATCGCCTAGATGGGTCGGAGAAGAATTTCTAAGATTTATTTTTCTCCGAAGTTGGCCTGGATTTTTTATCTGTTTTTTCGCCTCTCCCAGGAGATCACATGGTTTTGGATGGGGTAATGCGAAAAACCGCTGTACGTTAAAGGAACCTCGCACCCAAAAAATGTTAAGAGGGAACATTGATGGTGAGCTTTGCATAGCCTTTATTAACCTTCTCTTCCCAGTTCACCTCCAACCTTTCCCTCTTCTACATGCCCTCCTATACATCTATCTATTAAATCGAATGGCGCCTCTTCCTCTGGACATATAGGGCGTGAAATTGGTCTTCGGCAGTAGGGAGAAATACACTCTTAGCCAATTAGCAGCCTGTTTTACATTGAAATCAAATGAATTAGGAAAAATGTATTGGTTGGGTTTAAAATTATAGGAGCTGTAATGTATGCACCTGTAAGTATGCTCACAGGTTTATAGAGCTGTTGTATTGTGAGTGGCTTAGCCAAACACGTGATGTTCAAAAGACTCAATAAAACCCCAGTCAATTGAGTCGAGGTCATCCACAATGAGGTATGCAGTTGTGAGCCTAGTGGATGAACTGGTAATGTGTAGTGTGATTGTTAAACCTTTGCTAATAAACCAATTAGTTCTTAATAGAAATGTGTTGCTATGAATTCTTAAGCAAAGAACTTATGAAGCAAATACATTACAGGATGAAAGGGAGACTGAGGGTGGTAAATAGTTCTGCTGTTTTGAGGTATTGGGAAAGTGAGTTAGAATAGGGGCAGTGCAATGAGTTCTGGTTTCAACACAGTGAGGATGCAGAGAGGCGCCTAGGCGGAATTCAGTTACAATGACCTTCTTTCTCACTCTGTCCTAATTTTTAAGAATGTTCTACTTCTTCTCAGGAAAATGTCAAACAATCCATGAACCTCTCCATACCATTTTGAAATAATAGACTCACGATCAGTTGAGAATATGTGCAAGTACAAACTTAGATCCGTAATTGGACTCGTGGGATGCACAGTGTCATTGAAATGGATCTTGTTAAAACAATGTATATAATTACTACTTCTCAGGAATTATATGCAGGAAGTATTCCAGTGCTGCCCTGAAATAGTTTATTGTTTAAAATCTTCTTTACAAATCGATACAAAGCGACCAATAAATTTAGAACAGTTTTCCGCACTTTTGCATTAATATTTCGCAGTACATCCAATTTGCTGTTATGCATATTGTGCATTGTGCAGGATAGGTACTTCAGTAAAAGTGAGGGCTCAACTTCACTTTTAAAATTAAAAACTTTACAGGAATTAATTCTTAAATGTCAGTCATGTTTTTTTGTTAGCTCTCTGATTGCAAAGAATTAAACATTTACACAAATGGATAGAAACTCATAATTTAGCAAAGAGTAAAGGAAGAAATAAAGAATAAGGAACAGTGCTACAAACAACATGTTTCAATGGAAGAATGTGATAAAGTGCATTGCAGAAAAATAGCCAATGCTAGGATATTAATTCATAATAAATACATGACAACCTGAGTGCATTCCCGCTCCACCTATGCTTTATTATCTAATATCAGTAGGTCTCCTGTGGTGCTGCTTAAAGATAAAAGTTATAATAAATTGAATACATAAATAAATAGTGCACTCCTCACATAATGCAGGGAGATAGATTTTAAACATTGATTTACTCCTTACTTATTGTGCTAACTATATTTGCGCACTTCGCATACTGCAGTTGCATAATAAATAAATAAAGGTCCATTACATAAAGAAATCTTTCCAACATATTATAGAATAATACAGCACAGGAGAATATTCGACCTATCGTGCCTATGCCGGCTCTTTGAAAGAGCTATCCTATTAGTGCTGCTCCCCTGCTCTTTCCCATTAATTCTGCAATTTTTTCCTTTCGAGGTAGATATCCAATTCCGTTTTGAAAGTCACTTTTGAATCTGCTTCCACCATTCTTTCAGGTAGTGCCTTCCAGACCATAACAACTCGCTGTGTAAAATTAATTATTTTCATCTCCCCTCGGTTTCTTTTGCCAATCACTGTTAATCTGTACCCTCAGGTTACCGAATCCCCTGCCAGTGAAAACAGTTTCTCCTTGTTTACCCTATCAAAAAACCTCAGAATTTTGAAGACTTCAATTAAACCATCACCAAGGCCTTGACATCCTTCCTAAAGTGTGGTGCCCAGAATTGGACACAATACTCCTGCTGAGGTCTAACCAGTGATTTATAAAGGTTTAACAGAAATTCCTTGCTTTTGTACCGTATGCTTCTATTTATAAAATCCAGAATCCCATATGCTTTTTTAACAGCCTTATCAACTTGCCCTGCCACCTTCAAAGATTTGTGTACGTACACCCTCAGTCTTTCTGCTCTTTCAAAGAGCCGGCATAGGCACAATGGGTCGAATATTCTCCTGTGCTGTATTATTCTATAATATGTTGGAAAGATTTCTTTATGTAATGGACCTTTATTTATTAATTATGCAACTGCAGTATGCGAAGTGCGCAAATATAGTTAGCACAATAAGTAAGGAGTAAATCAATGTTTAAAATCTATCTACCTGCATTATGTGAAGAGCGCACTATTTATTTATGTATTCAATTTATTATAACTTTTATCTATAAGCCCCTTTTAACATTGCACCATTTTGATCATGTTGCCTTTTCTCATTCTTCAGCCTAAACTGCATCACTTCATACTTCTCTGCATTAAATGTAACCTGCCATGTGCCTGCCCATTTCACCAGTGTGTCTATGTCCTTCTGAATTCTGTTGCTATTCTCCTCACTGGTTACTACATTTCAAAGTTTTTGTGTCAGCTCTAAACTCTGAAATGTTGCTCTCCTTCCTATCTGTGTAACCTCTTCCAGTTCTGAAACCTTCCTTTGCAGAACTCTTCTTTCCTTTAGCCTTTTGTACATTCCTCCTAGCATTGAAGGCCATGCCTTTAGTTACGTAGGCACCAGGCTCTCGAATTTCCTCCCTACACCATTCCGCCACTCCAGCTCCCTCGCCTCCTTAAAACTCCCTTCACTGACCAAACTTTTGATCACCCCTCCTAATATCTCCTTATTTGGCTCAGCATCCATTTTGTTTTGTGCATTATGCTTCTGTAAAAAAGTTTGCAATATTTTTCTAAGTTCAAGGCGCTATATAAATATAAGTTGTTGTTGACATGCCCAGTAGTTTGTGCTTAGGTTATATTACGCAATTCCGGGATGCCTGAAATACAAGACCACCTGCCTTGCTTCTTCCAGAGGAGTTCTCTTTTCTTCCCCAAATCAAGCAGTTCCCGATCGGCACCGTAGATGGGCAGAGGAAACATTACAAGGACACCCTCAAAGCCTCCCTGACAAAGTGCAACATCCCCACTGACACCTGGGTGTCCCTGACCAAAGACCGCCCTAAGTGGAGGAAGAGCATCTGGGAGGGCGCTGAGCACCTCAAGTCTCTTCGCCGAGAGCATGCAGAAATCAAGCGCAGGCAGCGGATAGAGTGTGCGGCAAACCTGTCCCACCCACTCTTTCCCTCGACGACTATCTGTCCCACCTGTGACAGGGACTGTGGTTCTCGTATTGGACTGTTCAGCCACCTAAGGACTCATTTTAAGAGTGGAAGCAAGTCTTCCTCGATTCCGAGGGACTGCCTATGATGATAATGATTTAGTTGGAGGTCTCAGCAAGCATACTACTCTTGGCATGCTGGCAAGTGGCAGAAAAGGAATGCTTTTGCCACAATGCACAAAGTTCGTTTGACAAGTCAAAAACAGCCATAGCTGTAAGTGGTGAAGTTCTGCATTGAATTGTCTTGACTGACTGTATCTGTGAATCAGGGAGCTCTGTTGCAGAAGGCCAGTTGGAACAGTTGGAATTCACCCTGGGACCAATTTGCATTGATCTAAATAATGTTCTTGATAGTAATGAGGCCACTGCATGCAGGTAACATTTTCTCAAAACAATTGGGACTTCTGTACCGAGTGCTCAACCCTTGTACTGCCCTCAAGGCACAGCATTGAGGAATTGATCGTCAGATCTACATTCTCACTCTTATCTACATCTTTTATCAAAATATTCCATTAAATTGCTCCGGCATGACTTGTAACTTCATTTGGACTCCTACCAATTAGTTTGCATCTCCCAAAGTCTTCCACAACCTTGTCCTTAGTTAGTTGGATGCCACCACCAGCACTCCCCCGCCCCCACCCACTTCCCCACTAACGTTTGCTATTTCCCAGTTATCTGGTACGACTCTTTTTTGTATTGAAGTCCTCACTATTTCTTACAGTGGTTCTGCCAGCTCATTCTTGAGTTCCCCAAGAACCTTGGGATAAATTCCATTTGGCACAGATGTCTTACCTGCTCGGAACCTATTCACGTGTCCAACCAACAACTGTAAATTGTATTACACCCCTCTCTCTGACCATATTGGAGCATTCACTTTGCTATTGCCTCTTTCCTGGTCTTTTCTCTTCGAAATATGGAAATAAAGAGCCGATTTAATTTTTCAGCTATATCCACATCTTCACTGATCTTGACACTTGTTTCAGAATTCAACAGTTCTATTTTTTTTCTCTTTTCCCCGATGTACTTGAACAATTTCTTGTCATTTATTTTAATTGCTTTTGCAATTATAAGCTGCTATGCTTGTTTAGTTCTTTCACAGTTTTATGCTACCGAACAAAGTCAAGATCCAACCCTGTGTTTTTCCTTATATTGATCCTCTGTTGCAGGCAATTTACTCTATTGTAATGTTTGCTTTATCCCAAATAGTTTTCATTATCTTTCCTGTCATCCTGGCTGGCCTTCTTGATGCACTATTGCTCCTGCAATTCCTACTCATATGCTCTGCCGCTGCTCTCATAATTATTGTTTAAAACCTGTTCCTCTTAGCTATCACCATGTCTCATTCTCTTACTTTTGTGTGCATCTCCTATAATCTGACTTCCCAAAGATTAATGGTCCAAATCCACTGTTACACTTTAATTTTTTATACCCTGCCCTGAAATTTAGGACCCTATGATCACTAAGGGTTAGGACAGATAGTGAATGGGTGACCAAGAGACAAGGCAAGACCAGGAAGGTAGTGTAGGAGTCCCCTGTGGCCATCTCCCTCCAAAACAGATATAACATTTTGGATACTGTTGGGGGAGATGACTTACCAGGGGAAGGCACCAGCAGTCAGGTTCATGGCACCATGGGTGGCTCTGCTGCACAGAAGGGTGGGAAAAAGAGTGGGAGAGCTATAGTGATAGGGGACTCTATTGTAAGGGGAATAGATAGGAGCTTCTGCAGCCACAACCGAGACTCCAGGATGCTATATTGCCTCCCTGGTGCAAGGGTCAAGGATGTCTCGGAGCGGCTGCAGAGCATTCTGCAGAGGGAGGGTGAACAGCCAGTTGTCGTGGAACATGTAGGTACCAACGATATAGGTAAGAAGCGGAAGAGGTCATACAAGCTGAATTTAGGTAGCTAAATTAAAAAGTAGGACCTCAAAGGTAGTAATCTCTGTATTGCTACCAGTGCCACGTGCTAATCAGAGTAGAGGGAGCAGGATAGTTAGAATAAATACGTGGCTTGAGCAGTGGTGCAAGAGGGAGGGATTCATATTCCTGGGACATTGGAACCAGTTCTGGGCGAAGTGGGACCTGTACAAAAGGGATGGTCTGCACGTGGGCAGAACTGGAACTGATGTCCTGGGGGTAACATTTGCTAATGCAGTTCGGGAGTTTTTAAACTAATATGGCAGGGGGATGGGAACCTATGCAGCGAGATAGAGTGAAGTAATATAGAGTCAGAAACATAATGGAGAAAGGTAAAAAGCAATAATGGAAGGCCAAGTAAACAAAGGCAAGAAACAAAAAGGGCCACACTACATCATAATTCTAAAAGGACAAAGGGTGTTAAAAAAACAAGCCTGAAGGCTTTGTGTCTAAATGCAAGGAGTATCCATAATAAGGTTATTGAATTAACTGTGCAAATAGATGTTAACAGATATGATGTGATTGGGATTACAGAGACGTGGCTCCAGGATGATCAGAGCTGGGAACTCAACATCCAAGGGTATTCAACATTCAGGAAGGATAGAATAAAAGGAAAAGGAGCTGCGGTAGCATTGCTAGTTAAAGAGGAGATTAATGCAATAGTTATGAAGGACATTAGCTTGGATGATGTGGAATCTATATGGGTAGAGCAAAAATCGTTCGTGGGAGTTGTGTACAGACCTCCAAACAGTAGTAGTGATGTTGGGGAGGGCATCAAACAGGAAATTAGGGGTGTATGCAGTTATCATGGGTGACTTTAATATGCATATAGATTGGGTAAATCAAACTGGAAGCAATATGGTGGAGGAGGATTTTCTGGAGTGCATAAGGGATGGTTTTCTAGACCAATATGTCGAGGAACCAACTAAAGGGGAGGCCATCTTAGACTGGGTGTTGTGTAATGAGAGAGGATTAATTAGCAATCTCATTGTGCGAGGCCCCTTGGGGAAGAGTGACCATAATATGGTGGAATTTTACATTAGGATGGATAATGAAACAGTTAATTCAGAGACCATGGTCCAGAACTTAAAGAAGGGTAACTTTGAAGGTATGAGGCGTGAATTGGCTAGGATAGATTGGCGAATGATACTTAAGGGGTTGACAGTGGATGGGCAATGGCAGACATTTAGAGACCGCATGGATGAACTACAACAATTGTACATCCCTGTCTGGCGTAAAAATAAAAAAGGGAAGGTGGCTCAACCATGGCTCAAGGTGGCTCAACCGTATCAAGGGAAATCAGGGATAGTATTAAAGCCAAGGAAGTGGCATACAAATTGGCCAGAAATAGCAGTGAACCCGGGGACTGGGAGAAATTTAGAACTCAGCAGAGGAGGACAAAGGGTTTGATTAGGGCAGGGAAAATGGAGTACGAGAAGAAGCTTGCAGGGAACATTAAGACGGACTGCAAAAGCTTCTATAAATATGTAAAGAGAAAAAGGTTAGTAAAGACAAACATAGGTCCCCTGCAGTCAGAATCAGATGAAGTCATAATGGGGAACAAAGAAATGGCAGACCAATTGAACAAGTACTTTGGTTCGGTACTCACTAAGAAGGACACAAACAACCTTCCGGATATAAAAGGGGTCAGAGGGTCCAGTAAAAAGGAGGAATTGAGGGAAATCCTTATTAGTCGGGAAATTGTGTTGGGGAAATTGATGGGATTGAAGGCTGATAAATCCCCAGGAGCTGATGGACTGCATCCCAGAGTATTTAAGGAGGTGGCCTTGGAAATAGCAGATGCATTGACAGTCATTTTCCAACATTCCATAAACTCTGGATCAGTTCCTATGGAGTGGAGGGTAGCCAATGTGACCCCACTTTTTAAAAATGGAGGGAGAGAGAAAGCAGGTAATTATAGACCGGTCAACCTGACATCGGCAGTGAGTAAAATTGTGGAATCAATTATTAAGGATGTCATAGCAGCGCATTTGGAAAGAGGTGACCTGATAGCTCTAAGTCAACATGGATTTGTGAAAGGGAAATCATGCTTGACAAATCTTTTGGAATTTTTTGAGGATGTTTCCAATAGAGTGGACAAGGGAGAACCAGTTGATGTGGTGTATTTGGACTTTCAGAAGGCTTTCGACAAGGTCCCATACAAGAGATTAATGTACAAATTTAAAGCACATGGGATTGGGGGTAGTGTGCTGATGTGGATTGAGAACTGGTTGTCAGACAGGAAGCAAAGAGTAGGAGTAAATGGGTGCTTTTCAGAATGGCAGGCAGTGACTAGTGGGGTACCGCAAGGTTCTGTGCTGGTGCCCCAGCTGTTTACACTGTACATTAATGATTTAAACGAGGGGATTAAATGTAGTATCTCCAAATTTGCGGATGACACTAAGTTGGGTGACAGTGTGAGCTGCAAGGAGGATGCTATGAGGCTGCAGAGTGACTTGGATAGGTTAGGTGAGTGGGAAAATGCATGGCAGATGAAGTATAATGTGGATAAATGTGAGGTTATCCACTTTGGTGGTAAAAACAGAGAGACAGAATATTATTTGAATGGTGAAAGATTAGGAAAAGGGGAGGTGCAACCAGACCTGTGTGTCATGGTACATCAGTCATTGAAGGTTGGCATGCAGGTACAGCAGGCGGTTACAAAAAAAAATGGCATGTTGGCCTTCATAGCGAGGGGATTTGAGTACAGGGGCAGGGAGGTGTTACTGTAGTTGTACAGGGCCTTGATGAGGCCACACCTGGAGTATTGTGTACAGTTTTGGTCTCCTAACTTGAGGAAGGACATTCTTGCTATTGTGGAAGTGCAGCAAAGGTTCACCAGACTGATTCCCGGGATGGCGGGACTGACCTATCAAGAAAGACTGGATCAACTGGGCTTGTATTCACTGGAGTTCAGAAGAATAAGAGGGGATCTCATAGAAACATTTAAAATTCTGACGGGTTTAGACAGGTTAGATGCAGGAAGAATGTTCCCAATGTTGGGAAAGTCCAGAATTAGGGGTCACAGTCTAAGGATAAGGGGTAAGCCATTTAGGACCGAGATGAGGAGAAACTTCTTCACCCAGAGAGTGGTGAACCTGTGGAATTCTCTACCACAGAATGTTGTTGAGGCCAATTCACTAAATATATTCAAAAAGGAGTTAGATGTAGTCCTTGCTACTAGGGGGATCAAGGGGTATGGCGAGAAAGCAGGAATGGGGTACTAAAGTTGCATGTTCAGCCATGAACTCATTGAATGGCGGTGCAGGCTCAAAGGGCTGAATGGTCTACTCCTGCACCTATTTTCTATGAAAAGGATCCTCTCGGAATGAGTGACCAGAACATGGTTGAATTTCACATTCAGTTGGAGGGTGCGAAAGTTGGTTCTCAACCCAGACTCCTCAGCTTAAATAAAGGATACTACAAAGATATGAAGGCAGAGTTGTCTAAAGTGAACTGTGAAAATAGATTAAAGTATGGGACAGTTGATGAGCAGAGCTATTCCAGATTTCTACTACTCTTTGTGTGAAAAATTCTTCCTGATTTCGCTCGTAAATGGCCTTGCTTTAATTTTAAGATTATGTCCCCAAGTTCTTTATTTCCCATCAGAGAAAATAGTTTCTTTGTATCAACCTATTGAATCATTTTAAGATTTTAAACAGCTCGATCAGTTCACCCCTTACTCCTCCATACTCAGACAGTGAGGATAGATTCCTATTGTTCATATGATATTCACATGTGTCCAATAACCCTTCCACCATTTTGTGCTCTATTTGTATCATTTGTACACACTTTCTTCCGTTCATGAAATGTATCATCACATGGTTTGTCAAATGGTTTAATACGGAGTGCAGCAGCTCAGAGTGGGAAAACAGAGTTTGGTAAGTGGGAGAGTTCAGTGAGGTGTTGCTTTGCCTTGTTTTTCCTAACTTTTTCCGCAGAGCGGCAGCGTACCTGAGTGGGAGCAGACCAAAGCCTGAGAGTGGGGCTAAAAGCCACAGCAGACTACAGCATACAGCCACTGTGATCTCCTGGACTAGTTTTGATCGCCTGGTTGGGTCGGAGAGGAATTTTCCCAGATTTTTTCCCCAATTGGCCTGGGTTTTTAGCTGTTTTTTTGTCTCTCCCAGAAGATCGCACGGCTCCGGGTGAGGAAAACTCTGCTGTGTGACATCACAGGTAAGGCAGGTATGTGATTGGTAGTGCTTGTGGGCTAAGTTTTTCTTTTAAATTAACATATAGCATATAAATAAGTACTAAAAACTAACCTTTATTTGTTTAACTAATTTAATAAACTATATGTGATAAATACTTGATTTACGCTAAACTAAGTAAGTAAATAAAATAATGGGGAAACAGGAGATGTGTTGCTGCTGCAACATGTGGGAGCTTGTGGACATTTTGGTCCAGGACGACTACATCTGCGGAAAGTATCCGCAGAGCGACGAACATCGGCTCCGAGTTGAGGAGATGGAGTCCGAGCTGCAGGCATTGCGAGACATCAGGGAGAGAGAAAGTTACCTCGACCTTTTGCTCCAGGAGGCAGCCACACCCTCTAGATTAAATACTTCAGAATTGACACGTGGTCAGAGACAGGGGGGTGTGACTGCGAGTAAGGGAATCCAGGAGATAGTATTGCAAGACCCTCAGTCCCTGCACTTATCCAATAGATTTGAGGTTCTTGCAACCCTTGTGGACAAGTGTGCAGACTGCGGGGTGGACGAGCAGATTGATCAAGACATCGTGGTGCAGAAAGCCATTCAAGTGGCGGGAGTCAAGAGGCAGGTGGTTGTTGTTATATATGTAAACCTGTAAATACCTTATTTAACCACCAGAGGAGATCGAGCTGGACCGGCTGCAACGAGAGGGCATCATTTCGGCGATCGAATTCAACGAGTGGGTCAGTCCGATTGTTCCAGTCCTCAAGGAAGATGGCACCTTCAGAATCTGTGGTGATTACAAAGTAACTATCAATCTTTTCTCCCTGCAGGATCAATACCCGCTACCAAAGGCAGATGACCTATTTGCGATGCTGGAAGGAGGAAAATCATTCACGAAGCTGGACTTGACCTCAGCCTACATCACGCAGGAGCTGGAGGAATCATCGAAGGGCCTCACCTGCATCAACACGCACAAAGGTCTCTTCATTTACAACAGATGCCCGTTTGGAATTCAATCAGCCACGGCGATATTCTAGAGGAACATGGAAAGCTTGCTGAAGTCAGTCCCACGCACCGTGGTCTTCCAGGATGATATCGTGGTTACAGATCGGGACACCGTCGAGCACCTGCAGAATCTGGAGGAGGTTTTTAGTCAGCTTAATCATGTGGGGCTCTGGTTAAAACGCTCGAAGTGTGTTTTCCTGGTGCCTGGTGCCTGAAGTGGAGTTCCAGGTGAGAAGAATCGTGGCGGATGGCATCAGGCCCATCGATTCGAAGACGGAGGCAATCAAGAACGCACTGAGGCCACAGAATGTGACGGAACTGCTGTCATTTCTAGGACTCCTGAACTACTTTGGTAACTTCTTACCCGGTCTTAGCACATTGTTAGAACCCCTGCACTCTTTACTGCATAAAGGAGATGAATGGGTATGGGGTAAAAGCCAAGAAAATGCCTTTGAGAAAGCTAGGAAACTGTTATGCTCAAACAAATTGCTTGTGTTGTATGATCCATGTAAGCATTTGGTACAAGCATATGATCCGTTGTCATACAGTGTCGGGTGTGTATTGCAACAAGCTAATGAATCTGGGAAATTGCAACCGGTTGCTTATGCATCCAGAAGTGTACCTAAGGCTGAGAGGGCCTACAGCATGATCGAAAAAGAAGCGTTAGCGTGTGTATACGGGGTAAAGCAACTGCATCAATATCTGTTTGGGCTCAAATTTGAATTGGAAACCGACCATAAGCCACTTATTTCCCTCTGTTCTGAAAGTAAGGGGATAAATACGAATGCACGTTGTCCACATACAACTGCACCATCCGCCACAGGCAAGGCACAGATAACTGTGCCAATGCTCTCAGTAGGTTGCCATTGCCCACCACATGGTTGGAGATGGCACAGCCCGCAGATTTAGTTATGGTAATGGAAGCATTCGAGAGTGAGCAATCACCAGTTACCGCCGGACAGATTAGAACCTGGACAAGCCAGGACCCCTTACTATCCTTCGTAAAAAAACTGTGTGCTCCACGGGAGTTGGTCTAGCGTCCCATTAGAGATGCAGGAAGAAATAAAGCTGTACCAGCGACGCAGAGATGAAATGCCTGTACAGGCAGACTGCCTCCTATGGGGTAATCGGATAGTTGTGCCAAAAAAGGGCAGGGACACTTTCATTAGTGACCTCCACAGTACCCACCCAGGCATTGTAATGATGAAAGTGATAGCCAGATCCCACGAGTGGCCTGGTATCGATGCAGACTTAGAGTCCTGCATGCACAAATGTGACACATGTTCACAGTTAAGCAATACACCCAGGGAGGCGCCACTAAGTTTATGGTCCTGGCCCCAAATCGTTTTCCAGGGTCCCTGTCGACTATGCAGGCCCATTCTTGGGAAAAATTATCCTTGTGGTTGATGATGCGTACTCCAAATTAATTGAATGTGAGATAATGTCGGCAAGCACGTCCGCTGCCACCATTGAAGCCTGTGGGCCATGTTTGCCACGCACGGCCTGCCTGATGTCCTTGTGAGTGACAATGGGCCGTGCTTCACCAGTGCCAAGTTCAAAGAGTTCATGACCCGCAATGGGATCAAACATGTCACATCTGCCCCGTTTAAACCAACGTCCAATGGTCAGGCAGAGCGAGCAGTGCAAACAATCAAGCAGAGCTGGAAGAGGGTAACTGAAGGCTCACTGCAGACTAGCCGATCCTGAGTCCTGCTTAGTTACCGCACAAGACCCCACTCGCTCACTGGGGTTCTCCCCGCTGAACTGCTCAAGAAAAAGACACTGAAGACAAGGCTCTCGTTAGTCCACCCTGATCTACACGTACAGGTAGAGAGCAGGCGTCTTCAACAGAATACGTATCATGATCGCGCAAATGTGTCATGCGGAATCAAGACTAATGATCCTGTATTTGAGTTGAACTATGGACAAGGTCCCAAGTGGCTTCCCGGCACTGTTGTGGCCAAAGAGGGGAGCAGTGTGTTTCTGATCAAACTTTCAAATGGACTCACCTGCAAAAAACACTTGGCCCAAACCAAACTCAGATTCACGGACTATCCAGAACAACCCACAATAGACTCTACCTTTTTCGATCCCCCAACACACAGACAAGTGGAAACTGACCCAGAAGTTGACCACAAAGCAGAACCCATCACCTGCAGCAGCCCAGCAGGACTCACCACACCCAGCAGCCCTGCAAGGTCAGCTGCACAGCAGCCCAGTGAGGGCCCAACAAACGACTCACCAAAACCAGCATTTGCACCGAGATGATCAACCAGGAAAAGGAAGGCCCCAGATCAACTCACATTGTAAATAGTTACACTATTGACTTTGCAGGGGGTGGCGGGGGGGGTGGTGGCGGAGGGGGGAGTGTTGTTATATATGTAAACCTGTAAATACCTTGTTTAACCACTAGAGGGCTCAGCCCCTGGAGTCTCAATTGATCCCACAATCCCTTGGGAGCACCTGTACATAAGAGGCCCCACAGGCTGGGGAGGCACTCTGGAGACCTGTAATAAAGGACTATGGTCACATATTACTTTAAGCTCACTGTATAGTCAGATTCTTTATTCAAGGCATAACAGTTGTAGTTGGGATTCTCTTCAGCTGAGAGTGTGTGTCCCGAAGGCTGTGTTGTTTACCTGGTGCCAGGGTAAGGGACATTTCCTTCGGGGTGGCGAAGAACTTGGAGTGGGAGGGGAAGAATCCAGTTGTCATGGTACACGTAGGTACCAATGACATGGTAGGACTAAGAAAGAGGTTCTACTGAGAGAGTTTGAACAGCTAGGGACTAAATTGAAAAGCAGAACCACAAAAGTAATAATCTCTGCATTATTACTGTAGTGTATATAGGCACCTTTAGTAATGACTCCACGAGGCAGGGTATGATACTTAAACTGTGTAGACCTGTACTCCTTTATTTGCAGCTCCTGAGTGAGGACAACAAACTGTGAGTTCCTTTTTATACTGGGTTACCTGCAGTGTGCAGGCAACCCTTAGGTCTCCAGCGGCAGCACCCTCTGGTGTACAGGTAAGGTGTGTACAGTATAAGAGTACATTCAATGTGGCATAACAGTGTTACAGACATCACACAGTAAACAGGTATGCATTCACAACAATTACGTGAGCCACGAGCAAATTGGCATAGGGTCAATAGAATCAGGGAGATGAATGCGTGGCTCAGAGGTTGGTGTGGGAGAAGTTGGTTTCGATTCGTGGGGCACTGGCACCAATACTCGGGAAAGAGAGAGCTGTTCCGTGGGGACGGACTACACCTGAACTATGTTGGGACCAAAATTCTTGCAAACTAAATAACTAGGGAGGTAGACAGGGCTTTAAACTAAATAAGGCGGGGTGGGGCGCGGGGGCGGGGGTGGATGTTTGCAGTGCAAAGAAATCTAGAATGTTAAAGAGAAAAAAATGGAAGCAATGCAGGAAAGTGATTGTGGTAAGGATAACCAGATTATGTCAGGGAGGGACAGAGCGTACAAACAAAAGAGTGCACTAACAAATAGCGTCCAGATAATAAAAAATAGCGATAAGCCAAATAGGGCTATAGTACAAAATAATGTTAAGGTGTCTAATTATGTTTAAGTGACAAATCTAAAAGCATTGTATCTGAATGCACGAAGCATCTGTAATAAGTTAGACAAATTAACAGCGCAAATAGATGTAAACGGATTTGAAATAGTTGCAATTACGGAGACATGGTTGCAAGGTGACCAGGGTTGGGAACTGAATATCCAAGGATATTCGATATTTAGGAAGACCGGGCAAAAAAGAAAAGGGGGTAATGTGGCGTTGTTGGTAAAGGATGAAATCAGAGCAATAGTGAGAAAGAATATTGGCTCAGAAAATCAAGATGTAGAATCAGTTTGGGTAGAGCTAAGGAGCACCAAGGGGCAGAAAATATTGGTGGGAATTGTCTATAGGCCTCCAAACAGTAATAGTAGTGTAGGGGATGGCATCAAACAGGAAATTAGTGATGCATATAACAAGGGTACTACAGTAATCATAGGTGACTTTAATCTACATATAAACTGGCAAAACAAAATTAGCAATAATAATGTGGCAGATTAATTCCTGGAGTGTGTATGAGATGGTTTTTTTAGACCAGTATGTTGAGAACCCTACTCGGTAACAGGCTATCCTAGATTGAGTATTGTGTAATGAGAAGGGGTTAATTAACAGTCTTGTTGTGCGGGGTCCTTTAGGGAAGAGTGACCATAACATGATTGAATTCTTTATTAAGATGGAAAGTGAAGTAGTCCAATCTGAAACTAGGGTCCTAAATCTAAACAAAGGAAACTACGAAGGTATGAGGAATTAATTGACTGATAGATTGGGAAGATTCATTAAAAGGCATGACGGTGGATAGGCAATGGCTAACTTTTAAGGAATGAATGCATGAATTGCAACCCTTTCTGGCATAAAAACACAAAAGGAATAGTGGCCCAACCATGGCTAACAAAATAAGTTAAGGATAGTATTAGATTCAAAGAGGAGTTATAAAAGTTGCCAGAAAAAGTAGCAGTTTAGAATTGAGCAAAAAAGGACCAAGAGATTGTAAGAGGAGAAAAATAGAGTATGAGAGTAAACTTGCAAGGAACATAACAACCGATTGCAAAAGTTTCTACAAGTACATAAAAAGAAAAAGATTAGTAAGACAAATGTAGGTCCTTTACAGACAGAAATGGGACAATTTATAATGGGGAACAAGGAAATGGCAGAACAATTAAATAAATATTACGGTTCTGTCTTCACGGAAGAGGACACAAATAACGTCCCAGAAATGCAAGGGAATCAAGGGTCTAGTGAGCAAGAGGAATTAAAGGAAATGATTATTAGAAAGAAAATAGTGCTGGAGAAACTAATGGAACTGAAGGCCGATAAATCCCCAGGGCCTGATGATCTGTATTCCAGAGTACTAAAAGAGGTAGCCATGGAAATAGTGGATGCATTGGTTGTCATTTTCCAAAATTCTATATATTATGGAACAGTTCCAGCAGATTGGAGGGTGGAAAATGTAACCCCACTATTTAAAAAAGGAGAGAGAAAACAGGGAACTACAGACCAGTTAGCCTAACATCAGTAATAGGGAAAAGGCTTTGGTCTATTAAAAAGGATGCGATAATGGCACACTTAGATAATATCAGTGGGATTAGACAAAGTCAACATGGATTTCTGAAAGGAAAATCGTGTTTGACAAATCTACTGGAGTTTTTTGAGTATTTAACTGATAGAATAGATAAAGGAGAACCAGCGGATGTAGTGAATTTTTGAATTTCAGAAGGCCTTTAATAAAGTCCCATATAAGAGGTTAGTTTGCAAAATTAAAGCACATAGGATTGGGGGTAATGTATTGACATGGATTGAAAATTGGTTAGCTGACAGGAAACAGAGAGTAGGAATAAACAGATCTTTTTCAGGGTGACGGGCAATGACTAGTGGGATACCACAGGGATCAGTGATTGGCCCCTGCTATTCACAATATATAAAAATGATTTGGATGAAGGAACCAAATGTAATATTTCCAAGTTTGCTGATGACACAAAACTAGGTGGGATTGCGAGTTGTGAGGAGGATGCAAAGATGTTGCAAGGCGATTTAGAGTGAATGGGCAAACAAATGGTAGATGCAGTATAACGTGGATAAATGTGAAGTTATCCACGTTAAAACATAAGGACAAAGTATTATTTAAATGGTGATAGCTTGGGAATGGTGATAGTTTGGGAAATGTAAATGTACAGAAGGACCTGGGTGTCCTTGTACACCAGTCATTGAAAGCAAACATGCAGGTGCAGCAAGCAGTTAGGAAGGCAAATGGTATGTTGGCCTTCATTGCAAGAGGATTTGAGTACAGGGGCAAGGATGTTTTACTACAGTTATACAGGGCCTTGGTGAGACCGCACCTGGAGTATTGTGTGTCGTTTTGGTCTCCTTACCTAAGAAAGGATATAGTTGCCATGGAGGGAGTGCAACGGAGGTTTACCAGACTGATTCCTGGGATGATAGGACTGTCGTATGAGGAGAGATTAGGTCAGCTAGGCCTGTAATCATTAGAGTTTAGAAGAATGAGAGAGGATCTCATTGAAACGTATAAAATTCTGCCAGGGTTGGATAGACTGGATGCAGGGAGGATGTTTCCCTTGGCTGAGAATTCTAAAACAAGTGGTCACATTCTCAGGATACGGGGTAGAAAATTTAGGACCGAGATGAGGAGAAATGTTTTCACCCAGAAGGTGGTGAATCTGTGGAATTCTCCACCACAGAAGGCTGTGGAGGCCAAGTCACTGAATATATTTATGAGGGAGATAGATAGATTTCTAGATACAAAAGACATCAAGGGGTATGGGGAAAAAGCGGGAACATGGTGTTGAGATAAAGGATCAGCCATGATCATATTGAATGGTGGTGCAGACTCGAAGGGCCGAATGGCCTACTACTGCTCCAATTTTCTATGTTTCTATGTTTCTATGAACATGCTCAGTTTGCTCTGGCCTATAAAGCAAACAAATGAACGAGCAACTCATTGTCTCTCATTCCTTCATTTGCTCTACCCACATATTACAAATCATTAAAACCATACCCCATTTATGTATGATTCCTTCCCTCGCTGTTTGTTATTTGACTTGCTTGCTGATCCTGGGAAATTAACAGCACAGCTTAATGGCAAATATGGAAAGCAATAGAAATACTGTAGGGGTACATGGGTAGGCGAGACACTTCATGCCAGGAATAGTTGCGACACCGCAGAAATATGAGGTCACAGTGGAGTCCCTCGTCTTGTTAGTCTTGGTGAGGTCATTGAACTTTTTCTGGCATTCAATCCAGCTTCACTGCGCAGTGCTGCTGGGATAGACTTGATCATTCACTTCCTGCCAACCCTTCTGTCCACCCTTGAGCTGAATTGGCAAGACTTTGGTGGGGGGAGAGGAGGGAAGGGAACATTAATGTCATGTATGTAATCTTTATGTAACACCACTGCAATACTGTATATACTTAAGCAATGCACACCTTGACCACAGGGGGTGAACTTGTGGGAGACACTCCTTACCTGGTCATCCAAGTATATAAAGGGAGGTCCCACACAGGGTCATCACTTCTTGGTCCTGTGAATAAAGGTTCAGTCATAGAATGACCTTGTCCATAGAATGTGCCTCGTGGGGGTTTTGTGCCATTGAGACTAAGGACTTTACTTTGGCGACGAGAAACAGGAATCAACGATCCACGAGAATGGCCACCGGTCGCACAAAGGAACGGTACTGTGTTGGTGAGGACTGGGACGATTTCATTGAGAGGCTCCGGCAAAGCTTTGTCACGAAAGAATGGCTGGGAGATGCAGCAGTTGACAAGCGAAGGGCCCATCTGCTGACCAGCTGCGGACCTAAGACTTAGGTGCTCATGAAGGACCTAATAGCATCCGAAAAGCCGGTGGACAAAACCTTTGAAGAGCTCAGCAAACTAATCGGCGAGCACCTCAAACCGGCGAGCAGCATACCCATGGCCCGACACAGATTCTATACCCACCAATGTCCTGAAGGACAGAGCATACCGGACTTCGAAGCGGACCTCTAGCATTTGGCCAGCCTCTGTAAGTTCACAGACACCTGCAGGGGGGAGATGTTAAGGGATTTCTTTATTGAGGGCATCGGTCATGCTGTGATTTTCTGAAAGCTAATTGAGACTTTGGAAGCGGCGGCGTTGATGACTCAGACTTTCATGGCGGGGGAGAAGGAAACCAAAATAATATACGCGCGCAATTCTGCCTCCAACGCGGCGGGGGATCAGGGAATCAAAATAATAAATGTGACTCAGAGCCTCGCAGGCAGGCAAGGGCAATCCGACATACCGCAGGCAGCAATAGACCCCAGAGCAGCTTTTCAACAGAGACAATGGCAGGCTGAACAGACATTTACGCCATCACAGTGGACAATGCGGTCCGGGATGGGGCCATTGACACCAACTAACAGGGTACACAAGGGCAGTCAAAGGGACAAACAGTGAGGAATGGCGGGTCATTAGCTCCTTTGTTCACAACAATGGGAATCTCAGCTCATGCCGGAGATGTGGGGGCAAACACTCTGCCAGGACTTGCAGGTTTCAACAATTCGTCTGCAGAAATTGCAACCTCAGTGGCCATTTAGCTCAAATGTGCAGGAAGCCTGTAACCAGGCTAATTTATGAGGCGAATGGACCAAAGAGGAGTCTGTGATGCAGGATGACTCTTGGGGCAAATCAATGGACGCTGAAGTTCAGCGGGTTCATGTGGCAAACATTCACAGCTCATATACCAAAACACCACCAATGATGATGAAATGGCATCCCTATCTGCATGGAGCTGGACACAGGGCCAGCCAGTCATTCAGGAGCGTTCAACAATTCGAAAAGCTATGGCCACTCAAAGCCAGTAGACACAAACTAGAACGCATTGAGACACAACTATGGACGTATACCAAAGAAATCATTCCAGTGCTAGGCAGTGCAATGTTGGCGGTCACACACAATGGATCAGTGAACCGGCTGCTGCTCTGGATTGTCCCGGGCAATGGTCCCGCACTGTTGGGAAGGATCTGGTTAGCTGAGATGAACTGGAAATGGGTGATGTGCACGCAATGTCATCTGTGGAGCGAAGTTCGTGCTCACAAGTCTTACAACAATTTGAGACATTCAAATGTACCAAAGTAGAGATACACATCACCCCAGACGCCAGACCAGTGCACCACAAAGCCAAAGTGGTGCCGTATGTGATGCGGGTGAAAATTGAGAGCGAATTGGACCGTTTGCTGAGAGAGGGCATTATCTTGCCCATTGAATTCAGCAACTGGGTGAGCCCCATCGTTCCCGTCCTAAAAGCAGATGGTTCTGTCAGGATCTGTGGTGACTACAAGGCCACTATCAATCGGGTGTCCCTACAAGACCAAAACCCGCTCCCGAGAGTGGTGGATCTCTTCGCCACGCTGGCAGGTGGCAAGCTGTTTATCAAGTTGTATCTCACTTCAGCCTACGTGACCGAAGAACTGGCCGACGAATCTAAACTACTGACCACCATCACTGCACACAAGGGACTGTTCGTTTGCAACAGGTGCCCGTTTGGCATTCGATCAGCGGCCGCGATTTTTCAAAGAAACATGGAAAGCCTGCTTAAATCCATTCCTGGAACAATTGTATTTCAGGACGACATCCTCATCAGTGGTCGTGACACCGAGGAACACCTCCACAATCTGGAGGAGGTGCTACGCCAACTGGACCGGGTAGGCCTGCGACTCAAGAAGTCTAAATGTGTGTTTTTGGCTCCTGAGGTTTGAGTTCCTGGGCAGGAGGGTTGCTGTAGAAGGGATTCGGCCCACCGAATCTAAAACAGAGGCGATTCGACGAGTGCCCAGGCCCGGCAACACATCGGAGTTGCGTTCATTTCTGGGACTCTTGAACTATTTCGGGAACTTTCTGCCGAACTTAAGCACGTTGTTGGAGCCGCTTCACGTGCTCCTGTGTAAGGGTTGTGATTGGTTTTGGGGGGCCTGTCAAGAACAATCTTTCAATCGGGCGCGGAACCTACATTGTTCAAATAAGTTATTGACCCTGTACGGCCCCTGTAAGAAATTGGTTCTGACATGTGATGCATCGTCCTATGGGGTTGGGTGCGTGTTGCAGCAGAGTAATGCTGAGGGCCAACTACAACCTGTGGCTTATGCTTCCAGGTCGCTCTCTCAAGCAGAACGGGGATCTGGGATGGTTGAGAAACAGGCACTCGCATGTGTCTATGGTGTAAAAAAAAATGCATCAGTAGCTTTTTGGCAGGAGGTTCGAATTAGAAAAGGACCACAAGCCGTTAACTTCCTGTGATATCTTCACAGAGCACACACACACAGCTCCTAACATGGAGGCTGCTTGGTCCGGAAGCTACCGGAAGCTGCCTGTCTGTTTATTATCGCTCTGCAGCTGCAGTGGACAATACGTCCACATCCACAGTATGGAGCTACAAGCATTACAAGCTTACAGCCTTACAGATATCACACATCCCTGTTGTCAGACAGCAAGGCTGTCAATGCCAATGTGTCAGCCCACATACAGCGATGGGCTCTCACACTGGCTGCTTATGACTACTCCATCCGGCACTGGCTGGGCACCGAAAATTGCGCTGACGCGCTCAGTAGGCTTCCACTGGCCACCACCAAGGGGGCAGCAGAACAAAGCGCTGAGATGGTCATGGCCGTTGATGCCTTTGACAGCGCAGGCTCCCCCATCACAACCCGCCAGATCAAAATCTGGACAAACAGAGATCTTCTCCCTATCTCTGATTAAGAAATGTGTCCTGACTGGGGATTGGGCGCCCACACACGGAGCATGCCCTGAGGAGGTCAGACCATTTCACAGGCGGATGGATGAGTTTTCCATCCAAGCTGACTGCCTACTATGAGGCAGCCGGGTAGTCATGCCCCAGTGGGGCAGGGAGGCATTCATCAGGGAACTCCACAGCGAGCATCCAGGCATCGTGCTGATGAAGGCCATTGCCCGGTCACATGTTTGGTGGTCGGGAATTGATTCAGACCTGGAACACTGTATTCACAGGTGCACGACATGTGCCCAGCTGGGTAATGCCCCCAGGGAGGCCCCGCTTAGCCCGTGGCCCTGGCCCACCAGGCCATAGTCACGTATTCATGTAGACTACGCGGGCCCATTCATGGGAAAAATGTTTCTCATTGTGGTAGATGCGTACTCGAAATGGATCGAGTGCATCATTTTGAATTCGTGCATGACATCCACCACTGTGGAGAGTCTACGTGTGGTCTTTGCAACCCACGGCTTGCCGGACATCCTTGTTAGCGATAATGGCCCATGTTTCACGAGCTACGAATTCCGGGAGTTCATGTCGGGCAATGGCATCAACCACATCAGGACAGCACCGTTCAAGCTGGCCTCCAATGGCCAGGCGGAACATGCGGTCCAAATCATTAAACAAGGCATGCTCAAGATTCAAGGGCCCTCCCTTCAATGCCGCCTATCGCGCCTCCTGCTGGCCTATAGGTCCCGACCGCACTCGCTCACGGGGGTCCCGCCCGCTGAGCTACTTATGAAATGAACACTCAAAACTCAATTGCCCCTCATTCACCCAGTCCTGACTGACATAGTTGATGGCAGGCGCCAGTCCCAGAACGAGAACCATGACCGAAACTCAAGGGGGAGATGTATAGAAATAAATGACCCCGTATTTGTCCTCAATCACGCTGTGGGGCCCAAATGGCTTGTGGGTCCTGTAAGAGACAAACGGGGAACAGGGTCATCATGCTTGAACTTAACAATGGGCAGATATGCCGTAAGCATCTGGACCAAGTAAAAAAAAGGTTCAGCATAGACACTGAGGAACCCGAGGAAGATCATGAGATGGTGCTCACACCATCGCCAGTGAACGAGCAACAAGAACATTCAGCAGCATACACAGACCCGATGGTCAGCCTGGACAGGCCGGAATCACCACAGGTAACAGACACTCACGCCAAGGCTCAACAACCAGAGCCCCAACTGCGGCGCTTCACGAGGGAGTGTAGACCATCTGAAAGACTTAACCTATGATCCCAATAAGACTTTGGGGGGAGGTGATGTCATGTATGTAACCTCTATGTAACACCACTGCAATACTGTATATACTTAAGCAATGCACACCTTGACCACAGGGGGTGAACTTGTGGGAGACACTCCTTACCTGGTCATCCAGGTATATAAAGGGAGGTCCCACGCAGGGTCATCACTTCTTGGTCCTGTGAATAAATGTTCAGGTTATAGAGTGACCTTGTCCATAGAATGTGCCTTGTGTGGGTTTTGTGCCATTCAGCAAGGACTTTACAATTAAGATCCTCCTGTGCGGCACTCGCTGCAGAAAAATTCCTGCTGCCTCTCCCTCGAAGCAAAGTGCAGTACTGCTGCCATGACTGCTCACAAGCATTGTGCTCACTGTATCAGTAAGCACCATTTAAAAAAATTAGTGCCACCTTTAAATTACCAGAGACCTTCAGAGCTATAGTAAACCACATATTCCCATCCCCTAAGGGGCGCGCAGTGAATAGGGAGGGGGTAATCCTACCTGGCACTCGCCAGCATGGCACTAATGAGCTGAACCCCAAAATATAATAGGTTCACCACCTGACTCCCAAAAGCCTTTCCACAATCTACAAGGCAACAAGTCAGGAGTGTGCTGGAATACTCCCCACTTGCCTAGATGAGTGCGGCTCCAACAACTTTCAAGAAGCTCGACACAATCCAGGACAAAGCAACCCGCTTGATTGGCACCCCATCCACCACATTCAACATTCACTCCCTCCATCACCGATGTACCGTGGCTGCAGTGTGTACAATCTACAAGATGCACTGCAGCAACCCGCCAAGGTTTCTTCGGCAGCACATCGCAATCCCGCGACTTCTACCACCTAGTAGGACAAGGGCAGCAGGCGCATGGGAATACCACCGCCTGCAAGTTCCCCTCCAAGTTACACATCATCCTGATGTAAATATTCACCGTTCCTTCATCGTCGCTGGGAGTACCTTCACCACGTGGACTGGAATGGTACAAGAGGCGGCTCACCTCCATATTCTCGAGGCTAATTAGGGATGGCCAATAAATGCTGGCCTTGCCAGCGATGCCCACATCCCAGGAACAAATAAATAAAAGAATGTTCAGCAGACTTCAAGTTGAGTTCATTCCATCTGCACCAGTACATTTACTTTGGAACAACTGGTCAATATTAAAAATGAGGCAAGACTTATGTTGGAAGAAATAAACAGCTCATTTTATTTATATGGTTTGCAATCTATGCAACTTATTGACCATAAATGTCATTCCTAATATTTCTTTAAGTTTGACATCTCTGGCTAAATGTAATGAATATCTAATGCGAAAATATTATAATTACATTATTGAGCAAGTTATCAGCTCCATTCCCTGTCCTTCAGCTGACATTATAAAAGAGAATGAAAAACTGCTTTCACTATAACATATCAAGAGCAATTCAACAAGATGAATGTTGAACATAAAACTCAAATATTTCCCTCCCAACATCATTGGTCTCAATTTTCCCGAGTCATTTGCACCGTTTTTTTGGCGGGCACCATTTTTTCTGGCGTAATTATTTAATTCAAAGTTTCCCCCTGGAATCTGCGCTGGCGTAACTGCTTTATTTACGATTTTTCGAGGTTAGGTTTTTTTAACGTCATAGTTAATGTTCCCACATGTCTGCGCCAATTTTCAGCATTTTTCGCAGTTTGCCCCAAATATTTTTATTCTAGGTTGGCATATCTGGCCACTCCCGAAAAACCTTCTGGTGAGTTAACAGAAATCAGCGCACATTGAAAAATTTGCGCTGAAAGACGCCATTGTTTTACATCGAAGTTTTTGGAGGGAGTATCCAACCCTTGAAATATCCATAATAAAGTTCAACTTTTTTTACCTTTCAACACAGTACATGGAAGTTTCTTGGATTTTTTTTACTCACACGCCACCACTGAACGTCTTCAAGCAGGGTGGGAGGGGATTCGTAGCGCCGGCTGTCAGAATCGGCCCCGTGCCCGGACACAGAGGCTCGGCTGGAAAACAAGCTTGCCGGGGTGGGGTGGGGGGAGGAGGGAGGTGGCGATCGGAAGGCTGCTGCACTAGGCACAAAATTGCAAAGAATTTGGGGAGGAGGGGAGAGGGGAGAAGTCACAAGACTACAATTAGTTGGGGGGGGGGGGGGGAGTAGGGAGAGGGAGGAGAATCACAAGACCTGGGTGTGGTCCATCCATACAGACCTTGGGGAAAGAGAACAAAAAAACCTGTCCTGCTTGCCTTCCTGACATTTTGAGCTTCTGTATGATGGTGCGAGCCTTCTGTATGATGGTGCTATGTAGGAGACAATTGATTCGATGTCATCGCATGAGTAACATCAGAGCCCGTAGGGTGCTGGGCAGGAAGCCTTAAGCACATCGGCTGTATCGAGACAGTTGTTTGTACCTGCACCTGAGTGATGTAGACTGTGTCAGAAGGCTGCGTTTCCGCAAAGAAGTTGCAACCAAAATCTGTGAGTTGCTGAAAGCAGACTTCCAACCTCGAAGCGTCAGGAGGACTGCTTTGTCAGTTGAAGTGAAGGTTACAGCTGCACTTTCATTCTATGTCTCTGGATCCTTTCAAGCTACAACTGGGGAAGTGTGCATCATCTCTCAACATGCAACACATGTCTGCATTCGGCAGTCGACAGCTGCAATATATGCATGGAGGAATGACTACATAAAGTTCCTCATGAACGCCCAAGCAATGCATGACAGGGCTGTGGGCTTCTCTAGGTTTGCTGATTTCCCAAAGGTACAGGGCTGCATTGATTGTATACACATCGCCTTGCGAGTACCTTTGGAGGATTCCGAGCAGTACAGGAACAGAAAAGGCTTCCACTCCATTAATGTGCAGCTTGAATATGACGACATGCATAGCATCATGTCAGTCAATGCAAGATACCCTGGGAGCACTCATGATGCGTTCATCCTACGTGAGAGTTTTATATCTGCCATGTTTCAGCAGCAGCTAGAAGGGCAGAGCTGGTTGCTAGGAGACAAAGGCTCAAGACGCTCCTACACATAAGCCAGACGGAAGCTGACCGGGAATACAACATGTCGCACATTGCGATGTGCAGCATCATAGAGAGGACCATTGGCATCTTCAAACAGCATTTCCGATGCCTGGACCATTCCGGAGGCTACTTGCAATACTCCCCTGAGATTGTCAGTCAGTTCACTGTTGTGTGCTGCATGCTGCATAACTTAGCCATCATGAGGCAGCAGCAGCTGGTATTAGAAGACCCACCTGCAGTAGAGTGGCTGATGATAATGATGAGGAAAATGCAGATGATCAGCAGGAGGAGGAGGAGGATGAGGAAGCCATGCAACTACCTGAACCCGGAGCATGACGGCGGAGGAGGGCGGCCTATTGTGCCCCTTCAACAATTGCTCGAGACTTGCACCAGTAGTTCATCCATGAACGCTTTGCTGCCTGAAAACTCAGCAACAACTATTCCACATGGTCGATGTTTACTGTTTAGACCTGTTCTATAATGTTATGTTGTGTTAATGGAACAAATGATGGAAATGATTCAGATTTAAAGTAAAATATATTTCATGCAAAAGTTTAACAAACAATTCTTTGTATTTAACTTTAAGAATATTATTCTTGTATAACACTTGAAAGTTTTCAGTTACGATCACTGACAAACATTAAGATCACTTACAAACTTTAAGATCACTTACTGACTTTTAACTTGTAAATTTACATAACTTACGCAAATCTTTTAATTTGAGAACAACAGTTGCAATAGTAACACTAATAATAACAACAACAGCAGCAAAGAAAGGCTGCACCCATCTCTCCTCCACCTTATTCTAAGACTGCCCACCGTCCTTGTTCTTGGTGACTCCACCACTCCTGCCCACAGGCAGTGGTGCAGTGTTTCTGGGGTTGGTACCAAGCTTATTCTTTCTAAGATCTCGAGTAGTGCGCACCTGTTGAGGGGGTGTGGTGGCAGGCGGCAATGTGGGGAGCCCAGGCGGCAATGTGGACGGACTGACTTGGGGCTCTTCAAAGGCTGGTGTGGGGATTGGAGTAGGAGTGGCAGTAGATTCTGTCAATGGGCGCGGGGTTTGGGTGTGTTCTCTTATTGCTGCAGCTAACTCCAACATGCCATTCCTCATGCGCTCTGACAGTGTCTCAACGACCTGTAACATTCCCTCCCTCACGTTGAGCAAAACTGTCTCAACTATCTGTGACATTCCCTCCCTCATGTTCAGTGATAGTGTTTGCACCATCTCTGACATTCCTTCCCTGATGTTCACTGACAGCGCATCAGCTACCTCTGCCATTCCCTCCCTCATGGTCACTGACATGGTTTCAGCTGATTGAGATATTCCCTCACCCATGGTCCCGGACATCATTCCCATTTCTCGTGAGATTACTGTTACTTCTCCTGACATTCCCGCTACCTCATCACCCACCCCATTGATGGTGTCCAAGAGTGATCGCATAAGGTCAATGCTCTCAGCACTCAATGACAACATCTGGACCACGTCTGTTAGATCCTGTACTTCAGGTGAACGCGGTCAAGCTCTCCTTCCCCTCCTCTCCACGGGTGTGGTTCGCACCCCACTACTGGAACCCAAAACCTTGGAGGGTGGGACCCTGGGTGTGCTTCGCTGCACCCCACCACTGGGACCCAAAACCTCGGAAGGTGGGGCGTTGGGTGTGCCTCACTGCACCCCTCCACTGGGACCCGTAGTCTTGGACATTAGGAAACCATGGAATATCCCACCAACACTCAAACCACTAGCCATGGAAGGGGCTATCACCGAAATGGGCGGCAGCTGCACCTCCACCAAAGTCAGTAAAACACTGGGGGTTTCATCCATCTTCATCCCCCCCACCCTGCCCCTCATCCCCATGCTCTTGGTCTGGAGGGTGTGTTTGGAAGATGTTCTCCTCTTCAGGTCCTCGTCTGAATCTTCTTCTGGTTCGTCAGGGTCGGCCTCAAGTTCTGCAAAATATAACAGAACACAGGCAAATGTTCAGCAGCAGAGGAGGAGGCAGGGTGGGTGGCATGAGTAGGCTCACACAATGCAGGCAGCAGGCTGATTTGAAGGGCCACGATGAATGATAGCGCATTGCATTAACCGAAGCGTAGCTGACGGAGATATTCCCAGGAACCGAAACATGGCTAGCCCGCACAGTACTTAACATTTAGCAAAGCCAGACTATGGAATTTTCAGGACTTACCCTCTCCCTCGAGTGTGGGCACACCTTGTGCAGTGCTGGTTGCTTTTCTCCAGGCAGGACCCATTAAAGCAGCGACATCTCTTCCAATGGTCTCAGTGGCTGCAGATTTGCCGGGTCTCCTCCTGTTTGAATTCTTTCCCTTTTGTTATGTCTCAAATAAAGGAAAGTGTCTGATTACTGTAGACTTCAGTAAGTGTGACCTTAGTCTCTTTATTCTGACTCTAGAGTGCTGGCACTGCTTGGGAGGCCTGCTTATTTGCAGTGCTCCCAAGGGATGCTGGGATCCCTTGGGACAACAACAGATGCGCCCTCTGGTGACGGTAGAATGCTGGTTACAAGGTGTTGCATACATAACATCACTCCCCCCCACCAAAGTCAATAGTACACTTATTTACAGGGTGAGGTGATCTGGGGCTTTGCGCTCCCTAGTCGATTGTCTCGTTACAAACACAGGTGCAGGTGAGTTGGTTGGGCCTTCACTGGGCTGCTGCACAGCTGGCCTTGCTGGGCTGCTGGGGATGATGAGTTCAGCTTCGTGGTCAACCGTGGTGTAGGTTGCCACTTACGTGTGTATCGGAGGGTCGAAGTTGGTGGTGTCCTCTAGGTTGCTCGTGGCTGTCTGTTGGTACAAATGCTTTCTGCAAGTTATTCCATTTGCAAGTTTGACCTCAAACATCCTACCCTCTTCTTTGGCTACAACAGTGCCAGCAAGCCATTTGGGACCATGTCCATAGTTGAGTATAAATACAGGGTCATTGACTTCAATATTGCGTGACAAATTTGTGCGATCATGGTACATGCTTTGTTGATGCCGCCTGCCCTCGACATGATCATAGAGATCAGGGTGGACTAGAGAGAGCCTTGTTTTGAGTGTCCTTTTCTTGAGCAGTTCGGCAGGGGGAACCCCAGTGAGCGAGTGGGGTCTTGTGCGGCAGCTAAACAGGACTGGGGACAGGCGCGTCCGCAGGGAGCCTTCAACACGTGTTTCAAGCTTTGCTTGATGGTTTGGACTGCCCATTCTGCCGGGCCGTTAGATGTGGGCTTAAACAGGGCAGATGTGACGTGCTTGATCCCACTGCGGGTCATGAATTCCTTGAATTCAGCGCTGGTGAAGCATGGCCCATTGTCGCTGACAAGGACATCAGGCAGGCCGTGCGTGGCGAACATGGCCGTAGGCTTTTGATGGTGGCAGTGGACGGGCTTACAGACATTATTATACACTCAATCCATTTTGAATAGGCATCCACAACAACCAAAAATATTTTGCCTCAAAATGGGCCAGCGAAGTCAACGTGGATGCTCGACCACGGTTTGGAGGACCATGACCACAAACTTAGCGGTGCCTCCCAGGGTGCATTGCTCAGTTGAGAGTAAGTGTTGCATTGGCGCACGCATGACTTCAAATCGGAGTCGATGCCGGGCCACCACACATGGGATCTGACTACAGCTTTTATCATTACTATGCCTGGGTGGGTATTGTGTAGGTCACTTATGAACATTTCCCTGCCTTTCTTAGGCAAAACCACGTGATTACCCCACAAAAGACAGTCCAGCTATATGAACATCTCATCTTTGCCCCACTGGAATGGCTTGATCTCTTCATGCATCTCCACTGGGCGCTGGACCAGCTCCCATGGAGGACTTAGTTTTTTACAAGCAACAGTAAAGCATTCTGGTTAATCCAGGTCCTGATCTGGCGGGCCATAACGGGTGACTTTTTGTTTTCAAATGCATCCATCACCAAGAGCAAGTCTGCAGGCTGTGCCATTTCCAACCCGGTGGTGGGCAATGGTAGCCGACTGAGAGCAGCAGCGCAGTTCTCTGTGCCTGACCTGTGGCGAATTACATAGTTATATGCAGACAGCGTGAGCGCCTATCTTTGGATGCGAGCAAAGGCATTGGTATTCATATCTTTGCTCTCTGAGAATAACAATATGAGCGGCTTATGGTCAGTTTCTAACTAGAACTTAAGCCCAAACAGATACTGATGCATTTTTTTCACCCTGTAAACGCATGCCAGAGCTTCTTTTTCAATCATGCTGTAGGCCCGTTCGGCCTTGGACAAATTTCTGTACGCATAAGCGACCAGTTGCAAGGTTACCAATTTGTTTGCTTGTTGTAACAACACACCCGACCCCGTACAAAGACGCATCACAAGCTAGCACTAAATGTTTACATGGGTCATAGAGAACAAGCAGTTTGTTGGAACATAACAGATTTCTGGCTTTCCCAAAAGCAGTCTCTTGTGATTTCCCCCATACCCAGTCATCTCCCATGCATAGCAATACATGTAGAAGTTCTAGCAAGGTGCTTAACCCGGGTTGGAAATTACCAAAATAATTGAGGAGTCCTAGGAACGACCGCAGCTCCGTCACCTTCTGTGGTCTCAGCGCATTCTTGATGGCCTCCGTCTTGGCGTCGGTGGGTCTGATGCCATCTGCCGCGATTCTTCGCCCTAAGAACTTGACCTCTGATACCAGAAAAACACACTTCACGTGTTTCAACCTGAGTTCTACACGATCTAGCCGACTTAGAACCTCTTCTAGGTTCTGCAAGTGTTCGATGGTGTCCCAGCCTGTGATCAATATGTCGTCCTGGAAAACCACAGTGCACGGAACCGATTTTAGCAGACTTTCCATGTTCCTTTGAAAAATAGCCGCAGCCGATTGAATCTCAAACTAGCATTTATTGTAGATGAACAGATCTTTGTGTGTGTTGATGCAGGTGAGGCCTTTCGAAGATTCCGCCAGCTCCTGCATCATGTAGGCCGTGGTCAGGTCGAACTTGGTGAATGTCTTCCCTCCTGCCAGTGTCACCAATAGGTCGTCTGCCTTGGGTAGCGGGTACTGGTCCTGCAGTGAAAAAGGGATAATCATTACTTTATAGTCTCCACGAATTGACCGTGCCATCGCCCTTGAGAACCAGAACAATCGGATTGGCCCACTCGTTGAACTCAACCGCGCGATGATGCCTTCTCGTTGCAGCCTGTCCAGCTCGATCTCCACTTTCTCTCGCATCATGTATGACACCGCACGTGCCTTGTGGTGGATGGGACATGTACCGGGAACCAAATGGATCTGCACCTTCGCCCCAGAGAAATTTCCGATGCCTGGCTCAAACAACAACGAGAACTTGCTCAAAACCTGGGCACATGAGGGGTCGTCAACGGACAAAAGCACTCGGATGTCATCCCAGTTCCAGCGGATTTTTCCCAGCCAGCTTCTGCCGAACAGTGTGGGGCCATTTCCTGATACGGGCCATCAAGTGGTAGTTCGTGCACCGCTCCATTATAGGAGACATTTACTGCTGTACTGCCAATTACAGGGATCAACTCTTTAGTGTAACTTCTCAGCTTGGTATGAATAGGGCTCAACTTGGTCCTTTGTGCCTTGTTGCAGCACAACCTCTCGAAGGCCTTTTTGCTCTTGATACATTGACTCGCACCCATGTCCAATTCTGTGGATACTGGAATTCCGTTCACTTCAACTTGTAAAATGATCAGTTGACATTTCGTGGTGAAGGTGTGTACCCCGTACACTTCTGCCTCCTTGGTTCGAGTCTCTAGTTCAGTTTGATCCACCATGGATCGGTCTTCCTCTGCAACGTGGTGTTTTGCAGGGTTTGCAGCTCGTCTGCACATTCGCTGGAGGTATTCCATTGTTCCACAGCCTTTGCACGCATAGTGTTTGAAGTGGCATTGATGGGCTCGATGATCACCTCCGCAGTGCCAACAAGGTGTTAATTGTCTTGCATTCACACTTGATGGTGGACTCTGAATCATCTGAGGTCGTGCAGCTGCAGGCATGTACATTCTATCATATGCATTCCTGCCTGAAAATGATGTTAGTTTGTGTACAGTACTTGCCGATGCATCTTTATGCTGTGAAATTTGTTTGGTGTTATCGCTGGTGCACATAAATGCCTGGGCTATCGTTATGGCTTTGCTCTGATTTGGTGTTTCAACAGTCAATAGTTTGTGAAGGATAACCTCATGGCCAAAAAAGTCTCTTAGCATTTGCTCTAGAAATCCACCGAATTTGCAATGTCCTGCAGGCGCCTTAGTTCGGCGATGTAGCCCGCCACTTCCTGGCCTTCAGAGCGTTGACATGTATAAAATCGATACCTTGCCATCAGAACACTCTCCTTCGGATTTAGGTGCTCCCAGACCAGTGTACACAGTTCTTCATACGATGTGGTTGTTGGTTTCAGCGGAGCAAGAAGATTCTTCATGAGGCCACAGGTTGTTGCCCCGCAGATGGTGAGGAGGATCGCCCTTCGTTTGGCAGCGTTCTCATTCGCTTTCAGCTCTTTGGCCACAAAGTATTGGTCGAGTGGCTCCACGAAGGCTTCCCAATCATCACCTTCTGAGAATTTCTCCAGGATACCAACAGTTCTCTGCATTTTCGCGTGATGGTTTGTTATCTATTACTCGTCACCAGTTGTTATGTCTCAAATAAAGCAATGTGACTGAGTACTGTAGACTTGAGTAAATGTGAGCTTAGTCTCTTTATTCTGACTCCAGAGTGCTGGCACAGCATGGGAGGCCTGCTTATATGCAGTATTCCCAAAGGATGCTGGGATCCCTGGGGACTCCAACACATGCGACCTCTGGTGGCGGTAGAATGCTGGTTACAAAGTGTTGCATATATAACACCTTTTATTATGTGCCATTTTTCTCTGCAAAGATGAAAAGGCAACTTTTTAGAGAGGGTGTCATTCTGCTGGGTTCGACCGATACAGCTGGTCATATTTACAATTGCAATTTGATTGAATAAATGAAAATATTACTTACAGTACTTGAGCAAGGTCCTGCCATGTCTTTTTACACTGGCTTCCAGATCTCGTGGTGGTCACCATTCTGCAATAATCTGCTGCAACTTGGTTCCAACATTTCTTCATTTCTTTGGGTGGAACTTTTATGTGACCTCTGCTCGTGTCCAGCTCCTGCCATCTCTTCTCAATCAAAGTAACTAGAGCCTCCACTTCATCCTGTAAGAAATTCTTGGTCCTTGCATTGCGTTGCATCTTGTATTCCAATGCTCTCACACAGCACGCCTTCTCACACAATTGGCTGTTTAAAAATGGCTGATTGCCCACCTGGAGCTGTACTGCGCATGCGCGTCCATTGAAATAACGTCAAAAACATCACTTTTTTTGTCTCGCATGCGCAGAAGGTGTGACATCATTTTTTTTGGCGCAGACAGCAGGCTCCAAGCCCCACGGTGACTGAACACGCTGAGCAGTGACAAATTTGAATTATAAATCGGGGAAACTTTGGCAAAATATTTCTAGCGCATTTCTGGCCTAGGAAAACGGGCATAACTCTGGCAATATGCCAGGAAATGGGCTTGAGCTAAATTGAGCTCATTGTCTGCTTTACAATCATATCTAGAAGAGGGCTTTTGAAGCTGCACATAAAAATGTGCTACAGCAAAAATAATAATGGATGGAAACCCAGACAAATTGCCCGAAGGTGTACCAACTGCTGAACTCGCAATGTTTTCTGTCCTTCTGAGGATGTCATTGTGATGTATTTTTATAATATCACTAAGAAACGCACTATACAAGATGGCTCTTAACACTGGAAACCGTCATCATGTGACTTAGTCACATGACCCTTTAATTGTATTTATGTCAGTAGTTGTATTACCACAGTAGTCCACTAGGTGGAGCACTAGCGGGAGCTAATTGGATAGCTTGCATAGCTACGGAGGTCAGTTATGTTGCTCATTAATTAAGAGATTTTTGTTTGAATAATTATTAATCTGTTAACTTATTTGTCTCCAAGAAAAGAGACTAATTCTGTTTTTCTGCTTGCAAAAGGCAATATGGCCCATTAAACAAATTCACCTCTCAAGCTGACATGGATGTGCTACCCTTGTCTCCACTGCACATGTACAGTGGTACTTTGAATTCCATAGGCAAGTGCACTGAGAGGGGGGAAATGGGGAGGTAGGGAGGGGAAAGCTTGGACTCGCAGCAGTAAGTAGGTAGAACCATGACAGCACCATGTGCTTCAGTCTCGGGGGCATTACATTATTCCCCAGTGGTGATAAACCTACAATATAAAGGGCCCAAGTTTCCACATGATTTGCGCCTGATTTTTAGGAGCAACTGGTGGAGATCTTAGAAATCGCAATTCTCCACATTTTTTTTTCTGCAGTTCTAGTCAGGTAGAACAGTTCTACTTTGGAACAGAATCTTTTCTTCAAAAGGGGGCGTGTCCGGCCACTGACGCCTGATTTCAAAGTTTCCACAGTGAAAACGTACTCCAAACTAACTTAGAATGGAGCAAGTGAAGATTTTTGTAGAACTGAAAAAACCTGTTCGACACATTAAAAAATCAGGTTACAAATTAGGCGTCCGGAACGAGGTGGGGGGGGAGGACGGGGGGGAGAAGGGAAGTCATTAAATTCTACAATAAATCCTTATTTATACTTATACAAATATTATACAAATAAATCCAACCTGAATAAAAATTTATAAGCAAAGAAAAGATTAAATAAACCATCACCCTACCTGTGTGAAAGTGCTTCAGGCAGCCTCACAAGTTCGTTCGTTCGTTCGTTCCCGACGGCAGGGGGGGAGGAGGAAGCCGTTCCCGACGGCGGGAGGGAGGGAGTGCGGGCTCGCCCGTCCGAACGCAGCGGGGTGGGGGGGCGGCAGGAAGACGTTCCCGACGGCGGGAGGGAGGGAGTGTGGGCCTGCCCGCCCAAATGCAGCGGGGGGGGGAGGAAGACGTTTCCGACGGTGGGAGGGAGGGGAGTGCGGGCCTGCCCACCCGAACGCAGTGTGGGGGGGGGGCGGAGGAAGACGTTCCAGACGGCGGGAGGGAGGGGAGTGCGGGCCCGCCCGCCCGAACACAGCAGGGGGCGGGGGAGGAAGACGTTCCAGACGGCGGGCGGGAAGGAGACCGTGAGAAGGCTGCAGGAAGCCTCAGTGCTGATGTGCTGATGGCAATGTGCTTTTATTAAAAAATGTTCAAAAATTAAACAGCTACAAAGAACTACAAAAATGGCCGAGTGCCAATGTTTTCCTTCACACTGCGCGTGCGCGAACGCTCCAACACGCACGCGCAGGGTTGCCGGCAGGAAAAAAAACTAATTAAAATAGTTCCCGCCCCCTCCCACTTACAAAATCGGCGTGAGTGTAGGCTCCGCCCCCCTGGCACTGCGCCAAACAGACAAGGAGCTGCAGGGCGCTCCAGAACCGCGAGTTTTTTTTCCGGCGCCGTTTTAGACGCGAAAAATGGGCGCCCAGCTCGGAGGGGCACCCGTTTTTTATCGTGTGGAAACTTGGGCCCAAAGAGTTGGGCAGACCATTACTTTCCACTAACAAGGAAGTTATGATGAACCTTTATAAAACATTGGTACAACCTCAACTGGAGTATTGTTTCCAATTCTGGGCACTGCACGTTAGGAAGGATGTGAAGGCCTTAGAGAGGGTGCAGAAAAGATTTACAAGAATGGTTCCAGGGATGAGGGACTCCAGCTACGTGGAGATACTGGAGAAGCTGGGGTTGTTCTCCTGAGAACAGAGCAGGTTGAGAGGAGATTTGATAGAAGTGTTCAAAATCATGAGGGGTCCAGACAGAGTAGAGACATAGAAAAGATTTACAAGAATGGTTCCAGGGATGAGGGACTTCAGCTTCGTGTATAGACTGGAGAAGCTGGGGCTGTTTCCTGAGAACAGAGCAGGTTGGTGGAAGGATCAATTGGGGCCCCAATTTCCCCATGAGTTGCACCGTTTTTTTTTGTTTAACTTGATTTTTCTGATGTATCTTTTTAGTTGCAAATATGGCCATTTAATTTGCACCAGTGTAAGTGAGTTAGTTAGGTTTTTTGTTAGCTCAATTTTTTTTCCAAAAGAGGGCGTTCCCAGCCACTTACACCATTTATGCCAATTAAGCCAGAAAAAAGTTGTACTAAACTAACTTAGGGCAGCATATGTGTCCACTTTTGTCCACACAGAAAGACCTTACTTACAGTTAAGGAATCGGCGCAAGTAACTACATTTAAAGCACCACCAAGCACCAAACAAAGCAAGTAATAAGCAATTAATTACCAAATAAAATAGAATGAACCCTGCCCCTAAAGCACCAAGACCAAAGTAATAAGCAATCAACAAATAACAAATAAAAAAATAGAAGGAACCCTGCAACTAAAGCACCAAAATAAATCAATAAATAACAAATAAAGTCTTACCTGAGGGAATGCATCGGGCCGCCGATGAAGGAGCCCATTCGGCCAGGGCTGGGCGGGGGGAGAGGGGCAGGGGAATGAAGTGGAGGGGAGGGGGAGGGAGAGAGGACGGACGGGGGGCGAGGATGCTACTAGTAGAGTGGACAAGGGAAAACCAGTGGATGTGGTGTATTTGGACTTTCAAAAAGCTTTAAGAGATTAGTGTGCAAAATTAAAGCACATGGTATTGGGGGTAATGTATTGACGTGAATAGAAAACTTGTTGGCAGACAGGAAGCAGAGAGTCGGAATAAACGGGTCCTTTTCAGAATGGCAGGCAGTGACCAATGGGGTGCCACAGGGTTCAGTACTGGGACCCCAGCTATTTACAATATACATAGAAACATAGAAACATAGAAAATAGGTGCAGGAGTAGGCCATTCGGCCCTTCTAGCCTGCACCGCCATTCAATGAGTTCATGGCTGAACATGCAACTTCAGTACCCCATTCCTGCTTTCTCACCATACCCCTTGATTCCCCTAGTAGTAAGGACTTCATCTAACTCCTTTTTGAATATATTTAGTGAATTGGCCTCAACAACTTTCTGTGGTAGAGAATTCCACAGGTTCACCACTCTCTGGGTGAAGAAATTCCTCCTCATCTCGGTCCTAAATGGCTTCCCCCTTATCCTTAGACTGTGTCCCCTGGTTCTGGACTTCCCCAACATTGGGAACATTCTTCCTGCATCTAACCTGTCTAACCCCGTCAGAATTCTAAACGTTTCTATGAGGTCCCCTCTCATTCTTCTGAACTCCAGTGAATACAAGCCCAGTTGATCCAGTCTTTCTTGATAGGTCAGTCCCGCCATCCCGGGAATCAGTCTGGTGAACCTTCGCTGCACTCCCTCAATAGCAAGAATGTCCTTCCTCAGGTTAGGAGACCAAAACTGTACACAATACTCCAGGTGTGGCCTCACCAAGGCCCTGTACAATTGTAGCAACACCTCCCTGCCCTTGTACTCAAATCCCCTCGCTATGAAGGCCAACATGCCATTTGCTTTCTTAACCGCCTGCTGTACCTGCATGCCAACCTTCAATGACTGATGTACCATGACACCCAGGTCTGGTTGCACCTCCCCTTTTCCTAATCTGTCACCATTCAGATAATAGTCTGTCTCTCTGTTTTTACCACCAAAATGGATAACCTCACATTTATCCACATTATACTTCATCTGCCATGCATTTGCCCACTCACCTAACCTATCCAAGTCGCTCTGCAGCCTCATAGAATCCTCCTTGCAGCTCACACTGCCACCCAACTTAGTGTCATCCGCAAATTTGGAGATACTACATTTAATCCCCTCGTCTAAATCATTAATGTACAGTGTAAACAGCTGGGGCCCCAGCACAGAACCTTGCGGTACCCCACTAGTCACTGCCTGCCATTCTGAAAAGTCCCCATTTACTCCTACTCTTTGCTTCCTGTCTGACAACCAGTTCTCAATCCATGTCAGCACACTACCCCCCAATCCCATGTGCTTTAACTTTGCACATTAATCTCTTGTGTGGGACCTTGTCGAAAGCCTTCTGAAAGTCCAAATATACCACATCAACTGGTTCTCCCTTGTCCACTCTACTGGAAACATCCTCAAAAAATTCCAGAAGATTTGTCAAGCATGATTTCCCTTTCACAAATCCATGCTGACTTGGACCTATCATATTACCTCTTTCCAAATGGACTGCTATGACATCCTTAATAATTGATTCCATCATTTTACCCACTACCGATGTGAGGCTGACCGGTCTGTAATTCCCTGTTTTCTCTCTCCCTCCTTTTTTAAAAAGTGGGGTTACATTGGCTACCCTCCACTCCATAGGAACTGATCCAGAGTCAATGGAATGTTGGAAAATGACTGTCAATGCATCCACTATTTCCAAGGCCACCTCCTTAAATACTCTGGGATGCAGTCCATCAGGCCCTGGGGATTTATCGGCCTTCAATCCCATCAATTTCCCCAACACAATTTCCCGACTAATAAGGATTTCCCTCAGTTCCTCCTCCTTACTAGACCCTCTGACCCCTTTTATATCCGGAAGGTTGTTTGTGTCCTCCTTAGTGAATACCGAACCAAAGTACTTGTTCAATTGGTCCGCCATTTCTTTGTTCCCCGTTATGACTTCCCCTGATTCTGACTGCAGGGGACCTACGTTTGTCTTTACTAACCTTTTTCTCTTTACATATCTATAGAAACTTTTGCAATCCGTCTTAATGTTCCCTGCAAGTTTCTTCTCGTACTCCATTTTCCCTGCCCTAATCAAACCCTTTGTCCTCCTCTGCTGAGTTCTAAATTTCTCCCAGTCCCTGGGTTCGCTGCTATTTCTGGCCAATTTGTATGCCACTTCCTTGGCTTTAATACTATCCCTGATTTCCCTTGATAGCCACAGTTGAGCCACCTTCCCTTTTTTATTTTTACGACAGACAGGAATGTACAATTGTTGTAGGTCATCCATGCGGTCTCTAAATGTCTGCCATTGCCCATCCACAGTCAACCCCTTGAGTATCATTCGTCAATCTATCCTAGCCAATTCACGCCTCATACCTTCAAAGTTACTCTTCTTTAAGTTCTGGACCATGGTCTCTGAATTAACTATTTCATTCTCCATCCTAATGCAGAATTCCACCATATTATGGTCACTCTTCCCCAAGGGGCCTCGCACAACGAGATTGCTAATTAATCCTCTCTCATTACACAACACCCAGTCTAAGATGGCCTCCCCCCTAGTTGGTTCCTCGACATATTGGTCTAAAAAACCATCCCTTATGCACTCCAGGAAATCCTCCTCTACCATATTGCTTCCAGTTTGGTTAACCCAATCTATGTGCATATTAAAGTCACCCATTATAACTGCTGCACCTTTATTGCACGCACCCCTAATTTCATGTTTGATGCCCTCCCCAACATCACTACTACTGTTTGGAGGTCTGTACACAACTCCCACTAACGTTTTTTGTCCTTTGGTATTCTGCAGCTCTACCCATATAGATTCCACATCATCCAAGCTAATGTCCTTCCGAACTATTGCCTTAATTTGCTCCTTAACCAGCAATGCTACCCCACCTCCTTTTCCTTTTATTCTATCTTTCCATGATTTACATGAAGGAATTGAATGTAATGTCTCCAAGTTTGCAGATGACACTAAGCTGGGTGGCTGTGTGAGCTGTGAGGAGGATGCTAAGAGGCTGAAGGGTGATTTGGACAAGTTAGGTGAGTGGGCAAATGCATGGCAGATGCAGTATAATGTGGATAAATGTGATGTTATCCACTTTGGTGGCAAAAACAGGAAGACAGAATATTATCTGAATGGTGACAGATTAGGAAAAGGGGAAGTGCAATGAGACCTGGGTGTAATGGTACATCAATCACTGAAGGTTGGCATGCAGGTACAGCAGGAGGTGGAGAAGACAAATCGCATGTTGGCCTTCATAGCTAGAGGATTTGAGTATAGGAGCAGGGAGGTCTTACTGCAGTTGTACAGAACCTTGGTGAGGCCACACCTGGAGTATTGTGTTCAGTTTTGGTCTCCTAATCTGAGGAAGGACATTCTTGCTATTGAGGGAGTACAGCGAAGGTTCACCAGACTGATTTCCGGGATGGCAGGACTGACGTATGAGGAGAGACTGGATCTACTGGGCTTGTATCCACTGGAGTTTAGAAGAATGAGAGGGTATCTCATAGAAACATATAACATTCTGACGGGATTGGACAGGTTAGAGGCAGGAAGAATGTTCCCGTTGCTGGGGAGTTCCAGAACCAGGGGTCACAGTCTAAGAATAAGGGGTAAGCCATTTAGGACCAAGGTGAGGAGAAACTTCTTCACTCAGAGAGTGGTTAACCTGTGGAATTCTCTACCGCAGAAAGTTGTTGTGGCCAGTTCGTTAGATATATTCAAAAGGGAGATAGATATGGCCCTTACGGCCAAAGGGATCAAGGAGTATGGAGAGAAAGCAGGAAAGGGGTACTGAGGTTGAATGATCAGCCATGATCTTATTGAATGGCGGTGCAGGCTCGAGGGGTCGAATGGCCTACTCCTGTACCTAATTTCTATGTTTCTATGTTTCTATGAGAGGAGAGGGGTGTGGGGAGAGAGGAGGGAGGGGAGAGGAGAGGGGGGGCAGTGGGAGAGAGGAGGAGGGGTGGAGGGAGGGGGGGAATGAGGGGGGAACGGGGGAGAGATGGGGGGAGGGGGAGAGGGGGGGAGAGGAGGTGGGGAGGTGGAAGTACCCTCTTGCGAAGCACATCTCGACTGATTTCCTGCATGGCATCAAACACCCGCATGAATCCCCGCTTCATCTGGTCGAGAGTTACAAGCCCAGACACCCAGACACTCTTCAGGAGTTTTACAATCAAGTCAGAGGCATCGCCACTGGTGGATTCAAGAACCATCACCACGGGCCCCTCCCAGGCCAAAGTTCCATTTTAATTATCTTAAAGCGTTTCTAATCTGTAAATCCCCTAATCCAAGGCTGAAAGTAATCAAATCATCTTTTGACATGAAGGGAAGAAAATAATCAGAGGACACAGCCTGCAGATCACACTCTGGCCACCGATGAGGGAGCCCATTTGGCCAGGGCTAGGAATGGCGTGCCAGGAGCTACTGCACATGCGCGCTGACTCAGTGCCGGGACTTCGCTCCGCTCCCAAACCTGGCCACGATGCGTCACGTCGAGGGAGAGGCTGCGGAGTAGCCAGAATATGGAGATCTTTTTTCAGCATGCTTGGAGGAGGACAAAAGCAGCGCAGCTCGAGTGAGGGCACCAGAGAAAAAGGTTAGGGAAATTCTAGCCCCAAGAATGAGAGGACACAGGTTTATGTGATTGGCAGAAAAACCAAAGGCGACATGAGGACAAACTTTTTTACAAAGTGAGTGGTGGAGGCAGATTTAATCATGGCTTTCATGAGGGAATTAGATAAGAAGGAAAATAAAATTGTACGGCTATGGGGATAGAACGGGGTAGTGGTTCTGGATGAAGTGTTCTTGCAGAGAGCCGGCACGTGCTCGACAGACAGAACACCCTCCTTTGGTGCTGTAACCATTCTATAATTCTATGATTCTGAGTCGGTGGTGCAGAGCTAATGATTTGCAATTTGATGTTGGTCCACGGTTTTTCAGATCCGACGTTAAACCGAGGCTCCGTCTGCCCGCTCAGGTGATTGCAAAAAATCTCATGGCATTATTAAAAAAATACCCAACCAACATCACTAAAGCAGCTGATCTATGCATTCATCTCATTGCTGTTTGTGGGAGCTTGCTCTGCTCAAATTGGCTGCTGTGTTTTCTGAATGTTACAACATTGACTACAATTCAAAAATGCTTCATTGACTGTGAACGCTTAAACACGTGCTGGGGTCATAAAAAGCGCTATATAAATATAATACATTTTTTCTATCTCTGCTATAAATTTAACTGACAATTTATATCAATACCAGTGTGAGTGTAGTGCCAAATTCTAGCCTGGAAACCACTTTAAATGTTAACAGGAGTTGGCTGCTGAGGACCCGGGGAAGGGTCCCCGGCACAAAGTAATGCTCCGGAAAGGAAATCCTATCCATGGTGCGAGTGTGAGAGATAGGATTTCCTTTCCGGAGCACTTACTTTGTGCCGGGGACCTGTGGAAACATAGAAACATAGGAAATAGGTGCAGGAGTAGGTCATTCGGCCCTTCGAGCCTGCACCGCCATTCAATGAGTTCATGGCTGAACATGCAACTTCAGTACCCCATTCCTGCTTTCTCCCCATACCCCTTGATCCCTTTCGCCGTAAGGGCCACATTTAACTCCCTTTTGAATATATTTAATGAACTGGCCTCAACAACGGCATGTGGAATTCTTTACCACAGATATTTGTTGGGGCCAGTTCGTTAGATATATTCAAAAGGTAGTTAGATGTGGCCCTCATGGCTAAAGGGATCAAGGCGTATGGAGAGAAAGCAGGAAAGGGGTACTGAAATGTATGATGAGCCATGATCATATTGAATGGTGATGCAGGCTCGAAGGGCCGAATGGCCTACTCCTGCACCTATTTTCTATGTTTCGATGTTTTTATGTTTCCGCGGTTGCGTTCGAGCTAGAGTGATCATGGAGATGGAGCATGCGGCCTTCCCCGAGAGTTGGGCAGCGGAGGGACTGGAGTGCATCATTACCCCCGGAAACCAAATTTTAATTGGATTTCACTTTTCAAAAGTGTATTTTTTAATTTGTGGATTCAAGTGCCCTTGCCAAAAGGGGGCATTTGATTTTATGTTTTACACAAAATAGCTGTAGAGCTGTTGCATTGTGAGTGACTTAGCCAGTCACGTGATGTTCACTCAATAAAACCGCAGTCAGTTGGGTCGAGGTCATCCACGATGAGGTATGCGGTTGTGAGCCTAGTGGATGAACTGGTAATGTGCAGTGTGATTGTTAAACGTTTGCTAAGAAACCAACCAGTTCTTAATAACAATGTGTTGCTATGAATTCTTAAGCAAAGAACCCATGAAAAGAAAGAAAAAAGGACTTGGATTTATAATGCGCCTTTCATGGCCACCGGACATATCTTGGAGTGTAGTTATTGTTGTAATGCAGAAAATGCGGCAGCCAATATGCGCACAGCAAGGTCCCAACAACAGCAATGTGATAATGGCCTGATAATCTGTTTTTGATATGTTGATTGAAGGATAAATATTGGCCAGGACACCGGGGATAACTCCCCTGCTCGTCTTCAAAAATAGTGTCATGGGATCTTTTACGTCCACCTGAGAGAGTATACGGGGCCTCGGTTAAAATCTCATCTGAAAGATGGTCCCTCCAAAAGTATAGTGCTCCTACAGCACTGCACTGGGTGTGTTAGCCTAGATTTTTTGTGCTCCAGTCTCTGGAGTGGGACTTTAAACCACAACCTTCTGATTCAGAGGCAAGGGTGCTACGCACTGAGCCACAGCTAACACGTGAAGCAAATACAGTATAGGGGGAGAGGGAGGTATGAACACAGGAGGCTCAAGATTTTCTTTTATATCAAGATAAGAGCATTCCTGCTGATCCTGGCCTATGAGAAACCAAGAATAAGAATTGAAAAACGTACCGTACCTGTTTCCGGCAGGTTTGGCCTGGAGGTGAAGCCACCATTGCTCCTCTGCTCAGGTTACAGGTTAAATGACATCGTCGGAACCCGACTGGAAAAGATAACCCTACTGGCTTGGAGTGGGTGTCCTCACTGCCTGCAAATTTAAATTGCAGTCAGCCAGATTGGGAATTTATCTTGAGTTGAAATTGAGCTCAATAAGCCTCCTGCTCTTGCCCCTCCCTGCTTTTGGTGGCAGTCTGTCATCATGTAAAGCATGGGCCTTACTCTAAACATCCATAAGACAAAGATCCTCCACAAACCTGACCCCGCCATATAGCACTGCCCCCCCAATCATTAAGATCCACGGCACAGCCCTGGACAATGTGGACCACTTTCCATACCTCAGGAACTTACTATTGGCAAGGGCAGACATCGACGACGAGGTTCAACACTGCCTCCAGCGTGCCAGCGCAGCCTTTGGCCGCTTGAGGAAGAGAGTGTTCGAAGATCAGGCCCTCAAATATGCCACCAAGCTCATGGTTTACAGGGCTGTAGTAATACCCGCCCTCCTGTATGGCTCAGAGACATGGACCATATACAGTAGACACCTCAAATCACTGGAGAAATACCACCAACAATGTCTACGCAAGATCCTGCAAATCCCCTGAGAGGACAGACGCACCAACGTTAATGTCCTTGATAAGGCCAACATCCCCAATGTTAGATCTCTTAATTTCCAATGAAATACGAACTCCGATGGTAGTTTTAACTTTTTAATCTTGGCAGAGAGTAACAAGCTGCTGGCTGATTGCCAGTTTCTTTGTCTTACTGAAACACATGGTCAAAATGGCTGTATTTTATACCTGGATCAATTTACAGAAAAGAACTTGCCTTCTTTGACCTTATTGGCTCAATTGAAAGTCTTTTAACGTTTTAATTGGCTTGCTACCCAAGGTCCGAAAATGTCAAGTTGATTGATGAGTTAATGCAACATGCCGAACTGCATGTAGCAGCCTTGACTTGGGGGTCTGTGAATTTTCACAGTCTGTCGAAATGAGCCTGTTTGAATACTCTATCAAACCCCCCTTTGATTCTTTCACAAACTGAATCATAAAACATCAGGTATCACTGGTTAAACATTCTACAAAATAATTTCATACATGTTAATAGAGTTTCCTTCTAAAATTTGTTGATGTGTTTCGCCACATGTCCGGACTAGTAGCTTCCACACAAATTTACACCAACCCGAGTTCCATCGTGGCCACAATGGAAGTCTGGTTTTAATAGGTTAATTAACCTTATTCCAATTTAATCCAAATCAATATCTTAATTCAACCAGTAAACAACCTTTCCTTAAGCATAACATACACCTGTGCCACGTACAGATGGTCTGCTGGGACCTGCAATGTGTCTCACCTGCGGGACAGCAGCTACAGCCGCCTGGTCACAACAACATTTAATCAACATAAACAAACAATATAAAAGTAAAATAATTACAACAAATAGAATTAAACCTTCCACCAATGAAGTTCCTATTAAACCTAGCCATTCAGTGGCTCCGCTCCACAAAGTGAATGATGGGGGTTCCTTATGTTTTTCTACCTCCCTTTGGATATGCTCCGCTAAGTGGGTAATTTCTTCGGAGCTATCTCAGATATATGTGCAACACTCAGTTCCGAGTAGGCGCAAGTACCTCCCTTTTCAGCCAGGATGTAATCAAGGGCCAGTCTATTCTGTCGGGCTACTGTGCGGATTGCTACCATTTCTGCATTGATTTTAACTAGGGCCTCTGAGGTATCATTGGCTACCCATTCCACAACGGATGCCATGTTAATGGATTCCCTTGCCAGTTTGGCGGTCCCATACCCTGGGATCAGAATGGCAAAGAACCTCTCTGTTTCTGTGATAGCTCTCTTAGGACAGTGTAAATATTCCGACAGTGACTTTCTACGATACATATAAGGCACAATGTAGGCTAAATAGCAGGATCCCATCCAATTCTGGGGCAGCCAAGGGTAGGCCTTGTGGCCACACACCCAATAGGTGCGATGAAAAGGCAATGAATGTTAGCTGTTTCTTTGTCAGCAACACTCCGGGGCCTGTCCAGGCTTTTCCATCTGTTTTATTCAGAATCGCCGTTGCGTTAAAAATTCCCACATCGGCCCAGTTTGGACGGTTCCGTGGCTTGATTATGTTGTCATTCCGGGAGCAGTTACTATACCCATATTTTGGCCTCTTTTGATGTTTCTAATCAGACAGACCGATTTCCCTGGTCTTCCTATTCCCGTTGTATTAATGATAACAAAAAATGGGGGCCGTTTGGAATTATTGCACCACGGTTGGTATCCCCCTTCAAAGTTAGTCAGATTGTAACCTGCTGACTTCCATTTACGTGCCCAGTTTTCCGTATCCTGAAACGCATTGCCTGTTTTATTTTGATTAATTATCCACTCAGCCATTTCCAAGATATTCAAGGGAACTGGCCTCAAGGGAATCCCTCCCTTTGAGTGAATAGGAATATGCGCACACACCCAACAACTAGAAATGTTACCTTGTTTGGCATAAATGTATGACATATATAAAAAGGTATTTACATGTAATTCCCTTGCTACCCTACTATTTCCCTTTGGTGCAGAGGGTCGGCTAGTAAGAAGTAGGCCTATGCCTAGAATACCTACAATCAATAATACAGTAAATTTATACATTTTCACAAAAAGTAATTGTCCTTATTAGATTTCAGCTTCAGTTACGGGTGCTCGTTTAACGTGTGAAGCATGGATCCAGGATTTCTTTCCTTGGACTTTAACAGCTGCCAGGGTGGTCAATAACACTTGATAAGGTCCCTCCCACTTGGCACCCAAAGGTTCTTTATGCAACTTTTTCACATACACCCAGACTCCCGGGATGATGTCGTGTCCTCCTTCGGGTGGATTACCCCAAGCTGCCGATACCTGTCGGGAAACAGAACTAATAACATTGGTTAAGTTCTGACAGTATGATAACAAAGTGTCACTCATTAAGTGAACATCAGCTTTCCGTAAATTGATAGTTCCTGGCAGCGACATGGGTCTTCCTGTTATAATTTCAAATGGGCTTAGACCTGTAGTTCTGTTCGGGGTTGCCCTAATGCTACATAGCACTACTGGTAGTGCCTGGGGCCATGGTGTTCCTTCTTGGTGATTTGTGCTTTGTCGATGCTGGCTTTATGTCCTTTCAGCCGAAGGTGATCCAGCAAAGCTCGTAAATCTTGTTCATGCTGTTCTTCCGTATTTGAAGCCAGCAGGATATCGTCTACATATTGTTGGGGTAAGCATGTTATTTCCGCACCTGTGTCTAAAAGACAGTCCACATCCTTATCACCCACGCTCACAGTTATATATATCCCATCTCCTCTCTGTTGTATTAGTGCGAGGAGGGGGGCCAGGATGGGCTCTAATCGTTTTTTGCTATCCCAAGTAACTCCTTCTGTTGTTGTATTGTCAGTCACTTAAACGCTTCTATGAGATCGTTATCTTGTGACAAGCCTGGCTTGTTGGCTGAATTGTATCCCTGGCTGCGTCCTCTTCCCCAGCCACGACCTTTCTGTTTTGCCCTGCACGTCTTGGCCCAGTGACCTTCTTTCCTAAAATAATGACATTTTCCGGGTCATTTTCCTAATAACTGTTTATCGGAATCCTGGGATTTCCATCCCATAGCCTGTACAGCTCAGACTTCAGCTCCCATATCCCGATCTAATTGGTTACATCGATCCACCAATGCTGCAAAGGTAGTTCCTCTACCTTCCCAGTCCGGTAACACTACCTTAAGCATTTTGGACAGTTCTGGTTTTAGACCTGCCATGAAAGCTGCTTTCAGGGGTCCAAACACTTGTTCATCCATTTCCTCATCCGTATTATTCATACCCGAATGTTCTAGCCACGTGCATCTAAACCGCTCGTCATACTCCAGGACCTCCTCTGTTCCTTTCTGTTGGCAGGCTGCAATTTTTCCCCAGTCTGTCTTAGCTGGACTGAAGGCTTGCAGCCAATGTTTAATCGCCTCCCATTCTGCGTCTAATTCTTGCTCATTCTGCCCCAAAGCTTCATCTACCTTGTTGTGCAATTTTCTTCCCTGTGTTTTTGGCACCATTATGGTCAAAATTTGTACTCCATCCCAGGGATGAAGTTGATATATATTTCTTAAGCGGTCCAATTGGTCCCACATTTTTACTCCCTCTTTCTTTGGATTGGACAATTCCTTGGACCATTTATCAATTTTCTCTGGGTCTGCCGGAGCATGAACTAAGTATTCTTCGTACACCCTTCTCTTTGTTTTTTTGGTTCCGCCCTCATCCGCAGTCTATTCTGATTTGACTACAACTCGTCTTTTTTTAAACGGGGCAAAGCGCACCCCTAATTCGTCATACTCCGACCCTGTATTGTCGGAGGATTCAGAATCCGTATCTATTCCTCGGTCGTGTCTTCGGGTTTGCACTTTTAATTTATCCAAACATGGGTACCCTGGGAATTGATCAATACATTTTCCTTTTCCTATTACTGTCTCTTGACCTAATGATTTTTTCCATTCTTTACTTTCACCTTTAAGATTTTTAACTTCTGCTTCCAGCTTTTCAAGTTCAAGCTTTTTCTGTCGCAGCTATGTACAAACTGCTTGCAATTGATCCTTTATACTGGTCAGTTCTCGATCATGTTGGGAATGCATTATAATTTCATTCCAGTTTCGGATCTGGCCCATAACCGCTAGGGACCATCTAGTTCGCTCTTTATTTTTCATACAGGTCGTTTTTCCCCAGACCCTTTTAATCTCGTCCAAGGACCATTGTCCTTTGGCGGTTTCGTACTTTTGTTCGATCTTAATACAGGTTTTAGATAAGTTGAATTGTTGCTCTATGTATTCTTTCAACTGTTCGAGAATTAAATCTACCGAAACTTCAGGTGGTGCCTGCCCACCTTTAACAGTTGTAGGCAATTCTTTGTTCTTATCTCCTGCTGCCATTATACTGAGTTCTTTACTGGGGTCTCGAGTCGTAGGCTTGCTAGCTGATCAATAGGTCGGTGATTAATTAACTAACATATTGCCGAAGTTTAGACGTCTATGGGACCTCGAGCCGACTACCAACCGGAGGGTTCGCAAACTGGAGGCTTTTGGAATCGTGTTGAAGGAGAGGCAATTTTAGACTTTTGACCGAGGACTTTTTTTAAAAAAAAGGAGTCCTTACCTCAATATGTAGATCCGATGTCCAAAATTCTTTCTTTCCTCAGCAACCCTGCTTGCAGCACCAACATTGTTAGATCTCTTAATTTCCAATGAAATACGAACTCCGATGGTAGTTTTAACTTTTTAATCTTGGCAGAGAGTAACAAGCTGCTAGCTGATTGCCAGTTTCTTTGTCTTACTGAAACACATGGTCAAAATGGCTGTATTTTATACCTGGATCAATTTACAGAAAAGAACTCGCCTTCTTTGACCTTATTGGCTCAATTGAAAGTCTTTTAAAGTTTTAATTGGCTCGCTACCCAAGGTCCGAAAATGTCAAGTTGATTGATGACTTAATGCAACATGCCGAACTGCATGTAGCAGCCTTGACTTGGGGGTCTGTGAATTTTCACAGTCTGTCTAAATGAGCCTGTTTGAATACTCTATCACCCAGCATCGAAGCACTGACCACACTCGACCAGCTCTGTTGGGTGGGCCACATTGTTCGCATTCCTGACATAAGACTCCCAAAGCAAGTGCTCTACTCGGAAATCCTACATGGCAAGCGAGCCCAAGGTGGGCAGAGGAAACATTTCAAGGACACCCTCAAAGCTTCCTTGATGAAATGCACATCCCTACCGACACTTGGGAGTCCCTGGCCAAAGACTGCCCTAAGTGGAGGAAGTGCATTCGGGAGGGCACTGAGCACCTCGAGTCTCTTCACTGAGAGCATGCAGAAATCAAGCGCAGGCAGCAGAAAGAGCGTGCGGCAAAACAGTACCACCCCTTCAATGACTATCTGTCCCACCTGTGACAGAGACAGTAACTCTCGTATTGGACTGTTCAGTCAACTAAGAACTCAATTTTAGAGTGGAAGCAAGTCTTCCTCGAATTCGAGGGACTGCTTATGATGATGCAGCTTTCCCTTTAAAGACAATTGCTTAGCTCGTATGTAGATCTGTTGTTCTGGCAGCCCAATCTAACAAAGGGGTTTCAAACTTGTGTTAGAACCCCTATTTGCATATTTTTCAAGTGTGGATCCTGGATGACCTTTTAATGCCTATACCAATACGGGTGGCACAAATCTGGCTCAGAGGAAAATATGCCATTCATCCCCTCGAGTTTAGAATGTGTTTGTGCCCACCATATTGCATGCTTTCATGTCAGTTATAGCATCATCGAATTTCTAGGTTGCTGTTACATAGGGCTGGATTTTGTTCACCTTGGCAGGTCAGGGGTGGGCGGTGCCGGTGAGGGATCATGGCCTCACTGTTGGATCCATCCCACTCTGGAAAATGATTTTCCATTGATGGGGATTGGTAAGCCCGCCCAGCACGTTTCTCGGGTCAATTGGAGGAAGCGGGTCTTCAGCCGAGCTTTCTTAAAGGGACCAAAGCCAACTTTGTTTTAACATGTGTGCTGTCGATGTTCTACAGCATTCAAGTGCTCCAAATACTGAAAATCACTGCACAAAGGCACAGGGCTGCAACCAGGTTCTTCCATGAGACCCTCCATGTGCTTATGGAGGGAGTCTCAGCACGCAGGGAGGTTCTGCTCCCTTCCATTGGGTGGATGAGACTTCCCCAGGAGATCACGCAGCCTGCTTGCACTTTGCAGAGGAGGACACAAGCAGTGGCGCAAACCTTTCAATTATCTCAGTAGATCACAAAACATTAGTACAAAGCCACACTCAACCCTATCTTGCTGTGCCTCTCATCACATCTCCATCACTTTGCCTTCCCAATCCTACTCCTGCACATCCTTACTCACACCAACTTACTTTGCACCTCCACCTATCCAACTCTATCTACATTATCACATCCCCATCTCACTAGCCACCCCTCACATTCACCCTTATCCTAGTGCAGTCATACCAACTAACAATACACAAGGGTATCCACTTGGGTGTTTTATCCAATGTTTATGTAAAGTTTCTGTTAATGTACTGTCAGATATTGAAACCTTTATTTTCAACACTTTGCATTCTTGGACAGATTTATGTAACTTTTGGAAATGGCTTAGTGAGTTGCAGTGAATGGTGAGATATAATGGTATCCCCGCAATGGTGACCAGTGTGAAAGGAATGGCTTGGTCATTGTAGGGATGCTTTATGGTGTTGGCGTGTGATGGTGCCAACCTGGTGCATCATGGTGCAGCCAGGGTGTACAGCATCAAGTGAGGTAAATATGGTGAGGCCATCCTTGGTGTCCCAGGAAGCAATGTGTTCGGGTACTAATGCCGTGTCTTGTGCAGCATCAAATGATTGCGGAGAAGGTTGGTGTTGTAGTTAGTGCTGCTGGTGTGCCTAGTGCTGCTGGTGTTGGGGCTGATCGCGGTGTAATTTTGAGGACCAAGGTGAGACAGTATAAATTACACCTATGTTGATGGAATAGATGGCAGGTGAAGTAGAGATGACAGAAGCATTCTGTCAAAGGTGAGGGAGTTCTTCCAATGAGGTGAGAGTGGATGGAGAGTGGAAAGCCTGCAGAGTTTTTGCTGGAAATGGACTGAGAAACAGCTTGTGGCTGAGGAAAGTGGTGATCTGTCGGGTGGGAACTTTTACCATACATTTGAAGCTATCAAATAATCAGCTGGAGCAAAGGCCTCTGAACTCCCACTTTAGGGTGATAGCCGTGGTCCCCAAACAGCCTGGTTCCCGTGGTAATGAAGTTAAAGTGAACAGGTAAGTTAAAAGAGTCTGTTAATGATCTGTGAACTAGATGTTAATGAGTTTAATTGGGTCACCCGCCACTGCCTGTTGGGTCTGCTCAGCGCTGGATGCGGCGGGTTGACAGCGGGGTCACGACCCGGTGTTAAAAAAGTGAAATTTCCCACCTGACCTGTCACCGATCCCGTCTGCTGACCCCCTGGAAAATTCTGGCCATAGTGTGCATTCCTTGTGTGAAATCTCTTTAACAATAAAAACCCTAATACTAAAATTATTAATATTCATTAATGTGCACTTTGAACTACTAAGATTAAGCAATAAGAAGGTGTAAATCCTTATTTAATGAGAATGATATTTTTCTTCTTGATTAATAACCTGCTAATGAAATAATTTATTATAAAGGCACATATCTCAGTGATTTCATCTGTAGGTTGGTAATTATGAAGAAAGGCAGACATGCTCCCCTCCCCCCTTGACAAAAGTGTTGATACTATGGGGGAGAAATTTGGTTGGATAGCACCCCTCGTGAGGAACGCTACAGGGCTGCTAAAGGGTTTGCAGCTGCGAGCGCTGACATTCGCACCACTCGGCAAATTCAGTGTGCCGGTACCAGCGGCAGTGAGGAGTATCGCCTGGGAGCGTAGCACCCGCGGTGGCCACACGGAAATAAAACTTGGTTTGCGCTGCACCCATAGCGCCTCATAGTGACACCGCCGGAGAAAGCTGACATGCAGAGCTGTCCCGGGGCGCCAAGGAAGGAATGACTGCAAGAGGTAAGTGTAATTGATCATTTTTTTTTTCGCGATTTAACTTTATTTGGGGTGAGTAATGTATAGGGAATATTTTTTGTGTTTTTTGTTCCAATTATCTTTTACTGTGAGGCCTCTCTGACGTTGCTCCGAAGCCGGCTCTTTAGCATGGGATATTCAGTTACGCAGCCGGCCTAACACCCTAAGAAAAGTGTGAACGCTTCCCTTTACGCTCCATTCCATTCTCAGGGTGCAAAAACAGAATATTGCTGTTCCCATCGCTAAAAAAATGTTGGCACTAAATTTAGCGGCCACCCAACACAAGCGCTTTAGGAACCCTTGCATCAACTTCCGAGCCCAATGAATGGTACAAATATATCAGAAATAAAATATTTCTTACTGCTTTGTTTTGAAACAGTTATCATTACTGGTGTAATACTAAGTAAGGAGCTGTGAGAGATTGTGGAGGGATGTGATCGGGGCCCAGGGGTGGCGTGAGTTCGGGGCCATGGGCCATGGGGCAGCACGGGCTAGCCCACCCTGCGAAACGTGTGCGCACTAGGCCCATGCAGCAGAGCAGGTCTTCAGTTGTCTTGGTTAATCCTTGCCACTGGATCAAGACCTAGCTCTGTCAAGCCCGTGCGGTGGCTGGTGTGCAATGGCCACCACACGTTAAAAAAATCCACGCACAGGCATCTTCCACCCTTCAGGATGTAGTTCAGGTTCTTCATTCGAAACACCTGTGAACTCATCCTTTTTTTTTGGCGTGGAAGCAAGTCATCCTCGTTTCGAGGGACCACCTATGATGATGATAAATGCAAAGTACAAATGTTTGCTATAAGCTTCATTACAATCGCCACTTATTCCAATATTGGATCTAATGTCCTGAAAGTACTTTGAATATTCAAGTAGATTGATATTTATCTGGATTGGCACAATTGCCAGAATGACAGGGCGGTGTGCACAAGTGAACAACCTGACTGCCCATAGTATGAAATGATTAATGCTCGTCATCACTCTCTATACGCGGTGCAGTGCTATCGACTGTTTTTAGTGCTACACCTTCTTTCACGTTTCTTTGTGCCGCAATCTGAATTATGAGGGCAGTTTTGTGCTTTGCACTTTAGTCTATTGGGAACTGTGCTGAAGCCATTCGATTTCATTTCAAATGAGACTCTTAGCAGCTGTCGGAGAGACGAAACTTTGATCCCACCCATCTGCACATGAACTGAACCCAGGACCCAAGACGGGGAAGGGCAATGTTCTAACCTGTTGAACTGTCCACTCTCCATAATCCATTTTGTATTGTTAAGTATGTCCAAAAGCTGTAAACACAAATCCTTAACACGCTAGAGCAACAGCGAGGAGCAGGGCAAAAACAATAAAGCTAATTAAAATTCAGTGTAAGTTTGTTGTGATTGATTGTGTAATTGTTAATATGGATATATTTTACCTTAATAGTCAGACCAACCACTTCCATAATTATCCTGTTTCAATGATCTCACTAAAGAATACTGCTTTGAAATGTTCTGAATACTACTTTGAAATGTACTGGGCATTATGCTCCAGTGTAAGTGTGAGACAAATGCCTTATTATCATTTACTGATTCAGGTGGTGTTATGCTGCGGGGACCACTAACCTGAATACTCGACAGTAAAACCTCTTCTAGGTTTTGACATGGGAAAATACATCAAAGATTGACCTGTGTAAAAAAGTATATTTCCCAAGTCTGGAGAGAAACAGCAATGAAGGAAGAAAGAGAGAATTATGTGCTGTCTGCAGCTCTTGGAAAATGCAATCTGACTGTGTCAAGTAACAACAGGGAAGGAGCTACAATTTTTCTCAGCAAGTGGGGGCATGCTATTATAAAGCTTCAGAATCCCTGATCTAATCTATCTGATGTTTGTATAACAGTAAACATTACCACTTCCGTTCCCCTTTCAATATTCTTCTGTCCCCTCCAAAAGACACTCGGCTAGAAATTGGTTTGTCCCCAAAAATAGGCATGAGGATGGTGATGCAGGATCAACCCTTGCCCATTCAAAGTAATGCAGGTAGCATGCTGACTTCGTGCTATCTGCTGATTAACATGATTATGGCATTCAGCCCAGCACTGAACGCATTGCTGAGTGGCTGCACGCTCAGCAGATGACCTAAGATCATGCGAGGCTAGCACCAAGTAAAGCTAGCCTGCACCTCTTAAAGGTAGCCTGCATCTCTTAAATGGGAGGTGCTTTCAGTCAGCAGCAGGTTATTCAACTGGCTGGGAAAAAGTACTACTGATGTCACAACAGGGTTCTCTAATTCAGCATTGGAGGCCTTGGTGCAGGAGGTGAACAAGAGAAGAGAGGTCCTGTTTTCACACGGGAACAGGAGGCCCTCCAGGCAAATCCGGAAATGGCAATGGCAGAAGATAGCCTTTGTGGTCAATGCCAGTAGTGTAGTCCCGAGGACCTAGACGCAGTATAGGAAGAATTTTAATGACCTCACATGACTTCAGTAAATTCATCTTCAAATGCCATATCCCACCAACTGTATAGTAGCCTCACACACTGCTCAATGCCCCACACCTACATATCACTCACCGACCAACAATCTCTATCAGTCACGATTCATACCTCACATTCATAGCTTCACCTCACCCTCACACACTTACCTCTGCTGTACAGCCACATCTCACAGCTTGCACACACTGTCAGATCACCCAAACACATTGCATCACACTCACTGACACACTTCCCTTTCTCCTGCAGGACAATATTGCTCACAACTGGAATCAGCAGCAGGAACTAACCGACTGGAGACAAGCGCGCCTGCATTACCTTACCTCAATGAAGGAGATGGTGCTGGCCATTATTGGAAAGGCTATAATTGAACTTGTGGCCAGTGGCAGGGCTGAAACACTACAAGATGACGGTATTCTCATATGTAATCTGCTGGAAAACACGGGCTCTAAGCTCTGTGCAAAGCATTGTGCAAAGTGGTTGCCGAACTCCTCCATGCTCCTTGACATTACAGTCAAGCTATCTGGCAGATCTGCCAATGCACCAAGCATTTCATTGTGCATACCCATTAGCCTTCTTCTTCAGATCACCCCATGGAAGTCCTCATCTGATGCCTCTGCAGCAGAATTTGTGTGTTGCTGCAAAGGACTCAACACAAACAGCAGCCACCCAGCGTCTGAGTGCTGCAGTGAAAGACCTGTCAGGCAAGCTCAGACTGCTCTCAGGCCAGAGCACTTCCTGTCGGCTGTCAGCTAGCTAGCCCAGACCGCTGCCGCCAATGCCGAGGTAGTGCAGTCTAAAGCCGGGCCTTCGAGGCCCAGAGATGCTCGAGGTCATCCTCCAAGCCCATCTGTAGTCTCCGACGCAGAAAGTCAGCAGCCTCCCACCAGCCATGCTGCAGCCTCTGGGGTTGCACTGCATAAGAACACTAGGCCAGGCAAAGGCACATGGAAGTCGGGCACTAAGAGAATGCACAAGCGTGATTAGTTAATTTTTTTATGTAATATTGAATGGATTGATCTATAAAGTTAGTTTTGAATGTTTGCTTTGTGGTGGCTATTATTTCAGCATTTTTGCAAAAAGGATGCTGTGATGGTCCAGAACAGATGGATGGTAAGTTGTGTGACTGTTTTACAAAGGGGAATTGAGGCTGTGCTCATTGGAACTGTAGTCGAATGAGGCGATCAGAGATAGCCTGGCCAGAAACCAGATTTGCTGGTTGCCCCCTTTTCCTGCTCCTTCTCTTTTTCCTCTCCTCTCCTCTTCCCTCTATGAGCAGCTTGTCCTCTTCTTTGCTGCCACTGCTCCATATCCCTGCCATGCTGCAGGCACAGGGGGATGGCACCTACAGAACGCATAACTGGGAGCTAGTGGTCTGACCAGAACCCTTGAAGTTAGAAGCAAGGACTTCTCCACTTGAAGCACTCCTCTCTTTCACCTCATCAACTTCAAAGAGCTCTGGAAAGCACCAAACACATTTTTGACACAAATCAGCACTCGTAATGCCGGAAAATCAGGCGCTATGGAGTCGGATTCCTTGCTCACTCACTCGTGCTAGGTATGGTTCCCTAGATGTCAATTGCTAACCAGTTTTTCAGCCAGGTAGTCCTTCTTCATGTGTGTGTGTCTGGCTTGTGAGTGTTGTCAGGCTATTTGACTTTAGGAGGCATCACAGCCGAGACCATTCTTATTCTTCATGCACTTTTGATCAGGAATCATTGTATAAGTTGGCAGCAGGAATCCTGATTGCTTTCCCCCCTCCTTATCCCAAGGGTACTAACACAATGGCTCAAATCAATTATCTTAATAAAGTATAGAGATCATTCTAGTCTGTACTACACAGTACAATACCAGGCTGTCCAGTTATACACGAGCCATCATGGGAGCTTATCTATTAACATTCAAACTATAAGATAAGTGGAAATTTACAAGCGCATGTTGGCAGTGGGGAACATCCCCCGCCGCCCCCCCACCCCACACCTCCCTGACACATATCGGAAAACGGCGATACACTGCCAGTGATTTTCCGAATATGCACTGGTGGCAAGTGAAGATCCCCAGCATCAGTGCATGCTTGGGAAATGATTTCCTTGATATAAAACAGATGACTGAAAAGCACCTTAGCAACCTGCAAGGATAGAGATGATAGGATTGTGCCCCTGGCATCAACTGAAGCCCACACATCAGACACAATTGCTTGCTGCTAATTCCAAAATATTCAATACAAGAGAGATGCAAAAAAAGATAATAAACCCTGGGCATCCTTTGCGAGCTCTCAGTGTTATTAGCTAGCTGGTTTGACAGAGACTAGGAAAGCAGGATTGTGGTGCATTTCATAATACTTAATTCACAGTAATGTGAATGCATTTGTTTATAATCATTCTCGAGATGTGGGCATTGTAAAAAAAGAGCTCCCCTAGTGGACCACTGCTCCAACTAGTGGACTACTGTGATAATGCAACTGCTGATGTATATAATAAATGCATCATTTGACTGGTCACATGACAAGTTCATGTGGCGCCATCTTGTAGTCTGTGTGTTAGTGATGTCGTAAAGAATATATCACATTGGCGACATAGAATCGGATTTCTAGATTTCCTAACTGAAATTTTTATTGGTGGATGTTCCAGCCAACCAACAAAGAGACTTTGAGAAGTTCTTTGCTTTGCAGCACAGCTAAAAATCCAAGCTAAATTTCTAGCACACTGTTGACATTGCCAGTGTCCAGCTAGCTGTGCCTATGGGAATAATAATCCGCTTGGGTGAGTTCTATCATGACCGAGAAACTTTTGGAGTGTATGTGGAGCAGCTATAAATGTTTTTCACTGCAAATAATATCATTGAAGTCCCCAATGAGGAAAACCATAACCGGAAGAAAACAGGCTATTTTCTTGAATGAAGGAGGCCCCGAGGTGTATGGAACCCTGAAAGGTTGCTTGTTCCCACAAGCCAAAAGACATGCCACTGATGGAGATTCTAGTCAAGTTAGAACACTACAGTCTTGAGCACCTGGAAATTGCTGAAAGTTATTGTTTTGAAATATGCGATCAGTTATATGACGATAGTGTCAATGAGTATATTGTAGCATTAAAATAGCTATCCAGTCACTGCCATTTCGGAAACTTTCAGGACCGAGCATTGCGTGACTGCTTTGTTTCTGGGTTAAAAATTGAAGTAATCAGAAGAAAGATGTTGACAACCCATAACTTGACTTTTGATTTAGCTGTCAGACTGCTATGTCAATGGACATGGCAGACCAATACCCCCGAAAGTTTCGCACCATTTCCAGTCGTCAGATAATTGAGGTAAATTGCCTGCAGGTTAAAAGTAAAATGCAGTTGGGCCCCAAGGCCTCAGCAACAGTGCATTGAAGTCGCGCTGTTGGTGTCTGGGACAACACCTCACTCAAAGTTGTCCATATGTGAAGGCAGAGTTTCTTCTGCAAGAAAACTGGGCATCTTGCGAAGGCATGCCAACTGAAGAATAAACGATGTTTAATGCTAGAAGTAGCAATTGCCAGAAACTATATAGCATTGAAAAGAAGCAACAGGATGAGCAGGTTCTGAAGATACATGTCATCAAGGGTATCTAACAGCAATTCACGATGCATCATCACCCAAGTAGACATTGCAGGAACCTGGATACCCATGGAAATTGACACTTGATCATCTGTGAGCGTAGTACCGGAATCGCTACATCTCGACTCGTTGAATAATTTTCCGTTGGAGATGTCGAAAAAAGAGCTACGAGGCCACTCAGGAGAGCAAATCCCTGGGTAGGACATATCACCGTACTGATGAAATACAAGAATCAGTTTCAGAGCTTGCCTCTATTAGTAATGGCAGGAGACAAGCCTGCCTTGATAGGTAGACATTGGTTGTGATCACTGAAGCTGGATTGGAATGAGATTTGTCATGTTGAAACGAGATTTGTATTGAAGGATGATGTCATGGAGCAGTATCAGAAGGTGTTCCGCAAAACAGACAGCCAAGGTTTCAAGGTGAGTGTGATGGTACAGAAGGATACTAGAGCAATTTACTGCAAGCCACGTCCCGTACCTTACGCACTCAAGGAGAAAGTTGAGCAAGAACTCAAAAGTCTAGAGACTGAGAACATTCTATTCATATATTGATGAACTGCCAGGTACAGATGAAGAGATTGTTAGAGCAACCAAACGTGACCCAGTTCTGTTAAAGTTGTATGATTATATAGCAAATGACTAGCCAAACCAGATATCAGACACAGATACACATCCATACTTTGTTCGTAGGAATGAATTATCAGTGGATAAAGAATGTATCATGTGTGATGCAAGAGTAGTTATTCCAAATAAGTTCAGGTCCAAATTATTAGGAGATCTTTATGACCAGCACCTGGGAATGTGCTTGACCAAGAGTTTTGCACGGAGTTAGTTATGGTGGCCAGGTCTCGAAAAAGATATAGAGTTCATCGTTAGTCAGTGTACAACATGTCAATCAGTAAGCAAGAAACCACCATCAGTACCATTATAGCCATGGAAATGGCCTCCCAGGGTGTAGCAAAGGTTAGATATAGATTTTGCTGAGCTAGAAGGGCAACAATTGTTCATTGTGACTGATAGCTATTCGAAGTGGGTTACGGTGTTTCCGATGTGGAAAATAACAATAAGCAAAACACGAGACAATTTGCAAAGCTCGTTTTCTTCATATGGTCGCTCAGAAGAAATTGTGTCTGATAATGGGCCACAATTTTGTTCAGAAGAATTTGCACAATTCATGAGCACAAATGGTGTGAAACGTGCCAAGCTTCCAATGTACCATCCTGCTATAAATGTTGCAGCAGAGCGCACAGTACAAATTGTAAAATGTGCTCTCATCAAGCAATTGTTGTATACAAATCCACAGAAATGGCAGTTGGCATAGGACCACAAACTAGCAAATTTTCTAATTACTTATCATAATACTCATACAACTATCTGTAGAACACCAGCAGAGCTGTTTCTCAAACTACAGCCATGAACCATGTTCTCGTTGTTAAAACCAAACTTGGCACAGTCAGTAGAAGAGAAACAATTAAGACAGAAATAGAATTATGATAGAGGTAGAGTAAGAGAGAGGTGTGAAATTAAATCAGAAGGTTAGGGTGAAGAACCATCACCATAAATGGTTAAAATAGTTACCAGGAAGAATAGTGATGATATGTGGCGTTCGCACATATTTGGTTAAGATGTTTGATCATAGAAAGGTTAGGTTTCTTCATATTGATCATATTTTACCTACAGATATGGAAGGAGTTGAAAGTTGGAATGATTTGATTATTTCTGATGAGTCAGATAGTCTTGTTACAAGTAGAGTAGCAGTGGCAAATCCTATACCAGATGTACTAGAAACAAGTCCAAGAGGAAGTCAGAATTTAATCTGAGTCCGACTCAGGCAGACATACAGTCTGAAGCTATAGAGAGTCCAAATGTAGATCAAGGGTTGCCCTTGGAGAAAAACTTTCCTCAGGCTCAGCCTAGGATGAGTTTGATACCAAGTTTGGAAATTTCTGTTCGAGAGCAAAGGTATCCTCTTCAAGATAGAAAATCAAGTGTTTAAGTTTGATTTGTAAATATGGCAAAATAAGTCCATATTGTTTGTTCTGGATACCATCCAAGGTATGTATGATGATTATTTTGTTATGATTTCTTCTTCATTAAGGAGGAAGAAGTGGAATATAAAGCTTCCCCTAGTGGACTACTGCTCCACCTAGTGGACTACTATGATAAGGCAACTGCTGATGTATATAATAAAAGCATCATGTGACAAGGTCAAATGACAAGTTCCTGGGGAGCCATCTTGTAGTCTTTCTGTTTGTGATGTCGTAAAGAATATATCACAGGCATCACTGGCAAGGCCATCATTTATTGTCATCCCCGAAGCCCTTGAGAAGGTGGTTGTGACCTTTTGTGGTGAATCACTGCCATCCATATTCTGTGTAGTGTTTTGCTACAAGTGAATGCAGTTCAGAATCAAGTGTGTTTGTGTGGGACGGGAGTCCCATATAGGCCAGACTGAGTAAGGAACCAGCTGGGTTTTAACGATAATCTGCGACACCATGGTAACTAGCTTTATATTTCAGGGTTTTTCTTCAAACTGAAATAAAATTCTCAAGCTGCCATGGTGGAATTTGAATTCACATTCTCTGGATTAGTCCAGTAACATAACCACTAAACTACTGTACCCGTGCGTAAGGGCAAACAAATAATACTTCCTCACCCCTTAAAATAAAACCATACCAGTCCTAGATAAAAGTCCATTTCAAAAACTTATAACTTCAAAGTTCTTCCATATTGGCTGAATCCTGTATATTGTCTTCTCTAAGTGCAGTGATCAACAGACATCTACCAACATTAATCACAATTTCACATCTTATAATAAATCTGAGCTCTCTGAAATCAGAACAATTTCCATAAGTCGTGTTTCTAAATTTCCGTCTTCTGTGCTGGAGTAGTTTGAGTGATTCTTCTTCTGTTCAAAGGATTATTATCAATGGATATTCAAGCTTCAGAGGGAAAGACACAAATGATAATGTGTCATTTTAGATTTTTGGATCACTTCATAGCTTCCAAGCACTGGGACTGAAGAAGATGTATTCTAATGTTCACAGACACCACTCTTGCTAAATCTATTTCAACATCTGCTGATTTATCTAATCTGCATAAATGCTTGGTGTTGCTGTCAGCACAAAAGTACAGAAAGATTTTGGGCTGGATTTTAACTCCACGATGCGTTGGGAATGGGGGGAACCGTGCAGGGGGATCTGGTGGTGCGCGGAAAACACTGCAAGTCAGAGCACATTGTCTGTCAGTGGCTTTTTAACCGAGCCACAATAACAACAACAACTTGTATTTATATAGCGCCTTTAACGTAGTAAAACGTCCCAAGATGCTTAATAGGAGTGTTAAAAGACAAAACAAATAAATTTGACATTGAGTCACATAAGAAGAAATTATAGTAGATCTTGGTCAAAGAGGTAGGTTTTAAAGAGTATCTTAAAAGAGGAAAGAGAGGTAGAAACATAGAAACATAGAAAATAGGTGCAGGAGTAGGCCATTCGGCCCTTCTAGCCTGCACCGCCATTCAATGAGTTCATGGCTGAACATTCAACTTCAGTACCCCATTTCCTGCTTTCTCGCCATACCCCTTGATCCCCCTCGTAGTAAGGACCTCATCTAACTCCTTTTTGAATATATTTAGTGAATTGGCCTCAACAACTTTCTGTGGTAGAGAATTCCACAGGATCACCACTCTCTGGGTGAAGAAGTTCCTCCGCATCCCGGTCCTAAATGGCTTACCCCTTATCCTTAGACTGTGACCTCTGATTCTGGACTTCCCCAACATTGGGAACATTCTTCCTGCATCTAACCTGTCTAACCCCGTCAAAATTTTAAATGTTTCTATGAGGTCCCCTCTCATTCTTCTGAACTCCAGTGAATACAAGCCCAGTTGATCCAGTCTTTCTTGATAGGTCAGTCCCGCCATCCCGGGAATCAGTCTGGTGAACCTTCGCTGCACTCCCTCAATAGCAAGAATGTCCTTCCTCAGGTTAGGAGACCAAAACTGTACACAATACTCCAGGTGTGGCCTCACCAATGCCCTGTACAACTGTAGCAACACCTCCCTGCCCCTGTACTCAAATCCCCTTGCTATGAAGGCCAACATGCCATTTGCTTTCTTAACCGCCTGCTGCACCTGCATGCCAACCTTCAATGACTGATGTACCACGACACCCAGGTCTCTTTGCACCTCCCCTTTTCCTAATCTGTCACCATTCAGATAATAGTCTGTCTCTCTGTTTTTACCACCAAAGTGGATAACCTCACATTTATCCACATTATACTTCAGGTAGAGAGGCGGAGAGGTTTGGGGGAGGAGGAGTTCCAGAGTTTGGGGCCTAGGCAATAGAAGGCACAGCCACCAATGGTTGAGCGATTATAATCAGGGATGCTCAAGAGGGCAGAATTAGAGGAGCGTAGATATCTCGGGGGGTTGTGGGGCTGAATGAGATTCCAGAGATAGGGAGGAGACGAGGCCATGGAAGGATTTGAAAACAAGGATGAGAATTTTGAAATCGAGACGTTGCTTAACCGGGAGCCAATGTAGGTCAGTGAGCACAGGGGTGCTGGGTGAGCGGGACTTGGTGCAAGTTAGGACATGGGCAGCTGAGTTTTGGATGAGCTCAACTTTACGTAGGGTAGAACTTGGGAGGCCAGCCAGGAGTGCGTTGGAGTTAAATGCACTCACATTTTTCCATAAATTAACCTCCCATCCACACCCAAAACCGAGTTGAAATTCCACCCTTTCAGTCTAAGGGAATATTCACTCATGTATCTGGCAGTGTCTTACTCACTATAAATGATGATGTGTTTTCTGGATTAAAACAGGTTTTGGCACATAAAAGGTACACAAAACATAATTGTACTGCTCAGCATTTGGAAGAGAGACCTATATTTTATTTCATGCTTCCTACAGCTCATGATTCTTTTTTTTATTATCCTAAGATTACCCTCTTTAATTTTAATCATTTCTAAGTGGAGTCGATGGAGACTTTAATGTAGTCAGACTCCCTCCATTTTATAACCTGTCACCTTCAGCAACCTTAGTATTCCAACTGGAAATGCAGCCATTAAAATACAGTTTTATGGGGCTGAGTGGATGCATTTTAATTGGCAATGGTACGTAAAGCATATATCTCTAATTTAGAGTTTTCGCTATATGGTTGCTTCAGGGGCAAGGAAAGGAAGAGATTTTCAAGACATTAAGTTAAACTAATAAATTAGAGTGAGTAAATAGAAATAATTCAATAAACTGTAACTTAAAAATAATGTATCTATTAGGTTAAATATAAAAGGGGTATGACTAAAGTATGCAGCATGCATGATGTGGACCATCTGGACTCACGTACCATGCAGCGTGAATAGATATGTATAACGTGTACCAAGGATGACCGCTGTGAGTGTTACCTGGACACACTCTGCAACATTCGAGAGGTAGAATCAGACATTCCAGCGGATGATCACCCCACAGGTTGTTAGAAGTAGAGAAGTGGTTCAGGGAGTTTGGGTGGCTATCAGCAGAGAGGTCAATAACCAGGGGGCACAGATTTGAAGTAATTGGTAGAAAGATTGGAGGGGAGTTGAGAACTTTTTTGACCCAGATTGTAGTGGGAGTCTGGAACTCACTGCATAAAAGGCTGGTAGAGGCAGAAACCCTCACAGCATTTAGTAAGTACTTCGATATTCACTTGAAAGTGCAGTAAACTACAGGGCTATGGACTAAGAGCTGGAAAGTGAGATTAGTTTGGGTAGCTCCTTTTCAGCCGGTACAGATATGATGGGCCGAATAGCCTCCTTCTGTGTCATAAACCTCTATAATATCAGCAATGAGGGCAGGAAGCAACAAGTGAGGGCAGAAAGGGGATCATCTGTGGGGCTAGATTTGTCTAATAGTCATAATTGTTTAGGTACCAGTGATATAGACAGAAAATGGTGACACAGAGGAAGGTAACGGTTATGTATGTTAACTGGGTTTTGCTTGCCACCGGAGGGCGCGACTGTCAGAGTCTTAATGGTCACTGGCAGACATGTGCAAGCCATGTATATAATTTTGGCAGCCATGTTGAATCCTCACTTTGAGAATAAATAAACTGGAGTAAGGTCATGCCTGAACTGGTTCACCATACTTAGCCTCGTGGAGTTATTCAATACTTAACAATTGGCGACGAATTAAAAATATGAACTTTCACACAACCATGTCTGATGGAATTTTGGAGAGATTCATGGAAGGGGAAGACTGGGAGAATTTCACTGATCGCCTTGACAAATACTTCGTAGCCAACAGATTGGAAGGAACCGATAACGCAATTAAGCGCAGGGCGGTTCTCATCGTTTGTGGGTCAAAAATTTATGGCCTTATCGAGAATCTACTCTCACCAACTCGACCAATGGATAAGACTTATGATGAATTGTGTACGCTGGTTTGGAAACATTTTAAACTGAAGGAAAGCATCATCATGGCAAGATATTGTTTCTATACGCACAATCGCTCCGAGGGACAGGACGTGGCGAAATTTGTCGCTGACCTGTGATGTCCCACTGGGCCGTGCAACTTTGGAGCCATGTTGGAGGAAATGCTGCGGGACTTTTTTGAGCTTGGCATTGGCCACGGGACTGAATAGGTTAGATGCAGGAAGAATGTTCCCGATGTTGGGGAAGTCCAGAACCAGGGGACATAGTCTTACAATAAGGGGTAAGCCATTTAGGACTGAGATGAGGAGAAACTTCTTCACTCAGAGAGTTGTTAACCTATGGTATTCACTACCGCAGAGAGTTGTTGATGCCAATTCATTGGATATATTCAAGAAGGAGTTAGATATGGCCCTTGCGGCTAAAGGGATCAAGGGGTATGGAGAGAAAACAGGAACGGGGTACTGAAGGAATGATCAGCCATGATCTTATTGAATGGTGGTGCAGGCTCGAAGGGCCGGATGGCCTACTCCTGCACCTATTTTCTATGTTTCTATGTTTCTATCCTTTGAAAGCTGCTGGCTGCTGAATCTCTAGACCTGAGCAGGCCCATCACGATCGCCCAGGCACGCATGTACACGGAGGAAAACTCGAAACAGATATCTTCCCAGCATCGAAACTCACCGGCAAGTACTGTGCATAAAATAGTATTGTCGGCAGGCAGAGCTGCACATGGCAGGTCCTACTCGTCCGCGTTCGTACAACCTGTAACTGCTCAAAGTCCACCAGTGGGGGTGAATCAAATCTTGCCTTGTTGGCATTGCGAGGGCTATCATTGGGCCCATCAATGCCGATTCAAGCAATACATGTGCAAAAGCTGTGCAACAATATGGCACCTTCAGCGAATGTGTCCGCAACCGAGCAATTATGCTGCGACACACCACGTGGCTGAGGATGATCGATCCAGCGTGGATCAAGTGGCACAGGCAACTCAAGCCGAGTTACAGGAAGAAGACGTGTATGGGGTACATTCTTTTACCAAAAGTCCTCTGATAATGCTGGAAGTTAAATTAAATGGGGTTCCAGTATCCATAGAATTGGACACGGGTGCGAGTTAGTCAATAATGAGCCAGAGGGCTTTCGAAAAGCTGTGGGACACGAAGGCAAAAAGACCCAAACTGAGCCCAATCTATGCGAAGCTGCATACCTACACCAAAGAGCTCATACCAGTCATTGGCAATGCGGCAGTAAAGGTATCGTACGATGGAGCTGTGCATGATTTATCATTGTGGATCTTACCAGGCAATGGCCCAATGCTGTTCGGCAGGAGTTGGCTTGAGAAAATGAAATGGAACTGGAATGATATTAAAGACTTATCATCAGTGGATGATGCTTCGTGTGCTCAAGTGCTGAGCAAGTTTCCCTCATTGCTCGAACCAGGCATCGGCAACTTCATGGGAGACATGGTGCAGATCCACCTGGGCCCGGATGCAAGACCCATCCATCAAAAGGCTCAGGAGGTTCCGTACATGATGAGGGAGAAGGTCGAGGTCGAACTGGACAGACTTCAATGGGAAGGAATCATATCACCAGTCGAGTTCAGCGAATGGGCCAGTCCAATTGTCCCGGTGTTTAAAAGTGATGCACGGTCAGGATGTGCGGCGACTACAAGGTAACAATCAATCGAGTGTCGATACAGGATCAGTACCCGTTACCCAAGGCTGATGACCTGTTTGCAGTGCTAGCGGGGGGGAAGTCATTCACCAAATTGGACCTGACCTCCACTTACATGTCACAGGAGCTGGTCGAATCATCAAAAAACTGGCGTGCATCAACACACACAAAGGACTGTTTATATACCACAGATACCCTTTCGGAATTCACTTGGTGACAGCCATATTTCAGAGAAACATGGAGAGTTTGCTGAAGTCCATCCCGAGAACCATTGTGTTCCAAGATGACATCCTGATCACCGGTCGCGACGCCACCGAACACCTGCACAACATGGAAGAGATTCTATGTCATCTGGGCAGAGTGGGACTCAGGCTAAAACGCTCCAAGTGCATTTTCATGGCACCAGAAGTCGAATTCCTGGAGAGAAAAATTGCAACAGACGGCATCAGGCCTACAGACTTGAAGACAGAGGCCATCAAGAATGTACCCAGATCCCAGAGTGTGATGGAGCTGTGTTCGTTCCTGGGTCTTCTCAACTATTTTGGTAACTTTCTACCTAGTTTGAGCATATTGCTAGAGCCTTTTCACATGTTGCTGAGGAAGAGTAACGACTGGGTTTGGGACAAATCTCAAGACAGAGCCTTTGAGAAGGCCAGGAACCTGCTATGTTCCAATAAATTACTAGTACACTATGACCCATGTAAGTGGTTAGTGCTGGCCTGCAACGCCTCATCATATGGGGTCAGTTGTGTGCTCCAGCAAGCCAATGTATCAGGCAAACGCCAACCAGTTGCATACGCATTCAGAAATCTGTTTAAGGCTGAAAGAGCCTATAGTATGGTAGAGAAAGAGGCTTTAGCATGCGTATATGGGTTAGGAAAATGCACCAATACCTGTTTGGGCTTCGGTTTGAGCTTGAAACAGACCACAAGCCGCTCATTTAATTGTTTTCTGAGAGCAACGGTATAAACACCAATGCCTCGTTCTGCATCCAAAGATGGACACTGATATTATCCGCTTATAATTATGTCATCCGCCACAGACCAGGCATTGAAAACTGTGCTGATGCGCTTGGCCGGTTATCACTGCCCACAACCGGGGTGGAAATGCCGCAGCCCGCTGACTTGCTGCTGGTCATGGATGCCTTCGAGAGTGAGGGGTGACTCGTCATGGCTCGCCAAATTAGGACCTGGACCAGCCAGGATCCTGTACTGTCAAGCGTAAAAAGATGTGTCCTAAATGGAAATTGGTCTGTCATTCCCATGGAAATGCAGGATGAAATTAAGCCTAAAAGCTGCTGCAAAGATGAATTGTCTATTCAGTCTGATTGTCTGTTATGGGGTAATCGTGTTGTTATGCCAAAAAAAGGCAGGGAAACCTTTGTGCGAGATTTACACAGTACCCACCCAGGCATTGTCATGATGAAGGCCATTGCCAGGTCTCACGTTTGGTGGTCCGGCATTGACTCGGATTCGGAGTCATGCGTGCATTAGTGCAACACTTGCATGCAACTGAGTAACGCACCTGTGGAGGCTTCACTGAGTCTGTGGTCATGGCCATCCAAACCATGGTCAAGGATCCACATAGACTTTGCCGGCCCCTTTCTTGGCAAGATGTTTTTAGTGGTAGTGGACGCTTACTCCAAATGGATTAAATGCATAATCATGTCATCCAGCATGTCCACAGCCACTATTGAAAGCCTCTGGGCCATGTTCGCCACCCTTGGCCTGCCCAATGTTCTTAGCAGCGACAACGGACCATGTTTCACCAGTTCGGAGTTCCACGAGTTTATGACCTGTAATGACATCAAGCATGTCAGGTCTGCCCCTTTCAAAGCCGCGTCTAACTGTCAAGCAGAGCGGGCTGTCCAAACTATTAAGCAGAGCCTAAAAAGCGTGACTCACGGCTCCCTACAGACCCGCTTGTCCCGCATTCTGCTCAGTTAGTGGACGAGGCCCCACTCGCTCACCGGGGTCCCTCCTGCCGAGCTGTTAATGAAGAGAGCCCTCAAAACCAGGCTCTCCCTTTTACACCCGGATCTCAATGATCATTTCAAAATCAGAAGTCAACGGCAGCAATGGTACCACGATCGCGCGGCCGTATCACGTGGCATTGCTTTTTGTGACCCTGTATTTGTCCTGAATTATGGTCATGGTCCAAAGTGGGTTGCTAGCATGGTTTTGGCCAAGGAGGGGAACAGGGTGTTTGTAGTCAAACTGTTAAATGGCCAAACGTGCAAGAGGCACATCGACCAAACCAAACTGCGATTCACAGACAACCCAGAACAAATTGACGATGACATCATCATTAACCAACCAACACACATCCAACCATCAGTTAACCCTTGTGTCATTCACGAAGACGAACCTACCATCCCCGAAAGTCCTGTCAGACCGACTGCTCTGCAATGCAGCAATGGTCCTATTAACTCACCCAAGCTTGGGTTCGAACTGAAAAGATCAACCAGGGAGTGGAAGGCCCCGGACCATCTCAACTTGTAAATACAACCTATACCAAGGACTTTTGGGGGAATGATGTTATGTATGTTAACTGGGTTTTACCTGCCACCAGAGGGCGCGACTGTCGGAGTCCTAATGGTCACTGACAGACACGTGCAAGCCATAATGTTGGCAGCCATGTTGAATCCTTGCTTTGAGAGTAAATAAGCTGGAGTAAAGTCATGCCTGAACTAACTCACCGTACTTAGCCTCATGGAGTTATTCGATACTTCACAGTAACCATAATGACTATAAGGCACTGGGAATCAATTGGCTACCCGTGGAGGAAACAGTATGTGTAGCAAGAATAGGTGAATGGTCATTGTTAGGGAATCTATAGTCGAGTGTGGAGGGTAGATACTTTCTTTTGTAAACATGATCCAGAGTCCCGAATGGTATGTTGCTCCCCAGGTGGCAGGAATTGGGACATCACGGAGTGAATACAAAAAGTCCTGAAATGGGAGATCAAGCAGCCAGAGGTGGTGGTTCCTGTGGGAACCAATGACATAGATAGGAGTAGGTTACAGGTTCAACATTAAGGAGCAGAACCTCTAGGGTAGTAACCTCTGGATTGCTCAGTGTCACGTGCTGGATCAGACAGGATTGTCAATGCACGTCTGGAAGCATGGTGGAGAAGGCAGCGATTTCAGATTTTTGTAACACTGCGAGCACTTTTGGGGCCAGGGAAGGCTGTACAGATGGAATCGCCTTGACTTAAACTGGAGAGGTACCCGTTCCTTGTGGAAAAGGTAAATAAGGCAGTGGGAAAAATTATAAACTAGTTAAGGTTGAGGAAATGGGCAGTGTTGATGAGGGCAGTGCATATGATGTAGTTTATATGGATTTTAGCAAAGCTTTTGGTAAGATCCCACATGGCAGACTGGTCACAAATTAAAAGCCCATGGGATCCAGGGCAAAGTGGCAAGTTGGATCCAAAATTGTCTCAGAGGCAGGAAGCAAAGGGTCATGGTTGATGGATGTTTTTGTGACTGGAAGGCTACATCCAGTGGGGTACGGCAGGGCTCAGTAATGGATCCCTTGCTTTTTGTGGTATATATCAATGACTTGGACTTGAATGTTCGGGGTATGATTAAGGATGACACTAAAATAGGATATGTGGTTGATAATGAAGATGAAAGCTGCAGACTGCAGAAAGATATTAATGTACTGGTCAGGTGGGCAGAACAGTGGCAAATGTAATTGAAACTGAATAAGTGTGAGGTAATGCATTTGGGGAGGTCGAACAAGGCAAGGGAATGCACATTAAATGGTACGACACTGAAAAGTGTAGAGGAACAAAGGGATCTTGGAGTCCAGGTCCACAGATCCCTGAAGGTAGCAGGCCAGGTAGATAAGGTGGTTAAGAAGGGATATGGAATACTTGCCTTTATTAACCAAGGCATAGAATACAAGAGCAAGGACGTTATGCTTGAAATGTATAAAACACAGGTTACACTGCAGCTGGAGTACTGTGTGCAGTTCTGATCATCACATTACAGGAATGATGTGATTGGACCGGAAAGGATGCAGGGGAGATTTACAAGAATGTTGCCTGGACTGGAGAATTTTGGCTATGAGGAAAGATTGGAGATGCTGAGTCTGTTTTCTTTGGAACAGAGGAGTATAAGGGGAGACCTTATTGAGGTGTATAAAATTATGTGGGGCCTGGATAGAGTGGATAGGAAGGACCTGTTTCCTTTGGCAGAGGGAGTCAACAACCAGGGGGCATAGATTTAAAGTAAATGGGAGGAGGTTTACAGGATATATGAGTGCAATTTCATCACCCAGAGGATGGTGGGGGTCTGGAACTCACTGCCTGAAAAGGTGGTAGAGGTAGAAACCCTCACCATATTTAAAAAATACTGGGATGTTCATTTAAAATGCTGTAACCTACATGGCTACGGACCAAGAGCGCGAAAGTGGGATTAGGATGTTTAGCTCTTGGTTGGCCAGCACGGACACAATGGGCCAAACTGTCCTCCTTCCATGCTGCAAAACATTTCTATGAAGTGGAAGATCCCCACGGTAAGTCAATAAGTGTGAAAAAAAGATCAGCAAATCATATAGACAGGATGGGGACCATTACTCCAGTAAGAGGTCTGCACACAAATGCATGTTGCATAATAAATAAAACAAGTGATTTAGAAATACAAATTCAGCTTGAAGGATATGATGTAGCCTTTACAGAGATATGGCTCTCAGCTAGGTATCATTGTGAGCTAAATGTTCTAGGTTTATAGGATCAGGGAAATTCAGAAAGGAGGGGAAGCAGTAATTTGAAAAGAGGCCCAATTACAACAAAAGGAAGAACCGTTTTCAGTAAGCATAATCAGGCAGTGCGAAGAACAAAGGATATAAGAGTTGTTACAGACATTCTGATAGTAGTGATGTTGTGAGGATGTAAAACATGGAGATCAGAGAAACATAGAGCAACAACAATGTGGTTATAATAGAAACACAGAATCATAGAAAATAGGTGCAGGAGTAGGACATTCGGCCCTTTTAGCCTGTATCCCCATTCAATATGATCATGGCTCTTCATGCACTTCAGTACCCCATTCCTGCTTTCTCTCCATACTCCTTTATCCCTTTAGCCGTAAGGGCCACATCTAACTCCCTTTTGAATATATCTAACGAACTGGCCTCAACAACTTTCTGTGGTAGAGAATTCCACATGCTCACAACTCTGAGTGAAGAAGTTTCTCATCATCTCGGTCCTAAATGGCTTACCCCTTATTCTGAGACTGTGACTCCTAGTGCTGGACTTCCCCAACATTGGGAACATTCTTTCTGCATCTAACCTGTCCAATCCTGTCAGAATTTTATATGTTTCCATGAGATCCCCTCTCATTTTTCTAAGTTCCATTGAATATAAGCCGAGTCAATCCAGTCTTTCTTCATATGTCAGTCCTGTCATCCCGGGAATCAGCCTGGTGAACCTTCACTGCACACCCTCAATAGCAAGAACGTTCTTCCTCAGATTAGGAGACCAAAACTGAACACAATATTCAAGGTGTTGCCTTACCAAGGAACTGTACAACTGTAGTAAGACCCCCCTGCATCTATACTCAAATCCTCTCACTATGAAGGCCAACATGCCATTTGCCTTCTTCACCACCTGCTGTACCTGTAAACATAGAAACATAGAAAAAAGGTGCAGGAGCAGGCCATTTGGCCCTTCGAACCTGCACCACCATTCAAAAAGATCATGGCTGATCATTCACATCAGTATCCCTTTCCTGCTTTCTCTCCATATCCCTTTAGCTGTAAAGGCCATATCTAACTCCCTCTTAAATATATCCAATGAACTGGCATCAGCAACTCTCTGCGGTAAAGAATTCAACAGGTTAACAACTCTCTGAGTGAAGAAGTTTCTCCTCATCTCAGTCCTAAATGGCTTACCCCTTATCCTTAGACTGTGTCCCCGCGTTCTGGACTTCCCCAGCATCGGGAATACTCATCCTGCATCTAACCTGTCCATTCCCGTCAGAATTTTATATGTTTCTATGAGATCCCCTCTCATCCTTCTAAACTCCAGTTAATACAGGCCCAGTCGATCCAGTCTCTCCTCATATGTCAGTCCTGCCATCCCGGGAATCAGTCTGGTGAACCTTCGCTACACTCCCTCAATAGCAAGAACGTCCTTCCTCAGATTAGGAAACCAAAACTGAGCACAATATTCCAGGTGAGGCCTCAGCAAGGCCCTGTACAACTGCAGTAAGACCTCCCTGCTCCTGTACCCAAATCCTCTAGCTATGAAGGCCAACATACCATTTGCCTTCTTCACCGCCTGCTGTACCTGCATGCCAACTTTCAATGACTGATAAACCATGACACCCAGGTCTCATTGCACCTTCCCTTTTCCTAATATGCCGCTATTCAGATAATATTCGGCCTTCGTGTTTTTGCCACCAAAGTGGATAACCTCACATTTATCCACATTATACTGCATCTGCCATGCCTTTGCCCACTCACCTAACCTGTCTAAGCCACCCTGCAGCCTCTTAGCGTCCTCTTCACAGCTCACATCGCCACCCAGATTAGTGTCATCTGCAAACTTGGAGATATTACACTCAATTCCTTCATCTAAATCATTAATGTAAAGAGCTGGGGTCCCAGCACTGAGCCACTGTGGCACCCCACTAGTCACTGCTGCCATTCTGAAAAGGACCCGTTTATCTCAACTCTCTGCTTCCTGTCTGCCAACCAGTTCTCTACCCACGTCAGTAGATTACCCCCAATACCATGTGCTTTGATTTTGCACACCAATGTCATTTGTGGGACCTTGTCAAAAGCCTTTTGAAAGTCCAAATAGACCACATCCACTGATTCTCCCTTGTCCACTCTACTAGTTACATCCTCAAAAAACTCCAGAAGAATTAACAAGCATGATTTTCCCTTCATAAATCCATGCTGAATTGGACCGATCCTGTCACTGCTTTCCAAATGCGCTGCTATTTTATCTTTAATAATTGATTCCAACATTTTCCCCACTACTGATGTCAGGCTAACCGATCTATAATTACCCATTTTCTCGCTCCTCCCTTTTTAAAAAAGTGGTGTTACATTAGCTACCCTCCAGTCCATAGGAATTGATCCAGAGTCGATAGACTGTTGGAAAATGATCACCAATGCATCCACTATTTCTAGGGCCACTTCCTTGCGTACTCTGGGATGCAGACTATCAGGCCCCAGGGATTTATCGGCCTCCAATCCCATCAATTTCCTAACACAATTTCCCACTTAGAAACATAGAAACATAGAAAATAGGTGCAGGAGCAGGCCATTCAGCCCTTCTAGCCTGCACCGCCATTCAATGAGTTCATGGCTGAACATGAAACTTCAGTACCCCCTTCCTGCTTTCTCGCCATAACCCTTGATCCCCCGAGTAGTAAGGACTTCATCTAACTCCCTTTTGAATATATTTAGTGAATTGGCCTCAACTACTTTCTGTGGTAGAGAATTCCACAGGTTCACCACTCTCTGGGTGAAGAAGTTTCTCCTCATCTCGGTCCTAAATGGCTTACCCCTTATCCTCAGACTGTGACCCCTGGTTCTGGACTTCCCCAACATTGGGAACATTCTTTCTGCATCTAACCTGTCTAAACCCGTCAGAATTTTAAACGTTTCTATGAGGTCCCCTCTCATTCTTCTGAACTCCAGTGAATACAAGCCCAATTGATCCAATCTTTCTTGATAGGTCAGTCCCGCCATCCCGGGAATCAGTCTGGTGAACCTTCGCTGCACTCCCTCAATAGCAAGAATGTCCTTCCTCAAGTTAGGAGACCAAAACTGTACACAATACTCCAGGTGTGGCCTCACCAAGGCCCTGTACAACTGTAGCAACACCTCCCTGCCCCTGTATTCAAATCCCCTCGCTATGAAGGCCAACATGCCATTTGCTTTCTTAACCGCCTGCTGTACCTGCATGCCAACCTTCAATGACTGATGTACCATGACACGCAGGTCTCGTTGCACCTTCCCTTTTCCTAATCTGTCACCATTCAGATAATAGTCTGTCTCTCTGTTTTTACCACCAAAGTGGATAACCTCACATTTATCCACATTATACTTCATCTGCCATGCATTTGCCCACTCACCTAACCTATCCAAGTCACTCTGCAGCCTAATAGCATCCTCCTCGCAGCTCACACTGCCACCCAACTTAGTATCATCCGCAAATTTGGAGATACTGCATTTAATCCCCTCGTCTAAATCATTAATGTACAATGTAAACAGCTGGGGCCCCAGCACAGAACCTTGCGGCACTCCACTAGTCACTGCCTGCCATTCTGAAAAGTACCCGTTTACTCCTACTCTTTGCTTCCTGTCTGACAACCAGTTCTCAATCCACGTCAGCACACTACCCCCAATCCCATGTGCTTTAACTTTGCACATTAATCTCTTGTGTGGGACCTTGTCGAAAGCCTTCTGAAAGTCCAAATATACCACATCAACTGGTTCTCCTTTGTCCACTTTACTGGAAACATCCTCAAAAAATTCCAGAAGATTTGTCAAGCATGATTTCCCTTTCACAAATCCATGCTGACTTGGACCTATCATGTCACCATTTTCCAGATGCACTGCTATGACATCCTTAATAATTGATTCCATCATTTTACCCACTACTGAGGTCAGGCTGACCGGTCTATAATTCCCTGTTTTCTCTCTCCCTCCTTTTTTAAAAAGTGGGGTTACATTGGCTACCCTCCACTCCATAGGAACTGATCCAGAGTCAATGGAATGTTGGAAAATGACTGTCAATGCATCCGCTATTTCCAAGGCCACCTCCTTAAGTACTCTAGGATGCAGGCCATCAGGCCCTGGGGATTTATCTGCCTTCAATCCCATCAATTTCCCCAACACAATTTCCCGACTAATAAAGATTTCCCTCAGTTCCTCTTCCTTACTAGACCCTCTGACCCCTTTTATATCCGGAAGGTTGTTTGTATCCTCCTTAGTGAATACCGAACCAAAGTACTTGTTCAATTGATCCGCCATTTCTTTGTTCCCCGTTATGACTTCCCCTGATTCTGACTGCAGGGGACCTACGTTTGTCTTCACCAACCTTTTTCTCTTTACATACCTATAGAAACTTTTGCAATCCGCCTTAATGTTCCCTGCAAGCTTCTTCTCGTACTCCATTTTCCCTGTCCTAATCAAACCCTTTGTCCTCCTCTGCTGAGTTCTAAATTTCTCCCAGTCCCCAGGTTCGCTGCTATTTCTGGCCAATTTGTATGCCACTTCCTTGGCTTTAATACTATCCCTGATTTCCCTAGATAGCCACGGTTGAGCCACCTTCCCCTTTTTATTTTTACGCCAGACAGGAATGTACAATTGTTGTACTTCATCCATGCGGTCTCTAAATGTCTGCCATTGCCCATCCACAGTCAACCCCCTAAGTATCATTCGCCAATCTATCCTAGCCAATTCTCGCCTCATACCTTCAAAGTTACCCTTCTTTAAGTTCTGGACCATGGTCTCTGAAATTACTGTTTCATTCTCCATCCTAATGCAGAATTCCACCATATTATGGTCACTCTTCCCCAAGGGGCCTCGCACAATGAGATTGCTAATTAATCCTCTCTCATTACACAACACCCAGTCTAAGATGGCCTCCCCCCTAGTTGGTTCCTCAACATATTGGTCTAGAAAACCATCCCTTATGCACTCCAGGAAATCCTCCTCCACCGTATTGCTTCCAGTTTGGCTAGCCCAATCTATGTGCATATTAAAGTCACCCATTATAACTGCTACACCTTTATTGCATGCACCCCTAATTTCCTGTTTGATGCCCTCCCCAACATCCCTATTACTGTTTGGAGGTCTGTACACAACTCCTACTAACGTTTTTTGCCCTTTGGTGTTCTGCAGCTCTACCCATATAGATTCCACATCATCCAAGCTAATGTCTTTCCTAACTATTGCATTAATCTCCTCTTTAACCAGCAATGCTACCCCACCTCCTTTTCCTTTTATTCTATCCTTCCTGAATGTTGAATACCCCTGAATGTTGAGTTCCCAGCCCTGATCATCCTGGAGCCACGTCTCCGTAATCCCAATCACATCATATTTGTTAACATCTATTTGCACAATTAATTCATCCACCTTATTGCGGATACTCCTTGCATTAAGACACAAAGCCTTCAGGCTTGTTTTATTAACACCCTTTGTCCTTTTAGAATTTTGCTGTACAGTGGCCCTTTTTGTTCTTTGCCTTGGGTTTCTCTGCCCTACACTTTTCCTCATCTCCTTTCTGTCTTTTGCTTTTGGCTCCTTTTTGTTTCCCTCTGTCTCCCTGCATTGGTTCCCATCCCCCTGCCATATTAGTTTAAATCCTCCCCAACAGCACTAGCAAACACTCCCCCGAGGACATTGGTTCCAGTCCTGCCCAGGTGCAGACCGTCCGGTTTGTACTGGTCCCACCTCCCCCAGAACCGGTCCCAATGCCCCAGGAATTTGAATCCCTCCCTGCTGCACCACTGCTCAAGCCACGTATTCATCTGCGCTATCCTGCGATTCCTACTCTGACTATCACGTGGCACTGGTAGCAATCCCGAGATTACTACTTTTGAGGTCCTACTTTTTAATTTAGCTCCTAGCTCCTTAAATTCGTTTCGTAGGACCTCATCCCTTTTTTTGCCTATGTCGTTGGTACCAATGTGCACCACGACAACTGGCTGTTCTCCCTCCCATTTCAGAATGTCCTGCACCCGCTCCGAGACATCCTTGACCCTTGCACCAGGGAGGCAACATACCATCCTGGAGTCTCGGTTGCGGCCGCAGAAACGCCTATCTATTCCCCTCACAATTGAATCCCCTATCACTATCGCTCTCCCACTCTTTTTCTTGCCCTCCTGTGCAGCAGAGCCAGCCACGGTGCCATGAACTTGGCTGCTGCTGCCCTCCCCTGATGAGTCATTCCCCTCAACAGTACCCAAAGCGGTGTATCTGTTTTGCAGGGGGATGACCGCAGGGGACCCCTGCACTACCTTCCTTGCTCTACTCTTCCTGCTGGTCTTCCATTCCCTATCTGGCTGTGGACCCTTTCCCTGCGGTAAGACCAACTCACTACACGTGATACTCACGTCATTCTCAGCATCGTGGATGCTCCAGAGTGAATCCACCCTCAGCTCCAATTCCGTAACGCGGACCGTCAGGAGCTGGAGGCGGATACACTTCCCGCACACATAGTCGTCAGGGACACCGGAAGCGTCCCTGAGTTCCCACATGGTACAGGAGGAGCATAACACCCGACCGAGCTCTCCTGCCATGACTTAACCCTTAGATACACTTAAACTGGTAATAACAATGTTAAAAGTTACTGACCAATATAAGAAGAAAAAGAAAAACTACTCACCAATCACCAGCCAATCACTTACCCCCTAGGCTGTGACGTCACCTTTGTTTTTTTGCCTTCTCCCTGTAGCTGCACCGGCACGCCTCTCGCCGACCCCGGACTCGCGCTGCTCCGAGCTCCCGCCTCCTCGACTGACTGCTCCGAGCTCCCGCTGGCCTTTATAGGCCTCTCGCCGACCCCGGACTCGCGCTGCTCCGAGCTCCCGCCTCCTCGACTGACTGCTCCGAGCTCCCGCTGGCCTTTATAGGCCTCTCGCCGACCCCGGACTCGCGCTGCTCCGAGCTCCCGCCTCCTCGACTGACTGCTCCGAGCTCCCGCTGGCCTTTATAGGCCTCTCGCCGACCCCGGACTCGCGCTGCTCCGAGCTCCCGCCTCCTCGACTGACTGCTCCGAGCTCCCGCTGGCCTTTATAGGCCTCTCGCCGACCCCGGACTCGCGCTGCTCCGAGCTCCCGCCTCCTCGACTGACTGCTCCGAGCTCCCGCTGGCCTTTATAGGCCTCTCGCCGACCCCGGACTCGCGCTGCTCCGAGCTCCCGCCTCCTCGACTGACTGCTCCGAGCTCCCGCTGGCCTTTATAGGCCTCTCGCCGACCCCGGACTCGCGCTGCTCCGAGCTCCCGCCTCCTCGACTGACTGCTCCGAGCTCCCGCTGGCCTTTATAGGCCTCTCGCCGACCCCGGACTCGCGCTGCTCCGAGCTCCCGCCTCCTCGACTGACTGCTCCGAGCTCCCGCTGGCCTTTATAGGCCTCTCGCCGACCCCGGACTCGCGCTGCTCCGAGCTCCCGCCTCCTCGACTGACTGCTCCGAGCTCCCGCTGGCCTTTATAGGCCTCTCGCCGACCCCGGACTCGCGCTGCTCCGAGCTCCCGCCTCCTCGACTGACTGCTCCGAGCTCCCGCTGGCCTTTATAGGCCTCTCGCCGACCCCGGATTTCCTTCAGTTCCTCCTTCTCACTAGACCTTCGGTCCCGTAGTATTTCCGGAGGGTTATTTGTGTCTTCCTTCGTGAAGACAGAACCAAAGTATTTGTTCAATTGGTCTGCCATTTCTTTGTTCCCCATTATAAATTCATCTAATTCTGACTGCAAGGGACCTATGTTCGTCTTTACTAATCTTTTTCTCTTCACGTATCTATAGAAGCATTTGCAGTCAGTTTTTATGTTCCCAGCAAGCTTCCTCTCGTACTCTATTTGCCCCCTCCTAATTAAACCCTTTATCCTCCTCTGCTAAATTATAAATTTCTCCCAGTCCTCAGGTTTGTTGCTTTTTCTGGCCAATTTATATGCCTCTTCCTTGGATTTAATGTAATGCAACTTTCAATGACTGATGTACCATGACACCCAGATCTCGTTGCACCTTCCCCTTTTACCAATCTGTCACCATTCAGATAATAATCTGCCTTCCTGTTTTTACCACCAAAGTGGATAACCTCACATTTAGCTGCATTGTACCACACCTGCCATGTATTTGCCCACTCACATAACCTGTCCATTTCATCCTGCAGCCTCTTAGCATCCTCCTCACTGCTCACACTGCCACCCAGCTTAGTGTCATCTGCAAACTTGGAGATATTACATTCAATTCCTTTGTCTAAATCATTAATGTATATTGTAAATCGCTAGAGTCCCAGCACTGAACCTTGCGGTACCCCACTAGTCACTGCCTGCCATTCTGAAAAGGACCCATTTATTCCTACTCACTGCTTCCTGTCTGCCAACCAGTTCTCTATCCATGTCAGTACTTTACCCCCAATACCATGTGCTTTCATTTTGCACACTAATTTCCTGTGTGGGACCTTGTCAAAAGCCTTTTGAAAGTCTAAATACACCACATCCACTGGCTCCCCCTTGTCCATTCTACTAGTTGGATCCTCAAAAAATTCTAGAAGATTTGTCAAGCATGATTTCCCTTTCTATATCCATGCTGACTTGGACCGATCCTGTCACTGCTTTCCAAATGCGCTGCTATTACATCTTTAATAATTGATTCCAACATTTTCCCCACCACTGATATCAGACTGACTGGTCTATAATTCCGTTTTTTCTCTCCCTCCTTTTTTAAATAGTGGGGTTACATTTGCTGCCCTCCAGTCCAAAGGAACTGGTCCAGAGTCTATAGAATGTTTGAAAATGACCACCAATGCATCCACTATTTCTAGGGACACTTCCTTACGTACTCTGTGATGCAGACCATCAGGCCCTGGGGATTTATCGGCCTTCAATCCCATCAATTTTCGTAACTCAATTTGCTGACTAATAATGATTTCCTATAGTTTCTCCTTCTCACTGGACCCTCGGTTCCCTAGTATTCCCCAAAGGTTAGTTGTGTCTTCCTTCGTGAAGACAGAACCAAAGTATATGTTCATTTGGTCTGCCATTTCTTTGTTCCCCATTATAAATTCACCTGATTCTGACTGTAAGGGACCCACATTTGTCTTCACTAATCTTTTTCTCTTCACGTAGCTGTAGATGCTTTTGCAGTCAGTTTTTATGTTCTCATCAAGCTTACTCTCATATTCTATTTTCCCCCTCCTAATTAAACCCTTTGTCCTCCTCTGCTGAATTCTATAATTCTCCCAGTCCTCAGGTGTGCTGCTTTTTTTGGCCAATTTAGATGCCTCTTCCTTGGATTTACACTATCCCTAATTTCCCTTGTAAGCTACGGTTGAGCCACCTTCCCTGTTTTATTTTTACGCCAGACAGGGATGTACGATTGTTGAAGTTCATCCATGTGATCTTTAAATGTCTGCCATTGCCTATCCACCATCAACCCTTTAAGTATCATTCACCAGTGTATCCTAGCCAATTCACATCTCATACCGTTGAAGTTACCTTTCTTTAAGTTTAGGACTCTAATCTCTGAATTAACTGTGTCACTCTCTATCTTAATGAAGAATTCTACCATATTATGGTCACTCTTCCCTAAGGGGCCTCGCACAACAAGATTGCGAATTAATCCTCTCTCATTACACAACACCCAGTCTAGGATGGCCAGCTCTCCAGTTGGTTCCTCCACATATTGGTCTAGAAAACCATCCCTTATACACTCCAGGAATCCTCCTCCACCGTATTTCTACCAGTTTGTTTAGCCCAATCTATATGTAGATTAAAGTCACCCATGATAACTGCTTTACCTTTATTGCACGCGTCCCTAATTTCCTGTTTGATGCCATCCCCAATCTCACTATGACTGTTTGGTGCTCTATACACAACGCCCACTAGCATTTTCTACCCTTTGGTGTTCCGCAGCTCTACCCTTATAGATTCCACCTCATAGCAGATTTCAATTTTCACATAGACATGGGACAAGCAGAACAGTTCAAGTAGTAAAGGCAATGCACGCTATTTTCTCCAGATTCATTAAGCACTAAAAAGTCTCCAAGGTGGCTAATATGGGGTGTCGAGCTAACATGCCTGATTAGCCCACCATTTGTGCAAAACACCATCTTGGTAAAGGAGTTTAAGCGCGTGCCCGAGGATGATCCAGGCTCTGACGACCAATTAAATTGTCTCTGATGATCAAATAAATTGCTCCTAACTCTTATTAAAGAGGCTGCATGCCATTTTTCTGGCTAGCACTGCAATTACTGACCTCTCCTAACAGCAGAACAGGACTATAGAAGTTGTTGGTGAAAATTGAGAGCGCTACTTAAAGTCCCATTCACCCATTACCCCTGTGCTCGCTGACCTACATTGGCTCCCGGTTAAGCAATGCCCCAATTTCAAAATTTTCATCCTTGTTTTCAAATCCCTCCAAGGCCCCACCCCTCCCTATCTCTGTCATCTCCTCCAGCCCCACAACCTCCTGAGATATCTGTGCTCCTCCAATTCTTGGACTTTTGAGCAACCCTGGTTATAATCGCTCAATAATTGGTGGCCGTGCCTTCAGTTACCAAGGCCCTAGGCGCTGGATTTCCCTCCTCTCCACCTCTCTACCTTGCTTTTCTCCTTTAAGACGCTCCTTAGAATCTGTCTATATGACCAAGGGGTCATCTGCCCTAATTTCTCCTTATGTGGCTCGATGTCAAATTTTTATTTTAGCATGCTCCTGTGAAGTGCCTTGGGACATTTTACTACATTAAAATTTTTATATAAAAGTTGTAGTAAAGCCATGCTCAGCTTTTACTGTTCACTTGCTGCTGGAGATAGACTGAGTACAGTGTGTTTGAAGAGGACTTTTGGTACACATCGGGAGACTTTCTGGGACACTTTGTTATGATCTCACCAACACTCTATCAACATTTATTCTGGAAATTCTCTAATCACCTAGAGAGTGAGTGCTGTGCTACTGTACCTTATTGGAGACCTTATAGAGTCACCAGGAGAAAGGGTGTGGTTAGTCATGGGGTTCTTGCTAGGGGTCCCCTTTAATCTGGAGAAAGAATGCGAGGAGGAGATGAAGCCAGTGTAGTATTTCTTCCTATGGACTTTTATTAAAAAGATTTAAATGATTATAAGTTCCGAGTTCAACACTACCGCATACAGATTTAAAATTAAAAACCAAAACCACAAATCTCGAGCTTACCGATTTTAGATTCATATGCCCCAATTCTCCCAGTTGCTTATAATTTAAACAACCTTAAAGTTCGCAATGTATATGCTGCTATTTTAATTACTTATGCACAATTCTCTCACAATATATATATATCAAATTGTTTACAGTTATCCTATTCCCCAGTTACGTACAATTACTCCTACGTTAACTGATATGCCTCTTAGCAGTAACTATGCTAAAACTGGCTCAGTATAATTAATTCAATGAGTGATCAGTCCATCCAAATATACCTTCGACGTGTTCTCCTCCACATGTTCACTTCCACATTTTCCTTTCCACATGTACCCTTCCACGTGTTCCCTTCCACATGTTCGACGCCCATCTTCCAACACCTCCTTCCGGTGTTCTTGTTCCAAGCTCTAGAGAAAGAAGATTCCTTCTGATGTCCAGTTCTGATTGGTCAAAGATAACTTGACAATTTCACTGATTGGCCAACTTGAATGTCCTTCAACATATCTCTTCCCGTTTGAATTCAAACTTCACTCAGCCTGTTTGAATTCCAACTTGTAGTGGTCCATCCCCTGAGGTCACTTTCTTCGGATAGGCTACAGATGAGTTCTCTTCTCATACAAGCCTTCAGTCTTCCCTTAAAATGTCTCTCATGTACCTACATTAGCAAACATGTCCTTAGTACTCCGAAAAGACATACACAATTCAGCCAGCTCTTCACATACCAAACATGTACACATAGCACTGCGAGAAGATGTACAAAATCCAACTCTTTTGACATTACATATGTGAAAGCTACATACAAATACATATTAGGTATATATAAATACATATGGTCCCATTACTTGCATTACAAGAAGTAACATTGCGATGTCCATACCGATAGTGTGTCAGTTGTTGTTAGACAATAAATAGCATTAAAACTACACATTGTCTCATTGTTCATAAGCACTTCATACATACACATCACAGTCGATCCCTGGACCTTATGCAGATCCAAATCAACTGGATACAATAATCCATTGAGTTTATCACATATTATGCACTGTGTATACCCTTGTCGGGACCCATGGTTCAATCGTCATCATCATCTGGACATCTATTACCATGGGACCATCATCATTGGTATCATTACATTCGTGAAGGCCTACATACACAATTGCAAAGTTCCTTAACTTCATCTGATTTGGACCCTTCCCTTAGCCAACCTATCCAGATTGCTATATGAATCTTAAAGTATCCAAGAATTCAAAATTATGCACATATTATTCATAGCCGCCTCATCTGACACATTTCAAACTCCTCTCATGATATCATTTATAGCTCGACCATGCATTTCCAATTGTCGGGCTATCTCGATCATATGTATCGTAAGTATCACCTCTGCATCAAGCTGTTGTGACTCTATGTTCCCCTGGTCGCCTAATGCCCATTATACATGGTCCTCAATTGGCCCAATTGACGATCCAAATTCATTTTATCTTCCCTTTGGCAGTTACTCTAACTCCTCTCTTAATGATAGCTACTTGCCTGCGCAAATAAATACTTAATGAAAACCGCGTCCCAAGTCTCACAGTTTGGACTGGGGTAAAAAGAAAAGATCCCGTCGCAGTGGGATAACTCAGGTTGGTACCATACTGGTATTCCTGGTGTATGGTGGTGATACAATATTCACCCTTCCTCCTATGTGCAGATCACATGGTAAAATGCTCTCCTGCAATTAACTTCATGGTGCAGTTCCATGCTATCCCATCCCAATTAAACCTCATGCAGAGGCTGCATGTTTTACCAGATTGTAACGGCAAATGAACACATCGTGAGTTTGAGCACACCCAGTTAGGTCCGGGCTGCCCATGTTTTTCCCATCCAGCTGAGTTACATACCTTTGGTGTTCATTGTATCCTACGAAATTTTCTCAGGCATGATTGGGTAATACCATACTATCTCTAACAGCGTGATTCCATTCTGTTCCTGTAAATGACACTTGTGCCACCAGGTACCCCTGTATCAACATTCTGACTTGGAACAGAATCTTAGTAAGTTGATAAGTGGACATTGTCCTCAGGTCTTGATCAGTTACCCACAAAGAGAGCTTTCCCTCTGCAATATGCTGCAGGTTTTCTTGGGCGTGTTCCACTAACTAAGATCCATACATTACTTTGAGCAGTTTCGTTAGACATTTTGTTCCCTTCAGAAATCTGGTTTACCCCCTTTTAACATTAAACCACTTGCAACATAGCGGCCTAGAAATCCCGGTCCTCTGGTTCCCACGGGTAACAGAAAAAGAAAAAAAGATCCGCACCTACCTTATCCTGCTGCATCCACCAGTGATCCCAGTCCTGAGGTCTCCTCTCCCTGTGCATCGGAGCTCGTGTACGTCTGGACGTCCGTATGCTGGAGCTGGAGTCACATGGCACTGGATATCCAATCCAGTACAGTATTTTCTCATTCATAATAATGGGAACTCCGTAAGTAGGAGTTCTCATTATTATGATTGAGGAACACCCCCTGCCAAACACCAAAACACAAATAAAAAATAGAAAAAATACATCACATATTTAAGATTAATTTAAATTAAAGTTAGTGCTGAAATTCTGGTTGGAGGCTTGCTGCGGGCAATTGCCTCCAACCTGAAACATTTCTACAAATTTACCTGATGGTCCGGGAGGAGCCTGTGATTCCGGTGGGGAAGCCTTCTCTTCCCGCGCTGCGAAGTGTGCTCCCGTCCTCCAGGTTCCCACGCAGGTACAGTGTTCCACAGCTTTCTTATTAATAGCAATGAGAACTCCGTATCTAGGAGAAAAAAAAACAAAGACACTAAACACATGTAATAAGAAATAAAAACCACACCTCACATAATTAAAATTCATTGAAATTAAAGTTAATAAATATCTTACAGAAAAAATGGTTTTCCGAGTTTTTAAAAAGTTTTTAAAATTAAAGTTAAAAATACATGTAACCTAGTGGGCAGGTTTTTTAAAAATATGTGTTTTTTTAAATTTAATTTAATTATATTTTTGTATGTTTTTAAACTCTTATGCCTGTAAAAGTAGGCTATGCGCCTGCTTTTATCAGGCGCAAGAATTTTGAGGACATTCGCTGGGCAAGATATGGGTAAATATCGCAATCTTGCCCTTGCAAATGTCCTCGCACCCGATATGCGTTGGATCTGTCAAGCTTCAGCGCATGCACATTGTGCGCTGAAAACTGGCTTTTGTGATGCCTTCCTGTGTCTGTAGGCAACCTGTACGGAACCGGGGAGGCCAGAATTTCCAGGCCGCTAAATGTCTTATAAAAAAATATATTTTTAGGATTTTTTAAAAAAGTTTTTTAATTGTTGTTTAAAATAAACTTACCTTAGTGGGCAGGGTTTTTAAACATTAAAATGTGTTTTAAAATTTTATTTTACTATGTTTTTGTATTTTTAAAACTCTTATGCCTGTAAAAGTATGTTATGCACCTGCTTTTATCAGGCGCAAGAGTTTTCAGGACCTCTGCTGGGCAAGATATGGGTAAATACTGCAATCTTGCTCATGCAAATGTCCTGTCTGCTGAGGTGCATTGGATCTGTCAAGCCAGATCTTGACAGTTCGGAAAAGTCGGTTTTTAGCGCATGCGCATTGTGCGCTGAAAACCGGCATTTGTGATGCCTTCTCGGGTCCGTACACACTCAGTATGGACTCGGGAAGGCCGGGATTTCTCGGCCATTAATCAGGCCTCGCCACCTTCCGTTCACATCAAGGTACAATCAAGCGCATCACTCTCCCTGAATTCAGTGCAGGTTGTACTGGCTCTCTGCCAAAATCTCTTGATCATTCTCCCATGTAACCGTGCAGTTTTAGGCTTGCACCACGCAGGTAGTCCCACTTTGGTCAGATTCAATATTATAGGTACCACTTCATGATGTACATCATGGTACAATATTATTGAGTTGGGATTACCATTAGTCCGTTTGATGGCTGGGATGTGCTTATGTGAAACAATCATTTTTTTGCCACAAATTTGTTTATTCACAGGAGAAGAAACTTTTGGATGAGTTTTTTTTTAAACTTTACTGCTTGTCCAACCACGCTCTCATTCTTGCATCCCTTGATATAATGGACAGTTAAAGTGGTATAATTACCATGCCACTGGTAATGTGCCCTGATCCTATACCCTCGGCCGTTCCTACTTCTACCATTCATGATATGTCTCTTACTACTTTGTGGAATTGGAGTGGTTTGTGAGGCATGTCTGGGGACAGGAGGTGGTTCCAGATCTGGGATCCGAGGAGATTCTTCCAGCTCCTGTGTCCTGTCCACTTCCACTTGGATCATACTGTACCTGATAAGGTGGGGGTAGCCCATTTGGCACCCTTCTTCCTCATCCCCCTGGAGAGGACAAATCCAGCTTACCATGCTCATACACGTTTCTTCTCATCTCGGTGACCCGCTAGTGGACTAAAAAAAGTTTAATCTGGTTAATATAAAACCATTAAATTTTCCAAGGTAACCGGACTGCATATACCATGGGACTAGCTTTATCAATGATATTATACAGTCCCATGTACTGGGGTTCAAAACTTCCACCTTGCATAGTTTTTTTCCATTACCTAACCCCCCCCCCCCCACCTCCTCCCATTCCTGAGGTTTACTCGGGGCCAGGTGTCGTCGCTTACAGTGGTGTGCATTCCTGATTCCTCATGCATAATCCACCAACCCCTTTAAACAGCATTGCCTTCTTCCTGATGGTCACCTACTTAAAACACAAGAAATAGAGAATCCCTTATGACTCTGTTTCAGAGCCCAAGGGGTTAATTTGTAACATGATCCTAAAATTCCTTCTACCCGAGGAGCAAATATTCTCTTCAAATTAAGAACATTTCCAATATTCAAAGGTGTTGCCCACTGAATTAAAACAGAGTTCACAGCTGCTTGTAAAAAGAGATAACTTTCTTTGTTTCTCAAGCTGACAAACACAGACAATGTCAAATTCAGTCACACAGTTTGCAACCTTTCCAGTTAAAAAAAAGAATTTGTTTTGTAAAGTCTCTATGCTTTTACTTTTAAAATAAACTTTCAGGAAAACAACTTTGCACACACCAACAGCATTTCATTCTTTTCTCCCCAATCACACATTGGTCAGAGTTTTTTTTAAAAACAATACCAATTATTGAAGTGAAATACCTTATGTCCAGAACTAAAGGCACAATTTACACCAACCAGAATTTTATCATGGCCATAATAAAATTCTGATTTTAATAGGTTTATTAACCTCAATAATTCCAATCTTAAACTAACTAATGCCATTTGAAAAAAGGGGAGGAGCCACAGCCACACAAAGGAACCATGCACATGCTTTCCTAAAACTTTAAACATCAAAGAAAAACACTCGAACTGTAAGAAGAAACACGACCTTCCCTTTCCTCCTTTTGATCCAGTCATAACTATTTATCCATTATTCCTTAAAGCAATTTCAATTTCTGATCCCTGTACACTTCAAGTGCACATCCATGTATTTTTTAATTTGGTGAGGCTTTCTGCCTCTACCACCCTTCCAGACAGTGAGTTCCAGACTCCCACCACCCTCTGTTCCAAAGAAAAAAGACTCAGCATCTATAATCTTTCCACACAGCCAAAATTCTCCATTCCAGGCACACTCTAGTAAAACTCCTCTGCAATCACATCTTTCCTGCAATGTGATGACCAGAACCACACACAGCACTCCAGCCATGACTCAACTCGAGTCTTATACAGTTGAAGCATGACGTCCCTGCCCCTGTATTCCATGCCTCGACTAAAAAAAGAAAGTATTCCATATGCCTTCTTGACCATCGTATCTACCTGGCCTGCTACCTTCAGGGATCTGTGGACCTGCGCTCCGAGATCCCTTTGTTCCTTTACAATGTTCAGTGTCGTACCATTTAATGTGTGTTTTATAAGCTGCACCATAATCTGTTGCCCCTGTAGTTTTTAGCACTTTTCTCTGCCAAATGCATACAATTCATGGTTTGGATTCCCACTGAACATCTCTTTTTAAAACTCCTTCCTGCTTTTTTTAAGCAGTCACCATAACAACTAACTTTGACCCTTTTCTCTTGCAGAACAAAAGAGGGGCCTCACTACATCCCATCTATCACTTTTGCCCAGGCAAAAAATGGGTGCAGCTAAAACAAACAGAACAAACTTTCTTTGGAAGACAAATTTTCAAAGAAAGAAACATTCTTCCACTCCCCAAATATCTGCTTCTCTTTTTTCTTTTAAACAGCCAGTGTACCATATTTCTAGACCATAAAGTTACAACAAATGCAATTCTTTTCTGAATCAATAACTTATATCCAAATCCTTTGAAGTTCTTTTTGGATTCCGCATGGTCCTTCTGCCCATTCTGTTTCATAAAAGAAGGGACCCCAACTATTTACAATCTATATTAACGATTTGGAAGACGGAACCGAGTGTAACGTTGCCAATTTTGCTGATGATATAAAGATGGGAGGAAAAGCAATGTGTGAGGGGGACACAAAAAACCTGCAAAAGGACATAGACAGGCTAAGTGAGTGGGCAAAAATTTGGCAGACGGAGCATGATGTTGGAAAGTGTGAGGTCATGCCCTTAGGCAGAACAAATCAAAGAGCAAGTTATTATTTAAATGGAGAAAGATTGCAAAGTGCCGCAGAACAGCCGGGACCTGGGGGTACTTGTGCATGAAACACAAAAGGATAGTATGCAGGTACAGCAAGTGATCAGGAAGGCCAATGGAATCTTGGCCTTTATTGCAAAGGGGATGGAGTATAAAAGCAGAGAAGTCTTGCTACAGTTATACAGGTATTGGTGAGGCCACACCTGGAATACTGCGTGCAGTTTTGGTTTCCATATTTACTTGCTTTGGGGGTAGTTCAGAGAAGGTTCACTAGGTTGATTCCGGAGATGAGGGGGTTGACTTCTGAGGAAAGGTTGAGTAGTTGGGCCTCTACTCATTGGAATTCAGAAGTATGAGAGGTGACCTTATCGCAATGTATAAGATTATGAAGTGGCTTGACAAGGTGGATGCAGAGAGGGTGTTTCCACTGATAGGGGAGAATAGAACTAGAGGGCGTGATCTTAGAATAAGGGGCCACCCATTTAAAACTGAGGTGAGGAGAAATATTTTCTCTCAGAGGGCTGTAAATCTGTGGAATTCGCTGCCTCAGAGAGCTGTGCAAGCTGGGACATTGAGTAAATTTAAGACAGAAATAGACAGTTTCTTAAACGATATTGGAATAAGGGGTTCTGGGGAGTGGGCAGGGAAGTGGAGCTGAGTTCATGATCGGATCAGCCATGATCATAGTAGATGCCGGAGCAGGCTCGAGGGGCTGTATGGCCTACTCCCGCTCCTATTTCTTATGTTCTTATGTTCTTATAATCTTTCTCTGCAGCACTTTAATCTCCGGAATGCTCTCTCACCTTCCACCCAGCTTTGGTACTTCTTGAACCATTTATTTAGCTGGGTCATGTTATAGGGGGCCACATAATTGCTTTGCAACGCCCCTATTTGGCCATCCTGTAAGGGTCGAAAATCCAAGGCCGCATTCTTTATTTGAAACACCCCAAGGACAAGAAAACTAACATGGGATCGTTCCATACACTAAATGAACATTTTTGGCCAAGTAAAAGCAGGCTGGGAAATGTGTGGGTGGATACAGACATTGTGGAGTCTGGCTTACAAGCAAGACAGAGGCAATGGCCAATGGGGGAAAAGTGCATTCTGGCAGGCCAATCAGGGGTCAAGTCGGGCCTGAAGTGGGGAAATCTTCAACCAATAAGGACTCCCGGCCCAATTTGAAAATGACTTCCCCCCGCAAATCAAACTATGAATGTGGGCCATCATCTACCTAATTAATATGGACAATGGACAATGGCCCTGGGATCATTGCAGGAATGGCCCACTGACTCCCAGGACTATAACAAAGGACCTACAGACTTTCAGGCACCAATGTGCCCCATAACAATACCCTTGTCCTGACACCTGTGTGTACCTGTGACATCTTCTGATTAAATATTCAAAGCTATCTCCCCGCCCAAACTTACACAATGGACCACCCACTGGGTTTGAGCGCGAAAAGACCAGAACTGAATTGAATACAAATATAGGAGACAGAACTACCAGAAAGTGGGCAGAGTTCACAGTGGAGGAAAGGTGTGGAGAGAAAAACTGGCAGAAAGATGGAGAAAAACAGTTGTGTGAAAAGACGCAGAGTGGGTGGAGAAGAACTGGGAGAAGAGAGGTTGGAAAAAGTGTGTGTAGAAAAGGCTGCTGGCTGCTGGAGTGGGAATGCAGCTGGAGCAGTAGGAAAAACAGCTTGGGGTCAGTTCTTGAAAGGGCTGCTGGCTGCTGGGGGGGGGAAGGAGTTGAGAGAGTTTTGCAAACTTTGATTTTAGTCGAGACTAAAAACCCACGAGCCAACCTCCTGGTTGGTAAGTGGCAGCAGGTGCTGCTGTTAGCCCTGAACACACTGGACAGGGTGAGAATAGCCGAAGCTGGGGCACGCAGAGCTGTGCAGACCTGGACACCTGGTTCAATAACCTGGATTCACAGCTGTAGTCTGACGATAACCGAGAGGCAGACAGAAGAAACCGACGCAACATCGAGGAGGAAAACCGAACAATAACATAAAACCCACCCCAGAGGGACCCCGAGCTGAAATAAGTGCCCCCCAGAACCCCGGAGTTGATAGGATTGTGAGTGTAGCCCAAACCCCCTCACAGACTCAATTTAGGACAGGAATTGGTAGGAAGGGTGGGAGTGGGAGGTGGGGTTGTGTGTGAGTGGGATGTTTTAACCTCTTGTTTTCCCCTTCCCTGTTGCGAGATTTTTCAGGTTGTTGAATGAGATTTTGCCATTACTGCTATTTTATGACCTCTTTCTATGCCCTCTATCTTTGTGTTTGCTATTCTAGATAAACAACATTAGCCATTTTGTACTCTTACCCACTGTGTCTGGTGCCTCATTACTCACCCATCCTCATAAATCACACGTACAGAACCCAAGCGGAGTTAGATTCGAACCCACACCCCGAGCTCCCCTTACATAATAGCGACCACGAAGGGACGTGCATTGAGTGAGGGTGAAGAGACAGTCAGTCTTGGTGAAGAGGAGTATAAAATGGAGGGTAGGATTGCTAAGTATGTAACAGCAAGGATAAACTGCTCAAGGTATGGGTGCAGGTGCTGCTGAGGGCTGAATGGCCTGACGACGCAGCAGCTAGGTGGACCCAGAGTAAAGATCATAAAAAATCAGTGGAAACGGCAGTGTGGCTGATGTGCTTTCAAATACAGGTTTTGGACAGGCAGATAGACGTCTTGCAGACAGAGTTAGCTGAGCAGAGAGATGAGCTAGTAAAGACCAGCAAAGACAAGGAAAAGCTGGATCAGGATTTAAAGTGGGAGAGGCAGGAATGAGAGAGAGATGGAGAAAGCTATCGCAACCACAGGGAGTACATTCAGTCCCAGGTAACTGAGGGAAAAGGTTACGTCAGGGGACTGCAGGAGGAACTTGGCCAGGCTCAGAACCAGGGAAGGTTGGGGGAGGGTAAGAATCTCCAGCTACAGGCTGCGCTTCAGGCGTGCCACAGCAGGGCAGAGGCGGATCATCGTTCCTTTCAGGAACAAATTGATCGGCTCACCCTGGCTCTGGCTGAAGCCAAAGCAGCCCTTGTCCTAGTCGGAGCAAAAGCTCTGGAAGTGCCCGAGACTCGAATCCCCACCCGGCCTGACACCAAAGCTCTGGCCCTAGCTGAGGTAAGAGCCCTTGGCTGGGCTGAAAGCAAGGCACTCAGTAAAGGAGTGGTGTGCCTTATCAGTCCAACCGCGGTGCGGAAGGGGGAGCATAGTGAAACAGGCTATAGGGAGGAAGAATCCTACAGGCCCTCTCCCACAGCTCTATTGGGTATACCGGAGGAGAGGCAGGGTGAAATGCTGGAATCTAAACCTCTGGGACCAGCCCCAATGTGCCCCATCAGGCAGAGTAGATTCGGACCACCCGCAGTGGGTCAGGCTGAACGTCCCCTACAGAACCATTACGTAGTTCCCCACAGTGCGACCCAGCTGCGGTAGATGGTGGCCCATGTGAATAAACTTACCCGAACAGGAGAACCCTCTGTCCACTTTATGGAAGTAGAGCAGGTAGGAGACATAAACGACTGCGATGATGCCGAACGGAGCAAACTGCTCTTGTTCTCACTGGACCCAGCCCTGTGTCAGGATCTCTCTGCTGAGAGTAAGAGGAGTCAGCGAGCAGTGGCCACTCTCCAGGAGGATATCCTGGAGGCCATGGGGTTGAACGATGGCTGTACAGAGACCCGGGGAGACCCCCCAGGCATTCGCTGATCGGCTGTGGCCAGTGTATGAGGAAGCCAGTGGGGGGAATTTGGACTGAACCCAGCTGGATGCACACCGACGTGGTCGCTGGCTGTATGCACTGGTGGCAAACAGCTGATCTGAGTTGCGCGCCCAGGCCAACCTGTGGTTCGATTTCAGAGACCCCCAAGCCACAGAGGAGAAGGTGCTGAGACAGCTGATCCTCTCTTTTTGCAATAGCAGAATCAGTGGGGAGAAACCCACCAAGGGGAAGGTGTGTGAGATCCACCCCGGCTCTGATAAGAGAGAGTGGAGGCAAGAAGGGAATTGGCAGGCAGGCAGAGAGGTGGTTTACTACGGGTGCGGGAAGACAGGGCACATGAGGAGGGAATGCGAGGCAGGAAAAGAGAGGTCCACAGGTCCCAACCTCAGCCCCAGTCCTCGCGGCCGCAAGCCCTCCCAAGCCAGTTGTGCCCAGTCCTGCCGCCCCACTCGAGGGTCTCCTCGCGGCTCTGCAGGCATTCCTTACCCAGACTGGGAAGGTCGCAGCCATGACCGGGGGAGAAGTCCCTCAGGCCCAGACCAACACCCCCCAATGACTAGACCCCAAGGAAGCCGTGTACCTCTGCCCTGTCACCTATGATGTGTGGAACAGACCACGTTTCATGATGGGGGGTTGAGGGGGTCCGGGGGGAGTATCTGCTGGACACAGTGGCCTCGTGCACCCTGGTTCATGTAGACGACCCGACCACCTCACCCCTATCCAGTGGGATCCCTATTGCCTAACCAGCTTCACTGGAGAAGAATGCGAGGGCTTCTTCTCCAAACCACTGCAGATAAAATTAGGCAACCTCCACATCATGTGGAAGTGTGTCCTGCTGTCGTGGGAGGGAGTGGGTAAAGGCATCCTAGGGGCAGATTTCCTCAGCAGCCAGAAAATTCTGGTCGACCTGAGGAACCACTGTCTGTGGGGCACAGCTGACACCGGGGAGGGGGAAGGTACAGCAGTCATCCAAGGGATGCAGGGGAAGGGTTCCCTCTGCACTGTAAAGCCGAAGGAGCGATATGACCTCGGCGCTCTGGTAGACGGCACCCCGATGAGCTATCAGGTTTTTGTGCGGGCCAACCTGGCAGCATTTGCCAGGCATAGGCACGGTGGACGGGTAAATGGGGTCGGGGTCAGAGTAGATGGGGCCCCCATGTCTAAGCCCCAGAAGCAATATAATTTTCCCAGGGAGGCTGAGGCAGACCTAGAGGTCGCATTGGGATCTCTAGTCAGACAGGGAGTGTTGAGACCAATAGCCACACATGTGAACTCTCCACTTTGGCCGGTTAGGAAACCGGACAATTCTTGGAGGGCCACGGTGGACTATCGAGTCCTCAATAAAAATATCCCTGTCTGTGCGCCCACAGTGGCAGCTGTAGCCAACCTAGTCACAGCCATCCCCGCGTCCACAGCCGTCTTTACGGTGCTGGACATCTCGAACGGGTTCTGGTCCATCCCGCTGCGGTGGGAGGACCAGTACAAATTCGCCTTTACATTCAAAGGATAGCAGTATACCTGGAACTGTCTTCCCCAGGACTTCCACAACAGACCGAGCATTTTTCATCAGTGTATGGCCAACTGCCTGAAAGAGTTCAGCAGAACCAGACAGCTAGTCCAGTGTGATAACGACCTCCTGCTATTCTCCGATTCGGAGGAAGAGCACGGTCCCCTGCTGGCAGAGCTGTTGGGACTGCTGCACGAGGAGGGTTTTAAAGTAAACCCTAAGATGGCACAAATCGGCCAGACAGAGGTAAAATTCCTGGGGCTGACTGAGGGGAGAGAGCCAGTGATGAGGCTAAGAGGAGGGCAGTTCAGGAGTTACTGGCTCCGACTACAGTTACAGGGGTGAGGTCGTTCCTGGGTCTGACCGGTTACTGCAGGGACTTCATTGAGGATTACGCAATCATTGCAGCCCCCCTACTCCGGCTCCTGTGCAAAGGCGTGGAGTGGGAGTGGGATGAGGACTGTGAGGCAGCGTTTACCCGCCTCAAGGGAGAACTGCAAAAAGCTCCGGCCCTGGGAGCGGTAGATGAGGGCGAGGAATTTTTCCTGGAGGTAGCAGCCAGCGGGGATAGCTTAAGTGCTGTGCTGATGTAACAGCGGCACGGCCAGCTGAGGCCGGTGGTCTACTCCTCCAGGGTCCTCACTGAGGTTGAGAGGGGTTACTCAAACTGTGAAAGGCATCTGCTGGCCACCCACTGGGCTGTGAAGCGGTCGCAGGTGTTCACAGGAGTCTCACCAATCACCCTCCTCACTCATCACACCCCCACTCAGATGTTGCTGGATGGGAGAATTAAGGATGGGACAGTGAGCAGTGCACGCATTGCTCGCTGGACCCTCCTGCTCTCACAGATGGATTTGAGAGTAAAAGGGATGTGTGAGCCCCGACTGACAGCCAACATGCTGTACCCCGGGAAAGCCCACCGTTGCTCCGTTGAGGGGGTCTGGGACATGAACCTAGGGCTCCGGGCAGGGATCCATCCCCACAGCCGGGAGATCTATGTTGACGGGTCCAGCACGGTGGTGGCGGGGGAAAGGCTCATAGGGTGCGGGATTTATGATCCCCGGGCAGGCATTGCCAGGGCCATAAAGCTCCCAAACACCATGAGCGCCCAGCATGCTGAACTGTCGGCAGTCATGTATGTAGTCACCCACCCCGACGAATTCCCACGGCCCTATACTATCTTTTCAGATAGTATGTTCACCTGCAATGCCTGCACGGAGTACCTAGCCATCTGGTCCCGTCGCGGGTATACATCTGCAGACGGTAAGCCCCTGGCCATAAAACCCCTACTGCAGCACATCATGCAGGCAATAGGGACCGGGCAGACATTTACATTCACAAAGTAAAGGCCCATTACATACATGAGCTCAGGGCTGCAGGGAACCAAAAGGTAGATCAACTGGCCAAAGAGGGAGCCCGAACAGGAACCAAGTGGAACCCGCTCGAGGCAGGCCCCATAGCAGCTGTCCGGGGCGGACAGGAGACACAAGGGAGCGCAGGGGTGGCTTTGGACCGGACCTCCAGCAGGTACAGGCGCGAGATCCCGTCCTCAAGTCCGTCATGGACAAGCTGACTGCAGGAGAAAAGGTCGAAGGACTATACGGAGGCACAGGCATCCATGTTAGGGAGAAGATGTTGTTTAAAGGAGAGCAGTGGATAGTGTCCCAGAAGCACCAGAGGGAGTTCCTTCAGCTGACCCACGCAGGCCCTGGAGCTGGACACTCCGGACCGGTGATCACCTGGCAACGGGTGGAACAGGTCGGGTGGTGGCCCCAGCTCCGGGAAGACACTCGTGAATTTTGCGCGAACTGTCTTGTCTGTGCAACCAATAATCCAGATCCCCAGAAAAGAAAGGTGTCTCTAGGACATGCAAGGAGGGTAGAGGGACCATGGCAATCGATACAAATCGATTACATAGGGCCCCTACCTGTGGCTAAGGGAGGGTACCAGTACTGCCTGATTTTGGTGGACACTTTCACAAAGTGAGTTGAAGCCTTCCCTTGCCGAACAGCCACAGCAGCGGGGACCGCCAGGATATTGGTTAGGGAGGTGTTCTCCAGGTGGGGACTTCCACAGTGCGTGGAGTCCGACTGGGGAGCCACTTCACGGGACAGGTCATGCAGGCAACCCTTAAGATGCTGGGGATTGAGGGGAACTGGCACATCGCCTACAACCCCCAGTCCTCGGGGCTAGTGGAGCGTATGGATAGGACCTTGAAAGAAAAACTCAGGAAGGAGACTGGGGACTCCCCGCAGAGGTGGGTGGAGAGGATGCCCCTGGTTTTGATGGGGATCCGGGCCAGCCAGTTGAAAAGCACGGTGTATTCCCCATACGAGCTCATGATTGGAAGAGCCATGCGAACCCCCACCCATATACTTGCCCCGGTCCTGACGGAAGCTCAGGTAATCGAGATGAATAGGGACCGCTTTACCAAGAGTCTGTTGGAGCACCTCAAGCAGATTCACTGGCAGGCGGCCACTAACATGGGGAAGGAGCATCAGACCAGCCGATTGCTGCTGGAACCGAGCAAACACCACGAGTGGCAGGTGGGGAACCAGGTCATGGTCCGCAACTTTGCCAGGGTGGGAGTCTTTGAGCCACTAAACATGGGGCCTAACAACATTGTCGACAAGGCAAGCCCCATGGTATACACGGTCAAGATGCCCCGCTGGGTTAAATGGTTTCACGTTAACCAATGTAAACTGTTTAACCCCAACAAGGCAAAACCCTCGTGGGAAAGGGCAGCCCCGAAGGATAATCCCGATGGGAACCCAAGCTCCCAGCCCACCACTGCAGTCCCACCGATCCCACCACAAGGAGCAGTGAGTTGCTTCACAGGTACAAACTACCCACAGATTTGGGACCCACAGGAAGGGGGATTCCCACCTTACATATGGGACGAGGACTCACCTCCACCCGTTAGGAGATCCACTCGGACTCCGTAGCCAAGGGTTCCACCGTCCCTAGCAGCCTGTTTTACTTTCCCGAGAGGTACGAGGGGAAAAGGGCCATGCAGGGGGGCAGCCAGTCACTGGACGTGACCCCACAACCAAGGTCTCCTGACGGGGAAGGGGTTGTACCGGAGACAGGGGCCGCCGACAGTGAGGAGCCTGTCGGGGCTAGCCTAGCCTTCAGTGTGGACAGCCCAGAGCCTGCAAGCGAGATAGTGGCGGCGGGTCCCAGCAGTGAGAGGTCCCTGAAAGAACGAGAGTCTCCTGATAGGGAAGGGGTTGTACCAGAGGAAGGGGCCGCCGACAGTGAGGAGCCTGTCGGGGATAGCCTAGCTTTTGGTGCAGACAGCCCAGAGCCTGCAGGAGAGAGAGTGGTGGCGGGTCCCAGCAATGAGTGGTCCCTGGAAGAACTGGGGAAACGCTGTGAGAGTGTCAGCTGCGAGTGGTTTCGGGTGGAACCCTTGTACAAGCCAAAGCCCCCAGAGGATACGGGAGTCCCCGGCAGTGAGGAGCCTGCCGGAGGGATTTTCGTTGCTCCCGAGGGCAGTGAGCCATCCCTGGGGGGGGTGAGGTGCTGTACCAGCCCAGTAAGCACCACCCGAAGCTCGGGGGACACCTTGGCAGGGGAGACAGAGGAGCCGCGGAGGTCGGTCCGGCCCAAGAGGCCAAAGGAGAGGTGGTCTCCCCCCTACATTCCCCGCATAAAAGGAAAACCAAGGAGCGTCCCAGAGGTTAGCACAGCCACCCGGGAAGGGTGGCAAGCAGGTTAAAAGGGAGAACAGTCAGTGTGTACAGATGTGTATAAGGAGTGTAACAGTGAGGTTTTTGAGCCAATAGGATGGGGGAGCCTAAAACCTCTTGACTCTTTCTCACTTCCTCTTTTGTGTAAGGTTGTTTGTTTTTTTAAGGGTTTGTTGAGGTTTGCAGTTAGACCAATTATTTGAAATGCCGTTACTTCCACAGCAAAAGTAAGCACACACAGTTTAAACCGTGCAGATAACTGTGAGGTGCAGACAGAGGGGAAAATGAGGGAGGGATGAGCCAGGGGGCTCAGGGTCTTTAAACCAAATGAGATTTTGTCTTTCAGAAGAGGAACCACAGATAAATCCTGCTCATGTGCACCTACATCAGAATGTGCATCGGCTACTGGGGAGAGACTGAAGAAGCCATTATTTTTGGATGCTCAGGGGGACAGGCACCGACCATCACCCATAGGGGACGGTGGCCAGGGTGGGTGGGGTCCAATTCCACTAGATACTCCAGCCACCCCGGGTTCACGTATGGGGAAGCATCAGTCTCCTGCCCCAACATTAAGATGACATCATCCCGGGTTAGGGAAGTGGTTGGGAAGAGGGTTCGCCTGACCTGTAAGGGGCACATTCCGGTGGGAAAGTGGTGGTGGCTCAGGAAGCTGAGAAAAGGCATGGGAAACCCGACAGCAGATTGGGAGAGACTGGACAACAGCACCTACCGGACCATCACGGGCACCCGGGGGGGGGGGGGGGGGAAGTGAGTGTGTGTTGGGATAAATGGTGGGAGGCAGAGTTTGGAGTGTATGTGTGCAGGTGGGGATCAGAGAAGATAGCCCAGCAGGCACCTCCATAGCGTTCTCTCGACAGTGGCGGGATGAAGGGGAGGGGATGGGATGGGAATGGAGCATGGTCGCATGCATAGTAAGCCACCCCAGCTCCATCCACGCCACCGAGTTAAGCGTACACCCAGACAGCCCCTGCCCACAGACCCGACCGAACCAACTGACACGGACAGATGCCCTACCACCACCCAGGGACCAGAGAACGGTTTGGTTTTGGTTCCCACGGAACTGCTATACCAGGGGGTCCACTACGCCATGGCCTCCGTCATCCTAAACCTTACCGAGGTGCACCTACCTGAGTGGTGCCCAAAAGAGACAGAACGCCTCTACCAGGCTCTCCTTCGAGAAATGTTCAGGACATTCTACAAGCTCAATTTTGGCTATTTGAATAAGACTTTGCTGTACAGTCTACAACCCAAAGACAACGTCAAACCGAAAAGACACAGAAGAGGGATCTGGAATGATATTTTTACCGGTTTCAACACCGGGGCATCAATGATTAATAGCATGGACAATTATGTAGCATATTTCGGATACCACATTCCATTTTTTTTAACAAAGCACCTGACAGATCTGTTCAAAGCAGTACAAAATCCCAGAAACATTACTTCACCCTACAACAAAAAAAAACAACAGTGTAATACTATGATGTGTGATATTATGTGCTATTATGATTTTGGTGAAGAGTATTGGTTGAGATTTTACATTTTCAGTGTTGTATTGATTCCAAATGTATGAATACCATTGGTGTATTTCAATGTTTATCGTGGGTTTAGGTAAGATTTGAGGAAGTTTGGCTCTGAGAGAGGGAAAAGGTTTTGCTTCACATTTTGAAAACACCCGGAGAGAGAGTTTTTTTAATGGGGGAGTGTAAGGGTCGAAAATCCACGGCCGCATTCTTTATTTGAAACACCGTAAGGACAAAAAAACTAACATGGGATCATTCCATACACTAAATGAACATTTTTGGCCAAGTAAAAGCAGGCTGGGAAATGTGTGGGCGGATACAGATAGTGTGGAGTCTGGCTCACAAGCGAGACCGAGGCACTGGCCAATGGGGGAAAAGTGCATTCTGGCAGGCCAATCAGGGGTCGCGTCGGGCCTGAAGCGGGGAAATCTTCAACGAATAAGGACTCCCGGCCCAGTTTGAAAATGACTTCCCCCCCCCCAAATCAAACTATGAATGTGGGCCATCATCTACTTAATTAATATGGACAATAGCCCTGGGATCATTGCAGGAATGGCCCACTGACTCCCAGGACTATAACAAAGGACCTACAGACTTTCAGGCACCTATGTGCCCCGTAACAATACCCTTGTCCTGACACCTGCGTGTACCTGTGACATCTTCTGATTAAATATTCAAAGCTATCTCCCCACCCAAACTTACACAATGGACCACCCATTGGGTTTGAGCGCAAAAAGGCCAGAACTGAATTGAATACAAATATAGGAGACAGAACCACCAGAAAGTGGGCAGAGTTCACAGGGGAGGAAAGGTGTGGAGAGAAAAACTGGCATAAAGCTGGAGAAAAACAGTTGTGTGAAAAGACTTGCAGAAGTGGGTGGAGAAGAACTGGGAGAACAGAGGTTGGAAAAAGTGTGTGTAGGAAAGGCTGCTGGCTGCTGGAGTGGGAATGCAGCTGGAGCAGTAGGAAAACCAGTTTGGGATCAGTTCTTGAAAGGGCTGCTGGATGCTGGGGGGGAAAGGAGCTGAGAGAGTTTTGCAAAGTTTGATTTTGGTCAAGACTAAAAACCCATGAGCCAACCTCCTGGTTGGTAAGTGGCAGCAGGTGCTGCTGTTAGCCCTGAACACACTGGACAGGGTGAGAATAGCCGAAGCTGGGGCACGCAGAGCTGTGCAGACCTGGACACCTGGTTCAATAACCTGGATTCACAGCTGTAGTCTGACGATAACCTAGAGGCAGATAGAAGAAACCGACGCAACATCGAAGAGGAAACCCGAACAACGTAAAACCCACCCCAGAGGGACCCCGAGCTGAAATAAGTGCCCCCAGAACCCCGGAGTTGATAGGATTGTGAGTGTAGCCCAAACCCCCTCACAGACTCAATTTAGGACAGGAATTGGTAGGAAGGGTGGGAGTGGGAGGTGGGGTTGTGTGTGAGTGGGATGTTTTAACCTCTTGTTTTCCCCTTCCCTGTTGCGAGATTTTTCAGTTGTTGAATGAGATTTTGCCATTACTGCTATTTTATGACCTCTTCCTATACCCTCTATCTTTGTGTTTGCTATTCTAAATAAACAACATTAGCCATTTTGTACTCTTACCCACTGTGTCTGGTGCCTCATTACTCACCCACCCTCATAAATCACACGTACAGAACCCAAGGGGATTGTGGATTCGAACCCACACCCCAAGCTCCCCTTACAACGGCACAAACCTTTGTTCCTGCATGGGGTTCAATTGAATCGTGTGTGCAGGCACCTCAGCTGGAGACCTTACATTCCCGTACTGGGGCCCATCATCAGACTTCCCCCCCTTTCCTCCACCTCTTGTTCTATACCGGGGGCCATTAGGTAAATAATTCCCCTTTTTATGCCCAGTTATTTTCTTTGTTTTTGACTCTTCTGCACACATCTTGTGTGATCAGTCTCACTCACTCTTTGGTTTTGCAACACCTTAAAAGCTGCTTTTACTTCTCTGGCTGACTCCTCAGCCTCCTGGGCCTGCCTAAAATTTACATTGATCTACATTGCACCCCCTCAAGCAGTCTGTAACTGGACATTATATTCTATCGTGTTCTCCAGCACAGCTTATTGGCCTCTCTGCCATTCTGCAACTCTCTCAGCTCCTTCAGCAGGCTATTAACCACTGCTTCTCTATCACTAGGTTTCCTTTTTAACTCCACAATGGCCTTCTCCAGCTCTCTCAATATTAACCAATTATCTGACTCCCTGTGGTAAGCCATCAGCCACACTGCCATGTGCCACAGTGGTTTAGCGAGTTGTCCCTCTCTCTGCTCTTTTGCTTTCTGGACAGGGTCTTCTCCCTCCCTTATATCCTGCACCCATGGGCCAGTTGGTCTGATTCTACTGTGAATATATTTCACTATCAACTCATCCAAAGACATTCTCTTTTTATCCCCCACAGTCAGTGTTCTTAGCTCAATGTCCCTTCAGTGATCACCATTTCTGTAGGATTTCTTCCTACGGGTTTTGAACATCAAGACTTATAAAAACACTGAGATTTTCCAATACAATGGACTTTTATTAAAAAAATTAAAACGACTGTAAGTTCTGAGTTCAACACTACCGCATACAGATTTAAAATCAAAAACCAAAACCACAAATCTCTAGCTTACCAATTTTAGATTCACTGCCCGAATTCTCCCAGTTGCTTACAATTTAAACAACCTTAACCTTCGCAACGTATATGCTGCTACATTAATTGGTTATGCACAATTCTGTCACAATGTATATATCCAACTGTTTACAGTTATCCTATTTCCTCAGTTACATACAATTAAAACCTATGTTAACTGGTCATGCCTCTTAGCAGTAACTATGTTAAAACTGGCTCAGTATATTCAATGGGTGATCAGTCCATCCGAATATACCTTACACATGTTGCCTTCCACGTGTTCCCTTCCATGTGTTCCCTTCCACGTGGTTCCTTCCACGTGGTTCCTTCCACGTGGTTCCTTCCACGTGGTTCCTTCCACGTGTTCCCTTCCACATGATCCCTTCCATGTGTTCCCTTCCACGTGTTCCCTTCCATGTATTCGATGGCTGTCTTCCAACACCTCCATCCGGTGTTCCTATTCCAAGCTCTAGAGAAAGAAGATTCCTTTGTTTGAAGTTTTTATACTTCCATCTCCTCTCGGCCATCTGATGTCCATTTCTGATTGGTCAAAGATAACTTGACCATTTCGCTGATTGGCCAACTCAAATGAACCTTCAACAACCTCTTCCTGTTTGATGCATCTTCCTGTTTGAATTCAAACTTCACAGCCTGTTTGAATTCCAACTTATAGTGGCCTATCCCCTGAGGCTAGTTTCTTCAGACAGGCTACAGATGAGTTGTCTTCTCCCAAAAGCCTTTACCAGACAAATCAGCAACAGCTGCTGGAAGAGAGGGAGAGAGAAGGGATAGGAGTGCTCCAGACTCGTGGTGATTTGCTGCATGCTCCACAATCTGCCAATCATGAGAGACCAGGCGTTATCACCAGAAATTGTGCCAGAGGTTCAAGCTCAGGAGCCTCAAGAGGATGAGGAGGAAGAGGAGGTTGAGGAGGAGAAGAAAGATGAGGGGTACCAGGGGGAACATCAGAGAGTTCCAACTTGGTGGCCTGCACTTGGGAGTGCTGCTCACCACCATCTACTTGAAGACTGTTTTTGAGACACGTCATTCACCATCAGACTGTGGAGCACTTTGGTCAAATGCCTTACCTTCCAGGATTGAAAGTCCATCAGGAAGTCCACCATCTTCACTCAATCCTTTCAACCCCTTCCCCATGAAGAACACAATTTAAAAGTCAACCAATTCCACCATTAAAACACATGGTTTAAACTTGGTTTTGCATTCCTTCAAGTTTAGAAGGTTGAGGGGTGTTCTAGTCAAGGTCTTTAAAATTATAAAAGCATTCAATAGAGCAGGTGCAGCGAAACTGTATCCTCCGGTGGTGGTATCAGACATAATCTTAAAATTAGCACTGGCTTATTTAGGAGTGAAATCGGGACATAGTTTTTCCACATGCAGGGTATAGGAAATCTGAAATACTCTCCCCAAAAAGACTCTGGATGCTGGGTACATTGAATTTTCTGGGACTGAGATGGATACATTTGTGTCAGGTAAGGGTATCAAGGGATATGGAGTATAGGTGGGTAAATGGAGTTGAGGTACAGATTAGCCATGATTTTATTGAATTACATAATAGGTTTGAGGGGCTAAATGGCCCACTCCTGTTCCTATGTTTATTATGAGGGAGAAATTTGGCAGCACTCTGTTTGAGGCGCTAACTTTTAAAGTTGAAAAAATATGTTTTTTAACTTTTAAACGATTTGCTGTTTGCACTTCAGGAAGGGGGTGGAGAGCGAAATCAAGTTTCCACCTCCTTCCTAGAGCGCAAGAGGCAGCAGGTGGGGCGGTAATTTGTGCAGTGCTGCACACTGAGCCGTGCAGCACTGCTGTGTTGAAAGGCTTCTTCCCTCCCTAAAAAGGAAGAGCCATCACTGCAGGCTCTGCAAGGCAAAAACTTACCTACTCCCCGATAGCAGCCGCGATCGGGCCCGATCAGCCCAATGCACTGCAGCAGAGTGCCGTGCTGATTGATCGGGAGCGAAGACCATTGAAAAAAAAAACATAAAGAGCATTTCAGCATTTTATTTTACTTACCTCGGGGCCTTGCCTTTAAGCAGCGCTCCCGAAGCGTTCGGCCTCCTGGATTAACACCTCCTGCAGCTGCCGGTGTTTTCGCCTGGTGAAATTTCAGGGGGCAAAACCCAAGTTTGGATCCGGGGCGGTACCGGGTGATGCGAAAGGCGATGACGGGAGGCGCTAAAATCTAGGCCCAAGACTTTAAAGGAAAAATTGTCTTTTTTTACGGAGCTTGAAAATATGCCTCGTCAGCATAGTGCACTTGCAAATACCTTTAAAATAGTAAAACTTGCCTTACATTACTAGTGTTGAATTAAGACATTGCATGCAAACATGCCTGTCTGATATTCCATTTAATGTTTTATAGGCTTCCAGTTGAATGCTCCTAGGGGGAACGAATGTGATGGTAGATTTGATAAATTTGTGCTCTGGTGCAGAGCGCATATCAGAACTTTGGGCACTATTGTCATCTGGGCCCACAGGAGTGTCAGTTCATTAATTTTCTTAGATGGAGAATGCTGCTGAGACTGCTAAGCTTAGTGCCCAAATTACGATACCTGCGCCCGACTAGCAAAGCTCTTTGTAAAATTTACCCTGTGACAGCCAGCATTCAGAATCCAACATACTTATTGGACAGAGCATTCATTGGAGCTGCTCCCCTTCACCGCTATTACTTCCCCCTGGCCGAATGTGTGCAGTAGCCACCCGATTTTGCTCCTCAGCCGATCAGCAAGATGCAGTGGGGCACCAATTCGGAAATTTTAATGAGGCGCGAATCTGAAAGTGAATCGGGCCTCCTGACTGCTGGGTCGAGCGGGCGTCACGGCGATATCGTACCCATCCGCTGTCCAACCCAAAATGGTCAATTCAAAGCATTACTTCAAGTTAAACTCTAACCGAGGGATAAGGAGGCTGAGGTTGTAAATGACATTAAGAAAAACTTAGGATTGATGTCAGGAGTTTCTTCATACAAAGAGTATCCAACATATAGAATAGATTAGGTAGGTTGGGTAGTGAAGGCTTAAAATCTTGGAACTGTTTAAAGATGCTGCAATGGATGGATGAGGTAAGTTGGGCCAAATAGCCTTCGTGATCAAATCTGTCCAGTGTGATTGTTCACTAACTAGATGTGGTTTATGTAAAGTTCATTAATAGTTGATACTTATCGGCCCAGGATTTGCCAAAGCGGGACAACACCCGGTGTGCCCTCTTACTTAGACTTGTCCCTGCACCCTTCACCTCAAAAATGTTTTGCCCACATAGTTGCTGGAAGTGCGAACTGATAACAGGAAATGGGATCTGGGACCTTGGTGAACAACGGGACAGTCAGGGTCTCTCCTTCACTAATGAGATTTAGGGATTGAGCAATAACAGAGGGAGGACTGAGAAGGAGGGCGAATTAGAGTGGGTGAATTCAATGTGAAATCAGTGACGAAAATAGAAATAAGGGAAGGGAAAGTAAGATTGGATTAAGAGAGAGAAACAAAAGAGCTGAATAAGAAAAGTAAAAAATATATGTATATTATTTAAAATTATATTTTTTAAATCACCAACAATTCATTACCTGAAGGAATAAGACTCCATATTTTAATTGTTCACTTTGTTGTGAGGGGTTGATTTGCAGTCTTTGACAATTATCACACCATGAAATGGTACTTACATTTAATTATTAGACTTTTTGTAGCGTGTTTAATGGGCAATTAAAGAGTAAATGCAGCAACTTCATGAAAATGACGGGGAGGGTAACAGTGAGATGCTGTTTTCACAACAGTGTGGTGGTGCAAATCGGTCAGCAACTTGCAGTGATTGGCAACTCACGGGGTCTCTCTTCTTCGCCACAAGTGGCTGGCCGATTTGTGCATTAATAACGGCGTGCATGTTCAGACAGCATTACTTTTTCAACTAATCCTGTGCTATAATCTAATAATTAGGCTGACATTTCAGTTTGAACTGTTCATGAAAAAATTTCTGGTGATAGCCCTTCATTATTTTCCTACCTTGGCTTACTACGGAGACAGGGTAAAGAGGAGTGTGCATGTATCGTCTCTAAGCTGCAATAGCCTGCACAAAACAATTTAATATATGAGAGATGATGATTGTGTCAACAAACCTCTGTTGAAAGCCAGTGATCTTCTCATTCTATTTTTCACAGCAGGCAATTGGCTTTCAAGTACTGCAATGCTTATTTAAAAAGGAACATCGATGCTCTTCCTTTTTCACTAATGTGATAAATTGTGAAGTGATTAAGTTTATTTTTTTGTGCAGAGGAGAGGCTAGAGTTTGTGCGATGGAAGGTACAGTCAATAACCTCTGGAGATTAACAAAGAGAGGGCCGATGTTAACTGCAGGCGGTATTCAGGGGTGCAGGTGCCAACAGGCCACCTGTCCAGCCCTTCACCATTCTGCCGGTCAGGACTCAATTAATTTTAATTGCCGGTTGCTCGTGTATTTCCAGCCAATTGGAAGGCGGTATAGCTGGCTGGCTCGCACCCATTGGAAGAGTGAATGCCCTTCTTAATTAAATTCAGTGATAAAGAACAGTAGCTTGCAATAAATGAATCATTCAGAATTCAAGCCACGTTGGACATCGGATGGACATGACAAAAAGACAGATATTAAAGTTACAGAAGGGGCAGGTTTTAGCTCGGATTATATCAGGATTAAAATTAAGGCTTTTTGGTACATTGCATCCTGAAGAGCTGCAATTAGTTATCATCTTAATGCGGTGGAGGAGGATTTCCTGGTGTGTATTAGCGATGGTTTTCTAGACCTATATGTCGAAGAATCAGCTAGAGAGCTGGCCATCCTAGACTGGAAGATGTGTAATGAGAAAGGACTAATTAGTAATCTTGTTGTGCGAGGCCCCTTGGGGAAGAGTGACCATAATATGCTAGAATTCTTTATTAATTTGGAGAGTGACACAGTTAATTCAGAGACTAGAGTCCTGAACTTAAGGAAAGGTAACTTCGAAGGTATGAGATGTGAATTGGCTAGAATAGACTGGCGAATGGTACTTAAAGGGTTGATGGTGCCTAGGCAATGGCAAACATTTAAAGAGCACATGGATGAACTTCAACAATTGTGCATCCCTGTCTGGAGTAAAAATAAAATGGAAAAGGTGGCTCAACCATGGCTAACAAGGAAAATTAAGGATAGTGTTAAATCCAAGGAAAAGGCATATAAATTGGCCAGAAAAAGCACCAAACCTGAGGACTGGGAGAAATTTAGAATTCAGCAGAGGAGGACAAAGGGTTTAATTAGGAGAGGGAAAATAGAGTAAGAGAGGAAGCTTGCTGGGAACATAAAAACTGACTACAAAAGCTAGATATGTGAAGAGAAAAAGATTAGTGAAGACAAACGTAGGTCCCTTACAATCAGAATCAGGTGAATTTATAATGGGGAACAAACAAATGGCAGACCAATTGAACAAATACTTTGGTTCTGTCTTCAAGAAGGAAGGCACAAATAACATTCCGGAAATACTAGGGGGCCGAGGATCTAGCGAGAAGGAGGAACTAAAGGAAATCCTCATTTGTCAGGAAATTGTGTTAGGCAAATTGATGGGATTTGAAGGCAGATAAATCCCCAGGGTCTGATAGTCTGCATCCCAGAGTACTTAAGGAAGTAGCCCTAGAAATAGTGGATGCATTGGTAATCATTTTTCAACAGTCTATCGACTGTGGATCAGTTCCTATGGATTGGAGAGTAGCTAATGTAACTCCACTTTTTAAAAAAGGAGGGAGAGAGAAAATGGGGAATTATAGACCGGTTAGCCTGACATAAGTAGTGGGGAAAATGTTGGAATCAATTTTTAAAGATGAAATAGCAGCGCATTTGGAAAGCAGTGACAGGATTGGTCTAGGTCAGCATGAATTTATGAAAGGGAAATCATGCTTGACAAATCTTCTGGAATTTTTTGAGGATGTAACGAGTAGAGTGGATGTGGTGTATTTGGACTTTCAAAAAGCTTTTGACAAGGTCTCACTCAAGAGATTGGTGTGCAAAATTAAAGTACATGGCATTGGGGGTAATGTTGAAGTGGATAGAGAACTGGTTGACAGACAGGAAGCAGAAAGTCGGGATAGACGGGTCCTTTTCAGAATGGCAGGCAGTGACTAGTGAGGTGCCTCAGGGCTCAGTGCTGGGACCCCAGCTATTTACAATATACATCAATGATTTAGATGAAGGAATTGAGAGTAATATCTCCAAGTTTGCAGATGACACTAAACTGGGTGGCGGTGTGAGCTGTGAGGAGGATGCTAAGAGGCTGCAGGATGACTTGGACAGGTTAGGTAGTGGGCAAATGCATGGCAGATGCAGTATAATGTGGATAAATGTGAGGTTATCCACTTTGGTGGCAAAAACAGGAAGGCAGAATATTATCTGAATGGCGGCAGATTAGGAAAAGGGGAGGTGCAACTAGACCTGGGTGTCATGGTATATCAGTCATTGAAGGTTGGCATGCAGGTGCAGCAGGTGGTGAAGAAGGCAAATGGCATGATGGCCTTCATAGCTCGGCGATTTGAGTATAGGAGCAGGGAGGTCTTGCTGCAGCTGTACAGGGCCTTGGTGAGGCCTCACCTGGAATATTGTGTTCAGTTTTGTTCTCCTAATCTGAGGAAGGACGTTCTTGCTATTGAGGGAGTGCAGCGAAGGTTCACCAGACTGATTCCTGGGATGGCAGGACTGACATATGAGGAGAGACTGGATCGACTGGGCCTGTATTCACTGGTGTTTAGAAGAATGAGAGGGCATCGCATAGAAACATATAAAATTCTGACGGGACTGGACAGGTTAGATGCAGGAAGAATGTTCCCGATGTTGGGGGAGTCCAGAACCAGGGGTCACAGTCTAAAGATAAGGGTTAAGCCATTTAGGACCACGATGAGGAGAAACTTCTTCACTCAGAGAGTTGTTAACCTGTGGAATTCTGTTTCGCAATGAGTTGTTGATGATAGTTCGTTAGATATATTCAAGTGGGAGTTGGATATGGCCCTTATGGCTAAAGGGATCAAGGGGTTTGGAGAGAAAGTAGGAAAGGGGTACTGAGGTGAATGATCAGCCATGATCTTATTGAATGGTGGTGCAGGCTCGAAGGGCCGAATGGCCTACTCCTGCACCTATTTTCTATGTTTCTATGTTTCTATCTGGGAGCCTCATGACCGGCCATAATTATAAGGAAATTATAGGCATGCTGTGCACAGCTTTTTCCTTATTGGTTTTACTGATTCAAAAGACATGGGTGGCGTCTCTGGGCTTTCCCGATATTGATAGCCAGTGGTATGAACCAGTTTCAATGGCGGTGTTTTGTTAAGTTGGGATGGGACGAAACTCTGGGATTTTGCTGAATATCGGCACTGGAGGCCGTTGCCCAGTTGTCCTCAGTTTGAAATAATGTATGATATGGCCTAATTATTCATTACTCCGAAGAGGCAACTGAAGGACTTGTTCTCACCTAAATTGTTCGACTGTGTTCTGCTTGCCAGGGCCAGCCTGGACAAAACTTGGGGTATCACTTTCTCCGTGTGGAAAAGGATTTAAAAAACTTACATCTTTTTATGTTGATTTTGTCTCTTTCTATCAGATTCCACGTTTCACATTAGTTTTCTAAAATTTGTCCTTGAGAGGAGATCGATTGATAAATAGATTTTTGTTGGGTAAGTGTATCAAAGAATATGGAGCAAAGGTCGATGGATTTGAGGTACAGATCAGCCATGATCTAACTGAATGGTAGAACAGACTGAAGGGGCTGAATGGCCCACTCCTGTTCCTGTTCTCCTAATTTGGCGGGGTTACATTTATTGCCCATCACTACCTCCCCTGAAAAGGCAGTGATAGTGATCCCTCAATCTTGTTAGGTAAGGAAATCCAGGTCTTTGATAGAACTAGCAAAAGAAAATAAACTATTGGAAGCTAAATTTGCAAATGTGGAAAAAAAATTGAAGAAATGAAAATAAAAGCAGGGAAATAGTGAAATCCCAGAAGAATACAATAGATGAAAAAGATTAAAATCAAAAATAATTGGGGAATTTGGTGATGCAGTCGGATAGAACACCCGATTCTGGTAACTGTGCTTGAATCCAACCCAAACAGAAAATAAGAATGCTTTATTTCTCTCCTAGATGGAAGCGACCATAGTTGACAATGAGGAGGATCGTGGCAGATCTCAGGAGGACATAGACAGGCTGCTGAAATGGATAGACACATGGCAGATGAAATTTAACGCAGAGAATTGCAAAGTGATGCATTTTGAAAGGAAAAATAAGAGGCAATATAAAGTAAACGGTACAATGCCAAATTGTACCGTTGGAAAGCGGCAGCCATGCGGTGAAGTCGAATGGCCGCCGATTTGGGGTCAAATGGCCGCGAAATTCTCCTCGGTAGTATTTCTGGCGGTCCCCACTTCCACCCTACTGCTGCCAACCCTTTCTAAGTGTGAAATCAAAGCACGCACCGCCGATCTCCCACATCTCCATCTAAATTCAGCTGCAGAAATCCCGCCGCGCGGTGCCCCCGACAACTTTTTCTGTCGGTCTACTGTGTCAGAAGTGTGTGCAACATGGGGAGGGTGCACTGCCACGGCTGCCATGTTTTTTCTTGGCGGCCGACTGCCAGGTCAGGCCAACAATTATGCCCCCGGGTTCGACCGGGCTGCCAACAGGTACCCCCTTATGGGTGCCAGGTCACTGGTCCGGCCGAAACTTTCCCTGGTGGGCCATCGCACCGAAGTTTTAAAATGGCAAAGGCTCTCCCCTTTAAGTGAAGGGGAGAGACCTAGTGACACACACGTGTCATGACATCATCAGCGCCAGGCTGATAACTGACAGTGGCGGAGACTCCGTCCCGCCTCCACTTCCGCCCCTCCAGAGTGCTCACTGCTGTACTTCCATCCCCATTATAACCGACTTCCGGTCCGCTCCCAAAAAATTGCCAAAGAGCTGAATTTCATGCAGGAGGCAACCTCATCCATAGCGGCAGAAAAAACACTTCCATAGCTGTAGGTGTGACCCATTTTGTTCGGATCTCAGTTTCTATCCCCTGGGGTTCATATGCACAATCTTTGAAGGAGGCAGAACAAGTTGATAAAGCTGCTAAAGAAATAGCAGACGGGATCCTTGGCTTTATTAATAGAGGCATAGAATACAAAAGCAAAGAAGTTATGCTAAGTCTGTATAAATCACTGGTTAGACCTCAGCTGGAGTATTATGTCCAAATCTGGGCGCCACATTTTAAAAAGGATACCAAGGCCTTGGAGAGGGTGCAGAGGAGTTTTCTTAGAACAGTACCAGACATGAGGGGTTTCAGTTATCTGGAGAGACTAGGGAAACTGGGATTGTTCTCTTTCGAGCAGTGAAGGTTATGGGGAGATTTAATAGAGGTGTTCAAATTAAATAGGGGTTTGGATGGAGTACATAAAGAGAAACTGTTTTCACGGCAGGAAAGTCGGTAAGCAGAGGATACAGATTTAAAACAATTGGCACAAAGCCAGGGGGGAGAGGAGGAGAATTATTTTTTTTCTCAGTGAGTTGTTATGATCTGGAATACACTGCCTGAAAGGGCGGTGGAAGCAGATTCAATAGTAACTTTCAAAACAAAATTGGGTAAATCGTTATAAATAAAAGATTTGGAGGGCTATCTGGAAAGAGCCGGGGAGCAGAATTAATTTTAAAATTCTTTCAGAGAGCCAGCACGGGCACGATGGGATGAATGGCCTCCTTCAGTGCTATGTGATTCTATGAAGGAAGTATAGACAGTACCAGGTCAGTTTCTAGACAGTGTCAGAGTAGCACAAAACTGCCCATAACTCAGCAGAAATTGGCATTAAATTGGAAATTTGACTCAAAGATTGTTGGTGTCAGAAATGGTAAACTTCACTCATGCTGTAGTGCACTGTGTATTCTGCTTGTTGAAAGTGCAGATTTTACACAAGACTCAGGCTTTGCAATTACACTGAACAAACATTGCTTTACAAATGCTTAAAACACCAACAACAACAAATTGTATTTATATAGCACCTTCAATGTAGCAAAACGTCCCAAGCGCTTCACAGGAGTGTTATGAGATAAAAATTTGACACTGAGCCACATAAGTAGAAATTAGCGCAGGTGACCAAAAGCTTGGTCAAAGAGGTATGTTTTAAGGAGCATCTTGAAGGAGGAAAGAGAGGTAGAGAGGCAGAGAGATTTAGGCAGAGAATTCCAGAGCTTGGAGCCCAGGCAACAGAAGGCATGGCCAACAGTGTTTGTGCGATTAGAATCACGGATGCTCAAGAGGGTAAAATTAGAATTCGTATGAACGTTCATATGAAATTCTTTTGTTCATTATTTTAACTGAGGTGCAAGCCCATTATAAAGAAACAAATTAATCCCTCTGGTACAATAACAGTGGATGCCATTAAGCATCTGTGCACTATTTTCCATAGTGTCATTTCCAGGATAGATTATGAGACTATTATTAAAGTGTGGCTCAAATTCGCAAACAGAAGCAGAGTGACCGTCAATAATTATTGACAAAGAAAAACACACATATTAGCAGAGAGTTGTTCTGTTCTCTCAGCCAATATGCTTTGAATGAAGCACTGTTTACCTACAGTGCTTTCTTCGTAATTGTACAACAGCTTTCAGAATCAATTGATTTTTTTCTCTGAATGAGATATCTTGCATATCCAAGTTCAAAAATATAATCTGAGAGAAAGAAAGGGACAGTCCCAATATAACACAACCAAATGTGCAGTGTTAGACATACTCTTATAGATTAAATGGAGACGACTAGGTCCAGGAACACTGCTGGATACACCAGCCCGAAGAACATATGTGTATTTGTACATAAAAGGCACTGGGAAAAATAAAATAAGGCATTCTGCAAATCCTAAGCAGAAAATGCTAGAAATCAATGACATGGAACTCAGCACCTGAAAAAGAAAGATAGTTTAATATTTTGAGTCAGACCTTTCACAAGGATTGGCGCAATTAGACCGAAAGATTAAATAGCTGGGATCATTTAGATGCCGACGCTTGGATTTTCAGCAGATTTATTGCCCATTTTCTCACAGCTTCTGGGGCATAGAACACAAGAGCATACGAAAAAGCAGCAGGAGTATGCCCCCTGAGTCTGCTCTGTCATTCAATAGGATCATGGCTGAACTTCTACATCAACTCCACCTTCCAGCACTATCCCCGTATCTCTTGATTCCCTTAGTGCCTAAACATCTATCGATCTCTGTCTTGAATACAATTAATGACTGAGCCTCCACAGCCCTCTGGGGGTAGAGAATTCCAATGATTCACCACCCACTGAATTAAGAAGTTTCTCTTCATCTCACACCTAAATGGCCGACCCCTTATTCTGAGACTATGCCCCTTGGTTCTAGATTCTCCAGTCAGGAGAAAGAGCCTCTCAGCATTTACAATGTCAAGACCTCTATGAATTTCATACATTTCAATGAGATCAATCATTCTTTTAAAATCCAGAGAGTATAGGCCCATTCCACAGCCCCTTTATCCCAGGAATCAATCTAGTGACCCTTCGATGCACCGCCTCCAAGACAAGTATATCCTTCCTCAGATAAGGACACAAAAACTGTACACAGTACTCCTTGTGTGATCTCACCAAGGCCTTATATAAATGCAGCAAGACTTCCTTACTCTTATACTGCAACCACCTTGCAACAAAGGCTAACATGCCATTTGCCTTCATAATTGCATGCTGTACCTGCATGGCAATTTCCTGTGATTCCTGTACAATGACCCCCAGTTCCCTCTTCATACCAACATTTACTAGTCTCGGAAATGGAGCGGGCAGCCATTTCACTGGCTCCATAGCGTCCGCTTCCATTTCTGGAACGGTCCGCCAGAAATCATGTTAGATGCTTAATGTATCCATCCATAATTGGGCAAGCATAATCAGAGGAAATGTTAATGGAGAAATACATTATCCAATGTATTATCCTTCATTAATGCCTTAACAATGCTGTGTCAGGAAGACGATTGCGTTCCTGGTGTCCAATGTTGCTAAGGCTGTGGAAACATAGAAACATAGAAAATAGGTGCAGGAGTAGGCCATTCGGCCCTTCGAGCCTGCATCGCCATTCAATGAGTTCATGGCTCAACATGCAACTTCAGAACCCCATTCCTGCTTTCTCGCCATACCCCTTGATCCCCCTAGTAGTAAGGATTACATCTAACTCCTTTTTGAATATATTTAGTGAATTGGCCTCAACAACTTTCTGTGGTAGAGAATTCCACAGGTTCACCACTCTCTGGGTGAAGAAGTTTCTCCTCCTCTCGGTCTTAGATGGCTTACCCCTTATCTTTAGACTGTGACCCCTGGTTCTGGACTTCCCCAACATTGGGAACATTCTTCCTGCATCTAACCTGTCTAAAACCTCTCATTCTTCTGAACTCCAGTGAATACAAGCCCAGTTGATCCAGTCTTTCTTGATATGTCAGTCCCGCCATCCCAGAAATCATTCTGATGAACCTTCGCTGCACTCCCTCAGTAGCAAGAATGTCCTTCCTAAAGTTAGGAGACCAAAACTGTACACAATACTCCAGGTGTGGCCTCACCAAGGCCCTGTACAACTGTAGTAACACTTCCCTGCTCCTGTACTCAAATCCCCTCATGCCATTTGCTTTCTTAACCGCCTGCTGTACCTGCATACCAACCTTCAACGCCTGATGTACCATGACACCCAGGTCTCGTTGCACCTCCCCTTTTCCTAATCTGGAGGAGGTCTTTTAAAAATTAAAAGGCCTCATTGTCTAATGCAATCGATTACAGAGCAGGAACATTTTAAATCATTTAAAACTTTGTTTTCCTCAGTCAGCATCACTGTGTTGTGACAGGTGATTTATATCCACACCTACCCTGAGCTGGGATCCTGATGGGATAGGAAATAGCACCAGGAATCCACCACAAATATGAAGAATGACCGAGAGCGAAGTAGGCCGAGAACTTGCATTACCTTTGATCTGGTGGGAATAGGCTCAGAAGTACAGGAGTAAGTCATTCAGCCCCTCGAACCTGTTCCACCATTCAATGAGATCATGGCTTAGCCCCATATCCCTTAATAGCTTTCATTAACAAAATCTATCAATCTCAGATTTAAAATCAAAATTGACCTCGTATCAACTGCCGTTTGCGGAAGAGATTTCCAAATCTCTCCCACCCTTTGCATGGAGAATTGTTTCTTAATTTCATTCCTGAAAAGCCTGGCTCTAATTTTTAGACTATGCCCCCTAGTTCTAAACAACTCCCACCCTCCCCCGCCCCCCTCCCCCCCACAACCAGTGGAGATAGCTTGTCTCTTTCCACCCTATCTGTTCCCTTATATCTTGAAAACTATGAACAGATCACTTTTTAACCTTCTAAATTCCAGGGAATACAATCCTAGTTTGTGTAATCTCTCCTCGTAATTTAACCTTTGGAGTCCAGGTATCATTCTGGTAAATCTAAGCTACACTCCTTTCAAGATATTCTTTCTCAGGTGTGGTGCCCAAAACTGCTCACAATACTTCAGTTGTTGTCTAACCAGGGCTTTGTATAGCTGTAACATAACATCTACCTCCTTGTATTCTAGTCCTCTAGATATAAAGGCCAGAATTCCATTAGGCTTTTGATTATTTTCTGTACTTGTCCTTGATCTATATATGTGAACCCCCATGTTCTGTCACATAGGAAAATTCAGAGTTCAACCTTCTATAAAGTCTATTCCTCCAGACTGTCCTTAGCCATTCCAATAAAGGTTTACACCTAAAACTTTAACCTACTTATCTTTCTCATTCAGATACTGATTGACTTGCAATGCATGTCAATATTTCTGTTTTTAATTAACAAAATACATGCTACAATTTTTAAAAAAAATGAATTTGTGATAAAAAACCATACTGTACTTAAAATATGATATGTGCCTAGGCTGGAGTCTCGGAGATAACTAACCAGCAGAATAGTATTTCCAGCATCATGACTTAGACAAACTGAAAACGACACTCTTGAAAGGTAAGTGGTCGCCACAGAAATAAATAAGGTGAAAATGTTGGATTTGAAAAAAATAATATTATTTGCAATTAAAAGCACTATGTACATATAGATAACAGGGAAACCACTCTATCTCCAATGCAAATATTGAAATATGCTGCAATACATGCTTAAAAGAATTCAAATCATCTTGGATTTGATTTGATTTGATTCTGCTTGCCTTTCTGAACTCTTTTATCTAGGGTTTGGATGTTAGTCAAAAAAAATGTAGCAGTGCTTACCACATAAAATATTTAAGCAGTCTCAGTACAAAGTCCTATTTTTATATTGATGGAAAATCATCAATATGTATTTCATGTGTCTCTTGTTACTGTTTAGAACAGGATACCATCTCATCAGAGTCAGATGCAAAGAGGCATCGACTTGCACAGAAATTAAGGGATTCGCTACATCTCTTCGCAGGACCAACATCAAGAAAACACTGGAAGGAAGTGAAACTAGACGCTGGTTCGACAACCCCAGTATGGTCAGTGACAATGTGATTTACTGGCACTGCGAATAGAGGTCTTTGAAACCTTTGGGAAGGTATGGACAGGCTAATAGTCGAGCCAACACTGTTTTGGATGGTCAAGTAAAGTAATCCCAGTGATGTTTTTTAGATCAAAATGCTCTGCTGCAAACTACTTAATGTATGTGCATCTATTCAATGACTAGTATCTTATATTCCTGGGGAAGAGGGAGGTGTTTGAGCTGGGTCTCTTTTGGGGGTTGAGTTGACTCGAAGATGAGATGCCTGGTAATAGATTGTAATGGGTTGGTCCTCTTGGGCTGATTTGACAACTGAGCCAGGCAAGTCTGTAGTACTCCAGTGCCCTGTTGATTATTGACAATTCAATATTAGCTCATTGATAACACATGGAGAAATACACTTATCACTAGAGGTTAGGATTTTTCTCATTTGGCTCTATATAAGCCTGCAATTCAATGCCCTTTTGGTTAGGATGTTTCTAGCTGGACAAGTAATGACGAGCTTGTCAATGCCCTGTTCTGGCAATGTGGTTTTAGGAAGTTAAACTTGGGGCTCCTTGAGATGTGGCTGTTACCAGCCTGTGTCTACATTCACCTAGAATGCCTAAATGGGCTGTGTCCCTTTGGGGAAAAATAATATGCAATCTTTATTCCTGTGAATGCAAGCTCCATTGTTGTGGATTTCTCTGTGCTTTCATTCAGAGATTCTAAAACGTATAAGATTCTGAGAGGCTTAACAGGGTAGATGCTGAGAGAATGTTTCCCCTCTTGTGGGGATCTAGAACTAGGGGGCTTAGTTTCAGAATAAGGGGTTGCTCATTTAAAACAGAAATGTTGAGGAATTTCTTCTCTCAGAGGGTCGTGAATCTTTGGAATTCTCTGCCCCAGAGGGCTATGACTGCTCAGTCGATGAGTATATTCAAGGCTGAGATCGATAGATTTTTCGACTCTAGGGGAATAAAGGGATATGGAGATCGAGTGGGAAAGTGGAGTTGAGGTCGATGATCAGCCTTGATCTTATTGAATGGCGGAGCAGGCTCGAGGGGACATATGGCCTACTGCTGCTCCTAATTTTTATGTTCTTCTAAAAATTGCAGTACAAACAACACAAGCAGAAAATGGCTGATACTTTAAAAATTGAATTGTATTTTAATCTTTGTTTCTGATTTCAAATCTGAGGTTGAGTATATGCACCAAAGCAAAAACTTTGGGGGAGAAATTCAGTATCGCCCTGTTTGGGGGCAATAACAGTTAGGAGGCATGAGACTTCGTGCCAGGCACCGAAGTCTCATCCTCTCCAAAAATTCGGATTACCGACCCCAGGAGGAAGTGGAGCGCTAAATCAAATTCTCCACTTCCTTCCTAGGGTGCTAATGGGATGGACACCTCAGCTGCGCAGCACACTGGGCCGCGCAGCGCTACCGTGTCTGAGGAGCCCTCCGCTCATTTAAAAGGAAGGGCCCACGCTGTCAACTCTACAATGAAAAAAGGACCTACCTGGACCACCATGGAGCAGAGAAGCCATGTGATCGTGGCCAGGACCCCACAAAGAAACCAGATCCGGAGCGGCAACAAGAAGGTAAGTTTGTTTTTCACTCAGCCACCGCACCTCCTGCAGCAACCAATGTTATCGCCCGGCACTGCTGCAGGGGCCGAAAGTGAATTTTGGGACCTGGGCGCTAATGGGGCGATGCGTGTGGCAATGGCATCACGATCTCCGGACACAAGAGATCGAGGCGCAAAGCCATAGCACCACCGCTAAACTCCCACTCAATATGGAGGGAGTTGTTAACAGCACCGCACCCGGTCATTAATTCATTTGCAACCTGTTAGAGCCCCCCCCCGGTTATGGTGATGATTCTTCAATCTAACCTTCTGATTCAATTGCACACTTCTCTCTCTTATGCTACCTCTATCATGACTCGCTTTCTGTCTTGATTGTTTCTCTTCTACTGACTGTGCCGTGTTTGGCTTTAATAATGAGAATCTGATTGATGGCTGTCATCTGAGAAACAACTTTGCTGGTTTTCTATCAGTAGTGGTATGAGGAATATTCCAATAAGTAATAGAAAATTTGCCAGTTTGTAGTCCAACAACAAGTGCCGTTTCATTGGATTTGGATCCAACATTTGCTTGATGAGGGCACATTTTATAATTTGTACTGTGTGTTCTGCTTCACCATTTGAAGCAGGGTGGTATGGTGGAACTTTGTTATGTTTTACACCGTTTCTGCTCATTAACTGTGCCAGTTCCGATGAACAAAATTGTGGCCCATTATCAGACTCAATTTCTATTGGGAGGTTATATGAAGAAAACAAGCTTCGCAAAATGGCTACTGTTTTACTTGTTGTTATTTTCCACACCAGAAACACCTCTACCCACCAAATGATTATCTATCACAATGAACAATTGCTGTCCTTCTAGCTCAGCAAAATCTACATGTATACTTTGCCACACCCTTGGTGGCCATTTCCATGGCTGTAATGGTATTGATGATGGTTTCTTGCTCATCATTTGATATTTTGTACACTGACTAACGATGTACTCTATATCTTTTTCTAAACCTGGCCACCATAAGTAACTGCGTGCAAATCTCTTGGTCAAGCACATTCCCACGTGCTGGTCATGAAGGTCTCCTAACAATTTGGACTTGAACTTATTTGGGATAATTAATCTTGCTCCCCAAATGATAGAATCTGTATCCACTAACAATTCATTCCTACAAATGAAATATGGATGAATATCTTCCTCTGATACCTGATTTGGCCAGCCATTTGCTATGTAATCATACACCTTTGATATAACTAGGTTACATTTGGTTGCTCGACCAATCTCTTCAGCTGTGACAGGCAGCTCATCAATGTAAGAAAAATAGAACACTTCTTCTACATTTGGCAACCTATTGGGTAGATTACACTCTAGAACCTGGTTTACGGTTACTTTATAATCACCACAAAACCTTACCTTACCATCTGACTTAGGTCCAACAATTGTAGCCCAATTACTTAGATCTTAGAGATTATGTTCTCAGTTTCTAGTCTTTTGATTTCTTGCTCAACTTTCTCTTTGAGTGCGTACGGTATGGGATGTGGCTTGCAGTAAACTGGTCTAGCCTCCTTCTACACTCTGACACTCTCCTTGAAGTCTTGGATCAGACTGCCTGTTTTATGGAACACCTTTGGATACTGCTTGATGACATCATCTTTTGATGCAAATTTTGTTCCTACACAAAAAATCTCATTCCTATCCAGCTTCAGTGATCCCAACCAATTTCTACCTATCAAGGCAGGCTTGTCTCCTGCCACTACTATGAGAGGCAAGCTCTGAAAATTATACTTGTATTTCACCGGTATGGCAATACTTCCGACAACAGGTATTTGCTCTCCTGAATAGCCTTGCACCCTAATTTCGATTTCTCCAGTCAAAAATCATGCAACTTGTCGGTATTACACTCAAGGATGCACCAGTATCAATTTCAATGGGTATCCTGGTTCCTGCAACATCTACTTGGATGATGATACTTCACAAATCGCTGTTAGATACCTTTATGCTCCTGATGTATCTGAAGAACCTCCTCATCCTATTGCTTTTCTTCAATGCTATGTAGTGTCTGACAATTTCCACTTCTAGCATTGAAAGTTGGTTTATTCTTCAGTCGGCACATCGGCACACCTTCGCAAGATGCCCAGTTTTCTTGCAGCACAACCATTCTGCCTTTGCATATCTACAACTTTGAGCAATGTGTTGTCCCAGGCACTGATAGCACAACTTCAATGCACTGTAACCGTGGCCAGTTGCTGAGGCCTTGGGGCTCAACTGCCTTTTACTTTTAGCCTGCAGCCAATTCACCTCAGTTGCCTGACAACTGGAAATAGAGCAACATTTTTGGGAGTATGGGTCAGTCATATCCATCAACATGGCTGTCTGACAAGCTAAATCAAAATTCAAGTTAACGGCCATCAACAATTTTTTTCTGATTCCTTCATTTTTCATCCCACAAACAAAGCGGTCATGCAATGCTGGGTCCTGAAAGTTTCCAAAATGACAGTGAATAGATAGTTTTTTTAAAGATATAATGTACTCCCTGATATCCTCATCATTTAATTGATCATGTGTTCCAAAATGATAACTCTCATCAATTTCCAGGGGATCAGGACTATAGTGCTGTTCTAACTTGGTTAGAATCTCTGTCAGTGGTGTGTCCTTTGGCTTGTCAGGAACAAGCACATTTTTCAGGGATTCATACACCTCAGGGCCTGCTTCAGTCAAGAAAATAGCCTGCTTCCTTATCTTAAACCAATTGTTTATGGATTACACCATTGGGGACTTCGACAATACTATTTGAGGTGAAAAACATTTCGAGCCACTCCACGTACGCTCTGAAAGTTTCTCGGTCATGATGGAACTCACCCAAGCACCCTATTATTCCCATAGGCATGGCCATCTGGACTCTGGCAATGTCGACAGTTCAGCCAAGTGTGCTTGAGATTTACCTCGGATCTTTAGCTGTTCTACATCACAAACAACCTCTCAAACTCTCTGTCAGTTGACAGAATTATCCACCAACAAAAATATCAGCTAGAGATTCCCAAAATCCTATCCTCGTCACCAATCTGTGATATCTTTAGAAACCACTACACAAGCACACACACGACAAGATGGCTGCTTAACAGAACTATGATCACATGACCTTGCCACATGACCTTTTATTGTTATTACATCAGTAGTTATTATTATATCAGTAGTCCACTAAGTCGAGCTCTATTATATACACCTTGCCAATCTTATCAAAAATTAAACAACCCAACAGTCATATTTAAGTTCTGTGACCTTCCTCTGACCCCACATACTTCCACAGAGTCAGAAATGGAGTTTACTCATGAATGCTCTCTGGCACTTAAACTAGCCCAGTGATTTTGTGGCCATTGTATTTATTTTTATTTGTACTAACATTCCCATGCATTAAATTTAAATTATTAAAAGCCCCCAAAAAACCTTTGAGAAATTAACTAGTTTGAACTGAACATTATTGACGCTGTGTGGGATTTTGAACAGCTTTGCAAGCATTCTGATTTCCTCCTATAAAGCTAAGGTTTTCATTTAGAATTATTGGCCTGGAAATCCCGGCCTCAATGAGTCCGTACGGAATATCTACGGACCCGGGAAGGAAACACAAAAGCCGTTTTTCAACGCACAATGCATGCGCTGAAAACCAGCTTTTCTGATCTGTCAAGCTGTAGCGAGGACATTTGCAAGGGCAAGATTGCGTTGGTTACCCATGTCTTGTCCAGCAAATGTCCTCAAAACTCTTGCACTTGATAAAAGTAGGCACACAGCCTACTTTTACAGGCGCAAGAGTTTTAAAACATACAAAAATATAATAAAATTAAATTATAAACACACATTTTATTGTTAAAAACCCTGCCCACTAAGGACAGTTTATTTTTAACACTAATTACAAAACATTTTTTAAAAATTGGAAAAATATATTTTTTTTCTAAAGCATTTATTTACTTTAATTTCAATTAATTTTAATTATGTGAAGTATGTTTTTTATTTTTTATTATAGTGTTTAGTGTGTTTGTTTTTTTTCTCATTAATAGAAATGAGAACTTGTTGATACATTGCTATTAATGAGAAAGCTGTGGAATACTGTACCTGATTGGTTGAGCAGTCACATGTGACTGCATCTTCTGCGTGGGAAGCTCAAGGACGGGAGTGCGCTTCACAGCGTGGGAAGAGAAGGCTTCCCTAACGGAATCCCATGCTCCTCAGGGACCACCAGGCAGATTCATAGAAATCTTTCGGGTCGCAATTTCTGGGCCATTCTATATGAGCTGAATATAAATATTAACCAATGTTGCACCACAGCGCACACCTTTTACTTTAAGACTGTATGTTAGCAAAATGACGCTTTCTTGTGTAAAAAGAAAATGGCGTTTTCAGTAAAAGTGACAAGAAATATGGTGAAGAAATATGCCACAATCCAAAATGTTTTCTTATTACACGTACGCAAATGGACTGGACTGTTTAGAAGAAGGGTAAGCAATTGGTTGTCATTCAGATTCACTGAAAAAACAACTTTTTCACTTCCTCTGGCACATTTTAAGTAACATTGAAGTACCCTGATAGGAGTTCTCTCTGCTATCAGTAGATGCAGAAGTGCACAGATCTGTTGTGGAACATACTGCACTTGTTGGTTTAGAAATACACTTGATTCAAAAAGAAGACTGCTTTACATTAAAGATCTGATGTAACCAGAGAACTTTAATATATTTATGCTTGGGGTCACCTGACACCAAAGGAGACCACTGTCTGATGTCATGCAGGCAACACAGGAAGTCGGATCTTGTTCTTATCCGGTGGAAATAAAAGAGATCGGGTACACACCCGAAGCAGTTTATAATAACAGGACTCTTGTTATTACATTGGCAATGTGGTAAATTAAGAACTTTCCTATTTACAATGGGCACTATTGGAATTCTGCATGAATTCGTGGATGGCGAGGATTGGGCAGATTTTGTGGACCGCCTGGATCAATATCGATTCTCGAAACAGGTTCAGTACCCATTACCAAAGGCTGATGACCTATTCACCACGCTAGCTAGTGGAAAATTATTCACTAAGCTAGATGTGACATCGGCCTACCTGACACAGAAGCTCATCGATAACTCGAAGAAACTGACCTGCACCAACACCCATAAAGGACAGGTGTCCTTTCGGAATTCATTTGGCTGCAGCCATAAGGAGAGTCTACTGAAGTCTGTTCCTCGAACTTTCGTGTTCCAAGATGACATTCTGATCACAGGTCGCAACACCGCAGAACATCTGAACAATTTTGAGGAAGTTCTACATCGTCTGGACAAAGTAGGACTCAGGCTGAAATGTTCGAAGTGTGCCTTCATGGCACCTGAAGTTGAATTCCTTGGTAGAAAGATTTCTGCTGATGGAACCAGGCCTACTGATTCAAAAATCAAGGCCATCAAAAATTCACCCATGCCTCAGAATGTGACAGAACTGTGTTTGTTCCTCAGGCTACTCAACTACTTTGTTAATTTCTTACTCAGGTTGAGCACTTTATTAGAGCCATTGTATTTGCCACTCAGAAAGGTAACAATTAGGACTCGGGTATGGCTCAAGATGGAGCCTTTGAGAAAGCTAAGAGTCTGCTCTGTTCAAACAAGTTGCGGGCAGGGAAGTGGAGCTGAGTCCATGATCAGATCAGCCATGATCTTATTGAATGGCGGAGCAGGCTCGAGGAGCCGTTTGGCCTACTCCTGTTCCTAGTTCTTATGTTCTTATGTTCTTATTATGATCCATGTAAGCATCTTGTATTAGCCCGTGATGCTTCATCATATGGTGTTGACTGTTTTCTCCAACAAGCCAATGAGTCGGAGAAGCTACAACCTGTTGCGTATGCTTCGAGAAGTTTATCAAAAGTGGAAAGAGCTTACAGCATGGTAGACAAAGAAGCTTTGGTCTGTGTGTATGGTGTAACAAAGATGCATCAGTACCTGCTTGGTCTCCGTTTTGAACTTGAAACGGATCACAAGCCACTTCTTTCATTGTTTTCTGAAAACAAAGGTATTAATACCAATGCATCATCCCGTATTCAGAGGTGAGCTTTGACATTGTCTGGCTATAATTACATTATTCGTCATAGACACGGTACTGAGAATTGTGCCGATGCACTGAGTCGTTTGCCTTTGCCTACACCTGATGCGAAAACGCCTCAACCCACAGATCTAATGTTGGTAGTGGATGCTTTTGAGAGTGATGAAACTTCTGTCACTGCTCAACAAGTTAGGATCTGGACAAGCCATGACCCTATTTTGTCAGTTGTGAAATGTTGTGTCCTCAGTGGTGATTGGTCTGAAATACTATGGAGATGTGTGAAGAGATCAAACCTTACACCCATCGCAAGGATGAGCTGTCCATTCAGTCAGATTGTTTAGTGTGGGGTAAACGTGTCATCGTGCTTAAGAAAGGTAGAGAAAGATTTGTACGTGAGCTACATGACGACTGGGAGAAATTTAGAATTCAGCAGAGGAGAACAAAGGGTTGAATTAAAAGGGGGAAAATAGAGTATGAGAGGAAGCTGGCCGGGAACATAAAAACTGACTGCAAAAGCTTCTATAGATACGTGAAGAGAAAAAGATTAGTGAAGACAAATGTAGGTCCCTTGCAGTCGGATTCAGGTGAATTTATAATGGGGAACAAAGAAATGGCAGACCAATTGAACAAATACTTTGGTTCTGTCTTCACAAAGGAAGACATAAATAATCTTCCGGATGTACTAGGGGACTGAGGGTCTAGTGAGAAGGAGGAACTGAAGGATATCCTTATTAGGCAGGAAATTGTGTTAGGGAAATTGATGGAATTGAAGGCCAATAAATCCCTGGGGCCTGATAGTCTATATCCCAGAGTACTTAAGGAAGTGGCCCTAGAAATAGTGGATGCATTGGTGATCATTTTCCAACAGTCGATCAATTCTGGATCAGTTCTTATGGACTGGAGGGTAGCTAATGTAACACCACTTTTTAAAAAAGGAGGGAGAGAGAAAACGGGTAATTATAGACCGGTTAGCCTGACATCAGTAGTGGGGAAAATGTTGGAATCAATCATTAAGGATGAAATAGCAGCGCATTTGGAAAGCAGTAACAGGATCGGTCCAAGTCAGCATAGATTTATGAAAGGGAAATCATGCATGACAAATCTTCTGGAATTTTTTGAGGATGTAACTTGTAGAGAGGACAAGGGAGAACCAGTGGATGTGGTGTATTTGGACTTTTAAAAGACTTTTGACAAGGTCCCACACAAGAGATTGGTGTGCAAAATCAAAGCACATGGTATTGGGGGTAATGTACTGACGTGGATCGAGAACTGGTTGGCAGACAGGAAGCAGAGAGTCGGGATAAACGGGTCCTTTCAGAATGGCTGGCAGTGACTAGTCGGGTGCCACAGGGCTCAGTGCTGGGACTCCAGCTCTTTACAATATAGATTAATGATCTAGAGGATGGAATTGAGTGTAATATCTCCAAGTTTGCAGATGACACTAAACTGGGTGGCGGTGTGAGCTGTGAGGAGGACTCTAAGAGGCTGCAGGGTGACTTGGACACGTTAGGCGAGTGGGCAAATACATGGCAGATCAGTATAATGTGGATAAATGTGAGGTTATCCACTTTGGGGGTAAAAACACGATGGCAGAATATTATTTGAATTGCGGCAGATTAGGAAAAGGGGAGGTGCAGCGAGACCTGGGTGTCATGGTTCATCAGTCATTGAAAGTTGGCATGCAGTTACAGCAGGCGGTGAAGAAGGCAAATGGTATGTTGGCCTTCATAGCTTAGGCATTTGAGTATAGGAGCAGGGAAGTCTTACTGCAGTTGTACCGGGCCTTGGTGAGGCCTCACCTGAAATATTGTGTTCAGTTTTGGTCTCCTAATCTGAGGAAGGGCATTCTTGCTATTGAGGGAGTGCAGCGAAGGTTCACCAGGCTGATTCCCGGGATGACAAGACTGACATATGAGGAGAGACTGGATCAATTGGGCCTTTATACACTGGGGTTTAGAAGGATGAAAGGGGATCTCATAGAAACATATAAGATTCTGACGGGACTGGACAGGTTAGATGCAGGAAGAATGTTCCCGATGTTGGGGAAGTCCAGAACCAGGGTACACAGTCTTAGGATAAGGGGCAGGCCATTTAGGACTGAGATGAGGAGAAACCTCTTCACTCAGAGAGTTGTTAACCTGTGTAATTCCCTGCCGCAGAGAGTTGTTGGTACCAGTTCATTGGATATATTCAAGTGGGAGTTAGATATGGCCCTTATGGCTAAAGGGATCAAGGCGTATGGAGAGAAAGCACGAAAGGGGTACTGAAGGAATGATCAGCCATGATCTTATTGAATGGTGGTGCAGGTTCAAAGGGCCAAATGGCCTACTCCTGCACCTATTTTCTATGTTTCTATGTTACATAGCACACATCCCGGTATTGGTATGATGAAAGCCATTGCTAGGTCTCATATATGGTGGCCTGGAATTGACTCTGATCTGGAATCTTGTGTACATCAGTGTAATACTTGCTTGCAGCTAAGTAAAGTGCCAGCGGAATTTCTGTTGAGTCTTTGGTCATGGCCATCTAAACCATGGTCAAGGATCCACATCGATTTTGTAGGTCCATTCCTTGGAAAGATGTTTTTTGTTGTGGTGGATGCAGAGTCAAAGTCGATAGAGTGTATTATTATGTACATCTACAGCCACTATTGAGAGCTTACGTGTCATGTTTGCTATTCCGTTTTGAGTACTGTTGAGGGGGATGACTCATCAGGGGAGGGCAGCATGCAGCCAAGTCCATGTCACCGTGTCTGGTTTTGCTGCACAGGAGGGCAGGAAAAAGAGTGGGAGAGCGATAGTGATAGGGGATTCGATTATAAGGGGAATAGATAGGCGTTTCTGCGGCTGCAACCAAGACTCCAGGATGGTATGTTGCCTCCCTGGTGCAAGGGTCAAGGATGTCTTGGAGTGGGTGCAGGACATTCTGAAAAGGGAGGGTGAACAGCCAGTTGTCATGGTGCACATTGGTACCAACGATATAGGTAAAAAAAGGGATGAGGTCCTTCGAGATGAATTTAAGGAGCAAGGAGCTAAATTAAAACATAGGACCTCAAAAGTAGTAATCTCAGGATTGCTACCAGTGCCACGTGCTAGTCAGAGTAGGAATCGCAGAATAGCTCAGATGAATACGTAGCTTGAGCAGTAGTGCAGCAGGGAGGGATTCAAATTTCTGGGGCATTGGAACCGGTTCTGGGGGAGATGGGACCAGTACAAACCGGACGGTCTGCACCGAGACAGGACCAGAACCAATGTTGTAGGGGGAGTGTTTGCTGGTGCTGTTGGGGAGGAGTTAAACTTATATGGCAGGGGAATGGGAACCAATGCAGGGAGACAGAGGGAAACAAAAAGGAGACAAAAGCAAAAGACAGAAAGGAGATGAATAAAAGTGGAGGGCACAGAAACCCAAGGCAAAAAACAAAAAGGGCCACTGAATGTAAAGGGGCTGCAGGAGGGGTCAAAACTAAAAATCATGGTTTAAAAACTAGTATTAAAACACTCTACCTAAACGCATGCAGCATTCAAAATAAAGTAAATGAGTTGACGGCACAAATCATTACAAATGGGTATGATTTGGTGGCCATTACAGAAACGTGGTTGCAGGGTGGCCAAGACTGGGAATTAAACATACAGGGGTAACTGACGATTCAGAAAGATAGACAAGAAGGGAAAGGAGGTGGGGTAGCTCTGTTAATAAAGGATGATATCAGGGCAGTTGTGAGAGACGATATTGGCTCTAATGAACAAAATGTTGAATCATTGTGGGTGGAGATTAGAGATAGTAAGGGGAAAAAGTCACTGGTGGGCATAGTTTATAGGCCCCCAAATAATAACTTCACGGTGGGGCGGGCAATAATCAAGGGAATAATGGAGGCATGTGAAAAAGGAATGGCAGTAATCATGGGGGATTTTAACCTACATATCAATTGGTCAAATCAAATCGCACGGGGTAGCCTTGAGGAGGAATTCATAGAATGCATACGGGATTGTTTCTTAGAACAGTATGTTACAGAACCTACAAGGGAGCAAGCTATCTTAGATCTGGTCCTGTGTAATGAGACAGGAATAATAAACGATCTCCGAGTAAAAGATCCTCTCTGAATGAGTGATCACAGTATGGTTGAATTCGTAATACAGATTGAGGATGAGGAAGTAGTGTCTCAAACGAGCGTACTATGCTTAAACAAAGGGGACTACAGTGGGATGAGGGCAGAGTTGGCTAAAGTAGACTGGAAACACAGACTAAACGGTGGCACAATTGAGGAACAGTGGAGGACTTTTAAGGAGCTCTTTCATAGTGCTCAACAAAAATATATTCCAATGAAAAAGAAGGGTGATAAGAGAAGGGATAACCAGCCGTGGATAACCAAGGAAATAAAGGAGAGTATCAAATTAAAAAACAACGCGTCGAAGGTGGCCAAGGTTAGTGGGAAAATAGAAGATTGGGAAAATTTTAAATGACAGCAAAGAATGACTAAGAAAGCAATAAAGAAAGGAAAGATAGATTACGAAGGTAAACTTGCGCAAAACATAAAAATGGATAGTAAAAGCTTTTACAGATATATAAAACGGAAAAGAGTGACTAAAGTAAATGTTGGTCCCTTAGAAGATGAGAAGGGGGATTTAAGAATGGGAAATGTGGAAATGGCTGAGACCTTAAACAATTATTTTGCTTCGGTCTTCACAGTGGAAGACACAGAAACCATGCCAGAAATTACTGGTCACAGCAATGTGGGAAGGGAGGACCTTGAGACAATCACTATCACTAGGGGTGTAGTGCTGGACAGGCTAATGGGGCTCAAGATAGGCAAGTCCCCTGGTCCTGATGAAATGCATCCCAGGGTATTAAAAGAGATGGCGGAAGTTATAGCAGATGCATTCGTTATAATCTACCAAAATTCTCTGGACTCTGGGGAGGTACCAGCGGATTGGAAAGCAGCTAATGTAATGCCTCTGTTTAAAAAAGGGGGCAGACAAAAGGCAGGTAACTATAGGCCGGTTAGTTTAACACCTGTAGTGGGGAAAATGCTTGAAGCTATCATTAAGGAAGAAATAGCGGGACATCTAGATAGGAATAGTGCAATCAAGCAGACGCAACATGGATTCATGAAGGGGAAATCATGTTTAACTAATTTACTGGAATTCTTTGAGGATATAACGAGCATGGTGGATAGAGGTGTACCGATGGATGTGGTGTATTTAGATTTTAAAAAGGCATTCGATAAGGTCCCACACAAAAGGTTACTGCAGAAGATAAAGATATGCGGGATCAGTGGAAATGTATTAGCATGGATAGAGAATTGGCTGGCTAACAGAAAGCAGAGAGTCGGGATAAATGGATCCTTTTCGGGTTGGAAATCGGTGGTTAGTGGTGTGCCACAGGGATCGGTGCTGGGACCACAACTGTTTACAATATACATGGATGACCTGGAAGAGGGGACAGAGTGCAGTGTAACAAAGTTTGCAGATGACACAAAGATTAGTGGGAAAGCGGGTTGTGTAGAGGACACAGAGAGGCTGCAAAGAGATTTAGATAGGTTAAGCGAATGGGCTAAGGTTTGGCAGATGGAATACAATGTCGGAAAGTGTGAGGTCATCCACCTTGGGAAAAAAAACAGTAAAAGGGAATATTATTTGAATGGGGAGAAATTACAACATGCTGCGGTGCAGAGGGACCTGGGGGTCCTTGTGCATGAATCCCAAAAAGTTAGTTTGCAGGTGCAGCAGGTAATCAGCAAGGCAAATGGAATGTTGGCCTTCATTGCGAGAGGGATGGAGTACGAAAGCAGGGAGGTCCTTCTGCAACTGTATAGGGTATTGGTGAGGCCGCACCTGGAGTACTGCGTGCAGTTTTGGTCACCTTACTTAAGGAAGGATATACTAGCTTTGGAGGGTGTACAGAGACGATTCACGAGGCTGATTCCGGAAATGAGTGGGTTACCTTATGATGATAGATTATGTAGACTGGGTCTTTACTCATTGGAGTTCAGAAGGATGAGGGGTGATCTTATAGAAACATTTAAAATAATGAAAGGGATAGACAAGATAGAGGCAGAGAGGTTGTTTCCACTGGTCGGGGAGACTAGAACTAGGGGGAGCCAATTTAAAACCGAGTTGAGAAGGAATTTCTTCTCCCAGAGGATTGTGAATCTGTGGAATTCTCTGCCCAAGGAAGCAGTTGAGGCTTGCTCATTGAATGTATTCAAGTCACAGATAGATTTTTTACCAATAAGGGAATTAAGGGTTACGGGGAGCGGGCTGGTAAGTGGAGCTGAGTCCACGGCCAGATCAGCCATGATCTTGTTGAATGGCGGAGCAGGCTCGAGGGGCTAGATGGCCTACTCCTGTTCCTAATTCTTATGTACTCATGCTTTAACTGACATTGTTGTGAGCGACAACTGATCTTGTTTCTCAAGTCTTGAGTTTCAGGAGTTCATGAAACTCAATGGTATTAGACATGTGAGGTCAGCTCCATTCAAATGTGCTTCTAATGGTCAAGCAGAGTGTGCTGTTCAAACTATCAAACAAAGTTTGAAATGTGTAACTGAGGGTTCACTTCAAACTCATTTGTCATGTATATTGCTCAATTATAGGGTAAGACCTCAAATTGTTACTGGTGTTTCCCCTGCTGAACTACTGATGAAGAGAAATCTCAAGAATAAGCTTTCACTTGTTCGTCCTGATTTGAATGATCGTGATGAAAACAGATGTCAAAGTCAGCAATTGTATCATGGCCGTAGTGTCGTGTCACGAGATATCTCTGTCAATGATCCAGTGTTTGTACTGAACTATGGTCGAGATACAAAATGGATCGCTGGTATTGTTACAGCTAAGGAGGGTAACAGAGTTTTCATTGTCATGCTCAAGGATGGCCAAACATGCAGAAAACATGTTAACCAGGTAAAACTGCGGCACACAAATGAACTGGATCCATTTGAGAAAGATCCAGTCAGTGACCCACCGGCTATCGTTCATTCACCAGAGGCCTCTGTTGTCATTCCTGAACCCGGACCTTCAGTCTCTGATGTTGTTATTACCACTCCAGTCAAAACTGACTCAGAATGTTCACCTAGAATTAATGTCGAACTGTGACAATCAACTCGTGATCAGAAAGTTCCAGATCATCTTGTATTGTAAAGTGACTGTGTTGTGTATCTGTAAAGCATGCACTCCCAAGTTCCGCCACCAGGGAGTGCATCCCCTGAAGTCCCAAGGGACCCCAGCATTTCTTGGGAGCACTGTATATAAGCCGACCCCTAAGGCCTGTTCCACACTCTGGAGTGTCTTAATAAAGACTGAGGTCACTGTTACTTTAACCTCCGGTGTGCAGTCTCATCTGTGTTAGGAATATACGAATATACGAATCCAACGCAAAGATGCAGCAAACTGTGGGCATTCTGGAGAAGTTCTCGGAGGGTGAGGACTGGGATGCCTATGTCGAACGGCAAGACCAGTACTTTGTAGCCAACGAGCTGGACAGAGAAGGAAGCGCTGCAAAAAGGAGAGCGGTCCTCCTCACGGTCTGCAGGGCAATGACCTACAGCTCATTAAGAATCTTCTGGCTCCGGTGAATCCCACAGATAAGTTGTATGAGGAGCTGTATACACTGGTTTAGGAGCATCTTAACCCGAGGGAGAGCGTACTGATGGCGAGGTATCAGTTCTACACGTGCCAGCGACCTGAAGGTCAGGAAGTGGCGAGCTACATCGCCGAGCTGAGGCAACTTGCAGGACAATGTGAGTTTGGTGGCTACCTGGAGCAAATGCTCAGAGACTTTTTTGTACTGGGCATTGGCCACGAGACCATCTTACGAAAACTGTTGACTGCAGAGACACCGACCCTCAGCAAGGCCATTGCGATAGCACAGGCGTTTATGTCCACCAGTGATAAAACCAAACAAATCTCTCAGCACACAAGTGCTCGCAATGTTCATAAATTAACTGGAACTGTGTTTGCGAGCAGAAATGTAAAGGGCAGAAATCACGAGTCTGCAACTGCCAGCAGGCCTTAGGTGACCCAGATGACTCAGAGTCCCCAACAAAGGATGAATGCAAGGCAATTCACACCTTGTTGGCATTGTGGAGGTTTCCATTCAGCCTATTCATGGCGCTTCAAAGGGTATGTTTGCAAGAGCTGTGGAACAACGGGGCACCTCCAATGAGCTTGCAGACGAGCTGCAAGCTCTGCAAAACCTGTTAACCATCACATGGCAGAGGAAGATCCGTCCATGTTGGATCAAAGCAATTTCGAGCCTCAGAGAGAGGAGGCAGATGCTGAAGTACACGGGGTGCACACATTTTCAATGAAATGTCCACCTATAATGTGACATGTAAAATTGAATGGCTAACCTGTATCCATGGAATTGGACACTGGCGCTAGCCAATCCATCATGAGTAAAAAGATGTTTGAGAGACTGTGGTGCAACAAGACACTCAGACCAGCCCTGAGCCCCATCCACACGAAATTGAGAACATACACCAAAGTGCTTATCACTGTCCTGGGCAGCGACATGGTCATGGTCACCTACGAGGGCACGGTGCACGAACTGCCACTCTGGATTGTCCCGGGCGATGGCCCCACACTGCTTGGAAGGAGCTGGCTGGGCAAAATCATTGGAACTGGGATGACATCCGAGCGCTATCACATGTCGATGAGGCCTCATGTACCCAGGTTCTCAACAAATTTCCTTCCCTTTTTGAGCCAGGCATTGGAAACTTTTCCGGGGCGAAGATGCGGATCCACTTGGTCCCAGAGGCATGACCCACCCACCACAAGGCGCGAGCAGTACCTCACATGATGAGGGAGCAAGGGGAAATCGAGTTCACAGGCTGCAACGCGAGGGCATCATCTCCCCAGTGAAATTCAGCAAGTGGGCCAGCCCGATTGTTCCAGTACTCAAATGTGATGGCACGGTCAGGATTTGTGGCGATTATAAAGTAACTATTAATCGTTTCTCTTTACAGGACCAATACCCGCTACCTAAAGCAGACGACCTATTTGCGACGCTGGCAGGAGGCAAGATGTTCACCAAGCTCAACCTGATTTTGGCCTACATGACGCAGGAGCTGGAGGAGTCTTTGAAGGGCCTCACCTGCATCACCACGCACAAGGCACTGTTCATCTACAACAGATGTCCGTTTCGAATTCGGTCGGCTGCAGCGATCTTCCAGAGAAACATGGAGAGCCGACTCAAGTCGGTACCATGCACGGTGGTTTTCCAGGATGACATATTGGTCATGGGTTGGGACACCGTCGAGCACCTACAAAACCTGGAGGAGTTCCTTCAGCGACTGGATCGTGTAGGGCTGTGGCTGAAGAGGTCGAAATGCATCTTCATGGCAACAGAAGTGGAGTTTTTGGGGAGAAAGATCATGGCGGATGGCATTCGGCCCACAGACTTTCAGGAACGCGCCCAGGCCATAGAACGTCACAGAGCTGCGGTTGTTCCTCGGAATCCTTAACTATTTTGGTAACTTCCTACCGAGGTTAAGCACCCTCTTAGAGCCCCTACATGTGTTATTGCATAAAGGTGAGAACTGGGTATGGTGAAAAAACCAAGTAATTGCTTTTAAGAAAGCCAGAAACATTTTATGCTCCAACAAGCTGCTTGTATTGTACAACCCGTGTAAAAGACTTGTGCTAGCATGTGATGCATTGTAGTACGGAGTCAAGTGTGTATTATAACAGGCTAACGTTGCGGGGAAGTTGCAACCTGTCGCCTATGCCTCCAGGAGCTTGTCTAAGGCCAAGAAGGCCTACAGCATGATTGAGAAAGAGGCATTAGCGTGTGTGTTCGGGGTAAAGAAAATGCATCAGTACCTGTTTGGCCTCAAATTTGAGCTGGAAACCGATCACAAGCTCCTCATATCCCTGTTCGCTGAAAACAAAGGTATAAATACTAATGCCTCAGCCCGCATACAAAGGTGGGCACTCGCACTATCAGCGTATAACTATACCATCTGCCACAGGCCAGGCACTGAGAAATGTGCGGATGCTCTCAGTCGGCTACCATTGCTCACCACGGGGGAGGAAATGGCGCAGCCTGCAAACTTGTTGATGGTGGCGCAGTCCCCAGACTTTTTGATGGCCATGGAAGCATTTGAAAATGATAAATCACCTGTCACGGCCCGCCAGATTTGGACTTGGACCAGCCAAGATCCTCTGCTGTCCCGAGTAAAAAACTGTGTACTGCATGGGAGCTGGTCCAGCATCCTCGTTGAAATGCAAGAGCTAATCAAGCCGTTCCAGCAGTGAAAGGACGAGCTGTCCATTCAGGCAGACTGCCTGTTGTGGGGTAGCCATGTAGTGCTACCCAGAAAGGTCAGGGAGACATTCATCTCGGATCTCCACAGCACACACCCGGGTGTAGTAATGATGAAAGTGATAGCCAGATCCACGTGTGGTGGCCCGGTATCGACTCTGACTTAGAGTCCTGTGTAAGGCAATGCAGCGGGTGTGCTCAGTTGAACAACGCGCCCAGAGTGGCACCACTAAGTTTGTGGTCCTGGCCTTTCAGACCATGGTCGAGGATCCATGTCGACTATGCGGGCCCGTTTCTCGGTAAAATGTTCCTGGTGGTGGTGGATGCTTTTTCAAAATGGATTGAATGTGAAACAATGTCGGGAAGCAGTGCCACCGCCACCATTGAAAGCCTGAGGGCCATGTTTGCCACCCACGGCCTGCCTGACATACTGGTCAGTTGACAACGGGCCATGTTTCACCAGTGCCGAATTTAAAAATTCGTGACCCGCAATGGGATTAAGCATGTCACCTCGGCCCCATTTAAACCAGCCTCCAATGGGCAGGCAGAGCGGCCAGTACAAACAATCAAACAAAGCCTCAAATGAGTCACAGAAGGCTCACTCCAAACCCGCCTGTCCCGAGTACTGTTCAGCTGCCGCACGAGACCCCACTCACTCACAGGGGTGCCCCTGGCTGAGCTACTCATGAAAAGGACACTTAAAACCAGACTCTCGCTGGTTCACCCCAATCTGCATGATCAGGTCAAGAGCAGGAGGCAGCAACAAAATGTAAACGATGGTCGCACCACTGTGTCATGGGAAATTGATCTGAATAACCCTGTGTTTGTGCTAAACTATGGACATGGTCCCAAGTGGATCGCAGGCACGGTAATAGCTAAAGAAGGGAATAGGGTGTTTGTAGTCAAACTAGACAATGGACAAATTTGCAGAAAGCACCTGGACCAAACGAGGCTGTGGTTCACAGACTGTCCTGAACAACCCACAGCAGACACCACCTTTTTTGATCCCACAACACACACCCAAAGGATCAACGACACCACCCCGGACCAGGAAATTGAACACATCACGCCCAACAGCCCAGCAAGGCCAGGCTCACCCAGCAGCCCTGCAGGGCCATCAACACGTCAGCCCAGCGAGGACACAGCCAACACACCAGAACAGACATTTATACCGAGGCGGTCCACCAGGGAAAGAAAGGCTCCCGACCGCCTCACCTTGTAAATAGTTTTCACTTTGACTTTGGGGGGGAGTGATGTTGTGTATCTGTAAAGTATGCACTCCCATGTTCCACCACTGGAGTACCAAGAGATCCCAGCATTCCTTGGGAGCACTGTATATAAGCCGGCCCTTAAGGCCTGTTCCTCACTCTGGAGTGTCTTAATAAAGACTGAGGTCACTGTTACTTTAACCTCCCTGTGTGCAGTCTCATCTGTGTTCGGAACACAATAGACTGATACTAAGCTCTTGAAAGGGGGATGTTGTAATATATTTATGCTTGGGGTCACCTGACACCAGAGGGTGCCACTGTCGAATGTCATGCAGGCAATACAGGAAGTCGGATCTTGTTCTTACCCGAAGTGGAAATAAAAGAGATTGGGTACACACACCGGCTGTTTATAATAACAGGACTACATGTGCAGGAAGTGTATCGTGCTGCTGCACCTGACAGACCGGATTGCGGCACTGGAGCTGCGGGTAGATTCACTCTGGAGCATCGTGATGCTGAGAATGATGTGAATAGCACGTTTATTGAGTTGGTCTCACCGTAAGTAAAGGTTACACAGACAAATAGGGAATGTGAGGCCAACAGGAAGAGCAGTGGAAGGAAGGTAGTGCAGGGGTCCCCTACAGTCATCCCTGTTAAAAGCAGATACACCATTTTGGGTACTGTTGGGGGAATGACTCATCAGGGGAGAGCAACAGCAGCCAGGTTCATGGCACCATGGGTCACTCTGCTGCACAGGAGGGCACGAAGAAGAGTGGGAGAGCTACAGTGGTAGGGGATTCAATTGTAAGGGGAATAGATAGACATTTCTACAGCTGCTATCGAGACTGCAGGATTGAATGTTGCCTCCCTGGTGCAAGGGTCAAGGATATCTCAGAGCGGCTGCAGGACATTTTGGAGGGGGAGGGTGAACAGCCAGCTGTCGTGGTGCATATAGGTACCAATGATACAGGTAAAAAATGGGATGAGATCCTACAAGCTGAATTTAGGGAGCTAGGAGTTAAATTAAAAAGTCGGACCTCAAAGGTAGTAATCTCAGGATTGCTACAAGTGCCACGTGCTAGTCAGAGTAGGAATTGCAGGCTAGCTCAGATGAATACGTGGCTTGAGGAGGGTGCAGAAGGGATGGATTCAAATTGCTGGGACATTGGAACCAGTTCTGGGGGAGGTGGGATCAGTACAAACCAGACGGTCTGCACCTGTGCCAGACCGGAACCAATATCCTAGGGGGAGTGTTTGTTTGTGCTGTTGAGGAGGGGTTAAATTAATATGTTAGGGGGATGGGAACTACGCAGGGAGACAAAGGGATGTAAAATGGGGGCAGAAGCAAAAGATAGAAAGAAGAAAAGTAAAAGTGAAGGGTAGAGAAACCCAAGGCAAAAACCAAAAAGGGCCACATTACAGCAAAATTCTAAAGGGACAAAGTGTGTTAAAAAGACAAGCTTGAAGGCTCTGTGTTCAATGCGAGGAGTATTCATAATAAGGTGGATGAATTAACTTGCGCATGCAGCTATTAACGAATATGATATAATTGGGATTACGGAGACATGGCTCCAAGGTGACCAAGGCTGGGAGCTCAACATCCAGGAGTATTCAACATTCAGGAAGGATAGACAGAAAGAAAAAGGAGGTGGAGTGTGGTTGCTGATTAAAGAGGAAATTAACTCAATAGTAAGGAAGAACATTAGCTTGGATGATGTGGAATCTGTATGGGTCGAGCTGCGGAATACCAAATGGCAGAAAACGACAGTGGGAGTTGTGTACAGACCATCAAACAGTAGTCGTGAGGTTGGGGATAGCACCAAACAAGAAATCAGTGATACGCGCAATAAAGGTACACCAGTTATCATGGGCGACTTTAATCTACATATAGTTTGGGCGAACTAAACTGGTAGCAATACGGTGGAGGAGGATTTCCTGGAGTGTATTAGGGATGGTTTTCTAGACCAATATGTTGAGGAACCAACTAGAGGGGTGGACATCCTAGACTGGGTGATGTGTAATGAGAAAGGACTAATTAGCAATCTTGTTGTACAAGGCCCCTTGGGCAAGAGTGACTATAATATGGTAGAATTCTTTATTAAGATGGAGAGTGACACAGTTAATTCAGAGACTAGGATCCTGAACTTAAGGAAAGGTAACTTCGATGGTATGCGACATGAATTGGCTAGATTATACTGGCAAATGATACTTAAAGGATTGACAGTGGATAGACAATGGCAGACATTTAAATATCTCATGGATGAACTTCAACAATTGTACATCCCTGTCTGGAGTAAAAATAAAACGGGGAAGATGGCTCAACCGTGGCTAACAAGGGAAATTAGGGATAGTATTAAATTCAAGCTAGAGGTATATAAATTGGCTAGAAAAAGCAGCAAACCTGAGGACTGGGAGAAATTTAGAATCCAGTAGAGGAGGACAAAGGATTTAATTAGGAGGGAGAAAATAGTGTATGAGAGGAAGCTTGCTGGGAACATAAAAACTGACTGCAAAAACTTCTATAGATATGTGAAGAGAAAGAGATTAGTGAAGAGAAATGTAGGTCCCTTGCAGTCACAATCAGATGAATTTATAATGGGGAATAAGGAAATGGCAGACCAATTGAACAAATACTTTGGCTCTGTCTTCACGAAGGAAGATACGAATAACCTTCCGGAAATACTAGGAGACAGAGGATCCAGCGATAAGGAAGAACTGAAGGAAATCCTTATTAGGCAGGAAATTGTGTTCGGGAAATTGATGGGATTGAAGGATGATAAATCCACAGGGCCTGATAGTCTGCATCTCAGAGTATTTAAGGAAGTGGCCCTAGAAATAGCGGATGCATTGGTAATCATTTTCCAACAGTCTATCGACTCTGGATCAGTTCCTATGGACTGGAAGGTAGCTAATGTAACACCACTTTTTAAAAAAGGAGGGAGAGAGAAAACGTGGAATTATAGACTGGTTAGCCTGACATCAATAGTGGGGAAAATGTTGCAATCAATTATTAAAGATGAAATAGCAGCCCATTTGGAAAGCAGTGACAGGATCGGTCCCAGTCAGCATGGATTTAAGAAAAGGAAATCATGCTTGACAAATCTTCTAGAATTTTTTGAGGATGTAATTAATAGAGTGGACAAGGGAGAACCAGTGGATGTGGTGTATTTGGACTTTCAAAAAACTTTTGAAAAGGTCTCACACAAGCGATTGTTGTGCAAAATTAAAGCACATGTTATTGGGCGTAATGTACTGACATGGATAGAGAACTGGTTGGCAGACAGGAAGCAGAGAGTCGGGATAAATGTGTCCTTTTCAGAATGGCAGATAGTGACTAGTGGGGTGCCGCAGGGCTCAGTGCTAGGACCCCAGCTATTTACAATATACATCAATGATTTAGATGATGGAATTGAGTGTAATATCTCCAAGTTTGCAGATGACGCTAAGCTGGGTGGCGATGTGAGCTGTGAGGAGGATGCTAAGAGGCTGCAGGGTGACTTGGACAGGTTAGGGGAGTGGGCAAATGCATGGCAGATGCAGTATAATGTGGATAAATGTGAGGTTATCCACTTTGGTGGCAAAAACATGAAGGCAGAATATTATCTGAATTGCGGCAGATTAGGAAAAGGGGAGGTACAACGAGATCTGGGCGTCATGGTACATCAGTCATTGAAAGTTGGCATGCAGGCACAACAGGCGGTGAAGAAGACAAATGGTATGTTGGCCTTCATATCGAGGGGATTTGAGTATAGGAGCAGAGAGGTCTTACTGCAGTTGTACAGGGCCTTAGTGAGGCCTCACCTGGAATATTGTGTTCAGTTTTGGTCTCCTAATCTGAGGAAGGACGTTCTTGCTATTGAGGGAGTGCAGCGAAGGTTCACCAAACTGATTCCCAGGATGGCAGGACTGACATATGAGGAGAGATTGGATCAACTGGGCTTTTATTCACTGGAGTTTAGAAGGATGAGAGGGGATCTCATCGAAACATATAAAATTCTGCAGGGACTGGACAGGTTAGATGCAGGAAGAATGTCCCAATGCTGGGGAAATCCAGAATCAGGGGTCACAGCTTAAGGATAAGTGGTAAACCATTTAGGACTGAGATCAGGAGAAACTTCTTCACTCAGGGAGTTGTTAACCTGTGGAATTTTCTACCACAGAGAATTGTTGATGCTAGTTCATTGGATATATTCAAGAGGTAGTTAGATATGGCCCTTACGGCTAAAGGGATCAAGGGATATGGAGAGAAAGCAGGAAAGGGGTACTGAGGTGAATGATCAGCCATGATCTTATTGAATGGTGGTGCAGGCACGAAGGGCTGAATGGCCTACCCCTGCACCTATTTTCTATGTTTCTATGTTTCTATGACTCTTGTGTTATTATAAGAACAATCGTCATTATTAGTTGGATCAGACTGTCGACCAACATACCATCGTCCATGCTGGATCTTGTTGCACATTCAGTACAAATTCCACATTGAACTCAGTCATTACATCTCAATCTCTCCAATTCACCTGGGTGAGTATCATCACCTTCATCGGCGGTCCCTCATATCGAGGATAACTTGCTTCCACACCAAAAAAGGATGAGTTCACAGGTGTTTCAATGAAGGACCTAATATTCCAGTTCCTGAACTACATACTGAAGGATGGAAGATGCCTGTGTGTGGATTTTTTTAACGTGTGGTGGCCATTGCACACCAGCCACCTCATGGGCTTGACAGAGCTCGGTCTTGGTCCAGTGGCAAGAATTAACCAAGACGAATGGAGACCTGCTCTGCTGCACGGGCCTAGTGCGCACACATGTTACAGTGTGGGCTGGCCCGTGCTGCCCCTGGGCCCCCCCCCCCCTCTTCTGGCCCCGAACTCGCGCCTCTCCTGGGCCCCGATCACATCTCTCTACAATCTCTCGCCACTCCTTCGCCCCAACCTCACCGTTCCTGCTGTACCCGCCCACGCTCCAATCAGCGGCCTGGACCTTGATGACGTCCCTCTTCGCTGCCGCCACCCTCCTGCACCAGCTCATGCTGTATGTTGCAGTGGCATCCCGCCACGCTGCCCATGACCACCGCTCGTCGCTCCCTTTATGGCCCCTACCTGCCGCTGATGGGCTCTCGCAGATCGGGGTATTGACCGCTTCTAACTCATACATGAATGAGCAGGATAAACATTATCTTTCAACCAAGAAGTCAGCATTTCTGTAGCCACTAATAACCATCTCTGAGGTATCGACAGTGGTATTGAATATGACAGATGCATTTTTACATCAAAGTTCTACCAGCAACAAATCACACCGTCTCCGAAACTTGCATCTTTGCTGCTTGCATGTGCATCAAATAATGCTGCTTCAACACAGGAAAAACAACTATGCTTTGCCTCCAAGCTGCCTTGAAGGACAAGTTGTGTATTCTAATGTGAATACAACACATGATTCTTCTGATAGAAAATTCTGGAAAGACTCAGTAGGTCAGGCAACATCTGTGGAGCAAGAAACAGAGTTAATGTTTCAGGTCGATGACCCTTCACCAGTTTTGACGAAGGGTCATCGTGCATTTTCAGTATTTATTTCAGATCCCAGCATCCGCACTATTTTACCTTTGTACATGATTCTTCTTTGTTACGTGTGCAGTTAATATCTGAAGGGTCAGAATGCAAATCACGATAACACAGCGATGTCAGTCAGGGGAGACCATAAGAATTTGACAGTGTGGGAATTGCAGACAGCACACCGGGGCAATAAATTTGCACTTCTGAATCAGGGATCCAGACACATTATCAGGGCAGTCCACAAAAAAATATCATCTATCCTGCCTCATAATAATCTAAAAATATTTGAAACTGAAGCTGGGTCCAAGATGTCAAACACACTGCGATGTTATTCTCCACTTTCAACACATAAATCACAAAAAGAAGTAATTGAGCCACTGCCCTACGTTTGGAGAAGCTCCAGACATGGAGAGTAAAAATATGTATCATGTATCTGGTGAATACAGGGGCAGCAAAGGAAAAAACAGCACGTCAATCCAAACGATCAGAATACGTCTATCATGGAACCTATCCAACTTATTATGTTCTTGAAAGCCTTTCCCTGTTCCAATGATAAACCCAGCAAACAGATTACCTATATGATTTTAAATCTCATCATAATTTCCATTATGTAACTATATTATATTTGTAAATATAGTGTCAGCTGTGTCTCAATGGGTAGTACACTCACCTCTGAGTCAGAAGTTTGTGGATTCAAATCCCACTCCAGGAACTTGAGCACATCAATCTAGGCTGACACTCCAGTGCAGTGCTGAGGGAGTGCTGCACTGTCAGAGGTGCCGTCTTTTGGATGAGACGTTAAACCGAGGCCTCGTCTGACCTCTCAGGTAGAAGTAAAAGATTCCGTGGCACTATTTTGAAAAAGAGCAGGGGAGTTATCCCTGGTATCCTGGCCAATAGTTATCCCTCAATCAACATAACAAAAGAAACTGATGATCCGGTCAATATCACATTGCTGGGTGTGGGAGCTTGCTGTGCGCAAGTTGACTGCCGTGTTTCCCACATTACAACATTGACTACATTCCAAAAGTAATTAATTGGCTGTAAAGTGCTTTGAGACATCCGGTGGTCGTGAAAGGCGCTATATAAATGCAAGTCGTTCTTTATATCTATCAAAATCTACAATATATTAAACATTTTGTGTATGGCAAAAAAAAAATTAAGCTTAACTTTTACTTCTGTATCACTGTATTCTCATGTTTTTTTCAATCATGTGTGTCTGTCATGCTTGAGCTTACCTATTGATCATGCTTATTGAGTCCCCCTAGTTCCATCTCCAAGTAGGTGGTGGTGTACTCCACAGTGCTGCCTGGCTAACGCTTGTGAAAATTGAGCCGCTTGTTCACTGCTCCTCCCTGCCATGTCTGTCTCCTCACTCCTTCCTGGCATATCTTCTGCATATATGACTCTGTGTGTCAGTAACCTTTCTCTTCCCCCGCCACCTCCCTGGTCTCTGCTTCCTAACTGGCAGCTCATCAATCGCTGACTGCTCACTCCTCTCCACTTTTATTATCAGTCACTCATCCATTTCAACTTCTGGCCATGCCTGCAATGATTAGCCTTTCACCCAATCTGATTCACTGGCACAGTGCAATAATTGGGCTTCTTGCCTGATCTGGCTTCCTGGGATGCCACAGAATCAGTCAGTTAACCAGTCTCCACTGCATTTAAAAAAGACAATTCTCAGGATGCGTGCATCACAGGCAAGGCCAGCATTTATGGCCTATCCCTAATTGCCCTTGAGAAAGTGAGCCACCTTCTTAAACTGCTGCAGTCCTTGTGGTAAAGGTGCTCCCACAGTGCTGTTAGGGAGGGAGTTCCAGGTTTTTGACCCAGTGATGATAAAGGAACGGGGATATCTGTCCAAGTCAGGATGGTGTGTAACTTGGAGGGGAACCTGGAAGAAAACCAGCTGGTTTACAGCATTTAGATCGTATTTGCTACCTTGTAGCATCCCAACCTTTCCATTTACAGCCAAAGTCTTAAAACACCACTCCCAGTGCTCCCACAACTTGAAATCCCTTTCCCAGTACTCGCAAACCCAACATGCTATTCACACACCCCATAACCACTCACCCACTATGTACAAATCCTTAATCATGTTCCCACCACTAGCAGATGTCTGAAACATTACTGCAGTGTTTCCAAACCTCTTACAGTTTCCCCAGCCCCAGAAATTTCCACTCGAATTAATGGACAGTCATGGTATCCAATCCCAGAGTGGATGCCTACCTGTTGATAATAAGGAATAGAAAGAAAAACAAACTGGGATTTTCATCTTGCTTGTGGTCGATAGCTTGTGCCAACTGATTAATTTCTGCAGCAAGATCAAAGCTCTCTTTGTAAATGAAAGTATATTTCTTGAAAGGTGGGAGATTTATAAAAATAAATGTTGATGTTTCCTTGCTGAAGGGAACAGTTGAGATTCAAAGTGCCAAAACTTTTCTGTTGCTTGAAAGAAATGGGGCTGATCAAAGATGGAGGTGGAAGGTCTCATCCTAGAGTTCTCTTATAAAAAAAGTCATACAATTCTATATAAATATATGAGTCATTCCTCTTACTTTATAGCCAGTAATATATAATATGGTAATAGCAGATTTAATTTTGAAGATGATACAATACCAGTGGTAGAACAGAAAATAAAAGTAAACCAAGGGATAGGACATATTGGGGGATAAATTGGCCTGATTGGCGCCACCCATTAACCATCAGGTCCAGGGGACTTGTCTACCATTAGTTCCATTATTTTACTGAGTATTTCTTCTTTAATGATAATGATTGTTTTAAGTTTCCCCCTCCCTATAGCCCCTTGATTATCCATTATTGATTTGTTTTTAGTGTCTTCTACCGTGAAGACCGATACAAAATATTTGTTCAAAGTCTTTGCCAGTTCCCTGTTCCCCATTATCACTTCCCCAGTCTCATCCTCTAAGGGACCAACATTTACTTTAGCCACTTTCTTACTTTTGATATACCTGTAAAAACTCTTACTATCTGTTTTTATATTTCTTGCTAGTTTACTTTCAGAATCTATCTTCCCTCTCATTATTTTTTTAGACATTAGCACTGAACATTTCATCCCAGTAGCGCCGCAGGGGCCTTCCTTAAAGGAAGTAGATCGCAAGGACATTGCGCTCTGCTTCCTTTGAGGGGTGCATGGCCTAATTCGGTAGCGGGGGCGGGACTTCTGCACCGGATGCTAAAAGTCCCAACCCCGGAAGGTTAGCGCCCCCTATTTCGCTAGCCAATTTCTCCCCCATGAAGTTTAGTGTAAGATTATTGTGATATATTCTTTACGACATCACGAATACACACATTACACAAGATGGCTCCACAGGAACTGGAATGTAAATTGTATTTACATCAGCAGTTGCATTACCACAGTAGTCCAGTAGTTGGAGCAGTGGTCCATTAAGGGGAGCTCTATATTATATGTCTTTCTCCTTAATGAAAAAGTAATCATAACAAAATAATTATTGTACATAACTTGCAGGATTATACACAACAAAAGATATGGACTTATTTTGGCATATTTACAAATCAAATTTAACCACTGTTTTTCTGTTTTGAAGAGGATACCTTCGCTCTTGAACAGAACTTTCCAAACATGGTGTCAAATTCAGACTCATTCTAGGCTTAGCCTGCAGAGAATTTTTCTCCAAGGGTAACCCTTTGATCTACATTTTGATTCTCTACAACTTCAGACTGTTTGTCTACCTGACTCGGACTCAGACTTAAATTCTGACTTTCTCTTGGACTTGTTTCTATTACATCTGATGAAGGATTTTCTACTGGTACTGTACTTGTAACAAGACTATCTGACTCATCAGAAATAATCGAATCATTCCAACTTTCAACTCCTTCCACACCTGTAAGTAAAATATGATCAATGTGAACAAACCTAACCTGTCCATGATCAAACATCTTGACCAAATATGGGCGAGGGCCACATATCTTCATTAATCTTCCTGGCAACCACTTTAGCCATTTATGGTGATGGTTCTTCACTCTAGCCTTCTGATTTAATTTCATTCTTCTCTCTTACTTTACCTCTATCATGATTCTTTTTCTGTCTTAATTGTTTCATTTCTTCTGACTGTGCCAGGTTTGGCTTTACCAACGAGAATCTGATTCCTGCCTGTCGTTTGAGAAACAACTCTGCTGGTGTTCTACCCATAGTTCTATGAGAAATATTACATCAAGTAATCAGAAAATTTGGTAGCTTGTGATCCAATGACAATTGTTGTTTCCTTCGATTTCAATCCAACATTTGTTTGATGAGCGCATGTTTTACAATTTGTACTGTGCGCACTGCTGCCCCATTTGAAGCAGGGTGGTACAGTGAAACATTGCTATGTTTCACACCATTTCTGCTCATGAACTGTGCAAATTCCTCTGAACAAAATTGTGGCCCATTGTCAGATACAAGTTATTTTGGGAGGCCATATGAAGAAAACAATCTTTGCAAATTGTCTAGTATTTTACTTGTTATTTTCCGCATCGGAAACACCTCTACCCACTTCGAATGGTTATGAATCACAATGAACTATTGTTGCCCTTGTAGCTCAACAAAATCTATATGTAACCTTTGCTACATCCTGGGAGGCCATTTCCATAGCTGTAATGGTACTGATGGTGGGTTTCTTGCTTACCGATTGACATGTTGTACAATGGATAACGATGTACTATATATTTTTTCTAGACCTGGATACCATAAGTAACTGCGTGCAAAACACTTGGTCAAGCACATTCGCAGGTGCTGGTCATGAAGATCGACTAACAATTTGGACTTGAATTTATTTGGTATAACCACTCTTGCACCCCACATGATACAATCTTTATCCACTGATAATTCATTCCCAAGAATGAAGTATGGATGAATAGCTTTCTCTGACACCTGGTTTGGCCAGCCATTTGCTATGTAATCATACACCTTTGACATAACTAGCTAATGCTTCGTTGCTCTACCAATCTCTTCAGCTGTGACTGACAGTTCATCAATGTATGAAAAATAGAACACTTCTTCCCTATTGGGTGTAACTTGTGATGGGGATGGCGATCTGGACATAGCATCAGTATTAGCATCTGACTTAGGTACAACAACAATATGTGTAGCTCAATTAGTTAGATTTACCTTAGAGAATGTTTTCAGTCCCTAGTCATTTGAGTTCTTGCTCAACTTTCTCCTTGAGTGTGTATAGTACGGGACGTGGCTTGCAGTAAACGGGTCTAGCACCCTTCTGTACCCTCATACTCACCTTGAAACCTTGGATTGGACTGTCTATTCCACAGAATGCATTCAGATATGCTTGATGACATCATCCTTTGATGCAAATTCTGTTTCAACAAAAAAAATCTCATTCCAATCCAACTTCAGTGATCCCAACCAATTTCTACCTATTAAGGCAGACTTGACACCTGGCACTACTAAGAGAAGCAAACTCTGAAACTGATCCTTGTATTTCACTTGTATGGCATTTGCTCTCCTGACTAGCTTCGCAGCTCCACCTTCGACTTCTCCAGTGGAAAATCACTCAAATTGTTGAGATATAGTGATTCCGGTACTATGTCATGGATGCGCCAGTGTCGATTTCCATGGGTATCATGGTTCCAGCAACATCTACTTGGATGATGATATTTCGCAAAACAATTTTAGATATCCTCGCGCTCCTGATGCTTCTCTTCAATGCTATGAAGTCGCTGGTGATTTCTACTTATAGTATTGAAAATCGATTTACTTTTCAGTCAGCATGTCTTCGCAAGATGCCCAGTGTTATATCTGTAAACATGTATTTACTCTGTACAGCCACCAGAGGGCTCATCCCCTGGAGTCCCAAGGGATCCCATAAACCCTTGGGAGCACAGGTATTTAAGGAGGCTTCACAGGTTGGAGAGGCACTCTGAAGACCTGCAATAAAAGACTAAGGTCGCACTTTACTATGAGCTCACAGTATCCAGTCAGACTCTTTCTCCAGACACTACAACTGGCAACGAGATACAGATAGTGAACCCAAAGATGCAGAGAACAGTGGACATCCTGGAGAAATTCTCGGAGGGACGTGATTGGGAAACTTTTGTGGAGCGACTCAACCAATACTTTGTGCGAGATGGGGAAGAGAGCGTGGCCAAACAAAGGGCGATCGGCCTCACCCTCTGTGGGGCACCAATGTATGGCCTCATGAAGAATCTGCTCATTCCAGCGAACCCCATGGAGATTTGTGCACACTGGTGCGAGAGCATATGAACCCAAAGGAAAGCGTTCTGATGACGAGGTATTGGTTCTACACCTACAAAAAGTCTGAAGGCCAGGAAGTGGCGAGTTATGTCGCCGAGCTAAGATGCCTTTCAGGACATTGCGGGTTTGAAATTAATTTGGAGCACATGCTCAGAGACTTTTTCGTGCTTGGCATTGGCCACGAAACCATACTTCACAAACTTTTGACTGTAGAGACCCCAACCTTGAGTAAGGCCATAGCGATAGCCCAGGCGTTCATTGCCACCAGTGACAATACGCAGCAAATCTCTCAGCACACAAGTGTTGCTACAAGTACTGTGAACAAAGTGATGTTGTTTTCAAATCGTAACGTACAGGGCAGGTCACAAATACCTGCAGCTACACGTCCGCAGATGTCTCAGAGTCCACCACCATGGGTGATGAATGCAAGGCCATTAACACCTTGCTGGCACTGCGGGGGTAATCATAATTTCCATTCATGCCAATTCAAAGAGTATGTTTGCAAGAACTGTGCAACAATGGGACACCTCTAATGAGTGTGAGGGAAGCTGCAAAGGCTGCTAAACCTGCAAACCACCGTGTTGCAGAGGAGGACAGATCCACAGAGGATCACAATGAACCAGAGCCTCAGATCGAGGAAGCAGAGGTACATGGGGTGCACACATTCACCACGAACTGTCCCCCAATAATGCTGAATGTTGAATTATATGGACTCCCGGTGTCAATGGAGCTGGACACGGGCGCGAACAAGTCCATCATGGGCAAAAAGACTTTTGAAAGGTTGTGGTGCAACAAGGCCTCAAGGCCAGTCTTAGCTCCAGTTCGCACGAGACTAAGAACTTAAACGAAAGAACTGATCCCTGTAATCGGCAGTGCTACCGTAAAGGTCTCCTACGATGGAGCGATGCACAAGCTACCACTCTGGGTGGTACCGGGCGCTGGTCCCATGCTGCTCGGCAGGAGCTGGCTGGGAAAGATACGCTGGAACTGGGACGACATCCGAGCTCTATCGCCCACTGATGTCACTTTGTGTGCCCAGGTCTTAAACAAATTTACTTCGCTGTTCGAACGAGACATCGGGAAATTCCAAGGAGCAAAAGTGCAGATCCACCTAATTCCGGGGGCACGACCCATCCATCACAAGGCGAGAGCAGTACCGTACATTATGAGAGAAAGGGTAGAGATTGAGCTAGACCGGCTGCAAAGAGAGGGCAACATTTCCCTGATCGAGTTCAACGAGTGGGCCAGTCCTATCGTCCCAGTCCTCAAGGGAGACGGCACCGTCAGAATCTGTGGAGACTACAAACTAACAATCGTTTCTCCCTGCAGGACCAATACCCACTACCAAAGTCCGATGATCTCTTTGCAACGCTGGCGGGAGGAAAGGCGTTCACGAAGCTGGATCTGACTTCAGCCTACATGACACAGGAACTGGAGGAATCATCGAAGGCCCTCACCTGCATCAACACGCACAAATGTCTTTTTGTTTATAACAGATGCCCACTTGGAATCCGATCGGCAGCGGCTTTATTCCAGAGAAACATGGAAAACTTACTGAGGTCGGTCCCGCACACTGTGGTCTTCCAGGACGACATCTTGGTCACAGGTCGGAACACAGTTGAGCATCTGCAGAACCTGGAGGAGGTTCTTAGTCGACTCAACCGTGTGGGGCTCAGTTTAAAGCGCTCGAAGTGTGTTTTCCTGGTGCCTGAAGTGGAGTTCCTGAGAAGGAGGATTGCAGCAGATGGCATCAGGCCCACCAACGCGAAGACAGAGGCAATCGAGAACGCCCCAAGGCCACAGAATGTGATGGAGCTGCGGTCGTTTCTGGGACTCTTGAATTACTTTGGTAACTTCTTACCCGGTCTCAGCACACTGTTAGACCCACTGCATGTCTTACTACGAAAAGGGGACAAAAGGTTTTGGGACAAAAGCCAAGAAAATGCCTTTGTAAAAGCGAGAACATTTTTATGCTCAAACAAATTGCTTGTGTTGGATGATCCATGTAAGCGCTTGGTACTAGCATGTGATGCATCATCATATGGCGTCGGGTGTATATTGGAACAAGCTAATGATTTCGCGAAACTGCAACCGGTTGCTTATGCATCCAGGAGTCTGTCCAAGGCTGAGAAAGCCTACAGCATGATTGAGAAAGAAGCGTTAGCGTGTGTCTATGGGGTAAAGAAAATGCATCAATACCTGTTTTGGCTAAAATTCTAATTGGAAACTGACTCTAAGCCACTTATATCCCTGTTCTCCGAGAGTAAAGGGATAAATACCAACGCATCGGCCCGCATCCAGAGATGGGCGCTCATGTTGTCCGCATACAACTATGCCATCCGCCACAGGCCGGGCACAGAAAACTGTGCCGATGCTCTCAGTAGGCTGCCATTGCCCACCACGGGGGTGGAAATGACGCAGCCCGCAGATCTAGCCATGGCTATGGAAGCATTTGAGAGTGAGCAACCACCCGTCACTGCCTGGCAGATAAAAACCTGGACAAGCCAGGACCCTTTATTATCTCTAGTCAAAAGCTGTGTGCTTCACGGGAGCTGGTCCAGTGTCCCAGTCGAAATGCAGGAAGAGATAAAGCCGTTCCAGCAGCGCAAAGATGAAATGTCTAACAGGCAGACTGCCTTCTGTGGGGCAATCGAGTAGTGGTCCCCAAGAAGGGCAGAGATACCTTCATCAATGACCTCCACAGTACCCACCCAGGCATCGTAATGATGAAAGCGATAGCCAGATCCCATGTGTGGTGGCCCGGTAGCAATGCGGACTTAGAGTCCTGCGTTCACAGATGTAATACATGCTCGCAATTAAGCAAAGTACCCAGGGAGGCGCCGCTCAGTTTATGGCCTTGGCCCTCCAAACCATGGTCCAGGGTACATATCGACTATACAGGCCCGTTCTTGGGTAAAATGTTCCTTGTGGTTGTAGATCACTGCAGACTCGCCTATCCCAAGTCCTGCTTAGCTACCACACGAGACTCCACTCACTCACTGAGATCCCAGCTGCTGAACTGCTCATGAAAAGAGCACTTAAGACAAGGCTCTCATTAGTTCACCTTGATCTACATGAACAGGTAGAGAGCAGGCGGCTTCAACAAAGTGCATACCATGATAGTGCAAATGTGTCACGCGAGATTGAAATCAATGATCCAGTATTTGTATTAAATTCTGGGCAAGGTTCCAAGTGGCTTCCCAGCACTGTCGTGATCAAAGAGGGGAGCAGGGTGTTTCCGGTCAAACTTTCAAATGGACTCATTTACCAGAAACACTTGGACCAAATCAAACTCAGATTCACGGACTATCCTGAACAACCCACCTTGGACCCTACCTTTTTGATCCCCCAACATACACACCAGTGGCAACCGGCACCATGGTTGACCATGAAGCAGAACCCATCATCCACAGCAGCCCAGCAGGGCCCAACACAACAGGCAGACCAGCAAGGCCAGCTGCACAGCAGCCCAGCGAGGGCCCAGCAAATGATTCAACATCACCAGCTTTCACACCGAGATGATCAACCAGGGCAAGAAGGTCCCCATCGACTCACATTATAAATAGTTACACTATTTATTTTGGGGGGAGTGTTGTTATATATGTAAACTTGTATTTACACTGTACAGCCATCAGAGATCTCATCCCCTGAAGTCTCAAGGGATCCTATAATCCCTTGGGAGCACAGATATTTAAGGAGGCTTCACAGGTTGGAGAGGCACTCTGGAGACCTGCAATAAAAGACTAAGGTCACACTTTATTTGAGCTCACAGTGTTCAGTCTGACTCTTTCTCCATACACTACACCCAGTTTTCTAGCAGAAGGAACATTCTGCCTTCACATATGGATAGCTTTGATCAATGTGTGTCCCAGACACCGATAGCATGACATCAATGTGCTGTTACTGTTGATTTCTGGATTCTTTTACCTCAATCTGGTTCAGCAAAATTACTGAAACGAATACCGTTTGTGCTTTAAACAAAGCAAGCTTTTATTTAAAAAGCAAATCCCGATCGGGGACCTTATCAGACAGAAGGAATGCAACTCTGATAGAACACACCCACTTCCTACGGACAAAGTGACATTACATTGTAAAGGGACGACGGTTATACATTTTCGGCAAAAGATAACAAGATAGGGCTAGAGTGACATCCTAGTTCAGCCTATCTCTTTTGATCCCTCTTTCCCTTTGTCCACACATAAGCCGACCTAAGTATGGTCTGATTTTAAACAAAGGCCTTCTGTTAATGTTTCAGGTTAATAACATGATTTAATAAGACCTTGAGGTTTTTCTGCAAGCTGTGGGTTTTGTTTCAATATGTGTTAGTGTTGTAACATTTCGCAGTCTCGAGTCTGAGATGTCATGGCTATTCCTCCATGAATTCTTTGTTAGCTTATACTGTCCCTATACAATTCCCACATTCTCAACTTCAATGTCTCTATACATTTTTAAACATTCACATTCCCCCCTTTTATCATTCCATGATAACACTTAGGATCATTCTAGGAGCATTCATCCGTTCACACTCTATTTCCTGAATCATATTGTTGTTAGTGTCGAGTAGCTCTTTAGTTCGTTGGATCATAACTCGGGAGCCCTTGACCACAAGAGGGTTTGCTAACCTTGCCATCATTACTTTACAACAAAGGGTAAGGCAACCAACAATTAGATAGTATCTCCAAGATCCATCTGATCGCCAATCAAACCAGCTAGATCCTTCTGCTGGTGTGGATAACTTCTTCACCTCCCTTCTTATGTGCTCAGCGAGATTGGTTATGTTTTCTGAACTATCAGGAATGTAAGTGCAACATTCAGATCCTATCAGGGCACACGTTCCCCCTTTCTCAGCTAACAGGTAATTGAGGGCCATTCGGTTTTGTAATGCTATGGTCCTTATTGCTACCATTTCAGCTGTGATGCCCTCCAGAGCTTCAGCAGTATTGTTAGCTATCTGTTCCAATATCGTCTTTAGGTTCTGTACTTCGTCCATGAGACGTCTTATCCCGATTGGGAACATTAAGACCCCAAAAAAACTTGTCGGTGGGGGTGATAGCTCGCTTGTATCGGCTGGAGGCATGTGCTTCCGCCAGGGTACGTACTTGCCGCACAAATGGCACCACATATCCCAGATAGCAGAACCCTGTCCATCGCCTAGGCAACCAAGGATTTGGATCGTGAGAGTGGATGGTGACTCGTGCACCTGTGGTGAGGTTGAGACTGTGTGGGCAATTGCTGTACCCTACGATATGTCCTTGTTACTGGTGTCATTTCGGGTTAGACATATGTCCCCGGTTGGCCTCCCAATCCCTGAGGTATTGGTCAGGGCTATGAATGGGGGTTCCTTTTCACGGTTGTAGATTGGTTGGTACCATCCCTGGAATGTCTGACTAATGGGATCTCCAGCACTCTCCCACTTGGTGACCTCCCCGTGGTCGTTCATGTAGTAATGGTATGATACTCCTCCTGATCTCTGTGATCCCTCTTTTGACCGCCTTTCCTCTCTCGTATTTGTATTGGCCCCCCCCTCCTCTCGTGATAGTTTGGCTCTGAATCCATCTGACAGTCTCAATTAGGGTCAGTGGAACGGGGTGCAAAGGAATTCCCCCTTTGGAATGTATAGGGAAATGTATAGGGAATGTGAACACACCCAGCATCTAGAAAAGTTCCCATTTTGCGCATAAACATAAGACCTGTACAAAAAGGTGTTTACATGGAGCTCTCGTCTCTGTCTCCCCTCCCATGCGCCGAAACTGTCATATATCAACACTATTATACAGACTGTGGCATACAGACACAGTTTCATCTTATGGCTCAGGATTCAGATAAATAATCCAATTATTTTGCTGATTAAAAGAGTTCAGTTTTCCCGTCTCTCTTCTCAGGTCACCGTCGGTGTAGCTGGCTGTCTATCACTACGGGTAAAAGTTCAAACTGGTCCACGTTCCATTTAGGATGCCAACGGCCTTGTTCAGCTATGGAGAAGAGGAAGTCTGGAACAGAAACAGGAATTAGAATAACCAGTAAAATAGGTTCGTTAGAGGGTGGTGAGCTTGCAGTGGTGCAGGTGAACCTCGGCACTTTTCCCCTCAACCTTGGCTGCAGTGGGGGTAGTGAGTAACACCTGAAAAGGCCCCTCCCATTGTGGCTCTAATCCCTTCCGAATCCATACTTCCCTGGTGCCACGAGGGACAATTCGGGTAAAACTGGGAGGTCGAGGTGAGCATCTTGAACCTGGTTGTGAGCTAGTCGCAGAGCCTGAGTCAGAGAAAGAACATAGGTGGTCATCAGTCGAGCTGAGATACCATATCTAGGAACAATTTCCCTCATTAACACCTTAACAACAGTTTGAGCCTTATTGTCCAGGGTAGGGTAGGCTTCAATCCATCTGCTAAACACATCTACTATTACTAACACATATTTGTAACACTGAACTTTTTGCAACTCAATGTAGCCCAACTGAAATGTCTCAAAGGGACCTTCGGGTAGGGGCGTTTTACCCCAATCACAGGGGATTCCCTTCCCTGGGTAATGTTGCTGGCAAACCAGGCAACGACTACTGATGTTCTGGGCGAGCGCCTGGAGTCTAGGGTGCCACCAAGTAGCCAAAAGTGTATCACTCGTGGTTCTTGCTCCACAATGAGTAGTAAAATGCATACAGTCAATAACTCATAGAGCCAACTCATCAGACATGCAAGTCTGTTCCACGGGAGTGGTCCAGAGTTTAGAAACATTGTCATAAGTACATCCATAATATTTCCACAACAGTTTATCTTTTTCAGGAGCGTCCTCCTGTGCTTTTATAACATCTTGGATGGTTGGCATTGGTTTTTCCGAGGCTAACTTATCCTTCGCAGGATTTTTTAGTCTGACTCATCATTTTGGGCACTACCATCTGTTGGTCACGAGAGGCCTGTTTAGCCTCTTTATCAGCACAGTGGTTCCCTATATCAACCGGGGATTTTCCGGTGGTGTGGGCGGTACATTTACCAATGGCAATGTGCTTGGGGAGCATGAGGGCTTGCAACAAATCAGATACTAGTTGCTTATGGGATATCTCATTCCCCTGTGAGGTTAGGAATCCCCTATTTTTCCATAATTGTCCGAAATCATGGGCCACCCCAAAGGCGTACCTAGAGTCGGTATAGATATTGACTTTGAGATCTTTGGCCAAGATACAGGCTCGGGTGAGGGCGAATAGTTCAGCTTGTTGGGCAGAATAGGCAGTTTCAAAAGCGGCAGATTCCAAGACCTGATTCTCCTGTTTTACTATGGCGTATCCTGAGATTCGTGTACCTTCTGGATTAATAGAAGAACTTCCGTCAACATACATAATACAGTCTGGATCTTCCATTGGTACATCAACTAAATCTTCCCTGACTGATGTGGCCTCTTGAATTAAAGATAATCAATCATGACTGGGTTCTTCCTCATCTTGGGGCGGCTCAGTAAGAAAACAGGCCGGATTAATTGCAGTACAGTGCCGAAAGGTCAGCTTAGGATTGTTTAGTAAGTAGATCTCATATCTGCTTTGCCTGGCCATGGTAAGGTGTTGAGTCTGCAGTTGGCCCAGGAGGGCAGCTACTGAGTGAGAGGTGTTAAGACAACGGTAGCACAGTCTTTCAGAATTGTACAATACAGTTGAAAGGGCCGGTCATAGAGGGGCCGGCCCAAAGCCGGAGCTTGCAGCAGGGCTGTCTTTAGTTCGCTTGGACGTCTGCGGTTTCTATTTCAAAGCTGCCTTACTTATTTGTATACGGGGTGAGGTGCTTAGTCATCAGGGCAACATTAGGGATCCAGGATCTGCAGTAATTGATCATCCCCAACCACTGTCGCATTTGTTTAGCCGTGCTAGGGACTGGAAACTGGCAAATTGGTTCGACTCGGCTAGCATCCAAAGCTCGGTGGATACTCGGTATTGCCTGTGATTTCAGTGGGTACTGTCGGATAAGGGCCAGTCAACATTGCCCTGCACTGGGATCTCAAGCGGATCAATGGGAATATAACCCACTTGGGAGGGGTCCTCTGCCCACACATGAGGATCCACATAGTCAGGTATGTCAGAGCCAGTATGATGCTGCAGAGTCGTTAAGACCTTCTCGGGGTCCCCGTGGAATTGGACTGTTCGGCCATGTTTTACAATTTGCACATCCCGGCTGGTAGGGTCAGCCTCGTCAAAAGCCTGGCGCACCATAACTCCAAAATCTTTAGCGTGGTGGGGAGGTAATACTTCACGAGTAATATGTGGTGCCACCGTTGGGGGCTGTCCATTTCCACAAAATCTGCCTTCCCTTCCGGTCCAGTCACTCTAGCCCTTAATAGAATTTCCTTCACTTCCCCTTCGTGATCCTGATAAAAGTTCTGCAGGTCCTGATTCTTTCCACTGGGATCGTATGCTAGGGTCACGTGATAGGGTGCCTGCGGCAGGTCCAGAGACCACCACTGAGGGGTTCTAGTGGTATAATACTGCCGCTTAAGGGTTCCCTGTTTTACAATAATCCCATCATCTCCACACTCCAAATGCAACTGGAATTTGCAGAGGAGGTCTCTAGCCATCAAGTTACAGTCCAGATTGGTTGTGATAACAAATCGATGTTCCACCGATTCTTCCTGGTAACCCATTTTAACCGGTTCTGACACCGGGAATGTAGAGACTTGTCCCAGGAATCCTGACAGTCCCTGTGTTTCAATGAAGGCGGGGAGTTTAAGCTTTGATTGTACAGAAGACATGAAGGCTCCCGTATCTATCAAGAAGGGTTGCCACTCATTCCGAATTTTTAACAATATCATCGGTTCGTCATCCGGGGTGGGTCCCTGCACAATCAAGCTGCGTAGTCAATATGAATCGGGGGACAGTTGGCCAAAGGGGTTGTTCTGGGAGAAGTTAGTGTAAGATCCCCGTCCTCTCCCCCCTTGCTCCCCTCCTCTTCCTCCTCTTCCTTTTTCGTGCTGATGGGAGGGACAATTTCTATTCCAATGTCCTTCTTGCCCACAAATAAAGCATCCATCTCGTCTTTCCCAGCCCCGACCTCTTCCCATACCAGGCTGGGGACAGTAGGGCGGTCCGTAATTAGCAGGGCCCGGGCCATTTGGGTGTTTGATATAACCGTATCCCTGTTTATCCACCAAACGCTGCATGCAATACTGCGGTTCCATCTGGTATCCCCTTGGGTCAGGTTTTGGTCCTTCCACCCGAGGCGGCTCCATACTGATGGGCTTCTGAAGGGTCGTGGTGAGAGCATTAAAGATAGCGTTTAGGCGATCCTGGACACCAATGCATCATGAGTAGCACGTCCTAGGTGAGTTAGAAATCGGGCATGCTCAGTTGGGCTCAGGGTTTGCTTTACCAGGGCCCACAGGTCCCTTGATTCTGCATTATATCCATGCATGTCGAGGTCACTCCGTGAAATCGGAGGTCAGGGTTAAGTTGGGTTTGTGGATCCCTTTCAGCTTATTTATCTTAGCCTTTTAACTCTTCAATTTGTTTTGTTTGAGTATCTATTTCTTTATTGTATCAGGCAAGTATTCTTACATAAGCTAGTTCTGTTTTTATTTTTATTCTGACTATCGCACCATTCCTCTGTTAGGTGAGTCTTTTTTCTATTAGGAAATCCAAATTGATAATGTTCAGTATGAAACGGCTTTCAATGGAAAGGATTAACTCCTTTACAGGTTTGTAAGAAGACCTGATGTCATTACGTGACTTCACGTAACCATCTGAAAAAAAATCTTTTCATCAGGAAAGGCAGCATTTGATTAAACTCCAATATTTTTTTAACTTCTTATTCAAGTGCTTGCCAAAGATATTTTTTTTAATTGATTTAAAACGAGACCACAAATTTGTTTACTGAAATTCAATTTCGTCATCAGCCTCGGTCAACACAAAGCCAACCATTTTAACTAGTAGTCTATCGATACATTTCTCAGAGGTCCCAGTGGAACTCTGAGTACTTTTCTCGTGCGTGCACTCTTTCTTTAAGACGTCTACGGTTTTTAATATGTCCTCCTTCTGTCAATGAAAGCCCTAATTTAATGGAGTTTTTCTGCCAACTCGACAGGAGTGATTTTTTTTAGACTGCAGTGGAATTTTTCTCATAATTTAAAATCTCAGAACATTTTTTTTTCTTTCAGCACCTATTTAGTACGTTACTTTTTTTTTGTCTTTTCCATAACTAGAGAGAAGTCTGGCACGTAGGCTATGGACTGCTTTTCGCTATCTCAATTGTTCCAGCCTCAAGGTCGTGTTATTTAATATAATATATTTTTTTAATCCTTTTGAATCCATCTCAGTTGTTTTGCTGTGCCTTCTCTGAATGTTTTCTTTCGACAAGTAAGTGAGCATGTCAAATCCTTTTTTTTAACCACCGGGACCATGTATTTTTTTCTTTTATTTTACTCAACAAAACTATCCTTTGTGCATTTCCTGGCTCCGTAACTTATCATCCGAATATACGTAATTCAATAAGGTTCACACTCTTAAACTTCCCACATACAGGACAACACTACAAAGGGTTAAAAAAAACTTTCATTCTGTTTGAAAAAGTGGGTGGAGCTAAAACAAACCACAACTCCCCGGCTTTATTTTTTACACAGTAAAAATCACACAAGCATTTCTCATTTAAAACAAACGTTCACAAGAGTCTCTTTTCTTTCCTATTAATTTTTGGATCCATGATTGATCATCTATCCCTATCTAGCTCTAACTATCCCTACTTTCCGTGTCGCCGCACGGATCTACTTGGGCCTCGAACCCACACAGACACTGGGCCTTGAACCCAGGCAGGCTCTGGACCTCGAACCCAGGCAGACTTACCTATTCTAACCTATCTTTCCAAGTCGCCGCTTGGTTTGCATCACCGCGCAAGACTTACCTATTCTAACCTATCTTTCCAAGTCGCCGCTTGGTTTGCGTCACCGCGCAATTTCCCTATCTCTATCCCTATTCTAAGTTTGAAAGGTATTCACCAGATTGTCCTGGATCTCGTTCAGACACTACCTGAGAACCAGCGAGTGGCTAAACTTTCCTCAGACTTTTGAAACCGGGGGAAACTGGAGCAGTATTGAAATCATACTCACTCCAGTGGCCACTTTCCCCTCGTCTCGTCCAAGGCTCGTCTGGCTCTTAACTCGCAAGTTTTCGGCAGTCGTCCGTTGAGATCCCACTTCTGACACCAAATGTTAATTTTTGGATTCTTTTACCTCAATCTGGTTCAGCAAAATTACTGAAATGAATGCCGTTTGTGCTTTAAACAAAGCAAGCTTTTATTTAAAAAGCAAATCCCGATTGGGGACCTTATCAGACAGAAGGAATGCAACTCTGATAGAACGCACCCACTTCCTACGGACAAAGTGACGTTACATTGTAAAGGGACGACGGTTATACATTTTCGGCAAAAGATAACAAGATAGGGCTAGAGTGACATCCTAGTTCAGCCTATCTCTTTTGATCCCTCTTTCCCTTTGTCCACTCATAAGCCGACCTAAGTATGGTCTGATTTTAAACAAAGACCTTCTGTTAATGTTTCAGGTTAATAACATGATTTAATAAGACCTTGATGTTTTTCTGCAAGCTGTGGGTTTTGTTTCAATATGTGTTAGTGTTGTAACATTTCGCAGTCTCGAGTCTGAGATGTCATGGCTATTCCTCCATGAATTCTTTGTTAGCTTATACTGTCCCTATACAATTCCCACGTTCTCAACTTCAATGTCTCTATACATTTTTAAACATTCACATTACCTTGGCCAGTTTCTGAGGCCTATGGTCCCAACTGCCTTTTCCGTTTAACCTGCAGATGATTCACCTCGGTTGTCTGATGACTGGAATTGGTGCAAAATTCTCAAACATATTGGTCAGCCATATCCATCAGCATAGCTCTCTGACAAGCTAAATCAAAATCAAATAAGTGGTTGTCATCAAGTTTCTTCTGATTTCTTCATTTTGCATCGCACAAACCAAGTGCTCACACAATGATCGATCCTGAAAGTTTCCAAAATGACAGTGAATGGATAGCTTTTATAAAGCTTTCATCTACTCACTGATCCTCTTGTCAATGTATAGATCCCGTATTCCACAACAATAACCTTCAGCAATTTCCAGGGGCTCAGGACTAGTGCTGTAAATGGAGTTGCGGTGTAGATCATTCGTGATCTAATTGAATGGCGGAGCAGGCTCAAGGGGCTGAATGACTGACTTCTGTCTCCATGTTCCTCAGTCCTATTTTCCTATGTTCCATTCGGTAATACAATCCAGTTCTCTTGTTGCCCAATCTGCGTCATTTATATTTCGGGTTTTCCAACTCTGGTTTGATCTATTCAGGAAGGTTTCATCACATGACCTCCAGCCGCCCCGCCCCCACATTCCTGCCACTGGTCACCCAACATGTCCATCCTCATGGTGGAACACCTTCCTATGCGTGTAGACTCTTCGTTAACAGATTGGGTGAATCTGGACTGTCCTATGTCCGATATTTTTAAACTAAAACAACAGAGTTCAGAGAACTAATTTTTTTTTAATCCATAGTACTTCATTGCCCCTTTGATTTTTCTCTCAGGTTGCTCACGGCAATCTCCTCAAGATTATAGACTTTAATTCCTGGAGACTCCGGGGATATCCTGGAGGGTTGGCAACCCTATTTAAAATGCAGCAGGCACACTTGCCATCAAAGACAATGCTGTAAAGTAAATAACGGAGTGGTCTTCCACCTGACGTGGAAACATAAAGCAAAGTACGTCTGCCTGCGCATTTTATGTATAAAAGAGCTACTTACGCCACAGTGCAAATTTCTACCTGATGTGAACTTGCAACTGATTTGCAGCAAATTCCCCAATGCAATTGAATTTGCTTGAGTTGTAGTTTGGTGTAAGAAGTCCCACCTCCTGCAGTTGGTTTCAAACCAAACTGTGAATCAGTGTGTTAACAGCTTGATTCAAATACCTAATCATTTTCCGTCTCAAGAAAAACCACAATACATTTTGTTTGGGGTCTGGGGCCGAGTAGTGTACAAATGCTGAGAAATCACATTCTGTTCTAATCAACTTGATAGATTCTGAAAGAAATCTCCCAGTGCACACATGTGTAACTCTCACAGATCGTCTCCTCTCTGTTCCAATCATCAACCTTCACCATCATCTTTCTTAACATTTCAATTCTGCTCTCCTGTTGAAGGAACTTTTCCTGTGTTACCGGAGCAAAGCTTCACCTGTGGAATAAATCAGGCACATGGGCAAGGTGTTGAATTGTCAGCGAAGGTGGAATATATCAGGGAGAGACATTAGGGCCAAGTTTCGGCCTGAGTTGCTCCTGTTTTTTTGATTTAGAATGGAGTATCTTAAAAATTGCAATTCTCGGCATTTAGTTTGCTCCAATTCTAGTCAGTTAGAACAGTTTCAGTTTGGAACAGATATTTTTTTCAAAAGGGGGCGTGTCCGGCCACTTATGCCTGTTTTGAAAGTTTAGGCAGTGAAAACTTACTCCAAACTAACTTAGAATGGAGTAAGTGTAGATTTTTGTACGCTCAGAAAAACCTTGCCTACATTTAGAAAATCAGGCGTAGGTTATAAATCAGGCGTAGGGAATGGTGGGGGGTTTAAAGGGAAGTTAACAAACATTAAACACTTCAGTTTTACAAATAAAGAGCCATCATCAATAATAAATGATAAATACGTTAATAAATCAACCAATAAATCAATCAACAAAAATTAATAAAAAAATTTTAAAAATTAAAAAATCAAAAATTAAACATTTTCTACTTACCGACTGCAACACCGGGAGTCCTCCAACAGCGTGCTGGGACGGCCCCCCCAGTGTGTCTCTGTCAGTGTCTCTATCTCTCTGTCTGTCTGTGTGTCTCTCACTCTCTGTCTGTCAGTATCTGTGTTTCTGACAGCGAGGGAAGGGGGAAGAGGGGAGGAGAGGGGGGAGGGGGGGAGAGGGAGGGGGAGAGGGAGAGGGGAGGTGGGGGGGAAGAGGAAGGAAGGGAGGGAGGGGGGAGAGGGAGTGGGGAGAGAGGGAGGGGGAGAGGGAGGGAGGGAGGGAGAGGAGGAAGAGGAGGGAGAGAAGGGAGAGAAGGGAGGGAGGGAGAGGAGGGGGGCAGGGAGAGGAGAGGAGGGAGGGAGAGGAGAGGAGGGACGGAGAGAAGAGGAGGGAGAGAAGGGAGGGAGAGGAGGGGGGTGAGGGAGGGGAGGAGGGGAGAGGAGGGGGTGAAGGAGGGGAGGAGGGGAGAGGGAGGGAGGGGAGGGAGAGAAGGGGGGGAGGCAGGGGAAGGGGTGGGAGGGAGGGAGAGTGGAGGAGGGGGGAGAGGAGAGGAGAGAGGGGGGAGGGGTTAGGGAGGGAGGGGAGGGAGGGGAGGGAGAGGAGGGGGGGAGAGGAGAGAGGGAGAGGGAGAGAAAGGGGAGGGGTTAGGGAGGGAGAAGAGGGAGAGGAGGGGGAGGGGAGGGAGGGGGGGGAGGGAGAGAAGGGAGGGGTGGGTAGAGAGAGGAGAGGGAGGCTGAACGGGCCCGGCCTGCCCTGGCCCTGGCCCAAGACTTCAGGCCCAGTACCGGATTTACAGGTAGGTGGCCGGGGGTCCGGTCCGGAGTCAGGGGGGGGGAACGCCAGTCCGGGGTCGGGTCCGGTCCGGGCTCAGTGGGGGGTAACGCGAGTCTGGGGTCGGGTCAGGTCCGGGGTCGGGGGTGGGGGGGGGAAACGTGAGTCCGGGGTCGGGTCCGGTCCGGGGTCGGAGGGGGGAACACGAGTCCGGGGCCAGGTCCGGTCCGGGGTTGGTGGGTGGGGGGGGGGAACGTGAGTCCGGGGTCAGGTCCGGTCCGGGGTCAGGGGGAGGGGGGGATTGGGGGCGGAGGGGAGGAGCGGGTGTCGGGTCGGGTCGGAAGGAAGCAGGAGCTGGGCATGGGAGGTGAGCCTTATCCACACAGCCCCAGTGAGGCCATTCGGCCAGGGCTAGCGGCTGCGTGTTTCGGGCCCCTCCCACACAGTTTTGGGCGCCTGGAGCTACTGCACATGCACGCCCACTATTTTCAGTGCAGGGACCTGGCTCCGCCCCCCCACAGCTCGTGCAGCGCTGCGCCCTGCACCAGAGGACATGCAGGGAGCCCGAGAATTGGTAAGTATTTTTTAGGCGTACTTTGTGGCGCGAAAAACGGGTGTCCAGGTCGGGGCTGTGCCGTTCTAGGCGCGGCCCAAAACTTGGGCCCAATGTGTGCATTATCTAATGACAGCATGGAGAAATATATGCAAACGTGTTGCAATTAATCTGATTGAATTTGAAAGGCAAAGCTTGATACACACAGGGTTGGGAATGTTACAGTATCAACTTATTTTGGTGCTGTATAATTCCATTTCAAGATTCACTGTAGAGCAACAATCACTGAGATCGACCTTGACTGTGAGCGATAGTATAAAATGGGTGACAGCGAATCGGCAGCCTGTTTGATATATCTCCCACAATAAAAGTCGGAGAGTTGTAAAACTTGCTGCCGACTTGTACCACCTGTTTTACACTTTGTCTCGAGCGCTGTGTCTATAACGTGCCAGAGATCATGTATAAAGCTTACCACATTCTCATGTGTTCGATAAAAGTTGTTCAGTAACGCAGGGCGCAATTTTTATTTTCACCACATAGGTGATACACTGTGGATAGCCCGTCTGTTTTAGAACCACCCAATTTTCATTTATGTTGTTATCAATGGGAATGGAAATGAAAATGGGGTTGGCTGTATAGCAGGCAGGCAATCCACTCTGCCCGGTGAATATTAGTCCAATACTGTCAATCCAATACCTGCAGGCTAAACTGAAGAGACAGATGTATTTACAAGTAAGCAGAAGCAGTAACACATCAAAAAAAAATAATGGTAAAATATTTAAAACAATTTCTTAGATGGCTCCTCAAATCGAGGATGACTTGCTTCGAGACCGAGGTGTCATGGTATATCAGTCATTGAAAGTTGGCATGCAGGTACTGCAGGTGGTGAAGAAGGCAAATGGCATGTTGGCCTTCATAGCTAGGGGATTTGATGATAAGAGCAGGGATGTGTTGCCACAGTTGTACAGGGCCTTGGTGAGGCCACACCTGGAGTATTGTGTACAGTTTTGGTCTCCTAACCTGAGGAAGGACATTCTTGCTATTGAGGGAGTGCAGCGAAGGTTCACCAGACTGATTCCCGGGATGGCGGGACTGACCTATTAAGAAAGACTGGATCAACTGGGCTTGTATTCACTGGAGTTCAGAAGAATGAGAGGGGACCTCATGGAAACATTTAAAATTCCAATGGGTTTAGACAGGTTAGATGCAGGAAGAATGTTCCCAATGTTGGGGAAGTCCAGAACCAGGGGTCACAGCCTAAGGATAAGGGATAAGCAATTTAGGACCGAGATGAGGAGAAACTTCCTCACCCAGAGAGTGGTGCACCTATGGAATTCTCTACCACAGAAAGTTGTTGAGGCCAATTCACTAAATATATTCAAAAAGGAGTTAGATGTAGTCCTTACTACTAGGAGGATCAAGGGGTAAGGCAAGAAAGCAGGAATGGGGTACTGAAGTTGCATGTTCAGCCATGAACTCATTGAATGGCGGTGCAGGCTAGAAGGGCTGAATGGCCTACCCCTGCACCTATTTTCTATGTTTCTATGTTTCTATGAAACATATAACATTCTGACGGGACTGGACAGGTTAGATGCAGGAAGAATGTTCCCGATGTTGGGGGGTCACAGTCTAAGGATAAGGGATAAGCCATTTAGGACCAAGGTGAGGAGAAACTTCTTAACTCAGAGAGTTGTTAACCTGTGGAATTCTCTACAGCAGAGAATTCCACAGGTTAATGCCAGTTCGTTAAATATATTCGAGAGGGAGTTAGATATGGCCCTTACGGCTAAAAGGATCAAGGGTTATGGAGAGAAAGCAGGAAAGGGGTACTGAGGTGAATGATCAGCCATGATCTTATTGAATGGTGGTGCAGGCTCAAACGGCCAAATGGCCTACTCCTGCACCTATTTTCTATGTTTCCACGCCAAAAAGGGATAAGTTTGCAGGTTATCAATGAAGGACCGCATATTCCAGGTCCCGATCTACATATTAAAGGGTGAAAGATGCCTGTGCGTGGATTTTTTTAATGTGTGATAGCCGTTGCACACCAGCCACTACACGGGCTTGACAGAGCTAGGTCTTGGTCCAGTGGCAAGGATTAACCAAGACGACTGGAGTCCAGCTCTGCTGCATGTACTTAGTGCGCCCACATATCACAGTTTGGGCTGGCCCATGCTGCCCTGGGCCCTCGAATCCTCTGGGCCCAGAACTCACACCTCACCTCGACCCCGATCACGTTTCTCCACGATCACTCGCCGCTCCTGCGCCCCAACCTCTCCGCTCCTACTGTACCTGCCCACTCTCCAATCAGTGACCTGGACCTTGGTGGCGTCCAATTCAGTCGCCCTCTTCACAGCCGTCGCTCTCCAGCACACGCTGTACCTTGAAGTGGTTTGCTCCTTTGAAGACCCCGACCTGCTGATGGACCTTATAGGTCGATACAATATAGATACAACAAGCAGGACTGACCAAGGGCTTGCAGCCAAGACAAATGATACAGGAGTTGATCCGTCTCTTTGCAGACAATCCACTTTGCTTCCTGTTGTAACGTCAAACGCAAATACAGACTCGAATTGACTCGCAAGAGGATCCCCTTTAGGATTTACCTATATAATTCAATAATTTGATGAAACAGTCTTTCATGGGGGGAACATTGATTATCGACCATTTTGAGGCACGAACATCACCTGAGCATTAGCGCCGGGGTAAATTTAGTGCCAGAGGTAGTGATATTGATTTTTAGCACCCTAGGAATGGAGTGGAGTGCTAAGGGAATGGGTCCACACTTCTCTTAGGGCAGTAAGCCAGTAGCACTACTGAAGTTCTGGCACAAACATACCGGCATCCTAGCACTCAAAGAGAAGGTTATCTGTAAAAAATGAAAACTTAAAAAACATTACAATTCGATAATTAACACATCAGGAACACCAAATAAAGTAGAATCAATACACATAAAGTTAAATAAAATCTCTAAAACTTACATTATACACTCATCTCTTTCATTAGCCCCCGAGGACAACTGTGAATACCAACTTTTTCTGGTGTGATTAACACCAGGTGGTAAGCCAGGCAATAACATTCAAGTTGGCTTCCATGGTGGTACCTGGGCATTGCACACTGGCGCAACATTCCCTGGCGCTTACTATTAGCGCCACCAGTTAAACCCTATTCAAGTTGGCAAGCGGCGTTAATATCACTGTGCCCGGGCGATAAGCCTTTCGCGCCCCAGAAGCGCCTTTCGCCAGCGCTAACAGGTATAGCTAATTTATTCAATTTCTCGCCCCTAGACTTTCCAATGCAATGTCATATGTGAGCAACAGCATTCTGACATGGACCTCATGACGTTGACTTCACAAATGCACTGAACTAAAGTTGAGTAGATAGAGCAGTTTTCTGAAAGCCAAAAGAAGTCATTTGCAGGTGTTACAGATGTGAATATTGAGACATCAAGAAGTAGATGTTCAGTGCAGGTAAAATGGCCGGTGGGGGAGCGATCATGTTGACTGCCTGATCAGGTGAGTGGAACTTGCAGCTAATTTTGATGGCTGGTCTTCATTTGATTGCAATCGCCGTGGGTGCCCACAAGTTGGCAACAGTGAGAGGCAGCCCAACCACAAGTTGGGTGCACTTGGTGCAATGCAGCCAAGTATTGAAAGGTTGAATGCACTTCTTAAATAAAGGTGTCCTTTCACCCAGAGGAAATCGCGGCTGGTTGCGTGATTTTTTGAAAGACTGAACAGGATGTCCAAATCAAGAGCCCGCAGGTTTAGTGACATGGCGGTGAAATTGTTAATTAAACAGATGAGGGCATGAAGCAAGACCTCTTCCCTCAGATGGCACTATGGTCCCTTTAATTAAATAAAAAAAACAGCAGCAGGTCATAGCTGTAGTTGTCAATGCCCACAGCATCATCCCAAGGGCATAGGTTGAGCACCATGTATCGTTCAGTGACCTGAGCAGGGCAGCAAGGGTGAAACTGATGTCTTGCTGTCTCTATTTCTTTGTATTGACCTTGCCACAGCATTTTCTTTCCCCGCCCCAGCATTCCAAACTCTTCCCCATCTCCCACTCCACATGCTTCTTCTACAATCCATGTCAGGTTAATGCATGAGCTCTCCTTCTCATAGAAACATAGAAAATAGGTGCAGGTGTAGGCCATTCGGCTCTTCTAGCCTGCACCGCCATTCAATGAGTTCATGGCTGAACATGCAACTTCAGTACCCCATTCCTGCTTTCTCGCCATACCCCTTGATCCCCCTAGTAGTAAGGACTTCATCTAACTCCTTTTTGAATATATTTAGTGAATTGGCCTCAACAACTTTCTGTGGTAGAGAATTCCACAGGTTCACCACTCTCTGGGTGAAGAAGTTTCTCCTCATCTCGGTCCTAAATGGCTTACCCCTTATCCTTAGACTGTGATCCCTGGTTCTGGACTTCCCCAACATTGGGAACATTCTTCCTGCATCTAACCTGTCTGAACCCATTAGAATTTTAAACGTTTCTATGAGGTCCCCTCTCATCTTCTGAACTCCAGTGAATACAAGCCCAGTTAATCCAGTCTTTCTTGATAGGTCAGCCCCGCCATCCTGGGAATCAGTCTGGTGAACCTTCGCTGCACTCCCTCAATAGCAAGAATGTCCTTCCTGAGGTTAGGAGTCCAAAACTGTACACAATACTCCAAGTGTGGCCTCACCAAGGCCCTGTACAACTGTAGCAACACATCCCTGCCCTTGTACTCAAATCCCCTCGCTATGAAGGCCAACATGCCATTTGCTTTCTTAACCGCCTGCTGTACCTGCATGCCAACCTTCAATGACTGATGTACCATGACACCCAGGTCTCGTTGCACCTCCCCTTTTCCTAATCTGTCACCATTCAGATAATAGTCTGTCTCTCTGTTTTTACCACCAAAGTGGATAACCTCACATTTATCCACATTATACTTCATCTGCCATGCATTTGCCCACTCACCTAACCTATCCAAGTCACTCTGCAGCCTCATAGCATCCTCCTCACAGCTCACACTGCCACCCAACTTAGTGGCATCCGCAAATTTGGAGATACTACATTTAATCCCCTCGTCTAAATCATTAATGTACAGTGTAAGCAACTGGGGCCCCAGCACAGAACCTTGCGGTACCCCACTAGTCACTGCCTGCCATTCTGAAAAGTACCCATTTACTCCTACTCTTTGCTTCCTGTCTGACAACCAGTTCTCAATCCACGTCAGCACACTACCCCCAATCCCATGTGCTTGAACTTTGCAGATTAATCTCTCATTACAGACACGTGTTAACCTGCTGCTCATGCCCTCACTATAGGCACAAACAGTAAACTGGGTTCACCCAGTCACAACTGGAAGGACTTTTGCTCTTCTGCTAATTGGTTACACATTTCTCTTACATAGGGTCAGCTCCCCATCTGTTATGTATTTAACCCTTTGTAACTTGCATTACAATTGACCACCAGAGGGCTCACCTGTTGGTGTCCCAAGGGATCCCAACAATTGCGTGAAAATGCAAAGAACAGTCAGCATCCTGGAGAAGTTCTCAGAAGGGGTTGATTGGGAGGCCTTCGTGGAGAGAGTCGACCAATAATTTGTGGCCAATGAAATGGAAGGGGACGAGAATGCCACCAAACAAAGGGCGATCCTCCAAACTGTCTGTGGGGCAACAACCTATGGACTCATGAAGAATCTCCTGGCCCCAGCAAAACCAATAGAGAAATCCTACGAAGAATTGTGTACGCTGGTCCGGGAGCACCTAAATCCTAAGGAAGCAAGGCATCCTCGTTTCGAGGGACTGTGTGTGATGATTCTGATTACTAAACTCTTTGGTCCGTATCGATATGTATTTCACTCTTTCCAAATCTATAACTCATCTGAAAATCTTCATTTTTGCATGGACAAAGACATTGTGATTGTGTCCTTTGTAAGCTTTTGTTGACATGCCAATAGAGATATTTACCTTTAAGATTCTGACTCACTTGCAAATGAATGCATTACAGAACACTGAAATAACATACTCTGTTAAGTTCAGTAGCACTGGCACAGCACACAGCAAATAGAGGCAAGTGGAAGCTAAAGATAATCAAACTGTCAAAGGAAAAAACATAATTAATATGCTGGAAATCCAAGTGCAAAATGTGGTTGCTTCTGGTTGTAGTGCTACTCCTGCTGCTAGTTAAATCAACCCTGACTCAATTCTGCTCCATATAGGAACAAAGAAAAAAAGTTGGATTTCTGTCGCATTGTTCACAACCTCAGGATGTCCCAAAGAGCTTTACAGCCAATTAAGTACATTTGAAGTGTAGTCACTGTTGTAATCTAGGAAACATAATCAATTATATTATGTTGTGACAGTGCGATCATACAACTCAGGTTCTCATCTCAGTGACTTTTTCCTCAATCCTAGCAAATCAAATGCAACTAAATGGGCACTTCAGACAAATATATATTGGACCACCCTGGAAATCAGATGTATTCGATAATTGTTCTGGGATTATTGTATTGTTCTTGATGGTGTACTGCATGAAATATTTATACAGCACCCGTCACATACTCAAAACATCTCGAAATGTAGTCGCTGTTGCTTTGTTGGCAAACATGGCACACAATTTACACACAGCACGACCCCACAGGCAGCAATGAGATAGATAGCCAATTTGCTTTTGGATGTGTTGATTGAGGGATAAATGTTGACCTGCACACGAAGGAAATTCCCCTGACCTCCTTTATGTATTAATATACAATCTTTTACGCGCACACTTTAGTTTTGTAATTTAACGTATCATCCAAAAGGTATCATCTCCCACTGTACTGGTTGCTGTGAGAATGTAGCTTGAGGCAAGCGATAACTCTAATTCCGTCAGCTAGCTTCAACCACAACACCAAGAAATATGGCCAAAGATCAGGGCTTCGGAATCCACATTAAAGGTAATATGTGCGGGGAACTGTGAGAATGCAAAAATGGAATACCACTATATTTCATGCAGGACACCATCAAGAACAACACAATAATCCCAGAACAATCTGATAAAGCAGCAATAAAGAGAAATTACTTCATTAACTGTGGTTCTGGAGGGGTCACATTAACAGAGGTCTAATTCCTAACTAACAATAAGTTAAACTTTAACAGCAAATATGTTTGACTGTGTCCATGCTTCTCTTCACTCTCTCCAGAATCAGAAAGGATGCCACGCAGCGGCGGGAATTGGTAATACACAATACGTTGTCTCTGAGATGTCAGAAAGTGTCTCAGACCATCACACCCACAATGCAGCAGTCAGATGGCTGGGTTTTCGGCTTTGATGATTTCGGGTCAGTAATGGCGCTGGAGTTGGAGAGTTTGCATCCGGAAACAGTTTGCGCCTCAGGAAGTAAAATTGGACAGCTGGGCACTGACTCAGGGGACACAGTGCTAAGGGAGGCGTTTACACCTCCATTGGATGCTAACATGGGAAAATCCTGAGCTAAAGAGCTGGGCCAGGAGCGGTCCGAGAGATCGGAGAGGAAAAAAACATTTAAAAACCCACAAAAACATTCCCAAAGCATTGCCCACATCACCACAACATAAATCGCAAAAAAAAAATTTAAAGAAAAAAAATTAATCTTACGTTATGAGTCCATTACTTACCTCTCTGCAGTCGGTATCGTGGACCGCCTGATTTCCGAGGCGTTCACTGCGGGGCACGCAGCTGGGAGTGTGGGTGGGGCTGAAATCAAAATTCGTGCCGGTGTCCCAATCAGGGGCATTGCAGCTCTTCCAGGCAGTGCTGCTACACGCTGCCACAAAACCGGACCCAATGATCCCTGTGGGGCGCTGGAGGCTGACCACCCGCTCACAAGACCTCACTGCCGCCATTTGCCACCGCCATTGCCTCAAGCTACATTCTGGGGTGAAAAATGAAGCGCAGAAGAACCAAAACCCCACCCCAAAAGTAGTAGAAAGGCTGGCTGTACTTAAAGTAGATAAATCACCAGGAGCGGATGGGATGCATCATAGGATGCTCAGGGAATTGAGAGCAGAAATTGCAGAGATACTGGCCACAATATTCCAATCCTCCATAGCTACAGGGATGGTGTCAGAGGACTGGAGAATTGCAAATGTTACACCATTGTTCAAAAAAGGGTGTAAATATAAACCCAGCAACTACAGGCCAGTCAGTTTAATCTCAGTAAAGCTTTAAGAAACAGTAATCAGGGACAGAATTAAGAGTCACTTGGATAGGGGTGGATTAATTAAGGAAAGCCAGCACAGATTTGTTAAAGGCAAATCTTGTTTAACCAACTTGATTGAGTTTTTTGATGAGGTTACAGAGAGGGTTAATAAGGGCAATGGGATTGATGTGGTATACATGGATTTCAAAAAGGTGTTTGACAAAGTGCCATATCATAGGCTTGTCAGCAAAATTGAAGCCAATGGAATAAAAGGGACAGTGGCAGCATGGATACAAAATTGGCTAAGTGACAGGAAATAGAGAGTAGTGGCGAACGGTTATTTTTCAGAATGGAGGAAGGTACACAGTGGTGTTCCCCAGGGGTCAGTTCTAGGACCACTGCTTTTCTTGATATATATTAATGACTTGGACCTATGTGTAAAGGGCAGAATTAAAAAATTTGCAGATGACACCTAACAGTATAGTGAAGAGTGAGGGGGAGAGTGATCGTCTTCAGGAAGATATAGACAGGTTGGCGAAATGGGCAGACACATGACAGATGAAATTTAAGCAGAAAAATGTGAGGTGATGCATTTTGGTCGAAAGAATAAGGAGAGGACATATAAACTAAATGGTACAATTCTAAAGTGGGAGCATGAACAGAGAGACCTGAGGCTGTGTGTTCATAAATCGTTGAAGGTTGCAGAGCAGGTTGAGAAAGCAGGTAAAATGGCTACAGGATCCTGGACTTCATAAATAGAGGTATAGAGTACAAAAGCATGGTAATTATGATGAGCCTGTATAAAACATTGGTTTGGCCCGAACTGGAATATTGCGCCCAATTCTGGGCACCACACTTTAGGAAAGATCTGAAGGCCGAATAGAGGGTGCAGAAAAGATTTATGACAATGATTCTAGGAATGAGGGACTTCAGTTGCATTGATAGACTGGAGAAGCTGGGGTTATTCTCCTTGGAGCAGAAAGAATTGAGAAGAGATTTGATAGCGGTGTTCAAAATCTTGAGTGGTCTGGACAGAGTAGATAGAGAAAAACTGTTCCCATTGGCAGAAGAGTCGAGAACCAGAGGACACGGATTTAAGGTGAATGGCAAAAGAACCAAAGGTGATGTACGAAAAAACTTGTTTACACAGCAAGTGGTTGGTTTCTGGAATTTACTACCTGAAAGGGTGGCGGAGGCAGACTCAATTGTATCATTCGAAAGGTAGTTGGATAAGTATCTGAAGGAAAATAATTTGCAGAGCTACGGGGAAAGGACAGGACTAGCTGAGAGTCGGCAAGGGCTCGATGGGCCGAATGGCCTTCTTCTGTTCTGTAACCATTCTCTGATTCCAAGATTCTATGAATGGTGACTATGAAACTATCGGATTGTCATAAAAACCCATGTGGTTCACTAATGTCCTTTAGGGAAGGAAATCTGCCGTCCTTAGCTGTTCTGGCCGACAAGTGACTCCAGACCCACAGCAACATGGTTGACTCTTAACTGCCCTCTGAAATGGCCAAGCAAGCCACTCAGTTAAGGGAAATTAGGGATGGGCAATAAATGCTGGACTTGCCATCGATGCTTACTGTAAAGTCCTTACTTTACAGCATGAAACCACACGAAGCACATTCCAGGGACAAGGCAACTCTGTGACCTTCTCTTTATTACAGGATTTCAGAAGTGATGACCCTGCTTGGGACCTCTCTTTATATGCCCGTGTGATCAGGTAAGGAGTGTCTCCCACAAGTTCATCCCCTGTGGTTAAGGTGTGCATCTAAGTTGAGTGTATACAGTGTTACATTGTAGTTACAAACAGGACATCACCTTCCCCTCCCCCCAAAGTCTTACTGGGATCATAGGTTTAGTCTTTCAGGTGGTCTATGCTCCCTCGTGGAGCGCCGCAGTTGGGGCTCTGGTTGTTGGACACTGACGTGAGTGTCTGTCACCTGTGGTGATTCTGGCCTGTCCGGTCTGACCTCAGGGACTGTGCATTCTTCTGATTGCTCTTGTTGCACGTTTGCTGGAGGTAGTATGAGCTCCATCTCATGGTCTTCTTCAGGTTCCTCCGTGTCCATGCTGAACCATTTTTTCACTTGGTCCAGAAGCTTACGGTATATCTGGCCATTGTTGAGTTTTACCACGATGAACCTATTCCCCTCTTTGCCAATAACAGTACCCTCAAGCCAATTGGGCCCCATGGCGTGATTGAGGACGAATACAGGCTCATTTACCAGACTGATTCCCGGGATGGCGGGACTGACATATCAAGAAAGATTGGATCAACTGGGCTTGTATTCACTGGAGTTCAGAAGAATGAGAGGGGATCTCATAGAAACGTTTAACATTCTGACGGGTTTGGACAGGTAAGATGCAGGAAGAATGTTCCCAATGTTGGGGAAGCCCAGAACCAGGGGTCACAGTCTAAGGATAAGGGGTAAGCCATTTAGGACCGAGATGAGGAGAAACTTCTTCACCCAGAGAGTGGTGAACCTGTGGAATTCTCTACCACAGAAAGTTGTTGAGGCCAATTCACTAAATATATTGAAAAAGGAGTTAGATGTAGTCCTTACTACTAGGGGGATCAAGGGGTATGGCGAGAAAGCAGGACTGGGGTACGGAGTTGCATGTTCAGCCATGAACTCATTGAATGACGGTGCAGGCTCGAAGGGCCGAATGGCCTACACCTGCACCTATTTTCTATGTATCTATGTATTCTATGTATCTACGTATACATCTCCCCCTTGAATTACGATCATGGTACTCGTTTTGTGACTTGCGCTTGCCCTCAACTATGTCAGTCAGGACTGGGTGGATGAGGGACAATCGAGTTTTGAGTGTCCATTTCATGAGTAGCTCTGCAGGCGGGACTCCCATGAGCGAGTGCGGGCGGGATCTATAGGCCAGCAGGAGGCGCGATAGGCGGCATTGTAGGGAGGGTCCTTGAATCCTGAGCATACCTTGCGTAATGATTTGGACTGCCCGTTCTGCCTGGCCATTGGAGGTCGGCTTGAACGGCGCAGTCCTGACGTGGTTGATCCCATTGCCCGACATAAACTCCCAGAATTCAGAGCTCATGAAACACGGACCATTATCACTAACCAGTCTGTCCTGCAAGCCATGGGTTTCAAAGATCGCATGTAGATTTTCCATGGTGGTGGATGACATGCATGAATTCAGGATGATGCACTCGATCCATTTCGAGTACGCATCTACTACAATGAGGAACATCTTCCCCATGAATGGGCCTGTGTAGTCAACGTGAATGCGTGATCATGGCTTGGTGGGCCAGGGCCACGGGCTGAGCGGGGCCTCCCTGGGGGCATTACCCAGCTGGGCACAGGTCATGCACCTGCGAACACAGTGTTCCAGGTCTGAATCAATTCCAGGCCACCAAACATGTGACCGGGCAATGGCCTTCATCATCATAATGCCTGGGTGCTCGCTGTGGAGTTCCCTGATGAATGCCTCCCTGCCCTTCTGGGGCATGACTACCCGGCTGCCCCATAGTAGGCAGTCGGCTTGGATGGAGAGCTCATCCATCCGCCTGTAGAAATGTCTGACCTCCTCAGGACATGTTCTGTGTGCGGGTGCCCAATCCCCAGTCAGGACACATTTCTTAATCAGAGATAGGAGGGGATCTCTGTTCGTCCAGATTTGAACTGGCGGGCTGTGATGGTGGAGCCTGCACTGTCAAAGGCATCGACAGCCATGACCATCTCAGCGCTTTGCTCAGCTGCCCCCTCAGTGGTGGCCAGTGGGAGCCTGCTGAGCGCGCCAGCGCAATTTTCAGTGCCGGGCCGGTGCCGCATGGAGTAGTCATAAGCAGCTAACGTGAGAGTCCACCGCTGTATGCGAGCTGATGCGTTGGCATTGACAGCCTTGCTGTCTGATAACAGGGATGTGAGTGGCTTGTGGTCTGTCTCTAAATTCAAACTTCCTACCGAAGAGGTACTGATGCATTTTTTTTACACCATAGACACATGCAAGCGCTTCCTTCTCGAACATCCCATATCCCCGTTCTGCTTGAGAGAGCGACCTGGAGGCAGAAGCCACAGGTTGTAGCTGACCCTCAGCATTACCCTGCTGCAACACGCACCCAACCCCATAGGACGATGCATCACATGTCAGAACTAAACGTTTACAGGGATCGTACAGCTTCAACAACTTATTTGAACAAAGAAGGTTTCGCGCCCGATCAAAAGCCCGTTCCTGACAGTCCCCCCAAAATCAATCACAACCCTTATGCAGAAGCACATGTAGCGGCTCCAACAACGTGCTCAAATTCGGCAGAAAGTTCCCGGAATAGTTAACAGTCCCAGGAATGAACGCAACTCCGATGATTTGCGGGGCCTGGGTGCTCATCGAATCGCCTCTGTTTTGGATTCAGTGGGCCGATACCATCTGCAGCAACCCTCCTGCCCAGAAACTCAACCTCAGGAGCTATGAACATGCATTTAGAGTTCTTGCGTCGCAGGCCTACCCGGTCCAGTCGGCGTAGCACCTCCTCCAGGTTGTGGAGGTGTTCCTCGGTGTCTCGACCCGTGATGTGGATGTCGTCCTGGAATACGATCGTTCCCAGAATGGATTTATGCAGGCTTTACATGTTACGTTGAAAAATCGCGGCCGCTGATTGAATGCCAAACAGGCACCGGTTATAAACGAACAGTCCCTTGTGCATGGTGATGGTGCTCAATAGTTTGGATTCGTCGGCCATATCCTGGGTCATACAGGCCAACTTGGTGAACAGCTTGCCGCCTGCCAGCGTGGCGAAGAGGTCCTCCGCTCTTGGGAGCAGGTATTGGTCTTGTCGGGACACCCGATTGATGGTGGCCTTGTAGGTGCCACAGATCCTGAAAGAGCCATCCGCTTTTAGAACGGGAACAATGGGGCTCGCCCAGTCGCTGAATTCAACAGGCGAGATGATGCCCTCTCGCAACAGCCGGTCTAATTCGCTCTCGATTTTTTTCCCGCATCACATACGGCACCGCTCTGGCTTTGTGGTGCACTGGCTGGCATCTGGGGTGATGTGTATCACTACTTTAGTGCTTTTGAAAGTCCCGACGCCCGGTTCGAATAGTGACTTGAATTGTTGAAGTACTTGTGAGCACGAACTTCGCTCCACCGAGGACACTGCGTGAACATCCCCCCATTTCCAGTTCATCTCGGCTAACCAGCTCCTCCCTAACAGTGCGGGATCATTGCCTGGGACAATCCAGAGTGGCAGCCGGCTCACTAACCTATTGTGTGTGACAGCCATCGTTGGTCTAGCACCAGAATGATTTCTTTGGTGTAATTCCGTAATTGTGTCTAAATACATTCTAATTTGGGTCTACTGGCTTTGAGTGGCCATAGCTTCTCAAATTGTTGAACGTCCATGAGTGACTGCGATACCGTTCAACAAAACCCTCATCATCATTGGTGACGTTTTGGTGTATGAACTGTGAATATTCGCCGCATGGACCCGATGAACCTCGGCGTCCATCGATTTGCCCCAAAAGTCATCCTGCCTCACAGAACCCTCTTCTTGTCCACCTGCCTCATATATTAGTCTGGTTGCAGGTTTTCTGCACATTCGAGCTAAATGGCCACTGAGATTGCAGTTTCTGCAGACAAACTGTTGGAATCTGCAAGATCTGTCTGAGTGTTTCCCCCCACACCTCCAGCATGAGTTAAAGTTTCCATTGTTGTGGACAAAGGGACTATGGCCAGGAATTCCGCGCTGACTGTCCCTTTGACTGCTCTGAAGTACCCTATTAGTGGGTGTCAATGGCCCATCCCGGGCCGCATTGTCCACTGTGATGGCGTGAATGTCCGTTCAACCTGCCATTGTCCCTGCGGTCCTGCTCTGGGGTCTATTTCTGCATGGTAAATGTCAGACTGCCCCTGCCTGCCTGCGGGACTCTGAGTAGCATTGATGATGCTGACTTCCTGATCCATCGCCACGTTAGAGGCAGAATTGCATGCGTAATTCATTTTTGTCTCTTCCTCCCCCGCCATGAAAGTTTGAGCTAACAACGCTGCCGTTTCCAAGGTCAAGTCCTTGGTCTCAATTAACTTGCGAAAAATTGCCGCATGACCGATACCCTCGATAAAGAAGTCCCTTAGCATCTGCTCCCTGCAGGCGTCTGTGAACTTACAGAGGCTGGCCAAACACCGGAGGTCCGCTACAAAATCCGGTCTGCTCTGTCCTTTACGACGTCGGTGAGTGTAGAATCTGTGTCGAGCCATGTGTATGGTGCTCACCAGTTTGAGGTGCTCCCCGATTAATATGCTGAGCTCTTCAAAGGTTTTGTCCGATGGCTTTTCGGGTGCCAGTAAGTCCTTCATGAGCGCATAAGTCTTTGGCCCGCAGCTGGTCAGGAGATGAGTCCGTCGCTTGTCGGCCCCAGCCAGTCTTTAGTAACGAAGTTTTGCTGAAGCCTCTCGACAAAATCGTCCCAGTCTTCCCCAACACAGTACCGTTCCTCTGTGCTACCAGTAGCCATACTCGTGGGTCGGGAATTCCCGTTTCTCGTCAACAATGTAAAGTCCTTACTCTGCAGCATGAAACCACATGAGGCACATTCTGGGGACAAGGTCACTCTGTGACCTTCTCTTTATTACAGGACTCCAGAAGTGATGACCCTGCGTGGGACCTCCCTTTATATACCTGTGTAATCAGGTAAGGAGTGTCTTCCACAAGTTCATCCCCTGTGGTCAAGGTGTGCATCTGAGTTGAGTATATACCGTAATACAGTGGTGTTACATTGGAGTTATAAACATGACACCTACATCCTGTGAATTATTAAAAAAACACTATTAGTACATTGCACAATTTATAGGCCTGTAAAATCTAAAAGCCATGCAATTGTGAATACGCCCACTGCAAAATTCTAGTGTATATTTTTGATTGTTACATCTGGTAGCGCTGAATCAGAACAGATGATCCAGAATCTAAAATATGGCAGAGATCCATTGTGCCTGATGCCTAAAATGAGTAAGTGCTTCATTTTTATATGACAATTAATTAAAATAACTTTTGCATGAGCACTCATTGTATTTCTTCGTTTTCTCGCTAGGGATGTGCTATACGCTTATTTTGGCAATATAAAATCAGTGATTAGGGCTCATAACATTGAAGTGATATTGGGCTCAATTTTCACCAGTGATTTGTGCTTTTTTTTTGGAGTAGGCTGCTTTTTTTGGCCTATGTTAAAAATCCACAATTTCTCAAATCAATTTGCACCAGCGTAACTCAGTTAGTTACGATTTTTTTAGGTAAGTTTTTTTTAGCTAAAGGGAACGTAACCTGCCACCTGCGGCAATTCTGGCCATTTAGGCAAGTTTGGCCAGCTGAGAGTTACTCCAGTTCTGTTTGGGCCAGCGTATGTGGCCTCTGCAGAAAAACCTTCTGGAGAGTTAAAAAAATCGGCGCAGGTAAGTGCAGCAGATGCCCAGACAGCAGCAACAGGAAAGGTAAGAGGGGGAGAAAGAGAGGTAGGGGGATGGGAGGGGGTGTGTGGGTGGAGGGGAGAGAGGGGGTGAGGGTTGGGGGGAAGCCTTTCGAGTATAGTTAGGTGCGGGGACTGGGAGGGAGGAGGCAAGTCGGCCTGGGATAGGAGCGGGGATCTGACCGGCAAGCTCTTCGGCCTGGGCTAGGAGCAGGGAGCAGGAGTGGTAAGGCACTCGGGGCTAGGGTCAGACAGGGGGGTGGACCAGGAGGGCATTCGGGGCTAGGGTCAGGTGGGCGAGCGGATCGGGAAGCCCTTCGACCTGAGCTAGGAGCGGGGAGCGGGACCGGTAAGGCACTCGGGGCTGGGAGGGGGGTGGGGGGTGACCGGTAAGGCCCAGGGCTAGGAGTGGCGGACCGGCAAGGCACTCGGGGCTGGGGGCTGGTGGGGGAGCTGGAGCTGGACCGGCACAGGCAAGGGTGTCGGGACGGGCTAGGGATTTGGGGTTCAGCTACTAAACAAGCCATGGGGGCGGGGGGGCGCAGGAGGAGAGGAGGGAGAGATAGCCGATCAGAAGGCTTGGTGCCCGGGGAGGGGAGGGGAAGGGAGAGAGAGGTCACTTCTGTAATGTTGTGTTTTGTTAATGGAACATGATTCAGTTTTAATGTAAAATATATTTTATTCAAAAGTTTACAATGTACTTAAATTAACTTCAATAAAATTATGCACCCAACTGGCTCTTTATAAATGGCCGATTGCCAAATCTGAGCTGTAGTGAGCATGCGCGTCCATTAGAACGACGTCAAAAACATAACTTTTTTTTTTCCACGCATGCGCAGAAGGCGTGGCTTCATTTTTTTGGCGCAAGCAGCAGGCTCCACTCCCCAAAGTGACTGGACACGCTGTGTGGCTCCAAATTCGATTTATAGATCGGGGAAACTTTGGAAAAATATTTATGGTGCATTTTTGGTCTAGAATACCCAGTGTAACTCTGGCAATACGCCAGAAAATGGGCTTGGGGAAAATTGAGCCCATTAAGTCAGCCTTTAAGTGAAGACCTTTTGCAGTTATATAGGGCCCAAGTTTCCACACGCGCCTAGAACAGCGCAGTCCCAACCTGGATGCCCGTTTTTCGCGCCACAAAGTGCGCCTAAAAAAATCCTCGGTATTCTCCACCTACCTGCAGGTCCTCTGGCCCTCGGCGCAGCCAACACGAGCTGTGGGGGGGCGGAGCCAGGTCCCTGCGCTGAAAACAGTGCCGGGACCTCTGCACATGCGCGCTACAGTGGGCACGC